>NC_045608.1:31735573-33016449 GCF_009762305.2 Zalophus californianus | reverse complement strand
AGCCAGGCATGTGGCCCCACATTGCCCAGGAAGCCTAACTGCTGGCGTACTAACTCAAGAAAGAGCAGTGGAGAGGGACCAGCTTTTGGAGAGAGCATCACTATACCGGGCGGTGAAAGCACTTGCGGTGCGTCTCCTTGAGAGACTGGGAAAAGATCCCTTCAATCGTTGGGCGAGAGAAACGGCTTCGTGCAGGGGCACCTCTCGAATCAGCTCTACTTTCAATGAAAGCAGCGTTAGTCCCGCCAGGGTGCGAGGAGGCCCGAGCCGCAGGGGGCTCCCTGGAAGGAACAACGCTGTGGGGAAACCGTGCTTTAGCTCCCGCCGTTCACTAGGTGAGAGGATGCCGTGTACCGTGCACTGTGGCTGGGAGCCCGGGGAACGGCCTCCCTATGTAATGCCGAGCGAGACAAAGGCCGGAGCCGGGGATGCCTCTCGACTCAGCTCTCGTTTCTGGGGCTAATACCGTTGCCCCGTGTGTGTGGGCAGGCCGAAAGCCAAACACCTACCTCCGAGGAACCACACTGTAGGGAGTACGTGCTTCAGCGAAAATCGCCGTTGCTGAGGGTGGAAGCTTTCTGCTGTGTGCGTACGAGAGAGCCCTGCCGCGGAGTCCAACACCGTCCTCTGGGTGAGACTCGGGCCGAGGCAGAAGGCAGACACGACTCTGCACTGGTTTCAGCAAGCTAGCCCTGCGGCCCCACTTCTGCAGACAAGTCCAATGGCTAGCGTGCAGCTCGAAGCAGGGAAGAGAAACCGTGCTTCAGCTACAGCCGACATCCCCGGGGGAGAAAGCGGCGTACGGTGTACCCTCGGTGAGAGCCTGGGGAACGGGTCCCATTTCGTACAAGCGAGGGAGAGAAGCAGGCCGGTGCGGAAGGCACCTCTCGGCTCGGCTCTTGATACCTGAGGCTAACGCCACCGCTCCAGAGTGGTTTGGAAGGCTCAGAGCGCAGCACTGCCTCGGCAGGAACGAGACTGTAAGGAAGCCCAGCTTCCACTTCCGTCGCCTCTGCCCAGTGTGGCCCCCTATTCAACTGTGCTTGTGTGCCAACCTGGGGAGTGGGTCGCAGCCGAATTCCAAGGGAGAAAGACCTGCTGCGCCCAAGGCACCTCTCGACCCAACTCCTCTTTCGCGGAGCAGAGCCGTCCGCCCGCTGGGTGCGTTTCGTCCTAAGTGCCATCCACCAAGCGCAGAGGAAGAAAACGGTTCTGCTTGCGGACCCAAGCGCCTCGGCCAAGAACGCCCTTCCCGAGCGCAAACCTCATTTGCTGTGTGCGTGTTTGTGGAAGCAGGAGAAATGGGACCTAGACGTTATGCTGACTGAGAAAGAGGCCTGCAAGCAAGGCTGCTCTCGACTCCCTTCTTGGGTGAGGAGGTGAGCCCTGCTGTACCCTGGGTGCCTGGATGCCTAGGTACCGAGCACAACCGGAAAGAATCCACGCTGTAGAGTTACCACAGGGTAGCCTGCATTGCTGCTCTTGAAGCTGAAGGAATCGGACAGTGTTCGTGTAGGAGAGACCGGGGAACCGGTCCCATCCGTGAAACCGAGTGAGAAACAGGACCGTGCAGAAGGCAGCTCTCACTCAACTCTTCTTTGTTTCATGAGGCTGGGCGTGTGGCCCCGTCTGTGCTTAACCTGGCAGGCATAAAGGCAGGCACCTCACTCGAGAAGACAACGCTGTAGAGAACCCGTCCTTCCTCTCCCGTCGCCTTTCTTCCGACTGGAGGCCTCTGGCCGTGAGTGTGCGTGCGAGTCCTGCAAGGGCCTCTGAAACCACATTCTGAGTGAGACTCAGGAGGGGTCAGAAGAAGGCAGAAGACGGCTCCCCTCTTGTTTCAGGAAGCCAGGCCTGTGGCCCCACATTGCCCAGGAAGCCTAACTGCTGGCGTACTAACTCAAGAAAGAGCAGTGGAGAGGGACCGCGTTTTGGCGAGAGCATTGCTATCCCGGGCGGTGAAAGCACTTGCGGTGCGTGTCCTTGAGAGACTGGGAAAAGATCCCTTCAATCGCTGGGCGAGAGAAACGGCTTCGTGCAGAGGCACCTCTCGAATCAGCTCTAGTTTCAACGAAGCCAGCGCTCCTCCCGCCTGGGTCCTTGGAGGCCCGTGCCCGAAGCGCCTCCTTGGAAGCAACAACGCTGAGGGGAAACCGTGCTTTTGCTCCCGCCGATCACTGGGTGGGAGTAAGTCATGAACCGTGCACTGTGGCTGGGTGCCCGGTGAACGGCCTCCCTACGTAAAGCCGAGCGAGACAAAGGCCGGAGGCTGAGACGCCTCTCGACTCAGCTCTCGTTTCTGGGGCTAGTACCGTTGCCCCGTGTGTGCAGGCAGGCCGAAAGTCAAATACCTACCTCGTAGGAACCACAGTGTAGGAAGTCCGTGCTTCGGCGAAAATCGCCTTGCTGAGGGTAGAAGCTTTCTGCTGTGTGCATGCGAGAGAGCCCTGCCGGGGAGTCCAACACCGTCCACTGGGTGAGACTCGGGCCGAGGCAGAAGCAGAACACGACTCCCCACTGGTTTCAGCAAGCCAGCCCTGCAACCCCACTTCTGAAGGCAAGTCCAAATGCTAGCGTGTAGCTCGAAGCAGCACCGGGAAGAGAAACCGTGCTTTAGCTACCGCCGACCTCCCCGGGGGAAAATGAAGTGTCCGGTGTACCGTCGCTGAGAGCCTGGGGAACGTGTCCCATTTCGTACAAGCGAGGGAGAGAAGCAGGCCAGTGCGGAAGGCACCTCTCGGCTCGGCTCTTGCTACCTGAGGCTAACGCCACCGCTCCAGAGGGGTTTGGAAGGCTCAGAGCACAGCACTGCCTCGGGAGGAACGAGGCTGTAAGGAAGACCAGCTTCCACTCCCGTCGCCTCTGCCCAGGGTGGCCCCCTTTCCAACTGTGCTTGTGTGCCATCCTGGGGAGTGTGTCGCAGCCGAATTCCAAGGGAGAAAGGCCCGCTGCGTCCAAGGCAACTCTCGACTCAACTCCTCTTTCGCGGAGCAGAGCCGTCCGCCCGCTGGGTGCTTTTCATCCTAAGTGCCATCCACCAAGCGCAGAGGAAGAAAACGGTTCCGCTTGGGGACCCAGCGCCTCGGCCAAGAAAGCCCTTCCCGAGCGCAAACCTCATCTGCTGTGTGTTTGTTTGTGGAAGCAGGAGAAATGGGACCTAGACGTTACCCTGACTGAGAAAGAGGCCTGCAAGCAAGGCTGCTCTCGACTCCCTTCTTGGGTGAGGAGGTGAGCCCTGCTGTACCCTGTGTGCCTGGATGCCTAGGTACCCGGCAACTACCGCAAAGAATCCAGGCTGTGGAGTTCCCGCACGGCACCTAGCATTGCTGTACTTGGAGCTGGAGGAATAAGACAGTGTTCGTGTAGGAGAGACCGGGGTACCGATCCCATCCGTGAAACCGAGTGAGAAAGAGAAGCGTTCAGAAGGCAGCTCTCACAAACCTTTTGTTTGTTTCATGAGGCTGGGCCTGTGTTCCCGTGTGTGCTTGGCTTGCAGGCGTAAAGGCAGGCACCTCACTCGAGAAGACAACGCTGTAGAGAACCCGTCCTTCCTCTCCCGTCGCCTTTCTTCAGACTGGAGGCCTCTGGCAGGGAGTGAGCGTGTGAGTCCTGCAAGGGCCTCTGAAACCACATTCTGAGTGAGACTCAGGACGCGGCAGAAGAAGGCAGAAGACGGCTCCCCTCTTGTTTCAGGAAGCCAGGCCTCGGCCCCACGTTGCCCAGGAAGCCTAACTGCTGGCGTACTAACTCAGGAAAGAGCAGTGGAGAGGGACCGGGTTTTGGAGAGAGCATCGCTATACCGGGCGGTCAAAGCCCTTGCCGTGCGTGTCCTGGAGAGACTGGGAAAAGATCCCTTCAATAGTTGCGCGAGAGAAACGGCTTCGTGCAGGGGCAACTTTCGAATCAGCTCTAGTTTCAACGAACGCAGCGTTTGTCCCGCCTGGGTGCATGGAGGCCCGAGCCGCAGGGGGTCCCTGGAACGAACAACGCTGTGGGGAAACCGTGCTTTAGCTCCCGCCGTTCACTGGGTGGGAGGATGCCGTGTACCGTGCACTGTGGCTGGGAGCCCGGGGAACGGCCTCCCTATGTAAAGCCGAGCGAGACAAAGGCCGGAGCCCGGGACGCCTCTCGACTCAGCTCTCGTTTCTGGGGCTAGTACCGTTGCCCCGTGTGTGCGGGCAGGCCGAAAGTCAACCACCTACCTCGGAGGAACCACACTGTAGGGAGTCCGTGCTTCGGCGAAAATCGCCGTTGCTGAGGGTGGAAGCTTTCTGCTGTGTGCGTGCGAGAGAGCCCTGTCGGGGAGTCCAACACCGTCCTCTGGGTGAGACTCGGGCCGAGGCAGAAGGCAGAACACGACTCCCCACTGGTTTCAGCAAGCCAGCCCTTCGGCCCCACTTCTGAAGGCAAGTCTAATGGCTAGCGTGCAGCTCGAAGCAGCACCGGGAAGAGAAACCGTGCTTTAGCTACCGCCGACCTCCCCGGGGGAAAATGAAGTGTCCGGTGTACCGTCGCTGAGAGCCTGGGGAACGGGTCCCATTTAGTACAAGCGAGGGAGAGAAGCAGGCCAGTGCGGAAGGCACCTCTCGGCTCGGCTCTTGCTACCTGAGGCTAACGCCACCGCTCCAGAGGGGTTTGGAAGGCTCAGAGCGCAGCACTGCCTCGGCAGGAACGAGCGTGAAAGGAAGCCCAGCTTCCACTCCCGTCGCCTCTGCCCAGTGTGGACCCCTATTCAACTGTGCTTGTGTGCCAAACTTCGGAGTGGGTCGCAGCCGAATTCCAAGGGAGAAAGACCCTTGCGTCCAAGGGTACTCTCCACTCAACTCCTCTTTCGCGGAGCAGAGCCGTCCGCCCGCTGGGTGCGGTTCATCCTAAGTGCCATCCACCAAGCACAGAGGAAGAAAACGGTTCCGCTTGGGGACCAAGCGCCTCGGCCAAAAACGCCTTTCCCGAGCGCAAACCTCATCTGCTGTGTGTGTGTTTGTGGAAGCAGGAGAAATGGGACCTAGACGTTACCCTGACTGAGAAAGAGGCCTGCAAGCAAGGCTGCTCTCGACTCCCCTCCTGGGTGAGGAGGTGAGCCCTGCTGTACCATGTGTGCCTGGATGCCTAGGTACCGAGCACAACCGGAAAGAATCCACGCTGTAGAGTTACCACAGGGTAGCCTGCATTGCTGCTCTTGAAGCTGAAGGAATCGGACAGTGTTCGTGTAGGAGAGACCGGGGAACCGGTCCCACCCGTGAAACCGACTGAAAACAGGAGCGTGTGGAAGGCAGTTCTCACTCACCTCTTGTTTGTTTCATGAGTCTGGGCGTGTGGCCCCGTCTGTGCTTAACCTGGCAGGCGTAAATGCAGGCACCTCACTCGAGAAGACAACGCTGTAGAGAACCCGTCCTTCCTCTCCCGTCGCCTTTCTTCAGAATGAAGGCCTCTGGCAGGGAGTGAGCGTGCGAGTCCTGCAAGGGCCTCTGAAACCACATTCTGAGTGAGACTCAGGAGGGGTCAGAAGAAGGCAGAAGACGGCTCCCCTCTTGTTTCAGGAAGCCAGGCATGTGGCCCCACATTGCCCAGGAAGCCTAACTGCTGGCGTACTAACTCAAGAAAGAGCAGTGGAGAGGGACCGCGTTTTGGCGAGAGCATTGCTATCCCGGGCGGTGAAAGCACTTGCGGTGCGTGTCCTTGAGAGACTGGGAAAAGATCCCTTCAATCGCTGGGCGAGAGAAACGGCTTCGTGCAGAGGCACCTCTCGAATCAGCTCTAGTTTCAACGAAGCCAGCGCTCCTCCCGCCTGGGTCCTTGGAGGCCCGTGGCCGAAGCGCCTCCTTGGAAGGAACAACGCTGTGGGGAAACCATGCTTTAGCTCCCGCCGATCACTGGGTGGGAGTAAGTCATGAACCGTGCAGTGTGGCTGGGAGACCGGGAAACGGCCTCCCTACGTAAAGCCGAGGAAGACAAAGGCCGGAGGCTGAGACGCCTCTCGACTCCGCTCTCGTTTCTGGGGCTAGTACCGTTGCCCCGTGTGTGCGGGTAGGCCGAAAGCCAACCACCTACCTCGGAGGAACCACACTGTAGGAAGTCCGTGCTTCTGCGAAAATCTCCGTTCCTGAGGGTGGAATCTTTCTGCTGTGTGCGTGCGAGAGAGCCCCCCAGGGAGTCCAACACCGTCCTCTGGGTGAGACTCGGGCCGAGGCAGAAGGCAGAACATGACTCCCCACTGGTTTCAGCAAGCCAGCCCTGCAGCCCAACTTCTGCAGACAAGTCTAGTGGCTAGCATGCAGCTCGAAGCCGCACCGGGAAGAGAAACCGTGCTTCAGCTACCGCCGACCTACCCGGGGGAGAAAGCCGCGTACGGTGTACCGTCGGAGAGAGCCTGGGGAACGGGTCCCATTTCGTACAAGCGGGGGAGAGAAGCAGGACGGTGCAGAAGGCTCCTCTAGGCTCGGCTCTTGCTACCTGAGTCTAACGCCACCGCTCCAGAGTGGTTTGGAAGGCTCATTGCGCAGCACTGGCTCGGCAGCAACGAGCCTGTAAGGAAGCGCAGCTTCCACTTCCGTCGCCTCTGCCCAGGGTGGCCCCCTATTCAACTGTGCTTGTGTGCCATCCTGGGGAGTGTGTCGCAGCCGAATTCCAAGGGAGAAAGGCCCGCTGCGTCCAAGACAACTCTCGACTCAACTCCTCTTTCGCGGAGCAGAGCCGTCTGCCCGCTGGGTGCTTTTCATCCTAAGTGCCATCCACCAAGCGCAGAGGAAGAAAACGGTTCCGCTTGGGGACCCGGCGCCTCGGCCAAGAAAGCCCTTCCCGAGCACAAACCTCATCTGCTGTGTGTTTGTTTGTGGAAGCAGGAGAAATGGGACCTAGACGTTACCCTGACTGAGAAAGAGGCCTGCAAGCAAGGCTGCTCTCGACTCCCTTCTTGGGTGAGGAGGTGAGCCCTGCTGTACCCTGTGTGCCTGGATGCCTAGGTACCCGGCAACTACCGCAAAGAATCCAGGCTGTGGAGTTCCCGCACGGCACCTAGCATTGCTGTACTTGGAGCTGGAGGAATAAGACAGTGTTCGTGTAGGAGAGACCGGGGTACCGATCCCATCCGTGAAACCGAGTGAGAAAGAGAACCGTGAAGAAGGCAGCTCTCCCAAACCTTTTGTTTGTTTCATGAGGCTGGGCCTGTGTTCCCGTGTGTGCTTGGCTTGCAGGCGTAAAGGCAGGCACCTCACTCGAGAAGACAACGCTGTAGAGAACCCGTCCTTCCTCTCCCGTCGCCTTTCTTCAGACTGGAGGCCTCTGGCAGGGAGTGAGCGTGTGAGTCCTGCAAGGGCCTCTGAAACCACATTCTGAGTGAGACTCAGGACGCGGCAGAAGAAGACAGAAGACGGCTCCCCTCTTGTTTCAGGAAGCCAGGCCTCGGCCCCACGTTGCCCAGGAAGCCTAACTGCTGGCGTACTAACTCAGGAAAGAGCAGTGGAGAGGGACCGGGTTTTGGAGAGAGCATCGCTATACCGGGCGGTCAAAGCCCTTGCCGTGCGTGTCCTGGAGAGACTGGGAAAAGATCCCTTCAATAGTTGCGCGAGAGAAACGGCTTCGTGCTTGGGGAACCCTCGAATCAGCTCTAGTTTCAACGAAAGCAGCGTTAGTCCCGCCTGGGTGCATGGAGGCCCGAGCTGCAGGGGGCTCCCTGGAAGGAACAATGCTGTCGGGAAACCGTGCTTTAGCTCCTGCCGTTCCCTGGGTGGGAGGATGCCGTGTACCGTGCACTGTGGCTGGGAGCCCGGGGAACGGCCTCCCTATGTAAAGCCGAGCGAGACAAAGGCCGGAGCCCGGGACGCCTCTCGACTCAGCTCTCGTTTCTGGGGCTAATACCGTTGCCCTGTGTGTGCGGGCAGGCCGAAAGCGAAACACCTACCTCGGAGGAACCACACTGTAGGTAGTCCGTGCTTCAGCGAAAATCGCCGTTGCTGAGGGTGGAAGCTTTCTGCTGTGTGCGTGCGAGAGAGCCCTGCCGCGGAGTCCAACACCGTCCTCTGGGTGAGACTCGGGCCGAGGCAGAAGGCAGAACACGACTCCGCACTGGTTTCAGCAAGCTAGCCCTGCGGCCCCACTTCTGCAGACAAGTCCAATGGCTAGCGTGCAGCTCGAAGCAGCACAGGGAAGAGAAACCGTGCTTCAGCTACCAACGACCTCCCCGGGGGAGAAAGCGGCGTACAGTGTACCATCGGTGAGAGCCTGGGGAACGGGTCCCATTTCATACAAGCGAGGGAGAGAAGCAGGCCGGTGCGGAAGGCACCTCTCGGCTCGGCTCTTGCTACCTGAAGCTAACGCCACCGCTCCAGAGTGGTTTGGAAGGCTCAGAGCGCAGCACTGCCTCGGCAGGAACGAGCGTGAAAGGAAGCCCAGCTTCCACTCCCGTCGCCTCTGCCCAGTGTGGACCCCTATTCAACTGTGCTTGTGTGCCAAACTTCGGAGTGGGTCGCAGCCGAATTCCAAGGGAGAAAGACCCTTGCGTCCAAGGGTACTCTCCACTCAACTCCTCTTTCGCGGAGCAGAGCCGTCCGCCCGCTGGGTGCGGTTCATCCTAAGTGCCATCCACCAAGCACAGAGGAAGAAAACGGTTCCGCTTGGGGACCAAGCGCCTCGGCCAAAAACGCCTTTCCCGAGCGCAAACCTCATCTGCTGTGTGTGTGTTTGTGGAAGCAGGAGAAATGGGACCTAGACGTTACCCTGACTGAGAAAGAGGCCTGCAAGCAAGGCTGCTCTCGACTCCCCTCCTGGGTGAGGAGGTGAGCCCTGCTGTACCATGTGTGCCTGGATGCCTAGGTACCGAGCACAACCGGAAAGAATCCACGCTGTAGAGTTACCACAGGGTAGCCTGCATTGCTGCTCTTGAAGCTGAAGGAATCGGACAGTGTTCGTGTAGGAGAGACCGGGGAACCGGTCCCACCCGTGAAACCGACTGAAAACAGGAGCGTGTGGAAGGCAGTTCTCACTCACCTCTTGTTTGTTTCATGAGTCTGGGCGTGTGGCCCCGTCTGTGCTTAACCTGGCAGGCGTAAATGCAGGCACCTCACTCGAGAAGACAACGCTGTAGAGAACCCGTCCTTCCTCTCCCGTCGCCTTTCTTCAGAATGAAGGCCTCTGGCAGGGAGTGAGCGTGCGAGTCCTGCAAGGGCCTCTGAAACCACATTCTGAGTGAGACTCAGGAGGGGTCAGAAGAAGGCAGAAGACGGCTCCCCTCTTGTTTCAGGAAGCCAGGCATGTGGCCCCACATTGCCCAGGAAGCCTAACTGCTGGCGTACTAACTCAAGAAAGAGCAGTGGAGAGGGACCGCGTTTTGGCGAGAGCATTGCTATCCCGGGCGGTGAAAGCACTTGCGGTGCGTGTCCTTGAGAGACTGGGAAAAGATCCCTTCAATCGCTGGGCGAGAGAAACGGCTTCGTGCAGAGGCACCTCTCGAATCAGCTCTAGTTTCAACGAAGCCAGCGCTCCTCCCGCCTGGGTCCTTGGAGGCCCGTGGCCGAAGCGCCTCCTTGGAAGGAACAACGCTGTGGGGAAACCATGCTTTAGCTCCCGCCGATCACTGGGTGGGAGTAAGTCATGAACCGTGCAGTGTGGCTGGGAGACCGGGAAACGGCCTCCCTACGTAAAGCCGAGGAAGACAAAGGCCGGAGGCTGAGACGCCTCTCGACTCCGCTCTCGTTTCTGGGGCTAGTACCGTTGCCCCGTGTGTGCGGGTAGGCCGAAAGCCAACCACCTACCTCGGAGGAACCACACTGTAGGAAGTCCGTGCTTCTGCGAAAATCTCCGTTCCTGAGGGTGGAATCTTTCTGCTGTGTGCGTGCGAGAGAGCCCCCCAGGGAGTCCAACACCGTCCTCTGGGTGAGACTCGGCCGAGGCAGAAGGCAGAACATGACTCCCCACTGGTTTCAGCAAGCCAGCCCTGCAGCCCAACTTCTGCAGACAAGTCTAGTGGCTAGCATGCAGCTCGAAGCCGCACCGGGAAGAGAAACCGTGCTTCAGCTACCGCCGACCTACCCGGGGGAGAAAGCCGCCTACGGTGTACCGTCGGAGAGAGCCTGGGGAACGGGTCCCATTTCGTACAAGCGGGGGAGAGAAGCAGGACGGTGCAGAAGGCTCCTCTAGGCTCGGCTCTTGCTACCTGAGTCTAACGCCACCGCTCCAGAGTGGTTTGGAAGGCTCATTGCACAACAATGGCTCGGCAGCAACGAGCCTGTAAGGAAGCGCAGCTTCCACTTCCGTCGCCTCTGCCCAGGGTGGCCCCCTATTCAACTGTGCTTGTGTGCCATCCTGGGGAGTGTGTCGCAGCCGAATTCCAAGGGAGAAAGGCCCGCTGCGTCCAAGACAACTCTCGACTCAACTCCTCTTTCGCGGAGCAGAGCCGTCTGCCCGCTGGGTGCTTTTCATCCTAAGTGCCATCCACCAAGCGCAGAGGAAGAAAACGGTTCCGCTTGGGGACCCAGCGCCTCGGCCAAGAAAGCTCTTCCCGAGCGCAAACCTCATCTGCTGTGTGTTTGTTTGTGGAAGCAGGAGAAATGGGACCTAGACGTTACCCTGACTGAGAAAGAGGCCTGCAAGCAAGGCTGCTCTCGACTCCCTTCTTGGGTGAGGAGGTGAGCCCTGCTGTACCCTGTGTGCCTGGATGCCTAGGTACCCGGCAACTACCGCAAAGAATCCAGGCTGTGGAGTTCCCGCACGGCACCTAGCATTGCTGTACTTGGAGCTGGAGGAATAAGACAGTGTTCGTGTAGGAGAGACCGGGGTACCGATCCCATCCGTGAAACCGAGTGAGAAAGAGAACCGTGAAGAAGGCAGCTCTCCCAAACCTTTTGTTTGTTTCATGAGGCTGGGCCTGTGTTCCCGTGTGTGCTTGGCTTGCAGGCGTAAAGGCAGGCACCTCACTCGAGAAGACAACGCTGTAGAGAACCCGTCCTTCCTCTCCCGTCGCCTTTCTTCAGACTGGAGGCCTCTGGCAGGGAGTGAGCGTGTGAGTCCTGCAAGGGCCTCTGAAACCACATTCTGAGTGAGACTCAGGACGCGGCAGAAGAAGACAGAAGACGGCTCCCCTCTTGTTTCAGGAAGCCAGGCCTCGGCCCCACGTTGCCCAGGAAGCCTAACTGCTGGCGTACTAACTCAGGAAAGAGCAGTGGAGAGGGACCGGGTTTTGGAGAGAGCATCGCTATACCGGGCGGTCAAAGCCCTTGCCGTGCGTGTCCTGGAGAGACTGGGAAAAGATCCCTTCAATAGTTGCGCGAGAGAAACGGCTTCGTGCTTGGGCAACCCTCGAATCAGCTCTAGTTTCAACGAAAGCAGCGTTAGTCCCGCCTGGGTGCATGGAGGCCCGAGCTGCAGGGGGCTCCCTGGAAGGAACAATGCTGTCGGGAAACCGTGCTTTAGCTCCTGCCGTTCCCTGGGTGGGAGGATGCCGTGTACCGTGCACTGTGGCTGGGAGCCCGGGGAACGGCCTCCCTATGTAAAGCCGAGCGAGACAAAGGCCGGAGCCCGGGACGCCTCTCGACTCAGCTCTCGTTTCTGGGGCTAATACCGTTGCCCTGTGTGTGCGGGCAGGCCGAAAGCGAAACACCTACCTCGGAGGAACCACACTGTAGGTAGTCCGTGCTTCAGCGAAAATCGCCGTTGCTGAGGGTGGAAGCTTTCTGCTGTGTGCGTGCGAGAGAGCCCTGCCGCAGAGTCCAACACCGTCCTCTGGGTGAGACTCGGGCCGAGGCAGAAGGCAGAACACGACTCCGCACTGGTTTCAGCAAGCTAGCCCTGCGGCCCCACTTCTGCAGACAAGTCCAATGGCTAGCGTGCAGCTCGAAGCAGCACAGGGAAGAGAAACCGTGCTTCAGCTACCAACGACCTCCCCGGGGGAGAAAGCGGCGTACAGTGTACCATCGGTGAGAGCCTGGGGAACGGGTCCCATTTCATACAAGCGAGGGAAAGAAGCAGGCCGGTGCGGAAGGCACCTCTCGGCTCGGCTCTTGCTACCTGAAACTAACGCCACCGCTCCAGAGTGGTTTGGAAGGCTCAGAGCGCAGCACTGCCTCGGCAGGAACGAGCGTGAAAGGAAGCCCAGCTTCCACTCCCGTCGCCTCTGCCCAGTGTGGACCCCTATTCAACTGTGCTTGTGTGCCAAACTTCGGAGTGGGTCGCAGCCGAATTCCAAGGGAGAAAGACCCTTGCGTCCAAGGGTACTCTCCACTCAACTCCTCTTTCGCGGAGCAGAGCCGTCCGCCCGCTGGGTGCGGTTCATCCTAAGTGCCATCCACCAAGCACAGAGGAAGAAAACGGTTCCGCTTGGGGACCAAGCGCCTCGGCCAAAAACGCCTTTCCCGAGCGCAAACCTCATCGGCTGTGTGTGTGTTTGTGGAAGCAGGAGAAATGGGACCTAGACGTTACCCTGACTGAGAAAGAGGCCTGCAAGCAAGGCTGCTCTCGACTCCCCTCCTGGGTGAGGAGGTGAGCCCTGCTGTACCATGTGTGCCTGGATGCCTAGGTACCGAGCACAACCGGAAAGAATCCACGCTGTAGAGTTACCACAGGGTAGCCTGCATTGCTGCTCTTGAAGCTGAAGGAATCGGACAGTGTTCGTGTAGGAGAGACCGGGGAACTGGTCCCACCCGTGAAACCGACTGAAAACAGGAGCGTGTGGAAGGCAGTTCTCACTCACCTCTTGTTTGTTTCATGAGTCTGGGCGTGTGGCCCCGTCTGTGCTTAACCTGGCAGGCGTAAATGCAGGCACCTCACTCGAGAAGACAACGCTGTAGAGAACCCGTCCTTCCTCTCCCGTCGCCTTTCTTCAGAATGAAGGCCTCTGGCAGGGAGTGAGTGTGCGAGTCCTGCAAGGGCCTCTGAAACCACATTCTGAGTGAGACTCAGGAGGGGTCAGAAGAAGGCAGAAGACGGCTCCCCTCTTGTTTCAGGAAGCCAGGCATGTGGCCCCACATTGCCCAGGAAGCCTAACTCCTGGCGTACTAACTCAAGAAAGAGCAGTGGAGAGGGACCGCGTTTTGGCGAGAGCATTGCTATCCCGGGCGGTGAAAGCACTTGCGGTGCGTGTCCTTGAGAGACTGGGAAAAGATCCCTTCAATCGCTGGGCGAGAGAAACGGCTTCGTGCAGAGGCACCTCTCGAATCAGCTCTAGTTTCAACGAAGCCAGCGCTCCTCCCGCCTGGGTCCTTGGAGGCCCGTGGCCGAAGCGCCTCCTTGAAGGAACAACGCTGTGGGGAAACCATGCTTTAGCTCCCGCCGATCACTGGGTGGGAGTAAGTCATGAACCGTGCAGTGTGGCTGGGAGACCGGGAAACGGCCTCCCTACGTAAAGCCGAGGAAGACAAAGGCCGGAGGCTGAGACGCCTCTCGACTCCGCTCTCGTTTCTGGGGCTAGTACCGTTGCCCCGTGTGTGCGGGTAGGCCGAAAGCCAACCACCTACCTCGGAGGAACCACACTGTAGGAAGTCCGTGCTTCTGCGAAAATCTCCGTTCCTGAGGGTGGAATCTTTCTGCTGTGTGCGTGCGAGAGAGCCCCCCCAGGGAGTCCAACACCGTCCTCTGGGTGAGACTCGGGCCGAGGCAGAAGGCAGAACATGACTCCCCACTGGTTTCAGCAAGCCAGCCCTGCAGCCCAACTTCTGCAGACAAGTCTAGTGGCTAGCATGCAGCTCGAAGCCGCACCGGGAAGAGAAACCGTGCTTCAGCTACCGCCGACCTACCCGGGGGAGAAAGCCGCGTACGGTGTACCGTCGGAGAGAGCCTGGGGAACGGGTCCCATTTCGTACAAGCGGGGGAGAGAAGCAGGACGGTGCAGAAGGCTCCTCTAGGCTCGGCTCTTGCTACCTGAGTCTAACGCCACCGCTCCAGAGTGGTTTGGAAGGCTCATTGCGCAGCACTGGCTCGGCAGCAACGAGCCTGTAAGGAAGCGCAGCTTCCACTTCCGTCGCCTCTGCCCAGGGTGGCCCCCTATTCAACTGTGCTTGTGTGCCATCCTGGGGAGTGTGTCGCAGCCGAATTCCAAGGGAGAAAGGCCCGCTGCGTCCAAGACAACTCTCGACTCAACTCCTCTTTCGCGGAGCAGAGCCGTCTGCCCGCTGGGTGCTTTTCATCCTAAGTGCCATCCACCAAGCGCAGAGGAAGAAAACGGTTCCGCTTGGGGACCCGGCGCCTCGGCCAAGAAAGCCCTTCCCGAGCACAAACCTCATCTGCTGTGTGTTTGTTTGTGGAAGCAGGAGATATGGGACCTAGACGTTACCCTGACTGAGAAAGAGGCCTGCAAGCAAGGCTGCTCTCGACTCCCTTCTTGGGTGAGGAGGTGAGCCCTGCTGTACCCTGTGTGCCTGGATGCCTAGGTACCCGGCAACTACCGCAAAGAATCCAGGCTGTGGAGTTCCCGCACGGCACCTAGCATTGCTGTACTTGGAGCTGGAGGAATAAGACAGTGTTCGTGTAGGAGAGACCGGGGTACCGATCCCATCCGTGAAACCGAGTGAGAAAGAGAACCGTGAAGAAGGCAGCTCTCCCAAACCTTTTGTTTGTTTCATGAGGCTGGGCCTGTGTTCCCGTGTGTGCTTGGCTTGCAGGCGTAAAGGCAGGCACCTCACTCGAGAAGACAACGCTGTAGAGAACCCGTCCTTCCTCTCCCGTCGCCTTTCTTCAGTCTGGAGGCCTCTGGCAGGGAGTGAGCGTGTGAGTCCTGCAAGGGCCTCTGAAACCACATTCTGAGTGAGACTCAGGACGCGGCAGAAGAAGGCAGAAGACGGCTCCCCTCTTGTTTCAGGAAGCCAGGCCTCGGCCCCACGTTGCCCAGGAAGCCTAACTGCTGGCGTACTAACTCAGGAAAGAGCAGTGGAGAGGGACCGGGTTTTGGAGAGAGCATCGCTATACCGGGCGGTCAAAGCCCTTGCCGTGCGTGTCTTTGAGAGACTGGGAAAAGATCCCTTCAATAGTTGCGCGAGAGAAACGGCTTCGTGCTTGGGCAACCCTCGAATCAGCTCTAGTTTCAACGAAAGCAGCGTTAGTCCCGCCTGGGTGCATGGAGGCCCGAGCTGCAGGGGGCTCCCTGGAAGGAACAATGCTGTCGGGAAACCGTGCTTTAGCTCCTGCCGTTCCCTGGGTGGGAGGATGCCGTGTACCGTGCACTGTGGCTGGGAGCCCGGGGAACGGCCTCCCTATGTAAAGCCGAGCGAGACAAAGGCCGGAGCCCGGGACGCCTCTCGACTCAGCTCTCGTTTCTGGGGCTAATACCGTTGCCCTGTGTGTGCGGGCAGGCCGAAAGCGAAACACCTACCTCGGAGGAACCACACTGTAGGTAGTCCGTGCTTCAGCGAAAATCGCCGTTGCTGAGGGTGGAAGCTTTCTGCTGTGTGCGTGCGAGAGAGCCCTGCCGCGGAGTCCAACACCGTCCTCTGGGTGAGACTCGGGCCGAGGCAGAAGGCAGAACACGACTCCGCACTGGTTTCAGCAAGCTAGCCCTGCGGCCCCACTTCTGCAGACAAGTCCAATGGCTAGCGTGCAGCTCGAAGCAGCACAGGGAAGAGAAACCGTGCTTCAGCTACCAACGACCTCCCCGGGGGAGAAAGCGGCGTACAGTGTACCATCGGTGAGAGCCTGGGGAACGGGTCCCATTTCATACAAGCGAGGGAGAGAAGCAGGCCGGTGCGGAAGGCACCTCTCGGCTCGGCTCTTGCTACCTGAAGCTAACGCCACCGCTCCAGAGTGGTTTGGAAGGCTCAGAGCGCAGCACTGCCTCGGCAGGAACGAGCGTGAAAGGAAGCCCAGCTTCCACTCCCGTCGCCTCTGCCCAGTGTGGACCCCTATTCAACTGTGCTTGTGTGCCAAACTTCGGAGTGGGTCGCAGCCGAATTCCAAGGGAGAAAGACCCTTGCGTCCAAGGGTACTCTCCACTCAACTCCTCTTTCGCGGAGCAGAGCCGTCCGCCCGCTGGGTGCGGTTCATCCTAAGTGCCATCCACCAAGCACAGAGGAAGAAAACGGTTCCGCTTGGGGACCAAGCGCCTCGGCCAAAAACGCCTTTCCCGAGCGCAAACCTCATCTGCTGTGTGTGTGTTTGTGGAAGCAGGAGAAATGGGACCTAGACGTTACCCTGACTGAGAAAGAGGCCTGCAAGCAAGGCTGCTCTCGACTCCCCTCCTGGGTGAGGAGGTGAGCCCTGCTGTACCATGTGTGCCTGGATGCCTAGGTACCGAGCACAACCGGAAAGAATCCACGCTGTAGAGTTACCACAGGGTAGCCTGCATTGCTGCTCTTGAAGCTGAAGGAATCGGACAGTGTTCGTGTAGGAGAGACCGGGGAACCGGTCCCACCCGTGAAACCGACTGAAAACAGGAGCGTGTGGAAGGCAGTTCTCACTCACCTCTTGTTTGTTTCATGAGTCTGGGCGTGTGGCCCCGTCTGTGCTTAACCTGGCAGGCGTAAATGCAGGCACCTCACTCGAGAAGACAACGCTGTAGAGAACCCGTCCTTCCTCTCCCGTCGCCTTTCTTCAGAATGAAGGCCTCTGGCAGGGAGTGAGCGTGCGAGTCCTGCAAGGGCCTCTGAAACCACATTCTGAGTGAGACTCAGGAGGGGTCAGAAGAAGGCAGAAGACGGCTCCCCTCTTGTTTCAGGAAGCCAGGCATGTGGCCCCACATTGCCCAGGAAGCCTAACTGCTGGCGTACTAACTCAAGAAAGAGCAGTGGAGAGGGACCGCGTTTTGGCGAGAGCATTGCTATCCCGGGCGGTGAAAGCACTTGCGGTGCGTGTCCTTGAGAGACTGGGAAAAGATCCCTTCAATCGCTGGGCGAGAGAAACGGCTTCGTGCAGAGGCACCTCTCGAATCAGCTCTAGTTTCAACGAAGCCAGCGCTCCTCCCGCCTGGGTCCTTGGAGGCCCGTGGCCGAAGCGCCTCCTTGGAAGGAACAACGCTGTGGGGAAACCATGCTTTAGCTCCCGCCGATCACTGGGTGGGAGTAAGTCATGAACCGTGCAGTGTGGCTGGGAGACCGGGAAACGGCCTCCCTACGTAAAGCCGAGGAAGACAAAGGCCGGAGGCTGAGACGCCTCTCGACTCCGCTCTCGTTTCTGGGGCTAGTACCGTTGCCCCGTGTGTGCGGGTAGGCGGAAAGCCAACCACCTACCTCGGAGGAACCACACTGTAGGAAGTCCGTGCTTCTGCGAAAATCTCCGTTCCTGAGGGTGGAATCTTTCTGCTGTGTGCGTGCGAGAGAGCCCCCCAGGGAGTCCAACACCGTCCTCTGGGTGAGACTCGGCCGAGGCAGAAGGCAGAACATGACTCCCCACTGGTTTCAGCAAGCCAGCCCTGCAGCCCAACTTCTGCAGACAAGTCTAGTGGCTAGCATGCAGCTCGAAGCCGCACCGGGAAGAGAAACCGTGCTTCAGCTACCGCCGACCTACCCGGGGGAGAAAGCCGCCTACGGTGTACCGTCGGAGAGAGCCTGGGGAACGGGTCCCATTTCGTACAAGCGGGGGAGAGAAGCAGGACGGTGCAGAAGGCTCCTCTAGGCTCGGCTCTTGCTACCTGAGTCTAACGCCACCGCTCCAGAGTGGTTTGGAAGGCTCATTGCACAACAATGGCTCGGCAGCAACGAGCCTGTAAGGAAGCGCAGCTTCCACTTCCGTCGCCTCTGCCCAGGGTGGCCCCCTATTCAACTGTGCTTGTGTGCCATCCTGGGGAGTGTGTCGCAGCCGAATTCCAAGGGAGAAAGGCCCGCTGCGTCCAAGACAACTCTCGACTCAACTCCTCTTTCGCGGAGCAGAGCCGTCTGCCCGCTGGGTGCTTTTCATCCTAAGTGCCATCCACCAAGCGCAGAGGAAGAAAACGGTTCCGCTTGGGGACCCAGCGCCTTGGCCAAGAAAGCTCTTCCCGAGCGCAAACCTCATCTGCTGTGTGTTTGTTTGTGGAAGCAGGAGAAATGGGACCTAGACGTTACCCTGACTGAGAAAGAGGCCTGCAAGCAAGGCTGCTCTCGACTCCCTTCTTGGGTGAGGAGGTGAGCCCTGCTGTACCCTGTGTGCCTGGATGCCTAGGTACCCGGCAACTACCGCAAAGAATCCAGGCTGTGGAGTTCCCGCACGGCACCTAGCATTGCTGTACTTGGAGCTGGAGGAATAAGACAGTGTTCGTGTAGGAGAGACCGGGGTACCGATCCCATCCGTGAAACCGAGTGAGAAAGAGAACCGTGAAGAAGGCAGCTCTCCCAAACCTTTTGTTTGTTTCATGAGGCTGGGCCTGTGTTCCCGTGTGTGCTTGGCTTGCAGGCGTAAAGGCAGGCACCTCACTCGAGAAGACAACGCTGTAGAGAACCCGTCCTTCCTCTCCCGTCGCCTTTCTTCAGACTGGAGGCCTCTGGCAGGGAGTGAGCGTGTGAGTCCTGCAAGGGCCTCTGAAACCACATTCTGAGTGAGACTCAGGACGCGGCAGAAGAAGACAGAAGACGGCTCCCCTCTTGTTTCAGGAAGCCAGGCCTCGGCCCCACGTTGCCCAGGAAGCCTAACTGCTGGCGTACTAACTCAGGAAAGAGCAGTGGAGAGGGACCGGGTTTTGGAGAGAGCATCGCTATACTGGGCGGTCAAAGCCCTTGCCGTGCGTGTCCTGGAGAGACTGGGAAAAGATCCCTTCAATAGTTGCGCGAGAGAAACGGCTTCGTGCTTGGGCAACCCTCGAATCAGCTCTAGTTTCAACGAAAGCAGCGTTAGTCCCGCCTGGGTGCATGGAGGCCCGAGCTGCAGGGGGCTCCCTGGAAGGAACAATGCTGTCGGGAAACCGTGCTTTAGCTCCTGCCGTTCCCTGGGTGGGAGGATGCCGTGTACCGTGCACTGTGGCTGGGAGCCCGGGGAACGGCCTCCCTATGTAAAGCCGAGCGAGACAAAGGCCGGAGCCCGGGACGCCTCTCGACTCAGCTCTCGTTTCTGGGGCTAATACCGTTGCCCTGTGTGTGCGGGCAGGCCGAAAGCGAAACACCTACCTCGGAGGAACCACACTGTAGGTAGTCCGTGCTTCAGCGAAAATCGCCGTTGCTGAGGGTGGAAGCTTTCTGCTGTGTGCGTGCGAGAGAGCCCTGCCGCGGAGTCCAACACCGTCCTCTGGGTGAGACTCGGGCCGAGGCAGAAGGCAGAACACGACTCCGCACTGGTTTCAGCAAGCTAGCCCTGCGGCCCCACTTCTGCAGACAAGTCCAATGGCTAGCGTGCAGCTCGAAGCAGCACAGGGAAGAGAAACCGTGCTTCAGCTACCAACGACCTCCCCGGGGGAGAAAGCGGCGTACAGTGTACCATCGGTGAGAGCCTGGGGAACGGGTCCCATTTCATACAAGCGAGGGAGAGAAGCAGGCCGGTGCGGAAGGCACCTCTCGGCTCGGCTCTTGCTACCTGAAACTAACGCCACCGCTCCAGAGTGGTTTGGAAGGCTCAGAGCGCAGCACTGCCTCGGCAGGAACGAGCGTGAAAGGAAGCCCAGCTTTTTTTGACAAAAATCTCTTGGAAATAAGTGATTATAGCAAGGTTGCAGGGTGCAAGTTAATATACAAAAGTTAACTGCTTTCTTATGTACCAGCAATGAGCAAGTGGAATATGAAATTAAAAATGCAATATCATTTACATTAGTCCCCCCACCCGCCAGATGAAATACGTAGGTCTAAATCTAACAAAATATGTATGAAATCTATATGAGGAAAACAAATCTGATGAATGAATTCAAAGAACTGAAGAGATGGAGGGAGGTTCCATGTTAATTTATATGAAAGACTTGATATTATCAAGATATTGGTTCTCTCCAAATTGGCCTATAGGTTCAATGCAATCCCAATCAATATCCCAGGAAGTAATTCTGTGCATATTGATAAACTGTTTTTAAGGTTTACATGGAAAGGCAAGAGACCCACAATAGTTAAGACAATATTGTTGGAGAAGATCAAGGTTGGAGGACAGGCACTACCTGACTTCAAGACTGGCTATAAACTACAGTAATGAAGACAGTGTGGTATTGGCAAAAGAATGGACAAATAGACCAATGGAACATAATAAAGAGGCCAGAAATAGACCCCCATAAATATAGTCAACAGATCTTTGCCAGAGGAACAAAAGCATTGCAATAGGGCGGAGAGTCTTTTCAACAAATGGCACTGGAACACCTGGATAGCCACATGCAAAAAAACAAAAACAAAAACAAACCCAAAGAGATGAACCATGAGAGACTATGGACTCTGAAAAACAAACTGAGGGTTCTAGAGGGGAGGGGGGTGAGGTGATGGGTTAGCCCAGTGATGGGTATTAAAGAGGGCACGTTTTGCATGGAGCACTGGGTGTTATATGCAAACAATGAATCATGGAACACTACATCAAAAACTAATGATGTAATGTATGGTGATTAACATAACATTAAAAAAAAAAACCCAAAAAACAAAACCCCAAAACAATTAGAAACAGACCTTACAGCCCTCACAAAAATTAACGGAAAATAGACTACAAACCTTGCATTTAAATGTGAAATACAAAACTATAAAACTCCTAAAAGATAAGATAGGAGGAAACCTACATGACCTTGGGTGTGGAGATGACTGTTTCAACACAACAACAAAGACATGATCCATGAAAGAAATCATTGACAAGTTGGATTTTATTAAAACTAAAAACTTCTGCTTTCCAAAAAAACAAACAAACAAACAAAAAACAATGTCAAGAGAATGAGAAGACAAAGCACAGAATGGCAGAAAATATTTGCAAAGGATACTCTGATAAAGGACTACTATCCAAAACATACACAGACCTCTTAAAACTCAACAACAAAATAAACAACCCAATTAAAAACTGGGCCACAGACCTTAGCAGACACCTCACCAAAGAAGACATACATATGAAGTAATGTTCCACACCATATGCCATCAGGAAATGCAAATTAAAACAATGAGATACTACTATGCACCTATTAGAATGGCCCAAATCCAGAACATTGATACCATCAAATATGGCTGAGGATGTGGAACAACAGAAACCTCACTCATTGCTGGTGGGAACACAAAATAGAGCAGCCGCTTTGGAAGACAGTTTAGTGTTTTCTTACAAAATTAAACATAGTCTTACCCTATGATCCCGAAATTGCACTCCTTGGTATTTACCCAAAGGAGCTGACAATTTATGTTCACACAAAAACCTGCACATGGATGTTATAGCAGCTTTATTCATAATTGCCCCAAATTGGAAGCAACCAAGATGTCCTTCAGGAGGTGAATGGATAAATAAATTGGTACATCGAAATAATGGAATATTATCCAACACTAAAAGCAAGTGAGCTAACAAGCCATGAAAAGACACAGAGGAATCTAAAATGCATATTTCTAAGTGAAAGAAGGTAATCTGAAAAAAAAAAAAACATACTGTATGATTCCAACTATGTGACATTCTGGAAAAGGCAAAACGATGCCGACAATAAGAAGATGAGTGGTTGTCAGACGTAGAGGGAAGGAAGGAATGAACAGGTGGAGCACAGAGGATTGTTAGGGAGGTGATAAAACTCTGTATGAATGCATAATGATGGACACATATCGTTATATATTTATTTTTCCTGATCAGGATTTGTTGTTGTTGTTTTGATCTATGGATTTATAATTTATAAATTGTTTATAATTTGTAGTAAATTTGGAAAAATCTCAACCATTATTTCTTTTTTTAAATTTATTTATTTGAGAGCGAGAATGAGATAGAGAGAGAGAGTATGAGAGAGGGGAGGGTCAGAAGGAGAAGCAGACTCCCTGCTGAGCAGGGAGCCCAATGAGGGACTCGATCCCAAGGACTCCAGGATCGTGACCTGAGCCGAAGGCAGTCACTTAACCAACTGAGCCACGCAGGTGCCCCTCAACCATTATTTCTTCGGATATTATTTTTTCTCCCCTCAGCTTTCCTTCTGATACTCATATGCTAGATGTATTGATATTGGACTCAAGTTTCTGAGGCTCTGTTCATCTGCTTTGGGTCTTTTTATCCTCGAGGCTTTAACTGGAGAATTTCTATGACTATGTCTTCAGGTTTATTAATCAAATTTCTGAAGTGCTGACTGATAATCCCATTAAGTAAAAATTTCCTCTTGGATGTTGTATTTTTTGTAGCAATAAATTCTATGTGTTTTTTTTTTTTTTAATTTCTTTGATCTCTCTTCTCATATTTTCTTTTAAATCCCTGAGCAGTGTGGGCATACTTGTGATAGTTACTTGAAAAGCTTTTCTCTTCTAATTCCATAATCTCTTTCATTTCCCTAATTCTATTGACTTATTTTTCTCCTGGCTTCCGACCATATATCTCTGCTTCTTAACATGTTTAGTAATTTTCGGTCAGTTGCTGGACATTGTGTATATGTTGTTGAGTGCTGGATTGTGTTCTCTTCTTTAAACAATGAAGATTGTTTTGTCAAGTATTCAAGTTGCTTGTGAATCCACCCAATCATTTTGAGGCTTGTTTATAATCTTTGTTAGGGTAGATCTCAGTGAGCCTTAACTCCCCTGATGTTCTATCCACTTTGGCTGGTCAGAACTCAAATATCCCCAACCCTGTGTGAATTCTGAGGATTGTTCTGCTTATAATTCTCCAGAATTTCTGCCTACCTCATGGAGCTTCACTGCACACACAAGCAGCTTAGTGTGGAGCAAAAAGCCTAAGGGGACATCTTTGAGATTTGTGGCTCTTTCTCTGTGTTGCTCCTTTCTCTCTGGCTCTCTGATCACTCATCCTTCTGGAACTCTGGTCTCTCACTCCTCAATGCACAAGACTGCCGGACCTTGCATGACAGTCCAGAAAGTGCCTCAAGTACAAATTTCAATAATCATAAGGTGCACTGTTCACTCTTATTCCCCTTTCTCAGAGATTACAGCTCTGAGTCCAATGTCTTTTTAGGAAAGTGTTTTTGTTTTTACATATCTGTCCAATTTTCTACCTGGAGGGGAAGTTTTTTTCTGGTTACTACCTCATGGCTGGGAGGAGAAATCCCTCACAGTCTTAAAGTTTGTGTTGATATTTTACCTTTTCCTAAAACCATTTTGGAAAAAAAAAATTATGGGCTAGAATGTTTTATAAATTGTTTCTAGAAGAAAATATCCCTTATTTACTCCCAGCCCTCCTTTAGAGTTTGGCCTAACATTAGTCATCCTTTTCTGTATAAAACAATTCTTTATAAAATAATTCTTATCTGGTTCCATCTTCCTGGTGCCTTGGTTCTGAATACACAACAGGAGAAACAAAGTTACCTACATTTAGATATCTGGGATAATCATGGAAGTGGGCACATGTTACATACAATAAATATTAAGGGTGTTTTTGTTGTTGTTGTTGTTTTTTGGCAGAGTAAGTACTCAGCTTTCAAAAGAAGCAAAAACTATGGTGCTAATAAAGGGAAATATTTTAGAAGGGGAAGAAATGTTTAAGAGTTAATAAGACTTAGTCCCCAAGTCAATATTGGATATTAGGGATGAGAGAAAGCCAAGCCTAGGCCATCTGGCACATTTTTGGCTCCTGAAAGTGTGTTCTCGGGGGTGCACACAAGAGGAATAGCAGGTTTCAGAGGAAGATAAACCATTGTTTCTCAGCCACACTAAATTGGGGGGCTCTTCTGACATGCAGGTGGAGATTCTCAGTCCACCGCTGGCTCTGTGGAAGCACCTGGGAGAACGGGGTGGAAGACAAGGGGTGGAAATAGAGGAATTTGTGACATAAAGGTAACAGCCGGCATGTGGGGGAGGGCGTCTGGGGAGAGGGAAGGGAGGAGGCCAGAGCAGAATGAAGATCTAGGGCAGACGTAGAAGTGTGTTTTTTAGTGGTTTATTGTCTTTTTAAGATAAGTATATGAAGCATGCTTATGTGCTGTGGCTACACACCATATACCCAGCAGGGTGGGTGGGATGAAGATTCAGAAGAGGGAAGGGACCATTGATGAAATGGGGTTTCCAATGAGAGGTGTGGTAAAATCCAGAGAGATAAGAATGAGCTCATGTTTAGACAAGAGGACAGACCCTTGTTCTTAGAGAAGGGGAAGGACTGCACCATAGGGCCCTCGCACGTCCCATGCAGACCATGGAGGCAGGGTTCATCGTCATCTGATCTGAGTCTTGGCAGAACGCCCGTGATCCTTCCAGGAATATGGCAAGTGAGGGGGCCTTGGAAGGGCTACTCCTGAGGCCATTCTTACCCACCTCCCTGCCTGGCACGAAGGAGGCTCCCTGTCTCGTGAGAGGCTGCCCTGGACAGTGTGTCATGTGCTTCCCTCTTCTGGTGGGACTAGGACATCCCCAGGCCGCTCTTGGGCACAGGCTGCAGCTATAAAGCCACTAAGGTATATTTTACAGTCGGCTCTCCTGTGATAGAGTGACCTTGGCTCATGACTGTTCCCTCGTTCCTCCAGTTTGGTGTCATCCCATGAGACTAGGAATGTGGGAGGCTAACACCAAGACAGTCTTGCTTCTGCTGTTCGTGTAAGTAATAAACCACTCAGAACCATTTCCCTTGCTGGTCAAATCCATGCAAGTGTGGCTTCAGCCAACCTGTGGTCCAGTGGTCACTGCTGCTTGGGGACAGCTGTACGGCTTGACAGAAAGTAATGTGTGGAGACAGACATGTTTGGTGGAGAAAGGGGGGCAGGAAGCACTTGTACGGTTCACTCTGTCCCTGAGAAATAGGCAAGGGTTTCCGGGGGTTTTAGCAGAGCAAGCACTTAGGAGAGGAGGAAGTTTTGTGGAAACCGTGAGTGACAGAACTGATGGACGCTGGGTGGCACTGGGTGATGTGGGTGTCTGTGTCCTGCGGGAGGGTTCGCTGCCCGGGGAGCATGGGCCCGGCCACCTGGTGGGTGCTCTGAAAGCCTCTCATGGGAGGTAGAGCTGTCCCTTGCCAAATGACAGATGTCCTGGGAGAGGCAACATGGTGACTGTCCCACAAGGGGATGTCCCGTGTCCCTCACAGCCCCAAACTGGGCCTCATGCTCACTGATAGGTAGAGTGGAGGAGGGACTCTAGGGGCCTCTCAGCCCAGAGGGATAAAGCTTCTTTTAGAAATGAGGTCCTTTGTTCAAGCACTGTCTTTCTCAGAAGCTGTCCTACAGAAAAGACAAAAGTAGAGTGACTCCGGTAACATGAAGCGTGGGGTCCTGGAGATTAGGACTCCAGGGGTCTTGGCGGGAAACCCATCTACAGGTTTTGTGGAGACAGTTCAAAAGCCATAGGCTTGATGCAACCCCATCTTGGTGCAAATGAGGAAATGCAGGCCCTGAGCAGAGAGGGACACCCCACAAACCACATGAGTGACTAGCGACAAGATCAATACCGACCCAGGTTTTTGATCCTTTGACCAGTGCCTCTTTATCCTCACCGTGTTTGTTGGAAAATTATCCCATGCAGGTGGCAGGAAACATAGGACTGAGTGAGGTGTGCACGGAGAAGGATGGGGCAAGGGTCCCTCAAGGGGGGCACTGGGGTAGCTCTTCCTTTGCTTAGGCAACCATACTTGTCCTTCACTTAACAAACACTCACCAAGCACCTCTGTGTCTGCATGATAGTAGGCACAGGATATGGCAGTGAAGACCGTTTTGCCCGTGCAGAGCATACATCCTAGCAGGGGAGAGAGACCCCCAATAAGTCATGACAATTTTGAATGTAATAATACTTAGATTCATCTGTGGGGTGTGTGTATACAGTTGATATTTAGTTCTAGGGAGAAGAGCATGCCATTTGATTCTTATGACAACTTTGGGCTTACAGGTGAGGAATCAGGTGGTCACACAGTTTAAGTGACTTGCCAATATGTCACAGCTGGGTCACACAAGAGCCCAGTTTTGTGGGGCTCCGAAACCCAGGCCCCGGGCCCCACCTGGCACGGCTCTGCCTCATTTCTGAACCTGTCCCACTTTTAGCTTCCATCTCCCACTCTGTGCAAACCCGCCATCCTCACCCTCCCCTTCCTCATGGGGGTTGAGGCCACAGAGGGAAAGCTGCCCCCGAGGGTGGCCCAGATCCCCCCAGAGTGACACAGAGCTCGGCACAGGGAGGGCACCTGAAGGCATGTGGGGAGCAAGGGCTGTCTTCCAACGGAAGTCGCGGCCTGGGGAGACTCTGTCAGGAGAGATGCTCATTTATTTCTCCTGTCTCTTCTTCGGCAAATTTTACTACCAAGGGTCTAGTTGGAAATTTTATGTTGGATTTGCTCACAGGTATTTCTGGAACATTGAGTATACGTGGAGAGTGAAATCCCTCCCTGGAGGGTGCCCAGGAGGACTTCTGCATTTATTGAAATCTCAACATCAGGGAGATCGTTTCACTTCACGGGAGCAAACACCATGAACCAGGGAGATCTCTGCAACTGAGAGGTCACTTCAAGATCCTTGCCTCCTTCCTCTCATTTAGGAAAAAGGAGTGCTTGCTTATAGCTAGGACTATTTTGACCTGCTTATAAGTGGGTCATGGATTTTGAATTATGGTCCCTGAACCTGGAAGAGCGTGTGTGTCTGTCCCTTAGGTTCGCTGCATTTCTGTCCCATGAAATCTCTCCCTGCCATTCCACAGTGTGAGCAATAGTGTGTCACCGAAAGCTGGACACTCCAGCATCCCACAGATGTCAGTCCTCAGATAGGTTACCAGATCCAAGGTTAGTCAGAAATGCTTCACTCAAACCCAGTCCAATCATTCTGAATCTTCTCCAAAGGTCATTTATCTTACGATCATCAGTATGTCAATGAAAGGGGGAAAGCGAACTCACTCTGTTTTACTTACTATGATTCATGTGTCCATTGTTCTAGAACCTGAGTCCTGTTTCATTTTGGCTTTCCCCTTGGCAAGAGCTTCCTCCCACATACTAGTTCTGTGTGGTCACTAGCACCCATTTCTCCTGAGCTGTCATAATGTTCAAGCCAGTCTTCATGTCCTTCCACGGGAGGGCTGGCCACTGGAACTTCCCAGGGCAGGCGAGAACTGTCTGACCTTAATGGGAAGCATGCCTTAGTGCTGAAGTCACGCCTTCCACAGCGGGGTTTACGTGGAGGGCTGTGGCCTGCAGCACCCAGCACTCAGTGAGCGAGAGTTGGGACGGATAGACTGACTGGGACCTGGCGAGGCCATGGGGCCAGGCAGATGTGGGAGCTGCCGCCCCGGGTACTGAGGAAACCTGTGGGACAGGAGGTGTTGTCTGGCTTCAGCACAGCCAATCAGACAGGACAGAGCGTGGAGTTCAAGTTCCAAATCCACTGCTAAGCAGACTGGAAATCCTGGGCCAGTGGCCTCCCTGCTGTGTCTCGGTTTCTTCATCCCTCCTGCGAGTCTTCCTCACAGATGTGGGGAAGATCAAAGGGCATGACTCAGGTGAAATGCTGAGTGCAGGGCCTGGATATGCTCCATTTCCCTTTGATGAGCACCTACTGTGTGCCAGGCCTGGGAGATGCAGAGAAAGAGGGGACGGCCCCTCCCACCCGGAGCTCCCAGTCTAACCCAGTGGTTCCCGCTGGAGCTGGTCTCCCAGAGACACTGCGTAACACCCACGACAGTTTTGGCTGCCCTGGCTTGAAGCAAAGGGTGCTAAAGGCATCCAGCGGGAGAGGCCAGTGGTGTTGCCAAACATCCTACAACATGAAGCACAGGCCCCAACAACCACCAATCAGCTGGCCCCCAATGTCAGTGCTGCTGAGGTTGAGAAACTCTGTACTAACTGCAGAGGCACAGGTAAATGGACTGTTGAAATTCAGTGTGAGGAGGATTTTAGGAACGGTGTGAGCCAGGTGCAGAGGGAACTTCCCCTTGTTCACCGTGAGGCCGAGTATTGGGTGAATGTAGTGTGATGCCCACAAGGCCCCCAGGCCCCGCCCATTTGTCAGGGATGCCTGGAAGGGTCTGATCCCTGCTTAGCTTGACCAGAACTCCTGCCCTCCCCACCCCCAATATCAGCATCCAGGGGAAGTCCACTTAAAATGTGGTGGCTCAAACAATGAATCATGGAACACTACATCAAAAACTAATGATGTAATGTATGGTGATTAACATAACAATAAAAAATTTTTAAAAAATGTGGTGGCTGCCATGGGCCAGACACCATGCTCCGCACTTTGTCTGCATTGACTCGTGTAAACCTATGCAAGGCCTATGAGAAACATCCTAATTTCAATCTCCTTTTGAGAGCTTTAGTGGCCTGAAGCTTGTGGGCTTAACCACGATACCATGAGTGTGTCTGTAAGGGAACCCCAGGACCTCACCGACCAGGAGGTCTGCCAGCACCATGGATCAGGGAAAGGGTGCCCAAAGCCAGTGGAAAATTCTGGAAGCTCTGAGTCCTGGGAAGAATTCCTTCCTTTCACAGTAAAGACAGAAGACCTCATGGAGGGTCTTGAGGGTGGAGACCGAGCACAGCCCGGTCCTCTCTGCAGACCTGTGTCCCACCCAGCTCACAGCGTTTGGCTGAATGCAGGAGGGCTGCTGGGAGCTGGCTCAATGTCGCTCCTCTCAGTTCATCAGTAAATTCAGCTCAAACTCAGTGAAGTCTCAGCTGTCCCTATGAGAAACACAGAATTGTTTTTAAAGACAAGCCATGTGGCAATCATGATCAGACTCCTTATCTGAAAAACATAAATCAAGAAGTTCATTATGTTTCTCTGAGAGAAAGCAGTGTGGAATCAGTGTAGGTAGCAGCCTGGAAACATTTAACATGAACTGCAATGAGGCAAGACCCTGGAAACGGTGACACTCGACTGGAAACACAGCAGAAGTGTGCCTACAACTCAGAACAATAGGGATCAGGAAAATGCATTCCATCTCCTGCTGGCAAGTCACACACACACACACACACACACACACACACACACACACACACACACACACGGCTGGCAGTGCTGCCTATCTTGAGCCTGGTGGCAGCTATAGGAGTTTCTTCATTTGTAAAAAATGCATCAAGATGAATGAATGAATGCACTTGAAATTTATGCATTTTAGTGAATAAAAATTATGCCTCTGTATTTCTGTGAACACTGACAAAAATGTTTGCATACTTTGCAGTAAGTATGTTATGCTTTAAGTTTTACAAGGTTACAAAAAACAGCTGATAAGTGAGTCTTTGATAAAACAGCAAGGAGACAACAGACTTGCAGGAGGCCCCACAGGCACAATGTGCACCAGAAGATCGGTGGGCCAACCATGACCTTGAGAAGCACTGCAGGAAGACATCATAACCAATAATTCACTTTGAAGTGTGTATGCAAGGTAGGAGCAAGGTAGGGGTTTGGGAGGTCCACTGACAATGATGACAGAGCCCTAAGTTTGAGAAAGGCCAAGAAAGATTACCATCAGGATTTTTTTGGGTGGATACAGGCGGCAAAACCCCAGATGGAGCTCACTGTATGGGGAGAAAGAGAGAAGGAACTGGACTTTTCTTACATTTGGAGCATTAGAGCAGTGGCTGGTTGTGGAAAGTTTGTGGTGTAAATCCAAAGTTACCTGGGGACTGAATAAGATCAGCGAAAATGTCCATTCCAAGCTCTGGAACAACCCTCTGCCTTCTAGAAATTCCATAACCTTCTGAAAAGGTTTGTCTTCCTGCCCCCCCATTTCTAAACTTAACAAAAAACCCAATAGGCATCATTTTTAGAACAGTTTAGATATACAGAAAAATTGAACTCACAGTACGTAGAACTCCATATACCTCCCGGCAGTTTTCCTGCATACTATCTTACATTTTAATGCTATATTTATTTCATTTGGTGAACCGATATTGATACATCATTATTAACTAAAGTCCAAAGACTCTATTCAGATTTTCTTAGTTTTTTTTTTAAAGATTTTATTTATTTATTTGAGAGCGAGCGAGCGAGAGAGAGAGAGCATGAGCAGGGGGGAGAAGCAGAGGGAGAGGGAGAAGCAGATTCCCCGATGAGCAGGTAGCCTGATGCGGAGCTCAATCCCAGGACCCTGAGATCAGGATCTGAGCTGAAGGCAGACACTTCACTGACTGAGCCACCCAGGCGCCCCCAGATTTTCTTAGTTTTTACCAAATCTCCTTTTTCTGTTCTAGGACCTCCCCCAGGGTACCACATTGCATGTAGTCATCATGTCCCTAGGCTCAGTTGCTTGGCTAGGGCAATTTCTGACTTCCCTTGTCTTTGATGACCCTGACAATTTTGAGGAATAGTGGTCAGGTGTATTACAGGCTGCTTCTCCAGAGAAAATTGTCTTATGTTTTCCTCTGAATAGACTGGGATTACGGAAACAAGGCCACAGAGAAAAGTGTCATTTTCATCAAGAGTGAAAAAAATGCTCCACATTACTGGGCATCAGGGAAATACAAATCAAAACCACAGTGAGATACCACCTCACACCAGTTGGAATGGCTAAAATTAACAAGTCAGGAAACCACAGGTATTGGCGAGTATGGGGAGAAAGGCGAACCCTCGTGTACTGTTGGTGGGAATCAGCTGGTGCAGCCACTCTGGAAAACAGTATGGCGATTCCTCAAAAACTTGAAAATAGAGCTACCCTATGACCCAGCAATTGCACTACTGGGTATTTACCCCAAAGACACAAAGGTAGTGAAACGAAGGGGCACCTGCACCCCAGTGTTTATAGCAGCAATGTCCACAATAGCCAAACTATAGAATGGATAAAGATGAATGGATAAAGAAGATATGGTGTATTTATACAATGGAATATTACACAGCCATCAAAAAGAATGAAATCTTGCCATTTGCAATGACGTGGATAGAACTAGAGGGTGTTATGCTAAGCGAAATAAGTCAATCAGAGAAAGACAATTATCATAGGATCTCACTGAAATGTGGAATTTAAGAAACAAAACAGAGGATCATAAGGGAAGAGAGGAAAAAGTAAAACAAGATGAAACCAGAGAGGAAGGTAAACCATAAGAGACTCTTAATCATAGGAAACAAACTGAGGGTTACTGGAGGTGAGGGAGGTGGGGGGAGGGGGTAACTAGGTGATGGACATTAAGGAGGGCATGTGATGTAAATGAGCACTGGGTGTTATATAAGACTAAAGAATCACAGGCCTGTATCTCTGAAACCAATAACACATTATATGTTAATTAATTGATTTTAAATAAAAAATGTTAAAAAAAAAAAAACAAAGAGTGCAGGCTACCAACATGATTTGTGGGCAGTGATGATGACCTTGCTCTCCTGGCTAAAGTAGTGTTTGTCAGTTTCTCCACTGTGGAGTTTCTCTCTTTCCCCCCTTCCACACTGTCCTTTCTGGAAGGAATCTCCATGCACAGTGCACGCTTTAGGAGCAGGGAGTTATGCTCTCCCGCCCTTTCAGAGTGGGATAACTACAAATGTTATTTGGACTTCTGCACTGGTGATTTGTCTCTTCTTACACATTTATTATTTTTTTGAGGTATAATTGACATACAACATTATATTAGTTTTGATGTACAACACAATGATTTGATATTTGTATATATTGCTAAATGAGCATAGTAAGTCTCATTAATATTTGTCATTGTACCTAGTTTCTGAATTTTTTCTTGTGCTGAGAACGTTCAAGATTTACTCTTTTAGCAACCTTCAAATATACACTATTATTATTATTATTATTATTATTATTATTTTAAGTAGGCTCCAATGTGGGGCTTGAACACATGACTCTTGAGATCAGGAACTGAGCTGAGATCAAGAGTTGGATGCTTAACCCACTGAGCCACCCAGGTGCCCCCAAATATATACTAAGTATTATTAACTATAGTCTCCATGATGTACATTTGACTCTTCTTACTCATTTATTAATTTCATCAGTCATTTATATCATTATGGACTCATGGATATTTATTTTATAGTTTGGGTTATAATCCATTCCTACATTATTTTGTTGCTCACGTTGCTCCTGCTTTGGCCACTGGGGGCTCTTTCAGGCTCCTGTGTCCCTTTGACATGCCCTCATCAATGTCTTCTTTCCTTCTTTCCTCCCTCCCTCCCTTCCCTCTTTCCTTCCCTCCCTCCCTCCCTCCCTCCCTCCCTTCATTCCTCCCTTCCTACCTTCTTCCCTCCCTTCCTCCCTTCCTTCCCTCCCTCCTTCCTCCCCCTTCCTCTCCTCTTTCTATAAACATTTCTATATGTAGCCATCTGTATGTATGTAAGGTTAAACACGAGCTCTTACTAACGTCTCTAACTGCAATTCAGTACCTCATGGGTCATTCTAGCCTCCTCCCCTTGCTGATCTGAAATTTCAACTCTACCAGTGAGAACCTGGCTCCCACCACCCACCGTCTCTTTACTCAGCCATTCAATTCCAGCACACACCTATGGCAGCAGCAAAATGGTTAGCCATATCCCCACGGGACTAAGTTTCATTGAGTAGGGTACAGTACCTACCTGCAGTGCCTCATGCCTTTAGTCTTACAGACTCCATTCATGCCCAAAGTTACTTAGGTCAGCACTTGTTCACCCATGCCTTCAATGAGGTTTTTCACCTATTCGTAGTAAGTTCTCTTCTCTTAGCTGTGAAAATTAATAAAAGGAAACCTCATTTGGAATGGCACTGGGAGGCTGCCAAGGGAAGCTCTCAGCCCTGCCACTCAGTTTCAACTGCAGACCCAACGGAAGAGACCCGTCTTGGAAGTGGATACTACTTTACTACCCTCCTCCCCTCTCCACAACAGCCCAGCCAATGAGAGACAGTGACAACCCAGCCAATGAGAAGCCACTAAACTTAGGACTCCCAGATTACTTCCAGGGACTTTTAGTTTATAATAGCCTTGTCAACCGCTGCCTTTTCTCTGTAAAAGAGCCTCCTCTTTGTTCTTGGGAGTTGCCTGTGGTTTTGCCGGGGCTTGCTTGTCCTGTATTATAATTCTCTTCTGTTCCCAAATAAGCCATTTTTTGCTGGTAAAATAACTGACAGTTCTGTTTTTAAGGTTCACAGTACCAAGGCTGCATTTTGGGTGAGGGGATTCTCCCAAGCTCCTAAACTAAAAAAAAATAAAAAATAAAAAAATAAAATAAAATAAAAAAATTGCATACATTAACATTCACTCTGTGTTGTAAAGTTTTATAGATTTTTACAAATGCATAATGTCATGTATCCACATTACAGCATTATGCAAAACACTTTCTCTGCCCTGAAAATCCCTTGAATTCCATTTACCCATCTGTTCCTGCCTCCTTCCTAACTCTTGTCAATCACTAAACTTTTTATTGTCACATACTTTTGTCTTTTCCAGAATGTCATAGAGTTGAACTTATACAGTGTGTAGCCTTTCCAGACTGGCTTTTTAAAATTTAGCAGTATCTATATAAAATTCCCCCCTGTCTTCTCATGGCTTGATAGCTCATTTCTTTGTATTGCTGAATAGTATCCCATTATATGGATGTACCAGTTTGTTTATCCATTCACCCACTGAAGAACATCTTGGTTGCTTCCAGTTTTTTGCAATTATAAATAAAGTTGATATAAACATCCATCTAGAGGTTTTTGTGTGTACATAAGTTTTCAGTTCACTTGGGTAAATACCAAGGAGTGCAATTGCTGGATCATATGGTAAGACTATGTTTAGCTTTGTAAGAAAGTGCCAAACTGCCTTCCAAGGTGCCTCTACCATTTTGCATTTCTGCCAATAACAAATGTGAGCTCCAGTTGCTCTGCATCTTCATCAGCATTTGGAATTGTTAGCTTTTTGGATTTTAGCCATTCTAACAAGTGTGTTGTGGTCTCTCGTTATTGTTTTAATTTATAATGCCCTAATGACAAATGATGTGAGCATCTTTTTATATACTAATTTGCCGTCTGTATATTTTATTTCATGAGGTGTCTGCTCAGATCTTTTGTCTTCCTTTAAAGTGAGTTTTCTTATTTTTGAGTTTTAAGAGTTCTTGGATACAAGTCATTTATCAGATATGTGTTTTGCAAATATTTTTCTCCCAATCTGTCTTCAGCAAAGCAGGAGTTTTTAAATTTTAATAAAGCCCAACATAAATTCTCTATCATGGATTGTGCTTTTGGTGTTATATCTAAAAACTCATCACCAAACCCAAGGTCACCCAGATTTTTCTCCTATGTCATAATCAAAAAATTATATAGTTTTGCATTTTACATAGAGCCTTATGATTCATCTTGAGCTAATTTTTGTGAAATGTGGTAGGTCTCTCTCTCTTTTTCTATTTCTCTCTCTCTCTCATCTATATCTAATGTATTTGCAGATAGGCATCCAACTGTTCCAGAACTCTTTGTTGAAAGGAATATGCTTCTTCCATTGAATTGCCTTTGCATCTTTGTCAGGGATCGGTTGACTATATTTGTGCAGGTCTATTTCTGGGCTCTCTGTTCCAGTGATCTATTTGTATGTTCTTTCACCCATATCACACTGTCTTGAATTACTGTAGCTTCATAGTAAATCTTGAGCATGGGTAATGTCAGCTCTCCAACTTTGTTCCTCTTCTTAGAGGAGGACTGTGTTGGTTATTCTGAGTCTTTCCATATAAACTTTAGAATCAGCCTGTTAACATCTACGAAATAACTTGTTGGGGATTTACTGGGATTGCACGGAATGTATAGATCAAATTGATAAGGACTGACATCTTAACAATATTAAGTGTTCCAATCAATGAATATGGAATATCTCTCCCTTGATTTCCTCTAAGTTTTGTAGTTTCTTCCATATAGGTCTTACACATGTTTTGTTAGGTCTCTATTTAAATATTTCATTTTTGTGCAAATGTAAATGGTAATTTACATCAATTTCAAATTCCACATGTTCACTGCTGGTATATAAAAAAAAGCAATTGATTTTTGTATATTAGCCTTTCCTGGGACCGTACCATAATCACTTCCCAGGAGGCTTTTGTTGCTGTTGGTGGTGGGGGTTTGTTCTTTGGGATACTTTGCATAGGTAATCATGTCATCTGTGGATTAAATTATGTCTTCCTTCCTACTCGGTATACCATTTATTTCTATTGCTAAGACCTAGGACTTCCAATACGATTGGAAAGGACATCCTCGTCTTATTCCTAGTCTTTGGGGTAAAGCATCCAGTTTCTCACCATCAAATATGTCATTATATATATATTATAGCTGTTGGATTTCTACAGATATTCTTTCTCATTCTTTATCAAGTTGAGGAAATTAACTTAGATTTCTAGTTTGCTAAGAGCTTTTATCATGAATGGATGTTGGTTTTGTCTAACTTTTTTTCTGAAACAATATGATCTTATGATCATTCATCTTTAGCCTGTTGAGGTGGTGAATTATTTGAACTGATTTTTGAATGTTGAACCAGTTTGCCTATGTGGACTAAATTCCACTTCACTGTGATGTGTAAGTCCTTTTATACATTGTTGGATTTGATTGACTAATATTTTGTTAAGGATTTTTGCATCTATGCATAAGAAATACTCTGGTTTTTCTTTCTTTTAGTTCTTCCTCTGCTTTTGGTATGAAGGTAATCATGGCCTCATAGAATGAATTGGAGTTGTTCCCTCTGCTTCTGTTTTCTGAGAGAGTTTTAAGAGAACTGGCAATATTTCTTCCTTAAATATTTGGTAGAATTCACCAGTAAAACCATCTGTGTCTGGTGTAGTCTTTTGTAAGATGATTATTTATTGATTCATTTTCTTTAATAGTTACAGGTCTATTCACACTATCTATTTCTTCTTGTGTGAGTTTTGGTAGTTTTCAAGGAAGTGATCCATTTCACCCTGGGTATCAAGTTTGTCGGTAGGGTTGCTTATAATAATTCTTTATCCTTTTAATGTGTATGAGATCAGTAGAGAAGACCCCCTTTTCAAGTCTGATGTTGGTAATCTGTGTCTTCTTTCTTTGTTCTTGGTTAGCCTGGCTAAGGGCTTGTCAAATTTATTGGTCTTTTCAAAGAATCAGATTTGGGTTTTGTTGACTTTTCTCTATTGATGTCCTGTTTTCAATTTCATTGATTTCTGCTCTAATTGTTTTAAGTTCTTTTCTTCTGATTGCTTTGGACATAAAGACAAGACTTTCAGTTCTTGTATTTCTCTGAACTCAAGGCATTCTTTCTTACTGCATATTTTTTCATGATTTTTGTAAAGAACATGACCTGAACAATGTGGAATAAGAGGAAGCAGCAGATGTGTGGGCAGCTCCCTGGAGTTGCCATGAAACAACAACCAGATGCAACAGTGTGTTGGCATTTTGAAGAGTGGGGCTCCTTCCTGATTTCTGCTGCTTAGCCTTGTTAACATTGGAATTGGACAGTCGGAAGCACGGCTGAACACTGTGTGTGCCCCTAAAATACTCCTTCTTGTCAAGCAGTGTTTTCACAGGACCCCTCGGTCAGAGTGAGACCTCTCAGGATGTGGATCCTGCTGGAATAAGCCTCCCATAGCACGTCTCCATCCAGAGAAGGAGGGGAGTCCCAGTCTGTGAGCAGCAGAACCCACTCTTGGCCCCATCCCCTGCAGATCAGACCTGCTCAAGTATCCCTTGGCAGTCAGGGGTAACTGAAAATTGGACCCCTAGTTTTACAATCCCTGTTGTTTTGTTGGAGATGAACTGAGGTGTCAGTTTCTTCGTGATAGCAGGGTTGATTTGGAGGATAGCTTGAGAACCATGAAAGGAACCATTTTCCAAAATCTGAGTAAGGAACAACTGCCATTTTCCTCCTCAGCAGACCTTTTAAATATACAGGGTTGCCTGAATTCCTAAGGAGCCTTCAAGGACAGATCAGGCCATGTTGGGCAGTGTGCATTGGGGTGGGGGTGGGGTTTACATTTACAGTCTCATCAGCGGATCCCAGTTAAGTGTTAAGAGTGTTAAGAGTTGTTCTGGAAACAAAGCCCTCTGGAGACTGCTGAGTCCCCATCAGAGAGCACAGGACCCAGCCTCCAAGTACAGGCTCCTTTGTTTGAAAGGTGCTCTCTGAGCAGCTCTGTAAGGACCACAGAACAGGCCCACAGCATCCCCTTCTGGTCTCAAGGCAAACACCTCCTCATGGGCCAAAGCCCTGAGAGCCCAGCTGGTTTCTGTCTGCTCAGTGTGGGGGCAGCCTTGATCCCCATGCGCTCAGCCCCTCCTAAATCAAATCCCCACTGCCTCAGACTCCTCCTCTGCAAACTCTGGGCTCAGGGCATTGTCCTCCATGAGTCCTAATGATTTCCCAGAGCTGTGCATGCTCTGACTGGGCTTCTTACTAACAAAATGGGGAAGGATTTTCACCTGGGCTCCTTTCATCAGAAACTGAAGGGTCACAACATCCTTACCTCTTATTGAAGCTGCTCTCCCTCCACAAGCCTCCATGTGGTCAGGTGCCCCCCATGCTGACATGGATTAGAAGCCATTCTTGGAATAATGCTGGTCAGGGAGGCAGAATGGGAGACTAAGGGGCAGAGTGAGCATGGGCTCTGACCCCTTGTCCACAAGTAGCACGTGCTTCCTCTGAGGAGATTTTGTGATCAAAGCAAGACCACAGGTGATCCACAAGAGTTTGTAATCTGTCAGAGAAAGCAACGCCCTAGTGAGAAACAGCTATGCAGTCTGCACTCACTGCTGACACAGTGGACCCTGTCCACACCCACACAGGACAAGCATGTTCAACACAGCAATGGGTGTATTTATTAACAATAACTCAATGAACAATAGCCCCGTGATTGATCACAGGCCTAATTTTCAGAGTCAGGTTTATGGGTAAATTCAGGGCATCCCTACAAGCCTACCTGCCTGTTGAGGTCAGTATTCCACCTTTTGGGAGGCTCTCTGGAGCAGGATTTAAAGCATCTCCAGGAGGCTCTACCCCATGGGCCCTAGAGGCCCAGAGCCAACACCACTGTCTCCCCCACATTTGGGGGCCGAGGAGTGTGACCTCTCAAAGTCACCAGTTCTCCTCTCCCGCTGACCAGCTCAAGCTCATGGACCATCTGATTTAGGTTTTCCAGGTGTCTAACCATTGTGCTCTTGACATGCTCGACTTCTGTAGGTGTCCACAGAGCTCACTGTGTGACTTTCAGAGTAAGAGGTGACAGCCCCATAGGGAATGGGGGACAATCAGAGCACCCGGTAAGTGTCCTAAAAGGTATTTTATCTCTCAGCGACTTTGGCCTTGACCTTTTGTCCTGAGTGAGGTCCCTGGTTAGGACCCAATCTGAGTGCTCCCCAGTCGTGCTGAGGAGGCCTTGGCCTCTCCCGGGGAGACAGAAGATTTGCCACGTGTGTCCATAGCACCGCTGAGGACTCAGCTGACAGGAGACAGAGAGGGCCTGTGTCATGACAGGAACTGGCCAGGCCATGGAGATGTTGCCACCACTGTCCCCAGCATGGTTCTTGGCTTCAGGATCTTCACATTCATATCAGGTGCAGAAGGAGGTGTGGAAAGGAGCCCATGGAGGCTGAGTGCTGGTGGATCAGGGGCCTGATGTGTATCTGCTTCAGATCTATCCCATAAGGAGGGAGATACCTGAGCATAGGAGGAGAGAGAAGAAGAGTCCCCTGCTGCACCATGCCTGTCACCAGTGCAGAACCTGGGGAGAATGGGGAGGAGACGGGTCCAGGCCAAGGTGCAGCCAACTCTGAGCTCTTCACCCGGAGATCTACAGATCTGCTCGGACCCCCTCAGTGTCCCTCTCTGCCACCCACATCCCTGAGGCAGGGGCTCCTCATGCACATCCACCCCCCCACCACTGGAGAAGTCTGACAGCTCCAAGACCATCAGGAGGGGGCTCACAGGTGGACCTGTCTGAGGGTCACTCTCCTCCTACCCTCCACAGTGTAGGGGGGGATGCATAGGGAGGAGGATGCAGGGGAAGAAGCGCATGAATATCCTGACCTAGAACCTAATCTGAGCCCAGATCTGAGTCTGCAAAGGCCCTTGGGTGTCCCTGAGGGAGGTCTCACTCCCAGGGGGACTCAACTGCTGGGAACCTTCTTCTCAGGGAGGGCAGGGCAGGGGTGGTCACAGCTGTGTCCAGGCAGCCCTGAGCTCCCTGTCCCTCCACAGCTGGACCCAGACATCCTGTCTTACTTCCCAGTGCAAACTAAAGACATGGGTCCTTTCTGACTCTCTAGTAAGACATGTCGAGATGGATGTCAACTGCACAAAAGTGCACATCGTGTGGTTCCTACTTATGACCACAAGTACTGTCTGTACAAAGTCAATCCATTAATTGTACTAGGATTTAAAACTTTTTTTAAAGATTTTATTTATTTATTTATTTGGCAGAGACAGAGATAGCGAGAGAGGGAACACAAGCAGCAGGAGTGGGAGAGGGAGAAGCAGGCTTCCCGCTGAGCAGGGAGCCCGAGGCGGGGCTCAATCCCCGGACCCTGGGATCATGACCTGAGCCGAAGGCAGATGCTGAATGACTGAGCCACCCAGGCGCCCCTAGAATTTAAAACTTTTATCTACAGGTATTATAAAGTAGAAGAAGTGTGAATTATGCCATAAATGGAATAATACTTCAAAACCTCTAAATATTATCATTTCTACAACAATAAACCCAGATGTCTTCCCACCATGAAACCCACTGCATGGAGTAACTCGCTGAAGAGAAGCTCAGTTGCAAAGTAATGTGGGTGCTGCCGTTTGCTTCCATGGCAGAGATGGTATGTAAGTGTGAGCTTTAAACCATCTTCATGCGCACAGACGTCAGTCCCCTGTAAGATGGGAGCCGGGGCTGCAGCCACATGTCACTCTCAGCCCTCAAGTGGCTGCATGAGGTACCTGGAGCCTGGGAAAGAGCGTCCAGTTCACAGCACCTTCACGTGTCCTCAGACGTGTGCAGACGGCACGGACAGACCCCATAGCTGACAGATCTGGCGACTGGATGGCAGAGCCACCTCTTGTTATGTGTGAAGCACACAACTCAGTGCCATTCACAAGGGGCTCAGGGCACTGACTGGGAAGGAAAAGAATTATTCTGGAACTTGACAGCTGCAGGTGCCAGGCAACAGGTGTCAGTGTCACACCTGGTCCCCTGCTGACCTTCACCGTGGGAGGAGCCTGCTGGTCAACCCCAGGACAATTAGAAATGCATAGCAGACAGGTGGAGAAAAATCAAATATTTGAGTTACTATTTCTGTGATGAGAAGGGTTATGTACACTTAAGTATCTTCTGAAATATTTGCTGTAATACAGTATAGAGAGACATGCTTGAAAATCCAATTTTAAATTGCATAACTGACTATTTTAGATATGTTGTCAATTAAAATCTTACTTAGTTGATGTGCATTATTTGGTTCCACACATATAAGTTTAATGTATTTCATTTTAATTACTATTTCAGGAATAAGGATGACTAATTCTGTAAAATAATTTACTCAGTTAAGAAAAACTAATATACAGAGTTTAAACTTTTGAAGCACTGAATTAGCTGACTATACAACTGGACCAATTACATGAAAGACCCTAAGTCTTTGATGTCATTGTTCAATTGTATGGGCTTGTAGATGTGATAAAATAACTACAGGTTGAACTTTAAAGATACAGAAAGAGTGTGTTGCCTCTATAATGGCCTTCAGTTCCTATGAGGACCTCTCTTGTGAGCACCACCACCACCACTAAGTATAAAAATAAAATATGTCTACGAACGCACAGAACTTTGGCTTTATACTAAAATTCAGCTGCTACAGAGGAGGCTTGCAATATCATTCTTATCCTCTCCCTTCTTTGTTAGTGACACAGGCCAAGTGGGACAGCAGACACACAGACTCTCACGTGAGCAGAGTGACATGTGACAGTGACCCCAGGGGAGGGGTGGGTGCAGTGGGCTGTGGGGCCGACACCCGAGCAAATCACTCTCCGTGGGCAGTGGAGACCTGGCAGGGAAGATGTCACACACACTAGACTGCGTGCATGACCAGACATCTTATGGCTACACGAGACTCACATCAGACAAGAGGAGCGTGCACGCGTGTGAGGAATCCATGGCAGGGAAGTAAATGGGAAAACAAGGAAGGAACATGTCAGACACGCTGAGGAGAGGGTCCCATAGGACCCATGTCTTCCTGTATCTGTGAGGGGAAGGACAGAGGGAATAAAACAGGAGTCTTGGCTGTCAGGTTTGGAGACTGCAAAGAAGAAGGGGCTCCCCTGAGTGAGGACAGGACAACAGAACCAGCAGGGAGAGGTGACAGTCAATGTGTGTGGAGGACACAGGGCAGGTGCCATCATGGCAGTGAATCCCTGTGGTCACAGCTGAGAGTCCAGCTCCTCCCAGGCGGAAGGTGGTCGTAAATGCTCATCCCCTTCAGGGCCCTTAGGAGGGATTAGCTGGCACCCAGAAATATCTCAGCAGAGCCTGGTGTGTGCCTGAGAGCCCTGTGGCTGGATCCTGTGGAGAAAGGGAGGGAGACAAGGAGAGGTCCCCCAGGCCGCTCTGGGACCCATGCAGAGAAGCACTCTTTTAACAAGTGTGGATTCATTCATTCTCCCCAGTCCTGTGGATCCAGGAGCTGATGCCCAAAGACCTCACCCCTCAGCTCCATCCCTCCCGTTCCTCTCCCCAGGTCTGGGGGTCTGTCCGTGGCAGCAAAGGCCAGCCCAGGGGTCCTGGGGCACAGAAGCAGGGACTGCATGGTGGTCTTGGGAAAGGAGGACATGGGGTCTCTGGAGAGGGGGCTCCAGAGACTCCAGACCTCAAGGAACAGGATCTGGAAGGATAGATGATATTGTGTGAGTCATTGATTAGGGCTCTCTTCCTCCTTCTCCTTTGTGATGCAAAGTGAGGCCAAGTGTAGTAAAATAGATACATATGCTCTGCCTTTATTTTACAGGAAATACATTCCCACCCATTGGAGAGGCCCTGGGGGTTCCCTGGCTCCACTGGATGGTTTGTTTGATTTTAAAATGAGAGGAAAAACCAAACAGAAAGAAACAACAACAATCACACAAGGTGTGAGCACCTTTGAGCCGAGCTGCCAGGGCTTTTTACATACCTGACCCAGAGACCGCATTTTATGTTAAAAGCAGGGCATTCAGACAATGTGGGTTCTGAACTCCAGACTCACTGCCAGTTCCAGGCAAACAAACACTGCTTTGGCGTGAAATCTCTGTTATGGAGGGGAGGCTCCTCAGAAAAGTTCATCTCTTTAATTGGCTTTCTCATTTGGAGGCAAAAAGCACAGCCTGGGGGCTGGGATAAGCAAACATATGCATCTAGAGGGGGCCTGGCTGGCTCAGTCCCTGGAGCATTTGACTCTTCATCTCAGGGTTGACAACCCACGCTGGGTGTTGACATTACTTAAAAATAAAATCTTAGAAGAGAATATACATACATGTGTAATGATTCCTAAAACATAGTATGATGTTGTGTGCTGCCATCTGGATGGATTTCATCTTCTGTTCCACACGTCTTACAAGGGAAAATATCTTAGTGATGTGAATATGTATTAGTATTAATAGACATTCTGTTTTACATTTTAGAGGCTCCTTGGGCACCGTGTGTAAGGAAAGGACAGAGTTCCATCGGGGCCCCATCTCATGCCCGAATCCCCGGGAATGTGTTCTACTGCTGTCACCAGTGAAGGGATTAAGCACCTCTGGACACGTGTCACCGCTTGGACCCTTGGGCCCCAGGACTTTGTCACCCCCCTCATGTGTCTCTGTCACTGTGCTTAGCGCCACTGACATACACCTGACAGGAAGCCCCACAGAAGCTTCTCGATGAAAAGGACCAGAGAGAAGGGCCCAAGGGTTTCCGTCTCACTTCCTCGTTGCCTGAGACGCGGTGAGGAGCGGTAGCTGCGCCCACTGCCAAGAACTACAGCTCAGTGATAGTCCGCCTCGGCCTCAGCCTGCAGCCCCGAGACGCGCAGAAGCCCCGCCTTGGCCGAGGCGTCTTTGGAGCCCGAGAAGCGGCCGGGGACCCCGGAGCCCTGGTGTTTCTCGGAGTCTGAGGAGAACCTCAGCAGATCCCGGGGAGGGCTCCCTGGCCGCTGCTGGATCCAGTAGCTGTCAGAGCCGCCCACACCGATGTCCCTGCTCAGGGTGCAGGTGAGTCCCTCAGTTGCTTCCAGAGCTGCAGAGAGGGAGGGCGGCCGGGTCAGCACGGGCCGAGAGGGGTGAGCGCAGACACAGGTCTCATGGGCAGGGACAAGTGTAAAGTTTCTCAGACTCTGTGACTGAGGAGCTGACACCAGCTGTAGGGCTGTCTTGTGTCCCTGAGGCCTGTCCCTACGGTGCCATGAGAAAGCAAAACAAGAAGGACAGGAATCCAGGCCATGGTGACACAGACCCAGGTCCCCACAGTGGGCTGGGCTGCCCCAGGCCTCCTTTTCTCCTCCACCCTCTGCCCCAGGAGGGGCTGTCCATGCAAACGGAGTCCACCCAGTGACTGCCCAGCCCCTCCCTGAGCCCTGGTGCTGGAGCTCAGCTCACAGACACACTGAGGAGGATGGGGGTTGGCCTCACCCCTGGGGAGAGCCCTGGGAGGACGCACCTGCTGACAGGACAGGTCCCTGCTCTGGGGAGTCTGCCAGACAGGAGAAGACACAGCAGCTGAGCCGCCTCAGGGAACACAAGACCCAGGCTCCTGTCCCAGGCTTCATTGAGTGAAACTCCCTCCTGAGCCTCCGCGGAGGGTCAGCCACCGTCTGGGCCCACAGCACCCCCTGCTGGTCACAGGGCGCACACCTCACAAGGCCCAAAGCCCTGAGAGCCCAGCTGGTTTCTGCAGGTCACCACGTCCCTGTCTCTATTTATACATCCACGTTCTGATTTCTAGTACAGGTTTCTTCTGCAATCTGACAGTTGAACATTCTTATTTTAACATGGCATAATGTGAAGGAGTATTTGCAATCAATTTACATGATTTTTTTTTTAATCCCACACCTAAAAAATAACCTCTCTTTGGCTTTTCTGACACGTTAGGAAACATTTCTAGCCGATGCAGAAAGTAAATGGAGCTAAAGCACAGACGCTCACAGAGAGTTCAAACATCTGGCAGCTCGATGCTACGATGGTAAGTGAAGTTCTTTTTTTTTTTTTCCATTATGATCAGATAGCCACCCTAGAGTACATCATAAGTTTTTGTTGTAGTGTTAGACAATTCATTAGTTGTGTATAACACCCAGCGCTCATCCCAACACGTGCCCTCCTTAATACCTATCACCCAGTCACCCCCTACCCCCCACCCCTCTCCCCTCTCTCCTCTATAGGTGAACATTTTCAGGGGAAAATTAACCATGCTAACATCAAATTAGGAGATTTATCCAAAGATCACACACACACAAAATGAAGAAAAAAACAAAAGCACGTGCTTCATACTCTGAAGTAAGAATGACACTTTCCCCTGAAGACATTTGTGTGAACATTTGTGTGAACGTTATAAAAAACCCTTTCCCTGTGCAGTTGCTAGGGAACAGAAAGAATGAGAAGGGTGGTTGTGGATGTGATGATGGATTTAGGAACAGCATACAATTCCCAGAGTAATAGATGAACGAGAAGCCACAAATTTGGAGTTCGTCCCATTATTCAATTAAAAAGGTGATTGCTCATTTCTGAATTGTTAGTAAATTGTTTAATGAAATTTTCATGATCATTTTTTTCCCTTTATAATCATCTGTGTTCAGAGACTTAAGCAACATCAGACATATATTCATATTAAATTCAGTGATATTTATTAAACAAAGTTATTCCTGAAAAAGTAGTTAATGTGTAACTATATGTATGAAATTTTGAGATGAAGAGGACCTGAAAATTAAGGGGAAACAGAACAATTAGAAAGGATAATTGAAACATCTGAAGATGTATGTATCTGTTCTCATCCATCACTACAAAATGATGAAGCAAATGAGGAGAAACAGAACAGTCATAAATACCATCTATGGGTATTGTTCATAAGGAAGCTGCATGTATTGCGTAGTTCATCGAGGATGAGCAGGGACACCATGGTTTCCACAAGGATTCCTGACCACTAGAAGGAGCCCTGAGACAACCCTGCTGATTGTCCCGGTCATTCTCATGGGTCCGCATTACTGAATTACCGTCCCTGAGGACTGTCTAGGGGCAAGTAGGAGCCAGCGCTGAATGGGAGAAGTGGGAAGCTGGATGAGGGAGAACCAGGGCACCAGGAGCCCCTCACAGTGAGAAGGACAGACAGCAGCTGTCCAGATGTTCCATGGTGATGCTGCTTGATGCAGCCAAGTGCTGCCCTTGGGCTGTGCTTTCAATCCCTGAAGGACATGCCCATGCACCCCTCCTGCCCTGGGCTAAGGTAGCAGCGAGTCCCAAGGCAATGTGTGCAGTGACCCCCCCCCTTCCCCCCACCCCACTTTCTGAGGGCTCAGGGGCTCTCTCGCTAACCGGGGCAGCTGACATACTGTACATATTACTTACCTCACATCTGCTGTCCCTGCAGGTTCATGCCCTCAAAATCTTTCCACTAGTGTCCTCATGGAACGCCTTTCTATGGATTGAGATTTGTGAAGGGCAGAGGAATCCTGGCCATGCTGAAGCCCCCAGACTCTGCTTGCAGAGGACAAGTATTTGGAAATCTGACACTCCCACCCACAGGTGTCACTGATCCTATGACCATTTGCCCTCATAGGCCAGGTATCTTCATACAAATCTGTCCCTGTGTTTGACTGTCCATCTATCCCTGCCTGGACGTAGGCCAGGATGACAACTCATGGTGATGGAGGATGAAATTTGATGCAGGGGTGTGAGTCAGTGCTGAGTACTCATGTGGTTTCTGGGGACCCAACATGCAGAAAGTCTCACTTCACTGAGGACACTGCTTGGTCAGTTATGCAACACTCAGTAGAGTATTTTCCTCGTTGGCTTAGCCAGAGCCCTGTCCCTTCTGGACAAGCTCAGCCGTGCCCCCTGCTGAACTCAGAGCCCCCCTGACACCACCCAGCTCTCCTGGACCATTCTGATGTCAGATGGATTTTTCTGATGGTACTACCCAGGTGCATAGAATGGGTAGGTCTCCTACACCATGATTGGGACTGTGACATTAATTTTTTTTTTTCCAGGTCACTAATGAACTCCAGAAAGCCAAGCACAGAATGTATTGCACAGTGATTATGTTACCAGATATTCAGAATTACCTGGCATTTGGATTTCTTCAGCCCTGTACTGGAGCCATCACCAATCCATGACCAGCTTGAACTGGTCCTTAAGATTAAGGTTTTATCTTCCCCAGAGTTCCCCCATGTTCGTAACTGGAATTGATTGTCCATGTGTTCCTCTTATAGGGTGTCTCATTGTGCTGTTGTTCTTGTTGGTGTAAGGGTGTCCTGTTAGGTTGCCCCAGCCCACATTGTACAGGACTTGACATTTGATGTCTGTATTCGTCATGAGACTATAACAGTGTTGGGAAAAGCGTCTTCTGCTCATTCATACCTCTCTTGGTTTCCATTTGCCCTGTAAACCTGGAAATTCCTCATTTTCTTCTGCTTCTCTGATATAGTGAACGTATTTTTAGTGGAGTTGTGTAATTGTGCTTAGTAAGACAATTGGTATAAGAAAGTCATTGCTATAGTGGAACCTCCTCTGAATTAGAGGTCCTCCTTCCACTTCTGAACTGCAGGACCCTCGTGAGCTGTTACTCACCAGCACAGGGTCTGATCAAGTTTGTTGAGAGCTCCATGGACCATCACTTAGAAAAACAAGACTATCTAGAAATTTTCCTATAATAAAAGTTTATCATTTTCATTTTTACAGTCATCTTCCATCCCTTCATTGTATCAACCCTTTTTTTGTACATATATGTCTTTCTTCCCTTAAAATTTTAGGAGGCACATTCTTCTAACAGACCAAAATACGCCCAAAATCTAGTGTGTGGCAGTTATCTATGCACTAGCCTGATCATATTTGATCATATTCTGCTTTTTTTTAATTTTGTTCTGTTTTTGTTTGTTTTTATCTTTTTCTTTTTTTTCTCCTCTTTCTTTTTTCTTTTTTTCCCTTTCTTTTCCCCTGGTTTCAGGTCTTTTCTGATTTGTATAAAGTATATTTGCTGGGGATGTTGTTAACCTGTTAGCATTTTGTTCTCTCATTCATCTAGTCTCCTCTGGACAAAATTACAAGACGAAAAAAATCACCTCAGCAAAAAGAACAAGAGTTAGTACGGTCAGCCAGGTACATACTCAATACGGACATTAGTACAATGTCGGACCTAGAGTTCAGAATCATGACTTTAAAGATACTAGCTGGGCTTGAAAAAAGCATGGAAGTTATTAGAGAAACCCTTTCTGGAGAAATAAAAGAACTAAAATCTAACCAAGTTGAAATCAAAAAGGCCATTAATGAGGTGCAATACAAAATGGGGGCACTACCTGCTAGGATAAATGAGGTAGAAGAGAGAATCAGCAATATACAAGACCAAATGATGGAAAATAAAGGGGCTGAGAAAAAGAGAGAGAAACAACTACAGGATCACGAGGGCAGAATTCGAGAGATAAGCAATACGATAAGACGAAACAACATTAGAATTATTGGGATCCCAGAAGAAGAGGGAAGAGAGAGAGGGGCAAAAGGTATATTGGAGCAAATTATAGCAAAGAACTTCCCTAATGTGGGGAAGGAAACAGGGATCAAAATCCAGGAGGCACAGAGAACCCCTCTCAAAATCAATAAAAATATGATAACACCTAAACATCTAATAGTAAAACTTATGAGTGTCAGAGACAAAGAGAAAATCCTGAGAGCAGCTCAGGAGAATAGATATGTAACCTACAATGGTAGAAACATTAGACTGGCAACAGACCTATCCACAGAGACCTGGCAGGCCAGAAAGGACTGGCAAGATATCTTCAGAGCACTTAACGAGAAAAATATGCAGCCAAGAATACTATATCCAGCTAGGCTATCACTGAAAATAGAAGGAGAGATAAAAAGCTTCTAGAACAAACAAAAACTAAAGGAATTTGCAAACACGAAACCAGCCCTCCAAGAAATATTGAGAGGGGTCCTCTAAGCAAAGAGAGAACCTAAAAGCAGCAAAGAGCAGAAACGAACACAGACAACAGACAGTTAACAGTCACCTTACAGGTAATACAATGGCACTAAATTCATACCTTTCAATAGTTACCCTGAATGTAAATGGGCTCAATGCCCCAATCAAAAGACACAGGCTATCAGATTGGATTAAAAAACAAGACCCATCCATATGCTGTCTGCAAGAGACTCATTTTAGGCCCAAAGACACACCCAGATTGAAAGTGAGGGGGTGGAAAACCATTTACCATGCTAATGGACACCAAAAGAAAGCCGGGGTGGCAATCCTTATATCAGACAAACTAGATTTTAAAACAAAGACTGTAATAAGAGATGAGGAAGGACACTATATCCTACTTAAAGGGTCTAGCCAACAAGAAGATCTAACAATTGTAAATATCTATGCCCTGAACATGGGAGCAGCCAATTATATAAGGCAATTAATACCAAAAGCAAAGAAACACATTGACAACAATACAATAATAGTGGGGGACTTTAACACCCCCCTGACTGAAATGGACAGATCATCTAAGCAAAAGATCAACAAGGAAATAAAGACTTTAAATGACACACTGGACCAAATGGACTTCACAGACATATTCAGAACATTCCATCCCAAAGCAACGGAATACACATTCTTCTCTAGTGCCCATGGAACATTCTCCAGAATTGATCACATCCTAGGTCACAAATCAGGTCTCAATCGGTACCAAAAGATTGGGATCATTCCCTGCATATTTTCAGAGCACAATGCTTTGAAACTAGAACTCAACCACAAGAGGAATGTCAGAAAGAACTCAAATACATGGAGGCTAAAGAGCATCCTACTAAAGAATGAATGGGTCAACCAAGAAATTAAAGAAGAATTAAAAAAATTCATGGAAACCAATGAAAATGAAAACACAACTGTTCAAAATCTTTGGGATACAGCAAAGGCAGTCCTGAGAGGAAAGTATATAGCAATACAAGCCTTTCTCAAGAAACAAGAAAGGTCTCAAATACACAACCTAACCCTACACCTAAAGGAGCTGGAGAAAGAACAGCAAATAAAACCTAAACCCAGCAGGAGAAGAGAAATCATAAAGATCAGAGCAGAAATCAATGAACTAGAAACCAAAAGAACAGTAGAACAGATCAACGAAACTAGGAGCTGGTTCTTTGAAAGAATTAACAAGATTGATAAACCCCTGGCCAGACTGATCAAAAAGAAAAGAGAAATGACCCAAATCCACAAAATCATGAATGAAAGAGGAGAGATCACAACCAACACCAAAGAAATACAAACAATTATAAGAACATATTATGAGCAACTCTATGCCAGCAAATTAGATAACCTGGAAGAAATGGGTGCATTCCTAGAGATGTATCAACTACCAAAATTGAACCAGGAAGAAATAGAAAACCTGAACAGACCTATAACCACTAAGGAAATTGAAACAGTCATCAAAAATCTCCCAAGAAACAAAAGCCCAGGGCCAGATAGCTTCCCAGGGGAATTCTATCAGACATTTCAAGAAGAATTAATACCTATTCTCCTGAAACTGTTCCAAAAAATAGAAATGGAAGGGAAACTTCCAAACTCATTTTATGAGGCCAGCATTACCTTGATCCCAAAACCAGACAAAGACCCCATCAAAAAAGAGAATTACAGACCAATATCCTTGATGAACATGGATGCAAAAATTCTCACCAAAATACTAGCCAATAGGATCCAACAGTACATTAAAAGGATTATTCACCATGACCAAGTGGGATTTCTTCCTGGGCTGCAAGGCTGGTTCAACATCCCCAAATCAATCAACGTGATACAATACATTAACAAAAGAAAGAGCAAGAATCATATGATCCTCTCAATAGATGCAGAAAAAGCATTTGACAAAGTACAACATCCTTTCTTGATCAAAACTCTTCAGAGTATAGGGATAGAGGGTACATACCTCAATAACATAAAAGCCGTCTATGAAAAACCTACAGCGAATATCATTCTCAATGGGGAAAGGCTGAGAGCTTTTCCCCTAAGGTCAGGAACGCGGCAGGGATGTCCACTCTCACCACTGCTATTCAACATAGTATTAGAAGTCCTAGCCACAGCAATCAGACAACAAAAAGAAATCAAAGGCATCCAAATCGGCAAAGAGGAAGTCAAACTCTCACTCTTTGCAGATGATATGATACTGTATGTGGAAAACCCAAAAGACTCCACCCCAAAACTGCTAGAACTCATACAGGAATTCAGTCAAGTAGCAGGCTATAAAATCAATGCACAGAAATCAGTGGCATTCCTATACACCAACAACAAGACAGAAGAGAGACAAATCAAGGAGTCTATCCCATTTACAATTGCACCCAAAACCATTAGATACCTAGGAATAAATCTAACCAAAGAGGCAAGGGATCTGTACTCAGAAAACTATAAAATACTCATGAAAGAAATTGAAGAAGACACAAAGAAATGGAAAAACGTTCCATGCTCATGGATTGGGAGAATCAACATTGTGAAGATGTCAATGCTACCTAGAGCAATCTACACATTCAATGCAATCCCCATCAAAATACCATCCACTTTTTTCAAAGAAATGGAACAAAGAATCCTAAAATTTGTATGGAACCAGAAGAGACCCAGAATAGCCAGAGGAATACTGAAAAAGAAAAGCAAAGCTGGCGGCATCACAATTCCGGACTTCCAGCTCTATTACAAAGCTGTCATCATCAAGACAGTATGGTACTGGCACAAAAACAGACACATAGATCAATGGAACAGAATCGAGAGCCCAGAAATGGACCCTCAACTCTATGGTCAACTTATTTTTGACAAAGCAGGAAAGAATGTCCAATGGAAAAAAGACAGTCTCTTCAACAAATGGTTTTGGGAACATTGAACAGCCACATGCAGAAGAATGAAACTGGACCATTTCCTTACACCACACAGAAAAATAGACTCCAAATGGTTGAAAGACCTCAACGTGAGACAGGAGTCCATCCAAATCCTAAAGGAGAACACAGGTAGCAACCTTTTCGACCTTAGCCGCAGCAACTTCTTCCTAGAAACATCACCAAAGGCACGGGAAGCCAGGGCAAAAATGAACTATTGGGATTTCATCAAGATAAAAAGCTTTTGCACAGCAAAAGAAACAGTCCCCAAAACCAAAACACAACCGACAGAACGGGAGAAAATATTTGCAAATGACATATCAGATAAAGGGCTAGTATCCAAAATCTATAAAGAACTTATCAAACTCAACACCCAAAGAACAAATAATCCAATCAAGAAATGGGCAGAAGACATGAACAGACATTTCCCCAAAGAAGACATCCAAATGGCCAACAGGCACATGAAAAAGTGCTCAACATCGCTCGGCATCAGGGAAATCCAAATCAAAACCTCCATGAGATACCACCTCACACCCGTCAGAATGTCTAAAATTAACAAGTCAGGGAACGACAGATGTTGGCGGGGATGTGGAGAAAGGGGAACCCTCCTACACTGTTGGTGGGAATGCAAGCTGGTGCAACCACTCTGGAAAACCGTATGGAGGTTCCTCAAACAGTTGAAATTAGAGCTACCGTTCTATCCAGCAATTGCACTACTGGGTATTTACCACAAAGATACAAATGTAGGGACCCGAAGGGGTACGTGTACCCCAATGTTTATAGCAGCAATGTCCACAATAGCCAAACTGTGGAAAGAGCCAAGATGCCCATCGACAGATGAATGGATAAAGAAGAGGTGGTATATATACACAATGGAATATTATGCAGCCATCAAAAGGAATGAGATCTTGCCATTTGCAACGACGTGGATGGAACTGGAGGGTGTTATGCTGAGTGAAATAAGTCAATCAGAGAAAGACATGTATCACATGACCTCACTGATATGAGGAATTCTTAATCTCAGGAAACAAACTGAGTGTTACTGGAGTGGTTGGGGGTGGGAGGGATGGGGTGGCTGGGTGATAGACATTGGGGAGGGTATGTGCTACGGTGAGCGCTGTGAATTGTGCAAGACTGTTGAATCACAGATCTGTACTTCTGAAACAAATAACGCAACATATTTTAAGAAAAAAGAAAAAGAAGAAGATAACAGGTGAGGAAGAAAAGGGGAGTATGTCAGAGGGGGAGACGAACCATGAGAGATGATGGACTCTGAAAAACACACTGAGGGTTCTAGAGGGGAGGGGGGTAGGGGGATGGGTTAACCTGGTGATGGGTATTGAGGAGGGCACGTTCTGCATGGAGCACTGGGTGTTATGAACAAACAATGAATCATGGAACACTGCACCAAAAACTAATGATGTAATATATGGTGATTAACATAACAATAAAAAATTAAAAAAAAAAAAAAAGAAAGGTCCACCTGCGAAGGTCAGAAAGCCCTCCCAGGAGTGCTGGGGAGTGACATGGGCTGGGGGGCATGATGTCTGAGGTCAGCAGCGGGCGCAGGTGGCCTCCTCCTGAGAGCTCAGGGTCTGGGCCAGGAAGACTAGGAAAATCAATCACTGACCTTTGCACACTAGGGCAAGCAGAGTCTTCAGTGTGTGTGACTTTCCTGCACCTGGGCTCCCAGGGGCCACAAGAGCCCTCAGCTCAGATTCACACATGCCTCATATTTCACCCTCCACTGCACCACGGATTACATTGTCCAGGCCTGATGTTCATGGAAAGATAGATGGACAGGACGATCACATAACAAAAACACATTTGCTCTATGAACTCAAGCTGCAATGGTCCTTGGGCAAAGGAGAGGGCACACAGGGGAAGGGACTGTCTCCATGACAACAATCAGGGCTCAGCAAGCAGGGCTCAGGGGCTTCTCCACCATGGCCTAGATTCTTTTCTTTACCTCCTCACTGAATGAATAGAGTTTCTTTTAGGGGAAAATGAAAGGGTGGGGCAGGCGGAAGGGCTCTGCTTTCTGCTCCTGTCATCTGCGTACAGGTGGGTGTCATCAAATCTTTCTGCTACCTTCTGACCTGCCTTCCAGGGTCCTAGGTCAGATGGGGCTCATTCTGTCCTCCACAGTGTTTAAGTCTTTGTAGAAAAAAATGGTTTATAATATATATTAAAATAGAGGGTGTGTTGCATTCTAGCAAATCAATGGAGGGAACACAACCCAAAAGAAGAGTATCAGATGTGAAAATTGCAGGAAGATCTCACTTATGAACTTGCTAATAGTTGCACAAATGACCCAAAATATGAGCTACTAGAATCCATGTTATCTGGGAACCTGGGTAGTTCAATTGGTTAAGTGTCTGCCTTCAGCTCAGGTCATGATCCTGGGGTCCTGGGAACAAGCTCCATATGGGGCTCCCTGCTCAGTGAGGAGCCTGCTTCTCCCTCGCTCTCTGCTCCCCCACCCCACTTTCTCACTCCCTCTCTCTGTCAAATAAATAAAATCTTAAAAAAAAAACCATTTTATCTTAGGAAAAATTGACCTTGACTGTCAGGGAGAATTTGGGCTGAGACTAGGTTGTGTGTGGTCTCTCAGTGTGAGGAACATAGAATGTGGGGAATCAGATATGAAGTGGCATGGACCATGGATCAGTTGCCCAAATGGGGTAGAGCTCCTGAGCTCCCAGTGCTGGTTCCCTGACCCTCTCTGGAGGAAAACAGTGGAGTCACTAGACACACCTCAGGGGACACACCTGGTCAGCCTGCATCAGCATCCCCTCAGAGATACAAGCACTGCCCAGAGGAAGCTCCTCCCTGACTCATGCAGGACCACACAGGACTCACAGGGGGTGCTGCTTCATGTACTTCCTGCATGTGAGGGGCTCCAGGGATCCTGGGTGCTTCTCCCATCTCCAGCCTATCAACCCCACCATTCTGCTCTGGCTGCAGATCCCCAGCGTGAATAGGACCCTGGTGTCTGGGGAATGGAAAACGTGTCCAGATGGGCACCCACAGGGACCCTTGCTGCTAGTTATGACTTCCATGTGCTCATGAGGCAAGACGCAGGAAGTTCCCGAGCCCTTTATCTGCCATCATTTCAGTTGTTATTTCATACCGATCTTTTTCTTTTATTCCAATACTTTATAGTGACTTATATAAACTGATATCATTCATGTTTTCAGCTTTCCAATTTTTTTCTTTTGAGTGTGAATACTGCTCCTTACCTCAAAATTTGATAGATAAGAAATTACCTATTGTTTTCTATTTTTTAAAAGATTATTTATTTATCTGACAGCGATAGAGAGAGTGAGAGATGGAACACAAGCAGGGGGAGTGGGAGAGGGAGAAGCAGGCATCCGCTGAGTGGGAAGCCTGACATGGGACTTAATCCCAGGACCCTGGGATCATGACCTGAGCCAAAGGCAGATGCTTAAGGACTGAGCCACCCAGGTGCCCCTACCTATCGTTTTCTAAAGTGTCAGGGATGCATTAGTTTAATAGGAACATCATTTAGTATAAGTATTTTTCTCTGATATGAGTTGGGGCTCTCAAACACATGAAGAGAAAGGGAAAATAATCATGCAGGATTTATCAAACCAACAATTTACTAGTGATTCCAAAATGAATGCCAATGATTTTTTTTTTAAGATTTTATTTATTTATTTGACAGAGAGAGAGACAGCAAGAGAGGGAACACAAGCAGGCAGAGCGGAAGAGGGGGAAGCAGGCTTCCCGCTGAGCAGGGAGCCCAACACGGGGCTCGATCCCAGGACCCTGGGATCATGACCTGAGCCGAAGGCAGACACTTAATGACTGAGTCACCCAGGCGCCCCAAATGCCAATCATTTTTATATCTCAAACAAACACCAGACCTCAGCCTCATCTTCCCCTATTCTTGGAGACCCTTTACACCCCTGCCACTCCTCCTTCTTCCCAGGCCCTTCCCCAGCCTTCCCAGTCCCTCTGATCCTCAGCAGAGCACAAAGGGAAATGGAGTTCAAAAAACTCCATGAGGTCACACCCACTTGTTCATCCAGTGTCTTTTTCATTTCTGATAACGACATACATGTTCATATTTTGTTATACTTGATGTAGCAAACTGTCTCATAATTTCATTGTGACCCTCTGACCTTTATCCACAAAACTTGCAGGTACATTGAAGCTACTTCATATAATTGGCAGCTTCTTAGAACAAAGGAGGATGTTTCCCCAGCCTGGCCATCCTGCTCAGTGTGATGCCCCCACCCCCAGTTGGCTCCCGCTTAGCAACTGCAGACAGGATCCACGACTGATTCAGAGGACACCAGCATCCCTACATCCCTCAGACATGGGCTTTGAGATTCCCTGTGTCCTCATTTCTGGAGGAGTGACTGCTAAGATCCTCCAAGGAGACAAGAAGGAATATATCTGGGAAGGGAAGAAAATGTTCCAGGGTTAGATCTGAGGTGAACTAGAAGCAGGGCCAAGAGGTGGAGCACACACCCATTTCCTTATTCAGCTCTCAGGCTTCCCAACAAGGAACCTTGGGATGGAGGTCACCAAGGTCATTGGGGATGTGATTTGGTGAAAGATGTCCCTCTGACACTTAGTGTCCCAGGTCACCTTGCAGTCATTGGTGTGTCTGAGGCCCCAGCATCTGCTCCTTTCAAGATCTTCCAGGGGACATGTAAGGAACCCTAGGGCAGGGAGAGAGAGGAAGCTGATTTGCATGAGGCACCTTCTCCTCCTAATGGGTCTGGAGACATGAAAAGGTCCAGGACACCCCATCCCAGCTTAAAAGCCTGTGAAGACCGCATACTGTGAGCGTCCCCAACATGCCTGGATGATGCTCCTTCTCGGGCTTCTTGCATATGGCTCAGGTCAAGGGTAGGGACTCTGGTGGGGGGGGCACATAAAAGCAGGGTCTCAAGCACTTCTTGTCTCCCATAATAGCATCTTTCTCTCCTGTTGGTTCTAGGAGCAGATTCTCAGACTCTGGTGATCCAGGAGCCACCGCCCTCAGTGTCTCCAGGAGGGACAGTCACCCTCACTTGTGGCCTTAGCTCTGGCTCAGTCTCTGCAAGTAACTCCCCTTGCTGGTTCCAGCAGACCCCAGGCCAGGCTCCCTGCATGCTCGTCTATAGCATAAGCAGCCACCCCTCTGGGATCCCTGATCACTTCTCTGGATCCATCTCTGGGAACAAAGCCATCCTCACTATCACGATGGTCAAGTCTAAGGATGAGGCCAACTATCACTGTTGGCTGTCTGTGGGTGGTGGTCTCTACATAGTGATTTAAATCTATGAGGAAGTGCAACCAGAACCTCCTCAAGTGCTCAGAAGGGCTCAGCCTTAGAGACAGGAGAAGGGGGGGGTAGTGGTCACCACCGCCACCATGGGAAGGGAAGCTCCATGGCCCCATTCTCCTCTTCCTTGGTTCATGGCCATGTGTCCCTCATCCTGATGATCCCAGGGTGTGTCCATCTCTCCAGAGTGACCCTCCCACACTGTGCTTCCTCTTTCATCTGCCTAAAGTGTTGAGTGGGGGCTCAGTTCCATTATATATAAATCAATACTGAGATTCAACCTGTTGCTACCAATAAGGACTATTATCCAGAGAGCATTGGTAGTTATAACTGTATTCATTAATTTGATAATGAGAGCCAGATTAATATTTTTTTAAATTGGAAGCTTCATAAAAATGCAATCCTCCTTCCTAGACCTTCTAAATCTGAAACCTGTGTTGGTTTTCATAGATCTACATTTAACAAGTCCTCCAGGAGATTTGTATGAATGCTAATGTTTGAGAAGCATCTTTTTTTATTATTATGACATTATTTCTGAAAACATCTCTTTAGAATGCAGTGAGAATAACATCTTCTGACTCAATCATTCCCCACATCCCACTGAAGACCAAAGAACACTGAGAAACAGATTCAAAATCCCAATCCACTGGTGGTCACAACATCCTGCTGTGGCACAATGCATGCTGGGAGATACAGAAGTGAGGGACAATATGTGACCAGTGGATGTAGATTTGTAATTCGGCCTGGAAACTGTATGATCTGAGAGCATTATGGTCCCTGAGTACAATAGGCTGCCAGGGAAATAGTGAGAGACGCATGATAACATAACATTATCTATTCTGTTTGGTCCCCCTGCCACTAAATGAGGCTGTGCAATACTTGACATTATATTTGGGTGGTTTCTATTACTTTTGTTTCAAAATACACCATCTGCATTAAAAATTACTAAACAATTCTGAAAATTAAATTATCAGTTTTTTATTCCACAATGATCTTATTCTCTTTAAATTTTTTATTGTTATGTCAATCACCATACATTACATCATTAGTTTTTGATGTAGTGTTCCATGATTCATTCTTTGTGCATAACACACAGTGCTCTACGCAGAACGTGCCCGCTTTAATACCCATCACCAGGCTAACCCGTCCCCCCACCCCCTCCCCTCTAGAGTCCTCAATTTGTTTTTCAGAGTCCATTGTCTCTCATGGTTCATCTCCCCCTCCGACTTCCCCCCCTTCATTCTTCCCCTCCTGCTATCTTCTTTTTTTTCTTAACATATATTGCCTTATTTGTTTCAGAGGTACAGATCTGTGATTCAACAGTCTTGCACAATTCACAGCGCTCACCATAGCTGAGTGAAGTAAGTCAATCAGAGAAAGACATGTATTTACAAGGATGTGGATGGAACTGGAGGGTGTTATGCTGAGTGAAATAAGTCAATCAGAGAAAGACATGTATCATATGACCTCACTGATATGAGGAATTCTCAATCTCAGGAAACAAACTGAGTGTTGCTGAGTGGTGGGGGGTGGGAGGGATGGGGTGGCTGGGTGATAGACATTGGGGAGGGTATGTGCTATGGTGAGCACTGTGAATTGTGCAAGACTGTTGAATCACAGATCTGTACCTCTGAAACAAATAAGGCAATATATGTTAAGAAAAAAAAAGAAGAAGAAGATAGCAGAAGGGAAGAATGAAGGGGAGTAAGTCGGAGGGGGAGACGAACCATGAGAGACAATGGACTCTGAAAAACAAACTGAGGGTTCTAGAGGGGAGGAGGATGGGGGGATGGGTTAGCCTGGTGATGGGTATTAAAGAGGGCACATTCTGCGTGGAGCACTGGGTGTTATGCACAAACAATGAATCATGGAACACTACATCAAAAACTAATGATGTAATGTATGGTGATTAACATAACAATAAAAAAAATAAAAAAAAAAGAATGCAGGGGCAGCTATTGGAGGACCCTCAGGAGAAAATGGTGCTGGGCAGATTGGGGAAGAAGACCAGGATTTAAGGACCTCCAGTGGTGGTGAGTTTGCCATTTTCCCTCCAGCATCACAGCCTGAATCGCAAGTAGCTGGAAACCCACATGTCAGCTGTGGGACACAGGCAGAGAGCGCTCAGGGGAAGCTGCTACCTTCAGCTCCAAGTCGAAAAATGCGACTACTAATCCCCAGAAAGGACAGCAGTGCCCTGGGCTTCCTTTTCTTTCTTCTTTCTTGTTTTCCCATTCTCTCATATCCTGGCCCTAGGACAATCCCATTGGTGGTGGCCGGTGAAGGGGCCAGCAGGAGCCCAAACTCAGAGAGGGGAGTTTCCTTCTATGTTCAGTGGAACTATGACTTCCAAAGGGCACCGACCCCGGGGACTTTCCTCTCCCTGTCCTCCCTCTACTTGGGCCCAAATGCAGTCCTAAATGCATAGGTGGCCAGCAGACCAAAGTGACTGGAGCCTTAAGCTTTGGCCAGAGAACCCTAAAGGGGGCCTCAGAACAGTGGAATGCCTCAATACATTGAAGGTGGAAACCATACCAAGTACACTTTCTAACAACAGAATTCGATGAGTGATTGATGACAAGAGAAAATTTGGGAAACTCACAGAGACATGGACTCAAAAACACACGTAGGGCAAACGAAGAAATCACAAACAGAATCAAAAAGTATTTTTCCATGAATGACAAGAAAATGCAATATACCAGAACTTAAAGAATGCAGTCAAAGAGTGCCTAAGGGAAATTTATAGTAGTAAAAAAAGAAAGATGAGGAATGATTCAAACCAATCCAGCCATTCCACCTTAACAAGCAAGAAATAGAAAAGCAAGCAAAACCCAAAGCGAGTAGAAGAGAAGGAAATCACAAAGAATAGAGCAGAAATATGATAAAATAGAGAAAAGAAAATCAATACAGAATATCAATATAACAAAAATAGGTTCTTGAAAGGATCAATAAAATTGACAAACCTTATAGACTGCCCAAGAGAGAAAACAAAAAACAAAAAACAAAAAAACCCTGGAAGAGTCAAATTACTAAAATCAAGACTGAAAGAGAAGGTGTGATTAGTGACTTCACAAAAATTAAAAAATATATATAAGGGAATTCTGTGAACAATTATTGTGATAGCCAAGATAACAAATGAGAGACAATTCCTAGAAATCCACAAACCACCAAAACCATCTCAGGAAAAAATAAGAAATCTGAATACATCTACAGCAAGTAAAGAGACTGAAGTAGCAATAAAACTTCCCATGAAGAAAAGCCCACAACCAAATGGCTACTCTGGTCAATTCTGTCAAACATTGAAAGAAGAATTAACACTAATGCCTAACAAACTCTTCCAAAAAATTAGAAGAAGAGATTTACTAATGAATTCTATGAGGTCAGAGTTACCCTGATACTGAAACCAGACAAAGATATATAAAAAAAATACCCCAACACTACACATCAATATCCCTTATGGATAGAGATGAAAAATCCTTAATAAAATCTTAGTAAATGAAGTCCAGCAACATAGGAAAAAGATATACTATGACCAACTGGGATGGAAAGTGAAGTTGGTTAATATGTGAAAACAGATCAATATAATAAAAACTTTAAGAGAATAAAGGACAAACACCATATGATCATCTCAATGGACAGGAAAAGCACTTGACAAAATTCAATACTCTTTCATAATACAAACACTCACCAAACTAGGAATAGAAGGGAACTTCCTCAACCTGATAGAGCATCTATGAAAAACCTGTATTTAGGACAGTTAGTGGTGAAAAATAGAAGGATTTCCCACTAGGATCAGTAAAAACACCATTATGCCTGCTTTTACGACTTTTGTCCCATGTTGTACTGGAAGCTTCAGCCAGGGTAGTTAAGGAACAAAAAGATATAAAAACATCCAGTTTTGAAAGGAAGAAGTAAAACCATCTCTATCTGCAGAGATATGATTTGGTATTTAGAAAATTTCAAAAAAATGCACTTAAAAAAACCTATTCAGACAAATGATGAGGTTAAGCAAGGTTTCTGGATGAAAGATCCACACAGAAATCACTTATATTTCTTTACACTGGCAATGAACAATCCTAAAATAAAATTAAGAAAAGAATTCCTTTTTTAATAGCATCAGAAGAGTCAAATAGGGGGCGCCTGTGTGGCTCAGTCGTTAAGCATCTGCCTTTGGCTCAGTTCATGATCCCTGGGTCCAGGGATCCAGCCTTGCATCAGGTTCCCTGCTCAGCAAGAAGCCTGCTTCTCCCTCTGCCACTCCCCCTGCTTCTGTTCCCTCTCTCACTGTCTCTCTCTCTCTGTCAAATAAATAAATAAATAAATAAAACTTTTTTTTTTAAAAAAGAGTGAAGAGTAAAATAGGAATACATTTAATAAATGAAGTTCAAAACTCATACACATTAAACTATGAAGCATGGCTGAAAATAAAAGTTCAAAAGATCTAAAGGAATGGAAAGACATCCCATATGCATGGATTAGAAGACTCATATTGTTATGATGGCAATGCTTCTCAAATTGTCTACCTATTCAAGAAATCCCTATCAAAATCCCAGCTACCCTTCCCCCCCCAGAAATTGACATACTCATCCTAAAATGCACATGGACATGCAAGGGACCCAGAATAGCAAAACTCTCTTGAAAAAGAAGAATAAAAATGAGTAAAAGCAATTTTTCATTTAAAAGCTTACAACAAAGCTACAGTAATCAAGATAATGTTCTACTGGCATAAGGATTGACAGTTGGATCAAGGGAACGGAATCCAGAGTCCAGAAATAAACCTTATATTTATGGTCGATTGATTTAGAAAAGGCTGCCAAGACAATTCAGGGGGAACTAATGGTCTTTTCAGGAAATGAGGCTGGAACAAGTAAACAGCCATAGGCAAAGGAACAAAATGGACCCCTTCCTCACATGATCCACAGGTATTGATTCAAAAGGATGATAAACCTAAGTGTGAGAGCTAAAACCACAACTAGAAGAAAACACAGGAGCAAATTTTCATGACCTTGGATTAGCCCAGGGGTCCTTAGATATGACATCAAAAGCACAAGCAAGAAAGAAAGATAAATCTGACATCATCAAAATTAAAAACTTTGGAGCTTTAAAGGAAAACATCAAGAAAGGGACAAGACAACCCACAGACTGGGACACAATGTTGGCAGATGTATATCTGATATGGAACATAAGACCTCTTACAACTCAGTAATAATTGACTTTTAAAAAATAACCGAATTTGAAAAATGTGGGCAAAGGATCCCAGCAGATATTTCTCTGAAGAAGATATGGGAACGGCCAAAAAGCACAGAAAAAGATGCCTAACGTCATAACCCTTAGGGAATCAGGAATCAAAACCACCACGAGCAACCACGCCCCACCCTCCAAGATGGCTGCGGGCACCAAGACAGAGAGTTGGCAAAGATGGGGAGAAATAGGAACCTTCGTGCAGCGCTGGCAGAAACGTGGGATGGATCCGCCACTTTGGAAAGCTCTTTGGCCGTTCCTCAAAACGCTAGACACAGAGGTATCATCTAGCCTGGAAGTTCGGCTCCTGGGTTTCTACCCAACAGGAATGAAAACACAGAAACTGTGTACATAAATGGGCATGGCCGCGTTACTGGTCATCCCTCCAAAGTGGAAGTAGACCAAGTGTCTATCTACTGATTAAATTGTAGTCTGCGCTCTATCCATGCAGTGGACTCCTTTTCAACAATAACATAGAACGAATTACAGAAACATGCTACCGTGTGGATGAACTTCGAAAGTATGTGAAATGAAAGAAACAGTCACAAAATACCACCTACTGTATGAGGCCCTCTGTCTCAAGTGCCCAGAAGGCAGATCTATAGGGAGAGAGTAAATTAGTGTTTGCCTGGGGCAGGAGGGTGCAGGTGATGTGGGGGGTGAATCCCAAGGTACAGGGTCTCTGTTGGGGGTGAAGAAACTCTTCTAAAATTTGATTTGAGATGGATATACTAAACATACTAAAATATATTATTTATAAAAATATATATAAAATATAAAATATGTAAAATAAAATATACTAAAATAGTATATACTGAAGATACTAAAAACCACTGAATTGTCAACTTTAACTGCTGAGTTGTATGGCATATGAATTCTCTCTCTCTCTCTCCATATGCCTACATATATATTTAAAGAATCAGCACACAATTCTGGCTGATTCTTAGGACCACTTCACCATTGACATCAGAGTTTATGAGTGTTCAAGTATCACAATAATCTGGGCTAAGGTCTTACTGGGCGGCTGCTGTTTTGGCAGGGGCAACAGCACTGGGCTTTGGGCCCTACTCAACATGATGGAAGCCTCCATTAATTTGGGTGAGTGCCAGCAGGTCCGTCATCTGTGTTGTCAGGCCCTAAGCAACCCCAAACCCCACATCTCAAGAGGACGGTGGGATAAGCCTGCTACAAGGCAGAGGTCACATCTTAGGGCTGTCCGGGCGCACAACTCCAGGGGTCACTGTTGACATTGTCATCTGTGGAGGGGGTGACCTCTCCTGTGAACAGTTGCACCTGGACTACTGCACGGCATAGGAAGCTGTGTTCTTACATCCTCTCCGTGAATTCTCGAAGCCACTACTTGCCACCAGGAGATGTTTATTTCTTCCTCAATATCCCTGTGGCCATTTAACAGCGAAGCAAAGAAGACCAGCTAGGACAGTGAAGCTCAGGAAACCTCCCCGAGTTTAGGCCTCCTGCAGCTTCCGGTTGCTGCCACCCTGCAGTGCTTGTGGCCACTTCGGGAAGAAGAACAGACTGCAGGAGATGTACTGAATACATTTTCCATTGCGGGAGCTCTGGTCCCTATGAGGCGTCTCCTGCCAAGGCCTTCAGGGCTGGACAGATGATGGACATGTCGCATAGAAGACAAGGCATGAGGGGGACAGCAGTTGAGGCTCATCTCCAGTGTCTGCTACCCATGGGAGGCCAGTTTGCAATGAGTCACATGTCACACGGGGCTCCTCTTGGGTGGGTGCGGGGCATGTGCAATGCAAACCATGGAACCCCCACTTCAGCACCAATATTTGTGTCAGTTCTGGTCTGAGGTCCTGATCTTTGGGGGCGGGAACGAACATCTGGAGTCCTAGGAAAATGCCACCCTACAGGAAGCCACATGGGGGCTTACTGGGGGTGCCACGGGGGAGGGAAGAGGCTCTGGGGGGTGTATTTTACCAACCATCTCTTCATAGTTTCACTTTTATGCACCCCCCTCCATTAGGGTGGGCCTAGCAAATGACCCCGATTTAAGAAGGAGCCCCAGGAGCCCCCAGCCACCTCCAGACTGGGTGACGGCCTCTGAGCAGCTGCGGCTCACCTGGGAGCCAGAGACAGCAATCCTGTCTGGCCCACAGCAGGCTGTCACGTCCCAGCACACACTGTTTCTGCCGTTAGTGATCGCCTGCCTGGAAGCCCACATCTCCACCTACACACTGCACAGCCCACCCACGACGGGCGGGACCTGCCGCGGAAGCTGCCCATGGTTTTCATCCTGTCACGACCCTGCATCCAATAGTAATTACCTGGAGATCGCAGTCCGTGACCCAGAGGAGATGCTGAGGGCCCACATGCCCTGGACTCCTGGCCGCGTGCACTGCTCAGACCGGCAGCGCGCTCTGCTCAGACCGGCAGCGCTCCAAAGACTTCTTTTTTTTTTTTTTAAAGATTTTATTTATTTATTTGAGAGAGAGAGAATGAGAGAGAGAGCACATGAGAGGGGGGAGGGTCAGAGGGAGAAGCCGACTCGCCGCCTAGCAGGGAGCCCGATGCGGGACTTGATCCTGAGACTCCAGGATCATTACCTGAGCGGAAGCAGTCGCTTAACCAACTGAGCCACCCAGGCGCCCCTCCAAAGACTTCTCTTGTCCCCTGAGCTGGAGCCCGGCTCTACTTGTCGCTAGAGGGAGCTAAAACAGCGAGAGGCAGGGCCATTTCTCTCTCTCTTCCAACCAGCAGGAATTAAAAATTCGGCCACTTACAAGAAAGGTAGAGCCTGCCATTCACATAAGTTTCTCATTCTTTAAAAAACAGCCAATCAATCATTGCAAGACACTTAGCGGTCTCCCAAAGCGACACTCAGGCCCAACGCGAACCACGTGGCCCCCAAAGCAACTGACGATGACATGCGTGACTGTCCATTTTCCCTTTTCAGCAGAAGTTGTCCTGTCAAAGAGCAAAGGTCAGGCTGCTGACCTGACCTCCCGTGGGCACTTCCCACTGGGCATAGGAGAAAGACCTGACTCCCTTGTTTGGAGGGAGAACCAGTGGAGACCTTCCTTTCCCTGGGGCGACAGGTGCTCCCCTTGACGGCACATCCGACATGGGCAGGCAGGTTTCACCCCTTCTACCCCGGGTGCACAGGGCGCTGTGGGATGCGTCCGAAGGGAGACTCGATGAAGGAACATGCCCACTGCACGCGTGTGTCTGTGGCACCAAGGGTACTGGGGGTCACAGGAATCACGGGGCAGATGCCACTGTCACGTGTCACCTTGCTTCAGGAGGAGGTGTCTCTGATTAGCCCTGTCCCCCCGCTTCTTCCCACCTGCTCTGAGACATGAAGTCCACCCACTTCACTTCACACCAACTCACTTCCCAGTGACCAGGATTCCCACAGCTGCTCTTCTGCCTTGTCTTCATGGAGTTTGGGGACACCTATTTGCAGGAAAGCAAAGACATTTAGGTCCCATTTGGTCCTAAGCTCAGGATGAGGAGCATTATGAGATGAGAGGTTGTGGTCCATGAGGAGGAAGACAGGACAGTCCCATCTGACAACAAAGGCAGACGTGTCCACACAGTGCCTGAGGATCTGGGCACAGAGAGACAAAGCTGGACGTGTACCTGGGGAGGGGGTCAGAGGCAGCTTTCCAAAGAAGAAGCCCCCGGAGTTGGGTCCTGGGCAGGAGGGGGAGGAATCAGGGCTAAGAAGGCTGAGCAGTGCTCCACATGCTGTGAGTACAGGACCTGTCAGGTCCTGTAGGCTTTAAAAACACTTTCAGCATCTCCTGCCAGTGCCCTCAGCAACACAGCTGGCTCGTCAGAGTGCGTGCAGGGTGTTAGAGGGCCCTGGAGCCCGAGATCGATGGGTAGGAAGCCCTCTTTCTCCTCTGGGGATTATGGGGTCCTGGAGGCTGACACCAATACGTGAGGAGAAAGCATGGGGAGAGGGTGGGTGCCAGGAGGAGATGGGCCGGGAGGACAGGTACCCTAGGGAGGAGCTGGAGTGGGACCCCTCCCTGAGAGTAGAGGGAGATGAGGGGCCCCGGGTGCAGGAGAAGCCTGCAAGCGCCTCAGGGCATGGCCCCCCGGCTGTAGCCTCCGCGGCTCCCCCTTCCCAGCCAGGTGCAGCATCAGCTCAGCGCTGCTGGAAAATACCGGTGCACCAGTGTTCGCAGCAGCTCTCCTCACAGAGCGCGGATGGCCAGGACAAGCCACATAACCAACAACAGCTCGGGAGAGACACAAAGTGTACATGCACACAGTGGAATATTCCCCAGCTGAGAGAAGGAACAAGGTGCTGACATGTGCAATGTACCTCAGAAACGTGTCTGGTGGAAGAAGCCAGCTCGAGAACACAGAAACTGTGAGACATTCAGCATCGGCAGATTCCAAAATCAGACAGTAACCTCCAGGCTGTAACCCTAGGGAAGCAGGACAAGGGGAGGGAGGGACAGCTGGATGGAAAGGGGGCTTCTCTCTGGGAAGGGGGGTTGTGCCCATGAGGGGGTGATGGCCCTGCCAGAGCGTTAGTGTGCCCCGTGCCATACCGTCTGCTTCCAGGCTGTGCGGGCGGCACACTTCACGCTGCATGCATTTTGCCCCGATACACGCCAACCAACCAATGCAGCAGAGAGCACAGGGCTGGCCTGCAGGCCCCTGGTGACCTGGCCGACCAGCACGGCTCCCTGTGCCTGCCTGCCTGCCTCCCTCCCTGGCTCCAGTCCTTTCCTCTGAGCATCTGCCCTGGCCCCTGTGACTCAGGCTGTGCCTCCAGTGGCCCCGGTCCAGGGTGCACGCCACCCATGGGCAGTTCAGGTGCTGCGGATGGAAGCTGGCCGGACGTGCGCTCCCCTCACCCCAGCCCCCCTGGGGACCAACGTGGGCCCAGGTGCTAGATAGGACTGGAGCCCCCGACTTCCAGACGGCGCGAGGCACTTCCCCTCCCTGCCCATGCTCCTGCTCGGGCTCGGAGGGCTCCTCTGAAGAGAGTCCCATCTGCCCCAAACGCTGGCTCCCTGGACCCCACCCCATCAGCCCGACTAACCACTGGCGACAGACCTACCGAGAAGCCAACACAACCTACACTCCAGGCATCATACTTCACTCATCCTCACTTGGTGCAGAAGGTTGCTTAACCCTTCCAGGAACACTTTTTTTTTTTTTTTAAGATTTTATTTATTTAGTTGAAGGAGAGAGACACAGAGAGAGAGGGAACAAGCAGGGGAAGTGGTAGAGGGAGAAGCAGACTCCGTGCAGAGCAGGGAGCCTGATGTGGGGCTAGACCCCAGGACCCTGGGACCATGACCAGAGCCAAAGGCAGATGCTTAATGACTGAGCCACCCAGGGTTTCTAACAGTAACCTCTCCAAATTTCGAAAGGTCACCGGACACATTTCTGTGGGCTGGCCCAGGGGCTGAACCACCTTCTGCTGCAAGCCTGGGGCTCTGTCCTCAGAAGGAATTCCTGTCATTCCTGGCCTGAAGCATGACCCTCTACCTGCCCCAGCTGATCTGAGCAGGAGCCCTGGCACAGGGTGGGAGAGCAGACAGGGCCCTCGGGTCAGACAGGAGCCCAATCTGCTCTCAACGAGACATCACCTCTCTCTGGGAGCCTCCACAGAAGGGAAAGCCCTGGGAACAAACTCAGGGGCTCCATCTTAGCTAAAAGGGGTACAAACAATGATCCACATTGCTTTCTGAGACCTGAGAAGGGGCCTTGACCAGGAGGTCAGGCTAATGTGCTGGGGTCCGCCAGGACCGTGGGCAACTGAGCACAGACTTCCCGGCAGAGGCCAAGGACCTACAAGCCTGGATTCCCATGGAGGCAGCAGCGTCACTCTGGGAGCACAACCTGGGATGCACGAGGAGGGCTCCGGGTGTGAAATTAACCCTCAGGTCTGAAAGCAAGACTGGACGGGTCTTCCAGGCCACTGGGTCCACCCAGCCCTGGCAGGTCCCGTCTCTCCCAGCAGGGACCTGGAACCTCCCGGCCGCACACCAGCACCATGCTCCTCATCACGGGCATGCTGCTGGGCCCCTGAGAGCACCAGGCCAGGCCTCCGAGAAGGCGGGGGCCCCCAGAGCTTACCGGCCTCGCCTATGAACACTTCCTCAGGCGTGCTGCCGGGCTCTCGCCGATGATGTTGTAGGCCGTCAGGATGACCTCATTATGCTGCTACTTCTTCAGACCTACAGGTGGAAGGAGACAGGGGTCAGCTGGCCCGGGAACATCTCCCTGCCTTGGAACCACACCAAGGGGCTGGGGCCAGGCCATGGGCGTCCCCAGAGGGTCTGTGGAGTGGCCTCCTCCTCCTTCCCTGGCCCCGGAACATCAGGGAGCATCAGGCCCTCTCCCAGAGGGGAGAGTGGAGGCGGCAGAACATGCAGTGGGCTTGACTTTGGTCGGGAACCTCTCCATAAGAACAGATGGAGAAAGACCCCGGCGTTTAAGGGGAACGTGTACTGTTTTTACGTACTATTGAATATTTTAATTTTGCAATTTTCCAATTGCTTATACTTTGCATTTCTCTTTGTAGTACTACTGAAAATGTCAAAATAATTGTTGCTCAAAGAATAGAAATCATTCACTAGATCTACCCAGAAACGAGACCCTAAGTAACATCTAGCACCTAGATGTGATTTCCTCAAATCTTCCTCTTACTAAGATGCGGTGCTAAGACTCACCTAGCACGGATTATCAAAAAACTAGGTAACTCCCACCTCCCAGGGGCATGATGGACCTGGAGCAGGTTGCCAACCACCCAGGCAATGAAATGGAATGGCAGGAAAATACAATTTGATCATTGATGTTTTCCTGTCAGAAAGATGTCAGAAAAAAGGTGGGCTGGAATTGTGAAAGAAGATTCAAAATGAGGTAGGCTTTGCTAAGAGAGCCACTCAAACTAGAATGGAAAGGACAATAACGAAGTAAAGCATATGCACGTCTCCTGTTTCAATTTTAAGAACACCAGGTACTTTTGACTTCTGGCACCTGTAACTGCTCAGTTGCAACTCGACCACCTCCTCCAACACATCCTTCTCCTTTGGACTGAAAGAGAGACAATGTAACAGCTGTTAGCTGCCGGCAATCATGGTAATTCTTTCAAAACCAGTGCCTGTGCTTTTCCTTCATAAACCCACACTCCCTGCTCAAAATTAGGGGCACATCTGATTTCTCTCCATGCTATGTCTCCCAGATGACTGTCCCTAATACCCCAAATGGAAGTTTCAGGTGTTTTCCACCATCTACTTCTTGATTGACAGGAATTATGGACAAAAGCAAAGCCCACTTTAGGGTATCTATGCATCATCAGGTTATGACAAACATCAGAGGAAACCTGAAAATGCCAAAGTACACTTAAATTCAGATTCCTGAAATTGATTTGTTTACAGTTAAATCTTTTTGGAAAATCTGTTTCACAAGAATCAGCTCTGGATGTCATAAATAAAATTTTTATTTTGATATCACATCAGAAATCCATCCCATGTCATCCATCATAGCCTATAAGGTACTCTAAATAGCTATACTAGGAATCACACCCCCAACAACAAAAAATCCTCTCAAAATCATAAATTAAAATTAGTTGTTATCTGACATTTGCCAAAGTGACAGAGATTACTTGATATTACTCAAAAACTAAGTTCTTAAAAGTATACATGAAATGACATAATAAAGCTTTCTAAAACTGTGCCAGGAAAATGATCTCTTTAGATATCAATTGGATAAAATGGTATGATTGCATTACCTAAAGAAACAAAAACATTGTTTTCTAATGTGTAAAGTTATGCTGTTACTCAGGTTGTTTTTCAATCCTATTATGTTTTATAAGTCATAAAATATTTTAAAGAAATCACTTTCTATTTGTTGCCTGGAACTGCCTATTTTCCCTGGCATTTTGCCCAAGGGGTTCTGAGTTTTCACTTTGCAAGGGACCACACAGCATGTATCCAGTCCCCCAGGTGGTTAAAAGGTGTGTGGCCCCCTGCATGACAGCTCTAGGGAGTGGAAGGACAAGGGGTGAAACCAGCAGACAGGTTTTGGGTCCGAACACTCAGAGTGAACAGATTGACTTCAGCAGCCAAGAGGGTCCTGCCCAGCTGTAACCTGTCTTATCTCATGAGTCCATGTAAGGAAACCCCCTGCAAGAGTAACCTGGACCCATGACCTGCATGCATGCCGTGGGAGGCCCCATCCCAGTGGTGGGGAGGGACCCCCTGTCCACAGGGAACTATCCTCATTGCAGCCCTGGCATTCAGGATGGAGGGTAGGAGAGAGGGAGGTCAATGCAACAGGGGCCTTTATAATCTGAAAGGCATGAGAAATCCATTGTTTTCCAAGAATATTTTTCTGTCCCCAGCAGAAAAGGAAGCTTGGAATCCAAACTAATGAAATTCATTAGAAAATGAGGGAGATATGTTTGCAAACTTAGCTTGTGGCTCAGGAAGTTCACCCCTGAGACAACACTAGTAATTGACATCCTTGGCTCCAACGGGCTCCTGGAAGGAAAACAGGGCCATCCCGCAGAGAGGGGCCCTGTAGGAAGGACTTATTTTTAAAACATTTGTTTATTTATTTGACAGATGAGAGTGATTGCCCACAGAGTGGGGTGAGGGGCAGAGGGAGAAGCAGACTCCCTGCTGAACAGGGTGCCTGATGCAGGGATGGAACATGGGACGCTGGGATCGTGACCTGAGCAAAATATCAGATGCTTAACTGACTGAGCCATGCAGGCACCCAGGCAAGACTTTATTTTTTACTTATATTTATTTATTTATTTATATTTATTATGCTCAGACACCATATATTACACCATTAGTTTTGTAAGTAGTGTTCAATAATTCATTAGTTTTATATAACACCCAGTGCTCATCACAACAGTAAAGATGTTTTTAAACAAGGTTTTTTAAATAAAAGATTTTAGAATAGCAGATATAAAATGAAAATTTAAGTCTCCTATGTGGCCCCTCCAGGGGTATTTTTTTTTTTTTTAGTTTATGTAAAATACAGTGCAGTATTGGTTTCTGGAGTAGAATTCAGTGGTTCATCACTTACACGCAGCACTCAGTGGTATAAAAGAGGACAACAAGTGCCCTCTTTTATACCCATCATCCATCTACCCATCCCAGACCCACTTCCCTCCATCAACCCACAGTGTGCAGAGCTGCCTGCACTCTGAAAGTTCTGTCATGACCAACCTATCGCCATGGTGACCAATGATACAACTTTTCCTTCCATTTCAACTGTCACTCTGTGAGCCGAGCCCTTGCAGTTTGGTAAAAGGTGTGAAGGTTCCCATGATGGGCAACCTGAATTGCTGTTCTACAGGTATGTTCCTATGGATTTTCTGAATTCTCTTCTCTCAAGTTGGCTGCCTCACTTCTAGAGAAATTCGTTTCCTGTTTTTTCTTTTCATGGCCACCTTCCAATTTGTCCACACTGATAGATGAATATTCTAGGTTTTCCGGATTAGTTACTTTTGATTGTTCAATGAAGCTGGCTTCCTTAAATAGCTTCTAAATCCAGAAAACTATACTATTTCTGAATACCAACTTCGTACATAGTCATACCGAGAACGCACACAGGGAACACACCACACTGCTCTCATTGGATCAGGAGAATCTTGATGCCATCCAGCAACACATTATAGGGAAAGGAATTACAAATCATTTCTTCGCAATGTGGATGACAAAATCTGGAAGCAGCTGTGAGCAGTTTAAATCCAGACATTTTTAGAAGGAGAGAAACTGGAATATCTTGTGGTATTTTCATGGGTTGATGTGGAAGGGTTCACTTGCTGTCTGGATGATGCTTGGGAGTGAACCAGAAGGGACTGTGCCATCGGGTAGGTGGAATGAACATTTGGCAGCTGAGTAGTGGGCTGTCTCCCTTCAAAGACAGTCCTGGGGTGGGTTCTCAAGGCCATGTGTAAGGAGGGGACTCTCTAAGAGGAGACAGGAGACTGTCCCCTACCCCTACAGTGTCCAGAAAGGATGAAGAGACCTGAGAGTAGAGAGTGGAAGTGGAGGAGGTAGGAAGGAGTAGGGAGGAACTCACTCCAGCCAGTGTAGCCTCACTTTAGTCCCGGCCCCTCAGACCATTCCTTAGATCAATAGTAGGACATTCAGCATCATAGATTGACTTCCTTAAAGCAAACATCCCCAGCCCCGATGGCCACTTCCATGATAATTCCTATGAATTGCTGCTCAGGATTGGTGAGCTGAAGGGAAGCGAATTCCTGGTAGGGTCACAGTGTGACAGTTGGTTTGGAATGGCCTGGATTTTGAATCCACCTGGGAGCCAAGCAGACTGCCCATCACAGTGGATGGCCAACTGGCCTTTAGGAAGACCCTGGGGACTGAGCTGACATTGCAAAGAACTGGGGGAAAGTGGCCAAGCTGTACTTCCCTGATGCCTCACTGGGGCTCAATTTGGAAGAATCTGTGGCACATCTTACTTCTGGGACCCTAACATAGAGGTGAATTGGGATTGAAATTGTTCTCATGGCACAGACACCTCCTGCAGGCCACAGGTGGATTTGAGAAAGTGAGGGCTGCTCTTGGTTCAGGGGTTCAGGACATTTTCTCGGGGGCCCTGGGCAGGTGTCAGGTCCTCAGGATCTCTCTCCCCAGGGAAACAACTACATTCCTGTCCAGGATCCATCACTCACCAGCATGGCCACTCTGGATAGTCACTTCATTTCCCTACCTTTCAGCGCCCTCCACTGTAAAATATGGGTTACCACCCCATATTTTCCGCTCTAATGGTGCTGGTGCCGGGATAACAAGAGTGGATGATACACTTTCTCTGAGAGCTATAAAGCTTCATTCCCATGTGAAGGATAAAGAGTGAGCTTCCAACCTCCCATGCAGTGGAGTCATCCAAGTCCCATACCTGGATTCACCCACTACCAGGTGTTTAGCTCATTCTATAGGAAATCAGAACCTGAATACCTCCAGAGCAATGGTGAAGCATCAGTCCTTAACTATGTCCAATCTCTACTTGGAGGAAATCACTTTTAGCGTCCCAACAGCACACGAATGAATAGGAGGTATGAATATTTCCACATTTCAGAGTAGGAAACTGAGACACAGAGGGCTCTCAGTCACTCTCTCAGGTATGGGTACCTTCTAAATGGGATGTGAATCCAGGCCATCAGGTGCGGTCACTGTGCTTTGCTGCATTTCTATCACGTCTCTGCTACATCATAGTAGTTGCCCACAAAACCTATCTGTTGGGGGATGTCAAGGCACACCGCATCGCAACATCTTCCTAAGTCCAGCGTTGAAGGGGGAATGTCTGCTAGACAGCTGGTGAGTAGGGGGAGCAGAAGGTTGAACTCAGAGTAAATTATGACTCCTGCCCCAATGGCAAGATGCCAACAATGCTCTCTATTTCTATGCAGTTCCCAGGACTGTGTGTGGAAAGAGAGAGGGAAGTTGTGGAGCCCCCCACAAGCACGTCGGCCCCTTCCAGACAAACCATTAAAAGAATCCGTTTTTCTCTCCACAATCAGGTGTTCCCAATTGCGGACACCGAGGAAGGTACTGTGGAAGTTTACTCATTAAGTTGATTTAAGGATAATTCTTTCATTCAATAGCACAGACATAACAGAAGAATATAAAAATGTTGAGATTTTTCTATTATTTCATATGTATAGATTTAAATTTATTAAGTCCATCACCAGTAAGTATAGAAGTCAGGATGAATTTCTCCCTGAAACTGGATCCATATGTCATAGGAATAAAAGGGTCTACTAGCCAAATGTATGGACCTTAGCTATTTTTTGAACACAAGTCAGTATAGATCTCTCCATGAAACTCTGTTTCTAGATTTTTAGTAAGTAAGAGACAGTATTTTGAACCAGTTTAGATTAATATAAAATTGGAACAGATGATTACAGGAAGTTTCCATACCCCCCCACTTTCTTCCATTAACCACATCTTACACGTGTGTACTACATACCTTACAATTAACGAAATAACCTCACAACATTTTATGAACTAAAGTACCACATTTACATTAAAATGCATTCTTTGTGTTTACCATTCTACTAGTTTGACAAATGCGTAATGTCAAGTATTCCCGTCCCGGTAACAGACAGAAATCTGTGCACCAATGTTCGAGACAGCAGTATTCCCAGTAGCCATAGACAGACACAACCCAAAAATCCATCCTGTGAGGAAAGGATGCATTAAATGGGATATGTACACATAATGGAATGCTATTCAGCCATAAGAAGAAACTAAAGTAGTCAATATGCTATGAAATGGATGGACCTTGAAAAACTAAGATGCTTTTTGAAAGAAGGCATGCACGGAAAGACGTGTGTTACACGATTCCACTTTTTGAGGAAACAAGGGCAGGGCAATTCATAGACCCAGAAAGTAGAAAGTAGGATGGAGGGAGGAAGGGGTGAGGTGCAGTCATTTTCATGGGTACAGAGGTTACTTCGGATGGAAATGCTTTGGGTATAGACGGTAGTGCTGACTACAAAGGCTTACGAATGTAAATAGTGTCGTTGAGTATACACTCATTAATAAAAGCATAAACACTACGTAGATTCCATCCCATAAAAACCTAATAATCCAAGGCAACAGAGGACAGATTCCGTCGCAGCATATATGCCATGATGAAAGCTGAACTGGTCCCGTGACAGGGGAGGAAGTGGGAATGTGCCTGGCCTTCATGGTGGGTTGGAGGGCTCAGGGGACTATGCCATGAAACACACTGTGCCTTGAGTGCTTCCCATTTTGAGACTGACGATTTCCCACTGAGGAGATCCCCTCAGCTTGAAAGCCACGGTCCCATTTCTCTTTTCCCTGCTGCTCCTCTCCTCTGTATTTCTTTGTACACCAAGGAGGTAGGCCAGGCAGCAGATCAGGCCTTGCTTGTTCACCGATCACATACATTCACTGTGGTCCCGTGTCCACATCAAGCAAAACTCCCTGAGTCATTCCTGAGCCATGCAACCAATACCCTGACAGAGTAGCTAGAGAATCCTAGGTGATTCTCATGAGGGGTCCCTTACATCAGTCCCGAGTCTGATGATTCATGTTTATACCACCTTCTTGTGAAGCTTTTGGCCCAATCCTGCTTTGGTGTTTCTTTGAAGCCTGCCTGACTCCAGTGTGTTCTTTCTGCCAGATCCCATTGTGGGGAGGTGGCCTGGTGGCCTGGTTAGGCTCCTTAGGTGACTGCTCTCTGCCAGGGTCCTTGTTCTATCCATTCTGCTTGGAGGCTTTGATTTTAGTATAGCGACTTACATCGGAGGTTTTTTTCTCTGTCTTCCGGCATTATTGTGTTTTCTGTTTTTTGTTTTGTTTTGTTATGTTTGTTGTTGTTGATGTTGTTTCTTTTTTTTTAATGTTTTCTCGGTCTCTTGTCCCAAGTGCAATGCAGGACAAAAGCTGCTTGCTATGAACCGCTGAGGGCTCAGGGCAGTGCCGAACCATGTGAGACGCAGCCATCTGCAAGGTTCATTAATATTTCACTGCCATGCTTCAGTCTGGGTGCCACGAAGCAGCATCATTCATAATTTAATGCTACTGCCGTGCTGTTCCCTAATGTGTCATTAGTGTTTTAGGATGGCCTGGCCCACAGAGTGCTCTGCATATGTGCTGGCAACCTCAGAGGTCAGGCTCTAGGCAGCTCCCCTGTGCCAGGGCGGGGAGAGCATGCTGCACAGAGCAGCCCAGCTGAGCCGTCTGCTAGCCAGAGGCACCAGGAGTCCACAGAGGTTACCCCAGAACTTTCCACAGCTCAATCCATCTCTGTTTTTGCACAAAGCCTTCCTACATGGAGACAGAACAACATTCATGGACATAAAATTTTCCTAAGAAAGAACTTTGCTGAGATTGAGATTGTACCAAAAATATAAACAGATGAATGCTTTATGAAAAACAGCTAGTAGACAAAAACTAATTTTATTTGGTCAGATTTTAAGCACCTATATTTCCACACTTGGAAGTGTATGTCCTTATGATTTGCTTTGTTTTAGACTTGCTAAAAAGCCATCTTGGTCCCCACGTTTTGTGTATTTGGTTGAATATGCCATCGTGTAGGGAGGTCAGGGTGGGGCTAAGGGATAGAAGTGTTTCACCCTGGTCTAGGTGCTCTGGGCATCACTCCAGGTGATGTCCTGCCCTGGGGACTCCAGAATTTTCCACTCTCACCCTCTCATATTTCCTACTCATCTGCCCTCCATATATCAAAACAGACTCTCTGAGATGATCCAGTCCTCGGCATAACTTCAAGGCAATGTGCTAGCTTTCCTGATGGTGCTGGCATGTAGGAATTCGCTCTGGCTAAGGGTAGAAAATTTATATTTTCTTTTCATATCATCTCTGGTGTAATCCAGTGGGAGGAGAATGATTTCATGTGAGGTGTGAGAGTCTTCTTAGTGTTACTGAACCCGTTCCAAGGGGGAGACTCGCCGCCTTTTCTAGTTGTCTTTGAGACCAAACTTGGGGCCACTGATTATGTCTCCCAGATTGTCATTTATTAATGAGGCTGACCAGACATTTCCAATTATTGGCTATTTGGTTCTGGGCCTGGAGTCTTCCCTTGTCAGCCATCATTTTTGTAAGGCTGCACACATTCTTCACTCTTCTCAGTAAACTTGACCTAGTTTTTCCAATGGATATTTGAGTAACGCCTGAGCAAATATAACTGATCAGGAAGTGAGTGAAAGGAAATGGACCCCTACCTTCCATCTCTCGAGCTCTAGTTTGTCAGTTGCTTTAGACATCCCTTTCATGGGGGTGGTGAGGACAGAACTTTGGAGGCAACTTGGGAAGGATGGCAGAGCCCACATTTGTTGTGCATCTTCTATATGTTATCATGATACCTTAGATATAGAGTCATCTGGCCAGATCCCCTCGAGGGCAGGATGGAAAGGGAGCATCCTCAAACCTGGCCCATTGTCAAAATCATCTGAAAGCATTTAAATACGTAAAGATTTGTAGACTCTGGCCTCCTAAGTAAGAGTCCTGGGGAGTCCAGAGTTTGTATTTTTTGACAAGAGCTGGAGATTATTCTAATGATTAGCTAGTGGACTAGATGTACTATCCTTAAACACAGATCCATGACCAATAGTTCAGAATCAGCTGGGCACTGATTAAAAAAGGGTATTTCTGGGCCCTAGGTCTATATGATCTGATGGTTGAATCTCGTAGGCTTCAGAAATCTATAGCTTTCTAAAGCTTTCTGTTGATTCTGGATCCTCAGAAAGATCTGGAAACTCTTGGAGTAGAGAGGATAGATGGAGAGTGGAAGCCTGCAAGCCCACAAAGGGGCAGCTGCAGTAAGCCATGAGGAGAGTGGGGGCAGAGTCACAGTACAAGAAGAGCAGAGGTTTAGGGGACTGGCCCAGAGAGACACCTGCTGGACTCAATGGCCTGAGTGAGTCTCAGACTCTCTGAAGTCCTCAGCTTGAGTGAATATTCTTTTCTTTTTAAAAAACGATTTTATTTATTTATTTGAGAGAGAGATTGAGAGAGAGGGAGAGCACATGAGAGGAGGGAGGGTCAGAGGGAGAAGCGGACTCCCTGCTGAGCAGGGAGCCCGATGCGGGACTTGATCCTGGAACTCCAGGATCATGACCTGAGCTTAAGTCAGTCGCTTAACCAACTGAGCCACCCAGGCGCCCTTGAGTGAATATTCTTAACAACTGTAAGGCAGGAAAGATAAAGAGAGCTGAGGTGAAAATCATGATTTTGGTTTTGGTCATATTGAATTTGAGCTGTCAATGGGTCACTAATGTAGAATTCCTCCGAGCAGTTAAGAGAAGCAGAACAGACAGAAAAGAAGTCAGACTGGATGTCTAGAACTGCCTGCATAGTGGGGATGTTCCATCTGTGGGCATGGGTGACATTCAATATCTGTGACACCAGCTTGGAAGAGAGAATCTTAAGAAGAAAAATGGACCCTAGGGAGTCTTTCAGTGCTGATCTTAAGTACTTTTAAAAGGGTTGCTTTGTATCTTGGGTGCATGGGAATGTGCAGGCACAGTTCTGTTCCTGTTGGATGATAGCTTGTCCTGTCTATGAGCTGGAACTTGGGTTCCTTATGAGGAAGAGTGCACATAGCTGCTCCTCCAGTAAGAGCCAGGCTCTTCACATTCCTTCTGTGACCCAGAAACTCCTGGGCTGTTCTGAACTCCCATGATCGCCTCTTAGTTTGGGTTGGAAACTGGTTGGTATCATCTTACACAAGGCAACAATGCCATCAATAAGCCTAGAGCCTGATGCCTCCTGAGTAATGGAAAGACATCTTTTAAAAATATAACCCAACTATATATAACTTATACAACTCTCCACACACACACACACACACACACACACACACACACACACAAAACCAACAAATAATCTGATTTAAAAATGGGCAGAGGACCTGAATAGATGTTTTCCCAAAGAAGACATCCAGATGACTCACAAACACATGCAAAGATGTTCAACATCACTCATCATCAGGGAAATGCAAATAAAACTCACAATGAGATCTCACTTCACACCTGTCAGGATGGCTAGAATAAAAAAGACAAGAAATAACAAGCGTTGTTGAGGATGTGGAGAAAAAGGAACCTTGTTGGTGGGAATGCAAACTGGTGCAGCCCCTGTGGCAAACAGTGTGGGGGTTCTTCAAAAACTTAAAAATAGAACTACCAGATGATCCAGTAATACTAGATATTTATTCAAAGAAAATGAAAACACTAGTTTGAAATGCACCCTTATATTTATTGCAGATTTATTTAAAACAGCCAAAATATGGAAGCAACCTAAGTGCCCATCTATAAATGAATGGATAAAGAAAATACATACAATGAAATATTACTCATTCATAAAAAAAAATGAGATCTTGCCATTTGTGACAACATGGTTGGACCTAGTTGGTATTATGCTAAGTAAAATAAGTCAGACAGAGAAAGACAAATACCATATGATTTCACTTATATTTGGAATCTAAAAAATAAAACAAACAAAAAACAGAACAAAGCCATAAATACAGAGAACAGGACTGATGGTTGCCAGAGAGGAGGGGGTGGGGGTTGAGCAGAATGGGTGAAGAGGAGTAGGGAGAGTCTAGTCTCTGGCAGGGACTGCCTGGAGGGCAGATCACTTGAAGGCCTCTCTTCCCTCCCTTCCTCCATTCTGAAAAACCAAAGGCCGCTTCCTGAGCCTTTTCCTAATCCTTCCCCTCTGTCCCAAGTAGCAACTGAAAGGGGACTTAGCAGAGGATGAAGGTCGCATAGACTGAAGGCCAGGAGGAACCAAGAAAGGGCCTGGGGAGGACTGAGCAAATGGAAGAGGCTGAGAGCTGTGAGGAGGGGATGGGGCATATTGGGGACACCTGGGTGCTTACGGTGGCCAGGGCAGACCATCTGGCAGGTGCACGTGTCAGAGACTGCACCCCTGCACCAAGCCCGCAGATATGGGAAATAGACAAGGCAGCTTCTCCCCCATCCAGCCCCTCTGGGCCTCTCCATACATGACATTGTTTGATGTAATACAGTGACCAAATGCTTTCCAGCATCCGTGCATTTGCTGACACAAGCCTGGGCTCCAGCCACCAAGCCTGACGAGCTCACTGAAATGAAGCAGCCAAGCTGCCAAGCTGTGCTAGAGCACCCTCCCAGAATGAACCCCCTGGCTTTTTCCAGAACTCTTGCTCCTGTATGTCAGAGCTGGTCGCCTGGCCTGGGACTCATCCACATCTTTGGATGCTCCTTCTGCATTATCCCCTCTCTCTCCTGCTTGTTAGTGGCCCCTGGCCACACCATTCTCCCATGGGCCACGAGTTGGTGATGGAAACTGCATCTCTTAGTTTCCTGGGTGAAGGTGGCCTTTCAGAAGTGCTTTCCCAGACCCCAGTGGTGGGACAGAGGGCAAGGCAACAGGGGTCTGGAACTCCTTAAATAGCATTGGTGGTTTCCTTTCCTCCTATGATGTTACCTGGATCATTAACTTCAGTTCCTTACTTTGCAAAAGGTTTTAAACTAATGTTTTGTTTTAGCTCTAGATAATTGCTTAACATCCCCCAAAGTGATGGAACTTGTCCTGAGTCCGAAACCCTTGGGTCCCTGGGCATGGCATCTAGGGCAGGGGAAGGCCTGACTTGTGGTGCTGGGCTAGCAGCAGGTGCTTGGCTAAGGGCTATGCCCCACGCGGTGCCTTATGTCCTCCTGGCTGGTGTTACTCACCTGTACTTCCCGAAAGAATGAGAATTAGAAATGTGGATGTGTGGAAATAAATGTTAAATAAAGACTTCAGAGAAAGTCTCCCGGCAACCTATTAAAAATTTTCCCTAAATCTACTGATTTCTCTTACCCTAAATGTGATTCTTGATGCATTGCTTTAGAGCTGCAAAACAGCTGCATCCTGCGGGTGCCACTGAGTGCCAGCAACATATATGCCTATGGTGGTGGCCTTCCATCAGCTGCCCCAGCATTCGTCTGCTTTTGTTCCTGGGAAGGGGCTGTGCAGAGGCTAACCTCGCATCCATGTAGCTGCTCCGCATACTGCGGAGTCAACCCCTCCCATAGCCTGGATAATTAACCACACATGAGGAGGAACCCTTGCCCAGGAGGCAGACTTTGGAGGTCTGAATAATTCTATGACAAGGGACAAGGGACAGTGGAAGCACTGCCACTTTGTGACTCAAATAGGAAGTACACCCAATAGCATTCCCATATACTCATTGCCCCCACAATTGCGCAGGCTCCCTCATTATCCCTGCCCCCCACCAGAGTGGTAGGTTTATTACAAATGACACATCATAATCACCCAGAGTCCATCATTTACATTAGGTTCACCCTTGGTTTTTACATTCCATGGATTCGGACAAATGTTTAATGACTTATATCCATCATTACAGTATCATAAACAGCATGCCCTAAAAAGCCTCTGTGCTCCATCTGTTGATCTCTCCCCACTATACCCCTTCCCCACCTCACCCCAGGCAACACTGACCTCTTTACTATCTCCACAATTTTGTCTTTTCCAGAAAGTCATATGGTTGGAATCATACAGTAGATAGCTTTTTCAGACTGGCTTCTTTCGCTTAATAATATGCATTTAAGTTTCCTCCATTTTTTTCCCATGGCTTGATAGATTTTTTTTTAATGTTGAATAATATTCCATTGTCTGGATGTATCCATTCACCCACCAGAGGTAATCATAGTTGCTTCCAAGTTTTGACAGTAATGCTGAAACTGCTATGTGCAGGTTTTTGTGTGGACAAAAGTTTTCAACTCCTCTGGGTAAATACCAAGGAGTGTGATTGCTGAATCATGTGGTAGGAGTATGTTTAGTTTTGTAAGAAACTGCCAGATGGTCTTGCCAAGTGCCTGTACCCTTTTGCTTCACACCAGCAATTAATGAGAGTTCTTGTCACTCCACATCCTCACCAGCATTTGGTGGACATTTTGGCCATTCTAGTAGGTGTGTAGTGGTATCTCACTGCTCTTTCAATTTACATTTCCCTCATGATATATAATGAGGTTGATATCTTTTCATATGCTTATTTGCCATCTGTAGATCTTTGGTGAGGTACTTGTTAAGGTCTTTGGCCCATTGTTTAATCAGGTTTATTTTTTATTGTTCTTCATACATTTTGGAAACAGTCCTTTATTAGATGTGTCTTTTGCAGATTTTCTCCCAGTCTGTTGCTTGTCTTCTAATCCTCTTGACATTATCTTTCAAAGACTAGTTTTTAACTTTAATGAAATCGATCCAGCTTATCAATGATTTCTTTCATGGATTATGCCCTTGGTGTTGTATCTAAAAAGTCCTTGCCACACACCCAAGGTCATGGTAGGTTTTCTCCTATGTTATCTTCTAGAAGCTTTACAGTTTTCTGTTTTACCTTTATGTCTGTGATCCATTTTGAGTTAGTTTTTGTGAAGGGGACAGGTGACATCTTACTCTCTCTGCTCTCCCTCCCTTTCCTCTTGCGTCAGAGCTGGTTTCAGAGTCCAAGAAGGCAAAACAAGGGTTCTTCCTTGGGCCTCCCTAAATTCTCAACATGTATTATTTGCTTCTGCTGTTTTTTTGTTTTGTTTTGTTTTCTTTTCATTAGAATGTCACCTCCATGAGGGCAGGGTTCTCCAAAGCCAGTAATTTCAAACTTACTTAAAAATCAGAATGACCCTTTGAGCATTTAAGACTCAAGTTGTTCAGGCCCTATATCCTCAGGTTTGGGTTGACAAAGCCCTGAGGGGATTGCAAACCTGAGAATGTGCATGTTTTTGTAAACTCCACTCAATTATCTGATGTGGTTCAGAGGTGTAGAATCAGCCTGTTGCATATGGAATAATTCCAGGAGTTGCTGAGGCATGAGGTTAGAGGTGAGAAACCGATCACAGTCAGATATCTCTGCTTTATTAGGAAAATAATGCCTGTTTGATTATTCATTTAGCACATTCATTATGAACTCAAACTTTCTGATTTTGGAAAGATTACAAAGGAAATAGAAGCTTAATCATTTACAAATTGCTAAACATATCAACCTACAAATTGTAGTGTTTATACCCTTTGATAGGACCGATTCCAGAAAATACAATCTGTAGATCTCATGGGGTTCTAGTTACTGGATTGGAGACTAAGAGTCTGCTACTACACTGGAACTGTGGAAGATTTAAGGCTTTCTTCAAGGGTAGAGCTTAGATATAAAAGCATTGTAGATGGAAAGGGTAGGTCTGGGGGGCTGAAAAAAATGAGTATATCCAGGAAGTCTACTGCCCAAAGAAATGACTGGCCCTGCCAGGCATAAGGACGCCATGACAGCTAGACCGATTCCACTCCCCATCCTCCAGCCTCTAGTTCCTGTCCCCTCCATGGGCTGTCTGATGGCAGCAGGTTCAGACATACCACACTGCTACTTTCTCCCACACCCGGCTGGAAGGGCTGTGATTCAGATGAGCAACATTAATTTATTTCACTGGGTGGCTTTTCTTCAATAACTGACACCTACAGAAATCATGACACCTTGTGCAGATACATTTCTCAAGTACATTAATAATTTCATCTTGACCAACTAACCCCTTTGTTGAAAACATTAAGCCCACATGCAAATACAAAGGGAAAAGTCAGGATAGCATGCAAGAATTGGTTAAGGAAGAGACGAGCATTTTATAAATGATCATGATATTAAGACCAGTACTTTATTTCACATGTGAAAAGGTTACTTGTGAATAATCTTCTTCCAGGTTTTCATATATTTTCCCTTGTCTGTGTTCATATTGACTTTCTTTGTAACTAGAAGATTGCCTGGGGGGATCTGGTTACATAACATGGTGGTTCCTAGCATGGTGGGAAGCATGGGTTATGAACACTGGCTATGCCACACTGGGAAAAACATTTAAACTCTCTTTTTTTTAAGATTTTATTTATTTATTCATGAGAGACAGAGAGAGAGAGAGAGAGGCAGAGGGAGAAGCAGGCTCCCAAGGAGTAGGGAGCCCGATGTGGGACTCGATCCCAGGACCCTGGAATCATGACCTGAGCCAAAGGCAGACGCTTAACCATCTGAGCCACCCAGGCGCCCAACATTTAAACTCTTTGTGCCTTAGTTTCTCATTTGTAAAATGAGAAAAACAATACCTACCCTTTGGGTTTGCTATGAGCACTAAGAGATAATCCATGTGAAGCCCTCAGCAAGGGGCTTGCCCCTACTAAAATGTCAGCACAGGCTGGTTGCTTCTTTGGAAGACACAGTAAAGGACGGACAGGAGAGTCACATGTCAGAGAGCACTTCACCCTCTCTTTAAATGTTCTTCTGCAAAGTCCATCACAATCGGGAATAGAGACACCACCTCCATTCTGGAACATGATTGATTTCCTTTTCTCCTTGTGTTTTGGCTGATCCAAGGAGTAGACTTGCCCAAGGGAAGGATGACATCTCAGTGACTCAAGAAAGCTCTTTTCCTACATATGGTTGAGAGCAAGTACCCAGACTCTGGAGGGACTCTGGGTTTGACTTATCCAGGTAAGCCCAGGCATGAGAGTCCCTGGGACAGGAGGGGAAGGGTGGGTTGTCTTCCCTTTGACAGTACTGGCTTTGAAGCTTGTATGCTTCTGTCAGCGTGAGTGAAATGGGGTAACTGGTGAAGGGCAATATAAAATCCAGCCAACTGCCCATGTCAAATGATATTCCTCTAGTCTCACTTTGGTGATTTCTTGAAAAGTCACAGTCTATTAAATCATTGATCTTTACGGTAGTATTTTTCTATATTGCCCATGTCTGGAGCATTATCCTATTCATCTGAGCTAATTTATTACTATCAAAGAATACAGAACGACCAGGCCATCAAGCACAAAAATCAGATTTTTAGGTTGAAAAAGAAACCGGAGAGATCCTAAAACTTTACCAAATGCCCATGTTTGACTTGGGTATGCCTACCTACCTGGGTGAGGGGCAGAGGGAGTCACCTCCATCACCCTTTGTCCCATTATGTGAGAAGTTCAGTGATATCTCCATGTGGAAAAGGGTGCATCTCACTGTGCCTTCCCTGCTCCCACCCCCAAAACTCAGTAGCCTGGGAAAGAAATATTATGGGGCCACAGAGATGGGATTGGGGAAGAACTGCTCAGTCATACCTAACCTTACACCAAATATACCATAAAGGTGTTCAGGAATCTAGGGGCCCAGTGAAGTCTGACAGGTGGGGGTGCTCACATTGGCAGCACAATGGAGGGCTGACCAAGGCTAAGTTAGGCAGGAACAGAGGCTGATGACAAGGAGACTTTAGTGGAGAGGTTGTGCCCACAGGAGGCTGGGGTTCAAACAGAAGGCTGGGCTTCTAGTGGCAAGGTGGGGTTCCAGTGGAGGCTGGCTTTCCAGTGGGATGCCGGGGTTCCGACAGGAGGCTGAGGTCTGGACAACAGGTGTGCTCCAGCAAAGCAGGCACAGTTCTAACAGTCAGATGGGGCAGGCAGTATTCTCAAGGGAGAGGAATCAAGTCCTGGCCCCAGCTATGCTCTGGGCAGGTACCTAAGCTTCTCTATGTCTCTGATTCCTTATGCTTTTTACTTTTGGCCCATAATAATGAGTCAATGCCAATCAACTCATTCTTTCCCTTCTCCTTCTTCTTCCTATTATTATTATTATTATTGTTATTATTGTTATAATTATATGAGTGGCTGGTATATCTGTCTCTAGCAATCTTTTCTGGGCTCACTGTGATAGAGTAGGGTCTGGGTGCAAGGGGCTAGGGATTTTTATCAGGCTTTCCCTGAACACTTGAAAGAAAGTCAGCGGCTGGTCCCAGAGTCCTGGAATGATTCAGAAGTTCTTCTCTTTCCACAACTTCCCACCGGGACCCTCAGCACTTCCCTCCCCTCTCCTCACCATCTCTGGCCCCACTTGTGCTATCAATACACGCCTTTCTTCTGGAATGCCATGAAATGGAAACCCACCCATAAAAGACTCTGGCACAGAACTTAGTCTTCTGTAGAAGAAAACATAAGGGGTCCCAAAGTCTTACGCAGATTTAAACTTTAATGGCTTTGGATAAAGAAGATGTGGTGTATATATACCATGGAATATTATGCAGCCATCAAAAGGATTGAAATCTTGCCATTTGCAACGACGTGGATGGAACTGGAAGGTATTATGCTGAGCGAAATAAGTCAATCAGAGAAAGACATGTATCATATGACCTCACTGGTATGAGGAATTCTTAATCTCAGGAAACAAACTGAGGGTTGCTGGAGTGGTGGAGGGTGGGAGGGATGGGGTGGCTGGATGATAGGCATTGGGGAGGGTATGTGCTATGGTGAGCGCTGTGAATTGTGTAAGACTGTTGAATCACAGACCTGTACCTCTGAAACAAATAATACATAATATGTTAAAAAAAAAAGATAGCAGGAAGGGAAGAATGAAGGGGGGAAATCAGAGGGGGAGATGAACCATGAGAGACTATGGACTCTGAAAAACAAACTGAGGGTTCTAGAGGGGAGGGGTGGGGGGATGGGTTAGCCTGGTGATGGGTATTAAAAAGGGCACATTCTGCATGGAGCGCTGGGTGTTATACGCAAACAATGAATCATGGAACACTCCATCAAAAACTAATGATGTAATGTATGGTGATTAACATAACATAATAGTAAAAAAATATTGACATTCAAAAAAAAAGAAGTATGAATTCTGCAGGCTTGGAAAAGGCAACGCTATAAAGGAGAATTATTTAAACTGTTAAGATGCTACTATCTTTTTTGATGCATTCAAGTTACCACAGTGTAGTGCTGACGGTTCTAGTCAGTCTTCAAATTGCAAACCCTGAGCAGGAGCAACTGTAAGGGCTGCATTTGCAGATTGTTCAAGAACAGGAATGCACAGGCTGGCCTGCACTCCTGACTCACCAACCACACGAGTGATGGAGGTGGGAGTGAGCCTCGCGGGGGCCTCTTCTCTTTGGCCACTGGCCTGGGGGAGGCCACCCTCACCATTGCACGTGTGGGATAAACACTAAACCATAATATTCAAAATTCACAAAGCTGAGGGGGTGCCTGGATGGCTTACTCAGTTAAACTTCTGACTCTTGATTTCAGCTCAGGTCATGATCTCAGGGTCGTGGGATCGAGCTTCACATAGGGCTTCGTGCTCAGCAGGGAGTCTGCTTAAAATTCTCTCTCTCCCTTTGCCCTCCTCCACTCTCTCTCTCTCTATTAAATAAAATCTTTAAAAAACACACAAAGCTGAATAAGCATGCAATATTTAAATAATTAAACTTTTAACTGATGATTTCTGTAAGCTTGGAGCATTTCCACTTCTGATCTGGGACACCCTGTATATAGCCTCACATAGCTACCATTGGAAAGAAAAATAAGGACTTCTGTACGCAACTCAGGAAGTTAGAATAAAGAATAACACACACACACACACACACACACATACACACACACACACAAAGAAAGGAAAAGAAAAGAAAGGAAAAGAAAAGAAAAGAAGGAATAAGAAAGGCAGAAGTCAAGATTTCTAAAGTAAAAAGCACATTAACTATAGGGGAGATTACCAACCACTCCTTGAAAATAGTAGGATAAATGGACAGAAAAATTGAATTAATAAAAATACGTGTGATCAGATTGGATTAAAAAACAAGAACCATCAATATGCTGTCTGCAAGAGACTCATTATAGACCCAAAGACACCCCCAGATTGAAAGTGAGGGGGTGCAAAACAATTTACCATGCTAATGGACACCAAAAGGAAGCTGGGGTGGCAATCCTTATATCAGACAAATTAGATTTTAAAACAAAGACTGTAATAAGAGATGAAGAAGGACACTATATCCTACTTAAAGGGTCTATCCAACAAGAAGATCTAACAATTGTAAATATCTATGCCCCGAACATGGGAGCAGCCAATTATATAAGGCAATTAATAACAAAAGCAAGAAACACATTGACAACAATACAGTATTAGTGGGGGACTTTAACACCCCCCTGACTGAAATGGACAGATCATCTAAGCAAAAGATCAACAAGGAAATAAAGACTTTAAATGACACACTGCACCAAATGGACTTCACAGACATATTCAGAACATTCCATCCCAAAGCAACGGAATACACATTCTTCTCTAGTGCCCATGGAACATTCTCCAGAATTGATCACATCCTAGGTCACAGATCAGGTCTCAACCAGTACCAAAAGATTGGGATTATTCCCCGCATATTTTCAGACCACAATGCTTTGAAACTAGAACTCAATCACAAGAGGAAAGTCGGGAAGAACTCAAAGACATGGAGGCTAAAGAGCATCCTACTAAGGAATGAATGAGTCAACCAGGAAATTAAAGAAGAATTAAAAATTCATGGAAACCAATGAAAATGAAAACACAACTGTTCAAAATCTCTGGAATACAGCAAAGGCAGTCCTGAGAGGAAAGTATAGAGCAATACAAGCCTTTCTCAAGAAACAAAAAAGGTCTCAAATACACAACCTAACCCTACACCTAAAGGAGCTGGAGAAAGAACAGCAAATAAAGCCTAAACCCAGCAGGAGAAGAGAAATAATAAGGATCAGAGCAGAAATCAATGAAATAGAAACCAAAAGAACAGTAGAACAGATCAACGAAACTAGGAGCTGGTTCTTTGAAAGAATTAACAAGATTGACAAACCCCTGGCCAGACTGATCAAAAAGAAAAGAGAAATGACCCAAATCCACAAAATCATGAATGAAAGAGGAGAGATCACAACCAACACCAAAGAAATACAAACAATTACAAGAACATATTATGAGCAACTCTATGCCAGCAAGTTAGATAACCTGGAAGAAATGGGTGCATTCCTAGAGATGTATCAACTACCAAAACTGAACCAGGAAGAAATAGAAAACCTGAACAGACCTATAACCACTAAGGAAATTGAAGCAGTCATCCAAAATCTCCCAACAAACAAAAGCCCAGGGCCAGATGGCTTCCCAAGGGAATTCTATCAGACATTTAAAGAAGAATTAATACCTATTCTCCTGAAACTGTTCCAAAAAATAGAAATGGAAGGAAAACTTCCAAACTCATTTTATGAGGCCACAATTCCCTTGATCCCAAAACCAGACAAAGACCCCACCAAAAAAGAGAATTACAGACCAATATCCTTGATGAACATGGATGCAAAAATTCTCACCAAAATACTAGCCAACAGGATCCAACAGTACATTAAAAGGATTATTCACCATGACCAAGTGGGATTTATCCCTGGGCTGCAAGGCTGGTTCAACACCCACAAATCCATCAACGTGATACAATACATTAACAAAAGAAAGAACAAGAATCGTATGATCCTCTCAATAGATGCAGAAAAAGCATTTGACAAAGTACAGCATCCTTTCTTGATCAAAACTCTTCAGAGTATAGGCATAGAGGGTACATACCTCAATATCATAAAAGCCATCTATGAAAAACCTACAGGAAATATCATTCTTAATGGGGAAAAGCTGAGAGCTTTTCCCCTAAGGTCGGGAACGCGGCAGGGATGTCCACTATCACCACTGCTATTCAACATAATATAAGTCCTAGCCACAGCAATCAGACAACAAAAAGAAATCAAAGGCATCCAAATCGGCAAAGAGGAAGTCAAACTCTCACTCTTTGCAGATGATATGATACTGTATGTGGAAAACCCAAAAGACTCCACCCCAAAACTGCTAGAACTCATACAGGAATTCAGTCAAGTAGCAGGATATAAAATCAATGCACAGAAATCAGTGGCATTCCTATACACCAACAACAAGACAGAAGAGAGACAAATCAAGGAGTCAATCCCATTTACAATTGCACCCAAAACCATAAGATACCTGGGAATAAATTTAACCAAAGAGGCAAGGGATCTGTACTCAGAAAACTATAAAATACTCATGAAAGAAATTGAAGAAGACACAAAGAAAGGGAAAAACGTTCCATGCTCATGGATTGGAAGAACAAACATTGTGAAGATGTCAGTGCTACCTAGAGCAATCTACACATTCAATGCAATCCTCATCAAAATACCATCCACTTTTTTCAAAGAAATGGAACAAAGAATCCTAAAATTTGTATGGAACCAGAAGAGACCCCGAATAGCCAGAGGAATACTGAAAAAGAAAAGCAAAGCTGGCGGCATCACAATTCCGGACTTCCAGCTCTATTACAAAGCTGTCATCATCAAGACAGTATGGTACTGGCACAAAAACAGACACATAGATCAATGGAACAGAATCAAGAACCCAGAGATGGACCCTCAACTCTATGGTCAACTCATCTTCGACAAAGCAGGAAAGAATGTTCAATGGAAAAAAGACAGTCTCTTCAACAAATGGTGTTGGGAACATTGGACAGCCACATGCAGAAGAATGAAACTGGACCATTTCCTTACACCACACACAAAAATAGACTCCAAATGGTTGAAAGACCTCAGCGTGAGACAGGAGTCCATCCAAATCCTAAAGGAGAACACAGGTAGCAACCTCTTCGACCTCAGCCGCAGCAACTTCTTCCTAGAAACATCGCCAAAGGCAAGGGAAGCAAGGGCAAAAATGAACTATTGGGATTTCATCAAGATAAAAAGCTTTTGCACAGCAATGAAACAGTCCCCAAAACCAAAAGACAACCGACAGAATGGGAGAAGATATTTGTAAATGACATATCAGATAAAGGGCTAGTATCCAAAATGTATAAAGAACTTATCAAACTCAAACCCAAAGAACAAATAATCCAATCAAGAAATGGGCAGAAGACATGAACAGACATTTTTCCAAGGAAGACATCCAAATGGCCAACAGACACATGAAAAAGTGCTCAACATTGCTCGGCATCAGGGAAATCCAAATCAAAACCTCAATGAGATACGACCTCACACCCATCAGAATGGCTAAAATTAACAAGTCAGGAAACGACAAATGCTGGTGGGGATGTGGAGAAAGGGGAACCCTCCTACACTGTTGGTGGGAATGCAAGCTGGTGCAACCACTCTGGAAAACAGTATGGAGGTTCCTCAAACAGTTGAAAATAGAGCTACCATACGATCCAGCAATTGCACTACTGGGTATTTACCACAAAGATGTAAATGTAGGGATCCGAAGGGGTACGTGCACCCCAATGTTTATAGCAGCAATGTCCACAATAGCCAAACTGTGGAAAGAGCCAAGATGTCCATCGACAGATGAATGGATAAAGAAGAAGTGGTATATATACACAATGGAATATTATGCAACCATCAAAAGGAATGAGATCTTGCCATTTGCAACGACGTGGCTAGAACTAGAGGGTGTTATGCTGAGTGAAATAAGTCAATCAGAGAAAGACATGTATCATATGACCTCACTGATATGAGGAATTCTTAATCTCAGGAAAGAAACTCAGTGTGGCTGGAATGGTGGGGGGTGGGAGGGATGGGGTGGGTGGGTGATAGACATTGGCGAGGGTATGTGCTATGGTGAGCGCTGTGAATTGTGCAAGACTGTTGAATCACAGATCTGTACTTCTGAAACAAATCATGCAACATATGTTAAGAAAAAAGAAAAAGAAGAAGATAGCAGGAGGGGAAGAATGAAGGGGAGTAAGTCAGAGGGGGAGATGAAGCATGAGAAATGATGGACTCTGAAAAACAAACTGAGGGTTCTAGAAGGGAGGGGGTGGGGGTATGGGTTAGCCTGGTGAAGGGTATTAAAGACAGCACATTCTGCGTGGAGCACTGGGTGTTATGCACAAACAATGAATCATGGAACACTCTATCAAAAACTAATGATGTAATGTATGGTGATTAACATAACAATAAAAAAATTAAAAAAATAAAATAAAATAAAAATAAAAATACGTGTGAACATAACCACAGATATCTATGACTTAAAACAATTAAAAATATCTTATTTTTTAAAAAATACCTCTTACTCCCAACAATGTAGGATCCTGAGAACCAGTCACTTGTGCACACTGAGTGTTCAAATGCAACTTTCTGCCGAACAATTCATGTAGGCAGGCCAATGAGATGTCAGGCTGTTATCCCTAGCTGGGAAATTAAATGTATTCTTCCTTGGTGAATACTGTGTTGACAGGCTCTGTTTAGAGGAATTAGGGTAGGTAAAGGCATGAGAAGCCTGGTGTCTGGTGCCTCCTCAGTCACTCTTTACCTTCCCTGCTCCCTCCAAAACGAGGCCAGCAAGGACAAACCCCACCGACTTCACGACATCAGCAAGACGTGTGTGGAGCATCCCTGATGCAGGAGGCAGAGGAGAGAAGCAATAGATCCTCTGGTGGAGCTGGATCAAGAGCCCATCATGGCAACACTGATGATCCCTGGGCACCCTGGGAGGGAATTGCACAAGTCCTCATTCTGGGGTGAAGGCAGGGGGTCAGCAGCAGGGGCTGAAGGAGCCAGGCAGGCTGGGCCTGCAAACTCTCAAAAAGAACTGATTGAAACTGCCTCTCAGCACCAGGCCCCACAATGCGGGGACACTGCTTGGAATAGAGGGGGCAGAACAGGTACAACTGGGGAGAGAGGCCCTTGGAGGGTGGGTGGGGAGAGCAGTGCCAGGGGCCTCAGAAGGGAGGGCGCATTTGTGGACACTCCAGAACTGTGGGCTCCAGAGTCAAGGAGCTAAAGGAGCCATCCCCCACCCAAAAGTTAGGGAACTAAGGTCACACACACAGGAGCCACAGAAAGGGGCTGCGCTTAAATACAGTATCAAATTCTTATCAGTAAAAAAGAGTAAGAACAGGATCAGGTCCTTAGAGACAAAAACAGTTTACCAGAAAGACATCTCCGCAAAATGGGTAGAAACTATAACCCAAGATTTCAAGACGAACTAGAATAGATTAAGAAAATAACAGACAATATTAAAGAACAATAGAAATCAGGATTTGAAAACTAGTGAAAAATGAAAATAATTATTTTAGAAAGGATAATTAAACAAAAGGACAATAAGAGAGTTCTGGCAAGGGACAGGGTCACCCCACCTTATAGATGGGATCACCTTATGCACAGGGTCACCTTATGGACAGGGGTAACTGGCCCAGGCCACCAGAGAGGGGAGGGCCAGGGCTGTACAGTGGGGGTGGGAGGAATGTGCTGGTGCTCAGGGGTCCCTGGGGGACTCAGTGCTGAACACCCAGACTGAAGAGTAAAGAGGTAAATGCAGCAGCTGTGACCAGAGCTCATCTGCAGCTGCACGGTGGGGCCGCTGTCCCTCTGCCTGATCCTGCCTTCCTCGCTGACCACTCTAACTCCTGGGACCACGGCCCAAATGTCCTTGGTGGCTGTTCATTTCAGAGGCTATCTCCAGAGAACCCAATCTAAGGTGGCAGGCCGCTCTCACAAGGAGCATCTACTGGGCCAGGGCTTAGAATGTGGCTGTGTACTGTAGAATGACCCCTTAATGTTGTCGGATACACGAGGCTGAACGGGGAAGTGACCTGCTGGCCTGGGGGTCCCCTGCCCCATGGTGGCCAGGCCAGCACTGGAAGACCTCCTCACTATCTGCCATTTCCACTCTATGCTCCACAGCCCTCCCTGGAAGAAGCACTTCCCTTCTACATTTCTTTATTTCTATCTTTTAAATTTCCTTTGACATTTCCCCCTCTGACACATGGGGAAGCTTTTTCTTGAACCTTGGAAATTATTCTCTTGAGGAACATTACCATTCTGGTATACTTTGACTTTACACTTTCTTTTAAGGAGCTTTGCCTACTTCTCCTCTTTCCTAAATGTGTCATAACACGTTCTCTGGAAATTCCCTTGAGTTGACATCTTTATTTTTATTTTTATTTTTTTATTTTTATTTTTTTTTAAGATTTTTATTTATTTATTTGGCAGAGAGAGAGAGAGAGAGCACAAGCAGGCAGAGTGGCAGGCAGATGGAGAGGGAGAAACAGCTCTCCGCTGAGCAGGGAGCCGGATGTGGGGCTCGATCCCAAGACCCCAGGATCATGACCTGAGCCGAAGGCAGCCACTTAACGGACTGAGCCACCCAGGCGCCCCTTGAGTTGACATCTTTAAAAGAAAGAATTCACAACCAGAAAATATGCACAGTGATTCTTGCTGTTGTTGGGAAATCAGAAAGTGGTCCAAAGAGTTCCCCTAAGTAGTCTGAGTTTATTGCTATGATGACTGGAGGAGTTGACTTCCGAAGTGTGGAAGTATGTTGGCTTTCACGTTTGAAGAACAAATATGCATTAGTTTTCTAGAAGACACTGAACAGCTCCATATTCACTGTAACTTTTGGAAATTAATTTGTTACCACTTGTGTCCTGTTTATATTATTCACATAGAATAATATAATCTTATTATTTGCATGAGAAAGGCAAATCCAAAAAGAAGTGAATTCTTCTCTCAGTTGATTTTTTTAAACACTTTGTACATAGTATTGAAAACAATCATTTTTCCTACTTAATGCAAAAGAGGCAGAATGAAGAATATTCTTGAAATGACTTTGCAAGATGTGCTTTATTTTAAGTCAGTCCTGAACCCAAACTACATAGGATCATGTTTTTGATGTATTCTAGTCCATTCGATGATTCCTCACAAACTGTATTTTAATACGGAATGAAAACTACATTTCAATCATAAATTTTCATGCTACATTGTTATTTAATGAAGAGGTTGTATTACCAATAATAATAATTTAAGAAAAGGCCATTTTTTATTTCCCCAAGCTCAATATACATATTTCTTTCATAATTATGAACTTAAAAAACCCGTCTCAGATGTAAAAATGTGAATTGGAATATGTAAACTTTTGATATACCTGAAAAACAGGAAGGAAAATGTCACATACTGGAAAACATCATTGCCTTAAATCATCGAAATGGGAAAAAGCGTGTGAGGGATGGGGAAAGGTAGAAGAGCATTCATGACCTCAGTTAGTAAAGAGTTACAAAGTCAGAGTATTCATTCCACACCCAGCTGGGCACCATTTTGATCCTTCTACCTGGAGCCTGTGTCTGACGAGGAGCAGTAACTCTGAAGCAGAACAGCCACCACCACTGAAGCGAGTCACGAGCTGGGCCTCAACAGCCGGTGTCCACATATTTGTTTTGCTGTTTTGTTTTGTTTTTTTCCTGAGAAGTCACTGGTGTTTAGTGGAAAGATTTTTTTATTAGTCTTAGTTAAGATAAGGCAGTAAGAGTGTCACTAATGTTAACTTTTTGCTTAGAACGAGGCTTATCCTTCCTCTGGTATCTTCATGGGTCTTTGGCTCCCTTTCTTGTTTCCCCCTAGAAATCCATTCAGGAGTTTCAGCCTCCTATTGCTGTTGCATATTTTCGGGTGTGCTGAGGCCATCTGTTCTCCTCACAGCAGCTTCCCTGTGGTGACAGAGCACAGCGTTTGCCATTATAGGATCTCTTCAGGTCCCTGCGCAGAAAAACATGGGCGTCTTTCTTTCTTCCTTCTTCTTCTCTCCTGTTTCTCTGAGGGAAGAGACCCATAAATGACTCCTTTGCATAGTCAATCAGAATGCAAGACACTGTTGACTAAAACATAAAACAAGTAGCCCTGATTTTTGGAGAAATGGAATTACAAATAACTTTTTCAACAGCGCCTTCATTTGCAAGGTAGCTTAGATTGCAAAAGGAAGTCAGCTCCTTTTGAACACCTGTCAGAAGAGAAACCATTTCTGTCCAACTAGAAATGCTTAGCTCTTATGAGAATATTGTGCTTTTTTAAAAATTCAAATGTTAACTTGATTTGCAGTCTGTGTCTTAATGTATCAATTTGTTTTTTCTCTAGTCCATTTGATCATGGTTTCTGGTGAGCGGTACAGGAATATTAATTTGGCATAGAGATCTTCCTCTAATTCCAGTTCCCCTGTCTCTCGAACTAAAAAAATATCTGTGCACAACTTCAGGATTCGATCCACATTTGGAAGCTCTTCAAACATGATGGAGTGAGAAATCCCACTGAAGAATTCACGGACAAACTTCCCAATCACAAGGACAACTGAAGCATATAATCCCATGATACTGAAAAAAAAAAAAAGTAGAAATTGTATCTACCAGTTAAATACAGTTAATAGAACACATCTAAGAGAAAAAAAAACAAACAGTATTTCCCTCCAATTCCATGAAGACATGATAAACTTATCAAAGCTTAAAGTTTTTCCCTTACAGAACCTATAAGACTTAAAAAATGAAAATTAAAAAAAAATCCCAATTCTGGAAATGACCAGTGTTAACAGTTTCATGGATGAACTTCAGGTAGTTTTACTGCATATATTATATAAAGAAACCACATACTATATTTGGTAGAAATGCCATTGTACTATGTACATTTTTCTGCACCTAGCTCTTTATTTTTATAAATACAATTTTGCATAGACAATTATTTTTTAACAGACATTCTTGTCTTGTTGGGGATATATGTGTCCTAGCATTTAAGGATCAGAAAACTGTGAAACAGTAGCTTCAGGCCATTCTGGACATCGGACCATGTCCCAAACTGCGACGTCTGACTGAGGCCATGTCTGCTAAGGTCAGAAGACAATCTAAACAGGAAAGAGGTAACCTTACATCAATTTTTATGTTTAAACACTTAGTGGCCTCAAACATAACAGGGAGGGTGTAGAGTGAAGAAACTGGACATAGGACTTCTAGACCTGTCCTTAAGGGTGTTACTGACATCAGGCATTTTGACTTCATTTTTTAAAATGATGGGCCAGTGACCTATGAATTTTAAGGTTGCAGCTATTAAGTTCAAGGATTCTAGGAAGATACAAGGCTTCCCATCCTGAACTTTATATGATACAGAAGTAGACTCTTGTAACTGTTGACTGTAAAATAAGTTCTTACCCGTAGCCAGCCAAGAACCCCAGACTTGGGGGGCTGACTTTGTCATTGAAGACCACCAGTTCCAAGGCCTGGGCATGCTGATTGAATATTCTATTGCCAGTAAGGTTGAGAACCCACCACTCACTGTTAGATTTAGTTGTATTGTCTCTGGACAAAATGATGGTGATATTCATGAAATTATTTTCTGGAAGAGGAGAAAAATGAATTCAAGTTAGCATGAGACTATTAGGATTTAATGCACATAAACAGTCCTCAGATGGCAAAACCTAGTTACTACTGTCCATAGCGTATGGTGCCAGGATAAGTAGGACACAGGGACATGGTAACAATGTGAGTGGAGAAAGAAAAGTGGGCCCTAGGTGTACATAAAGTTTCTCCTTGTCACAAGACAAGTAGCTCACTGCTGCTGAGTGAGCATGGCAGACACATCACAGGAGAGAGGGAAGACCCATCACCTGAGTGTCTTTGCTGATAATTCCAAACAACTAGTTAGACATTTAAAAACCCAAATCACCGACTTTTTAGTCAATTGACTAATTCAATCTTGTTACCAGCATTTATTGCATGTCTTTGAGGAGGAAGACACCCTGTCAGGTGATAAGGGTTACAAAGTTGAGTACAGCATGATTCCATATCTCAACAGGAACAGGCCATGTATACAAGTGGGACTTAATGGGCATGTGGCAACCACTATAGGACCTGCACCAATGAGGCTGTTAGCATGGGGAGACTACATCTGCTTGGTAGGATCCAGGAGGGCTTCGCAGAGGAGACGGCTTCTGAGTTGAGTTTTGCAGAGTGAGAACTTCAGTAAGTGGAGATGGAGGGGGAGAGGAGGCTAGTTCAGGAAGGCTTGGTGGCATGAAGCTCAGTAAAATTCTGAAAATCCATGATGTGTGATTAATGATTGCTTTCGTTAGAGCACAGAGTCAATATAAAAGAATAGGAAAAGGGTGGAAAAAAGCTTGGGAGTTCTCTGAGCAAGTCTTTCTAAGAAAATACCACCCCTGTCAATGATAATAGGGCCTCCGTTGAGAGTCCTGGTGGTGGACTGTGAGGGCAGGGGCTGTGTCTGCATTATTTCCTGCTAAATTCCTGGATCAGAGGAATCTGGGACAGTGCCTTTAGACATGTCTAAATGAATGTCTATTTGATGGATGGATGGATGGATGGGTGGATGGGTGGATGTATGGACTGATGGAGAGTGAGGCAGGAAACTGGTAAAGATAAAGAAACCCTTACCCAGGACAAATGTGAACCACCCAGAATGCTCAGGAACAAAAAGAATCTTGGTTCTGAAGTCTAGAGAGTTCTGAGAGGGAACATCTGGCCCAGGTTTGAATCTAGTTTGTTCACATACTGGCTGTATAACCACTGCTGAGTAATTCACACCCTGAGCCTCAGTTTCCTCCTTTATAGATTGGTGATAGCCACCAACCTATGCTAAAGATCAGACATAACTCAGTAAAGATCATCAGAGAAGCTGTGGGGTTGGCAGGACCCAAGAGCACCAAGACCATGTGGTCTGGGCAAGAAGTCATTGGCTGGACCTCAAATGACTCACAGCCAATAGGCCTGTGTTTGCAGAGCACAGAACATGTGGCTGAGAAAGGGGAAAATAAGGGTGGGGAGGGGCTGGGAATCTGGGCACAAAGTGAGGCTGACCCTGGAGGGAGGAGCCCCATCTTCCTGAAGCTGAAAGGAAGGGGGGGCACTGGTGAAAATTTGAGACCCATTACCAGGGACAGGGAGGCAGCTGAAGGAGTGCCCTAGCAGGCTTGCAGGATCATCTGATGAGGTGCAGCAGTTGTGAAGGGCCCACTGAGGGACAGAAGCATTTCAGAGGGAATGACTCATGGTTGAGCAATCTGTGCTCTTGGACTAAGCATTTCTAGAACTATTTGGACTGAAAGGGAAATACCAAAGTTCTCAATGCATCTCACAATTACCGTGTAAGACATATGTATTTTTGACTGTTGAGGAAGAAAAGCATAGAGATGTAGGACCCACCCATGCTTGTCTTCCAAACCTCTATCCTGCCTCTACTTCTGGTGATCTCAATGGGGGCTTCCAGTTGTTTACTTACATCTCATCAGACCACTGGAGCCTGGTCTCCGGTGCCTGATGCACTGCCTGGTGACCATGAGCGACCCACATTGACAAAGGAGTGAACATGATTTGGATAAAACTGCTTTGTCCTTCTACCTTTATCACATGTACACATCTGCTCTGATCCAGGCAATTGATGAAGTCAAACAATGCTTAGTAATTAATGCTTAAGAATCCCCAAACGTCAACATCCTACCATCACTGTTGTTTTGGGTAAACACAGTCCCTAGAGACTAACATTGATACTTAACCATCCTTGGGCTGAATCAAGTAGATTTCCTCCTCCATTTTTATTATTCTTATTGTGGGGCTTTCATATTTAATATTGCATAAGGCCATTTTCTGCCAAAGAGATGGATGCTAATAGAAACAAGTAAACAGACTGATGAATCAGTAACCAAAGCTGCTAAATGTGGACTTAAGCTAATCATGTCCTATATCAATGAAAACCATGAAGAATATGGCTGCTGGTGCCTGATTGGATCCTTCTGGCTGGTGACTGCAGCTGGGAGTCTCATGCTTCCTGTAAGCCGTGTCTCACAGGGAAAGAAAACTGGAAAGCAGCTTGAGAAAGGCTGAGAATGCAAACTGTAGACACTGAATAAAAGGATTTTAAAAAGTTCTGAAACAATTCCTTCTCATCCTTACCAGACAAAAGTTGCTTTATGGGTTTTGAGTTCGAATCACTAGGTGCTTTCACATAATATGGGTAGATCTTCTCTATAGTCCTGTGTGTTAAGAAAAAAAGGGGGGAGAGTAATAGAGTTTTAGTTGTTTTATCCACATAAAACTGATTTTTTGTTGCTATTTTTGACCTCATCTCAAATAAATGATGGTGAGTCTTTATACTTCTACGCAATGTGATGTCATCACAATTTCTGGGTTCCATTATAATCAGAAATTTCTGAAGCCAAACAAATTCAGTTGTTCTATTCGAATACTTAGGTAAACTCTGTACATGAGCTAGTTAATGCCTTAAAAACCGCTACAGAGATTTCCCACATCTGCGACCATTTCTGAAGCCAGGAGCTGTCTTTCGTGCTGGCATCTAAGTCCTTACTCTATGGAGATACATAATTGTATCTATAATCAAGCAGACTGCATGAATCTATCTAGTGCCAGGAGTGAGGCCCAAGGAGACAACTGGTAGCCTGGACCTGTCCCTCCCTCTGCTGAGGACAAACTGAGTAACATGCGCAGGTCACTCTGTCCCTCTAGGTCTGTTCTCTCATGGGGAAATGATGGGGGAAGATCTGACAATCTTTGAGGTTCCTTCAACTTTAGTGATTAAAAAAGGCTGTCTTAGGGAACACATGTGAGGACTATATCATGGCTGTTCTTATACTCAACACATCAAAGTGGGGCCAGCACAGACTGGAGGTTAGAACTAGACACTGGCTGGTGAACGTCATTTAGCAGTTTTGCACCCATAGCATTTCCCCCTCCTCCTACTAGTTCTCATATTAGAATCTAAACATCCCAGCTTGGATTTGTTTGAAGTGGAGTACTTATATGGCAGGATAATATATTAAGATAGAGTCCCCCCCCCCCCCGCCCAAATTTCCTTTTACCCCTTGTCTTCCCCACATCCCCCATCCATTAGCCAGGCATTCAATGAGCCCAAGTCAGGAGTAATAGTAGAAGGAGGGTCTCCCGGGGTCTTTCCCTGGCTTTTGCTGATTATGGTTAGATAATCAGCTTAGATAAGAACAAGGTTTGCTACCCAGAGACAAGATCAGGACTCCCGGGCCTATAGGTGGACAGAGAGTGAGAGTGAGAGGGTAGGAAGACAGAGCTGCTTTAATGCAACACAACGAGGCTTCCAAGTAGAGTTCACTTGAGTTACTGAAGAATGGAGAAAGTTGCATTTCTTGCATATGTGAATTTGCAAATGGAGATTTTGTACTAGATATAGCCATCTATTAAAGCTAATTAGCAGGAGGAATCACTTACACTGGTGTTCTTGAACTTTCTGTGTTGTTGCCGGCTATCATTTTAGCTATATTCTTACGTGTAATATTTTTAAGAGGAAAAGAAAGCTTATCCGTTGCTATTTCTGCTTTTGCACCCAGACTCATGTTTCTGTGAAGAAAGATAAAAGGCTCGATGTCAGTGATTATTCAGAAGTCTGGAAGAGAGATTCAAAAATTCATCTGACTCTTCATTTTATTAATCTCACCAAGTCTTCATTGGGTCCACAACTGTCAACCCCAACCTTTTCTGTCCACCTCACCTTTACGTCCAGCTTCTTAGACAACCAAGTTAGTAAACCCCAGGGAGGTCACAAACACCTTTAAAACAGATGGCAGGTGAGGAGGCTGTCTGCTGACTAAAAGAGAAACCGTCTTGAGGCTTTGGTATGAATTTCTGCAACACTCTTTATATTAATCCAATGAGGTTAGTCTCCATGGTGACTAATAGAATGCATGTTTTTAAAAGAATGTTCAATCAAAAGTTGATCTTTAATGTTGTTAATTTTTTGGTAGCTCTTCAAAGAAAAGGCTAAAAAATAAATTTTTGGCAGTCTAGAATTTCATGTGAGGAACTTGGGATGTAAATTCTAAAGGAGAAAATAAGATTCAGGAAGGAGTTCTTTCAATTCTGAACAGCCCCCCTTTGAAATCTTTCTTTACTATTTCCTTGGAAATTCATTTTAGATTGGAGAAGCTTTCTTAGGTCCCTATCATGATTCTAGAAGCCAGGAATCATGGACCCAAATGCACCTATCACTTGACTTCCCAAATAAGCTTGCATAGAATCCTGAACCACAAGACTGTGATAACAAACAAACAAACACCAAGCCTTTCAACTACTTTATCGTGTCGAGGTTCCTCAAGTGCTTCACTAACACGATGGGTTTTTGAATGCAGGAAATTTTCCTAAGACATGCTCTTAGGAATGGATAAGGAAGATGTGGTGTGTGTGTATAGATATAGATATTACTCAGCCACCAAAAAGAATGAAATCTGGTCATTTGCAAAGATGTGGATAAAGCTAGAGAGTATTATGTTAAGCAAAACAAGTCAGTCAGAGAAAGACAAATACCATATGATTTCACTCATCTGTGGAATTTAAGAAACAAAACAAATGAGCAAAGGTGAAAAAAAAAGTGAGAAGGAGGCAAACCAAGGAACAGACTGTTAACTACAGAGAGCAAACTGTTGGTTATCAGAGGGGAGGTGGGTGGGGGATGGGTGAAGTAGGTGACGGGATTAAGGATTAGGGCACTTGTGATGAGCACCCGGTGTTGTATGGAAGTGCTAGAATCACTATATTGTACATCTGAAACTAATATCACACTGTATGTTAACTGGAATTTAAATAAAAACTTAAAAAAAAAAAAACAAAAGAGCAAAGTAGTGGCTGCATGCTGGCCATTGGCTCAGGTTGGGTGAGAAGGAGTCTCAGCTTTCCCCCTCTTGGGGCTGCCAGGCTGCTCTCACACACCACGCATGGAGAAAAGATCTGTTAGGGTTTCCCCATGTTGGGGGATGTAATGAGAATTGCGGTTTCCAAGGCTGCAAGTTCTTCATTTCTTCATAAGACCAAAATTCACCCTTTCAGGGAAATCTTACAGTCATCAGACTATTTCATTTTATAAGTCCTCACCCTTTTCCTTTTCACTTTACCTCTCTCTCTTGTTCACAAAACTCATTGCCAGCCTCTCTTTAGAGACTGAAGTTAGTAGGAAAAAGGAAAACTAAGAAGGTCTTATTTTTGCCAGATTCCCAGGCAGATCATTATTTAATAAACACAAAGGTTAGCTGTAGTATCAAAAAGCATGTCAACTAAAATCCACATCAATTGAATTTTTCTTTCCTTCTAGCCTCCCACCCCCACCCCGAGTTTGGATTGGGGGGAAGGGGGAAATCATACATGGAAAGACAGTAACTACCTCTGAATACTCCATGAAAAAACAACAGAGAAGCTACTATTGGGGTCCATGAGTTCCTCTATCATTTTCTGCTTACTGGGAGGGCTGATGGTCCACAAAGAATTTGAATTTCCTTCCAGTTCTGCTACTGTTATGTCTTCTTTTTCATAATTTTCCAGAAATTGCATAGCACCCTGTATGTGCACAAATACACATGCATAATTAGACCATATACATGGTGATGAATAAATAAAAGTGATTACTCTTCCTTTTAACTGACTGCAGAAAGAGGATTTCTTCTCTGGGAGGACAGTTTCTACAGTGGATGGCCCTGGTGCTCCGTGGTACTATTTTGTTCCCTTCTGCATTGGGATGGGCAGCCCCAGTCATACAGAGCAATCTCAGTACCAGCATAGGTATGGAATCATTCCAATTAATAAAGAAAAATCAACGGATTTGGTGTCATTTTTCCTCCCCACTAAGAAGGAAATTTATCAGCTCTTGGGGTGTTCTCTCTCATGAGACAGTCAAATTTAATCCACCCACAATATCGTGGTCCTACCTTCACAGCTGCATATCCCTTGAGATGAGTTTGGGCAGCGTGCATTATAGGCTGATAATTTCATAAAAGAGCTAAGCATCTGTCTGCCTGATCATTTTCTTTAAATAAGAAAGTATTATTTGTAAAGCAAATCTTAATTATGAAAAATCAATTTATCATATTATTGTAAGTTTGCAATGGGGAGAAAAGAATACATCAGCCACAACTTTGCCAACAGAATATTATCACCATTATATGCAGTAGGAAATCATTTAAAAAATAATAGCATATATTCTTCTTCATTTATGTTTTATCTTGAGAAATGTGCATGCCACGCATAGTCTTTGTAATGATTACCTTGTATTACAAAAGAAGTTGCTTGGAAAATATTCAGACAGCATAGCATGTAAATAAAATTAAAAGTGGTAGCCCCCTTCTCCCATGTCGACCACCCTAGAGAAGCCAGTGCCTATCAGATTCACTCGATACATTTGCCATAATTTATTCAACCAGTCCCTACTTGTTGAGCCCTCTGTTGCTTCCAACTTTTGTCAATACAGAGCATGCCATCACAAGCAGGTACCTGCATGGAGCTTTTCCAGTATTTTAAATTACTCCCTGAAGATAGATTCTCAGAGTAGATCTACTGATCAAACGGATCAGTATCTACCATAATTAAAAACATTTAAAAATATAAAAGAGGACCTACATCTGTTGAGCTTACATTAAAATGTCCTGAATTAAAATTATGTTTATTGACACTTATATCCAACAATACAGACATAATGTCTCAGATTATCCAAGTGGCCACTGGCCACTGGTAATCCCTGAAGAGTCCTTCCCACCACCACAGGCCATGGCAGAACAGTGAATAAAATGACAAGCAGTAAGCTCACCTAGGTGAAATGTCTTCACAGACATCTACTATATGCATTTACTTACAGTGTCCCTAGAGAAAGCTTTCATAAATTTATTAAACTTTGGCTGATCCATAACTTTCAACTGGCTTTGCTGGGCACTCATTGTGAAAATGGGCTGGAAAACAAAGAAACAGTGATGTCAACACTCCCGAGGCTCGTCTCTGCATCCTGGGTTAAAAGAGAAATCTTTACACAGTATATCATCACCCACTGAGTACCCAATGGCAACTGGCCTCAGGGATCTCTTTTTGAAGTTATTACTCCGGTGCCCCACACCAGAACAGAACTACCCTTTCATTGTCTTCTGTGCTTTATCTCATATGTCACATATTTGCTGACCAGTTAAAATGCAGGGGGGAATCTGGCCGCAAGAGCTAACTGAACATCCTGTAGCTGGTGGTCAGGAAAGACACAGGCAGGGACATCAGACCTGGGGGGTGGTACACAACAGTTACCTGATACCCTCCCAGGGTAATTGTGACCGAGACATCCAGGGGCTGGTTGATGACCCCCGCCACAGATTTGATCAAGGACATGAAGAGAAGGGGAAACCAGACAATGCAGATGAGCAGAACGATGATCATGCCTCCCATGCCGTACTTCACCACTTTCTTCTTCTTCTGCCCCCGGGGCTGTGGGTATCTCTGCAACAGATGAGTCACACAGGGCTCAGGCTCCTGGCACCAGAAACAGGCAGGGGGGGGACGTGTGCTCTTCCCACAGGACCCGACTGAGGCCTGATTGTGCTCTGCTCACTCTGAAGTAGGGAGAGCAAACTTGTCCGCACGAAGTTAGGTAGTGATGTGAAGCTGTAATGAGTTCCCAACACATCTCCACAGTGGTACCATGAGGGGACCAATGGGACCTGAGAGACCTTCTCCTTAAAACTGTTGTGTGTGTGTGTGTGGGGGGGGCACCTGGCTGGCTCAGTCCATTAAACATCTGCCTTCAGCTCAGGTCATGATCTCAAGGTCCTGGGATCGAGCCCCACATCGCACTCCCTGCTCTTGCGGAGTCTGCTTCTCCCTCTCCCTCTACCCCCTGCTCATGCTTGCTCTCTCTCTCTCTCAGATAAATAAATAAAATCTTTGAAAAAACAGTAAACTATGACTAGGACCGAGTGGCCTGCGTTTGTGAGTGTTCATATGCCAAGACTCTGCCTTTCAGGAAACTGTTCTGGCTTCATAAAGTGTATCCATAAAGCCCCTGGAGCACAGCGTATTCGACTCTGAATAATCCCCAAGAAAAAGTACTGTTAAAAGAAGCTTACTCTTCTGCTTCACACCAGACAAGAGATTGTCACTGGTAAAGTTTCAGTCTCCAATGGGACAGGGTAGAAATGAGTGCCAGGTTCGCTTGGATTCCCTTGACACTGACCTCCCAGATGCCTAAGTTCCTCTGGGTGGCTCAGGCGGTTAAGCATCTGCCTTCCACTCAGGTCATGATCTCAGGGTCCTGGGAGGCTTTTTATTTCTTGAAGATAAAATAACAATAATTGTAAACCTTTTGTGGGCAGGAGTGCCTAGTGTTGTAGGGCAGAGCGACACCGGCCTGCACAAGGAGGACGGGCAATGGGTGTCACCTCCTCACTATGTTATTAAGAAGGTTGCACGTGTTGGCTCAAAGGCAGTGAAAGGCTTGTAAGAGCCAACAGATGGGGCCGACACAGCTGCTCCCATGAAAAGTGGCCCTGTATCAACATGTGGCAGTCGTGTGAGCTCTGACTCAGAAACCCCCTCATAAGAGCTCCCCACCCATTCGTCCAGAGGAAGTAGTACCTCAGTTTCCAGTGCCCCCGGGGACAGGCCCTGGGTCTTGGGATGCAGTCCTTCTCCCTTGCTGTCAGCATAGAAGCTCATCTATTTTATGGAGAAGCTGGGCTATGTGGTGTGTGTTTGTTCACTGCCCATCTTTCTCCAGCTTTCCTGTAGGATGGCCGTTCCTCTCCCCTACTACTAACTTGTTCACCTCAGATTCCACACTTTCCAGCACCCCCTCACCCCTCCTCCTGGTTCCCATTGGGACCTTCTTCCTTTGGCTCTGATACTAAAAACTTTTGCTTTTCTTTTTTCTACTATTCTTTTCCTTAACACCTATAGAGGTTCAGATCCTCTCCATTCTGAAATTATCCTCTCAACTTGCCTCTCTCTTGAACTGATTCTCTTTTGGCCTTTCTCTTGCCTGTGCTTGGTCCCTCTGAAAGGGCAGCCACAGGATGACCCTGGGCAAGTGTGACCAGTGGTATCCAGCCCAAACTGCCCACATGCACAATTGTGAGCAAAGGAAATGGTTGTCATTTTTAAGCCACTAAGTTTGGGGCGCCTGGGTGGTTCAGTCGGTTAAGTGTCCAACTCTTGGTTTCAGCTCAGGTCATGATCTCAGGGTTGTGGGATAAAGCCCCGTGTTGGACTCTGTGCTTGGTGTGGAGCCTGCTTGGGATTCTCTCTCTGCTTCACCTTCTGCCCCTCCCTGCCCTGTGCTTTCTCTCAAAAAAAAAAAATCTCTCTCTCTCTCTCTCTCTCTCTCTCTCTCTCTCTATATATATATATATATATATATAGATCACTATGTTTGAGGTTGTTTGACTGCAGCAATAGACAACTGATAAGGTAACTGCTGAATGAATAGCTCCTGGAGCTAGAGGAGGACCCGCGCTTCCCAGCACGAAGGGTCCAGGATGTGAGTTCTCCTAGTGTCACTATGTGTACATGGACACCTCCTGAGGCAGCCAAGCTGTGATGGGGTAGCTTCGAGTGCTAGAAAATTCTTCATATGCCATTGAAACTTACCAGAGCTTTTGCCCACCTGTCTTAACTCTGTTATCTTGAGTCTTACAAATAAATTCAGACGTTTCCTCTATTTCCCAGTATTTCGAATAGTTACAAATAGCTATTGTTTTTGCCTCCTTCCATTTTTTTTCTACTTCAGACAGAATAATTCTTGGTTTTTCTTATTCTTCTTCATTCTTCATGATTTCCAGACCTTTTGGCACCATGACTGTTACCTTCAAAGTCCCTTAGAACAGCTCTCATATCTCTCATATTCTGTCATTTTAACAGCTTTTCTGCTCCTTAAAAAATCAGGACAAGCTCTTTGATTTTAAGTTTACTGCCAGCCCTATTTGCTTCACTCCGACAAACTCCATAAACACAGGGGCCACAGGTCAGTAGGCCCCTGACCGTGAAGCTGAAACTCCCAGAAGCAGCAACAGAACATACTAGAAAATATATAGACTAGAGGGAGCTTTTCCAAAGAGGGTATTATCGAGAAGAGAAAAAAAAAAGACACTTTATACCACCTCAGCTAATGCTTGTTGAGTGGTCCTATTGCTATTATACAACAGACTCCTGTTTCAGATGTTAAACTTTTGAAAAATCCAATAAATAACAGTAATTTCATCCATATTCAAATCTTAATAGTCAATCTAACAGAATAAGCAAATATTTGCACTTCAAATTCCTTTGCACAAAGATGTTATATTGTCCCATCGCTCATCAAAGAGTGAATCAGAGGGTGAGCCTGAATCCAAGCCACCTGACCTCACTTTTCTCTACCATACCACATTCCCTTCTGCTCCCAAATGAGCCATTTAAGCATTATTGGGTCACACAGCAATATATCATTTCTTCTTTTTAAAATAACTAAAATATACATTTGCCAAGAGGGGAACACATCTGGATGCTATTGCTGACTAAGGCATCAGCGAGTCCAAAATTCCCAAGTCCAGGGGGTGGAAACCAATGGGACACTTATAGGTCCTCACCGTTTTTGCCCCCTGCCCCCATTTGTTTGGCCACAAAACTTGCAGAGGTTCACATTAATCTTATAACCAGCCTGATGGAAGGGAAACAGAAAAGGATCAGGCATTTTTATTGGCTTACTTTTTCAGACTCCCGCCAACACTTCAGGATGAATATGTGAGCATAGATGTCCTCCACACAGATCCAGCTGGAGAGGCTCAAGGTCGTGTCTGTCCATACCCAGTCCATCACAGCCCTCAGCTCAGTCAAAAAGGGAACGAGGCGGAACCTGCCAGAAGCCACATCTTGTTAGATGGATAGTTGTGGGGTGGCCTCCATCACCCTCCCAACCCCAGGAGCTCATGTAGTTCCCTACTGTGTTAGCCCTATGACTCAGGAACAATTAATTCTCAGGGTGACCCTTATGGTAAAATGCAACTGGGAATTACAATCTCTTTCCATCATGAGTCAGTGTATAAATTATATTTCCATTCCCTTTTTTGATTTTTTTTCTTTTTGCTGATGGTCTTAACAAATTAACGTTTCCCTTTTTATTTATTTTTTATTCTTAAAAAATTTTTTTTTATTTATTTGAGGGAGAGAGAGTGAGAGAGAGAACAGGAGCATTTGGGGAGGGGCAGGGGAGCAGCAGAGGGAGAAGCAGGCTCCCCACTGAGCAGGGAGAACAATGCGGAGCTCAATCCCAGAACCCAGAGATCATGACTTGAGCTGAAGGCAGACTCTTAACCAACTGAGCCACCCAGGCGCCCCAGGATTCCCTTTTTAAATAAGTTTGAAGGTGTCCTCTCCAATTTTTCTCAACAAAGGTTTGTAGTTTTCATTGTACAAATCTTTTTGGTTAGATTTATTTCTAAGTATTTCATTGTTGTTGGTGCTGTTGTGAATGGGATAGCTTTCTTTGTTTTGTTTTTTTTTCCATGATATTTTGTTTTTAGCATATGGAAACACCACTGATTTCTGCATGTTGATTTTTACTTCCTGCAACTTTACACTGAATTCATTGATTACTTCCAACAGTTTTCTGGTTGGGTCTTTAGGATTTTCTATATTTCTTCTGCAAAAAAACCCCTATAATTTTACTTTTTAAAACATTTGCTTATGAGAATCTATTGCTCTGAGGATTACAGAACATTGGGGTTTTGCTGCTGAATGAGCTAGGAAAAGTTATATAGCTGGTACGTGAAAGATGAGGGCAAATGAGAGCTGTCAGAGGGAGCAGGACATGTATTTGACCACACACAGTAGAGCCCACACCTGGTGGACTTAGTAGGTGCCTAAGTTTAATAAGATTCTGGCTTATCTTCTTGTATTTAGGAATGGGTTGGCCTGGGTTCCTCTTAGGTATGGAGACTATTCCTTGGGTTTATTTTTTTAATTGAAATTGAAATTTTATTTTTTATTTTTAAATATTTATTTATTTATTTATTTATATTATGTTCAATTAGCTGGCTAATTATTCCTTGTTTCTTGACTAACACAGAGCTTCTCTCTGGCTGGAGAACCTGGGTGGACCTCAGGGCCTTCACAGCAGCTTGGGTTACCACTCAGAAATTCTCCCCTAGGCCACTCGGCTCTGCCAAGTGAATGCTAATCCAACCCCTGGAAGAAGTATCAGGCCATCCACAGAACAACACTAAGTGACTCACTGAGCATGCTCAACACCTCTTCTGTGACTAAGTCACCATCCCTAGGTCTGGTACAACAGTGGAACCAGCAGTGCCATGAGCAGCCTGGCCTTTTATGCTGTGGTATAAATTCTAAGGGAACAGAGAGGAGATACTACCAAAGAAATCCTCACACAAAGAGCCAATATGCTTCATTTGAGTAGCTAACTCACTATCAGGAACAAGCAAGTCATGTGGCATTTAGGTTGACTCTAGGTGGAATAAAATGGCCCTCATCAATGGAGGAACTCATGGTCAACACAAAATCCCAAAGGTATTTTGAAACAGTCCAGATTCCAAATTTCTATTCCACTGTGCCCAGAAATATATTAATACTTAAGGATCACATATCCATATTTTTCATCCTGAAATATTACCACAGTAATTATGCAGGATACAGCAATAGAAAATTAACCCATGTGTCTGATTCTAGAACAATATACTGGCCAGGTGTGTGGCAATTATCCAGAGAAAGGTATTTAAAGGGGCATATCTGTCTTTTGCCAAACATCGCTCAGAGTTCCGTGATGATCCATATTGCTACGTCAGCATTCTGCACCCTCCTGTTCTTCCCAAGGAAACCAAATGCGTTTCTATTGCCAGTCTCCCCTCCATCAGTGACTGTGACAATTCAGAGTGTCCTTCCTTACCCTTGAAACAAGAAGAGGTTGACATAATTATAGCTCTTGGTGAGGAAGTTTCCAAGGACTCGCGTTGGATAGCCACAACGGATTTGGTAGGCAGACAACCCGAAGTAAACACATTTCACAAAGTACCAAAGCTGAGCAACCAGGTTCTGGCTGAACTTCCTAAAATGTAAAAACACAGAAAAGTGAAATAATGGAATATTCTTCGGGTACAATAGCACACCAGTGTAGGATTAAAAAAAAAAGAAAAGCCTAATTGTCCCTCTGGTGCTTAGAGTGCATTCAGCCCACTGTAAGGAATCCTCTGTACATAGTAGATTACTTCAAAGACAAAGAGTAGGGTAAGAATATCTAATAATTAAAAAAAATATAAATGGTGCCTCCTATGTATTAGTGCGTAATTCAGTTGTTTCAGCCATAATTAAACTTATTTATTTATTTTTAAATTTTTTATTGTTATGTTAATCACCATACATTACATCATTAGTTCTTGATGTAGAGTTCCATGATTCATTGATTGTGCATAACACCCAGTGCTCCATGCAGAATGTGCCCTCCTTAATACCCAACACCAGGCTAACCCATCCCCCCACCCCCCCCTAGAACCCTCAGTTTGTTTTTCAGAGTCCATCATCTCTCATGGTTCGTCTCCACCTCCGACTTACTCCCCTTCATTTTTCCCCTCCTGCTATCTTCTTCTTTTTCTTTTTTCTTAACATATCTTGCATTATTTGTTTCAGAAGTACAGATCTGTGATTCAACAGTCTTGCACAATTCACAGCGCTCACCATAGCACAACCCTACCCAGTGCCTATCACCCACCCACCCCATCCCTCCCACCCCCACCACTCAGCAACACTCAGTTGGTTTCCTGAGATTAAGAATTCCTCATATCAGTGAGGTCATATGATACATGTCTTTCTCTGATTGACTTACTTCACTCAGCATAACACCCTCCAGTTCCATCCACGTCGTTGCAAATGGCAAGATCTCATTCCTTTTGATGGCTGCATAATATTCCATTGTGTATATATACCACCTCTTCCTTATCCATTCATCTATCGATGGACATCTTGGCTCTTTCCACAGTTTGGCTATTGTGGACATTGCTGCTATAAACATTGGGGTGCATGTACCCCTTCGGATCCCTACATTTACATCTTTGTGGTAAATACCCAGTAGTGCAATTGCTGGATCGTATGGTAGCTCTATTTTCAACTGTTTGAGGAACCTCCATACTGTTTTCCAGAGTGGTTGCACCAGCTTGCATTCCCACCAACAGTGTAGGAGGGTTCCCCTTTCTCCGCATCCCCGCCAGCATCTGTCGTTTCCTGACTTGTTAATTTTAGCCATTCTGACTGGTGTGAGGTGGTATCTCATGGAGGTTTTGATTTGGATTTCCTTGATGCCGAGCAATGTTGAGCACTTTTTCATGTGTCTGTTGGCCATTTGGATGTCTTCTTTGGAAAAATGTCTGTTCATGTCTTCTGCCAATTGCTTGATTGGATTATTTGTTCTTTGGGTGTTGAGTTTGATAAGTTCTTTATACATTTTGGATACTAGCCCTTTATCTGATATGTCATTTGCAAATATCTTCTCCCATTCTGTCAGTTGTCTTTTGGTTTTGGGGATTGTTTCTTTTGCTGTGCAAAAGCTTTTTATCTTGATGAAATCCCAATAGTTCATTTTTGCCCTGGCTTCCCTTGCTTTTGGCGATGTTTCTGGGAAGAAGTTGCTGCAGCTGAGGTCGAAGAGGTTGCTACCTGTGTTCTCCTTTAGGATTTGGATGAACTCCTGTCTCACGTTGAGGTCTTTCAACCATTTGGAGTCTATTTTTGTGTGTGGTGTAAAGAAATGGTCCAGTTTCATTCTTCTGCATGTGGCTGTCCAATGTTCCCAACACCATTTGTTGAAGAGACTGTCTTTTTTCCATTGGACATTCTTTCCTGCTTTGTCGAAGATCAGTTGACCATAGAGTTGAGGGTCCATTTCTGGGCTCTCAATTCTGTTCCATTGATCTATGTGTCTGTTTTTGTGCCAGTACCATACCGTCTTGATGATGACAGCTTTGTAATAGAGCTGGAAGTCTGGAATTGTGATGCCGCCAGCTTTGCTTTCCTTTTTCAGTATTCCTCTGGCTATTCAGGGTCTCTTCTGGTTCCATACAAATTTTAGGATTCTTTGTTCCATTTCTTTGAAAAAAGTGGATGGTATTTTGATGGGGATTGCATTGAATGTGTAGATCGCTCTAGGTAGCACTGACATCTTCACAATGTTTGTTCTTCCAATCCATGAGCATGGAACGTTTTTCCATTTCTTTGTGTCTTCTTCAATTTCTTTCATGAGTATTTTATAGTTTTCTGAGTACAGATCCCTTGCCTCTTTGGTTAAATTTATTCCCAGGTATCTTATGGTTTTGGGTGCAATTGTAAATGGGATCGACTCCTTGATTTCTCTCTCTTCTGTCTTGTTGTTGGTGTCTAGGAATGCCACTGATTTCTGTGCATTGATTTTATATCCTGCTACTTGACTGAATTCCTGTATGAGTTCTAGCAGTTTTGGAGTGGAGTCTTTTGGGTTTTCCACATACAGTATCATATCATCTGCAGAGAGTGAGAGTTTGACTCTTCTTTGCCCATTTGGATGCCTTTGATTTCTTTTTGTTGTCTGATTGCTGTGGCTAGGACTTCTAATACTATGTTGAATAGCAGTGGTGATAGTGGACATCCCTGCCGCGTTCCCGACCTTAGGGGAAAAGCTCTCAGCTTTTCCCCATTAAGAATGATATTTCCTGTAGGTTTTTCATAGATGGCTTTTATGATATTGAGGTATGTACCCTCTATCCCTATTCTCTGAAGAGTTTTGATCAAGAAAAGATGCTGTACTTTGTCAAATGCTTTTTCGGCATCTATTGAGAGGATCATATGATTCTTGTTCTTTCTTTTGTTAATGTATTGTATCACGTTGATGGATTTGCGGGTGTTGAACCAGACTTGCAGCCCAGGGATAACTCCCACTTGGTCATGGTGAATAATCCTTTTAATGTACTGTTGGATCCTATTGGCTAGTATTTTGGTGAGAATTTTTGCATCCATGTTCATGAAGGATATTGGTCTGTAATTCTCCTTTTTGATGGGGTCTTTGTCTGGTTTTGGGGTCAAGGAAATGGTGGCCTCATAAAATGAGTTTGGAAGTTGTCCTTCCATTTCTATTTTTTGGAACAGTTTCAGGAGAATAGGTATTAATTCTTCTTGAAATGTCTGATAGAATTCCCCTGGGAAGCCATCTGGCCCTGGGTTTTTGTTTGTTGGGAGATTTTGGATGACTGCTTCAATTTCCTTTGTGGTTATAGGTCTGTTCAGGTTTTCTATTTCTTCCTGGTTCAATTTTGGTAGTTGATACATCTCTAGGAATGCAACCATTTCTTCTAGGTTATCTGATTTGCTGGCGTAGAGTTGCTCATAATATGTTCTTGTAATTGTTTGTATTTCTTTGGTGTTGGTTGTGATCTCTCCTCTTTCATTCATGATTTTGTTGATTTGGGTTCTTTCTCTTTTCTTTTTGATCAGTCTGGCCAGGGGTTTGTCAATCTTGTTAATTCTTTCAAAGAACCAGCTCCTAGTTTCGTTGATCTGTTCTACTGTTCTTTTGGTTTCTAGTTCATTGATTTCTGCTCTGATCCTTATTATTTCTCTTCTCCTGCTGGGTTTAGGCTTTATTTGCTGTTCTTTCTCCTGCTCCTTTAGGTGTAGGGTTAGGTTGTGTATTTGAGACCTTTTTTGTTTCTTGAGAAAGGCTTGTATTGCTCTATACTTTCCTCTCAGGACTGCCTTTGCTGTATTCCAGAGATTTTGAACAGTTGTGTTTTCATTTTCATTGGTTTCCCTGAATTTTTTTAATTCTTCTTTAATTTCCTGGTTGACCCATTCATTCCTTAGTAGGATGCTCTTTAGCCTCCATGTCTTTGAGTTCTTTCTGACTTTCCTCTTGTGATTGAGTTCTAGTTTCAAATCATTGTGGTCTGAAAATATGCAAGGTATAATCCCAATCTTTTGGTACCTGTTGAGACCTGATTTGTGACCTAGGATGTGATCAATTCTGGAGAATGTTTCATGGGCACTAGAGAAGAATGTGTATTCTGTTGGTTTGGGATGGAATGTTCTGAATATGTCTGTGAAGTCCATTTGGTCCAGTGTGTCATTTAAAGTCTTTATTTCCCTGTTGATCTTTTGTTTAGATGATCTGTCCATTTCAGTCAGGGGGGTGTTAAAGTCCCCCACTATTATTGTATTGCTGTCAATGTGTTTCTTCGCTTTTGTTATTAATTGCCTTATATAATTGGCTGCTCCCATGTTTGGGGCATAGATATTTACAATTGTTAGATCTTTTCGTTGGATAGACCCTTAAGTAGGATATAGTGTCCTTCCTCATCTCTTATTACAGTCTTTGTTTTAAAATCTAATTTGTCTGATATAAGGATTGCCACCTCAGCTTTCTTTTGGTGCCCATTAGCATGGTAAATGGTTTTCCACCCCCTCACTTTCAATCTGGGGGTCTCTTTGGGTCTAAAATGAGTCTCTTGCAGACAGCATATTGATGGGTCTTGTTTTTTAATCCAATCTGAATGCCTGTTTCTTTTGATTGGGGCATTTAGCCCATTTACATTCAGGGTAACTATTGAAAGGTATGAATTTAGTGCCATTGTATTGCCTGTAAGGTGACCGTTACTGTATATTGTCTCTGTTTCTTTCTGATCTGTGCTGCTTTTAGTCTCTCTCTTTGCTTAGAGGACCCCTTTCAATATTTCTTGGAGGGCTGGTTTTTGTGTTTGCAAATTCCTTTAGTTTTTGTTTGTCCTGGAAGATTTTTAACTCTCCTTCAATTTTCAATGACAGCCTAGCTGGATATAATATTCTTGGCTGCATATTTTTCTCGTTAAGTGCTCTGAAGATATCATGCCAGTCCTTTCTGGCCTGCCAGGTCTCTGTGGATAGGTCTGTTGCCAGTCTAATGTTTCTACCATTGTAGGTTACATATCTATTCTCCTGAGCTGCTTTCAGGATTTTCTCTTTGTCTCTGAGACTCATAAGTTTTACTATTAGATGTCGGCGTGTTGACCTATTTTTTTTGATTTTGAGAGGGGTTCTCTGTGCCTCCTGGATTTTGATATCTGTTTCCTTCCTCACATTAGGGAAGTTCTCTGCTATTATTTGCTCCAATATAGCTTCTGCCCCTCTCTCTCTTTCTTCTTCTTCTGGGATCCCAATTATTCTAATGTTGTTTCGTCTTATCATATCGCTTATCTCTCGAGTTCTGCCCTCGTGATTCTGTAGTTGTTTCTCTCTCTTTTTCTCAGCCTCTTTATTTTCCATCATTTGGTCTTCTATATTGCTGATTCTCTCTTCTGCCTCATTTATCCTATCATTTAGTGCCCCCATTTTTGATTGCACCTCATTAATAGCCTTTATGATTTCAACTTGGTTAGATTTTAGTTCTTTTATTTCTCCAGAAAGGGTTTCTCTAATAATTTCCATGCTTTTTTCAAGCCCAGCTAGTATCTTTAAAGTCATGATTCTGAACTCTAGGTCCGACATCGTACTAATGTCCGTATTGAGTAGATCCCTGGCTGATGGTACTAACTCTTGTTCTTTTTGCTGAGGTAATTTGTCTTGTCATTTTGTCCAGAGGAGAACAGATGAATGAGAGAACAAAATGCTAACAGGTTAACAACGTCCCCAGCAATTATACTCTATGCAAATCAGAAAAGACCTGAAACCAGGGGAAAAGAAGGGAAAGAAAGAAAAAAGAAAGAAAAAAAACCAAAAAGAAAAAGATTAAAAACTAAAACAGAACAATACAAAAAAACCCGAATATGATCAAATATGATCAGGTTAGTGCATAGATCAGTGCCACACACTAGATTTTGGGCATATTTTGGTCTGTTAGAAAAAAGTGCCTCCTAAAATTTTAAAGGAAGAAAGACTTATATATGTACAAAATAAGGGTTGATACAATGGATGGAAGATGACTGTAAAGATGAAAATTATAAAAGATTTTATAAAAGAAATTGATACGATAAGAAGTTGTTTGAAAAAAGAAAGAAGATTTTTTTAAAAAATGGGAGAGAATGTGATCAGCAGGAGACTAGAACAAAGCCCTACACTAGTGATTTAGGGTATATTGTGATCTGTTAGAAGAAACTGTATCTCAAAATTTTAAAGAGAGAACAACTTATATATATATATATGCCAAAAATAAGGGTAACTCCTATGAAGGGATAAAATATGACTCTAAAAATGAAAAATAAAAAATGTTTTTTTAAAAAAGGGATTGATAAGATGTTGGTTGAAAAAGGGAAACAGAGAAATTAAAAAAAAAGTTAAAAAAATTAACTTTGAAAAACTAATGAATCATGGTAAAAAAAGCCATGAATTCTATGTGCAGTATTCCCCGAGTGCTGGAGTTCTCCTGTTCTCCTTGATCAGTAAACTTGGTCTTGGCTTGCTGGCTGTTCGTGCTGATCCTCTGGGGCAGGGACCTGTTGCCGTGGTTCCCAAATGTCTTTGCTGGAGGCGGAATTGCCCCGCCCTTGTCGGTCCGGGCTAAGCAAGCTGCTTGGGTTTGCTCTCAGGAGCTTTTGTTCCCTGCAAGCTCTCGGTACAGCTTTGGAGGATGACAGTGAAAATGGCAGTCTCCCAATCTCTGCCCCAGAGGAGGCAAGAACTCGGGGCTCCGCTCCCCAGAGAAAAGCAGCCAGTCACTCCCGTGTTCCCGGTCTCCGGCCGCACTCCGTGCTCACCCAGCCTGTGACCGAGCATTTTATCTCTGGCACCCGACCCCGTGTGGAGTCTCCAAACCCAGCAGATCCCTGAGGTGTGCTCCCGCGCCGCTCCACCCGGGGGAGGAAGGGGAGTCTCCCCGGATCTGCCGCTTGTTGGGTCCCTGCTGGAGGAGCAGTGGCCCGACTGTGTCGCCAATCACAGTTTATGGCAACCCCGAGCTGAGAGCCCGCGCCTTGGCTCCGTCTCTGCAGCCAGCTTCCCTGCTCCAATACCTGGGAGCTCTGCCGCACTCAGGCACCCCCGGTCCTTCTGTGACCCCAAGGGTCCTGAGGCCACACTGTCCCGCGAGGGTTCCACCCCCCGCTTAGCCACTGGAGCGACGTCCCTCCGCGGAGCCAACTTCTAAGTTCTGATTTTGTGCTCCGCGGCTCTATCACTTGCCAGAAGCGGCCGACGGAGGCCCCCTCCCCCGCCGTCTATCCTCCCGAATATCGCCTCGGATTCACTTCTCCGCACGTCCTACCTTCCAGTAAGTGGTCGCTTTTCTGTTCAGAGAGTTGTTGCTATTCTTTTCTTCGATCTCCTGTTGAGTTCGTAGGTGTTCAGAATGGTTTGATCCCTATTCAGCTGAATTCCTGAGACCAGACGAAATCCAGGTCTCCAACTCCTCCGCCATCTTGCTCCGCCCCCCTAAACTTATTTATTTTTAAGCAAATTTACTAATATTTTCTCACAATGTGAAAGATGCTCCTATCATGATCCAAATTAAAGCTCATCAAAAAATGCATTGTTTTACTTCAAATGATCCATAATTTGGAAGATATAGGAGAGAGTATTCTGAGAAGTGAATTCCCTCCTCCCCACTTTTTTTTTTTTTTTTTTTTGCTATACATCTATAAAGATAGGTCATGGATTAACAGTTTCAACACCCAGATTTGGGTTCCAGTTGTGTTTACAAGCTATAGCATTTGTTCATCAAGACATCATGCTCAAGACATCCGTGGCTTTATTTGAAGATTTTTCCCTATCTCTGAAAATCTATGATTTCATGTGTCTCCAGCAATAGAAACCATAGTCCCTTCTCCTGGTGAATAATTAACGAAGAGACCCACAGTGCTGGACAGTTCATAAATGCTAGCATAAATTGGAGGAAAAACTTGGTGGAGCTAAATTTCACACCAGAATAAAAATCTGGAACCATTTTCAAAGGATGGTGAGCCACAGGACCATTTTTAACTTTGGATAAATGCAGAACTCTGCAAGAGTCTTAAACATGGTCAATACATTTTTAAAAGGAAATAAAAAATAAGACATATGGCTCAGCAAGACCTAGTTATCATCTTTCCTGGGTTTAAAATTAAGAGCAATACTTAAAAGTTTTTTACACATGCAATGTATTATTCTTTATATTTTGGATTTGTCTTGTTAACTTTTAATTTTGACATTAGAAGGAGATATGTGTTATTTTTTAAGTGAAAATAGCTCTTTAGTTGACCAGATCTAAGAACCATCCAGGAACACACGGACCTTTGTGTCTCAGGGCCTAGGAACCTCTATGTAGATCTCAATACCTAGAAATCTCAAAAATATTGCTTATAAGTGTCTCTACTATAGAGATACCAGCTTTGGTATTTCAGGTCCTAATAAATTACATATATTTGACCATGATCTAGCACTTGACAAGTTATGAATAAATAAATACTTTCCAGAGAGCCAATATCAACTATCCCTTCCTTCTCCTTTTCTAGGGACTGTTTCTATTGGTACAACAGTAGGAAAAAACATTCTTTTAGCTCTTCAGGGACATGCCCTTGGATTTTACAAATAATTTATACAAAAACTGCATGAGGAAAAATTCTGTATTTATCAAAATTATAATCAAAGACATAAAACTGTGCTGTCTTCTAGCCCTTATAAAAGGACCAACCCATATTGTGATGAGCACCGGGTGTTGTATGTTAAGTGTTGAATCACTAAATTGTATACCTAAAAGTAATATTACATTGTATGTTAAATAACTGGAATTTAAATAAAAACTTAAAAACAAACAAACAAATATTTCCCTTCCTACAACCTTAACGTGAATCAACTTGGAATAAGTCATAGTTAATCTGTAGTTACTGAAGTAATCATGTTAAATCTAATTAGGGACATTAAGGTTGTCCCATATTAGAAGACTCTTTTCTTTGGTGGTCTTTCCATGTTTTATTGCTGGAGGCTGGAGTCATGTCTTACTCATTTCTCCATCCCCCACACAACACCTGCCACACAGTGCTTTGTAGACTGTCAGCAACCACTGAAAGTTTGTAGACTAAATCACGTGCACATACACAGAAAAAGCCATTTATCAGATTAATTATTCAAAACACCGGAGCTTCTTGATGCTCAATATTATAACCGGTAGCCATAAATTTTTTCTGTATAGTTTAAAACTCCTAATCTGTTCCTTCCCTTGTTCTTTTCCTGTTTTGAAAAATATTTAGACAATATGACTATTAATGAATATTTTCTTTTGCACAATAATGAATTAAGTTTTCAGTAACAGTATCTGAAGGAGAAAAAATGAATTTGGGATGTTAACAAATAATGGCAGCATGGCTTGAAATGTCATGAAAGTATGCTGTCACTGACATACTGGCAATGAAGACTCAAGGCTCACCAATCCTAACATCTTGAATTAAATATCCAAAAATAAAGATAGGGTAATCCACTGCATTAGGAATGGTTGTTTAGGTGAGGCTCAAATGTGAGGTCCAGTGAGACAGACATGATCTCTGTGGCCATTTTAAAAAAATGTTTATAGCAGCTTACACATGCAGTGTGATCGTAATTGCCAAAGAAGTATAAACTACCCAAATGTCCTTCAACTTTTCTATATTTAAACACTCTTCAGTACATTTATACAATAGAATACTACTGACCAACAAAAAGTAAATAAGTACTGACACATGCAACGACATGGATGAATATCAAATACGTTACGCCAAGTAGAAACAGCCAGCCTCAAAAGCCATAGAATGTGTGATTCCATTTATATGACATTCTGGGAAAGGCAACATTGTAGGAACAGAAAATGGATGTACCAGAAGATAGAGGTGAAGGAGAAGGGTCCAACAGAGGGTACAGGAGAGTTTCTGGGTGATGGAACTGTTCAATATCTTTTTAACTTTTTTATTATTTTAAAGATTGAGATATTTTTGGCATATAACATTATATTAGTTTTAGATGTACAACTGCAACCAAACTTTTCAGTATTTATCATAGTGTCTCAATCCCTGGAAGCCATTGTGTGGTCCTTCCCACATGGGGCCAGGTCCCTGCTTTATGCACAGGGGAGTCATGGCCCTTTTCACCTGGTCTACTGCCCTGGACATAGCAGGTGCTCAATAAATGAAAAACTGACTTGAATACACATGATTGTAAATCACAAAAGAAGTTTTCATTCATTCAGTCATTATAACAAACATTCCAGCTCTGTTTGGTTTGGAAGGTACTACTGCCTAATTACTGTTACTTTTCGTGGCAAAGAAGACTTTATAGTTGAGATTGGGTTAAGGTCCTTGAGGTAGGAAGAGCGCCTGGGTTATCCAGGTGGGCTGAATCTAATCAACGAACACTTAGAGGGAGAAATCTCAGCTGTGGTCAGAGGCAGCCACGATGGTGGAGCAATAGGCAGAGTGGCGCAATGAGGAGAGGACCCCACACACTGATGGTGGCTTTGAAGGCTAAGGTGGAGTCATGAGCCAAGGAAGGCTGGCACCTCCAGGAACTGGAAAAGGAAAGGAAAGGGATTCTCCCCCAAAGCCTTTAGAAAGAACCGCAGCCCTGCCAACACCTTGATTTTAGTCCAGTGAGACCTGTGTCAGACGCCTGAACTACATAACAGTAAGATGGTACGTTTATTTTGTCTTAAGCTCTAAATTGGTGGTAATTTGTTATAGCATCAATAGGAAACTCATCCAAGTGGGAATAACCCAACTATTTGGCGATTTGATCCTGCTAAAGGATTCTCAGGGGCTTTGCCATTGCCATATTTCTGGAAGCATCAGTCTTTGTGAGGACTCTTCTATCTGGACAGGGCAAGATCCATGTTCTCGGGCTCTCTTCTGGGGATGGAAAAATCAAATCCTTTCACAACTGCATAATGAATAGTAAGCTATATTATTTTAACATCTGCTTGGAAGTGAGTACAGGATGCTTCCCATGGGAGGAGGGGTGTAGCATACAGTAGGGTCAAGACGTCTGTGATTGAGATCTGGTCTCACCACTAGCTAGCTGAGTGACTTTGGGGACATCACTCTTCTGTTTGGGTTTCACCTACCTTCTTCTGTGAAATTAGTAGGTCTAGAAAGCTTTTAAAGGTCTCTTTCATCTCTGAAATTAAGAGTTTCTAGGAAGGCTGGTGGAGAATGCCTACTGATGCTTTCAAATGTCACAGAAATAATCAACATGCATCATTCAACTACCATGGGTGTTGAATATGGTTTCTCTGAATTGATATATATATAGAATTATTTACAGAGAAAAATCACATTTACTCTATTTTAAAGACTAACGAATAAGATTCACAATGTTCTCATGAACAAGTTCTAGTACTTTTACAAAAGTTTGCCTTAATCTGAGTTATTTTTATCAGCCAAGCTATGTTTACTCTCCCCATACACAGTATGGTGTGAAAGAAGTACTGGGCTGTTGGTAGTCTTCTAGGTAGCTCCTTTCTTTACTTAGTCCTACTTCAGACTCATGGAAAATTATCCTAATTCCATTTTTCCTTTTAAAATATTTGCATTGCCACTAAAACCAAAAGGTCAAAGCCTAACCACTCAAGTGAGAGCAGACATGCAACTCTAGCACTGTCAGAAGAGATTTGGATCTCCTTGTCAGGAATGACATTTGAGTCAAGTTATGAAGCATACAAGTGAGGGAAGTTTTCATGACTTTCTAGTCACACTTTGGAAAAGCATTAGCCAGCCTGATTGGCATGTTATTCATGAGGCTTGGCCAGGAATGACCTTTGAGGAAGGATAAAAAGATCAATTTTACTGTTAAACGTGAAGACTTTTAATGATATGTTAATTAAATAGATCATTCCTATTACATTATATAGGTGCTTCCATGTGCCCTAGTGCTGACCCTTTGCTCCCATTACCTACCACTTATAGCAGTCCCCCTTATTTCTCTTCTATCCACTGACTCATTCATTTGTTCATGCATTAAGCACCGACTTGGTCCCAAGTAGTGTTTCGGGTGGAGGCAGCCCGGGAAATCTACAGTGAGGAGGAAGAGTGGGTTGGAGGTGGGACAGAAGGGCAGTGAACAAGGTCCTTTGAGGTGCAGGAGGATGTAGCATCCTCCAGGAACTGAAGAAGGTCAATATGGTCGGAGCTTAGAGTTCAAGGAGACAGAGTGAAAGGTGGTAGCCTTTCACCAAGGATCTCACCAGCCCTTTTCCCATTGAACTTTAGGCTGCTCTTTTTATGTGCCCCCCCCACTTCCCTTCCCATCTCCAGCACATCTTAACCAGCAGCAATAGTTGTATTAACAACAGGAGCATCATGGCGTCAATGCTCCCCCCCTCCACTCTCCTTCCTCTGCCAGGGGCTTTCCAAACACTGTCACATTGGATGCCCACAACTACCCTATGTGGCAGATACTACTGTCATCTGCCACCCACAACCCCTCTATATTTTCTTCTACTAAACGGTCTCCATTTTTTTCATCCATTTTTCACATGACATAGTCTGATATCCTCTCATCCTCTTAGGAATGCCCATAAGATCATGCTCCAGTTCACCTCTGTCTACTAAGGTATAGAGACAATGACAATGGAAGGACCCTGGTTTTCTCAGATTGCTAAGGCTGTCCTCTCATTCTGAAAACCCTATTTCTATGAATACATATGGACATGCAATGAAAATGTTTTTGAGGAACCAATTCACATTTTGGATTCATACCGAATTTAACATTGATGAAGACCTCTAACTTTTCCAACCCTATGGTGCTGTTCTGCCATGCCTCCATCTTTACCTGGTGATTTTGTTGTGGCGATGCATATGGGATGATAACCTTCTGGAATATATTTGCATTAAAGTGGGTGCATGCCTCCAGCTTCCACCTTACCTCTCAGTCACACCAGGCAAGATGAAGAACATCCAGAAGTGAATTCCAAACACAAGAATGACCTGAAAAATGACCTTTCCCAGCACAGTCTTCCTGAGGTATAGGGCTCGGTCCACCACCATGGTTCCAAACTGAATGAGGACCATCACCAAAAATGGCCCAGGAACCTGGTCCTCCGACAGTGAAGAGGTGATGTCTGCTGCTGCTGAGTGTTTCTGGGAAGGAAACAACAGGTTCAGGCACAAGTGGCATTTCACAAGACAGTATCACTCTTGCTCACTGGATGAATGGTGTCCTTTGCCCCCAACCTACCCCGAAGGCCCAGAAGCCAAAGACGATGATGACAAAGTCAACAGTGTCAGCCAGGAACATGAGCACATACACGTCGGTCACAGCACTGTAGTCTGGGTGGATGAGGTTGTAGAAGAACTGTCTGATGGGCACATATATTTGCAGAGTCCTGCAAAATAGAGACCCCCAGCACTTGCTTCAGGAGGGGCGGGATGGGAGGAATGACCAGACACCACCATTGTTCCATTCCTTTGCATCCCTCTCTCCAAGCAGGTCACACCTCCCTCTTCAGCCTCAGCAGAGTCTGCTGTGGGTGGTTCCTGCTCTAACAGAGAGTAGACAAATTCATTGCCAAGAAAGGCACTATGGCCCTTTTTGCTGATGAGACCACAGGCCTCTTCTCTTGCTTGAAGCATAACAGTGGTCTCAAGTCCTAGAAATGAGGCGCTGGGTTTGTCACCTGATTCATCAACTCCCTGTCTGGGAGGCCCTGAGCACACCACTTAGTTATCTGTGTTTTTGTTTCCTCTGTTGTAAACCTCGGGTAAGAAGCAGACCTGAGACCCAGGGCTGGGGTGAGAATTATATGGGACTACATGGCAGTGCTTAGACATGGAGTCTGACCCGAGCACCAAGGACACATTAGGTAGCCCCTGCTCTTCCCCTTTTTGGGTCCTGTGCCCCTCCTGGTTCCCAGGTAGTGCCTTGGGCTTTTAACTGCACCTTGTTCTGTCCAGCCTCTGCCTTCAATTCAAGGCCATGTTCAGGTTGGATGGCGCTCCTGGTCTCAGAGTCCACATCCAGGGCCAGCCCTGCTCAACCTCCTCCATTCCCATTGCTCAAGAGCTGCCTATGTCCCTGGCACTTGGGTGGGTGGGGGGAGAGTGCATTTTGCTGGAGACCAGCTATGTGATGTTGAACCTCAGTTTCCCCTCTCTAGGATGAGAGTGTTTCTCTAAGTCCCTTCCAACTCTGACATCATACACCTCTCCGTCTGGTTGGACGTTAGCATGATGATGCTTGGAAATACATACCAGGAGTCCTTGAAATCATTTATTCTATTCAAAAAGGAAAACTATGTTTATAAATGTAATGGATATAAAAATGAATCACACAGAAAAGTGATTTTTAAAAGCAACACATCCCCTCACACCTGTTAGAATGGTAATCAGCACAAACACAAGAAATAACAGGTGTTGGTGAGGATGTGGAAAGAAGGGAACCCTCGTGCACTGTTGGTGGGAATGTAAATTGGTGCAGTCATGGTGGAAAACAATATGGAGGCTCCCCCCAAAATTAACAATAGAACTATCATATGATACAGCAATTCCACTTCTGGGTGTTTATCTGAAGGAAATGAAAACTACTAACTCAAAAAGGTATCTGTACCCTAGGTTCAGTGCAGCATTATTTACAATAGCCAAGACAGGGAAGCAGCCTAAGTGTCCATTGATGGATGGATAACAGAAATATGGTGTGTGTGTACACACACACACACACACACACAACACGGCATATAATGAAATATATAATATATGGAACAAGTCAGAGAAAATCTGATAACATATGATCTCACTAATACATGGAATCTAAAAAGAAAAATCAAAACCAAAACCCCTTCCTCATAGAGACAGAGAACAAATTGATGGTTGCCAGAAGTGGGGGCTGGGCAAAATGGGTGAAGGGAATCAAAGCATACAAACTTCCCTTTATAAAATAAGTTAGTCCTGGGGATGTAATGTACAGCATGGTGACTGCAGTTAATTAATCCTGTACTGTACATTAACCTTAAATATTCTCATCATAAGAAAAAATTTTTGTAACTATATGTGGTGTTGAATGTGAACTACACTATTGTGGTGATCATTCCACAACATATGCATATATCAAATCATTATGTTGTACACCTGAACTTAACCTAATGTTATATATGTCAATTATATCTCCATTAAGAACAATACAATAATGGGCCATTTTCTTCTGCTTACACAGATGATGTCTGTGATATGAGAAGTAACTTCTCTACTCTTTAGCCCTGGTTTATATGAAACAATTGATACCAGCTCCCTGGCCCTAAAATAAAACACACCATCCAAGTGTCTTCAAGCACTCACTTCTTTATGGTAAATGCTTTTGCTTTGATTAAATGTTCTTGAAGCTTTTCCATATAAAGTTCCCTTTTGCTTTTCTGCTTGATGCTTAAAACACTGCTTCCTTTTTGACTGCTGTTCCGGGTGCTTGTGCTGCCTAGAAATAAAAAGAAACCAAGATGCGCTGAGTTACGGGTTTGTTGACATGAATACCGCAGAAGCCCTTGGAACCCACATGGCAGAGGGATGGCTTGAAGCGGATTTAGAAGGTGAGTATACACAGGTGCCTGTAAGAACAGTGACTGAGGACTTGGAATCTGCAGTTTCAACTCTGCCTCCACAGTAAAATGCATCTGTGGGCTTCTACACCCAACACTGGCTCTTCCTGGGGTTGTTATGTGATCTTTATCCCCGGAAGAAAGAGACTAGAGGTGCTAACTGGGGCCCCAGGTTGTGGGAGTTCCAGATTGGGTCCATGACCCATGTCTTTTTCATGTCCAGATTTCTCTAACTGTAAAATGAATATTGGAAGACTAAAAGGTGTATTCTGAAGATGAATATGCAGGTGTTTGGAAAGCTTTAGGCATTAGCACTATAAATACAAAAACCCAATTTCTCCAAGAGTGGCAACTGTCGGGCCTATCTATCTGCTGATGATACTCACTAGTTAGTACGAAATGAACAACTAGAGTATAAATAGATGGCTTTGCTAAAAGTTCCCTTGATTGAATCTAAAAATATTTTCAAAATAAAATGTGATTTATAGCATTCTGGACACACCCAGCAGAATTCTCTGGATATGACTTAAAAACTAGCATGTGCCCACACGGGCAGTGTCCTAGCCACTTTTCACAATTACCTGAAGTCTTTGTCCTGGGAAGGAATCAGACATTTTGAAGAATAATGTGACTGCCCCAGGTCACACAGCTGAGCCAGGATCTGACCTCGGGTCTGTCTGATTTCAAAGTACTTTCTTCTCATATCACAACATCTGTCTCCTTGATAGCACCCAATAAACACCCCTGCCCAAGACCCAGACCCACTAGAACCAGAACAACCAGAAAAGTCAGGAGTTATTCTAGCCTAAGTATATCATGGGACAGATACCTCTTTTGGACCTGTTGGAAGAAAAGCTGGATCTGGGGGATATCTGGGAGCTGCTTCCTGATCGCTTTCTCCGGATGGCGGTGGGCTGCTCCGGGAAGGATACATGTACCGACTCTGCCGATGTGGCCAGATTGATGGATTTCAGAGAATCGGAGGAGGCTCTTCTGCCACGACTGAGGGAGAGCTCATCATCTGACTCTTCCTTGTCTGTGCCACTGTCGGTTATGTCATCTTCATCCCACAAGCCATGGCACTGAGAAAGCATAAGGGACAACTCAGGGGGCCGTTCCAAGGGAGGGAGCTATATTCTGCCCTACAGTATCACATCCCCCATGATTAGAAAGCCAAACATGAGATATGGTGACTATAGTTGGTGACACTGTATTATGTAACTGACATGTGCTAAAAGAGTTAGAATTTAAATGTTCTCACCAAAAAAAGAAAAAAAAAGGAAAAGAACACAAACACATATGGGAGGTGATGGGTGGTAATTAGCTCCATGGAAGGGGTCCTTTCACAGTGTATCTGTAAATCACATCACCACAGCACGTTCACGGCACGTTCACATCACACTTTAAATCTACTACAATTTTTTGTCATTCATACTGCAGTAAAGCAGACAAAAGATTAGAAAACCAATGGATTCTAGGAAAGCTTATTATCTAGATGCTTATGATGGTTCCAGTAGAGTGAGGATGAGTGGGTGCAGATCAAAAGAGTTTGGCTAATTAACTGACAAATGGAGGCAGATGATGTTTGGCAGACGGAGTAAGGGTGGAATTAGAATCACTTGACTTGTTCCTGAGTGAAAGCACTTTCTAGAACATATTTCTCTGTGCTTACAAGTAACATTTTAAATATCAGTGGGTGAATTTAGCCCCACCGCACCATGTTCACCAAGTATCTATACTTGGATAATGATGCTGCCCTTCCCTCAACCTACACAGTAAGATGTGAACCCCTGGATCACCGATGGCTGAGTCAGGAACAGAGCAGCAAATACTTTACCCAAAAAATGTTGGTTCTCATATAAGACAGAGATTATGATGCACTCTGCAGAGTCTGGATTTTGCTTCAAAGAATGAGCAAAAGGGGCTGGTAGGACAGACAGGAGGAAGGACAGCAGAAGAGGCTGAGAAAAACCAGGGACCTTGCTGGTGCAAGATGCTGCCTGGACAGCAAATCCCCCTTCCAATGAACTTGCTGCTGCTGCTCGAAGCTCCTCAGTAAGCCCACTGCCTTCTGGGTTCCCAGACTGCCAGGCTATGCATTTATTCCTTAAGACCTTGCCCAGTCCTTCCTCTGACACAGGCTGTAGAGGATAAGAGCTCCAGGCCAATTTGCCAAAATTCAGTTGGTCAAAAAATAACTTGGAGAATGATCAGTTCATTAAAAGAAAAAGTCACCTAATTCACAGACTATTCTTAAATATTAATAGATATATTGTTTCTAAAAGATATTCAATGGATGCTATTCTTATAGCAAGCATTTTAGATTTTCATGAGATTTTTCAATTACTATTGATTTCTTTTAAATCACTTATTTTCTTTTAAATTATTTTAAAAGTTGTTTCTTTTGCCAACATTTGAACATACTTAGATTCTTTTACTACTTTCATAGTAGCATATTTGTTAGTTATTTCTTCCAATTATTTAGAAAATTTCTAGCAACTTGTATCAAATAGGATGGTTTTAGCCACTTTTGAAATTTCCATACAGTTTGAGCTGTTTGGTTTCCATAGCAGCATTGTTTAATAGGTTTCCAAAGCTGTAGGGTAGTTTTGTCTTCTTATGAAAAGATTTGTCATCCCCAAAACTATTTTTCATATCATTAGCCAAAATTTCAGCATAATAGTACCTCAAATACATTCACCATATATATGAAATTTTCTAAGAAGAAATCAGAGTAAGCATATCAATATGAAACACCAAAATTTTGTTTATTGTATGCTTTAAATATACAATTATAGCTCTTAAACCATTTAAATATTAATGAAAAGGCAGCAAAAATGCCTAAAGATTTATAAAAATTTTTAATTGATTTTTTATTTATTTTTATTTATTTTTTAAGATTTTATTTATTCATGAGAGACAGAGAGAGAGAGAGAGAGAGAGAGAGAGAGAGAAGCAGAGGGAGAAGCAGGCTTCCCCACTGAGCAGGGAGCCTGATGAGGGACTCAATCCCAGGACCCTGGGATCATGACCTGAGCCGAAGGCAGACGCTTAACCATCTGAGCCACCCAGGTGCCCTTGATTTTTTATTTTTAGCTTAAAAAAATTTTTTTTTAGAGAGTGTGAGCAGCAGGGGTGGGGCATAGGGAGAGGGAGAGAGGCTCCATGCCCCACGCAGAGCCGGATGCAGGGCTCAGTCTCACGACCCTGAGATCATGACCTGAACTGAAATCAAGAGGCGAACGCTTAACCAACTGAGCCACCCAGGTGCCCCCACAAACTTTTTAAATGATGCACAAAAGTTGCAAGAGAGTTCTGAAGTGACCCAATCTATATGATCATGTCTTTTTTTTTAAAAATTGAGGTGCAATTGACATACAACATAATACTACCATGTCTTAAATGCAGAAATTTAAATTTCTAGAACTAAAGAAATAATGTTAATATATTTGTTAATATATTCATAACAAGAATTAGTAAACTGTATGAATTCAGGTAATTTATCAGAAGAACTGGAAATTTTAGCCAAATTCAATTTTGGCTAACTGGTTTCCATGGATAATATACCTTTACAAACCCACCACACCCCTGTGACCCAGGTAAGCCTCCCCCTGAGTGGAGGGTCAGGGACTGGCACATTTTGCAAGGTGGTGAAGACAGAGTGAAGATCCTGACCAAGGTGTACGCAGAGGAAGCCCAGTTTGAAATAGCATACTGAGTAGGACAGAAGTCGAACACATTGTTACATATGTTTGTATGTGTGTGTGTATATTAACTTATGTCAGCTTGTTCTAAAAAGGAACTAATAAAGATACTACTTGATAAAATGAATTTGAAATATTTTATAAAAGGAGACAGGTTAAAATAAGAGAAGTAAGGTAGTGACAACTGGCACATTGATACATAAAATGTATATTATGCAGCAATTTCTAATTTTTAGAGTTGAGTAGTGTATTTGCAAGCTTAGCTAATAGTTCACAGTGTGCAAGAAGAAAAACCCACATGGTTTTTCAGGGGGATGACAAGAGTTGCTGAACGTGAGACAGACCATCCTGTAAACAGGTCTTGCCAGAGTAGTGTAATGAATGGCTCTCTCAACAATAAGCTTACAAGAAGCACAGCTTTGGGCTTCATGCAACCATTTAATGTATGGTCTCTCACTAAAACTAATAGTTTCATGACAAGAAGTATCCAACAAAAGCAATTCTACTAAAAGAAGGCAGGCAGAAGTTGGAATCGAGATGAGAGGCAATATGATCTGCCCTAAATTGTAGCTCTCTGGTGTTCTGGCTTAAACAAGGAGCAGAATTTAGTGTATTAAGCATGAAGACATTGCACACCATCCAAGCAATTCCCACAAATATGGATTAAGTATGATATGTTCATAATAGAAGTAGAAACATGGGGGAATTTTCTTCCAAATTTATAACAAGTTCCATTATTGAGCACATAGTGTTAGAGAAAATGTCCACTAAATGAACGAGAGCTGCTAAAGAAAGAAAAAGAGCATAAAAGTAGATGCACTCAATGGCCCCCTGGCCTCATGACCAATACTAATGTTCAGGTTCTCCAGGGATATCACAGGTGGCTGCAATTATCAATATGTGCTGGTCAGATATTAATGTGCCATACCTTCAAAATTGACCGATGGAAGAAAAGAGCCAGGAGCTGAATGAGATCGTAAAGGACATAACCTTCTTTCTTTTCCACTCCTATGATATTAGGTGGGTGGTAAGGTTTATCTTTGTTCAATTCCACATTCTTGTTCCAGGGAAAGAACCCAAATTGGAAGAAATACTTGACCACAATTGCCACCTACACACGGATGATGGAAATTAAAAAAAAAAAAAACAAAACTCCTTTTAAAAATGGCTATATATAAAAAACAGTGATTTAAAAAATTTAAAGATCATTTCATAATTTTGATGATAAGAATGAACATAATTATGTGGAATAATAACATTATCCTTCTCACATGGACTTTAGACCAAGAGTAATATTTTACTCTTGTGAGTGCCTCTGATTGCAGATACATGAGGGTCAGTCCGGTTACTCACAACACCTACTTAAATGATTTTCTCTATTTTTGAGGAGTTGTCTAATTTATACTGACTTAATGAGATATTTATATAGTTATTCGGCTATTAAAATATGGTAATGAGGAAAAACTTGAACAAAAAGAAGTTTATATTTTATGTATTTCTTTGATTTGTAATCTATCTGAGCATCTCAGGCAGTTTTGATGCCTATTTTCACTTTCCTCTGATCTCTTTCTTCTCACGATTTTATTGTTCCCTGGAAGTTCTCCTCAAGAAGAAATAAAGTAAATAAAACAAAGACTTGCCAGTTGTGGTGACTAGTTCAGGGTATAAATATTGTAGAGAGGTGGTTTGCGACAAAGACACATGAGAAATTTGATGTGCCTCATTTAAGCATCCCTCTAACATTTGTGTCACCAGAGGATAATTACAATATATGTAATTCATCAATAAAAATATTTCAAAAGTCCTCTTTTGACCCAGAGTCTCATTGTACCTCTTCTCCCGTCTCTCTCCTTCTTACAGTCAAGCTTCTGCAAAGAACAGTCCTGTGTTCCTTATCGTCTGAGCAGCACCATCACATCCCGGATGCCAGAACAGAAACCTGAAGACCATCCTTGACTTTCCCGTCTCACTCACACCCCAAACTGTTTTAGTCTCTTACTAGAACTTCTCATTTACCCATTCATCTTCAGCCTCATTGCCGTTGGGTCAGTTCACATCCTCTGACCTCTCACCTAGACAGTTTCCCAGCTGGTCTCCATGCCTTCACATGATTTCATTTTGTGTAAAACCTTGGTAAAGACAAGCATTACTGGGTCATGCCTCTGCTCAAATATTTCCATACGAGGGGGAGAAAGTCCTGAGCACAAACCCTGTTGACATTCCCAAGATCCTGCTACTGTGTTGTCCACTCACAGCCTGCCTTCCAGCCATCGCAAGCCACCTGTCATTCCTGGCACATGCTACAGCGTCATATGCCTGTGTTTCTTTGCATGGGTTATTCCCAAAGACTTGCAGGTCCCTTTGCTTTCCATTCTTTGGTGACCTTACATTCATCCCTCAAGACGCAGGTCCAAGATGTCTTCCATTGAGAAGTTGCCATGATAGCCTCTCTCCACTCCACTCAGCCTGCATGAGGCACAGTATCCATCTTTCTTGTATACTCTAATGCAGTTTTGTGTCATATTACAGGGCAGTTCTTTGTTTACAACATATGTTTGCCACATTAGTCTGTGAGCCATTGAGAAACAGAAAAACAACTTAAAAAAAACCAAACTTATTGTCCTTTTCTCATGCCTAGAACAGTTCTAGGGTTTTCTTTTCAGTTCTAGGGTTTGGGCACATAGTCTAAGTTGTAGAGTGAATTAACATCAACTTAATTTTCCACTTTCTCACTCCTTGGTGTGATGGAGAAAATGGAGAACCCAGTTTAACTTAACTAGGAAGAGTTTCTTTTATGATGAAAGCTACATATAAGTAGCTCTTGTTCCCTTTTCTAAGTTCTTAGTACGTGCCCTTCTTCGACTTCTAGGTTAGAAACTCCCTCACTCAAAGGTGTTAGAGAGAACAGACCCATTCCCCAAATAGAAAGTCATTTATGTCCCAGATCACAAAGTGATGTAGTGGAAGTAATACTTAAAAATGATTGCTTTGGCAAGATTGTGATGGACAGCCTACTTAAAATAATAGATATGTATTTGGCTTTACATCTTTTATTTTTATAAGCATTTAAATGTATTTAAATAATTATTATGGAAATGAGATACATAATACTTTAAATTGATGCTTTTGAGATGATTTGGCAAATAACCTTATTTTATTTTACTGAATTACCTATAAACCCACAAAATTTCTAGAATCTAAATGTATATCCATCATGAGTTCTTTCCTTTAAGGAGCAATTACAGTACCATTGCTAGCGAAAACTTTCCCTTATAAGACAGGTAAGGAAATCAGCCTTCTTCACAGACCCCAGAATACAAAGAACTACAATAACCCCAGGCACAAAGTCTATCGAGCCTCCCATTTTATGCCCAATTTTATTGCTGTCATGAAAATTTGTGATCTTCTATATATTTAATAAGGAAGAATAGAAAAGTAGGTTTAGACAATTGGGAAGAGTGTCTCCTGTCCCCTCACATGTGACAAAAATAAGGTAACTTACCCTGTGTCATTCAGATTTTTAGATAGGCACTTATATGGCTTTGTGTTTTGGTGTGTGGAAACTGGCTTTTAGGCTTAAAAATGGGAACTATGCCTGTGGTACCAAAACTATATTCAAAATACTTACTGTATTGTTTAATTCAGTGTCCACTCACTGGACATCCACCAGCACCAGGCACTATACTTAGTTCTGCATAACACATTATCTCAGTGGTTAATATCATAGGATGGATGACCAGATTTCAAAAGCCTACCCCACCATTTGCCAGCTGGGTAACTTTGGGAAATTATGTAGTCTCACTAAAGCTGTTTCCTTCTCTGTAGCACCTATTTTGTGTGAGGTGTGTAATGTAAAAAGATATACAATTGCTAGCACTAAACAGCTGTTAATAATAATCGTGTGCCTATCTAAGAGCATCCATCTAGCTGAATATCTTACTTCAACTGTCCTGAAGACAGGGCAGACCTGCCTAGAGTGAACGCCAAAAGTGATTTCCAGGAAGGTTCCATCCCAAGCTTACCTCTGTGTAGACAATGGCCATCATCCAGAATCGTCTACTGGGCCTGGGGACAGACAGCATGGCCCAGAGGAAGATCAGAATGGGGAGCACAAGGGTGATCATGGAGGCAGAGACCATGTGGTTTAGTATGATCACAAAATAGCACACCATTTCTGAGCGAGCCACCAGAGTGTTGTACATGGCATAGAACAACAGCAAGAACCGGGGCTGACCAACGTAGAATTTCTCTGACTCTTCAAGCTCGTCATCATGGAACATCCTGTTAAAATAAACAACATGATAACAAATGGTTCTTTCATTTCTCCAAATTACTGGTTTCCACCTTGCATGATCCCTCCTGTCCCTCCCCGTTTCGCATGTCCCCAGATTTCCGGTGGAGTCAACCTAATAGCCTATTACAGAAAGAAATGTGGGCACCAGAGTCTACTCTGGACAGCGTTTGCTAGTTCTATCGTTCACAACGGAAGCACCCAGCACCGTGTCTGTTTGCTTGACCCTCGAGGTGGACGGTTGTCCAAGGGAGTTTCTCTACCTCCAAGCACAGCAGGCACAGAAGCCCCCACGGGCCTCTTACTTGTTCAGCAGCAGCTCGCTGGCCGTCAGCTCATGAGTCAGGGGCGGTAAGATGCTGGACTCGAGCCTGTCCGAGCGGCTGTCGTCAGGACTCACGGCCATGTGGCTCTGGCCTGCAGAGTCATCCCTCGAGCCGAAGGACAGGCGCTCGAAGCTGACTGCCTTGCTGTAGGACGGCGGGGCCTCCACGTCCCCGTCCTCGGTGGAATACTGCGGCAGCTCAGCCTCCGGGGTGAGGCCGACTTCTGAGGCCTCCGAGGCCTCCTCCAGCCCCACATCCGCCGTGGCCTCCCCGCCCTGCCCGGCATCTCCGGCCGCCGCCTCGTCGTCCTGCTCGGCCTCCACTTCCGCTATGGTCTCCGTCGTCCCCTGGCGTGAGTACAGCATGGTGCACTGCGTGGGCTCGCTGTCCGGAGAGAGGGACGGCACACAGCCCGGTCTTAGTATCCTCCCGACTCTCACGACACCTTCTCAACACTCCCCAATAAAAACATTCAGAGAAAACTAAATACCCCATCCCCCCACCCCCACCCCGCCTGCTTTATTCCTTCAGGATATTCCGGTCTGGTCTGCAGAGACTGCAAAATGGCAGCCCCTTAAAAGCAAAAAGCCCACAGTGCACACACACGGTGGTTGAAAACCTGAGCAAGTCACATGACATGGCTCATAAGTTGCTAAACCCACCTATGCACAGAGGTGGTCTAAATCGGGTCAGGACTCACAGCCATGGTTTATTTACAAATCAAGACAGAGTTAGCGCAGCATACCTACCATTCTATTAAAGGAGGGTGCCTACTGGAAACAGGAAGCCTCCTTGCCAGCCTGGGTCTGTGGGTGTTGGCCAGGAGGTACTCTACTCAGTTCTACACAATGCATCCACCCCTACCCATAAGGGGAGGATAGGAATGATAAAACATTGGCTAAATTAAACAACTGCATGCTTTATGGGGTAAAAATGGCATTCTTCTTGAATATCTGTTCCTCCCCCCTATTTTTCCATACTTTGCCTTTTTCTTCCTGATGCTTATTACATTTGACTGAATTTTCACCATCTTTCCAGCTCCCAGCCACCCCTACTGGATTCTTTGCTTTGCACATGGGAACACCACCATTTTCCCACCCCAGTGCTATGGACCCTTGGCCCTTTGAACTGTTGGCTCAACCCCAGGGTGTACTCCTGCTCTCTCTCCCCCAAAAGACTTCAAATTATTTTCTTCTACCTGCTCCCCTTGGGGTGTTCATTCTCCCTAAGCTTCCCTACTTAGCTTAACCTTTTGTTTTTAGCAACCTGTCCATCTCTCTTGTACCTCTCCTTCTTTAGTCCTTTATCTCCTCGCGTTACCTGTTATGTCCCTGCTGGAGACTTTGGAAATGAAAAGACAGCAGCCACGCCAGGGAAATTCATGGCATGCCTGTTTTCATTGTCCATCCCAGCCCCCTGAAGGGGAGAAGGGCAAAGATGTTCTGGAGTTGTGGGATCTGGTGGATGTAGAGCCGTACTCTATTAGACTCTGAAATTGTACTGTTATTCGAATGGCATATAGTGAGCAGCTAGGGTCCATACACATTGAGATTCTCAAATACACAGATTGTACCCATTTTTTTTTGTCACAGACACCAGTGTGAACATGTCAATAAGTGAGTGGATGGATGCATGGATGGGTAGATGGGATGGATGGATGATCAGACCTAGGCAGAGCCCTTCGTGGCATCCTGAGACTGAAGAACATTTGTGTGAGCGCTTGGTGCCCACTCATGTGTTTAATGTTCCCAGGACCTTGGCCTTCAGTATGGACATCACATAGAAAGCTCTCGAAATGTCAAGGCAAACTGGATTTTTTTCTAGGACTTACCTCGATTAAACAGCCTCCTAGGAAGGTCATGAAATTGGTCACCCTAGACAATTTTCAGAGCAGTGGAGCCAAGCCCACATCAAGTCTAACTTCCAGTTGGACCCTAACCAATTACAAGCATGCTCTTTATGGTTTTGGATCAGGTCTAGCCCTAAGGGATTCAGCTAGTCCTGGTACCTTCAAGACTCAACCAAGTGGAATGGAATAGCATGTGCCTGCCAGGGAACATCTCAAACTGCCAAGGCATTCCCATCAATGCCAGGCTCCAGCATACTGCAGCACTGTTTTAAGATATTCAGCTGCCAACTAAAATAAGTTAACACCCCTCTGATTTGCCACTATGTACAGTCAACATTAAAATTTGTCTTGGATTGGGTTATTTTGGTGTCAGGATAAGCACAACGTAGCCGATGTTTCTGTGCCCCCATGGGCCATTCTAAAAGGCAATTCCAAAAAGAACTTTTGGACTGTATATAAATAATTTCATTTCTAAATGATTATGCTTTTATGGTAGGATTTAATGAGACAACTCAAGCCCAAAGCAGTACAAGTTATAGTCTACAAAGGTGATATATTCTACTGCATCATAATACTCTTGTCTAAATCCAATGGCAAAATATATTCTAACTTTTACAGAATTATTCTTATCAACTAAAGAGACTACAGGTGGTATATATATGTTTTTCCTCTTGCATGTATCTTTCCCGACACATTTTTCCCTGTGAGGACTGCCTACATGAGCTCTCAATCAAGGAGGAAGCATGCTTATTTCTTTAAAAATGGAAAGTGTAAAATACTTACAAAACGGAGGACAATGTTTATGATAAGGATTTTTAAGAAACTCCTAACAGACAAAAACTGAAGAGCGGTTAGTTTCAGAGAATGCCGTCCTGGGAATGAGCAGTTATGTCCCAGAATGAGGGGCGGTGATGCTCTGGTGAGTCATGCAAATTCTTAACATAAAAATTAATAAAACAAACAAACACATCACAAGAACTTATATCTGCAATGACATGAAGGGAAACAAGTGAGAAAATTCTGGAACGAAGCATGCACGAGTTAAGCACCTTGATGCTAAACTGCTACTGTCAGCTGATGAGGAGGACATATCCATGCTGAACATTTTACGAAGCCTAGGTCGAGCACGCTCACTTGTTTTAGGAACAGTTTCTTGTCCATCTAAATCATCAAGGGTAGACTGCCTTGAGAACAGCATGGTTGCTTCGGTGTAGCAGCTAGCAGCGCAAACAGTCACAGAGACACAGGGTTAAAACACCAGTGGTACATCAGTTTACACGCGGATCGATCGACCGACACACTGCCATGCAGCAAACCACACGCGACACCAACACTATGGACGCCGAGCACCACAGCGGGGCTCAGGGAAGGGAGGTCAGGAGGGGCCTGGTCGGCTGCGTGGTAAGACACAGCGGTTCTCAATTTGTAAAAATGTATCAGCTGGTGATAAATCATGAATGGTCCCCTCTCCGGGTCGGGCAGGGAACAGGAAAAATGACAAGTCCCAACATGCCTTGCGCAGAGTGGAATTCATACTTTTTAACTTTGTAACTGAGCTTTTTGCTGTTTTCATTAAAGGAAAGATGTTTTATTTGGAGCTCCCAATTCTGAGTTCATTGAAAGTATTTTGTAACCCAATTGCGGAAGCAGAAATATCTGCTTGTGTAAAATGTATACAGAACATTTCAATGTTTTAAAAATAACAGTCTCCAACAATGAGAGAGGGAAGCTCAGAAATGACCACAAGGAACTGAATTGTCCACCCTGTTTTTCTGAGTGGTATTCAGTTAAGCCAAACTAGATGCCTTGCGTGGAGAAGAGATGCTGGTTTGATATGCAACCGGATATAAACCAACATCCAAGAAAAATAAAAAAAGAAATGGTACAAAAAAAAAACAAAACAACCAAAAAACAACAGAGGAAGTCTAGCGACGGCAGGGTCATTTTGTCTGTTAACTTCTCATTTTGCCTAATTGCCTAAAAAAACTGAATTTTTTTCTTCTGGATCATGTTTTGGGACTTGACAGATATTATTAGGGCGAGAACCCATTGGCTAAAATCCTCATGTTGCCCCCACGGAGCAAAAATCAGGGAGGGAATGGTGGCGGATTCAGGACTGAGCACTGCGTGAGCTACTAGAGGAGAAGAAGCAGACACAGTTACAACTTAGGCATCATTTCAGTGCTGATGTATAGTTTAGCCCAAAGGGGGACAAGCACCCCAAAGAGCCTCTGAAGGAGGCTACTAGAATAAGAATCTTCCACCCCGAGCACCAATGGCCTGGCTCCTGAACATCTGTATTTAATTTCCTATTTTTAGAGGCGCACCCCCATGGCCTTTTAGGGGTTTGCAGGCAAAAAGATACCGTGTACCCTCCCCTGCGGCCCTGCTCAGATTTTCTGCGTGGGAATCACTGTTGGAATCCTGAAGTCTGACTCATCTTGTTAATGCCTGGGCCCACTGTCGCAGCAGCTGACCCTCACATCCCACACCAGCCCACCCGGTTGGGTTCTGTGGAGTGTGACCAATTGGTGGTCCAATCCAGGGCAGTTTTAAAAGTGAAAGGGAAGAGGAGGAGCTTTCTGATAACAGGCCCAGATGACAAGCCTGAAGGGACAGCTGCTGTCACCTCGTTGATCAGCCCACACTTTGAGCCACCCCGGGGCACACGGCAGCCTCTTAGGTGACATGTTTCAAGGGAGAACCACCTCCTTCATATCTAGGAATGCTCCTTAGACTGTCATCTAATGTGTCTTGCACAACTTAAAAGAATTAGTTTCTGGGAAAGTAGATGATATCTGATTTCATAAAACAACCATTAAAACAAGTGCCATTTTACAGCTGGATCTGAAGGAAATAGTGACTTTTGCAGTAAGTCAAAGGGAATACAAAGTCATTTGTTAGGCTCTCATCCCATCTGCAGTATGCCCAAAGGTGAAGATGGGTGACAGGGATGCCAGAGCAGGACCGTGGCCTGTGGGACAGCCCCACCCAGGCAGGGTACCTGCACAGGGGGCGGGGCCACACCGAGCATGCGCAGCCCCACTGGGGGCCAGTGCTAGACCCTAATGACGCAGGTGTCTCCCAGTGAACTTCCACCCTTGGAATCCTTTCTTGGGAAGACTCCTGCCTTTCTAGAAATCAGGTGGCTTCCAGTAGACTTTAATGTGGACAGATTTTGTCTGCAGATTTGACAGCTTCCTAAGGCAAAAAACTAGAAGTGGAGCTCAGCCATTAAGAAAAGGGCAGGTGTGTTAATTCATTTATTAACGACATAACGAACCCTCTTGTTTCTCCCCTTTCTTTAGGTTGAAATGAAAAGTAAAAGATACATTAGGAACTAATTTTAAAGGCACTGGTTTTCTACTAGTAAATTCATTGACTGATTGACCTAATCTTGGGTCCGATTTAAAGGCAGTTACTTGATTTTATTTTCAGTCTTCTTCTTCCTTTTTATCCCTCTTAGATTGTGATTTATAATATTAAGTTAATTTCTTAGCGGGGCATGTTGTCAGTTGTTATGCAGTTAAAGGTTACTAATACAGGAATCAAGTATGTTTATTTTATGGACAACTTATTTTCAATTCACTCTTTAATACTCTCTTTGATTTGTTTGATTCTGAGTTTGGTTCTTGAGCAGCTATTCTTAGGTCAGGAGGTCTGTGAAACCCTTGAAAATTTATGGAAAAAATTTGTATTTATTTGTACTTTTTCCCTTTGGGAGATAGTATATCTTAGCACTTTTCTCATCTTACCATTCTCCCCCTTTTTTTTCAAAACCAGTTCTTTGGTCATGAATAGGTTATAAAGTAGGTGGATTTGGAAACTCTGTGATCCCCTGTGGACCTTCATACACCCCTGTAACTAGGAAGCAGCATCTCTCAGCATCTTGAATATCCACTACATTCGGACAAAAGTTTTTTTTCACTCAAACAAATCTTGTCTCCCCCTGCCTCTGCCAACACACTTGCACATTTTTGCAAACGTGCTCATGCAGTGTTTATTTATTTTTAAGGGAAGAGCTATCCATGAAGCAACTTGGTATAATGTGGGTAAAAATGGATTTTCAGTTTTTGCATAAAAATGAATCAAAGCGAAAATAATTCTGTTTAAATTACTGATCTACATAGAGAAAATTGTTGAAACAAGAACAAATTTAAGAACGCTGGCAGCTTCCAAATAGGACAGTTATTTATGGTTTGCAAAAAATAAAAATAAAATACAAACCATAATGATTTTTTTGTCTCGATGGAGTCTTGCACAAAGAAAATGAAGCTCCCCTTTCAAAAATGCAGGTTGTGGGGCATTTTCAGGAAGGCACACAAGGGGGCGCTGTCAGAACTTGTCAATCAAGGAACATGACACTAAATTTTGACTTTGTAACTTTGCTTTTACTAATGGTTTTGGAAATTACTGATTAAGAAATGTGGGCATGTTTGGGTGGAGAGAGAATGAGAAACTTTTATTAGCATGCCCACTGTTGTAACAATCGCTTATTTTATTCTAGAAATTAAAAGCATCTGGAACAGGATCTCAGTTAGCAAATAAATGTTTTGACCTTGAAAGTCTTGAGAGTTTCTGTCCTCAGTGTCTCTTCTCACAGAAATCTACAATAGCTAAAATATGTCTGTTTCTTTGGAACTGACAAATTAGCAAGGATTATTCCCAAATTAAATCGAAAACATAATGCCTTTTATTATCCCTCAAAGAACTTTAAAAGAATCGCTACCAATTTTGAGGGATGGGCGGAGGGCAGGAAGGGATATATCCAAGCAGAATTTTATCTGTACAAAGATCACATTTAAATCAATATATGAATATATATGTTTTTTCACAAATAAAAATGAAGTTTTGGCATACATTCTATTTTAAACCTCGGCTTTTACTCAATTGCAGGGAATATCTTTCCATACCAATAAATATAGATCTGCATCAATAGGTAATTATTGGGTAGCAAGACAACAGGCACAATTGGAGAAGCTCAAATATAGCAACTCAGCAGCAGTGAAACATAGCCCTTCAAGGTAACCTTTTTTTTGCCCACCTCTCCCACTTCAGGCTACAATTTCAACTTGTGGTTATCTATTTGGGATTTGGTATCAATAAAATAGTCTCAGTTCCCTCCCCTCCCTTGTCCTGTAACATTTGCGTTATTTGTGGAGGACAGATATTCCGCCAGGCCTCTGAGGCTCTGCACAGTGTATGACGTGGGACTGCAGGCCATCCAGGCCTTCTAAGACAGGAGGCTTGCAGGCTGGGTCCGCGGCCCTTCCCACGGCAGGAATCCCAATCCCAATCCCAACTCAGTGGGTCTTTCTTCCCAGACTCCAACTACTTAGAGATGATGTATCTTTATGTGTCTATCTCACAGTCGAGTTCAGGGCCTGGCATGGAAGAGGTGCTTTTAGACATGTTTAATGAAAGCAACAAATGTCCTCAGTGATAACGTTCCTGACCTGTGAAAATGTATACAAGGTGTGATTCGTCCAGTCTAGCTAATCACCCCATTGGCATGTCAGCCACCTCCAAGGACACGACTTCTGCTTCAACTCAGAAGCTAGCTCTGTGCGAGCCGCAGCAGCTTTCTAGAGCCCTGAGGCAGAGAACTGGTGAGGCTCTACCGGGACAGGCAGGAAGAAAGAAAGGTCAGTTCTCCAAGTTGGCCTGGAGTGCAGGAAGAGGCCACGAGAGGCAGCACATCACGGTGATTGAGAGACTGGGCTCTGAGCCAACCCTTAAGGCTTTGGATCCTGACTCTCTTTTACAGTACTTCCTAGCCATGTGGCTCTGGGTACGTCACTTAACCTCTCTGTAACTGAAATTCGTGTTCTGTAAAATGGGGATGATAACATGCATCCTGTAGGGTCTTAGAAGGATACAGTGAGGTAACCCATATACAGTGCATCCTGCTTGCCCATGGCGAGGGCAAGGCCCCTGTAGTGAGACAATGCTCATGGTCACATGGGCCAGGGAAGATGGAAGCTAACAGAATCCCTTCTTGAATTTTTATCGTGGATCACAAAGTAACAATTCTGAAAGGAGAAGATCAAAGATAGCAACAGATGGTAGAAGATTCTAGTATAGAAAATACTCTGTGGGGCAGCATTTTTTCAGAGGAATTAAAGATGCAGCCCTTGACACAAATAGTCATTTTGTACCTTATGTGCTAAAAAACAAAAAGTCATTTTGTGATTGGGAAGGCTCATTTGGACTTGCCTCCAGCTTGGAAGTCTCTGTCCTGTGCCTGCGAGTCATACTGGTATTTCTAATATGGCCTATTTTTTTTTCTTTAAGTAGTGTGGAGTCCAACATGGGGCTCAACAGGGCTCAAACTCACAGCCCTGAGATGGAGACTCGTGGTGAGATCGAGTTGGACACTTAACTGACTGAGTGCCCCAGGCGCCCCTCTAATAGCCTATCACTGATACCTGATTTTATCTGGCTCAGTCGAGGGGAGGACAGTATTCCTTTTGCTTTGTTGCATGCAGGGAGGTCTCCTGAAGGGGGTGGGGATCCATGTATGTTTTTGATTAACTTTCACCTCACACATTCATGTCTCATATTGCTGAAGCCCAGCTTTTCACTTTGGTCAAAAGCAAACCCATTGTTTAGAACGGGAAGTACCTGGAGATACTGTCATGTGAATCTAAGCTATCCATCCTGTGGGCTGGCTGTGCACCGGAAGCAGCGCCCGGACGGTCATCAATGGTGTCCAGTCCAGACTCTCTGGAAAGGTTCATGATGTGGTTCTGGTAGTACATGTGGATGCTCTCCCGAGTGGGAACGTTGCCCTGCGGAGGGGAGACATTGCCACAGTCCTTACTTGCCCATGCAGCCACCTGGCATTTCTCAATACCAAGAACTCTCAGTTGGCATGCCCACCTTGTGCAAAGATTAAAACAAAGCTAGTCAAGGTGGGGATTGATGGTAACTCATTGCATTAATGGCCCCCAATATCACTGGGCAAGGCTCCCAAGAAATCCCTTCTTGGTTATGGGTGAAAATAGTCAAAAGGCACAAATTTCCAGTTATAAAATACATAAGTCCCGGGGACGTCATGGACAGCATGGTGACTGTACGGCACATGACTAGAACTTAGTAGTTCCCATCACAAGAAAAAACAATTGGAACAATGTGTGGTGATGGATGTTAAGTCGACTAACTGTGATCATTTTGCAATATATACAAATACGGAATCATTATATTGTACATCTGAAACTGATATGTTACAGATCAATTATATTGCAATAAAAATAAGATAAAATCTTTAAAAATCAAATCCTTTCTTATATGTAGATAGTTTGGCTAAGTGATAGTAACTTTTTCAGAAACAAACTATTAGTTTTAAATACTATCTATAAACTGTATATAACTATGTTTTATTGTTCTGCATATATCTTAATTTTTCTTCTGAGAAGTTGCAGATCAAACTTCCCAGACTAAACAACATAATCCATCAAGAGACTGCAGAGTCTGTGCACCTGCAAACTCATGAGGGGAAGGAACAGAATGAATAAACTGGCCACTGTCTCAGGACTCATGTGTATGTGTGTGTGTGTGTGTGTGTGTGTGTGTGTATGTGTGTGTGTGTGCGCGCATATAGTGTCTGATTATTTTAATTCTGTGCATGGAACAGATTTAAATATACAGAAAAACAGAGGGGCTATGTAAAGACCGTCCGAAAGACAGACTATAGATTTTGTGTTATCCTATTTGGAGCTCTTGACATTGACTTTTAAAATCTTTAGAATGTGGGAAGAAGAAAAAGAATTGTACCAACAGTGTTACCTTTTTAATTTCTCTGGTCAGCATGCATCTTTCAATTCTCAGAACTGTAGATATATCAATATGCTCCCTTGAAATGGAGTTAAGCCAAGTTGTGAAACTATCCACTGTTGCCAGAAACAGAACCCAGGTGAATTTCAAAATATTAAATATCCTCTTGATGATATTATCTAGGAAGAAGAAAAGCGACAAGATTTCAAAGGAGCAAAATGCCATCAGCCATTTTGCTGTTTTGTGTAGCACAGTGATATTTTACCAAAGGCAGACCTGGTTTCAGACCTGCATACCTAATACGGAGTGACGCTGTGACACTCAGCGCAATGGGGGGCGTGGAGGAGGACAGGCAGTATAGGAGGCTACGGGTGGGTCTTTCTACACATGCACTGGCAGCATCAAAACCAAACTGGGATAGAATTTTTATCCTGTGGTCAAAACATCAGTCAGAATAGGTCCATATACAGATAATAGGTTTGATAAAGAGTTGAGATTGCATTCAAAGATATTTCTGTTGTTGACACAGGGATAGAAACAGTCTATCTGTCCAGGAAACCAGATCCTTTAATGCTTTTTCTATAAATTTCTTCTTTTCTTAAGTCATGATTATTTTTGGAAACAATTCTATTGATTCAGTAAGACTTTTGATGCTTGGCACTGCAGCTGCGTTTCAGTTAAATCACTTGCCAGCTATTGTGTAAAGAGCTCGTACATATACAAGGAGCACACTGGTCCGACTGAGTTACCTTCATCATTCCTAGTTCATTCTACTGAGCTGGGCCAACTACAGAGTTCTGCACATAGGATCGATCCTGTCCAGACCAACAGACACTGTGAGATTCCTGATGTTCTTGGGTTGTCTTCCCTAACAGCAGCTATGATGTGGGGAGCCCGGCCAAGCTGCCAAGCATGATAGGCTCTGCTCAGACTGCCACCATGTCTGGGACATCATCTGGGTGCATACACGTGCCTCTCTTGTGCCCTCAGGGAATCCTCAAGAGCTCCCTGCTCATCCTCAAGTTTGGAGGAGGTTCCACAGTTGTGACCTAACTTATTTTAGGTCAGAATCAAAATAAAAGAGGGAAGATGGCATCTTAACTGTCTGTCTTACCCCTCCATTCCCATAAGCCAATGGTTTCTCAACTGGTACACAAGGAATGCTTCAATCCACCAAATTCTGATCCATGTTAATTTTTTAATTTGGTATTTGAAAAATTTTGTCTTATTAGCGATTTCAAACACTGCAGTAAAATGAATACCTAGTGAACACCACAATGAATTAAAAACTGCCTTAGTGTTTATTAACGAAACCCTAAAACACCACCACCAAGAAAAGCAACTGGTATCCCTCAACCTTCCCACAACCAAAACACCACAGTCTGACTCCGAATTTAATTTTGTAATAGGGGAAAAAAGTTATTTGTGAATTGGGTTGCCTAGAAGGAAGGCAGAATTTCTCTCAGGGAAAGGTTTGTTCTTTTCCAAAGGAGAAGCATTGAAGGGAAGTTTAGCTATGGACGGTGTGGCCTCAGGACAGAGTCCAGGTGGGCAAGGTAGAGACAAAGAAGAGTTGAACAGTTCTACCTACTGAAGGAACAGGAATCTTGGAGCTGCCAGCTGGTACCTGGGGAAGAAAGTGGGAATGATCTAATGAGCCAGGCCCCAGAGGCACCAGCTGGGGAGAGACCCACTGAGGCAGGAATAGTGATCACTGACTTCCCTTGGAAACTGTTGCCTACCTCCGCCATCACTGTCCCCCACCCCCAAAGCCTCTGTAAAATGCCATCACACCTAACACTATTCCATGAGGCGTACTTTAGGAAGGAAATGAGAGTATCTTCTGTTGAGCAAAGCCCAGGAAGGGACCAGGCCCTACGTGAAGCTGAAGGGAGGGAGGTCCTGCAGATTCCACAGAAGAGCCATTCTGAGCCAGAGGCGGCCAGGGGCACCTATATCACTCTTGCCCCTCCCCCCCAACCCGTTTTGGGTTTAATCTGAACAAGGTGCTATTTCCCTCAGTGCTTTGGGTGGAATCTCCAGCTCTGTTGTGTAGACATAAAAAGAAAGTCTGAGCCCTAGAAGCTTGAAGGACTTGGCAGTTACACCTATTAATAAACTTTAGTAGCATCTCACATTTTGGACAATTTATTTTTTTTCTCATATTCACAATGAGGTGGTGATGATACATATGATTATTTCACAGTTTTGCGGAGCATGGTCCTGATGCCAAGACTAAAATTGCCGTCTTGGAGACACAAATAACACACACTTTCTTAACTCGAGTGATCACAAACTAACATGAGAAATTGCATTTTTAATTTTTATTTATTTCTTAGCCAGAGAGGCAGTAAGGCACAGTGATGAAGGGCACACACTCTGGATTTAGACTTTTTTGGGTTTAAATCCCAATTCTACCCCTTAGTGGTTGTGTAGACTTGGAAAAGTTACCTAATCTTTCTCTGCCTCAGTTTCTTATCTGTTAAATGAGGATGAGGGTTTTCGAGGTAAACAGTGAAGATGTCTAACGCTCTTGGAAAAGTGCCCGGCAGAGATGTGTGATCTAAAGTGTTAGCTACTATTATTGTATGTAGCTTTGCAGCAATAATAGAACATCTGTTTCCACATATGTGTGAGTCAAATACTCTGGAATACTCTGGAAATGGGGGTTCAAGTTTAAGAATTGTGCCAAAGATGTGTTAGACAGCCTTGGGGAAGTCTCCTTTGGGGCCAGCAGATGACATCCTTGGAAGTATCTGTGTCCACAGTAACAGCACCTGAAAATCTGGCCTGCTGATAAATAATGTACACAGGAGTTCCAACCCTGTGACATGGAGGAAATGGCATGTTTATGGAATTAGAGAGGCATTTGAGTTCATTTCATTTGGAAGCTTTTTTTTTCCTTCAGGGAGAAATCTTCCTCCCAGTCACATCCTAGGTGAAGCCCAAACGGCACTATGACTGAGCTAGGAGTTAGAAAACATGGATTCGATCCCTGACTCCGTCGCTTATTAGTAGCTGTAGAATCCTGAGCAAACTCACTGGGAATTGGTGTTCCCTTCAGTCAAGTGACGACTTTGGCCTAAGCTTCTAGAGTATCTCTCATTTCCCCCACTGTACTTACCTCTCATTTAACTCCTTCTTTCTCTGTCCTTTAAAATTAATTGCCAATATTTTTTTGTGCTTTTATTTTGGTGGCTTCCATGGGACATTTATAATTTGCTCCCCAAAATCCCTTTTCATGGGTATTTGGGTAAGATAATTTACAAATTAACTCTAATCCAACATTTAATCCAACAGAGTAAGCGTCAGATCTACTTTAAGGATTCACTTGGAAATTTCACTAGAGATGAGATTTCAAGGGACACTGATTATTTAGTCAAAGTCCAGAAACAGTATTTGATGAATTATTTTTAGGCAGCCTTCCATGACATACCTTCTGGGAAAGCAACATTTTCAAATTTCCCCCAGCTCATAGTTGTCTGTGTGTGGTTACCTGGTCCATCAGATTTCTTTTTGACTGGTTCCTCCTCTCGGTCTTCCCACTCCACAGGACCTGCTGAGTGTGTTCAATAAACATGAGTTAGATCCTTTTAGGTTAAATTAAATGTCAACACTACTTTTCTGGACTAAAAGGAATTCTGTAATTAAATCTAGAATATTCTGCCTAATTTAAGAGTTCTCGGGGAGAAGTTGTAAGAATTCAAAGCTCTCAGAATTCAAAATTCTCTTTACTCCAGAGTAAGAATCACGTTTAACTGGGGATAAGTGAACTATGATGCACTGGCTAAATCCTGACAGCTTCCTCTTGTTAAATGGCCTATGAGTTCAACATAGTTTTTATATTTTTGGTAGTTGAAAAAAATCTTAAAAAGAGCAATATTTTGGCATGTGAAAATGATGTGAAATTCAGATTTTAATGAACAGAGCCACATGCATTTGTTTACACATTGTCTGTGGCTACTTTCCCCCTATCCTGGGAGAGATGAGTTGCCACAGAGATTTATGGCCTGCCAAACTTAAACATTTACTATTGGGCCCATTACAGAAAGAGTGTGTTGACTCCTGATACATACCATGACATTTTAATTTTGAATACCTTGAGGTGATGTTACATATTTTAGTGTGTCACCCCATAGAATAACATTATATAGGGCTCCACTTCATGTTTTAGCCTCTTATTTCAGGCTAAGGATGTCAGATCTAGCAAATGGAAATATGGGACAACCAGTTAGAGTTTATGAAAAAAAATTAATCTTTTTAGTTTAAGTCCCATACAGTATGTCCACATTTTACTTAGGCTAAAAAATTATTTGTTGTTTATCTAAAAATTCAACTATCACTATATCTGGTAGTACTAAGACCATTCATGAACTGACTTCAATTAACCTTTCCAAATGTATTTTCTACCATGCTGTTTTCCAACACATCTTGTCTTTACCAACTAAGCTGACCTGCTCTTTACTTTTCATACACAGTTTTTCTTTCTTCTGCCAGAATGATGTCAGGCTCTATTAAAACACTTTTTCATGAAGTACTTCATTCCTTTATACTCTTAGCTATAAGTCCTCCTTCCTCCTTCTGGCCCCACACTATTTTATCTATGCTTATTTTTTAAGTGGAACTTTGCAGTTTCTACATCATTAGGGATTTTTCCCCCTATACTTGTGTTCCCCATTTGTCAAGATAGAAAGGTTGGGAGTCAGGATGCCTGCATGAATTCCAGACCCATCTGGATGGCTGTGTGACCTTAGGTCAGTTCCTTCACTCTCTGGAATCTCATTTCCTCAAAGGATCAAATGAGTTACAGCCTAGAAAGCACTTATAATGGTACCGGGCACTTCAGAAGGGCTGAATTGATGTGCTTCATCTGTCTCGTAGTAATCTGGAAGGTACAAGCCCTTCTACCAAAGAAGAAGGGGCTAAATAAATATTAAAGGAATAAATAAAAATCTATTTTCATCCCAACACCTTTTAATTATTGCTGTCTTTGATCTGAAGGTAAGTATCTGTACATGGACTCATCTTCATGAAACTGAGTAATGAGATATTTACAAGATGATTAAAAACACATTTTTAGAGCTCATCAGAAAATTCTGTAAGAACAAATGTCTGAGGATAGTAAATGTAAGTTGGGGGGAAATAAAGAGGATGGTAAGGGGGAACTTGCAACACCAAATATTAAAACTAACTCGATAGCCGCTGGACTCAAAAATAGATGACCCTGGCCCAGAGCTAGACAGTAGGATAGTGGACCAAAGTCCAGAGTCCGGAAACAGGCCAAAGAATAAATGGGAGCTGAATATTGACAAAAGTAGCATCTAAATTCACTAGGAAAAGGGAGAATAATTTCATAAACAGGGATAGCATAATTACCTATGTAAAAGTAAACAAATTAGATCTCTACTTCACAGAATAATAAAAATTCAAAATATAAATAAAATTGGGAGGAAATAAAGGAAAATAATATCTGGGAGAAAGACTTTCTTAAGCAACATGGAAACCCTGAAACTGCAAAAAGAATTCGAGACCTCTTTGACATCAGAAAAAATTAAAAATTGTTTAGATAACATAGATCAAAAACTAAATCAAAAGATTAAACACTGCATGGATAAAAAATGCTTGTAACACATGAGAAAAGGATAATATCCATAATATATAAATATTCCCTAAATCAATAAGGACAAACAACCCAATAGGATGATATTATGGAAAATGATAAAAATGTTTAAATCTCAGATTTGGAAGTACAGAATACCATGACAATATGAAATAAAAAACGCTCAGTCTCATTAGTTAGGAAAATTCAGATGAAAATAAAAGCCATCTGTTATCCCTTTGAAAGACAAACAAAAAAATTCTGTAGGATAAGGCTACAGGGAAATGGATACCCCTGTACCTTATACCTAGGAGTGTGAATTTCTAAAACCTTTTAGGAAAATATATATTAAAGTAAAGAAAATCACATCCCCTTATTCAGAAATCCCACTTTTGATAATCTATTCTGTGGGAAGTCTGTGTTCTTCCTGACTTTTCGCTTTGCATTTAAATATACACACACATATGTATGTATGACTGTATGCATTTTTGTGCGAGGCTATCTATGATAGCATTATTCATTGTGGCAAAGATTTGGAAGCAAACTTAATGTCCATTAGTGATGGGATAGTTGAATAAATTATGCATATCCATATTATAGATGATTTTGCAGCCATTAAAAAAGGATGATATAGTTTTATAAATACTTAATTGGAGAAATGTTCATGACACATTGCTAATGAACATACCAGAGTGATCTGTATAGCATGAACTCATTTTTGAAAATAAACAAAGGAAATGGTGCCTGCATGCATTTACATACCCACATGAGTAAGGAGTGGAAATGAACACCACACATGGTGAGGACTTGGCACCTGCGGGGATGGGTTTCCACAGCAGATTATCACATCTACCCCTTGACTGTTCGACTTGTTACATTGGCTGTGTCTTCATTTTGTCTTTTGAACCAATAAAGTAGAATAAAATTAAAGCTACCAGGAGGCAGCAGGGAGCTGAATGGTCAAAGAGGAGAGAGAGTTTGTAGCTAGAATTCCATTAGTAACTATGCTTCCTTTTCTTTGATTTTTGAAGACATTTTTAATTTCACAAAAAAATCTATGTCTATTTTCTTTGTAAAGAATCAAAGTGTAACAGATAAGCCTAAAGTTCCCTGAAATCAACCACCTAATCTCAGTCTCTCCACAGAAGAGTCTCCTCTCCTACTCCTCTCCCAGAAGTAACCACTGTTATTAATTGCTAAGTATTCTTCCTGATCTTTCTTTTGCATTTATACACTATTATATGCATCCATTAAAAATGCAAAATCCTGTCTCGAGGATCATTGTTGGCGTCCACGGTTTCGTAAATGGTTTTAAAATGTGTATGCCATTTGCACCATAATACTTTTCATTTAACAATATGTCAAGTTCAAAGTACCATTGATCCTTGAACAACACAGGTTTGAACTGTGCAGTTCCACTTATACTCTGGTAATTTTTTTATAAATACAATGCAGTTCTGCAAATATATTTTGTCTTTCTTATGATTTTCTAGATAGCATTTTCTTTTCTCTAGCTTACTTCATTGTTAGAATACGATATATAATACATATAACATACAAAATATGTATTAATCAACTATGTTACTGGTAAGGCTTCTGGTCAATAGTAGGCTATTAGTAGTTAAATTTTGGGGGAACCAAAAGTTATACAAGATTTTTGACTGTGTGGGGGTCAGTGCCCCAACCTTGACATTGTTCTAGGATCAACTGTAATCCACTCATTTTTTAAACTACTGAATAGAATTCTAAGTTTTTGTTCATATTCGTAGTCATGGGTCTTGTGCACATGTGCAAATATTGCTTCAAGTTAAGCCACACATCTAGAAGTGGGACTGATCTGTAGTAGGATATGTACATTCAATATTTAAAAAAATTTATTATTTTTTTAAGATTTTTAGAATTTTTATTTACTTGTCAGAGAGAGAGAGAGCACAAGCAGGGGGAGCAGCAGAGGGAGAGGGAGAAGCAGACTCCCCACTGAGCAGGGAGCCCAACAAGGGGGTCAATCCCAGGACCCTGGGATCACAACCTGAGCAGAAGGCAGAAATTTACCAACTGAGCCACCCAGGTGCCCCAACAATTTTTTAGATTTCCACACATTGCTCTTCAAAGTTGATGCACTACTTTACTACACCATTTATAGTGTTGTATGGGTTATAACTCAAACAAACACTTATCTTCCCACTAGCTCCAAATAGTGATATTAACAAATGTTTGGGTTTTTGCCAATCTGATAGGTAAAAAAACAAACAAACAAAGAAAACAGTATGTCAAACTATTGTTGTGTTTCTTGCATTTGTAGTGAAGCTGAGCTTCTTTTGGCTATTTCTGTTTCCTGATCTACAGATTATTTTTCATATCTATTCATCTATTAGGTTGAATTTTTCTTTTACTACTCCTTAGGAGTTCTTAGTATATCCAGAATACTAATCTTTAGTCTGATATACATAATGAAAATATTTTTTCTGAGTGCCCCACTTTCACTTTCACTTTGCTTCTGGTGTATATTTGTAGCTTAGAATTTCCCCTGTCTTCAGAAATGTGTTCCTATTGTATGTTTTCAAAGACAATGTTGAAGATGCCATTGGTAGTTACATTCCATTTTTGGCTCCTGATACTGTTTGAGGGTGTTTTTCCTTTTCTTCTTAATTGTATTTCCAAAAGTTTATCCATCTTACTAGTTTTTTCTAAGAACAGCTTTTCACTTAATGATAGATCTTGTATTTTTTTTTCTGTGACTTAACATCTGCTTAAAAAATGAATTTTTTCCTTCTACTTTCTTAGGATTTATTTTGCTCCTCTCTCTCTTCTCATTTTATAAAATGTATCTTAACTTAAATTCATGTTTTTACTTATTCCAGGGGTCAGACATGAGCAATGATGGACAAGTAGAACTCTGTGCACTCCTTAGAGTATGAGAATGACGTTCCTCCAAAGCTTCTGTCCTTTGTAGCTCCCTGTTGTTGCTCAGGGCCACAGAAACAGAGTGCTGATGGGACCCTGCATTCACACAACACTTACCCTCCCCAGATCCTTTTCTCCTTCTTTTCTGTTCTTCTCTTGCAGACCTTTTTTTCTCTTTGCGTCTCTGTCGGAGTGCTGTTTTAGGGTCAGTGATCCAGGCTTGATAAACAAACTGAAGGGGGAAAGTTCAATTATTTTCTGGCTTTTTAATAATTTGAATGAAAAGAAAAGGGACCAACACCAAGCTTCCTGACTTTGGAAATATATTATATATATACATATATATATATATTTTTTTCTCCCAGCACAAACTAAATCTCCTGCTCCCATCTCCCTCAGTATTCTGAGTTGACCTGTGCTATTTCCATTATCATGAAATAAAATATGAAAACAGACATTGGAGGAATAGATTTCATTTGGTATCACAATCATGAGATACTTTGGGTAACCACCATTCCTCCCAAGTCCCTATGTACCACTACTACTTGTGAGGGTTACTGATTCTTTTGTATCACACACAATAGGAATAAGCTGGGCTCCTTGCTAAGTGTCACTGGAGTAGTTTTCTTCCCTTGCAAATAAACTTTGAATCAAAAACAAGATATCATTTATGCATTTATTTTGGTAAAATAGTTTTGCACATTTGATACTCTCCCTTGTGAAAAACAGCTATGACCAACAACTTGAGAAAGGGTTTTATAGATCAATTAGTATTTGGAGAGGAAAAAACAATGTGATATTAAGGTTAAGGAGTTATTCCAGAATGTTATGGAAGGAAAACTGTGGTGCTTTTGGTTGTCTTTTGTCATTTTTATTCAAGACCTGAAAATGGTTACATGAATATAATAAAACCGATAACCACCATAGAGCAACTTTCAACAGCCCGCCCACCAACAGTCTCCCAAGTCATGCAGAAGGAACCAAAAGAAAACCTCGATCCACAAAGTCAGCCATCTGTAATCATGAAGCCAAGCAGGCATGCTCCTCATGCACCCACAAACACACCTGGGTCTCAGGGAAGCTGGGTTTTCTGTTACGATAATAAAGTTAAAGGAATGTTTTGTGGGGACACTTTCACTGTATTCTATGTTATTTTCAGATTTCTGAAATCTTTGAAAAACACAGGTAAGCAAACCACTGGCATGGTGATGTCAGTAAAAGTAAAGAGGGATCCAACTTTTCAATGTATGGAAATGTAAAGGTCATAGGTGACTAAGGAAGAACATTTCTTTTTTCACTAGTAGAAATCTGAATCTATGGGCAATTAACACCAATGGAACATCAGTATTATTTCCGAAAAATAAACCCAGGAGGCAAAAAATAATCCTATTTTATGCCAAAAATGTCTTTTGAAGAATGAAAAGATTAACTGACTCTGGAAGAAGGACCAAATGAAGGAATTCATGGTAGATGTGTACTAAGCATGCTAATTGGGAACTCCATCAAGAATATCTTTGCCACGTATGTAAATTCCCTTGCTTATTAAACCTGCCACTCACCAAAAAGAATAGCTTTGAGGTTTAGTACATTAATAAGCAAACTTGCTTCAGCAAAATAATGATTCTTTTACAAAAATCTGAACCGCTAAATGCAAGAAATTTTCAGGTTTAAGAGCAACATACGATGACAATTCCTTTAAAGAAAAGGTTACAACAATATTGCTTTTAGATAATGCCAGAATCCCCAAAATAGAAAATAAAAAAGTAACTCAGGATCTGTGAATGTATTAGGTGTATAAGTTGGAGGAATTCTTTTGTTCTGGAGGAAAATGGGGAGGGAGGGTGAGAAGGAGAGAGAGAAGGCATTTAGGACAGAATTGCAGAACTCCTCTTGAAGAAGGGTGAGTGCCATTATTAAAAGGAAATTCCTGGTTCTAGCTATGATCCCTAAATGATTAAGCTTATCAGTGCTTTCTCACTGAGATGAGAATTTACATAATTCATATAAGGGGAAACAAGAGAGGGGGAGACAATCTTATGAGGAGTCCCTATTTGTAGGTAAATTATCTTACTATTGATGTTTAGAACTACAAACCCTGTATAGTGCCAGGAATATTTGATAAAGGCCAGTCTAATTGTTTTAGGAAATGATGATAACAAAGTATGAGGAAAGATTGCAATTCTTACCGAGTCAAGAAATAGAAGTTTCTTATGGGAACTTCTCAGTTCTCACATTGTAGTTATAACCACCACCCAAGTTCATGGGACACACATACCACTAACCAAGTAGAAGAAAATACATGAAAATGTCCATAAATGACCTTTGGTTTCTTCACATTGCCACTACTAGTCTGTATTCTTAAGATAAGATAGCTTATCTTAAATTTTTATTTATTTATTTATTATTTAGTTAGTTAGTTACTTCATCTTAAGTTTTATCTTAAGTCTGATCATGTGATTTTATCTTAAGTTTTATCATTTATGTTAGGGGGAAATAAGGTTCATTTTACTGAAAATGTACTATGCAAAAAGCATTTAATTTTTAAAACAGGAGAGAACTTTACTGAAGTGGATGGAGATTTTTCACTGAAATTGGTAAAATTTAAAAACTATCCTTTAATTCATGTGTGACCCAGGATTTTATGTTGTCTGTAAGAAGTTTTTTTGTTTGTTTCTGTTTTCGTTTTCTAGTGGGGAGTCTGCTTCTCCCTCTGACCCTCCCTCTTCTCGTGTTCTCTCTCTCATTCTCTCTCTCAAATAAATAAATAAAATCTTTAAAAAATAATAATAATAAAATAATAATATATATACCAAAGAAATATATCCCAAAATATTCTCTTTTATTCTTTTTTTTTTTTCCTAGAGAGGGAGTTGGGGGGCAGAGAGGTAGAGGCAAAGGGAGAGAGAGAATCTTAAGCAGGCTCCATGCCCAGTGTGGAGCCCAATGTGGGGCTTGATCTCACAACCCTGAGATCATGACCTGAGCCTGAGCCAAAGTCAAGAGTCAGAGGCTTAACCGATGCATGCAGGTTCTCCTCTGTTTTTATTTTTAAAGTAAGATGGAGGATAATTATGTTGCAATCTTTCATATGAATTCTTAAATATGAATGGAGAGGCTTATATGGTAGTCATAAAAGGGAAAAGAAAAAAGAATCCTAAGTGAACACATTGAATATTAAACTAACAATCAGAATCCTGGCATTTTAAAAATGGGAGGAACCTGGAAGTTCAGAACCCCCCTACTCAAGATGGACCAGCAGCTGTCTTTCCTCTGGGGGGGCTCAAGCAAAATACAGAATTATAAGTGCCATAGGCAGGACCTGCTTAATTTACATAACCTGCATTTAAATAAGATCCCAGGTGAAATGGGAGAAGTGCTGGCCTCCCTCACTACCCAAACATCTGCTTAACACATGAGCATAAAGACCTGAGAGTTTAAGTGCCTGCCCCAGATTATGTCAACAGAACCAGCTTTCTATAGAGTACACGAATAGTAATTCATTATTTATGATTTTCAGTAATGAGTGACCACAGCATAGGTAGCTGGATAATTTCTGCTGTGCATTGGATTAATTGACAAATAGCTTTCTCACAGCTTATTCCACACTCTCTGGGGTGACATGGGAGTGAGAAGCTATACAGATCTAATGGGCAGCACAGCCACAGGAGGGGTCGAACTAAAGTCAGAAGAGTAAATGGAAGACGACATCCAATTTAGGGAAGATGGAGACTTGAAAGGGAAGCCAACAAGGAGATGGAGCAAAACGAGTCTTTTATTAGCTCGTTCATAATTTTACCAGCTTTCTGAGAACAATTAGCACACATTTTAAACATCATGACTGATGCATGCAACCAGATGTGACCCTTTTAAAATGAGATGTGACTTAGGCAAAACTACAAGAAGAACAGAGTAGATGATTATCTGCATTTTCTCTCTCTATGTTTCGAAAGGCTCTGGTGTCATCTGAAAAACAAGAATCAAATAATAGGAAATTTGGCTTCTCAAAACTCTCCTTGGAAAGGTTTGCCTACTATTTTAAGTTCTTATACTTCCTCCTTTGTACAATCTATAGAACAGGGAAAATGCAGATGTAGGGCAACAGGGACCCGCTTGTCTAAAGTTCTATGGAGCAGAGGGTCACACACCACATGTCAGTGAAACATCAAATACCTTTGCAGCTCTGATTAAATACTGAAGAATAGTTTTGGGAAGTTTAATGACAGACTTTGGCAAGGCTAAAATGGCCGATGCAAACTTCCCAATAGCTCTCTACAAAGAAGGACAAAGCAAGAGTGATTAGTAGAAAAACACCAATAACTAATAATTTAACATATGACATCCGTAAGAGTTCATCTCTAGAATTACATCAACTAGGTTAAAACGTGCCAATCACTGAAGCTAGAATAAAATGTGCTCTGCTTGTAGGTTAGGAATAAGGAAAATAGTCATTGCATGTAATCCATAAACATGGCGAGGATGATCATGTTCTCTCCTTTGCTGAATGAGGAGTGATGGTTATAAGAAAACTCATTAGGATAAAAATGAACAAGTCATTAGTATCCAACAAGCCAGCCGCACACATGCACACAGATACCGTCTTAAGAAACACACTCAGGTTGCGATGGGGCCAGTGAGGAAGCATCAGAGCAAGGTGTCTCCACAAATAATTTGGTTCTTTAATTTCATTGGGAATACAGGGGTGGATGTAACCCTCCAGCTTGAGAAGACCTGGCCAGCAAAGTAACCATGACCTTTACATGGACACATCATGTGGCTTAATGGATATCCCTTTATGTGTCTTGGAGTATAATAACTGAGAAATAACAAACCTAACTTGTGATTCCTTCACAAAAGAAATATATACCAAGCTTTCACCCCATATGTAACTCTACTGACCAGTCCTCATCTTTAACAAGCATTGATTAGACATTCCCTGGATATACCATACTGGGCTTGTGAGTTATGTAACTAAGAATGATCTGGCAGGTTCTGAGAAGGAAAGGCAACTAAGCTGAAAAAATCAGAACTGTGCTCAATATTTTCAAGATTTCAATCAATTCTCAAAACTTTGGCAACACAAATGAAATGGATTTTCAAAATCTGAGGTATCATTTAAATGACCATTTGTTTCAAAACAAAGCAAGTGCTTTATTTTTATGATCAGCTATTTCACATATCAAAATATATATCCACTCAAGCGATCCAAAGTGATGGCAGAGAAGTCTTCTTCACCTCCTACTTGTGACAGAAAAATAAAGTTCACCCAAAGATTTATTTTTTGTTTATAGCATCAGAAGATTTTTTTTTTTTGCAAGTGAACGAAGACCTGATGAGAACAGTGTTCTTGCAGTAATTATACTGATGCTGAGAGCAAGCAGCATTACAGTTTAATGAGGAATAAACAATTTCAGGTGGAAATCAAAAGCTTCTGGAAGCTATGACACACATGAACATGGTGGCAGAAGTCTAGGCCTGCAATCAGGGTCTGTCAGAAAGAAAAGCTCTTCAACTAGTGGAGGACCTGGTTTTCCCAACCCCATACTTACCTGGAAAGCTGACCTTCTTGGAGGTTCTTCCTCTTCCTTTTTTAATTCTTCTTCTTCCTCCTCTTCGCTATCCGTTTCAAACAAATAATAATCTCCACTCCTGACCACTAAGCAAAACAGAATATTTACTTATTTCTTGAAAGAGATATGAGACCATTTAAGGGCTTATTAATGAAATGCCCCCCCTCCCAAAGATATACAAATTTTCCACAAAAGGCCACAGCAAGAGATGTTGGTAGGGAGGAAAAGACAAGAGATGAAGAGAACTCATTCTGGGCTAACATTACACGGTGTTGGCATGGTTGGGTCTAAAGAGTGCGAGGCCTTGTCTATACGGTGTAAGAAAACCAGCCACTACTGGGTTCATCTGATAGTTTCTTCCTTCTTCAGTGTCAATTTTACAAGATGCATCAGATCAACTCTGCAGCAACCAGTTTTGTTACCAAGATGGCCAAAATAATGGATGGAAAACTGTTAAGAGTTTCACAATTCAGACAATTTGGCAATTTGGGTTCTTTAGATGAGGCCAAAGTGAAGTGGAGGACTTGGTGTTGTCTGAAGGGGTCGAGTGTGTGGTAGAAATACCAATCAGGATGATTCAGGATCAAGAATCTGCATCACCAACTTCCACTTCACTTTCTACTGTGCAGACCTGGCTCCTCCACACGTGACACAGGGACATGACATATATGGCAAGACATTTGAAAAAAATTCAAAAAAACAAACGAACAGCCCAACAACAACAAACACATTGTCATGAGGAGGAAATGGGCAGGTAACATGAAAAAAAGAATATAACCACAAAAACACCACCACCACACTCTAGCTGTTTCTACACGTAGCACGGGACAGACTGAGGCAGGGCAGACAGGGTCTGTACGGTTTAGCACTGGTAGGCTTCTGGTCAACCAGGAGCTCTGGTTGCTTACTAAAGTGTGAGGGGAACCGTACTGACCATAAGACATAAAGCACAAACAGTACGGATTGCCGTTGTCTTGCCTGATATTTTCCCTGCAAGAACATATTGCTGTGTTAAAAGTTAGGAGCAGAGAAAGCGGAAATGTCCAGAGGACTTAAAGAAATTTGAGAATCCAATCTTTATCGGTTTGAGCATTATTTTAAGTTTATCAGGGAAAAGAGACCCAGCATATACATTTCTGATGCTACAAGAATATCATTGCAGGAGAAAATATGAATGTTTTCAAGTTATATTCAAGTTTTCAAATGCTGAGGTGTCTTTTGGATGACATCACATGATGTCTTTGGTTTTCTCTTGGATTCATACATTGTAAGGTAATGGAAAACCTTGGCTTGTTTAAAATTATTTGCTTGAATATCACTAAACATGGTCAAAAGGTAAATAATTTTGCCCATGATTTCAGACATATGAAGCCTCCATCTGTGAAGATGCAGAGTGAATGAATTGGGCCTTATATCCTTGAACAGAAGCACTATAATTTGTTATTTTTATTTTGAAGAAAGAACCAGGCCCAGAATACTGGGTCGAGGCCCGAGGGAATAAATGCAATACAACATAAGGTAAGAATAAGCAAGAACAAACCAAAGTTACAGCATTACATTTGACAGTGGAGAAGACCATTAAAGTAATGCCTTCATGTAAGCTCAGACATTTGCAGGAAAGTTATATGGATTCTATGTTACATGGTCATTTGGTAAAAACAGAGTATCACAAGATTGAGCATTTTACCCTCATTATAGGCTCTAAAACCAACGATAGCTTAAATTGTATTCAATCATACCTTCTATGACTTTTACTCTTATGGACACAGGGAGCCCAAATATGTGCTCATCTCAAGCAGTCCCAACACTGATTTGATCATTTAAAAAACTATGAATGTTTATGCAAGAAGTAGAATGAACACATTTTAAAAAAAAAGCAGGAAGTATTTAGGAAAGTCTCCTATTCTTTTATAAAATGTTATTGAAATAAAGGTAGAAAAACCACAGAGAATGTTTTCTTTAGTGCTAGCTGCTAATAAGAAGTAGAGAAGCTTTTGCATATACCCTTGTGAGTTCAGAGAGAGATCCTGCCTCCAGCCTGTGTCCACGAACATATCATGGATATTGATGTCATTGCTGCATTGAGTGTGGAAATAACTTTTAAAATCCTACCACATGTATCCCCAGAAAGCTGGACCTCGATTTCAGACATTTGACAATGAAGTGAGGCTTACATTGCTTTAGGCAGTACTGTATTGGCACGGGGACATACTTTCCTTGAATGGAAGGTATCATTGAATAGCAATAATGCGATCGTCTGTGTGCACATAGGTATGGAAGTGGAAGGTTTGCCACCTACAGACTATGCCAGTAATATGAACAACATAGCGACATTATTGTATCATTGACAGACTTACATGAGGGTATTCCAACTACATATATTCTCGTACTCTGCACCTGCATGAAATATCTATTTAAAAGCCCAGTGACTCAAGAGATCAAAATAAGGGCTTTTAATAAAGTGCTTCCAGTTCTAAAAATAAATTTTGGAACTCATCATGGTCTAAATAATAATTCACATATTCATTCCTTTCCTTTCCTCACAAGCCTGTAAAAGGAAACACATTTTATGAAAAATTTTAACACCATGGTCAGAATCTGATTCCAAACTATGAATTACACACATTCCTGCATTATTGCACCAAGAGGTGTTGTAACAAGGCATGTTTAATTTAATACCAGTCTTTAAGAACTTGATATAATGAGGGTGAAATGAATCAGAAAACTAAAGTCAATAACCTTCATAAGAAGTTCTTTAAATTATTACCAACTTGTAAGATGATTATCAAAGACCATATCCAATTCCTTCCAAAATGCAATGTTTAGATTAAGAAAAGGAAAGACAACTATGATTGCAATGGGAATGAGAAAACATTCAGTATGACACAATTTTGAAATGGATAGGTCTGTCTAAACTAGCAAAGGGCCCTTTAAAAACAGAAAGATAGGCACAGTTTACTTGTGACTTGATAGAAATAGGCTTATAGCACTGCATTATAGGAACGTTAGCATGATGAACATGGCCAATGAACAATAAATTAAAGAGTCACACAGAATTTTGACCTGAATCTTTGTCTTTTGACTTGGCAGCAAATGAAACAAAACCCTTTAAAACTCATGAATTTTTTTTTCTGTATCCATAAGCCTAAAAATTCAATATTTGGGATTAAACTTAATTACATTCAGGTATACTGAGCAAATTTTGTATAATAATTTCTGAAATTGGCTTGCTGATTTTAAAAAATTAATTTGGGGGTGAGAGAAGCCAATATCATATCTCAGTGATTCCAAGAATTAGGCACAGCAAAAGATTCGGATCGATTTGACTTTCTAGTGATTCTGAAGATCCTGTTAGTAGAGTCTCTCCCACAGTTGTGCGATGCTGTGGGCCTCCGTGATAATACCTGACTGATCACATTAGCTAGGCATAAAAGCCTAAAGATATTATAAGTAATGTGCAAAATAATTAGTAATTATTCCATAGTCTAACAAATGTAAGAAGGATCAGATCAAAATGGATCATTCCATTCTAAGACCACCCACTGGCCAAAAGTGAGTGTATTTCTTTTGCTAAGCAGAACAAATACAGCCACTGAGTTCCATAATTCCTCATTCCTCTTTATGATCAGGAGGGAAACAGTAATTCTCTGTGACTATGAAGCTCTGCTTTTCCAAACCACCTTTGCTCTTAATTGGTCATGGCTGAGTTTGCTGGTGGCTGTGCAGCCGTGCCACACGCTGGGCTTTGGATTGGGAGTGTAATTTGAGAGCCTTTAGAAACCGGGAGGAGGAAGAGCGAGAAAGTGAATGCATTTTAAGTGATCCTCATCTTTATATTTGATAAATTGCCAAAAAAACCTTACATGCAAATGAAATCAAAGCTCTGGGGAGAGAGGAGGAGAGACTCATTGGCATCCCCGCCTAGTGCCTTACAAAGCGGGTCACAATGCTTTGAACTGAATGATTATTCTCCCAGAATATAAGCCAAAATGAGCCAAAACTCATTTTTAATAAGGGTTTTCAGCCATAAAACAAATATACATCAGCAGAGCTCTGGACCTCAGAATCAGATAAAATGGTAGCAATTCTTCTTCCCTTTCTGAGCCCATAAATGGTGCTCGGGAGTGTGTCAGCCACATGCTGGGCTTTCTTTAGCCCGCATGGTAACCAGCTGATTTCTCTGGAAGAGTCCATCTCTGGGGCCCAGAGACCCATTTGCATCAGTTTTCTTAAACTCTGACCCCCTATCAAGTCACAAGGATCAAACCATGCACGGAACACACAGGTTATGGGGACGCCTGAATTCTGGTCAAGGATATAAGGGTTAGAATTGATGAAATCATAAGAGGATCAAGAAAACCTACTGGAAGCATGATCAACCCAAGGCCGCCACCACTGCTTTTTTTTGCCCTTGGCTTTCTGTTTGTCTGCTTCTCCTAAAATAAAATATGTCCAAATATTAATTCTTAGGAAGTGAGAAAACAAATTTTGAAAACCATGCTTTAACAACTCAATGGTCAAAATCTAGACAAGTCGCAAAAGTACATCAGAGGTCAGGGAAAGGAACAACACTGAATCTGAAATGTTTACACATATGAGCAAGTTGATTTCACAAGGCAAATACTAAGTGTTCTATGAACATTATGCCACATTTTCACTTCCTTTTTAGTACTGTAGGGCATATAAAGAAACATAAAAAAGAAGGGATTATCTCTCAAGAAGGCATCTCACATTGAATTCTTCATTGAATTAACAGAAAAAAGCATCACCTAAATTTTATAAGACAATTTAGTGGCAAATAATTTGTAAAAATGCATATATTCCAATCATCAGAAATTTCCTTGTGATTATTTTAAAGCATGGTTGGAAAAATATAAGTTTATTGCTGATTAGTAGATGCTATGCACTGGAAAATACCATGCTTTATTTCTCCATTCCCTCCAAACAGAAAAGCACGCAAACATTTATAAGAAGAACTTTTAAACTTAATTGGATATAACAAATCTATAATCAGATATAATAAATATATATTTCATTTTCAGTTTCATTGGAACAGACAATAATTGAAGGATATCTTAGCTACCATTATTCAGATGCCACATAAAATATGCATACATACTTCATTTTTGTATAAAATTTATAGAAATCAAAGATAACAACAGTAGACTGTGTATCTGAAATATCTTCCCTAAAGGAATAAATTAAGCAAATCCATGCTCATTGTCTTCAGAAACACATCTCTGTGAAACAGAAGCTAAGTTATGGGTTGACTAAATTTGTTTTGCTGAAGAGGAGATACTCATAAAATCATGGAGTCATTAAATATGCCCTTTATGAAACAAATACATGTATCCCATTCACAATCAGAAGATAAAACTTGCTAAGTTAAAAAAAAATTGGTAATATTGGCCGAGTAAGAGTAATGTTATTTAACAGCTCTACCCATCATCATGCTATCATTCAGCGTTAAGCTACTTGAACAAGAGGGAAATGTCTCAACATACTTTCATCATCCTCTTCAGAGAGTTTTTGGATGTCCTGGCCTTCCCCTGATTCCTGGGTCAAGCTCAGCATCCTCTCCTTACCCTTTTTGTATTTCTGTTGCCGGGCTTTGATGCGATCCATCCTGTCAAATAAAATAGCAGCAGCAATGCCAAGAACACACCCAGAGTCATCACATGGTCAGTTTGGGTTTAAACTTGTATGGATGTTGCTAAAATCACAGACAAAGCAGCCAACATTTGGGACTTATGAATTTTTTTTTAATCAGCAACAAGTATCTCCTTGGGGATGTCTATATGTGTGTATATGTATACAACCATGTTATTTTGCTAGTCTTACTAATATGGTCATAATTATGTTAAGGTTTGATATACAATACCTTATATCCACTTACACCTTGAACCGTTGCCATTTTGAACACAGTAAATGATGAAATGTAAGTCCTTTATTCTTCTAAGTTTTGCAATTTTTTAAAAATAGGATCTATCTAGGTCACATAGTTGTGAAGATCCAATGAAAAGGCGTAAAAGTGTGAGAACTGTTTTGTAAAAAGCACATTGCTCCCCAGATGTTCATAAGGATTCTCTTAGACCACATGACTCTTCTATATTTCAAATCTAATCTCTTATCGGTTCTGGAAAGAATGTATTATTGCATCTTTAATTATTGAGTCAGTGCCTTTTATTTTGTCTGCTTATTCAGGAAGCCCAACTATTCAGAAACTACAACGCTGAACTCTACTTCCCAGACGTGCCCTCCTGCGGTGTTCCATTTCTTAATTCAGTTTCTTAAAATTCTGCTCAAATTTTTAAGCTAAGTGCCATTTCTGCTTCCTGCAGCTTAAACAACACTTTTAGCTTCTCTTTTGCAATGATTATTACCTTCATTCTTTTATATTCTGACTTTCTCTCACCTAAGAGGAGTTATTCTTAAACAAATGGAAAAACTTGGTGAAGTGAATGATATTAACAGGTCTCCATAATGGGTAAATAGGAACTCATTCTAAATCTGGGTCCAAATTTGTTACTTCTCTTAGCCTGATATAGATAACTAGAAACAACAATGGCAACAGTTATACCATAACTGCTTATATAACAGTTTCTATTCCTCACATCTTTGATTGTGGAAATAACCATGCCATGGGATGGTGTAATTTATGCTAGCAAACATTTTTGCCTGGGAGAAAGGAGCTGCAAAATGCGGTCAGAATGGAATGAAGGAGTCTCAGCAAACTTGGGGAATTTTCCTGGTGGAGTGATCGAGTCTCTGCTTTCCTAGAGAAAGTGGCTAGGTTTTGAATTCTATGGCCATCCGCTCTTAAACACAGCCCCAAATGAAGTGCTACCAATCCTCAGAAGTTACATTTACAGGTAAAAACTTCACTCTAAGAAAATTCGTTTCAAGGGCTATTTTAAAAATTAACTAATTAATTTGAAAAAGAAATTCTCAAATCTCCTAGTAAAGTCAGTCTATTACTTGATTTATCCAGAACATGATGGTAGAAAAAAAGTCTTGAACTGAATACAGGGAAACAAGTATTTGTATTTGTATTTGTATTTCTAGTACTGCCTCTAGTTTGTTGTGGATTTTAAGTCATCTAATGTCATGGGTCATCAGTTTCTTCCCAGAGAGACTGTATTATAATATCTTTAGAGATCCTTCCAAAGCCAGGACTCTGTATTTATTCCCTTAATCCACAGATAGAATGAACATTTACTCCAACTGAATGGGACCAGGAAAGACCCTGTTTCATTCATTAGCTCATTTAATCTTTATAAAAACCCAGGTAGAATTGTGAACCTCAATTTAAAACAGAAGGCTGAAATTCAGAGAATTGGAATGACTTGCTCACGGTTCCAGAGGAAGCAGTTGAACCAACCAAGACTTGACATTGGTCTTGTCCCACATAGCTCCCCTTTCCACCACATTGCAGCTCTCTTTCTTTTCAACTACTTCCATTCTCAATCCAGTGAGCATAAGCCACCGCCCTTATGCAGAGCACATACCCAGAAACTCCTTAACACCAATAGGTTTTTCAGGGCTATTGAGGCTCCCTGGGAGGGGAGAACCAGCTGAACAGGATCAGACAAACCACAATTACAAGGAAAGGAGAAGGAGAGTAAAATCAAGCCTCCTTACTGCCTCTTCAGCTGATCCATTGACTTTTTCTCTTCTTCAATTCTTGCCTTTACAGCCTTTACAATTGTGGCCTGGAAAAGTTCAGCCCCTCTAGAGAAAAACAGGAAATAGAGAACAAATTAGTATTTCTATCCTTCTACTTATCTTCCCCTGAAAATGATTATCAAAGGTTAGAAAACATTTCTTTTTGGGCCATTGACTAGATAGAGTCTCCTGGCTGGGAGTGGGATTCCCAAGACCCTGGTATAGGAACCCCTTCCCAGTGGATGAACAGGGCACAGCCTCTCCTGGGAGGGAGTGGGCTGCTCACAACCATAGGAGCTCAGTCAAACAAACAAACAAAAACAAACAAAAAATGGTTTGTGTTTTCTAAGACATTAAACAGAATGCACCCCTTCAAACCTGTCCCACAGAACCTTACATCTCAGCAAAGCATTTCTCATCTGACCTTATTATAGTTGTCCCATGAGGGACCATTGGCAAGGAGGAGTGAGTTCAGATTAGTTTTCTACTCAATGAGCAGAAAAGGGTATGGAGTGAGCTTGGCTTCCCTAAGGAAAAATGCAAAGTTGGAGTTCAAGCGCCATCACTGGGATGTTCAGATTCCTGCCTCTTTGCTTCTCTTCTTCCTATCCTTCCATTCTCTTCTGTTTGTTCTCACTTTTTTAAGCCAACTCTAGGGTCCCCATTGATCTATTTCATCAGCCTCTCTTAATATGTGCAATTCTGGTCCATTGTCATTGGGTCACATCTGCTTGGTAAATCCCGAGTGGGTAGGAAACCAATGGTGTGCCTGCCCTTCGCTGGGCTGTTGTCAGAGGTTCAGAAAAGGCGTGACTGGGCACATTATCAGCTGACCCCTCATAGGCCCTGGAAATTCTTCTCTGTAGTGGCTATTTAAAACTCTCTACACTTTTCTCAAATCTGGAATTCTGTCAAAAGCTTTTCACTCCTAGTAAATAACCTAGTCTCCCACTTCCTGGAAAGAACATAAGTCATGAGGCAACAGTTTGCTCAGCTGCCTACCACCTACCCTGTAGACACCGTTTCCTGCATGGGCAGTAAGAGAGGCGACATCCTCACCTGCAGCCTGCCTGAGCTCTGGTCCTTCACCCCCCTGTAGACTGAGGGGCTCCATACTGCCCTTTCTTCCTTTTTCTGCATTCTCAGCCTTCCTGCTGCCACCAGATCCTCCTCAGAAGTATGTAAACATGCTGACATCTTACTAACCTTAGAAAAAAAATCCATGCCCACTGCACAGTTTTCCATCACTTTCCACAGCCTCCATCACTGTCCCTGCATGAATATCTCACAGCCACTGTCCCCAAGTCTTTCCCTTCAACCTCAGCTCACTGGTGTTGGGCTCTGTTCCCCAAGTGTTGAGGTCACTGCCTTCAGTGCTCAGTTTTCAGTCTTGGGTTTGTATGTCCTGTCTGCTGGACTTCTGCCTTGAAACAGCCTTCCTCAGGCTCCTAATGCACCATGCTCTTTTAGTTTTCCCTCTTCCTTTCTGGCTCAGAGTTGCTGGTCTTCTCTGCTCATCTCTTAAATGTGGATGCTCCCCAGGGTCCTCTTCTCATTCACATGCTCTTCAACCACTCACCTGCTCTAAATCCATCTGTGTCATGATGACCCTCAGTCCATTTCCACCTGCAGACCTATCCTCCCAGCTCTCTGTTAGACTCATCATGGGTTTAGTTTCACAAGCCCATGAGCCCTACAGGTCCCTGGTTGTGGTTAGCATTCTCCCAGCCTAGAGCTTCTCGGCTTCTTTACATTTGGGATCGGCACCACCCTTGGCTTCAGCCAGTATCCAGCCATATCACCCTCTATCCTCCTTTCCTTTCCACCCCCACCTCCCTTCCTTCCAATCAACTATCCAGTTGTGCCAATTTGACTCTTACGTATCTTCCTATTTTATCCCATCCTGGTCAGAGCCACTGTCTCTGTCCTGGATCATCAGAGCAGCCACCTACCTGGTCCCGTGTCCTTCACAGCACAGGCAGAGTGGGCTTCTGAAACGCAACTATAGCCACATCACTCCCTGGCTTCTTTGTATCTGTGGGATCACTTCTTTATAAGACCCATGATAATCGGACCTCTCCCTATCTCTCCAGCTAACTTGTCATCACTCACTATCTTCACCCTCAAATTTCTGTGTCTTGGCCACGCTGAGCTTCTCAGGGTTTCTTCATCAAAGCTTCCCCTGGTAAGTTCACTTGGGCTGTGTCCCCTGCCTTCCTCCTCTGACTCCTGTTCACTCCTCAGGCTGCAGCTTAGAATGGAAGCTGCTTTGGTTCCTGCCCCTTGCCAGTGGTTATGTATCCTTGATACAATTCCCACAGTTTCTTGAATGTCCCCTACCATCACACTAGTCACAAGCACTGTGTTTGCTTGCTGATATGTCCCTCTCCCCACCAGCTCTGTGAGGGCAGGACCAAGCAGCCACTTTCTTGGAACAGAGTGGCAATGAGTATATCAATGAATGAATGAACGAATGAATGCCTATTCTTCGGAAATTCTGTTTATTATTAAGACATGGCTTTTCTTTTGCAAGCACGAGCTGTATTCCAAACCAAAGAAATCGGTTTCCATAATATGAGGAATATGTTTTCTAAATAATTATGACAACTCCAAGGAAAAGATACTGGCTTACTATTATGTTCTGGATGTCTAAGGACCACATGCTTGGGAGAAGGAGAAAGGCCTATTTATCCACACAAATACCTGCTGCTCTATGAGTAAATAAAACTGCTGTTAGGATTAGATGGCATGGACAAATCCCCAAAAAGAAAGAAAAAGAAAAAAAAAAGGACAAGACATTGGGCTCTATAAAACTGATGTCCTGGGGGTTAGAAAAACAATTTTAATGGTAAATTCCAGGGTCAATCTTGTACATAAAATGAAGTCACTGTTCATCTATATAGTGAGGGCTTAGGGTACCACAAAGCTCCTCAGATTAAATGTAGGTCCCCTACTGAAAATTCTTTCTACTGGGCTCCAAGTTAGTTAACAAAGGCCAGGAATCGCTTCCCTATAAATGGACTTCTGAAACAAACATTTTGTTTATCCTGGCAGAGGAAAAGAATAGTCTCCAGGAACACTGGTGGTATAAACAGAAGTGTGTTAGTCTAAACCACAAATCAAAATGATAGATTTTTTGGAAATTTCATATGATACAAGCTGATGTTTATCAGGTTATTTAGCACCACAAATCTGAAGGGATCTAGCAAGGCTGGTGTCTCTGAGACAGACACAGCAGTCTAGGGCACTACAACCTCATCTCAATTTCATTCCCTTTAATATCTAGTTTTCTTCCCAGTCTTTTCCCCAAAACCTACAAGATCAGAGCAAAAGCTGAAAAAAGGGTGGATGGAGTTCAAGAATATGACAGCAGTAATGGAATAGAACCAGTGGCCCAGAGAAAAAAATCAGGTCACTGGGGGGAAAGATTGAAAGGATAAGAAAAGACAGATAAGGGGGTTTAGAATGAGCCTGAAGTATCACACTCCTCAACCTAAGGTCTGAATAATAATACATAATTGTGTTTTTCTCCATTTTCAGGAGTTTCTTCTAAACACAGAGTCAGAGAAGGGGAGTGTGGGCTAGTCTCTAGACCAACATGGCTTGTGTTACTGCTTTGGCTAAGGCCAGAATGAGCTACGTCTAGTGAGGCACTTTGTGCCCCGAAGGCTCTAGACAACCAGTTGTCTTTGACCTTCCATAGTGTCCCAGATCCTTTTAAGTGTGATTCTGAGCCAAAGTCTTTCTTGTTACTCTTCTATTTTAGGTTTTAAAGGTCTTGTGCTAAACCCTTCTTGGACTGGTTTTCCTAGAAGGAATTTCTTAATTTCTTTTTTTTTTTTGGCTTTTTATTTTTTTTATTATGTTACATTAATCACCATACATTAAATCATTAGTTTTTGTTGTAGTGTTCCATAATTCATTGTTTGCATATAACACCCAGTGCTCCATGCAGAGCGTGCCCTCTTTAATACCCATCACCAGGCTAACCCATCACCCCACCCCCCTCCCCTCTAGAACCCTCAGTTTGTTTCTCAGAGTCCACAGTCTCTCATGGTTCGTCTCCCTCTCTGATTTCCTCCCCCTTCATTCTTCCCTTCTGGCTATCTTCTTCTTCTTTTTTAACATATAATTTATTATTTTTTTTCAGAGGTACAGGTCTGTGAATCAACGGTCTTACACAATTCACAGCGCTCACCATAGCACATACCCTCCCCAATGTCTATCACCCAGCCACCCCATCCCTCCCACCTCCCCACCACTCCAGCAACCCTCAGTTTATTTCCTGATTTTAAGAATTCCTCATATCAGTGAAGTCATATGATACATGTCTTTCTCTGATTGAGTTATTTCGCTCAGCATAATATGCTCCAGTTCTATCCACGTCGTTGCAAATGGCAAGATCTCATTCCTTTTGATGGCTGCATAATATTCCATTGTGTGTGTGTGTGTGTGTGTGTGTGTGTGTGTGTGTGTGTGTGTATGTATATATATATGTATATATATATATATATATACCACTCTTCTTTGTCCATTCATCTATCAATGGACATCTTGGCTCTTTCCATAGTTTGGCTATTGTGGACATTGCTGCTATGAACATTGGGGTGCACATGGCCCTTCTTTTCACTACATCTGTGTCTTTGGGGTAAATACCCAGGAGTGCAATTGCTGGGTCATAGGGTAGCTCTATTTTTAAATTTTTGAGGAAACTCCACACTGTTTTCCAAAGTGGCTGTACCAACTTGCATTCCCACCAACAGTGTAAGAGGGTTCCCCTTTCTCCACCACCTCTCCAACATTTGTTGTTTCTTCTCATCCATTTTTGTCATTCTAACTGGTGTAAGGTGGTATCTCAATGTGGTTTTGATTTGAATTTCCCTGATGGCTAATGATGATGAACATTTTTTCATGTGTCTGTTAGCCATTTGTATGTCTTCTTCAGAGAAGTGTCTTTTCATATCTTCTTCCCACTTTTTGACTTGATTATTTGTTTTTTGGGTGTTGAGTTTGAGAAATTCTTTATAGATCTTGGATACCAGCCCTTTATCTGTAGTGTCATTTGCAAATCTCTTCTCCCATTCTGTGGGTTGCCTCTTTGTTTTGTTGACTGTTTCCTTTGCTGTGCAGAAGCTTTTTATCTCGATGAAGTCCCAAACGTTCATTTTTGCTTTTGTTTCACTAGCTTTTGGAGATGTATCTTGAAAGAAGCTGCTGTGGGCGATGTCAAAGAGGTTACTGCCTATGTTCTCCTCTAGGATTTTGATGGATTCCTGTCTCACATTGAGGTCTTTCATCCACTTTGAGTTTATCTTTGTGAATGGTGTTAGAGAATGGTTGAGTTTCATTCTTCTGCATGTGGCTGTCCAATTTTCCCAGCACCATTTATTGAAGAGACTTTTTTCCATTGCATGCTTTTTCCTGCTTTGTCAAAGATTATTTGACCATAGAGTTGAGGGTCCAAATCTGGCTTCTCTATTCTGTTCCATTGGTCTACATGTCTGTTTTTGTGCCAGTACCATGCTGTCTTGGTGATCATAGCTTTGTAATATAGCTTGAAATCGGGCAACGTGATGCCCCTAGGTTTGTTTTTTCTTTTTCAACATTTCCTTGGCGATTCGGGGTCTTTCTGATTCCATACAAATTTTAGGATTGTTTGTTCCAGCACTTTGAAAAATGTCATTGGAATTTTGATTGGGATGGCATTGAAGGTATAGATTGCTCTGGGTAGCATAGACATTTTAACAATGTTTATTCTTCCGATTCATGAGCATGGAATATTTTTCCATCTTTTTGTGTCTTCTTCAATTTCTTTCATGAGTGTTCTGTTGTTCCTAGAGTATAGATCCTTTACCTCTTTGGTTAGGTTTATTCCAAGGTATCTTATGGTTTTTGGTGCTATTGTAAATGGAATTGTTTCTCTAATTTCTCTTTCTACAGTTGCGTTGTTAGTGTATAAGAAAGCAACTGATTTCTGTGCATTGATTTTGTACTCTGGCACATTACTGAATTGCTGTATGAGTTCTAGTAATTTGGGGGTGGAGCCTTTTGGGTTTTCCACATAAAGTATCATGTCATCTAGGAAAAGAGAGAGTTTGACTTCTTCTTTGCCAATTTGAATACATTTTATTTCTTTTTGTTGCCTGATTGCTGTTGCTAGGACTTCTAGTACTATGTTGAACAATAGTGGTGAGAGTGGGCATAGTTTCTTAATTTCTTACGGGTTCTACAAGCAAGCTCAGGCAACAGCACAGTGCAATATTACTTCCAGACAGATTTTTTAAGAGAAACCACTTGATTCCATGGCCTGACCTACCTCGAAGCCAGGATCTGTGAAGCTTTTATATCAGCCACAACATGTAGGAAATAGTAACTCATGAAAACTCTTCTTTGCAGGAGAAGGAAGGCAAAACATATACTGTCCCAAATAATTCCTGCTTCACCACTGGGTAGTTTACATGAGGAATCATCATCAGCTGGGGTAAAAAAGTAGAAAAAAAAACAAATTAAAATTAACATCCATTTTCATTTTCATTTTATAATATCTGTAGCACAATCAGACTTGAGGAATCCCACAGGCATAAGAGCGACATTCTGATGCATGGACTCACTTATGGATGCGTTTATTTACAGGCAAAGATACACATTTCAAATCCAATATCAACGTTGATTCATAAGACTGACCACAAGTGACCTCTTGACAGTGTAAGGCACAGGAGGGTCTCTTTGTCAGGGATGGCTCTTGAGTGTTTCTCTCTCTTAGAGGGAGAGAGATCTCTTTCTCCCTGAACAAGGGCCATGGAGAAATAATGTCTGTATGTCCCAATGCCAGAGGCAATGCTCTGATACAAACAAACAAACAAAAACAAAAAACAAAACCACCTCTTCTGGCAACAATGATCTGGGGTAACCAGAAGAGCAGTTAACACAGTATTGTCTATTAGAAGAAGAGGTATCAACAAACATCTTATCCTAAATCAGAACAAATTCTCCGTTACTCTTCATCCTGGGCAAAGCATAGCCTGGATTGGAAGCCACAGTGGGGAGAGTGTCATGTTCAAGTTTCCCCATCCTGGGTGCCAAGGAGGACTGAGCATGGTGTTATCCTGGGTCATGGTGCAAGAGGCAGAGGGATGGAAATGGAAACTTCTGGAACTGTAGAGACCCTGAAGGTCCTCCCAGTTGTTTTCCTGAGTCTGAAGCGCCCTGAGCTTCCTGAGGAGAGAAGGACCTGGAAGCCAGAGGAACTTTCTGACAACCCAAGATTCTAGCGTCAACCACCACAGGCCTGTGGCCTTCGGTAACCCTTCCTAATATAACTCAAAGAAGTTTGGGGAGTATAATGGGCCACAACTAGTCCCCAGACCTGCCAGAGTCTGAGAAGTTTCCAGAGGATGATCAAAGATGCCTAGAATAGGAGCACTTCATGTTATGGACGATAGATTCATAATGAACTACAGTCCTACTGCCTTCATCTAGAGGTCGAATTGACTGTCACTGTTTTCTCTTTTCTTTATGTGCTTTGGCTCAATTTTAAAATTAGAACAATACAACCATCCTTTCTCTCTGTCCCTACACTTCCAAATTTGCCTTGCATACTTACGCATTTTATAGCCTTTGACAGTGCAGGCCAGGCTGAAAGCTTGGATCAACCAGCAACTATTCTGAACCAATTTTTCAATGTATCCACATGCTCCTATCTGAAAAACAAATGGGAGTGGCAAATTGTGAAACTCTATGCCCAGAAGAAGAGGTTGATGCTTTGTGATCCTACTCTGTGTAAGAATTCACAAAGTCTCCGTACCAATGATTCCAGGAGATACCTGTAGAACCTAAAATCTCAGTCAGCATGGGATAGTGCACTTGGTGCTTTAAAAGCACCATGATTTCCTTGGGGAAATAAACCCCATGAGTAAAGGCAGAGTCTTTAGTGTGATGATTTCAGCACTTAGAAGCACCTGTCTTTCCATAGAGAAAATCTTGGACTTCTGTAGGAACAAGCCAAACGCTGATATCAAATGGGTGAACAATTACGCCCAGGACTTTGATTTTGGTAGTTATTCTCTCACAAGATCGGACAAATTAAACCTATGCTGTTTGCCGGGAGATCATCACAAACATCAGCTGCATGGCATTCTTAAAACAGGAAAAGAACACGCATTTTGAGCCTTTTTTGGTTAATTCTCTGGGCAAAGGAATATTCTTTATTGATTGGCATGTTGTTGTCTCTCTCATAACAATGATTTATGTTAAGTTCACATGCTGAGGGGGAAGACGTTTAAACAGACAACCATTGCAAGCCAATACATAAAAGGGATGGCTGAACTGTGCATATTTCCTGCGAACATGTGAGGTGGGAGTATATTTAGAATTTGTTCCCAAGTTGGCAGTTACTCAGCTTGAGTCTCTGCACCCACTGGAACATGCTCTTCACATGACTATCTTTGTCCTACACGGCCATACTTGTGTTTGGGTTCTCTACGTTGGGAATGTCCTCCTCCCTTTGTCTCTCTGGACACCCTTGAATCTAGTTTTCAAGTCTCTGCTGGGTTCAAATGGCACTGCCTCCCAGAAGTCTGCTCCCAATTAATTCAGGCAAGGCATGAGGCACTCCTTTTTTGTTTTGGTTTCCTAAAATGTTGTGATATTTAGCATTCACAGACCACATTATAATTATTAATAAGTAGGTTTGTCTTCCCTTTAAGATTGTGAGTTCCTTAGGGTAAAACCTGAAGGCAATACCATATCTAGTTCTTCAAGGCAAAAACAGTGCCTAGCAAGTCTGCAGCATAGGTTTACAGGATGAATGAATGAATGAATGAACTTTGTGGCCATACGTTTCCAGGACTGGTTGTAAGAATCAGCCTCTGGCAACAGATCCCTCACTTTCAGACGGCTATCGAATGGAATGGTGTTCTGTTGTTCTCTCTGTCCAAGAACTTTCAATACTACCCCAAATGTACATAAATATTGGTGGGGTAAAATTGCTGCATAAGAGTCACTTTTACTATCAACTGATCTTAGACAAAATTTCAATGGTCTTAGACAAAATAAATGACTCAAATACATATTCATGGTGACACAGACTTCGTTTTCCAAGATCTCTAAACACAGCAATACACGTGCCAAAAAAAAAAAAAAAAATGAAATGCCCGCATAGTAGACTTGCCTGGTGAGCTCATCTTTCAGTAACCAGGAAGGTGAGAAGCAGGAAGCTATTACCTTACGGCCCCTCTAATGCACTATCAGTACTTGGCAGCAGCAGGTGCAAGGATTAACTCTGACTTAGGGCCAGCTAGAGATGTATTAACTCCTTCAGCTCATGAAAGGTTGTTGTTTAATTTCCTGAGATAGTAAATACCTTAGAAGGTGTCCCTGTGGCCCAAAAGATTTTATGCAATCCTGGGATGACTAGTGGGCCGAGTGAGTTACCTGCTCGGTCAGGGGGGAATGTGGTGCCCTGGGACATGGATATTTAATAGCAGAGCAGCTAAACTTTGTAGAGGAAGGATGTGTGTTTTGCCCCCACCCACTACTGGCTTATACTTCCATAATTCTTTCTAGGTAAGCCAACACAATATCAGTTTTGAAGAGATTCAATGACTAATTCGGGTCATAAAAGGGCCTTTTTGTAGCACAAACTGTGAATGGTGACAAATGATCCCTCAGAAGAAACAGGATTTTAACTTAAAAATACATTTTAGAATGTATTCCTACAAATCCCTATCCTTCTGCCATGTGACCTTGAGATGGTGGACATGAGCAAACAGGATTCTGCTTAATGTGGCAAAACGAGAGTAATAAATGGTTCTTTGAATTCTGACTTTGCATCATCTTATTTGGGGCTTTTAAGAGAGGAGTGTGACGGGCAATTGGGCTTTTAATAACCACTGAATGGACTGTTTACTCTTGTGCTAAAACCACAAATGTGTTATACAGTGGGAGGCACTTACTGACAGTATGTTTTTCATCGTAATCACAAAAACGTTGTAGGCAATCAGCCAGTCCCAGTAGCGCAGGATGCTCTTGATGGGTTTCAGCAGCAAATCACCCCCAAAGAGCAGGAAATAGAAGCAGGCTACCAAGTAACCCATGCAAAAGATGCTGATCCTGGTTGTTCCCGTGATGAAGATGATCGTGAGGACAAACCAGAAGAGGTAGCTGAAGATGATCACTTTGGACATGTCTAGGTACGATCTGGAAAACAAAACTGAACCATCAAACGACGACAACACACGTAAATAAACAATGAAGGCAGGAGATTCTACTGTAATGAGGGACAGACGTCGTACCATCCATTTGACTCAATATGGAAGCACTTTGCAAGTCATACTGTGAGTTCTGTACTCATCTTTCATTTAATACTGGGCAATCCTCACCCAGTTAGTAACAGACGAATAGGTAAGTTGTAAAAACACTTAACAGTACTTTATTTGGGTCAAATTTCCCACACACAACTTTAGTCGCCTTCTACTAACTAGATCCTTCAAGAAGAGTTAAGACACAAAGACTGGCTAGAATAAGAAATCTCATCTTCACCTTTCATGTAGAAGATTGCTGCTTACTCTTTCCATGAAGTCCTTTCTTTGTCTTTAAGTGCATGCCTTCCGGTGTGCTTATTTATTTTTATTGTCTCAAGGTAACATTTAAAATGTGTAATTAAAGTAAATAAATTACATTTTTGGCTTCATTATTGCATTTACAGGGATTTAATTGTACTTGGTAATTTATTTTTTCTTATTAGCCAAAAGTTCAGCATGTTGTTTTTGACAAATTAGGCGCCCATATGAATACTGCAAATCAGGACATTGTTTATCATTGTTGCTCTGAATCGTCCGAATGATCTTTTCAAGTTCTTGATTTTAAAGGCCCACGCTCAGCCTAGAAGACATTTGCTGTATAATTTGGTCAACAGTTTCCATTCTATTTGTATACTGTCATGATGTCTTTTTTTTTAAATAATTTTTTATTGTTATGTTAATCACCATACATTACATCATTAGTTCTTGATGTAGTGTTCCATGAGTCATTGTTTGTGCATAACACCCAGTGCTCCACGCAGAATGTGCCCTCTTTAACACCCGTCACCAGGCTAACCCATCCCCCCACCCCCCTCCCCTCTAGAACCCTCAGTTTGTTTTTCAGAGTCCATCATCTCTAATGGATCGTCTCCCCCTCCGACTTACTCCCCTTCATTCTTCCCCTCCTGCTATCGTCTTCTTCTTTTTTTTTTCTTAACATATATTGCATTATTTGTTTCAGAAGTACAGATCCGTGATTCATCAGTCTTGCACAATTCACTGTCATGATGTCTTAAATGACAGGAGTTACATACTGAGTTTTTATTTTTGGTTTGCCTTGAGCAAGGTAGTTGGATGTTTTGGCCATTATAATGTGAAACCACTTTTTTCTTTACAGTACTTGACCAAATTTGTGTGTCTATGATATTTGTAAATACATGCGATATCTGTGTTTCTTATCATAAGCCTATTTAGTTTTATTCTCAGTAGGGTTTTTGGACTGTACAGTGTTTATATGATCTGAACTCCTTATACATAAGAAGGTGTGTATATTAATCCAATTATGGACTTAAAATATTTTAAAAGTATAAATACCCTTATTTGCTGCAAAGACCAGTGTGTAGACATTTGCTTTTTAGCAATATTTTTAAGTGCTCCATTTTAATGCCAAGGAATAAGTCTTTTGGCAACACAAACTGGTCAATAATAGGTAATGCAGGTATGTTCAGGTTAAGCCAACAATGTTTTGCATTTTTATGCTTCTTTTCTGTCAACACTAATGAAGTCAACATTGCCTGAATGTCTGAATAATGAAACACATCCCTGTTTAAAAGTATGTAACTGAAAAAGAAATAAAAAATAAAGGTAGTTTTTAAAAAAAAATTTCCCACACACAGCAGTATCTTCTGCCTATTACTAGAGTACTCAAAATTCCTCCCTGTCTTCCCATAGGAGGCATGAATAATTGTATGGCAAGGGAAAGTCTAAGATACAGATGCCTCCTGAAGCAAGAGAACAGGTGAGACTGGATTCTCTTAAATGAACTAGAAATCGATAGACAAAACAAATTGTGTTACATTGAAGGTCTTACGGGAGGTGGAAATCCTTCCTTGCAGATGAGAAGTCATTCTCACAAAGCACACACAGCCACAATGAAGCCTGGAGGCTCTGTCCAACACTCAGCCTCATTAGAGAAAGCTGTTCCTAAAAGGTACATTGTCGGATAAGCAAACTTCTTTGACCTTTACTCTTTTGGGAGTAAAATACTCAATCCTTTAAAATGCTTTCATGAAATTTCCCTCTCAAATCTATTTCACCCTTCTTTGACGTTACAGCCAAAGGAGACTGTATAAAATGCTGGTATTTCTCAGCATCCCAGGAGCATCGTTGGTGAAATCAGTGATTCATTTGAGACGTAATACCGGAATCCCACAGGGCCTTCTCGTGTGTGTATGTGTGTGTGTGTGTGTGTGCGCGCGCGCACGCGTGCATGCACACTTTGAGTCAGCAGACTTGGCCTGCTGGCATTTTGAGTGAGTGTGTGTGCATGTAGAAACGTGTGTGTTACTGTAACATGTGCTTCCTGTGGATGTCCCTTCCTTGCCCACAGTTGTTCATTCCTACTCAAGGTGCCCCAGCCTCCGCTCCTCAGCACTTACCCTGCTTCAGGCTCAGAAATCACAAGACCAAGCTTGAAGGTCACATGGAAAACCCCAATGTGCCCTGAAGAGGAGGCTCAGGGACCCCGGAGCAGATGCATGAGCCCTGGGGACATGTAGTGAGGTGAAGAGGCTGCTTTCCAGAGCTGCAGAGAAACATGTACCCGCAGAGAGGGCTCGGGGATGCCACACCTCCCACAGCAAAGTGGTCGCTAGCTTCCCACTCACGACTGTGGTGTGTGACAGGTTACTGCCTGAGATGCACTTTTCTGGCAGTCCTCACTGAGAAATGGAATTAAAAGCTTGAAATAATTCAGTTTTTCAAAGATACCACTCTAAAAATCAGTGGTGCACAAAATTTTCGAGTTGATGTTTTAGGTTTTTCGTTAAGTACACTGTAGAGTTGAATACTTATCTTTCTCCAACTCTTCAACCTGATGTGATAAGACATTTGATTTTGTTCTAATTTCCTGTCACTGTGAATTGTTCAAGCATTGCTGATTCATGATAAAATGTAAACATGTGCTGTTAACGATTTCTTGTGGATTTTACTGTTCTGCCTTCGGATAAAAACTTTTTTGCGAGCCTAGGTGGCTCAGTTGGCTAAGCGTCTGCCTTCGGCACAGGTCATGATCCCAGGGTCCTGGGATTGAACCCCACATTGGGCTCCCTGCTCAGCGGGGAGTCTGCTTCTCCATCTGCCCCTCCCCTCACTTGTGCTCTTTCTCAAATGAATAAATAAAATCTTAAAGAAAAAAAACTTATTTTTCTCTCTTTCGATAGGTAAAAAGATCAGCTGCACTGATATTTTCTCTTAGTATCACAGAGAAGAGGTAAAAAGTGGAATTCATACCTTATCTTAGTGGTGAGTGTGGTATGTTATTCCTAAAAGGAATCTTTAGGTTTACATAGCTTCTCATTTTATTTCGTTGTTTTATTGTTAATTTTTGTTTTTATTATGTTTTAAAGATTTTATTGATTTGAGAGAGAGTGAGAGCATGGGCAGGGGGAAGGACAGAGGCAGAGAGAGAGGAAGAAGCAGACTCCCCACTGAGCAGGGAGCCTGACACTGGGCTCCATCCCAGGACCCTGAGATCAGGGCCTGAGCCGAATGCAGATGCTTAATTGACTGCGCCATGCAGGCGCCTCTAGCTTATCATTTTAAAGCAAATTCACTCACTGGTTTGTTCAGTACATGCTAAGCTCTTAGGCCACTGAGAGGCACATACGGGCCTCAGCACCCAGGTTTTGGAGCTAGGTTGATTGGGTTCAAATCCTTGCTCAGGCTGGGGGTGGGATAGGGTCTTCAGATAACAGTCCCGTGCAAACACGATTCTCTGGGACTCAGAAGGCAGGGAGCCAATCTCAGGTGAGGAGAGACACACCGGCTGGTGCAAGACTGATCTGCACGCTGCGCACTGCTGCACAGCCTCTCCCAGGAACAACAGCAGACCTGGAGGGTGGATGCTAACTAGTGAGACTCAGGGAGTCCAGAGGTGCGGGGCTGGTGAGGAGGCATAGAAACCCCCCCCCCCACTTCTGACCCCGACCACAGGGGGCAGAGCTGGACTGTGATTGCTGACCGTGGAGGCAGGGGGCGCCCGCCATGACGGGGCGGCAGGTGAGAAAAAGCACGAAGACTTGGGAACCCAGAGAACACATAAGGAACACAGAGTGAGAAATTTAGTCAGGTTTAAATGCAAACTCTGCTGAGGGGACGATCAAGCTGCCAAGATCAGCTGCCACCAGACTGTGGAGGACAGTGGAGAACAGAGAAGGTGCTACAGTCTACGCCATACCACCCTGAATGCGCCCGATCTCGTCTGATCTCGGAAGCTAAGGAGGGTCGGGCCTGGTTAGTACTTGGATGGGAGAAGGTGCTACAAGGGACAACCCACATACCAGAGAAGATAGCACACCAGGGGAATGACAGCATGGGACAGGCTGTGGTTCCCAGCCTGCCACGGTGCCCACTGAATATGGAGGACCAGGAGGAGGACAGGGGAAGGGGGAGAGGGTGGGGAATGGGGATCAGGAGGGACAGGGGTGAGGAACGGGGATCAGGAGGGACAGGGATGAGGAACAGGGATCAGGAGGGAAAGGGATGAGGAGGAGGGACCGAGGAGGAGGAGGAAGAGAAGACAAAGATGAGGGACAGTGAGTCAGAGGAGGGGTCTCTGCTGGAGCACCAGGAGGCAATATCATGGGCTCCCGTCAGTTTGTGGGGGGAGAAGTGGAGGGAAACTGAGGGGAAATGCGTGGTTCATGCTGAGAAAAGCAGAAGGAGAACTGTAATTCAGAGACTCAGCCTCTCGACCACCGAGCCCTCTGCCTGCATTTATGAGCCTGGCATGTACCATTAGCCGCCCAGTTTCCCAAGAATGGTGGAGAGAGAGTTGGAAGTGGAGCTACGTCCTCCAAGTGACACACACATGCAAAGTGGCTTTGGACTTGCGCAGCCACCCTCACCTGCAGTGGATGAAATCTGGCACGGGGTTATGCTGGCTGAAGGAGGCTGCGTCAAGGTTCATGCAGATCTCCACGTTGTCCCCTGCCATGATCCGCACTGCAGCCTTGTTTTCGTCCTCGAAGATCTGCCTTTGCAGGGAGGCACACAGGAGCAGCATGAAGTCATCTGCGGGACAGAGGGATCGCTGAGTCACTTCTCATCCAGGTTTCCATGATGCAGCAGACAGTCCCCACAAGGGATGAGTGAGTCATGTTCCCAAAGTTCCCAGTGTACAGTTTTCCCTGGATTCCAATCTAGGGCCCAAGTCCCACCTTGCCCGCCATGGAAGATGCAAGGGTGGGGGCACAGTCAGGGAGAGTGCAAGTATCAGTTGATAATCCCTAGTCTCCTGACTTTCTTATGGGATAATGTTTATTTGCATTTATCTCCCACCAAAATTTGGAGGAAGACAGTTGAATGTGCTTCCCCATCTTTATTTTTCACTTGGGGTAGAGGCAGGCACCTGTGGTTTTCTTCACGCTCTCCATCCCCCATTGTGTTTGTAACCAAAAGCTTCCCAGAGTGGACGGACAGGGCAATGAAGGTGGAGAGCATAGGTGAAGATCATGGCCAGTTATGGGCAGGCAGCCTCCCATACATTAAACCTGAATGTGTGGAGGCAGCATGGTCCCTCTGGAGGTGACCCTCTCGTCTTAGGTGGGGCTGCTCTGATGTTGGGATCATCAGCCCACCCTTGGAAGGGCCAGGGCTACAGTCTGGTGCTCGAGAGTCTGAAATTTGGGAGCATGTTCCTAGCTTCCATAGTCTTAGCATTAGCTTTGGTCTGTCCATGGTGGCAGCGTGAAAGAACCACTTTGCAAAAAACAAGGCCTCCTCTGCAGTCTACCTCCTAGAAGGTGGATGAGTAGAGTGGGGGGAGGGCAGCAGGAGAGTGGGTATGTGCGTGTGTTGGGAGGTAAAATACGGAAGTGGAGATGGTATTTCCAATGTTTATTTATTAATTTTGCAAATGGAGTGGGGGCCAGTAGAAGCCATTAAGGACTTGTGACATTAATGCATCAAGACAAGCTTTTACATGATCACCAAGTGCATTGGAGGAAGCAGGGGCACTGATGCACAGCACACCAAGAAGGATCAGCAAAGAGAAAACCAAACCCCAGTGCTCTGTGGTCCCGTGGCTCCAACACTTACAGACAAGAAACACGGGGTTGGGCCGCACAATGAAGTCTGGGAAGTACAGCCACTTTATGATGTTGTCATTGAAGCTAGCACCCTTGAATCTCCATGGGTAATCTGCAGGGCAGAAGTGGGAAAGAGCAAAATCAATACGCTTCTTCCCTGCCCTTGCCCCAACCGTCCACGACACAAGGGCTGATTGCAAGAGCAGCTGGCTTCTGGGGAAGGGCCCACGCACCTCTGCAAGGAGCTGCAGGGATGCCGATACAGATGAAGTACTGGAAGGTGATGATGCACGCCAGGAAGCAGCAGTACTTGGGCCAGATCTCTGCAATGGCCTTTCTTCTGCGCCGATATAAGACAGCTATCAGCCAGCAGGCGTGAATCATGGCATAGAAATCCATTCGCTGACCAATTACATTAACTGACATTAGGAAACAGGTCTGTGTAAGGATGAAAAGAGGCAAAAAAAAAAAAAAAATCGGGTTTACAGGGAAGGGGAGTGGTGTCACCTGTCAGCCCTGTGCCGGTGGTTCAGAGACCTGCATTCCCATGGGGTGTCTGTCTACACATGTTCACCAAGCCTTGCCTCTGTCCGATGTCTTACAGCTTGTATAAATTGCTTCCAAGGAAATCAATGACTACATCACTGTGAATAAGAACCACTTCAAACTGTGAAGAGAATAAAGCTACGCTCTCTTCATGAAGCATCACTGTTTCAAATTCTTTCTGTTAAGAGGCAGGCACTACCACAACCATTTCAGGTCAAACCAGTTCATTTTGGCGAAAGTTAAACTCTCAGAATGCACAAAACACAAAGAAGATTTGTAATACATTAAAGAAGCCAGTGAAAATGACAAAGTGGTATCTGTGCATCTGCAAGGCTACAAAGATCCAGAGAGGCCAAGTTCACTGCGGCAGAGTAGGGAGCACTGGCCTTGGTCTTAGAAAACTTTCAACCAGGCCAGGTGAACCCTACAGCAGAATGTCCTCATGCTGATCTTGAAGAGACAGTCATCAGAGCACAGAGATGTACAAGTAAGCTCTAGTGGCCAAATGGCCAAAAAAAGCAATTGGGATTTTCACAGAAAAAAGAAAAAAAAAAAACAAAACAACAAACCCACATCAGCAAGGAAACTCACCTCCAGACCAAACTTGTAGAAGAAGTAATTTATGAAATATTTGGCACAATTAATAAGTCCATTATCTAGATGGAGTCTTGTAATGTCATGAAAGATGGTTTTAGACACCGGGGCCGTGAGGTTGTTTCGACCTCGATAGTATTCCTGATGGCGGTAAATTGTAACCTCAAAGGCCAGAATGGCCAGCATTAGGAGATTATTCTACAAAGCAAGAAAACACAGTTGTGTGAAGCCAAATGCTTTAGCTTGGTCACTTTAAGTAACCCCCATAATCAATCTTTTTTTTTTTCACATTCTTGGTGTCTAAAAGAACAATGCTTTATAAAATCCCACCTCTATAGAAGTCTTGAATTCAATGTTCATTTTCCCTATGGTAGAGTAACAAGGTGGAGCTACCTGCACTGTGCAATCAGGGTAATTTCCAGGATGCTAGGATCTAGAATCTCTAGACAGAAGGCTGGTGATGCTCATTCCTGTTTCTGAAAAAGAACACTAGCCATAGGAAGATGCAGTGACTAGTTGCCTTGGGAGGGTGGTCCAAACTTGTTTGCAACTTTAAGTGCAAAATGATACAGGGCCATCTGGGAAACAGATGAAGCTGCAGGGGAAGTCTTTCAACACCTTGGAAATTTGGCTAGAGAGAGCTGCAGACTGACAAGCATGCTGCTGACCATAACATAATCATAGTGAAGATGAAAATAGTTAATGTTGATGGTACCGCATGTGCTATTCTGATTGCTTTTTTCAAATATCAGTTTCTTTTAGCCTTATAACAGTTCTTGACAGTAGGTAGCATTTGTATTGCTGCAAATCATGTCTGTCCTATGAGAAAAAAATGGGAAAGCTACCCACAAAAAAATGGGATGCTTAGTATTTTTAAAATTCCAGGTGATGAGTATAAATGCTTTATTTCTAAGTGCTTCTGTCAGTGTGGTATGAAGACCGCTCAGATTATCCATCAAAGTAAAATGGGAACAGTCCGAAGCATATTTTTTTCATTAATGTTTGTTTTGACTATTTGCAAAGTTTCTTTTCAAAGATAGGTTGTTAAAAATTGTATTATCTATAATGATAGCTAGCTGGAATTTTAAATAAAAACTTGAAGAAAAAATTATATTACCTTTCAGCATAATATAGGTCTTTTATTAAACATTGTAGAGAAACAATTTAGACAGCAAACATTTCTCATAAATGCTCTACCTACTTCTCAGGAATAACCGCTATAGACAATTTGGTATATTTTACTCGATATTTTTCCTTGTATCTAGAAGAGATCACACTATGCATGGTGTACTGAAATTTGCCCTTTTTTAAAAGCTAATATATTTTGGATGTCTTTCAACATCTCACATTATCAATCTACCTCAATCTTTTGGTGGTTATATAATATTCTAGTGAATATATTTGTCATACTTTATTCAATCAATCTCAAACTACTTGATCAATTTCTTTTCAGCACAATCCAACACTGATGGTAATGTTTAGTCATTTGTTTCAAAGGTGACTCCAAATGTCACATAAAAAGGCGAGGTTACCACTCCAGCAATCCTCAGTGTCGTTTAAAGAGAGCACATTCTGCATGGAGCACTGGGTGTTATACGCAAACAATGAATCATGGAACACTACATCAAAAACTAATGATGTAATGTATGGTGATTAACATAACATAATAAAAAAAAGGCGAGGTTATTATCAGATACGATATCAGAGGTCTCAAGGCAAAGGCTCTCAGGCGTTAACAGTGCAGAGGGGCATGCGAAGTATGGTGGAGGCCTTACCCTCAGGTAGACAAGCAGAGGGGAAGACTTCCTCAGGCCCACCCATTCTGTTGGGTCAATAGGAGCGCTGTAGAGCTGAGACTTGTTCAACTGGTGGATGGGTATATTCGTTTGGTTTTCATTTGGCTGAAAAGAAGAGAACAAAGAGTTTTAAAAAATGGTTGCAGAAATTGGAAGAGTTCAGATTTTTCTCCTCAAGCTTTGTGCAAAGGACACAGTGGGACTGGGAGGGAAAGATCCACTTCAGGGGGGGCGATCTCAGCAGGGGAAGAAGGTTAGGGCCAGGATGTATCGAACATGGCTGAGGTGACTGAAAGGCCGGACAGAATGTGCTTGGGGGTGTGGGCTCCCCAATATCTGTGTCACTTCCCTAAAGACCAGGCAAGAGGAGTCCCCTGTCTTCAAGGCTCACCAAGGAACAGTTAACAGAAAAGTTCTCAGGCTTAATGGTTTGCAGCTGGTACAACATTTTGCAGACGATGATTACACATGTCCAGACAGTGCAGACACTTGAAGCCAGACGGCGCAACTTGGCATATGGCAGAGCAAAAGCCCAAGAAATCAAAAATACATAGTTGAACAGAGACACCTGAAAAGATAAAATCAGAAATGGGGACAAAAATACATAACATGGCACAAGAGCCACAAAATGTGGCAACTCGATTTATTCAGTTTGGCAAAGTCTGATTGAGCTCCTGGCATGTTTGAGGCATTGCCCTAGGTGTGTGTGTGTGTTTGGGGGGGGGGGAATCTTGTATGACAGAAAGATACATAACCAGATGACGTCAATATAGCGTAGCAGTGGCTCAACCACAGATGGGAACAGGCTCCTGTAAGAAGACCCAGAAGGGGTCCTTGGCCCCATCTGGAGTGCCCAGAGCATTTTCTGGAAGGGATCCTGCCTGAGCTGGGCCTTGAAAAATGCGTAAACTTAGCCAGGCCAAGAAAGGTGAGAGGTGCCTTCCAGGTAAAGGATGTACAGGTACAGGCAGGAAAGCATGATGGGACATGGAAGGGACAGGTGGCCACAAACAACTGGAAATTCTGGACTTGAACATAGTGAATGGCAGCAGTAAATGAGGCTGGAGATGCAACTGAGAGTCACACTTTATGGACCCCTTTTAAACCATGCTATGGCCTGGGAACCCTCTGTGCGGAAAATAGAGAGTCAAGAGTTACCAGCAAAAATCTTAAGGAAAGATTTTCATTTTGTTGAAATAAGTATAACTGAAGAATGAAGATGCACCCATCAGAGTTCAGTGACAGGTGAGGAGACCCACTCATGGGTACTGCCAGGAGAACATGACCAGGGCCCAACTAGGGCCGTGGAGCAGGGATGGAGAGGAGTCACAGGTTTGAGATGAGAAGTAAAACTACCTGGAGTTGTTGACTGGTTGGCTGGATGGTGGCAATGGCTGGGGTAAAGGAGGGGGTGTAAGGAAAGCCTCCCAGGTTTCTGGCTTGGGAGCCAGAGCCCTGAGAGGATAATAGTGCCACTACTGAGACAGGATCTTGGTGGGGGTCAGGGGCAGGTGTAAAGAGGGAAGGCAGTGACATCAACTTGCTTTAGACTCTGTGTGTGTTTATCAATCTGGTAAGATGTCTAATCATTTCTAATGGTTCTCCATAGCCAACAGTTCATGGAACAATATAGAAGGACGGCCATTTCACTCATCCGTGGAAAACACTCAGGTGATTAAAATAATGATTAAAATAAGATCTGGATATTGTTAAAATAATGTTGTAAGAACACTTATTATCATCAGCATGAATTAATTAACATTAATAGCACATACTCAGTTGATAAAATTCAACATGTAGCCAGGGCTAAGTACTGTGGGCTATAAAACGTTTCGTCACCTGATTGGCTGACAAAACTACAAAACAAGAAATGAGGAGACTCTGGGACAGCATTTAAGTCTGTAATTTAGTAGCCACTACTTTTCTACTTGTCACTGTCCAGGCAAGGAACCTCTCTGAGAATAAAGCGCTGAAGTATTAGGGTAGTAAGAACTGCCTTTCAGAATTAATTGAGGAGGAAAGAAATACCACCTTGTGAACTCTACAGCGCTCACAAACACAATAAATGTTACATTTTAACAAAATATTTTGATTGGCTAAATGACTCTTCCTTCGTCATCAGCCAGTGTCATGTTAACTGGGATATTTAAAAACATTTCTTTTCTCCTCGATTAATTCTGTAAGCCTATAAAAGCTACTAAGAAATTAACTCTGTTATTCTTTTTAGTATGCATTTAAGGCACTGAGCATAAAAACAGCACAATGAATTTACATAGAACTCTTAATATTTTGAGTGTTAGAGAAAGATACATTTTATGAAGTCCTAACTAGGCTCAAGGTAGCATATCCTGTGTGGATTCCTGGCCTCAAGAAACACATGGGGTAGTGCCAGTGAGAACCGTGTAGACAGTCATGACAATATGGTGGAGGGGATGTCTGCCTGGGCTGAAGTTAGCTGTCTGGGAGCATGGGGCTGATCAGCTAGTCCAGGGTTAGGGAAGACTGTCCATGAGTGTTCAATCTAAACTGAGGTTGGAGATACAAATGGGAGTTAGCCAGGCAGGGGAACAGCAGGTGTGGGGCCTTCTGGCAAGGGAGAGCATGGGGTGGACATCCTTGGAGTAGCAAGTGGCTCACCATGAGAGCAGTGTGATCAGGGTTCCTTCAGAGGGCTTTGGAATCCATCTAGGCTAGGGTGTCTAGGAAAGAAAGTGGTGAAGTGGTCTAGGGCCGGATCATGAGGGTCCTGTAGCTAATGCTTGTGAGGACAGGAGAGCTGTTGAAAGTTTTTGAGTCGAGGATAACATGAACATATTTATGCACTGGAAAGACTGTTGTGGCTGCAAGATGGAATCCATACTGGCAGGAGGAGAGATTGGGGCATGGTTGGGCATCTGGTAGAGTAATCTAAAAGGGAAATGACGTGGAGATAGGGGGCTCAGGTTTAGAGATGTTGAAGGTGTTTTGGGACACTCAAGGATGAGGTCATATCCAGCTGTGACTTGGAGATACGGGCCTGGAGTTCAAAGACCGGATGGCATGAAGACACAGATTTACAATTCTTGCATGTAGATGGTGAGTGAACCACAAGAACTCATGAGACCACTCACAGAAGGTCTAGAATCAGAAAAGCGGGCTGCAGTTAGAACCTAGAGAAGAGAGGAGTTGGTAGGAAGAGAAACAGCCCATGAATGAGGCAGAAGGGAGGGGCCAGGGAATTGTGCTGTTTTGGAAGACAACAGAAGCTCTTCAAGGACAAGGAAATGATTGTCAATAGCCAATGTCATAGAGAATCAAGTAAAATGAGGCCTGAACAGTGTCGGTGAGGTGGGAAAATGGACTCGGAGAAGCACCATACTTCATCCAACATAAACATGGTTGATGATGGTCTTATCCTTTCCCTGATGGTGGGAATGTCGTGGAAAGTACTTAAAAATTTTACAAAAGACAAATATCTGGGCCCCAACCAATATCTGATGAAGCAGAATTTCTAGGGAAATCACTGGTCATCCATGTATCTAACACGTGTCCAGGTGATTCTTATTATCAAGAAATTTGGGGAAGTAATTTTATGCCATACGCCTCCCTCACAAAACACTTTTCCACAAATTTCACTTTCTCTGAATATAAACTTCTAAGGCTTGAGGCCACCACCTTGAGAGAGGAGCCCCTGAGAACTGTGGTCCCCACTGTAGAGTGGCCCAGCTGGCCTCCTCCCTCAGAGCACCTGCAGCCTTGGTGACCGCCTCCACAGTACGACCCCTGCATGACATGCCCTCCCTTGCACCCACAGCCTCCTGGGATGCCTTTAATGTGACTTTGGTTTCATTTGCCAGCCATGACTATCAGACTGAGAGCCAAGGCAAGAAATGTGTCTTTCACGCCTTTGTGCCAACATCTAGTGGAGTATAAGCATTCAATTTATTGTAATTTAGTTTAAGTGCATAATAGAGGCTAAATAAATGGTTACTGAGAGTGAAAATAATAATTAAAACATCAATTGACATGTAGGGTAAATATCAAGCTTGCAAAGACATTTTATTTCCTTTAGCCAGTAAACTTTACTGAGCTGCCACAATTGTCCAGGCCCCATAGGAGCTGCTCAGGATGCTAAAATAAGGTGTGGTCCCTTCCTCAAAGAATAACCTGATCTCTCAGAGCTTTCTGGGAAACTTTGAAATTAGAAACATATAGCTGCATATAAAAAAAGATGACAATGTTAGATATATATATATTTAAAATCTAGGTCCTTCCAAAGTGGTGTCCCTCTGGTAAGAGATAATGATGTAAAAGAATGGCCTCTATAATAAATTCTTTCTCATGGTCTCTTCTTCCTCTAATGCCCATGATGATAACCTTATAAAGGTTTAATGTTTGACCCCAAAATGACCTGAGAAATGACTCTGAAATTTTGTGAAAACAAGCAGCCTGCTGATGGCCTTGGATAAGGAAGAAGATTTCACTGGGGTCGTTGACTTTGTTCTCATTTTGCCATTTACTGATCAGCAATTTTTGAGAAAGGATATCTTTTGTACAAATCAAAGTTAATAAGCTATGAATGGAAACTATGTGTAGCAAATGTCATCACTGATGGGCTTCTCTGGTTGAGGATGAGCCAAGCCTTCAAAGGAGAAGAGGCCCCTGAAGGAATAAATCAGCAGCTCAGAGGTGCACAACATCAGGGGCTGCTGGTCACAGGTGAACAATGCCCCTGGAATTGTGCAGCATAGCTTCCTTCCTGCCCCCGCCCAATGTGAACCCTAGACATTTGTCTTTGTTATAAGCAGATAAGATTCAGACATATCATATCCTGGATTTGGCACATGGCTCCTTATAAGAATCAGTGTTTGTCTTTCTTCCCCAACTGTATACTCATTAGCATAGAAAGAGTTCAGTTGAAACCTCGTGAGGCACCAAGTTAGAACCAATGGAGGCAAAACCTTCCAAAATGAGGTGCTAGCCAGCCATGTAGAAATTTCAAAACAAAACTGTTGATGGGAAACCGTTTAGAGGGCTTTTCAAGCTCTTGGGGAGGGTACAAATGGGTCAAGATGGTGAAGCTGACAGGAGGGAGTGTGAAGAAATTTCTTCATAGGAGGTGCTTCTGTCAGTGCCCACCCCCCACAAGGTGATGGGGTAGGAAGGAAGGGATGCTACATTCTCTACCTAAACCCCAAACAAGGAGCTTCAAACAGTACCATAAAGAGATGCTAATTTGTGTATTCTGGAATCTGGACACTGATGGCCAACTTCACCCAGAAAACCCAGCTGGTACAGCTTTGGTGACTAGGCCAGGAGTTACCTCATTGCGAGACACATACACTAGCAGAGCACAGACTGCATGAGTGCGGCCCTTAGACCTGAAGGGGGAAGAGAGAGGGCCCGGAGCCGTCCTATGTCCTGCTCAGTGACACTGCCTGCCCGGGGAATGAGACTCCAACAGAAAGGGTCAGGAGGAGCCGATGCTGGAACCAGGCACTAGAGGAGCCCCTGAGAGAAGGGGGGGTTTAATCAGCCCCAGGCCACTGTGAGGCCATCCTAAGAAAGCACACCACCATTCCCACCTGAGGCTGTGGTCCAGCATGGGAGGCCTTATAATGCAAGTTAGTTCACTGGAAGGAAGGGCAGAGAGGGAGGCAGTGAAGGGTGTGTGTGTGAGAAAGAAAGAAGCTGCTAGAAGAGGAAACGCTTCTATCTGGTAAGAGATTAGAGTTTAGTGCTGGTGAGGATGCAGAGAAAAGGGAACTCTCGTGCACTGTCGGTGGGAATGCAAACTGGTGCAGCCACTGTGGAAGACAGTATGGAGCTTCCTCAAAAAGTTAGCAATAGATCATCTACCCTATGATCCAGCAATCACACTGCTAGGTATTTACCTAAAGAATACAAAACACTGATTCAAAGGGATACGTGCACCCTGATGTTTATAGTAGCATTATTTACAATAGCCTAATTATAGAAACAGACCAACTATCCATCAACTAATGAATGGATAAAGAAGATGTGGTACTGGAGTGTTACTTAGCCATAAGAAAGAATGAATTCTTGCCATTGGCGACGATGTGGATGGAGATAGAACATATTATGCTAAGCAAAATATGTCAGTCAAAGAAAGACAAATACCATGTAATTTCATTCATCTGTGGAACTTAAGAAGCAAAACAAATGAGCAAAGGGTAAAAAGAGAGAGACAGAGAGGCAAAGCAAGAAACAGACTTAACTGTAGAGAATACACTGATGGTCACCAGAGGGGAGGTGGGTGGGGGATGGGTGAAGTAGGTGACAAGGCTTAAGGAGGGCACTTGTGATGAGCACCCGGTGTTGTATGGAAGTGCTGAATCACTGTAGTGTACATCTGAAACTAATATCACACTGTATGTTAGCTCACTAGAATTTAAATAAAAACTTAACAAAATAAAAAATAAAAAGACTTCTAACTTCATGAGAACAAAAAGAGATCAGAGTGTGGTTCTTTTCTGTGACCTGACAAGTCTAAATAATGAAGTGAGATTCTGTTTGCTTTCTGAGGTAACTATAGGACTTTCTATTACCTGGGAATGATCAGAAAGTTTTGCAGTCAGGGACATGGAGAAAACTTTCTCTGTAGAATACATTTTAAAGGGACAGTTGAGGTCTGAAATGAAGTGATTTTTATGATTACAGCCCACGTGTTCTGATCGCTTGATACTGCAGTGACGTTAATAAGAATCAGTCATGAGGGGAAGCCCAGAGGCTGAAGTCAGTGCGTGGAGGACAGAGCTCATGATGTCCAAGGATCAGGCAGGAACTCACTCTTTGGGGCCGGAAACCCCTTATGCAGGTGGAATAACAGGATGTGAAACTAGGGTGACACACTTTGGGGCTAACTTTCTCACAAGGGGATTCTGGCAGATGTTAGCAGCAATGGGAGCAGTTTTTCTCTGAGGCATGAACATCTGATGTGCTTTAAAGTTATAAGTGAAAGAGATGGAATTAGGGAGGAAAGTTCTGGAAGTCTACACAATGTATGAATCCTAGAGAAGGAAATGGTCATACGGCATCAAAGGCCTTTTTCCTAATGGTGTAACGGGATGAACAGGTCATGACGCTTTATCAACTTGATAGTCTATGTACAAGACATTCTTGGGACTCATTAGGATGATTTTAACAAATATATGCCTGCCTTTTGTTTAGGATTTGTAAGAAGTGGTATCATTGAACTCTTCCTTTCTCTTTCTGAACTCCATAGGATGGATTTCAGATAGTGGATTTTCCGTGCCCTACTCACACTAACTTCTTTCATTTAATGCCCATTGGCATCATAAAATGTCTTCTCTGCAACAACTTCTCATGCCGTCCAAAGACATCTGTACATCAGATTTGGTTAATTCCGAAATGACCTTTGCTATTTGTAGCCAAATGCCTTCTCTTGCCCTTCTTCGTTGCTCTTTAATTCTCTACCCTTGAATTCTTTCTGAATTGGTCAATTTACGTCTACAGATGCTTAAACATCTTTGTCTTCAATGAATACACATGGCAGGCTAGATTTTAGTTCTAATTAATGTATAGACTGTTAACAGTGGAGTGCATGTCCCTTTCTGCTATAAATCTCACAGGTAGAGTAGTTTCTGTTTTTATTCCCACCTGGCAGTGATGATGGATCCATTCCAGATGGTTTGTATGAAGTAGAGAATTGTCTAGTTTAGACTGGGGAGCTCACATTAAGGTTCATCTCTTAGTTACCTACTTGTGAAACTTTTAGGTTTATGTTGTTGTAGTTGTAATATGATATTATTTAACTTTTTAAAAATTAGAGGCAGGAGTTCCCTGACTGAATTTTTAGAGGGCAAAGACTCTTTGAATTGTCACTCAAAACTAGTCCAGAGAAATGAGAAATATGTGTAAATTATCTGCTGAATAAATTGAAAAGAGCTAATCTCTTCATAGTCAGCATCAAATAATTGTTGGCTGAATGATGCCTCCCCTCCTTCTAGATGAGAAAAGAGAACTGCAATACAATGTTGAAACACGGTGTCTTGTCTCAAAACATCCAGTAATAAACAAGGTGAACTCTGGCACAGATTTTACTAAATTTGGGAAGCTGAGTTTACTCCTTGGTAACATAAACTGGCATATTATTGTTTTCCTCAAAGAGAGTTTATGCACAGGTAGTACAAAAGAGCAGCCTACTCTCGCACAATTCAACTAAAGACTCCATGGAAATAAGTAACCCTTCTGATATGACCAAGCCAAGGAGGAACTAAGCCAGGAGCTTCTTTCTGCCCTGCTATGTTTCCTACGTCTCAGGACAACTGCCCTTTGGTTTTCTACATGTCAAAGTGTATGTGCTGTCTCTGAGGCTTGGTGTTCTAATTTAATGGGGATTTCATTTAAAATAAAATCATGGACAGTTGGGAAAGGAAAGCGATGACCCACTGTGGTTTTGTTTGGCCTGAAGATACAACAAATGTTCACTTGCCTCTTTCACAGAAACCCAGATAATGTACGATGAAACAATTTTGATGATATGTAACTCCAAAATCCACCACATGAACACCTGCAGCTTGTGGAAATACTCCAGGAATTTTAAGAAGAGCACAGTGAGGCGGTCAATCACCAGATGCCATTTGTTCCTTAAATCTGCAAAATAGGAAATTCACCCAAGGGCATAAAACGTTGTGGGTTTTTTTTTTTTTTTTTGCATTATTATTTAAAGCAGATCTTGTAACATTCAGGTTGGAAGGAGAAGCTGCAAAATAATAGTGATGGATGAATTCTAAGAATTTCAAAATCTGGAGGAATGGGGTCTAAAAAGTCCCACATCATGATGATTTAGACGTCATGCACCAAGACTCTAAAGGACAAGGTTGCTCTCCTTAAATTCATTAAATCAGCATGAAGGAGTATTTTTTGACCTTATTTACTCTTATTTACTTTATTCCCTAATTTCTTGGGAATATTAGGTAACTGAGCTCCCTTGAAATGACACTTATCTTCCAACAACCGCGCTTCTGTAAGTTCCGGGAGCTTAAAGAGGGAGTGGACAAAGCTCACTGGTCACCCCGTTGGAGCGAGCGGCAAGAGCCTGCTCCTTGTTGCAACTGAGAGTGAACACTGAGTGTCTGAATGACCCAGTCCCAGTTCACGAAATGGGGTCAGACTCACCCTAATCATAATTTTTAATCATATTAGTCATCTCCTTCTTTCCACCTTGTGCTAAGTAGTAATATTTTGCAGACTGGGGTCATGCTTCTGTTTAGAAGGGTTGTTCATGTGAATGGAAGTCACCACAGAACTATTTTGTGGCATCAGAATGTCACCACATGTGTAGACAAAAGCTCATGAGCCCAGACAGATAAGACCTGAGCATCTCTAAGTAGCTTCTTCTTCACATGGCTGGGGTGGTTGTGGTAGTTATTGTCTTCAGTTCTAAAAGTTTCAGAAGGTCTCAGTTATTGTGAAAAATGCTTATATACAATAGTATAATAGTTGATACAAAGATTTCAGTCATAACCGAGCATAATTTAGAGGTGTAGATGGCAGGTATATGAGGGAGTGCCAGAACAAAGTACAATCCAGTTTTTGGTGAGATCCTTTTAGTAAAGCTCAAAACCTTCATGCAGTAGTAGAGCAAATCTTAGTCCTGGGTCCTTGGTCCCACCGAGCTTTGTTCTCCTTCACCCTGAGGAACAGCCAATGCTTAGACATGGACAGGGCCATTCTGGGTCCCTCTCAGGGTCTTCTGAGATGAGGGGGTAAAAGGGACCAGGTTTGGGGGAATTTGCCTTTGGGAGGGATCTTCTGCCTTGTGCTTTTTCATTTTCTAATCCTTTAAAGCACAGAGCACCAGAACAGACTAAGCATTCTGCCTTCTCTGTCAGATAAGGCGTCCTGATCACCACGGACGCTCAGTTCTCGTCATGCCCTATGAAACGTTACCTCAAGGCTATAAAGAAAATCAGAAAAAAGAGCCTAAAGAATAAAGAGGGAAAACCTAAACTGACAATGACAACAAAAAGACCTCTAGGACTTGGCTAGACATGATAATTATCTCATCGCTCATTTGCCCCTCCAGTTCCTAGGTCCTAAAACATTAGGACTGAACTATAAGTATGCTCTTAATTACCAGTTCCCTGGAGAAGTCCCAGACTGGTTTCTTTGAGAATGCATTTGAAAAGGCCCTGTCTAGAACTTTCTGAAATTCTACATAGTTGCCTACCTCTGCTGCTGGTAGGAAACATCCCTGACTAGGTTTCTGACTGAGCCCAGGTAAGAACCACACACACAGCCTGAGCCTGGCGGGGACCACCTCTGGTGGCTCAGGAGCTGACAATCAGCCATCTGCTCTCTTCTGCTACCTCAGGATCACAAGGAAAGGATGGGAGCAATTGGAACCGCACTGTTGTAACTATAGCAGCCAAAAGACCACAGCCCAGCTTCTACTTCATGGACTGGATCAAATCTCTATCCACCTGGAACAAGTCTGTTTCATTCACTGAGTCTGTCAGCCAGGATTTTCTGAGCCCCTGTTGGTCGTGGGCGGGTTACCTGATGTCTCTTCCTCCTCCTCTTCCTCCTCGTCCTCCTCTTCCTCCTCCTCCTCGCTGTCTTTCCCAAGCTCAGCCTTCTCAGGGCACCCCTCTGGTTTGTCATCCCCACGCTCGGCCAGCTTCCTGATGTCCGGCTTCTCCAGGCTGGCGGTCAGATTCATCATGGCAAGGTCCGGAAGGCTGCCTTCGGGGTGGGCCAGTCTGTTGGCAGAGAGCAGCCAAGTCAGGAGAGGAAAGAGTGCGGGAGAGATCTGAGTGAGGGGCAAGTAAAAGGAGGATAAATAAAAATGAAAATCAGTGCAGGTGCACAGGCCTTGCAATGTGGGGTTGTTAGTGTCTTGTCACTTTTTTTTTTTTTTAAGCTCTTTCTAAAAACAAACTGTAAACTCAGTTAGGTCTTGTTAGCTTTTCCAATTCGGGTTCTAATGATTAGTCAGAAATGAGAGCTATCAACACCTAAACTTGACATTTTTCCCGGAGGAGAAAATGGTCAGAGTTTAGGATGTAGAAGCATGAAATGGCAATCATGTAGAGCAAGCATTTCATGGCTTCACGGGGGACTTACTCATTTTGGTGGATTGGTAATTTTTTCTTGATGCTGCTCAAAGTAATTGAAATAGAAAGGAAAAAAAAAAAGGAGATGAGAACAGAAGAATTATAAGGAATGTCAGAGATCACACATCATGCTACATATCATTCACTATCGCATTCCTGTATGCGTTTGTGGTAAGTCCTAATGCCAAGTGCATTCCAGGATGGCGTCAATAGAGTGCTTTTGCTATGAACCCTGGGTTTGGCGGCTGAGTTGAGAGTGGACAGGATTGCAGGTCATAAAGGGAAGAACGTATAGACGACAGAGGCAAATCATGTCATGCTCTTTTAGTAATGCAGCAAACCATCCCACAAGAATCCAGTCATTCACACTCTAAATAGGATTTTTAAAAATTACTCTTAAATAACGTGTAATCGCAGTCAACCTTTGCACAGGCTCATCCCACTCTGCTGTCATCTAAAGCAATATGCAGTGGAGGCAAAATGCTTTCAGGAGTAAGAAGTCTGCATTAGGTCCCAGTCTGCAGGCACTGGTGCTTACTGGGGGACTAGCAGTCATGGGGACATGGGGTGTGACAGCCCAGGTGAGGCACGGCGACAGTTTCGCTGAGCCCGGACAGCAGCCAGAGCATTACAATTTATTTCATACTGGACAATAATGAGTACCATCTTCCTCCTAAATTGTTAGAAAGTAGATCTTTTTCCTCATAGCCAATTTGAAGGAACATTTGTGGGCAATAAAGAATATCAGGGAAAAATCCACTGGAAATACTGAGAGTCTTCTCCATTTATAATAATTAATGTATATTTCAGCCTGGTTGTAACAGGATGGACAATTAATAATGTTATCCTGCCTGTATAATTGTGGGCTCTGAGCATATTATTTAACCTTTCTGAAATTCACTTTTTTTTCTGTAAAATGAGTAAGTTTGGCTAGATAAAAACCTACACTTATTTGCAACTCATTGATTTTATATTTGAAACACATCTGTGAAGCTGGGTAACTATTGCAATGAATCTGCATTGTCCTTAGACTTTTAGAGTTTTATCATTCAAAAGTAATTCCTCTTAACAGGGTGCCAAGCAGGTAAATTATGGAATGCAGAAACATTGTGAATTGAATAAAGAAAGACCATCCTGAGGATGGCTCCACATTGGTGGAAGGAGTTACGATGACATACCACTTTCTTATTTTCCAAAGCTAGTCAATCCACCCTCCTGTCTTTGGGGAAGTTCCCCCCACCCCCCACTCCTGAAACTCCAATACCATATTTTACACACCAGCACTGCATGTCAAATCACAGGGGGCATATATGCTGTTCTTGCTTTGCTGGGACTCTGCATGTGAAATGGTGTTAAGTGTAAAAGCAGTCAGCTGTCACACAATTGCCAATATTTATATGTTCTCTTCAGCATTGGCAGGGGACGCATTTTGTAAGTGAGAAGATACCTCTCATTATGACATTTGGTGGAAGGATGACCATCTTGGAGTGCATTTTTACCATTCTACATCAGTACAGCCACGACTTAGTACTGACAAGAAAAACAACTTGCCAAGAATTAGAGCTAATTAATGGAATGAAACTTACAGAGATGAGGCTGTTTCTGCAGCTGTCATGCTGGCTATATAACAAAAAGTCCTCAAGCGAAGAGATCCCCAAAGTGTCTTGCCATAGGCAGGGCATATTGAGGGGAGATTAGCGAATGAAGGAATCAAAGAGAAACACTAGAGTAAACCTTGTGGAAGTGTGTCCAGAAGGTGGACTTCTGGAAACTTGTAACAGTCTACAAGAGATCTGGGACAAGATAATGTTGGGGAGAGAAGAGAACCGAATATCTGTGTCTGAACCAAGTATCTGCACATTTCCGTCTGACATAATCCTTGGGAGGAAACCAGGTATGTAAGATCCAGATGCCTTCTGGAGCAGTCTAAAGTTGGGAGCTTGTAATGGATGACAGAGAAAAAAGGGAAAACCTGTATCAGCCTGTTGTTTACTAGACTCTAGGAGTCTGTTAACTGAGAAATTGCATGAGAAAATCTGTGTGCACAAAATATGTACAGATGAAAATAGTTTTAGTGCCTGGAGTTTATGATTTTACAAAGGACACCTGTGTAAAGTCTTTCATTTTTCTTCAATTTTTTCATAGCAGTTTTTTTGAAGGCAATACAAAATAAGGTTAAAGCATGCTCATTGGAATCAGAAAGACTCAGATTCAAGCCTCACCTAGACAACTTACTAGCTAGATGATTTAGCAAAACTCCCTACTCTGTCCCCTAAGTCTCAGTCTGCTGATCTGCAAAATGGAATAATAGCACCTACTTCACAGGATGCTGGGAAAACTAAGGTGATTTCTGTTAAGCTGTTAATACAGTGCTTCGCGCACAGGGAATAGTTTTAAAGTAAAGAACCATCTGCTAATGATAGATCTTCATGTACCACTTTGATAATTTGTATCATGAAAAGGCGGAGTTAGAAATATGTCTTTGCAAGGGACCACACCATGCTGGACACCACCATGCTGGGACAAGGGCTCAGCTTGGACTATAACTCTGTCATTAGCACATTCTTAACAGAACTTGTATATTACAATGGCCATTTGGAAGAAAAAGAGCAAAGGTTTCTTCTTTGGGAGTCTGTGTCCACCATTCTCAACCTTCTGTGCTCTCTGCTGTCTGCCCACCACCTGCCACCATGCATTTGCTGAGGCTGGGCTGCTGCGCAGGTGGGGCTCTCTGCACAATGTGGAGCTCATGGGCAGAACTAGCCCCCAGTTTGCCATAGTGAACAGCTGGACTGAATCTCCTCTCCTAGAAAGCCTGTGTACGTCAGTGTAGATATCCCCCGCCCAATAAATTTTAAAAAGGGATCCTGTTATTTCAAAAAGTAAATTGGTAACCACACTCCCTGAAACTTACAATATAGGTAATTCTGTGCTGATCTTCGTGTGCAGATGATCTAATCAGCACTTGAAGGAGATTTATAAATAGACATGGTGATCAACTGGATTCTCAGAGAACCCCCTCCCCCACTTCCTTAAAACCCACCTTTTTGCATGCTTTTCCCCACTATGGAGTTCATTTTCTTTTCTTTTGCATTGTCTTTATCCATGCCTATAACTTCTTCACCTTGCTTTTACAATGCTCCGGGCTCTGCGCTGTAACCCTCTTACTGACTGACCATTTCTCCTTCCGCAGTCTAACAAAGCAGGTGATGTTCTCTTTGTGTTTTCACTCTTTCCTTCTGCACCCACAGCTTTCTTTATACGGTTCTTTATACGGTCCTTGATGCGTGCATCTCTCCATTTGTATCTACTTAATTTTAATCTAATGATGGTTCTGGGGGCTCTTCCTTTGAGGGTGGAAAGCCAGTCTTAACTCTCCTGGGCTCCCTTGCAAAATGTAGCACTGGGCTTGGTATACAACGTGACTCACTGAAGTTTGGCCAATAGATTCTACACACACCACATGGGCATTCTTATTTGAAACAGAAGAAACAAATTATGTTACATGGACAGTTGAAGAAACCTAATTCTGTATTGGGAACTAACTTTGAGTAAATATATGAAACCACATATTAAGGTAGTTTCCATGAAAGAAAATGGAAAGTCTACCATTGTAACATCTCCTTAGTCTAAATTCCACTTATTTTTATGACTGTTCTAATTTGGAATATGTAGTAATGTAAACTGCACCCACCCTATTCATTAGACTATTAGAGAAAAGAGGTGTCTTGCAAATTTCTAGTGTTTATAACTAATATTTAAATAATATTTATACTGCTTAAGATTATTTTCTAGAATGTATACACACTTTTAGAAGATGGTATTCACAGATGAGCACTTGATTTGTAAGTTTAATATCACATCTTAAATGGGCATGGTAGTAATTTCCTCCAAAAAAAACCTACTCAACAAATTGGGTGTAACATGGCCCTAGGTTCGCCATATGACACAGAAATGACCATTATTCCTGTTGAAATATTCTAATTCATTCTGTTTAGGAATTCAGTTGGAACTTCCTCTCAATTATTCGTATCATCAAAATTTTATCAGTCACCCACTGTTCTTACCACCCCTACCTCACACCTTGTTAGATCATGCCTACATTTTAATCAACCCAGAAGCTGAATGTAGGTATGTCTTCTCTTTCATCCAGAACTTACATTTACAAACACTTTATTCTGCTTATGAAATAACACTGAGCATACAAGGAAGAAATTATGGAAGAAAGAAAGCTTAATTAAAGGATTGACTTACTATTTTCATCAAGACCAGGTCCTATTCAAAATTGGACATGCTTTACACACAGCCTTTCAGAAACACAGTGAGGGAAGAGTTTATTGGGTAACATCTTCCCTGGGGAACGACTTTGGCCTTTTTTAATAAGCATTCAGACTAAAATGAAAGATTCCACAGCAAAGAAGATAGTGCTAACAGTGGAATGTTTTGAGTCTTTAATTATTTTAGATGACTCTGGATCTTGATCATTCTAAGAATTCCTGAGTGCATTCCCTGGCCTTGTGACTTGGGTTAATGGGGATAGGCATTCTCTCAAGAGAGAAGTCTGAGACAACCAGAACCATAACTTGTATCAGCCCCTCCTGTTAGAGCCCATCAAACTGACTTCTGCCTTCTTAAGTGTCCCAGCCATCTCCTCATATAGCAAATGATAAATACTTTACGGGAAGAAACAGAGACAGAAAGAGATGGATGGACAGGGGAAGAGGGAGAGAGGGAGAGGGATGGATGGAGGGATATGGGAGTAGAGGGGAGTGAGGGGGAGAGGGAAAGGAGGAGAAGGGGAGGTGAAGAGAGATTGAGAGAGAAGTTCCTTATGTTTAGAGAGATGAAATTTCAATAGTTGCTCAAGATGTCCAGCTAGAGTCTTTATCTTACTTCTCTGCCTATCAGCTAAAAACCCGAGGTTGACTCTCCTCTCTCAGGTTGTCAACAAAACTAGCTCCCAAAGGAACCAGCCAGTCTTCATCTCTCCTTCTTCAGTGATCTGCACAGTGATGCACTAATTTTTCACACTTCTTTCTAGAAGTTTTGGTCCCCAGGCTTTGCTATTTGGTTGTCTGCCTTGGGATGTTACTTAAGAGAAAAGCGAATGGAATAGAAAACCAACAGATCTTTCAAAGAGTTATTCTGCTAATTGGATTTATTGCAAAATACATGTTTCTATGAACTAAATTACTGGCTTAGGAGTGGATATTTTAATTCACTTATTTAATGAAGTCAGGATAGCTTTAGGAAATTAGATCCCAAAGGATCTTTTTCTCTGTACTCTTAGGGAAGTTGAGGATAACTCTGCAAACAACACTTATCAAAGCTTACTCTTTATTATGTGTGGTCATCTGCATGTTTTATCTCCCCAGCTGGGTGATAGGGCTCGAAGGTAGGGCCCTGTCTCAGTGCCCATCTCTGCATCTTTTGTGAAATCTGGTGACGTAAAAGATCTTTCTTCAATATGCTAATCTTTCAAGTTGGGGTATATTTGAAGAAACCAATATCTTAATTTTCTTTTAACCATATAATTGTTGTAACTATTACCACTTCGTTCAGGAAATATCCACTGAGGGTCAACAGATGGGTGAGGCCCTGAGGTAGGTGATAAGTGGACACGTGGTGAATTATACAAGGACTCCAGGCCTGAGGAGCTGACGCCTCTGGCAAGGGAGATAAGACAGGCAGGCAGACAGAGTGTCAGAAGGCAGCAATGGTACACTGGGCTGTGAAAATTCAGAGGAAGGGCAGAATATTGTAGCGGGGAAAGTTGGCATTTGTGGGCAGGTTTGTGGAGGAGGTGGTTCTTGAGCTGAGCTCTGAGTGATGTGTTCAAGAGGGCAATAAGCTCTCAGGCAAGCATTGAGCTAATTTACCAAAGAATAAAAGTAACGGGGCATCCATTTGAACCAAGACCAAAGGTTGAGCACCAGCTGAAGACCCTTGGAAACCTCTGAATCCACTTGCAGCACCATTCAGGATAAACATGAAATGGTTTGGTTGGCAAAATACATCCATGAGCATACCTGAAGACCACTGTCCACTATCTGATGACATCATTTACTATCTGATGACATCATTTTTCGTTTACAAAACAGCGAAGTGTTTAACACACCAAGAAACCGTTAAAAACAAACAAACAAACAAGAGAGAAAACATTGAGGTACCCACCTATTTATTATTAGATATACGCGCCCATTGACTTTGGCATGGCTACGAGGTGAGAGATGGAAGCACAAGGTGGCATGCGGATGAGGAGACAGGTGGGAGAGAGAAAGAGGAGACTGTTAGAGAGCAAAGAGGTAGACTGTCTTGCAAGCTTTAAGTATTCAGGTGTGTGCTCATCGATACTTCCATGCACGACGACGAGTCAGGGCAGCCAGGGTCAGGAGAATGCGAAGTTAGATTAGTCAGGAAAAATGCTTGAAGGGAACAAGTTGCTCCATTCTTCTCGTCCCTCCCCCTCTCACACACTTGACTAAAAATTGGTAATGTTTCAATTTTCAGAGCACAGTTATCAAGTAAAAGACAATCTAAAAGATGAATTCTTGCTCTTTCCCCCAAATTAAAAAAAAAATCCTACTAAGTAACCATATGCAACATAGTATTCCCTAGGTTTTCTAAGACTGAAGTTAAACAAAGTCATTTTGTTTCTATATGCATGTTCTAAAAGAAAGTATGGACAAATTGCAGGGATGGATATTTAATTATACAATGGATATTTCACACATTATTATTAAATATATATGTTATCAGAGACTGTTATTCCCAATTTGTGGGCCAGATTTTGTAAAACATCTACAAAGGAGGCAGGAGCAGAGAAGGCAAAGCATGACAGTCAATCCCAACTCTGTAAATACTTCTTTCTCTTCCTCATTTTGATCTTAATGTGGTCACTTATTAAGGGCTCCAGGGACAAAAAAAAATATTGTTAGTAAGGAAAATACCCGGATGGGAACAAGTTGCTTAAAAAGATGGGATATATATCCTACGCTCAAAGTTAAAATTTGGGGACTTTTATATTAAACTGTTACAGGAAATCCCAAAACACAGAACTTGAATTTGAACCAAACCTTGAACTCTATAAGGTCTTAGAAAACTGTTTTTCGAAGAACTAAAAATGAAATCCCATGTTCCTAACCTCTTTAGGTAGCTGGCCTTGTATACTCTCTCATCACTCTATGTCTTCTTGGTAGAAAATTGTTCAGGGCATGCTCGGGGCTAAATCCATGGCCACGAGGAAGGCAAGCAATGACCTCAAATGGCTACAGATCATTTAGATCTTCTTTCTCCTCTTGCCATGGCATGGAGGGTGAGGGCTGTGAGTGGAACAGCCATGGAAACGGAGCATCTCCACATGAGACTGTAGTCCTTCCCCAGAACCTACATAATTAAATAATGTTCTACATGCTTCCAGGGAACTCCGAGGAACAAATTCCATTTTCACATACCCTAGGTCTCAAAAATTGTGATTCTTTTGGGCTGGTACAATCTTTGTTGAGCTGCATGGTCTCCTACAAAACTGTGGTCCTGAAAATCTCTATTTTCCTGGAAACTGTAACCTATATCTCTATTTGATTGTGTGACATTAGATTCAAAGACATGATAATAAGAGCAAGGGCAGGAAAAAGCTCCTACATCCTGGAGGAACTTGGCACGAGGAGAAAAATAGAGATCCAAGGGAAGAAAGGCATTTAGAAGAAAAAAAAATTAAAGGCATCATTAGCAATTGCCAATCATTACATTTCTTTTACAAACATATAAATATACTTTGCTTACCAACAGGTTTTTCTTGATTATTGAATATGACCTTTTGAACAAATGGTGCTGGTTATAATGAAATAAAGCATGTTACCTTATCAGAGTTAAACATCAAATACTAATTTTATCCCCAGCATTCACAAGCAATGTCAAAAAAGTCCTCAAAAATACTTCTACTAATTATTGATAAATCTCATTTTCCTATAAGGGCACTGTGTTTGTAAGCTTTTAATCTTAGGGTGACTTCTTTTGCTAACAAGTTTGCCTAGAAGTAATCTCTCTTAGGGGGCTCCCAGACTTCTAATAACTACCTTATTTTTCCTAATACTTGATTATCACTGAGGGTAGCCACTGACCCCATCCGTGTCCTCTCCCTGGTGGGGTGTTGGGAGGAGACAGGTTTTAGCTGAGCTTGCTTATTGATGGTGCCTTGACAGAATAAGAAATAAATGCCCGATAACTCTGGATTCTACTGGTTGGGAGCCATTCACAGACTGAAAGGCATCTGGAGCATACTCAGAATAAAAAGGAAATGTAAACTCTGGTCCAAAAAACACAAAATGGAAAAGAAATCTGCTGGCCATCAATAAATAGATAGAGATTATAAAATGGTTTTCATCACCAAATAAAAGAGTCTTGGAGTTATCTACGACTCCAGTCCCTAGTATAGAAGAAAACTGAACATTTGGTAGTTCATAAAACTGTGCGTGATGAAATACTACTTCATCTTCTTTTGCTGTGCTCATTGTTTCCCTTGAAAAAGAATTCAGAGCGAGTCAAAAGGACTAAAGGGGATTGTCGGCTGGCACCTGCCCTCCCTCCATACAGCCCTTTGCTTCGTTGGTTGCTTAACAAGGGTTTTTCCAGGAAATGAATCATAAGCTAAATCTGAAGCAAAGAGAGAAATCAGTATGAATGTTCATTAGAAGAATGCTTGAAATTTCCCTGTAAGGGAACCGACTCTGAAATTTGTGATAAAACCATTGTGGTTGCAACACACAGGGGCCTGGAGAGAGACACCTCATCTGTTGCTTGTAAGCATTTTATATATTTATAGATGAGAAGACAACAGAGAGCTGATAAAAGCAAACACTGTTCATCACTTTAGTTCCTTACATGATCTGCTGATTAGTAGTAGACTGCACTTTCTATCCTTTTAGTGGAAGTTCATTTCCAAAGTGGAAGGAAAAATTCTGCACATCACATTTTGGTACGCTCTTGCTTCTTCACTGGTTGTTAGCACAACAGAAAACTCATCCTCTGAATCAGCCAGATTTCCTTAATGTTCTAAAAACACATCACAGCCCAGACACAAAATAGCCATCGCCAACTCTCAAGTATTTGCATCTGCGCAGCTAATTTAAATTTACTCACGTGACGATCAAGATCACTTTGCATTAACCAGTCATGAGTCACTATGTATTGTTTCAGAAGTTGTCATAAAATACTCCACATTTTTTTCTCATTTCTTTTTCTTACTCACAGGTGGGTACCCATGGAAAGCTTAAGGTTGAAATTCTAAGGTTAGTTATTGGCTTCCTGCAGGGGCCCAACACTCTCCACAGTAATGACAGTTATCTTTCTAAACTCTAAGGGTCTAATCATGTCACATTTTTTGCTGTATTTATATAGCAGATATATAAATATGTTTATATATTATATGTATTCTAATATATATCTTATATGTTACATATTATGCTTACCTTATACATTATATTCATATATATGTATTTCTATTACAGAAATATAAATAAAACTAAGTGTAATAAATGAAAAAAAATGAAGTGGGGAATTAAAGTGGTTGCGCCCAGAGCAAGAGGCTCGTGCTTCTTGCAAGCTCTCACCTGTAGATGGCGCTGTCTTCCTTGCTAGGAATGGACTTCAGGTCTGTGAGCTCCAGAAACCGATCATGGAAGTAGTGAAGGTGTAAAATGCACACCAACAGAAAGGAAGTTGGGATGAATATGCGAGTGAACAGTTCTGCCACGGTAAACTGTTTTAAGCCAAGATCCTCGAGCCTGTGAAACAAAAGAAAATGAAATGAAACAAAAAGCAATTGCCTTTCTTAGGCAATGAGCGCACTTTCTTTTTGCTATAAATCATATCATAGTCCTTCACTGTCCGGTTACACCATTTCTTGCAACCCTCTCTCCCATGCATTTGCTTTGGTTTTTGTCTCCATCAATCCAACTGACCTACTCTTCCAGCGGTCAGTAACAACCTCAATATTGTCAAATTCAGTGGCTGCTTCTCTATCTTTAATTCTGCCTCTAGTCCTTCTCGAAATAATTCTGGTCTTGGTGCCGCCACACTGGCCTGGTTTTTCTCTTCTGTCACTGTCTCCTCCTTTTTTATTGGACCTCCAGATGTGAAATAGCCCCAGACTTCAGTGTTGAGTCTCTTCTCCACTTATTTTTCCCTAGGTTATCTCATAAGTCCCAGGGATTTATACATCATCTTACCACCAAATGACTCAAATGTGCATTTACAACTCAGGCTTCTCCCGTGGACTCTTGTGCCCAAATGTTTACCAGAAGTTGTTGGTTTTTTTTGTTTTTCACAGTTATTTCATATTGTCTTCCAAACACTGTTCTTGGCTTCCTAGTTTTGCTCAGCGACGCTCCTCTCCAGCCCTGCCCCCCACCTGAGTCTTCCCTGGTGCCACCGCCTACCCTGTGCTACATTCTGGAATCAGGAACTCTGTCTTTTTCTGCCTTCACATCTCATTCTCACATTTCTGTCGGCCTCCTAGGCATCTCTTGAAGCTGCCCACTTCTGTTACCCGTCTCTGTGCCACCTACTCTAGATGAAACCACCATCATTTCTCACAGGACCCCTGCTGTTGCTGGCTAACCCGCCCTGTGGTTTCTACTCTTGCCCTCTGACAGCACTTTTTTTCAGCCCACCAAGTGTTCCTTAAAGACTTAAAATTTTCACCCAGAATAAAATGCCAACACCACTACCTATGAGCCATGCACATCCTGGGCGCCTGGCTGCATTCTCCACCTCTGCTCCGTCCACTGTCCCCCTTGCTCCTGGCAGCCGAACCGTCCTCTGCTTCCTCGTTCATGCCAAACTCAGTCTTGTCTCACGATCTTCACATTTGCTGCCAGGATGCTTTTCTGCATCTCAGCTCCCAACTTGTACACTTTCCTTAAGCCCTTCAGGTGGAGTTTAAATGGCACCTCCTCAGGGAAGCCTGTCCTGACCACTCTATTTATAGTCTGTATCCCCCACTGTTCACTGCCTCAGCCTCTTGTTTGTGTCCTTCACAGACTTGCCACCATTTGTAATTATTTTTTTTGCACAATTAAGCAGGGTTGTTTTTTGTTTTTTGTTTTGTCTCCTCCACTAGAATGTAAACTCTGCAGTGCTTAGACTCTGTCTGTCTTGCTCCCTGATGTGTCCCCAGGCAGAGTCAGTGTCTGGCACCTGGGAGGCGTTTGATAAATATTTATTAAATAAATGTTAAAGATGTGTCAGCCTAACTACATGGCGAACTTTCCTTTTAAACTTTTCTTTTAGCCACCTCAGTATATTCATTCAGCTCTGTGTAACTCATTTCAGAAGTTTACAGCAGCAAATCCGAAAAGGCTACAGTGCATGCACAGATCTGTCACACGCACATGAACAATTATTTCCTCATCAGTAGTCTTCTAGCACTTTTTCTATGGCATCAAGCACTCCTTAGAATCTTTGCACCAGCTCCATAAATGAAGAGAGGCGGATGCTTTATATTATAAGCCTATGAATCAACTGAACTGCTGAATGAGCTCAACTTGGAAAGTAGAAGGCCTGACCAGCAAAGGACTAAGCAGGTATTTCACGTGCAGCGGACATTTAAAAACGTTATTTCATTAAAATGGGGTCAAAAATGCACTTTTCGGTCAATATTCATCAAGTACATACTCTACATGTCAAGCCCAGGGCTCGGCAGAGAGACCACAGACTGACCTGTTCTCAAGGAACTTATAGACACTGATGACATCAGTTTTACTAAAACCTCCCCTCCAGATGGCTGAACACCATGCATGCAGCTCTTCATCCTGTTTGTCCCTTTCACAGTCCATTTTACACCAAATTGCTTACTTTTCTTTTTTCAACCCAGTCATATTTTGCCACAGTCCTGGGAAGTTCTCAAACTGATATGTGTAGATAAAGATAAGCACCAGCATGGTGTAAATAACCACAGACATCCAAAAGTACTTTAGAATTCGCCTCCACCACTCGTAGTGCACCTGTGAACCGGATGTTGAAAAACAAAGAAAAAAAGAATTGATTTATAAAAAAAAACTTACAAAAGCACCTCATTTATGCAAGTGTGACAGGTGATGATATTGACAAGTACTCAAAAATCAAATCTATTTCATTTTTTGGTTTTGAGGCTCTGTTCCTCATAGAGTCCACTGGATCTAGATTGGAGTCTCAGTACTGAGAGCTGCTAACTATATCTTGGGGTAAGTCGCGGGACCATTCTGAGCTTCTGTTTCCCCATCTGTAAGTACCTACTTTGAGAGCTGGAAAGAGGATGAAATCATCCTATTCATAAGCTAGTCTATTGGAGGCGTTCAAGGAATGATATGGAAGATGTTGCCATCATGGTAGTTATTGTTGGGAGAAAACTGCCTCCGTTTTGAAATTCCAGTATTTAAAAGTATTTCAAAACTTCATCAATTTTGGTTGAGATATTTTTATCTCTACAGGTGAATGAGTGTAGTTGCTTTATTTGTCCTGTTGGTTGCCTGCATGAAGAGTGTCCTGTTGCACTTGTTTCTATCCCTGAGTGACAATTTTTCTAGAAGTTAAGACTGAATTGGTGGAGGGGCGCCTGGGTGGCTCAGTCATTAAGCGTCTGCCTTCGGCTCAGGTTGTGATCCCGGGGTCCTGGGATTGAGCCCTGCAACGGGCTCCCTGCTCGGCAGGAAGCCTGCTTCTCCCTCTTCCACTCCCCCTGCTTGTGTTCCCTCTCTTGCTGTCTCTCTCTCTCTCTCTCTCTGTCAAATAAATAAATAAATCTTAAAAAAAAAAAGACTGAATTGGTGGAGAGGCTAACTCATTTTAGTAGAATCTTCTATAAATTCTAATGAATAAAATACTAAAGAGTTGATGCATTATGCACATATATGTGTACACGCACACACAGTCTCCTGATTCTAAAGTCTGAAGTACAAGTGAACTGGGAATCAACCCATATTTTAGATTATCTGGCCACTTTTCTTCACTGACTATTCAAAAATGAATTTAATTATACAGGTTTTTTTTTTTTATCAAGAAGTTTTGAAAAACTCATGAACTTTTTTGTTTTTTTACTTTTTAAGAGCCCCAAATTTTAAAATAATGAGTAAGCTGAAGATAGTCATTTCCCCTTTTAGGCCTTCTTAATATATAATGTTTGATTTGCATTGATCACTTTAGATAATCTGCTCAGGGGATGACAGTTATTTAGAATCTTGTCAAAGGAAGCTCAGTGTATTCCCAGGACAGCTACCAGGATTTAAAACAAAACAAAACAAAACAAAACAAAAAACAAACAAAACAAAACAGGACAATGGTTTACATACCTGATACAAGGCCACACAGAACAGAAACAGCACCATGTAGATGATTTTGTACATCACAATTTTACCCTCGAAGCTGACAAAGAAGAACATTCCTCCGCAGACGTAGATCCAATACTTGATGAACATGGCCACCACCAGATTGCCCAGCACTTTCATGATGTCCTGGTCGTCATCTTCCTCCACTTCCTCTTCCTCTTCCTTCTTTCTCTCTTGCTTCTCTTCCTTGGCTTCCTCTTCCTCCTTCTCTTCGGCCTCTCCTTCCATTTGTATATCTTGCTCATCATCTTCAAAATAGAAGACTGTGCTGTTATACTTAGCTGGTCCCCTGCCTGGAGCCTCACTCCGACTGGGTGTTGTGTGGGGGGCATGGAAGCGCATGTTTCATGTGTTACTCTGTGATTTGAATGATTTCGCACTGTTCCAGTAAACAAGGCAGCATTTATAATGCATCATAATCAAGTTGCATAACCTTCATGAAATATAGTTTAAAAGATATGAACCTGGTAATATTTTATGCTCATCTTTTACAATACCTGATTTCATTTCCAGGATCCAATGACAGCTTTATGTACTGCAGGATCTAGAAAAGTTAAGTACAGTGCCCCGGACCCCGTCCCCTCCATTCCGTGGTTTTGCTTTCCACCATTTTAGTTACCGAGGTCAACAGCAGTCCGCAAGCAGATGATCCTCCTCCTGACACATGGTCAGAAGGTCCATAACAGTCTAATGCCATGTCACCTGCCTATGTCATTTACCCCATCTCATTGCTGGGCCTTTTCTTATTTCATAGCATCACTAGAAGGCCAAGTACAACACGAGAATATTTTTTGAGAGAGAGTGAGACCACATTCACATAAATTTTATTACCATGTATTATTATAATTCTTCTATCTTATTACTAGTTGTTCATGGATTACTGTGCTTAATTTATAAATTAAACTTTATCATAGGCTTGGAGGTACAGGAAATGACATAGTATCTTTAGGGTTCAGTACTATCTGCAGTGTCAGGCATCCACAGGGGTCTTGGAACGCATCCCCTATGAACAAGGAGTCCCTTGCCCATGACAATAACACAAGTTAAAATGACTATATCAATTTCAAATTCTGATTGTTTCCTGGTTCTGAAAGTGTGACCTTGGATAAACTATTTAACTTCTCTGAACCTGTTTCTTCTTCCCTTAAGTGGGAATCAGTTTTGTGAGGATTGAATGAGAGCTCATTTCTGTAAGCTCCTTGTGAGCTCCCATGTGCGCACTAACTCGGCCCCACTGGAGCCCTGGTTTTGCATCACTCCAGGTTAATGCTCAGCTTTTATCTGCTCTGAAGTATAGAGGCTTTCTGATGTATGTGGGGAGCCCTCTCTCTCTGATTCTGCTGAGCACAAAACTCTCTAGTCACACCAATTTACCTTTTTCTTCATTTTCCTGACTTCCGATTTTGATCTCAGATAAAAGAGCTTCCTTTTCTTGAAGAGCTTTTTGCTCGGTGAGGTGCTGCCTCAGCAGGAGCCAAAAAGTAATGGTGAAAAGTATCTGAAAGTAGAGAATTAGCAGAACAAGAATTAAGCCACCCATTTGAAGTGTAAATTCATTTCAACATATACAATATTTTCTCCACATTTCAGTGGAAACACAATAAATAAGCTTCTCTGTATGAGACAGAGTCGGGTAGCCACTGGATTTCACCTGAAAGTCACTGGCTTTGAAATCCCCTTTGCTGATTTCAAAGACACGAACAAGCATGTCTGAGGGCCAGGAGGTCATTCGGCAGCGTGTGGGGGCCCAGGGAAGGTGTCCCAACAGCCCAAACTACTTCCATCTGGGCCAGAAGTCAGCTTTGGCAACTGGTCTCCCCGGAGGTACTAGTCCTTGCTTTCCTGTCCCGACTGTGACATAAACACAGTTGCAACAGGAAGACATATTTCTTCCATAATACTCGTTGACTCTGCAATGTTCCTTGGGATGAAAAATTCCACAGATGGGAAAAAGAACATTTCATCCCAGAAAACAGAACCCTTTAATATCCCATTCATCTCCCAAAGCTGAAGGAAGAATTGTTCTAAGTGTCCATACTTGTATGTTAAGGTTTTGTGGAGAGCTAGGGGAAAAAAAAAAGCTGATGCTTTTGGGGAGCTCCTTCTTCAGGGGATATAGGACCTGGCACATAGTGGTTGCTTCATACTAGCTTTATGGCAATACAGTTTACCATGCCATACAATTTACCCATTTGGAGTGTGCGACTCAGTGGTTTTTAGTAAAGTCACAAAGTTGTGCGACCAACACCGCGATCAATTGTAGAATATTCTCTTCACCCCACAAGAAGCCCCAGAACAGTCACCCCGTTCCTGCCCACCTCAGCCCTGGCCAACCACTAATTTACTTTCTGTCTCTACAGACTGCCTAATCTGGGCATTTAATGTAAGTAGAATTACTTACTAAACATTCTTTGGCCGGTGGCTTCTTTTATTTGGCATAATGTTTTCAAGGCTTATTCCTGTTGTAGCCTGTGCTGGCCCCTCACTTCTTTTTCTTATTTGGTAACATTCCATTGTATGGACAGACAACATTTCATTTCTCAGTTGATGGGCATTTAGGTTGTTACATTTTTTTGAGGCTATTAAGAATAACACTGCTATGAGCACTCATGCGCAGGTCTTTGCGTGGACATAGGTTTTCAGTTCTCTTGGGTATAATATCTAGGAGTAGAATTGCTGGGTCTTATGGCAATTCTATGTTTAACCTTTGGAGGAACTGACAGACCATTTTCTGAAGTGGCTGCAGCCTTCTCCATGCCCCTCAGCAGTGTATGGGGTTCCAGTTTCTCCACGTCCTCATTAATACTTATTATCGTCTGACTTTTTTTTTTAAAGATTTTATTTATTTATTTGAGAGAGAGTGAGCAGGAGAAAAGGAGCAGGGAGAAGGGGAAGCAGATTCCCCACTGAGCAGGGAGCCTGATGCAGGGCTCGATCCCAGGACCCTGAGATCATGACCTGAACTGAAGGCAGACACTTAACCGACTGAGCCACTCAGGTGCCCCCCATCTACCTTTTTGATTCTAGCCATCCTGGTGAGTGTGAAAGTGGCATTTCACTATGGTTCATAGTAGGATTTTAATAAACATTTGCCAAAGACCTGAAAAAAGTAGGCAAACGAACCAGACAATTTTACTCTAACTGCCCACCTGACAATCCATAAATATCCATTTCTCCTTTGCCTTCAGGATAAACCAGTCCCAATCAGTCCAGGACAACATGTTTAGGGCCTTAAGAAGTCAAGAACCAGAGTGCCTCCATTTCTGAAAACTTGGCATTAAACTTCTGGGAGTCACAACAAATTGAACTATAGCTGCAATTTGGGAAAGAAATCTGTCTCTCTAGTGCATGTCTAAAGAGCTTAGGAATACTCAGGGGCAGAAGGGGCACCTTTCCTGGAAAAGGTGATTTACAACCCAGTTTGGAAGGTGCAGTTGATGTAGTTTGATAGAGTGGGGAACACACTCTAGCAGCTGAAGGATGCTACCGAGGAGCTGAGTCTGGCTCCCCCAGACTGGCCAGACCTCTGAGGACCCAGGACATATTCTTTCTTTCTCTCACTTTCCATCACAGTGACCCATTCAGTACTCTGCAGTGTGTTTAATAATGTACTTTGACAAATGTCACCATGATATTTTATGATCTTAGGTTGTGTTGTTATCCTTGATAAGGCCTTGCATTTTTTTTTAATTCCTGGGTACACTAAAATACAAGTGCAGGCCCTATTTTCTCCAGAATAACACTGTTTTTTTAAAAAACAAATAATATATTTATTTCCCCAAAAATGTCCCCAACCCCAAGAGCTATTTTTTATTTTATTTATTTATTTGAGAGAGAGAGCAAGAACATGAGCAGGAGGAGGGATAGAGGGAAAGGAAAGGGAGAAGCAGACTCCCCACTGAGCAGGGGGCCTGACATGGGGGGATCCCAGGACCCCGGGATCATGACCTGAGCCGAAGGCAGATGCTTAACCACTGAGCCACCCAGGCACTCCAGAGCTGTTCATTTTAGATTAGACAGGAGGTAGTTAAACCAGTTAGCTGGCATACGTTTCAGATGTCCCACCAATATTCCAAGCCAGGTTGAAATGGATTTGCATAGTCAAAAGATGAGGTTTTGAATTTCTTTTATAAGGAAAAGACTAACTTCCCAGTTTGGGATGTGTGTTTAAGGGGAGAGAAGGAGAGGGAAGAGTGTGAGACAAAAGTGACTTGTTAGCGAAAATATTCTGTGGGACTGTCAGCATCGAGTGGGGTTTGAGAAAGGAAGGAAGTTGCCATGGTCTGTGAACACAGGGGATTATGATCTAATGTCTGTCATTACTATTCACCTGTTAGGAGTTTCTCCTTTACCCCAGTAGCCTTCCTCAAAAAGTCTGTTATGAGAACCAATCCTTGGTATCTACTAGCACCCCATTCACGCCTGGTTGCCTTGGATACGGGGTGTCTGGTAAGGTGTAAAAAAAAGTGCTTGCTCTGGGGAAAGGTGGGTTTCGTGTGCTGTAAATTCATGTCCCTTTCAGAGAGTGATTCTCTGCCTAGAGGAGAAAGGTGTTCAAGGCTCATGGAGTCAGGACACGAGACTGCTTTCACGGTCTTAACAAAATGTCATCAACACAATGGACACGTGTGTTTAGAGTCTGCCACGCTGCCCACAAAATAGAAAGGTTGGGGCATATAATCTTCTGAAATAAAAGCTATTAAAATGGACCATGAAAATAATGAGTACTGAAAGATCATGAACCTTGTTGCTACAAATGAAGGCATATCATATAATCTGAAGAAGGAAAAACAAGAAGGGTCATACTTAATTTTTGCTGCTAACAGTGTTTTTTAAGACATAACTGAAGAAAAAATGTTTTTACTAATAATCAATGATTATCTGTAATAGCAATGCATTCAGCCTGTTTTGAAAACTGAGATCAAAGAAAGTCCTCTAATACTTGGATACATTTTACACTGTATTTTCCTATTTCTCTATCTAATTTCTACTATACTGTAATTGACATTAAAGTATAGTGAACTATATTTCTCCTTTCAGTGGAAAGCTTTGTTATTTTAAATAAAATCTAAAAGCATGGTGTGATATTTATTCGTGTTTAAATTATAGAGACCACTAAGCATTATAAATTATTTCTTAGAGTTTTTAATCTATTCATTTTTGTAAAGCACTGAATATTTGGAACCCATGTAAGTAAGTCTGTGCTTGGATATGCTTATTATGATTATTGTGGATTTGTTTCAATGTTTTGTTTTCTTGTTTTCCTATTCACTTACCTTTGAGGCAAGTTCTCCTGGTTCTTTCTTTTCCAAGAATCCTGGGACCTTTTTAATTTCGGGAAGTTCAAAACTCCATATATACTGTAATATCAGCAGCAGATTTCCATAGACGACCATGAAAGGAGAGCTGATCATGGCATATTTTCTTCTGTTGCGAATCATCCAAAGGGTGCATGACCAAATCAACAACACAAATGTCAACCAGCTGTGATACGTGATGCTCCAAGCCTCAAGGAAGAAGGGAAAAGACAACACACAACGGTGATGAGTACAATGTAGTGTTCCCCTGCTCTGTTAACTTAGAAGTTCTCTAAAAAATATTCAATCCAGTGAGAAGAGAGAGTGGTGAAATCACAGACAGACATCCCAACCTGGGGCATAGGGACGAACTGAAGAGAAAAGACTTGATCTTGCCGAGAAGAACATTGTTTTTTAACTTCCCACACGGAATGGAGCCAAGGGCACGGGTGTCTTCTTTCTAATGTTTTTTCCCTTTAGGTATAAAGGTCTTCATCTTCACCCTACTTTACAGTATTAAAAGCAATTTTAAGTGCTTTATCCCTTCTTTTTCCAAACTAGCTTGGGAGTGATTTACGTCACTTAAGAGTGCCAGGTAGGGGCGTCTGGGTGGCTCAGTTGGTTAAGCGTCTGCCTTCGGCTCAGGTCATGATCCCAGAGTCCTGGGATTGAGCCCCACATCGGGGTCCCTGCTCAGCAGGGAGCCTGCTTCTCCCTCTCCCTCTGCCCGGTGCTTCCCCTGCTTGTATACTCTCTCTCTGTCAAAAATAAATAAAATCTTAAAAAAAAAAGAGTGCCAGGTAAATGTGGCCATAGCTGGGCTCCGAAATGGAAGCTGTGGGTATCACTAGAGTAAGCACACAAGTCGGGACTTAGAGATCACTCTGGGATTATCTAAGAAGATGTACACTGTAGAAATGAGAAAGTTTACACAAGGAAGGTGTGTCTTTGGCTTCTGCACACTCCAAACAATAAAACCAAGTTCATTTAAAGGCCAGCCTCAGCTTCTGTCCTGTAAGGGGTAGGACTAAAGAGCCATCAGACTCACTGGACAAATGATACATCTTCTTTCATTCACATGAAATTTACAAAGAATCAGAAATGTATCTCAAAGGGCAGCTACCAGAATAATACAAAAATCAGGCTCAAGACTATTATTAACTTCCAGAAATCCATCTTTTCTTACCATGATCTCTGATACTAAATCTTTGTAAAAAGATGTTTAAAAGCATTTTCTAGATATGTTTGAGGTTAACTGAAATCAATTGTATTCCTGAATATCATGAACTACCAAGAGTTAGTTTGAAAGTCCAAAATGTTTTACAAGTCTATTTTGCTTCTGGAAAATAGATAAGTATTAAGATAAATTGAAGTCAGTATAGAACAAACAGATGTTTCCTCTCAACAATTTGCAAATTTGTCCTAAAGGACAGCTAGCTTTCTAAGTGTTGAATTATTTAAAATTTTTGGATGAAACATATGATAAACAAACATTTTTATATGATAAATATATGATAAACATGGAAATAAAATTGCTTTTATTAAAATTAGTGACTGATAACCATTAGCAAGGCTGAATTATTTTCATGAAAATATGCTTTCTTGGAAATACTGTTTATCAGAAGTTAGGTAACATTAAATGCTTCTACATTTGCATTAAATAGTGTATTTAATGCATTTATCTCAGTATGAAATGCAGATGTGACTGCCATTTTTGTGTGTGACCTAAGAGAATAATCTTCAGAGATATTATAATTCCAGCAGATTGTTTCCCCCCCACACACTATTCTTGGGAAGGTGAGGATGATAGAGGAAGAAAAGCAAGTTATGAGGATTTTTTTAAACCTCTTTCCTTTTTAGTATTTAAGTCACATATGCCTTTCAGTCATGGTAGTTGGGATACTTCTGCATTACGTGCAGTTTCCAGAATGTCTGATAGTGTAGTAAATTTGTACTTTGTAGTTTTGAATAAATACATGTATCATTCTAACAGACTTGGCTCCTCAGGACTGCCCTTTCTGTCTGTGTTTAAAACTCTGCTGCTGTGGGGTGCTTCCACAGAAGTCAGGCACATTAAGAAACATTAATATTAAGCCTCCATTAAAACAATGAAAATGGAACCAGACAAGGGCACATCTTTAATGAAGGATCTGCTCTGTTATGTTGTTTTTACAATAGATTTTTTCTACTAAGTAGCAAAATGTGTTTTTTTTTAAAGCTCTCTTTCTTTACAAAAAAAAGACCAAACTAGGGGCACGTGGGTGGCTCAGTCGGTTAAGCATCTGCCTTCAGCTCAGGTCATGATCTTAGGGTCCCCCTGCATCGGGCTCCCTGCTCAGTGGGGAGTCTGCTTCTCCCTCTCCCTTTGCCCTCCCCTCCCCCTTTCTTGTGTGCACACGTACTCTCCCTCTCTCAAATAAATAAATAAAATCTTAAAAAAAAAAAAAAGACCAAACTTAACTGGCTTAGTTTTAGAAAGAGAGAAGAAAGGTGTATATATACTCTTTTGAGTTCAGAATCAGAATTGTAAATTGCATTTATATTTGGTATCTTAAAATTAGAATTTTGTTACAGTTTAAATTAGAGGTTGATATATCAAAAATGTCAAAAAGTACCAAGAGCACAGAATTAATATTATTTAAAGAATAGAGTTTGCAACACTAAATGAGCCATCTTTAATTTCAAGGAGCTTTCTCTTTGCCAGCCCTCTCTCAGATGTGTAGTGTTCCTTACTAGAAGCTGATGTTGACTGAACATACAGGTGCATTTGGAAGACATTTTGAGGGAGTCCCTGGAGAAACTGTGCTTAGGTATTTTCCCCCTAGAGGTATAGAATATTTTCATTTTTTATCATCAAAGTTTTCATGGCATCTCACCATTGGCCACAAAATATGGAAGAGTTTTGTGATTTTTTAAAAGATTTCATTTATTTATTTGACAGAGAGAGAGCCAGAGAGCACAATGGAAGGAAACAGCAGAGGGAGTGGGAGAAGCAGACTCCCCACTGAACAGGGAGCCCAATGTGGGGCTCGATCTCAGGACCCCAGGATTATGACCTGAGCTGAAGGCAGACACTTAACCAACTGAGCCACCCAATATGTAAGAGTTTTGTGTTAGATAAGTGTTAGGCTTCTCAAAAATAAATCAGATTTCCCATGCAAGTTTGTTTTTAAGAAGACTTTCTTTTGTCTTCTATCTCTAGGCCAAAGGACTATTTTTTTGAAGCTATGATGCCAGAGATGCAAGATGTACCTGCAAGTGAGTATGAATATGCATCAACTGAGCACTCACAATCGGAAAAGCTCTTGGGAACTCTATTTAGTTGCTTGATGTTCATCCTGGTAACAATTTATTGCAGCTAAGATGGAGTAAAGTCTCACTCAAATTTAGGGTAAAATGTGAATGTAACTTTCAATGTCTGAAGGAAACAAAAGCAATCTATGTTAATCTTGGACATCTTCAATACCACACAGAGAAACTACCCAATAGATCTTTTATTTTGTTATATTTATTATTATTATTATTATTTTAGAGAGAGAGGGAGGGCAGAGGGAGAGAGAGAATCTTAAGCAGGACCCATGCCCAGCACAGAGCCCAATGCAGGGCTGGATCTTACAACCTTGAGATCACAACCTATGCTGAAATCAAGAATTGGGTGCTTAACCAGCTGAGCCACCCAGGCACACCCCCAATAGATTCTTTTAAACTGGCAAAAAAGGGAACAGTCTCATTTCACAGGCTAATTTGAGAGAGATGTACTAATATTTAAAAGGAGGTTAAATAGAACAGAACATGATTTTGAAATCTGTAGTAGGAAGATCGGAAGAAGAATAAACATAACCAACCATCCCCACCAAGACACTGGGAAGATTAGATATTTGTGCCAGCCACGAGAGGATGGTGGGGCATCTGTCAAGCACGCTGACTGTCCCCTCTCATACATACCATCATGGCAATGAGGGCACAAATGTAACTTTGTTTCATAATAAACTGAAACACAGAGACCATGGCGTGAACTTTAACACTTCGTTTCTCCTCATGGCTCCTTTCCTCCTCAAATTCTTCCTTCTCATCCTCTTCTTCCTCTTTCTTTTCTAGATAGAGAAATAATTTATATATCTTTATGCTAATACGTAAATTCTGGGTAAATGTCCCCAGCACTGTAGCACATATATAGTTTCAGCAGAGACATTTTTTTTAATATTATTATGTTAGTCACCATACATCACATCATTAGTTTTTGATGTAGTGGTCCATGATTCATTGTTTGCGTATAACACCCAGTGCTCCATTCAATACATGGCCTCTTTAATACCCATCACCGGGCTAACCCATCCCCCCACTCCCCTCCCCTCTAGAATCTTCAATTTGTTTTTCAGAGTCCATCGTCTCTCAGGGTTCGTCTCCCCCTCCGATTTCCCCCCCTTCATTCTTCCCCTCCTGCTATCTTTTTTTTTTTTAACATATTATGTATTATTTGTTTCAGAGGTACAGGTCTGTGATTCAACAGTCCTACACAATTCACAGCGCTCACCATAGCACATACCCTCCCCAATGTCCATCACGCAGCCACCCCATCCCTCCCACCCCACCCCCACTTCAGCAACCCTCAGTTGTTTCCTGAGATTAAGAATTCCTCGTATCAGTGAGGTCATATGATACATGTCTTTCTCTGATTGACTTATTCACTCAGCATAATACCCTCCAGTCCCATCCACGTCATTGCAAATGGCAAGATCTCATTCCTTTTGATGGCTGCATAATATTCCATTGTGTATATACACCACATCTTCTTTATCCATTCATCTGTCGATGGACATCTTGGCTCTTTCCATAGTTTGGCTATTGTGGACATTGCTGCTATAAACATTGGGGTGCACGTACCCCTTCGGATCCCTACATTTGTATCTTTGGGGTAAATACCCAGTAGTGCAATTGCTGGATCATATGGTAGCTCTATTTTCAACTGTTTGAGGAACCTCCATACTATTTTCCAGAGTGGCTGCACCAGCTTGCATTCCCACCAACAGTGTAGGAGGGTTCCCCTTTCTCTAGCAGAGACTTTTATTTAAGACTTCAGAGATTATTTCCAACTAACAAAGCCCTCAGAATTCAAACAGATTCACTAAGTGCTGCCTGGTCAGTGTAATGGAATCCTGCCCTTAGAAATCCCAGAAAGAACATCTCAATTTAAGAGAATGTGGAAAGTAGCATGTAATATGGTTCCCAATGACCCTACCTCCTGATGTTCATGCCTTTGGGTAGTCCTCACCCCTTGAGTGTGGGTTGGACCTCTGATGAGCTGCTAACAAATAGGAGGGATGGAATATGATTTCCAAGATTCAGTTTAAAAAGATGGTAGCTTCCACCTTGGCTACTTTCTCTCATTTTCTTACTCATTCTGAGAGAAGCCAGCTGCCATGTTGTAAACTGCCCTAAGAAGAGGTCTGGATGGCAAGTAACTGGTGTCTCTGGCGAGCAGTCAGCAAGAGCTTGAGGCCGGTCAGTAACTACATGGGTGGGTGTGAAAGCAGATTCTCCTCAGGCGAGCCTTCAGATGAGACCACAGCCTAAGCCAGCAGCTTATCTACCACTTCACTGGAGACCCTGAGCCAGAGAAGCCCATCCTAGTCACACCCAATTCCTGCCCCACGGAAACTGTGACAGTAAATGTCTTAAGCCACTAGGTTTGGGAATAATTCATTATTCAGTAATAGATAACTAATACAAACAGTATCTGCAGTATGGATATGGTGAAGGTGCAGAAAACCAACCAAGCAACCAACTGACCAACCACTTTGCCAGTGTGAGCTCGGCAGCCCATGGTTTCCTTTTAGGTCATGCTGAGGCAGAAAAGTCCTACTAAGGATGGAAATATCATGTGAAAAGGAAGAGAAAGTGTGGAGGGCTGAGGGACCAGCAACGGGACAGTACTGGCATAGTGGTGAAGGAAGGATTTCTCCTCAAGATCCCTCCCACAAGGGGCCTCCGCCGGCCGCTTCTGGCAAGTGCTAGAGCCGCGGAGCACAAAATCGGACCTTTTAAAAGTTGGCTCGGCGGAGGGACGTCGCTGCAGTGGCTAAGCGGGGGGTGGAATCCTCCCGGGACAGTGTGGTCTCAGGACCCTTGGGGTCACAGAGAGACCGGGGGTGCCTGAGTGCAGCAGAGCTCCCAGGTATCAGAGCAGGGAAGCCGGCTGCAGAGACGGAGCAGAGTCGCGGGCTCTCAGCTCTGGGTTGCCACAAACTGTGATCTGCGGCCCAGTCAGGGCACGGCTCCCCCAGCAGGGACCCAACAAGCAGCAGATCCGGGGAGACTCCCCTTCCTTCCCGGGGAGGAGCGGTGCAGGAACGCACTGCAGGGATCTGCTGGGTTTGGAGACTCCGAGCGGGGTCGGGTGCCAGAGATAGCAACGCTCGATCACAGGCCGGGTGAGCACGGAGTGCGGCCAGAGACCGGGGACACGGGAGTGACTGCTTTTCTCTGGGGGCGCACTGAGGAGTGGGGCCCCGAGTTCTCGGCTCCTCCAGGCGGAGACTGGGAGGCCGCCATTTTCGCCCTGGTCCTCCAAAGCTGTACCGAGAGCTTGCAGGGAACAAAAGCTCCTGAGAGCAAACTGGAGCAGCTTCCTTAGCCCGGACCGACAAGGGCGGGGCAATTCCGCCTCCAGCAAAGACATTTGGAAACCACAGCAACAGGCCCCTCCCCCAGAAGATCAGCACAAACAGCCAGCAAGCCAAGACCAAGTTGATCGATCAAGGAGAATAGGAGAACTCCAGCGCTACGGGAATACTGCACATAGATTCATGGCTTCTTTTTTTTTTTTTTTTTTTTTTTACCATGATTCATTATTTCATCAAAGTTAATTTTTGTTGACTTTTTTTTATTTTTCTTTTTCCCTTTTTCAACCAACATCTTATAAATCCCTTTTTTTAAAAAAAAAAAACATTTTTTATTTTTTTTTCATTTTTAGAGTCATATTTTATCCCTTCATAGTAGTTATCCTTGTTTTTGGCATATATATATAAGTTGTTCTCTCTTTAAAATTTTGAGGTACAGTTTCTTCTAACAGATCAAAATATACCCTAAACCACTAGTGTATGGCTTTGTTCTAGTCTCCTGCCTGAACACATTCTCTCCCTTTTTCTTTTTTTTTTCCTTAAATCTTCTTTCTTTTTTCAAACAACTTATCTTACCAAGTCCTTTTATAAAATCTTTTATAATTTTCATCTTTACAGTCATCTTCCATCCCTTCATTGTATCAAACCTTATTTTGTACATATATGTCTTTCTTCCTTTAAAATTTTAGGAGGCACTTTTTTCTAACAGACCAAAATACGCCCAAAATCTAGTGTGTGGCACTGATCTATGCACTAGCCTGATCATATTTGATCATATTCTGCCTTTTCTGAATTGTTTTGTTTTTGTTTTTATCTTTTTTTTTCTTTTTTTTTTTTCTTTTTCTCTTTCTTTTTTCTTTCTTTCCCTTTCTTTTCCCCTGGTTTCAGATCTTTTCTGATTTGTATACAGTATATTTCCTGGGGACGTTGTAAACCTGTTAGCCTTTTGTTCTCTCATTCATCTATTCTCCTCTGGACAAAATGACAAGACGAAAGAAATCACCTCAGCAAAAAGAACAAGAGGTAGTACTGTCAGCCAGGGACCTACTCAATACGGACATTAGTACGATGTCGGACCTAGAGTTCAGAATCATGACTTTAAAGATACTAGCTGGGCTTGAAAAAAGCGTGGAAGTTATTAGAGAAACCCTTTCTGGAGAAATAAAAGAACTAAAATCTAACCAAATCGAAATCAAAAAGGCTATTGATGAGGTGCAATCAAAAATGGGGGCACTAAATGCTAGGATAAATGAGGCAGAAGAGAGAATCAGCGATATAGAAGACCAAATGATGGAAAATAAAGAGGCTGAGAAAAAGAGAGAGAAACAACTACAGGATCACGAGGGCAGAATTCGAGAGATAAGTGATACGATAAGACGAAACAACATTAGAATAATTGGGATCCCAGAAGAAGAAGAGAGAGAGAGAGGGGCAGAAGGTATATTGGAGCAAATTATAGCAGAGAACTTCCCTAATGTGAGGAAGGAAACAGGCATTAAAATCCAGGAGGCACAGAGGACCCCTCTCAAAATCAATAAAAATAGGTCAACACCCCGACATCTAATAGTAAAACGTACGAGTCTCAGAGACAAAGAGAAAATCCTGAAAGCAGCTCGGGAGAAGAGATATGTAACCTACAATGGTAGAAATATTAGATTGGCAACAGACCTATCCACAGAGACCTGGCAGGCCAGAAAGGACTGGCAAGATATCTTCAGAGCACTAAACGAGAAAAATATGCAGCCAAGAATACTATATCCAGCTAGGCTATCATTGAAAATAGAAGGAGAGATCAAAAGCTTCCAGAACAAACAAAAACTAAAGGAATTTGCAAACACGAAACCAGCCCTCCAAGAAATATTGAGAGGGGTCCTCTAAGCAAAGAGAGAACCTAAAAGCAGCAAAGAGCAGAAACGAACACAGACAACAGACAGTTAACAGTCACCTTACAGGTAATACAATGGCACTAAATTCATACCTTTCAATAGTTACCCTGAATGTAAATGGGCTAAATGCCCCAATCAAAAGACACAGGCTATCAGATTGGATTAAAAAACAAGACCCATCCATATGCTGTCTGCAAGAGACTCATTTTACACCCAAAGACACCCCCAGATTGAAAGTGAGGGGGTGGAAAACCATTTACCATGCTAATGGACACCAAAAGAAAGCTGGGGTGGCAATTCTTATATCAGACAAACTAGATTTTAAAACAAAGACTGTAATAAGAGATGAGGAAGGACACTATATCCTACTTAAAGGGTCTATCCAACAAGAAGATCTAACAATTGTAAATATCTATGCCCCGAACATGGGAGCAGCCAATTATATAAGGCAATTAATACCAAAAGCAAAGAAACACATTGACAACAATACAATAATAGTGGGGGACTTTAACACCCCCCTGACTGAAATGGACAGATCATCTAAGCAAAAGATCAACAAGGAAATAAAGACTTTAAATGACACACTGGACCAAATGGACTTCACAGACATATTCAGAACATTCCATCCCAAAGCAACGGAATACACATTCTTCTCTAGTGCCCATGGAACATTCTCCAGAATTGATCACATCCTAGGTCACAAATCAGGTCTCAATCGGTACCAAAAGATTGGGATCATTCCCTGAATATTTTCAGACCACAATGCTTTGAAACTAGAACTCAACCACAAGAGGAAAGTCGGAAAGAACTCAAATACATGGAGGCTAAAGAGCATCCTACTAAAGAATGAATGGGTCAACCAAGAAATTAAAGAAGAATTAAAAAAATTCATGGAAACCAATGAAAATGAAAACACAACTGTTCAAAATCTTTGGGATACAGCAAAGGCAGTCCTGAGAGGAAAGTATATAGCAATACAAGCCTTTCTCAAGAAACAAGAAAGGTCTCAAATATACAACCTAACCCTACACCTAAAGGAGCTGGAGAAAGAACAGCAAATAAAGCCTAAACCCAGCAGGAGAAGAGAAATCATAAAGATCAGAGCAGAAATCAATGAACTAGAAACCAAAAGAACAGTAGAACAGATCAACGAAACTAGGAGCTGGTTCTTTGAAAGAATTAACAAGATTGATAAACCCCTGGCCAGACTGATCAAAAAGAAAAGAGAAAGGACCCAAATCAACAAAATCATGAATGAAAGAGGAGAGATCACAACCAACACCAAAGAAATACAAACAATTATAAGAACATATTATGAGCAACTCTATGCCAGCAAATTAGATAACCTGGAAGAAATGGGTGCATTCCTAGAGATGTATCAACTACCAAAATTGAACCAGGAAGAAATAGAAAACCTGAACAGACCTATAACCACTAAGGCAATTGAAACAGTCATCAAAAATCTCCCAAGAAACAAAAGCCCAGGGCCAGATGGCTTCCCAGGGGAATTCTATCAGACATTTCAAGAAGAATTAATACCTATTCTCCTGAAACTGTTCCAAAAAATAGAAATGGAAGGGAAACTTCCAAACTCATTTTATGAGGCCAGCATTACCTTGATCCCAAAACCAGACAAAGACCCCATCAAAAAAGAGAATTACAGACCAATATCCTTGATGAACATGGATGCAAAAATTCTCACCAAAATACTAGCCAATAGGATCCAACAGTACATTAAAAGGATTATTCACCACGACCAAGTGGGATTTATTCCTGGGCTGCAAGGCTGGTTCAACATCCGCAAATCAATCAACGTGATACAATACATTAACAAAAGAAAGAACAAGAATCATATGATCCTCTCAATAGATGCAGAAAAAGCATTTGACAAAGTACAACATCCTTTCTTGATCAAAACTCTTCAGAGTATAGGGATAGAGGGGACATACCTCAATAACATAAAAGCCATCTATGAAAAACCTACAGCGAATATCATTCTCAATGGGGAAAGGCTGAGAGCTTTTCCCCTAAGGTCAGGAACGCGGCAGGGATGTCCACTCTCACCACTGCTATTCAACATAGTATTAGAAGTCCTAGCCACAGCAATCAGACAACAAAAAGAAATCAAAGGCATCCAAATCGGCAAAGAGGAAGTCAAACTCTCACTCTTTGCAGATGATATGATACTGTATGTGGAAAACCCAAAAGACTCCACCCCAAAACTGCTAGAACTCATACAGAAATTCAGTAAAGTAGCAGGCTATAAAATCAATGCACAGAAATCAGTGGCATTCCTATACACCAACAACAAGGCAGAAGAGAGACAAATCAAGGAGTCTATCCCATTTACAATTGCACCCAAAACCATTAGATACCTAGGAATAAATCTAACCAAAGAGGCAAAGGATCTGTACTCAGAAAATGATAAAATACTCAGGAAAGAAATTGAAGAAGACACAAAGAAATGGAAAAACGTTCCATGCTCATGGATTGGGAGAATCAACATTGTGAAGATGTCAATGCTACCTAGAGCAATCTACACATTCAATGCAATCCCCATCAAAATACCATCCACTTTTTTCAAAGAAATGGAACAAATAATCTTAAAATTTGTATGGAACCAGAAGAGACCCAGAATAGCCAGAGGAATACTGAAAAAGAAAAGCAAAGCTGGCGGCATCACAATTCCGGACTTCCAGCTCTATTACAAAGCTGTCATCATCAAGACAGTATGGTACTGGCACAAAAACAGACACATAGATCAATGGAACAGAATTGAGAGCCCAGAAATGGACCCTCAACTCTATGGTCAACTGATCTTCGACAAAGCAGGAAAGAATGTCCAATGGCAAAAAGACAGTCTCTTCAACAAATGGTGTTGGGAAAATTGGACAGCCACATGCAGAAGAATGAAACTGGACCATTTCCTTACACCACACACAAAAATAGACTCCAAATGGTTGAAAGACCTAAACGTGAGACAGGAGTCCATCCAAATCCTAAAGGAGAACACAGGTAGCAACCTTTTCGACCTCAGCCGCAGCAACTTCTTCCTAGAAACATCGCCAAAGGCACGGGAAGCCAGGGCAAAAATGAACTATTGGGATTTCATCAAGATAAAAAGCTTTTGCACAGCAAAAGAAACAGTCCACAAAACCAAAAGACAACCGACAGAATGGGAGAAAATATTTGCAAATGACATATCAGATAAAGGGCTAGTATCCAAAATCTATAAAGAAATTATCAAACTCAACACCCAAAGAACAAATAATCCAATCAAGAAATGGGCAGAAGACATGAACAGACATTTCTCCAAAGAAGACATCCAAATGGCCAACAGGCACATGAAAAAGTGCTCAACATCGCTTGGCATCAGGGAAATCCAAATCAAAACCTCAATGAGATACCACCTCACACCCGTCAGAATGGCTAAAATTAACAAGTCAGGGAACGACAGATGTTGGCGGGGATGTGGAGAAAGGGGAACCCTCCTACACTGTTGGTGGGAATGCAAGCTGGTGCAACCACTCTGGAAAACAGTATGGAGGTTCCTCAAACAGTTGAAATTAGAGCTACCATTCGATCCAGCAATTGCACTACTGGGTATTTACCACAAAGATACAAATGTAGGGACCCGAAGGGGTACGTGTACCCCAATGTTTATAGCAACAATGTCCACCATAGCCAAACTGTGGAAAGAGCCAAGATGCCCATCGACAGATGAATGGATAAAGAAGAGGTGGTATATATACACAATGGAATATTATGCAGCCATCAAAAGGAATGAGATCTTGCCATTTGCAACGACGTGGATGGAACTGGAGGGTATTATGCTGAGTGAAATAAGTCAATCAGAGAAAGACATGTATCACATGACCTCACTGATATGAGGAATTCTTAATCTCAGGAAAGAAACTGAGTGTTACTGGAGTGGTTGGGGGTGGGAGGGATGGGGTGGCTGGGTGATAGATATTGGGGAGAGTATGTGCTATGGTGAGCGCTCTGAATTGTGCAAGACTGTTGAATCACAGATCTGTACTTCTGAAACAAATAACGCAACATATTTTAAGAAAAAAGAAAAAGAAGAAGATAACAGGAGAGGAAGAAAAGGGGAGTATGTCAGAAGGGGAGACGAACCATGAGAGATGATGGACTCTGAAAAACAAACTGAGGGTTCTAGAGGGGAGGGGGGTAGGGGGATGGGTTAGCCTGGTGATGGGTATTGAGGAGGGCACGTTCTGCATGGAGCACTGGGTGTTATGAACAAACAATGAATCATGGAACACTGCACCAAAAACTAATGATGTAATATATGGTGATTAACATAACAATAAAAAATTAAAAAAAAAGATCCCTCCCACATGTCAGGAAAACTAATTTGATTTCAAAGATGAAGTAATGAGTGACACACTTATATGAAATGTCTTTTCTGTCCTGTTCAAATTCAATGGGCTACATGTAAGCGGGTTGCATTAGGGAGTTGCTCTGCACCATGAAGAGGATACATAAAACACTGAAACACCAGTGAGCATGCATAGCACCTTGCACAGGCTCCAGAACTAAGCCTCTAAGTGAGGTGGTGGTCTTTCCTCATACCGAAGCCCACTGCCCTCCACCCCTCCAATGTTGGGACTGGAGTCTATAAGGGGAAGTCCACGGATCAGAGACAGGAAAACACTGAGTCTGATGGATTCTACAGTTCCTGGTGCTACTTCTCTGGTTGTTACACTGTCTGCATATATAGATTCAAATTTAAAAAATAACTTTCCAGCTTTTGTTTTACCTTTGAAAGTTCAAGTTGTGATGTGAGTGTGTGTGTTTGCCCTCTCAGCAGCCAAATTCTGTTCATTTCTCTTTATGTTAGGTCATGTGTAAAGAAAAGATACCTGGCTATGGCCTGAGTGTCTCAAGCTTTAAAAGTCGCAAATGCTGGTTCTTGGGCCTGGCCTTTGTGATTCTGATGGCAAAGCACTGAAAAGCACACTTTAGAAAGTACAGTATTTCCTTGAGCTATTTGGTAAGTGAAAACCTTGGTTTAAGCCCAACTTACAAACTGAAGCACATGCACGTAGGAAGCAGAAATGGGTAATTAACCCATGGAGTCTGGTGCTCCGTGGAGATGGCAGGTGCCACATGGGGCTGGGAGGTTGGGCAGGGCTGCTGGCTTAGGGACCTGAACTCAGTCTGAGCTTACTGAGGAAGGCAGCAGAATGTGCCTAACCCTTTGTACTGCTCAGTGGATGCCAGGTCAGGGGCAACTGCAGGGTGTACTGATAACTACACAGAACACTACAGTAGAATAAGCCTGATAAAGAATTATGAAAAAAATTTCATTAAGCTGAATGTATCAATAATGTAGGCTGGATAGTTGCTGAGTTGCTGACCATTTACTCAAGGTAGGATCATGTGTAACAACTCTAGGTTTAATTCCATATAAATAGAAAACACCTGCATGTACTCTGCCTTTTTTTTTTTTTCTCCCATGTTGTAAACTTAGTTAATTCTGTCTCTATGAATTGTTGACAGGCATAGTCTCTGTCAGGGCAGTGACAACAGCGGTTGGGTCAACTCTGGCCTCGCAGGAACGAGGGGCTAGTGTTGCCAGATATTCACATTCTTCAAGGGATTCCAGAAACTTCCATATCTCAGTCAGAGCTGCACTTTTAAAATGCTGGTTACTTTCTTTCTTTCACTTTAGAAAATGGTACGTAGGCCAACAAAACAAAACACAACCCAAGTCACAGCCACCAATTTGTCATCTCTAGGAACTGCCTGTTTTCCTTCAACATAATAAACTGAGAGACAAGGGGAAAAAAGGCCTAATACTGGTTTGGACCCTCGCGCCCCTTTCTCTTACTAGACAAAAAGAACTCTTTCTGAAAACATTCATCCATTAACCAGCAAAACTACTGACCATGATTATAATATCAAATTCTAGAAAAAACAAAACACACATACACACATAGGTTTAACACTATAAATAAGTTGACATGTTTAAAATAATGTTTTACTCTTTATTTTTCAAAGTTTGCCCCAATTGTACCATTTATTTTGTATAGAAGGATAAACCACCCATAGCAATATGCTGGGGCAAAACACAGAACTGAAGGAAAGGAGCTTCATTACACTGACCATGGAAGACAACACCTGTTAGAAAAAATAAAACCGACGCAATAAACAACGAAACGCAAAGAGATGCCAAGCGCGTGCATGAGAGGAGATTAAAGCAGCAGAGCCAGCTCCTTACCTGAGGAGTCTTCAGAGGGCTCCCACCGGTACTGTGGGGTGGAGTACAGGTCGGCTTTGGCAGGGCCGTTCTCGATGGGCAGACTGGGGTGGATGGTGTGGTAGTCTACAGGATTGCCGTTCACAGTCACCAGCAGGCCCTGGCAGGGGAGCGCGGAGCAAAGGCACACCTGTGACAACAGCTCCAGTTTTCAGTGTAGACATTGAAAACTGCCTCCTTGCCTTATGCTAGCTAGATAGAACCCTGCAGTGAGACACTGATTGAGAGCTGAACAAGGCCGTCAATTACCCACTTGAGCAAAATGAATTGCATACATTCCTCTGTTCACATCTTTATTCCAGAGTGGTCCCAGTAAAAGTTGAATCTGATCTTCTTGTACTTCTGCTCAACACCATGCAAGGCACCCTCTGTTCTCAGGACCAAATGTAAAGGCTGGGAAAGGCAGGCTGAGGCTTCCTGATCTGGTCCGATCACCTCTCCAGCCTCTGTTCTCATGGCTTCTCCTCCCAGCCCTGTTTTCAGCTATTAGAACTACAGACCTTTCCTAGGCCCCAGCCAGAGCACCCCTGCCTTGGACCCTCCCCACCCTGCCCACACTCCAGTGCAGCTCTGCAGAGGACTAATGCAGTCTCAGGTTAGCTGGCACCCCCTCTGGAGATCTTTGCTGATGCTGCCAGCTTGCAATTCCTGTGATGAAGCACTTCATATACTAAGTGTAATTTCTTGTTTTTTTCCCCTTTGGCTTTATGATATGAATGTGTGTGTGTGTGTGTGTGTGTGTGTGTGTGTGTGTGTGTGTGTCTGTGAACATGCAAGACTTCCAATTCAAATTATGTAATAGGTCTATCTGCAGAGAAAAATGCTTCTAAAAACCCTCCAACGTGGCTTTTAAAAGTTTAAATACATTCTGTATGACTATAGTCGAGCTCTTTTATATGAGTTAGTGTTATAACAGCAATAAACCAGATACAATGTCTACAAGAAAAATATTCAAAAACTTAGGGAAATTTTATAGATCATTAAAATATACTCAAAGGAGCTAATTCCATTTATATCACTTCTACATCACTTACACGAGCATAAATGATAATTCTAAGAATATACTAACATCAGATGGTTTGTAGTCATCTTGGGTCATGGATAAAAGCTGCAAAAAGCAATGCAGGACAGCAATGTTAATATGTAAGCAAAAAGCATTGCAATGTTTAATATATATTTGTAAAGTTTTACTATGCACATACCCATTCCTTCAACTAGCTAGACGCTAGTATGTTAAAATTGCCATGCAAAATATAGAGGGACAAATAATTGAACCGGATGTTGCTATTTATTGTAACTGTTTTCCAGCTTCTGATGTTAACTTTTAATTGTAACAGCAAATAACCAGTCATAAACCATGTGACTATAAAAGTTGATCTACTTTTCAACTGTTTTGTTTTAATAGAATAAGCTGCTTCATTTAATACTCCCCAACCCCTTGAGACCTCTGCAGAATTTTGAAAATATTTACTTTTCAAGAAATAGAAGTTTCATACTAAAGAAAAATTGATTTGTAATGCAGGTTGAGATTATTTTAAGATTTACATATTGTTTACCACAAACTAATTATTACATGACTATGCTTTTAAACTATATTAGCACCAGGTAGTTTGGACCCCCCCACAAATAATAAGCACTTTCTGTGCTAATGGTTCTCCAACTTTTTTGGATCAGGATTCATTTATAATCATAAAAATCACTGAGAGTCCCAAAGAGTTTTTAATGATGTGGGTCCTATCTATCAGTATCTACTCTACTAGAAATTAAAATTAAGGCCTTTAAAAATATTTATTAGTTCATTAAATTTTTCTTAAAATTTAACATGTTCACATCAATCATTTCGTTCAAATAGCTATAGTTAAAAAACAAATAGTAAAAAAATAGTAGTATTTTATGCTTTTGCATATCTTTTTAATATCTGGCTTAAAAGAAGACAGCTGGATTCTTGTATCTGTTTGTGCATTTAATCTGCTGTGATATGTTATTCTGGTGGAAATATACGAAGAAAATCTGGCTTCACCGAGCTTTGTAGTTGGAAAAGAAGAGAGTATTTCAATTGGCTAGCCAGGTAATTGTGGACAGTTTTTTTTGTTTTGTTTTGTTTTGATACTACACCAAACTCAACAGGTGGTAGTAACCTGAAGATGAGCTGCTACTTGGAATCTGAAATTGTATCAATGAACGTTTCACACTCTGTTACGTTAAAATCCAGGGCTGTATCATGTGTTGGTGATTTGCAATCAGTGAGTTATACAGTCTACCAAATATTGACACATTTCATTACACAATATTTAAGAAGCACATTTGTTAATTTGATCTCACCACTGATCTCATCAGGGAGGTCCTCAAGTATGGGGAAGTTTTTAAGCTCTGAATAGGGGATACAAGTTTTCTAATATTCTAATTTTCACTCAAAAGTTCAAATTTTACTACCGGCAACAAACGCCGTCAGCTGTTCGCCTTGAAGTGTTGGGCTCACTTCATTTACTTCTCAGGATTTCTCTGCCAAATACCCATCTCTGAATACCGGTAATTTGTCCACTCGAGGCTCCTTCCAGGGGCTGTGGTCTGCGGTGGGTGACAGCGAGTTCAGCTCACACTTCCTACACCCGGCCAAGTGCTTCTCAGCAGGACGCCATCCCACTTTCACACGTGGTACTTTGTGCGACTTCCCATTTTGCCACACAGGATATTAAAAAGACTTGAGCTCCAAAGTGGAGATTTAAGAAAATGGATAACTGTTTTTGGCTCATCAAGGATATTCCTAAGTGAACTGACCTGGCTGCTTTGTTTTCTCTGAGTGCACAGCCCCGAAGGGCAGGGACTGTGGTTGTGGGGGTTCCTGCCACCCCCTGGGTTGGCTCAGTGCTTTTGTATCAGCAGAGTGCTTTTGTATCAGTGTGTCAGCACAGTGAAAAGAAGGGATGTATTTTAAATCTTATTTAAAAAGAGTTGTGAGCTCGTGGATCCCCATGAGGGTCTCAGGAATCCCCAGAGGTCTGCAGACCTCCATTTGAAAAATTCCTGAGCTATCCTCTATGGCTATCTGTCGTTTAGTAAAAGGAGCAGGATAATCTGACACATGGCATGATGAGAAAGGCCCCTGAAAATCCTGACATCTTAGGGCACTACATGGGCCCCGCAAGGCCATCCACTGCCTAAGGCAGGTCATTCATTGTTTTGCCCTCACTCAGCACATGGCAGCCATGCTGAGAATAAGGCCACGTGCCTTAGAGGAACTCACCTGCCACCAAATAAATTGGAAAATCTACTCCTCAATTCTCTAGCATTCTACCAAGCAAATACTTTGTATCTGTCATTACAACATTGCAAATGGGCATATTTAATGAGTCAATATAGCACTGAGCTGAGTTCAACATGGTCAATAAATGCTCAAAGGGTTATATGAATTACTCATTGTGACTCACTTTTCCTTTCAATCCATACGGTTGCCTCAGTGTAGTAAGAGATACTTAATCATATTCATATAGACTGTTTTCTTCTCTAAGTGGTTACTTGAGTTATTATTGTGGCCGGCTACCCAATAAAGTGAAATTATTTTCTGCAATGTATTTCAGCACTGAGACTTTCCCTGCCCGGTGCTAACAGTTGCTCTGTTATTTTTTGCTTGTTTTAAACACAAATTTATTTTTTTTAATAAAGTCTTTCTTTTGAGGATGAAGAGACTTCATGGAAAGCACTGAAATATACAATGGTGTTCTCCTAGGGTATGGTGAAACCATATTTTCCTTCAGAAGCACTGGGTTCCCCTCTCTGAATAGAGCTCTCTGCTACCAAGGACATCAAACTATTTCTATAAACTATGGGCAATCTGAGTTTGCATATGACATGTGACTCATATTCAGCAACATAACACAAAAGAAGCAAAATAAATTAGGAAATGGCAAATGCTTTCTTGTGGCTTACTTTTCTCTCATCAGTTGGGTAATGGGTGGCATACCACAGGCTCCGCCTCCTCTCGGCTGTCACTTGGATGGGGCCACAAGTCCGGGCTCTGTCCTCTTCCTTGGTCCTGTCATCCTGCACCTGAGACACACGACAACCCACAGGACCAGCTCTGCTTCCAAGAGCAGTTCCTTCAGTGGCCTGGCTGACCCAGAGAAAGTTTTTCACCCGTGCCTTGATAATGATATATTTTTTTAAATTAATGTATACAATATATGGGATTTCATCAAGACATTTTTAAGAATGACACCAGTGCTACCTTGTAAATGCTCAGCACATCAATGTTACCCCCGATCCCTCCTAAGCCCCGTAAATAACAGAGATAGGCTCTCATGTGCAAGATCCACACCTTCCCACTGTGTATTCCAAACTACACGATGCAAATGGTTTTTAAAGGAAGAACCTTCAAAAAAGTACTCAGTGCACTGTGTGACCCAGCCATGGGCAATCTTTGATTAAGGAGAAATTAAGTAAATTAAAGAGGGCACATACTGAATGGAGCACTGGGTGTTATGAGGAATTCTTAATCTCAGGAAACAAAGTGAGGGTTGCTGGAGTGGTGGGGGGTGGGAGGGATGGGGTGGCTGGGTGATAGACATTGGGGAGGGTATGTGCTATGGTGGGCGCTGTGAATTGTGTAAGACTGTTGAATCACAGATCTGTACCTCTGAAACAAATAATACATTATATGTTAAAAAAAAGGAAGATAGCAGGAAGGGAAGAATGAAGGGGGTGAAATCGGAGGGGGAGATGAACCATGAGAGATGATGGACTCTGAGAAATAAACTGAGGGTTCTAGAGGGGAGGGGGTGGGGGGATGGGTTAGCCTGGTGATGGGTATTAAAGAGGGCACGTTCTGCATGGAGCACTGGGTATTATGCACAAACAATGAATCATGGAACACTATATTAAAAACTAATGATGTAATGTATGGTGATTAACATAACAATAAAAATTAAAAATAAAAAAATTAAGTAAAGGCAGAATCATCGATAGCTTACACACAGCAGTAAGGAACAACATATCTAATGAACAAAACCATCACCTTGCCTTATGGGGCACTGGCCTAAGTTAGACAACTGGTCTAAAAGAGACATAGAGTATAAGGGGCAGAATGCCCTTGAGTGCTTTTGTATGGTTTTCCAACAAAAAGGGCATTAACACACCACTGATACTGAAGTGCAGGAAGGGAACTTAACAGTCTTGGTGCCCAATTTCCAGGTTCCAGTGTGCCAGGGTAGAGCACCCATGGGGAGTACCCAAATGCCCTGGGTGGGAATTCATGCTTGCCAGGTGGGAGCCATACACTATTTAACTCTCGACACCCGCTTCTCTCTCTCTTTCTTTCTCAAACATGCATCATAGACTTTCACCTCAGAACTCACATTTGCTGGCTGGCATTTTTCATGAAATGTGCCAGGTTATCTGGAACTATGATATAACCAGCCACCTGTCTTCCATTATTGCCTCAATGAGAAAGTGCTGTGTCCCAGCCCATTTAAAATATTGGCCGCCTGAAATGTTGACGCTGGTATGAATTAGGCCCTGTTCTCCACACACCCCTCTAGACACTGCCGTCTGTAAGACTGCTATTAACTCGACTTTCCTTTGCCCCCAGAGGGCCCAAGGCTGAGGAAGCCGAATGTCTCATGGGCCTGAGGCGCTCTAACACAGCCTTCACCCATATGGAAGCATGAAAACACGGGCACACAAGCCCCTGCCGTTCTGTGGGGCTGCCTGAGATCTCACAAAATGAAGAACACCTGGAACTCTTATTGGATGCCTTAAAGTAGTTTCCATCCCTTGTAAGACATTGCTCAGAAACCATTCCCATGATATATTTTAATTTCTTTGGTATACACTTTTATTTGCACATATGGCACATCCCTTACCTTCTGTGCGTTTATGGAGGAAGTGAACACAACGACTTCACGTTAAAGCATTTTATGGGCACATACACATTTTGGAAGAGAGTTGGAGAAAAATGTAACAAAATGATTGGGATTCCTTATGACCCCATAAAGCGTTTTGTTACATGCAGCCACCATCAGTGGGCCCAAAGAAAGACACCATATGAGAACCCTGTGAGCAAAAGTGCCTCTGTGGCCCTGGTCACACAGGGCTGTCTGCCCAGTGGGGAGGGGATGTCACACAGGAGGGAGGACAGGACAGAGCCCCATTTCTGCAGGGAACACTTCTGGGGAGGGTCGGGGACGTGCATCTCCCCTAGTGCCATTGTACTATCTGACTCGGATCCATTTACTTGTTTTGGGTGGTTTTTTCTCTTGTAGAATGTCCAGTTCCTCTGACTGGGGTCCTCGCCTGTGGGCGATGCTCTATCCCTGGGTCCCAGCTTAGCGTCTGAGAAAGGTGGCTTTCAATAAATATTCGCTGTCCGCCCATCAGGCTGCATGAGTGAATGTGTGGACAAGTCTTGTGGGTGTGAACACAGAAAAGACCCTAATCTAGAAGTGATAAGAGAGGACGCAGGACTTCATGCAGCCATGCTCATTAGGAATGGCTTCTCAGGTGTGGACGCTCCCCTGGTAGGTGGTGGAGGAGAGGTGTGATAACCCTCGTCTACGCTACTTTCCTCCCTCGTGTGCCGATAAGCTACCTTACGACTGAGCTCCTTAGAGTCAATTAGAGGAAGAAATGAAAGTGGCTGAAGTTTTCTCTCACCAAAACGGAAAAGAGAGAAGCTGCCCAGGCTCTCTGGCCCTGCTCTCAGAAGTGCCATGTACAGTGTTAACATCCCACGGGAATAAACCAGTTCTCTGTCGTGCCTAAAGGAAACCCCATGGTCCCCACACCGCACAGTGGGGTACTCAGGAGCCTCCAGGCACCACTGAGAGCTGGGGTGTCTTCCATCCACAGATGTCAGAGGTCTGAGAAGTTTCTGAAACTCGAGGCACCATGAGAACAGGCTGGGTAGTCCTGAAGGCGTAGCTTTGTTGTCAAACGTGGGTTCGAAGCTGATTTCTACTGCTCAGATCAATTTACCTCTCTAACCTCATTTTCCTCATCTCTAGGATGGGTACACTACCTATTCTTCAGAGTTACATAGTGCATGAAATGAGATAATGTATAGGAACAGCCTCGCGTATGGTCTGGCACTTAGTAAGTGCTCAATGAAAATGTCTCCAGTTCTCAGCACTGACATTCTTGCCAGCACGTGGTGACACATTGAAGGGAAACCTGGCTTTGTTCTAAAAGCATCTGTAGTCACATAGTGCTCTTTGCAGAAATAAAACACGAGAACCAGAACACTATAGCTGTTTTGGAATATAGGAATGAACTATTTCCCCTGGAGTTTCAAGATTACTTTGCCCATAAGATCTCTAAAACCTTTCGATCCTTACAAGGGGCTCCTGTAGCCAGATGCGGATGAGTGTTGCCAGCGTGTAGTACATCACCAGCAGGACGATGGGGTTGGCGTGGTGATACCATGACAGGTCTGGGTTTGCTATGATCTTCCAGGTGCTGGAACAGTCCGTGTGAATGACTGATTTGATACCAAACAACCTGTTTAAAAACAAAGGAAAATATTAGGAAGATACAATAAACTACATGTCCCTAACTTAGAATAAAAACATCTTGTTTTTAATATACTTACGAGCTAGCCTAGGCTAATCCATGCTAGTCTAGATATTTCATTACTCTTCTGTATATACAACTATATCTTTAAATGACATGTACACATACATATAATATACATATAATATAAAATATACATCTTTAAATCATATATGTGTGTTAGTGTGTGTGCATGTGTGTAAAATCAATGCCAACAATAGCCACCGGATCTTTACACTGGCTCAAAAATCGATCAAAAATCTATCTAATACTATCGAATCTAATATGATGTAATGCTAATACCATTAATCTAACTAATTGATCTAATAATAATTCCTTGCACACCTATTAGAAATTTACATTTTAATTTCTAATCAGCCCTATTAAATCCCTGAATTACTGAAATGCCAAGTATGTGGTAACATGTTACTAAGGTCAGTTAAATGAGCACCTATTTTGTTTTTGGCAGGATTTAGCATTAGCTATTGAGCTAATGCTGATATTATTGGGCAAATATTGAAATTGGACACAGTTCTATGATTCAGCCATAAAAGCCAAATACTATATACTAGAGTATCTGAAAGATATATTTCTGTCAAATTTCATTTATGGGCAATTTGATCATTTTAAAGCTTTATAATTAATTATTCATTTTGAAATATAACTTTATGAGGCTTGTTAAATTTTGAAATGATTTACTTTTTATGATATTCCTACTATATAATCAGAAGGTATCTGACTCTATAATGGGAAATTGTATAAATATGATTCATTTAGAAATTCATTTTATACAAGCTTTTTCTAAGAAAGGATTTTACTAAGTGAATAAAACTTTTACGTTAAGTGAGTCTCTTTCTATCGTTTGTATCTCTTACATAAGAACTTCCTCTAATTCTTATGTTACATTCTTCATTCAGTTATAAGATCTTCAAGGACTACATGTCCCTCACTTGTAAAACCCCTCAGGGCTCTTACTGTTTTCTATCACAAGGCAAGTGAATTGCTCAACATAGATTTTAAAGTAAGCTAAACAGAAACTAAAATTTCTTCAATTTTATCAGAAAAATGTTATATTAGAACTTGCTCTTATTACAGGGCTTTTCTTCTAAGTCTAGCCAGATTCTTTGTAGTTAGCATTAGAAAGAAAAATTTCCTGCTAACAGAAAGAGTTAAGTCCCTCTTAAAATTGTGTAATGTTCTGAAAATTGTTTTGCAGTCCTAGATTAAAATGTCAATTTCCTGTATACAGTGTGTGGAACTGAAAGCTTTGAAATTTTGAATCAAACATTAGCTGAAAGTCTCTGGATTAATCAGGCAGTAGGTTTCAGCCCCCATGTCTTTCCTCTTCTTGTCCCACATCTGGCGCATGCGCTAGCAATGACTTCATCAATCATCGGTTTACAAATACCTGTGTTGCCCCATCAGAAAGTCAGTAGTAATTTCTGCAGCTGTCTGTAAACTGAACCACATGCCTCCTGAAAGTCCACATTGACACTCCACAACTTACTGTTGATATCATGGCTTATTCCAAACTGATTTTGCAAAGGATCAGTCTGATGTTTTGTACTATAAGTATGGACTACCAAGCATGGGTAAGAAGCTACAGAATGATGGATTGTCATACCCTTTAAGGAACTTCTTCTAACAGAACTGTGCAAATACTCTAAGACATAAGAGTTCTCTTTTCTTTTTTCTTTTTTTAAATAGCCTGGATACTATAGAAAAATTTTTTTTATGTAAGATGGGAAGTTTGTACTTGACATTTCACATCCTTTGTGGCATTAAAAATTCCAGGATGCTGTGCAACATCCAACTATTATTTAAATTACTTAGTTTTTTCTTGTGAGCCTCCCATAATCCAGAATTGCTTCTTAATATTGACATTACAAAGAAAAGTGGAATTATCGGACCTGGCCTCCAGGAACTCACTCTCGATCTCACCACAGTGATGGGACATGCTTGTTTGAGGAGAGCAAGATGCTACAGAACCCCTTCTGTCTGGGGGTGTTTCTGTCTGGGAAGGGTAGTCAGGAGGAAGAATGTTACATGTCAGGATAGTAAAAAAAAGGTTGGATGAGTAAATGAGAGAAAAGAGAAGTCCTGTGAGATGCTGCCAGGCTATGGGGTTGAGCTGGGAAGAGAAATTGGGCAAAGGAAGAACAATCCTCTATTTTTGTTACTGGTGCATCACTGGATATTTATAAGCTTCCTTCCATCTTGATGATTCTCACATAACTGTTACTGTATTTACAGTGGTCCTAGTTCACATTGATTAAATAAAAATACCTATATTGTTTCTCGGTCATTAAAATACTAAAAAATGACTATCTTATATTTCTACATAGAAATGTCTCTTTGCCTGAGAAGTGTGGTGACACAGCTGTGGAGTTATACACTCCTGCTTATTGCTTATTTAGAAGCAGAAAGACAAAGTTTCTGACCTCTATGTATTTGGAAGATACTTGGACACCAGTCTGGTCTGTCAATAATAGACAAGGGTGCATTTGGTAGGTGGCTCATGGTCTCTAAAAATCCAGTTTCTTATAAAACCTAACAGAAGAGGGGAGGAGCAAGATGGCGGAGGAGTAGGAGATCTAAATTTCATCTGGTCCCAGGAATTCAGCTCCATAGGGATCAAACAATTCTGAACACCTACAAACTCAACAGGAGAGTGAAGAAAAGAATAGCAGCAACTCTCGGAACAGAAAAACAATCACTTTCTGGAAGGTAGGATGTGTGGAGAAGTTAATCCCACACGATATTCAGGAAGATAGAGGGCAGGGGAGGGGGCCTCCCTCAGCCGCTACCCGCAAGTGATAGAGCAGCAGAGCACAAAATCGGAACTTTTAGAAATCTGCTCTGCAGAGGGATGTCTCTCCAGTGGCTAAGCAGAGGGTGGAACCCTCACTGGGACAGTGTGGTCTCAGGACCCTCGGGGTCACAGAAAGGCCGGGCCTGCCTGAGTGCGGCAGAGCTCCCAGGTATCGGAGCGGGGCAGCCGACTGTAGAGATGGAGCTGAGGAGCGGGCTCTCTGGTTGGGGTTGCCATAAACCATGGTCCGTGGCACAGCTGGGCCACTGCTCTTCCAGCAGGGACCCAACAAGAGGCAGATCCTGGGAGACTCCCCTTCCTCCCCCGGGAGGAGTGGCATGGGAGTGCACCACAGGGATCTGCTGGGTTTGGAGATTCCACACGGGGTCGGGTGCCAGAGATAGAAATGCTCGGTCACAGGCCGGGTGAGCACGGAGTGTGGCTGCAGACCGGGGACACAGGAGTGATTGACTGCTTTTCTCTGGGGGCATACTGAGGAGTGTGGCCCCAAGTTCTCGGCTCCTCTGGGCAGAGATTGGGAGGCCGCCATTTTCACTCTTGTCCTCCAAAGCTGTACAGAAAGCTTTCACGGAACAAAAGCTCCCGAGATCAAACCTGAGCAGATTACTTAGCCCGGACCTGACTGGCAAGGGCAGGGCAATTCCACCTCCAGCAAAGACATTTGGGAACCACAGCAACAGGCCCCTCCCCCAGATCACCAGGAACAGCCAGCCAAGACCAAGTTTACCGATCAATGAGAACGGCAGAACTCCAGTACTATGGGAATACTGCACATAGAATTCATGGCTTTTCCCCCATGATTCTTTAGTTTTTCAAAGTTAATTTTTTTAATTTTCTTTTTTTTTGAATTTTTCCCTTTTTCAACTAACATCTTATCAATCCCTTTTTTAAAAAATCTTTTTTATTTTTCATTTTTAGAGTCATATTCTATCCCTTCATAATAGTTAACCTTATTTTATATATATATACATATATATATATATATATATATATATATGAAATTGTTCTCTCTTTAAAATTGTGGGATACAGGTTCTTCTAACAGACCAAAATATACCCTAAATTTCTAGTGTATGGCTTTGTTCTAATCTCCTGCCTGATCACATTATCTCCCCCCTTTTTTTTTAATCCTCTTCTTTTTTCAACCAACTTCTTATCAATTCCTCTTATAAAATCTTTTATAGTTTTCATCATTACAGTCATATTCCATCCCTTCATCGTATTTACCCTTACTTTTGTACATATATAAGTTTTTCTTTCTTTAAAATTTTGGGAGACACTTTCTTCTAACAGACCAAAATACGCCCAAAATCTAGTGTGTGGCACTGATCTATGCACCACCCTGATCATATTTAATCATATTCTGTTTTCCTTTTTTTGTTTATTTTTTTTATCTTATTCTTTTTCTTTTTTCTTTCTTTCCCTTTCTTTTCCCCCAGTTTTAGGACTATTCTGATTTGCTTAGTGTATGTTTTTCTGGAGTTGTTGTTACCCTGTTAGCATTTTGTTCTCTCATTCATCTACTGTCCTCTGGACAAAATGACAAGACAGAAAAAATCACCTCCAAAAAAAAAAAAAAAAGAACAAGAGGCAGTACTGACTGCCAGGGACCTAATCAATACGGCCATTAGTAAGGTATCGGAACTAGAGTTCAGAATGACAATTATAAAGATATTAGCTGGGCTTGAAAAAAGCATGGAAGATTTTAGAGAAACCCTTTCTGGAGAAATAAAAGAACTAAAATCTAACCAAATCGAAATCAAAAAGGCTATTAATGAGGTGTAATAAAAAATGGAGGCTCTAACTGCTAGGATAAATGAGGCAGAAGAGAGGATTAGTGATATAGAAGACCAAATGATGGAAAATAAAGAGGCTGAGAAAAAGAGAGATAAACAACTACTGGATCACGAGGGCAGATTCGAGAGATAAGTGATGCCATAAGACTTAACAATATTAGAATAATTGGGATCCCAGAAGAAGAAGAAAGAGAGAGGGGCAGAAGGTACATTGAGCAAATTAAAGCAGAAAACTTCCCTAATTTGGGGAAGGAAATAGGCATCAAAATCCAGGAGGCACAGAGAACCCCTCTCAAAATCAATAATAGTAAAATAGTATCAATAGTAAAATAGCAGTAAAACTTATGAGTCTCAGAGACAAAGAGAAAATCCTGAAAGCAGCTCGGGATAAAAGATCTGTAACCCAAAATGGTAGAAACATTAGATTGACAACAGACCTATCCACAGAGACCTGACAGGCCAGAAAGGACTGGCATGATATCTTCAGAGCACCAAACAAGAAAAATATGCAGCCAAGAATACTATATCCAGCTAGGCTGTCATTGAAAATAGAAGGAGAGATAAAAAAACTTCCAGGACAAACAAAAACTAAAGCAATTTGCAAACACGGAACCAGCCCTCCAAGAAATATTGAAAGGGGTCCTCTAAGCGAAGAGAGAGCCTAAAAGTAACATAGACCAGAAAGGAACACAGACAATATATGGTAACAGTCACCTTACAGGCAATACAATGGCACTAAATTTATATCTTTCAATAGTTACCTGGAAGGTAAATGGGCTAAGTGCCCCAATCAAAAGACACAGGCTATCAGATTGGATAAAAAGACAAGACCCATCGATATATTGTCTGCAAGAGACTCATTTTAGGCCCAAAGACACCTCCAGATTGAAAGTGAGGGGATGGAAAACCATTTACCATGCTAATGGACACCAAAAGAAAGCTGGGGTGGCAATCCTTATATCAGACAAATTAGATGTTAAACCAAAGGCTATAATAAGAGATGAGGAAGGACACTATATCCTACTTAAAGGGTCTATCCAACAAGAAGATTGAACAATTGTAAATATCTATGCCCCGAACATGGGAGCAACCAATTATATAAGCCAATTAATAACAAAAGCAAAGAAACACATCGACAACAATACAATAATAGTGGGGGACTTTAACAAGCCCCTCACTGAACTGGACAGATCATCTAAGCAAAAGATCAACAAGGAAATAAAGACTTTAAATGACACACTGGACCAAATGGACCTCACAGATATATTCAGAATATTCCATCCCAAAGCAACAGAATACACATTCTTCTCTAGTGCCCATGGAACATTCTCCAGAATAAATCACATCCTAGTTCACAAATCAGGTCTCAACTGGTACCAAAAGATTGGGATCATTCCCTGCATATTTTCTGACCACAGTGCTTTGAAACTAGAACTCAATCACAGGAGGAACATCAAAAACAACTCAAATACATGGAGGCTAAAGAGCATCTTACTAAAGAATGAATGGGTCAACCAGGAAATTAAAGAAGAATTTAAAAACTTCATGGAAACCAATGAAAATGAAAACACAACCGTTCAAAATCTTTGGGATGCAGCAAAGTCAGTCCTAAGAGAAAGTATATAGCAATAGAAGCCTTTCTCAAGAAACAAGAAAGGTCTCAAATACACAACGTAACCCTACACCTAAAGAAGCTGGAGAAAGAACAGCAAATAAAGTCTAGACCCAGCAGGAGAAGAGAAATAAGAAAGATCAAAGCAGAAATCAACGAAATAGAAACCAAAAGAACAGTAGAATAGATCAACGAAACTAGGAGCTGGTTCTTTGAAAGAATTAACAAGATTGATAAACCCCTGGCCAGACTTATCAAAAGAAAAAAGAAAGGACCAAATAAATAAAATCATGAATGAAAGTGGAGAGTTCACAAACCACACCAAAGAAATACAATCAATTATAAGAACATATTATGAGCAACTATATGCCAGCAAATTAGATAATCTGGAAGAAATGGATGCATTCCTAGAGGTGTATCCACTACCAAAACTGAATCAGGAAGAAAGAGAAAACCTGAACAGACCTATAACCACTAAGGAAATTGAAGCACTCATCAAAAATCTCCCAACAAACAAGAGCCTAGTGCCAGATGGCTTCCCAGGGGAATTCTACCAAACATTTAAAGAAGAATTAATACCTATTTTTCTGAAACTGTTCCAAAAAGTAGAAATGGAAGGAAAACTTCCAAACTCATATTATGAGGCCACCATTACCTTGATCCCAAAACAACGACCCCATCAAAAAGGAGAATTGCAGACCAATATCCTTGATGAACATGGATGCAAAAATTCTCACCAAAATACTAGCCAATAGGATCCAACAGTACACTAAAAGGATTATTCACCATGACTAAGTGGGATTTATTCCTGGGCTGCAAGTTGCGTTCAACATCCGCAAATCAATCAATGTGATATTATACAAAGAAAGAACAAGAACCATATGATCCTCTCAATAGATGCAGAAAAAGCATTTGACAAAGTACACCATCCTTTCTTGATCAAAACTCTTCAGAGTATAGGGATAGAGGGTACATACCTCAATATCATAAAAGCCATCTATGAAAAACCCACAGCGAAATCATTCTCATTGAAGAAAAACTGAGAGCTTTCCCCCTGAAGGTCAGGAACACAGCAGGGATGTCCACTATCACCACTGCTATTCAACCTAGTATTAGAAGTCCTAGCCACAGCAATCAGACAACAAAAAGAAATCAAAGGCCTCCAAATCGGCAAAGAAGAAGTCAAACTCTCACTCTTTGCACATGATATGATACTTTATGTGGAAAACCCAAAAGACTCCACCCCAAAACTGCTAGAACTCATACAGGAATTCAGTAAAGTGGCAGGATATAAAATCAATGCACAGAAATCAGTGGCATTCCTGTACACCAACAACAAGACAGAAGAGAGACAAATCAAGGAGTCAATCCCATTTACAATTGCACCCAAAATCATAAGATCCCTAGGAATGAATCTAACCAAAGAGGCAAAGACTCTGTACTCAGAAAACTATAAAATACTCATGAAAGAAATTGAAGAAGACACAAAGAAATGGAAAAACGTTCCATGCTCATGGAGTGGAAGACAAATATTGTGAAGATGTCAATGCTACCTAGAGCAAGCTACACATTCAATGCAATCTCCATCACAATACCATCAACTTTATTCAAAGAAATGGAACAAATAATCTTAAAATTTGTATGGAACCAGAAGAGACCCCGAATAGCCAGAGGAATACTGAAAAAGAAAAGCAAAGCTGGCGGCATCACAATTCCGGACTTCCAGCTCTATTACAAAGCTGTCCTCATCAAGACAGTTTGGTACTGGCACAAAAACAGACACATAGATCAATGGAACAGAATCGAGAGCCCAGAAATGGACCCTCAACTCTATGGTCAACTGATCTTCGACAAAGCAGGAAAGAATGTCCAATGGAAAAAAACAGTCTCTTCAACAAATGGTATTGGGAAAATTGGACAGCCACATGCAGAAGAATGAACCTGGACCATTTCTTTACACCACACACAAAAATAGACTCAAAATGGTTGAAAGACCTCAATGTGAGACAGGAGTCCATCAAAATCCTAAAGGAGAACACAGGCAGCGACCTCTTTGACCTCAGCCTCAGCAACTTCTTCCTAGAAACATCACCAAAGGCAAGGAAAGCAAGGTCAAAAAAAACTATTGGGACTTCATCAAGATAAAAAGCTTTTGCACAGCAAAAGAAACAGTCATCAAAACAAAAAGACAACCGACAGAATGGGAGAAGATATTTGCAAATGACATATCAGATAAAGGGCTAGTGTGCAAAATCTATAAGGAACTTATCAAACTCAACACCGAAAGAACAAATGCTCCAATCAAAAAATGGGCAGAGGACATGAACTTTGCTTTTTTGCAAAGAAGGCATCCAAATGGCCAACAGACCCATGAAAAAGTGCTCAACATCGCTTGGCATCAGGCAAATCCAAATCAAAACCTCAATGAGATACCACCTCACACCCGTCAGAATGGCTAAAATTAACAAGTCAGGAGATGACAGATGTTGGCAGTGATGCGGAGAAAAGGGAACCCTCCTACGGTATTGGTGGGAATGCAAGCTGGTGCAGCCACTCTGGAAAACAGGATGGAGGTTCCTCAGAAAGTTGAAAATAGAGCTGCCCTAAAACCCAGCAATTGTGCTACTGGGTATTTACCCCAAAGATACAAATGTAGGGTTCCAAAGGGTACGTGCACCCCGATGGTTATACCAGCAATGTCCACAATAGCCAAACTGTGGAAGGAGCCAAGATGTCCATCAACAATTGAATGGATAAAGAAAAGTGGTTTATATATAGAATGCAATATTATTCAGGCATCAAAAGGAATGAAATCTTGCCATTTGCAATGACATGGATGGAAGTGGAAGGTATTTTGCTGAGTGAAATAAGTCAATCAGAGAAAGACATGTATCATATGATCTCAGTGATATGAGGAATTCTTAATGTCAGGAAACAAACTGAGGGTTGCTGGAGTGGTGGGGGGGTGGGAGGGACGGGGTGGCTGGGTGATAAACACTGGGGAGGGTATATGCTATGTTGAGCGCTGTGAATTGCGTAAGACTGTTGAATCACAGACCTGTACCTCTGAAACAAATAATACATTAGATGTTAAAGAAATAAAAGAAGAAGATAGCAGGAAGGGAAAAATGAAGTAGGGGAATCGGAGGGGGAGAAGAACCATGAGAGACTATGGACTCTGAGAAACAAACTGAGAGTTATAGAGGGAAGGGGGGTGGTGGGATGGGTTAGCCTGGTGATGGGTATTTAAAGAGGGCACGTACTGAATGGAGCACTGGGTATTAAACGCAAACAATGAATCATGGACCACTACGTTAAAAACTAATGATGTGATCTATGGTGATTAACATAACATAAAAAAAAAGAATTAACTTAGTGCTTAGCATGAAAAATAAAAACAAAAAACCTAAAAGAATTGGGGGTAGGGAGGGGGTGTAAGCACATGAACAAAGAAAGGGCATTTTCCAGAAGATCTTATGCGAAGTGCTTAAGATCCACAAACTCTTCTATTTTTCAGAGGATGGCTGGAGAGACAGCTTCCTGTGTGATGGTCAGTTCCCAGTAGTAACATATCAGAACCTTGGGGCGCATACTCCTGCTTTGGTATCTGGCCTGTCTTGCTCTGCTCTTTATTTCATTCCCAACATCCCTGACCACAGAACACGTCCTCAGCTTCTTCCTGGACAATTATAACACAAAGGGCGGTCTCTAGCTTCTCTCCCCTCTACAGTGTGACCATTGCTAGAGTCACCTTCAGAAAACTCAAATTCAGCACTCCACCTTCCTCTTCCTATTTCCTATTCATTAGATGTCTGGAGAATAAGCCCAAGTCCCAGCAAAGTATCTCCCAGGCCTTGAGCAGCCAGGTCTCCTCTCCTTTCTCCCAGACACCAAGAACTCAAGCTACACTGGGCTATTTAGGGTTCACCATAAAAATCTCAGCCCCTTTGGTCTTGCTCCTTCTTGTTTTACCAGGGCGATTTCCAGGTAGTTGTGACTTTTCGGGGGTTTCCAAATCAACGATTGGGGTATGTGTGCCAGGGAAACTGTCCCAACACTCCTTGGCAATGCAAGTCCAAGGCAGCAGGCCAGGAAATGCTCACAGACTCTCAGATAGCCTTCAGGACAACTCCAGCCCCACCCCCAACGGCATCCCGTACGTAATCTACACATAACAGTGTATTCCTTCCAGGTATACTCAGCCACCCCAAATTACTGCAGGGGTCCCCAGAATACCAGTGGCCCAGGAATGCATAATCATATAACCATCATAGCCCATCACCTGAACCCTCATGCTCATTGATGACAGTTGTTCTTGCAGAAAGCATTAATTCTTCATTCTTTCTTTTGGTCCGAATGGTTGCTATAATTAATGTAAAGCTAATAATCTAAAAGCAATTTCCAGTACTCTTCACTTAGGCATGTTTTTCTTGTTCTTTTCTGTTTTTGTGGGATATCCTGGACATCATCAAGGCCTACCTCTAGGGAGCTAGGGAATCCACCTCTGGGAAACATGATTTCTTTTTTTTTTATTGTTATGTTAATCACCATATATTACATCATTAGTTTTTGATGCAGTGTTCCATGATTCATTGTTTGTTCATAACACCCAGTGCTCCATGCAGAACGTGCCCTCCTCAATACCCATCACCAGGCTAACCCATCCCCCTAACCTCCTCCCCTCTAGAACCCTCAGTTTGTTTTTCAGAGTCCATCATCTCTCATGGTTCGTCTCCCCCTCTGACATACTTCCCTTTTCTTCCTCTCCTGTTATCTTATTCTTTTTCTTTTTTCTTAAAATATGTTGCGTTATTTGTTTCAGAAGTACAGATCTGTGATTCAACAGTCTTGCACAATTCACAGCGCTCACCATAGCACATACCCTCCCCAATGTCTATCACCCAGCCACCGCATCCCTCCGACCCCAACCACTCCAGTAACACTCAGTTTATTTCCTGAGATTAAGAATTCCTCATATCAGTGAGGTCATATGATACATGTCTTTCTCTGATTGACTTATTTCACTCAGCATAACACCCTCCAGTTCCATCCACGTCATTGCAAATGGCAAGATCTCATTCCTTTTCATGGCTGCATAATATTCCATTGTGTATATATACCACTTCTTCTTTATTCATTCATCTGTCGATGGACATCTTGGCTCTTTCCACAGTTTGGCTATTGTGGACACTGCTGCTATAAACATTGGGGTACACGTACCCCTTCGGGTCCCTACATTTGTAACTTTGTGGTAAATACCCAGTAGTGCAATTGCTGGATCGAATGGTGGCTCTAATTTCAACTGTTTTAGGAACCTCCATACTGTTTTCCAGAGTGGTTTCACCAGCTTGCATTCCCACCAACAGTGTAGGAGGGTTCCCCTTTCTCCACATCCCCGCCAACATCTGTCATTCCCTGACTTGTTAATTTTAGCCATTCTGACGGGTGTGAGGTGGTATCTCATTGAGGTTTTGATTTGGATTTCCCTGATGCCGAGCGATGTTGAGCACTTTTTCATGTGCCTGTTGGCCATTTGGATTTCTTCTTTGGAAAAATGTCTGTTCATGTCTTCTGCCCATTTCTTGATTGGATTATTTGTTCTTTGGGTGTTGAGTTTGATAAGTTCTTTATAGATTTTGGATACAAGCCCTTTATCTGATATGTCATTTGCAAATATTTTCTCCCATTCTGTCGGTTGTCTTTTGGTTTTGTGGACTGTTTCTTTTGCTGTGCAAAAGCTTTTTATCTTGATGAAATCCCAATAGTTCATTTTTGCCCTGGCTTCCCTTGCCTTTGGCGATGTTTCTAGGAAGAAGTTGCTGCGGCTGAGGTCGAAAAGGTTGCTACCTGTGTTCTCCTTTAGGATTTGGATGGACTCCTGTCTCACGTTTAGGTCTTTCAACCATTTGGAGTCTATTTTTGTGTGTGGTGTAAGGAAATGGTCCAGTTTCATTCTTCTGCATGTGGCTGTCCAATTTTCCCAACACCATTTGTTGAAGAGACTGTCTTTTTGCCATTGGATATTCTTTCCTGCTTTGTCAAACATAAGTTGACCATAGAGTTGAGGGTCCATTTCTGGGCTCTCGATTCTGTTCCATTGATCTATGTGTCTGTTTTTGTGCCAGTACCATACTGTCTTGATGATGACAGCTGTGTAATAGAGCTGGAAGTCCGGAATTGTGATGCCGCCAGCTTTGCTTTTCTTTTTCAGTATTCCTCTGGCTATTCGGGGTCTCTTCTGGTTCCATACAAATTTTAGGATTATTTGTTCCATTTCTTTGAAAAAAGTGGATGGTATTTTGATGGGGATTGCATTGAATGTGTAGATTGCTCTAGGTAGCATTGACATCTTCACAATGTTGGTTCTCCCAATCCATGAGCATGGAACGTTTTTCCATTTCTTTGTGTCTTCTTCAATTTCTTTCAAGAGTATTTTATAGTTTTCTGAGTACAGACCCTTTGCCTCTTTCGTTAGATTTATTCCTAGGTATCTAATGGTTTAGGGTGCAATTGTAAATGGGATCGACTCCTTGATTTCTCTCTCTTCTGTCTTGTTGTTGGTGTATAGGAATGCCACTGATTTCTGTGCATTGATTTTATAGCCTGCTACTTGACTGAATTCCTGTATGAGTTCTAGCAGTTTTGGGGTGGAGTCTTTTGGGTTTTCCACATACAGTATCATATCATCTGCAAAGAGTGAGAGTTTGACTTCCTCTTTGCCGATTTGGATGCCTTTGATTTCTTTTTGTTGTCTGATTGCTGTGGCTAGGACTTCTAATACTATGTTGAATAGCAGTGGTGAGAGTGGACATCCCTGCCGCGTTCCTGACCTTAGGGGAAAAGCTCTCAGCCTTTCCCCATTGAGAATGATATTCGCTGTAGGTTTTTCATAGATGGCTTTTATGATATTGAGGTATGTACCCTCTAACCCTATACTCTGAAGAGTTTTGATCAAGAAAGGATGTTGTACTTTGTCAAATGCTTTTTCTGCATCTATTGAGAGGATCATATGATTCTTGCTCTTTCTTTTGTTAATGTATTGTATCACGTTGATTGATTTGCGGATGTTGAACCAACCTTGCACCCCAGGGATAAATCCCACTTGGTCATGGTGAATAATCCTTTTAATGTACTGTTGGATCCTATTGGCTAGTATTTTGGTGAGAATTTTTGCAACCATGTTCATCAAGGATATTGGTCTGTAATTCTCTTTTTTGATGGGGTCTTTGTCTGGTTTTGGGATCAAGGTAATGCTGGCCTCATAAAATGAGTTTGGAAGTTGTCCTTCCATTTCTATTTTTGGAACAGTTTCAGGAGAATAGGTATTAATTCTTCTTGAAATGTCTGATAGAATTCCCCTGGGAAGCCATCTGGCCCTGAGCTTTTGTTTCTTGGGAGATTTTTGATGACTGTTTCAATTTCCTTAGTGGTTATAGGTCTGTTCAGGTTTTCTATTTCTTCCTGGTTCAATTTTGATAGTTGATACATCTCTAGGAATGCACCCATTTCTCCCAGGTTATCTAATTTGCTGGCATAGAGTTGCTCATAATATGTTCTTATAATTGTTTGTATTTCTTTGGTGTTGGTTGTGATCTCTCCTCTTTCATTCATGATTTTGTTGATTTGGGTCATTTCTCTTTTCTTTTTGATAAGTCTGGCCAGGGGTTTATCAATCTTGTTAATTCTTTCAAAGAACCAGCTCCTAGTTTCGTTGATCTGTTCTACTGTTCTTTTGGTTTCTAGTTCATTGATTTCTGCTCTGATCTTTATGATTTCTCTTCTCCTGCTGGGTTTAGGCTTTATTTGCTGTTCTTTCTCCAGCTCCTTTAGGTGTAGGGTTTGGTTGTGTATTTGAGACCTTTCTTGTTTCTTGAGAAAGGCTTCTATTGCTATATACTTTCCTCTCAGGAATGCCTTTGCTGTATCCCAAAGATTTTGAACAGTTGTGTTTTCATTTTCATCGGTTTCCATGAATTTTTTTAATTCTTCTTTAATTTCTTGGTTGACCCATTCATTCTTTAGTAGGATGCTCTTTAGCCTCCATGTATTTGAGTTCTTTCCAACTTTTCTCTTGTGATTGAGTTCTAGTTTCAAAGCATTGTGGTCTGAAAACATGCAGGGAATGATCCCAATCTTTTGGTACCGATTAAGACCTGATTTGTGACCTAGGATGTCAATTCTGGAGAATGTTCCATGGGCACCAGAGAAGAATGTGTATTCCGTTGCTTTGGGATGGAATGTTCTGAATATGTCTGTGAAGTCCATTTGGTCCAGTGTGTCATTTAAAGTCTTTATTTCCTTGTTGATCTTTTGCTTAGAGGATATGTCCATTTCAGTCAGGGGGGTGTTAAAGTCCCCCACTATTATTGTATTGTTGTCAATGTGTTTCTTTGCTTTTGGTATTAATTGCCTTATATAATTGGCTGCTCCCATGTTCGGGGCATAGATATTTACAATTGTTCAATCTTCTTGTTGGATAGGCCCTTTAAGTAGGATATAGTGTCCTTCCTCATCTCTTATTACAGTCTTTGTTTTAAAATCTAATTTGTCTGATATAAGGATTGCCACCCCAGCTTTCTTTTGGTGTCCATTAGCATGGTAAATGGTTTTCCACCCCCTCACTTTCAATCTAGGGGTGTCTTTGGGTCTAAAATGAGTCTCTTGCAGACAGCATATGGATGGGTCTTGTTTTTTAATCCAATCTGATAGCCTGTGTCTTTTGATTGGGGCATTGAGCCCATTTACATTCAGGGTAACTATTGAAAGGTATGAATTTAGTGCCAATGTATTACCTGTAAGGTGACTGTTAACTGTCTGTTGTCTGTGTTCGTTTCTGCTCTTTGCTGCTTTTAGGTTCTCTCTTTGCTTAGAGGACCCCTCTCAATCTTTCTTGGAGGGCTGGTTTCATGTTTGCAAATTCGTTTAGTTTTTGTTTGTTCTGGAAGCTTTTTATCTCTCCTTCTATTTTCAATGACAGCCTAGCTGGATATAGTATCTTGGCTGCATATTTTTCTCGTTTAGTGCTCTGAAGATATCTTGCCAGTCCTTTCTGGCCTGCCAGGTCTCTGTGGATAGGTCTGTTGCCAATCTAATGTTTCTACCATTGTAGGTTACATATCTCTTCTCCCGAGCTGCTTTCAGGCATTTCTCTTTGTCTCTGAGACTCGTAAGTTTTACTATTAGATGTCGGGGTGTTGACCTATTATTATTGATTTTGAGAGGGGTTCTCTGTGCCTCCTGGATTTTGATGCCTGTTTCCTTCCTCACATTAGGGAAGTTCTCTGCTATTATTTGCTCCAATATACCTTCTGCCCTCCTCTCTCTCTCTTCTTCTTCTGGGATCCCAATTATTCTAATGTTGTTTCATCTTATCGTATCACTTATCTCTCGAATTCTGCCCTCGTGATCCTGTAGTTGTTTCTCTCTCTTTTTCTCAGCCTCTTTATTTTCCATCATTTGGTCTTCTATATCACTGATTCTCTCTTCTGCCTCATTTATCCTAGCAGTTAGTGCCCCCATTTTTGATTGCACCTCATCAATAGCCTTTTTGATTTCTATTTGGTTAGATTTTAGTTCTTTTATTTCTCCAGAAAGGGTTTCTCTAATAACTTCCACGCTTTTTTCAAGCCCAGCTAGTATCTTTAAAGTCATGATTCTGAACTCTAGGTCCGACATCGTACTAATGTCCGTATTGAGTAGGTCCCTGGCTAACGGTACTACCTCTTGTTCTTTTTGCTGAGGTGATTTTTTTCGTGTTCCAGTAAGTGGTCGCTTCTCTGTTCAGAGAGTTGTTGCTACTCTCCTGTTTGATCTCCTGTTGAGTTTGTAGGTGTTCAGAATGGTTTGATCCCTATTCAGCTGAATTCCTGAGACCAGACGAAATCTAGGTCTCCTACTCCTCCGCCATCTTGCTCCGCCCCCTGGGAAACATGATTTCTAACTGGAATAAATTTGTCCTGCCCAGCACATCCACAAAAACGGTATTTGTAGTCTTAGTTTGTAATTGGATTATTGTTAGTTTATGTGTTTATCTCTCTGCCCAGCTTGATTCTAATTCCTTCGAAAAAGGATATGTGTTTTGTCATCTTGCTTTGATGGAATTACCTAGCGTATAGCAAGTTTTAAGTGTAAGTTTATGGAAATGAATTAAAAGCACCAAGACTAAGTTATACCATGAAGTTATAGTAGGTGACCGTGGTTATAGTAGGAGTAGAGACTAAGGGATAGCAATGTTCCTGCTTTTGAAAAAGAAAAAGAGAAAGAAGGAATGGGAAGGAACCATAGTTCACAGGAGAATTCTAGAATTTTTAGAGAAACATTACTGCAGCCTAGGCCACACCAACCATAATTTTAGTGCCCGCAGTCTGGGAAATAAGAACACAGACTAAGAGCATAACAAAGGCACTGCAAGAACACTTTAAATTCTATCTTGAATCATATGTAACATAATTATTTTTGTTCTCTACAGTCTGCCAATAAGAATTTGGAACTTTATCTTTTGGATGGATCAGTAAATAAATGTATATAGTCAAGAAGTAACTTTTTCAACTCAAGAAGTTGATAATTAAGAAGAAATAAGAGATTCAAATACCCAGTAAGAGCAAAATATGGAGCATTCTGGATCATTCCTTCAAGACCCCCAAACAGCACTTTACCCAGATTATCATGTGTAAAAATTCATTCCACACCTTTTGCCAAAAGAGGACATCACAGCTGCATGAAGTATCTCTGATCACAGAACTTTGGTTATCCTTCCCCTGCAGGCCCAAGTGGACAGCTGACTCTCAGCTCTGTTGGGGGCTTTATAGGCTCATTGTAGACACCTCTCCACCTGCCAGGGGGCACTTGCTTTGCATTTTTTTTTCTTTTCCTCCAAAGCACTCATAATATCTGACAACATATGGTGAATATGAATTGGCAATGTATTTGTTTCAATTTGCATATGTTGGCAGATTTATAAAACCTCCACCTGGTTTCAGGTTCACTCCAGACCACATCTGCTTGGTTGCTAGTAATACAGAAACCTAGCCGCTTGCAAAAAACTATATAATACTGAAAATAACACCACCACACTTTTAAAAAATCTTAATTGTGGTAAAATACACGTATCATGAAGTTTACTATCTTAGATGTTTAATTGTACAGGGCAGTGGTATTAACTATAGTCACTGTGCTCTGCCACCAGAACTATTTCATCATGCAAAACTGAAACTCTGTACCCATTACCCAATAACTCCCTATTGCCCCCTTCCCTCAGCTCGTGGCACCCACCACTCTATTTTCTGTCTCTATGGATTTGACTCCCTAGGTTGCTCATACAAATGGAATCATGCAGTATTTGTCCTTTTGTGTCTGGCTTATTTCACCGAGCATTATGTCCTCGAGGGTCATCCCTGTTGTAGTCTGGGTCAGAAGTTCCTTCCTTTTTAAGATTGAATAACATTCCATTGTATGCATGGACCACATTTTGTTTATCCATTTCTCTGTAGATGAACACTTTCACCTTTAAGTCATTGTAAATAATGCTGCTATGACCACAAGTGTTCAAATATCTCTTCAAGTCCTTGCTTTAAATTCTTTTAGACATATGTGCAGAAGTAGGATTTTTGGATCACAGGGCCGTTCTATTTGTAATTTTGTGAGGAACCTCCACGCTGTTTTCCATCGTGGATACACCATTTACATCTCCACCAACAGAGCAGAAGGGCTCCAATTTCCCCACATCGTTCCCAACATTTGTTATATGTTCTCCTGTTTGATAGTAGCCATCCTAGTGGGTGTGAGGTTGGACATCACATTTTTCACTTAGCCTTTTCTTCTTCAGATCTCAGAGCTCTTTATGATCCAGGCCTCTCATGATACAGGAAGCATATTCTTCAGTTAAATAAGCATTTGCTAACGAGAGTGGATGAGTATGCAGTTAGGTTGATAGAAGTCTAGGCAGGTTTTAAATCTTCTTATGAAACCAGGGAATATATTCTTTCCAACTAGAGTAAAATGATTGCTTTGGGCAATAATTGTCTAGAGAAACTATCTTTTAACAATCTTCTCATTTTAACCTTAGATCCTTCAATAGAAATAAATGGGGGACTGAATGGAGGGAAGAAACAGAAAGGGCAGGGGAGACAGGTATTTCTTAGGAAGTTTGAGTGCGAAGTGTGGGCTGTAGGTTAGGAATCAAGCTAAGAAGGAAGGAGTCCTGCTGAAGCATAGCTCCATCAAGATAAGATTTTCCCATTGTCAGACCTCCAGGGTGCTTGCTTAGCCATTTTTATTCCAAGACCATTTTCCCTAGAAAGGGGTTTGGTGACAGACTCCAAGAGTCCCAGTGCTCCCCATGCTGAGTATTCTGGAGGTTCATGAAACACAAGAAGCCAAATGAATCAGCGGTCATTATCACTGACCATTATACACACTCACCTGAGTCAGGTGAGTACCCAGGAACAAAAAACAAATAGACTTCAAAGAGGGAAAGGTGAAGGCTCCCTTCTGTAATTAAGTCAAGGTTCAGAGGGAAGAATAGAGCCTTTGAGATGAACTGTGTTTGAAGGTATAAAGCTAGCCCTAAGTGCAGTTGCCCAGAAAAGGTCCTTGGGGACCTGATCTTTTATGCAAACATGAGCACCCTGAAGAAGTTTGTGGAAGTAACTCAGGGGTAAATCATCAACTACTTAAAAATAACCAACCTTTCTTTTTTCTTCCAGCTCTGCCCGCTCTTTCCCTACCCTGATGACCATAAGTCTAAGGGTAACAAAATGTGGGTTTATTTTTAAAGGTCAAAAAAAAAGTGATGAAGATTCAGGTGGTACATACTCTATAATATTTTGATTTTAAAGTTAATCAGAGTTAAACGGCCTCAGCATGAACTCATAATAAACTTAAAAATAATCGGAGGCTGTAGGGCTCAATGAAAAAGAACAGGAATCTAGATACGAATTCCAATCCTGCCTGAATTATCAGCTGTGTGACCTTGCATATGGCATTTACACTTTTCTGAGCCTCAATTTCCTCCCTTAGAAAATGAGGCTAGTCAATATGTACCTTGAAGAGATATTGTGAGAATTAGAAATGACAGACACAAAATTTAGAAATGATTCTCCTGCCAGTTCAACTTGGAATTGTTGAAATGGGGTTTGCAAATATCCTATGTAAAATAGTTTCGGATTCAAGCACTATAGCCAGTAAATTTCTTTTCAAATCGGACAGGTATTAATTTCTTCCTTGCATAAAAATATAGATCCAGATAGGTCAAGCTGGAATGATATATCTATTTTTTTGAACAGCAGTTTACATACCTAATATTTGGATTTGGTGATGTTAATGGGAAATAAATGGAGAATAGTTTCTTGACAGTACATTCAGGTTATAATCTAAATATTCATATGTACTTTTTAAAAAATATTTATTTATTTGAGAGAGAGCAGGGGGAGGGGAAGAGAGAGAAGCAGACTCCCTGCTGAGCAGGACCCAGTGCAGGGCTCCATCTCAAGACCTTGAGATTATAACCTGAGCCAAAGGCAGATGCTCAACCAACTGAGCCACCCAGGTGCCCCATAAATATCCCATAAATATCCATGTATACTTCCTTCTCATACAGAGAACATACCTTTCCTGCTCTAAGGAAAACCATTTCAAAATTCTACCCAGTTACACAACTCACCAGCAGGATCCCTACGTGATGCTTGGTCATTTCTTACAGTTCAAGAAATACTCCATATAGTTCTGCAAAATTGCACCAAACAGTAACATCACAATTGCAGCAAAATCTCCCATTGGGAAATAGAGAGTTTGGGCAACACACCACACTACCCGGCTGTAGTTATTATCAAATCCTACTAGACTGGAATTGATTGGGACAACTTCCTGCCTGGCAGACCAGTGAGTCTCTTGTTGGCAGCTCTTGGTTCTTCTCATTAGGAGGGACTTCTTTGTCCATTGTCTCTCCTGATCCATTAATCTCTGCCCCTATGAATCCCATCGACTCCCCAGACTCATCTCAACTGTTATGTGTGATTGACATTTTGGTGTATTTAACATCTATAGTCCTCATTTAAGCACAGATCACAATGTCTCATATCATTAGTCTTCCATTATATGTCTGTGTCCTGTGTCCTGAAATAGGTTGTAAACTACCTAAGGGCCAATATCATGCAGTTCTTGGCATCTTCTATAGCACCTACAATAGTTTTCCAAACAGCCCCTACTCAGATTATTACAAGCATGGCCCTAGGAGTAGCCTTTCTAATACATTTTCAAGAGTAATTCAAGATATCTGGGGCACCTGGGTGGCTCAGTCGTTAAGCGTCTGCCTTCGGCTCAGGTCATGATCCCAGGGTCCTGGAATCAAGCCCAGCATCAGGCTCCCTGTTCAGCGGGAAGCCTGCTTCTCCCACTCCCCCTGCTTGTGTTCCCTCTCTCACTGTGTCTCTCTTTCTCTGTCAAATAAATAAATAAAATCTTTAAAGAAAAAGAGTAATTCAAGATATCACTTATAGATTTTAGATTTCAATCATGTAATCAATGCAAAAACAATGCTGCCAACACAGCATTGCAAAAGTGTTTTTCAAGGACTCAGGTATGAAGGTCTTGAAATCGCCTCTTTCTTTGATCAGTCTGACACTGTCTTCTCTATCAATGTTTAACACCTTACTCAACAGCCCAAAGAGGAATGGTTCAAGGGTGGTTGATTCAGTGAACATCACTCAGGTGTGTTCTCTTTTCTCTCCTGATGTCCGCAATGCATTGCTGCTGTGCACTCTCACGCTCTTTCTTTCATGGTCATGACTTCAGTGCTGCGTCCTCAGACATGGTATCTCCACAAAAGTTCATTGATAGGTGGAGGAAAGAGGAATCTCATTCCAAGAGTTTTTTATTTTCAGCCCCAAGTTTCTACCTAGAATCACTTCTCTGTAATCTGAAGAACATCCCTTAATGCTTTGTGTAGTGCAGGGCTGCTCGTGCCAAATACTGTTTCTATTTCTCTAAAAAAATTTTGACCTTTATTTTCTCCACCTACATCCTTGAAGACACATATATACATTGATTTTTTTTCTTTTCTTTCAGCAGAACTTTAAAGATGTTGCCCTATTGCCTTTTGATGTGCATCATTTCTGGTCTATGACAATTCTTATCATTGTTCCCTTTTCCATACTATATTTTTCTGTTGGGTTGCTTTTAGTATTTTTCCCCACCACAGGAATTACAAAATTTAATTATATTGTGCTTTGGTGGGACTTTTTTTGTGTTTGTTTAGATTGAGGTTTGTTGAACTTCTTGAATTTGTGGGTTTATATACTTCATAATTTGGCAAAACATTTGCCCATTATTTCTTAAAATATGTTTTCCTGTCCTCATACCTTTCTAAGACTCCAATTACACTTATGTCAAACCTCTTGAAAATATCCTACAGTTCACTGTGGTTCTGTTTATTATTTTAATTTTTCAATGTCTTTTCCCTCTTTGTACTTAAGAGTTTGAATAACTTCTAAGTTGATTAAGTTGATTCATCTTTTCTTCTGTGGTACCTCATTTGCTCTTAAGCACCTTCAGTGGATTTATTTCATTTACGGTACTTTTTTAAACCTCTCCCAGCTCCATTTGTTCTTTTTTTTTTTTTAAAGATTCCATTTCTGTCTTCATTTTGTTCATGTTCTTTAATCTTGAATATAATTAAAAGAGCTGTCTTAAAGAGCTTGTCATTCCTAGGTCATCTCTTGATTATTTTTCCTTGATTCTGTATCTGTCTAATAATTTTCAACTGAATCCTGAATATTGTAATTTTTATATTATTGAGTGTCTAGATTTTGTTGTCCTTTTTTTATTTTTTTTAATTTAAATTCAATTAGCCAACGTATAGTACATCATAATTTGTTGTCCTTCTTTAGAGAGTGTTGACTTTTGTTTTGGCAGGCAGTTAAGTTCCTTGCAGATCAGTTTTATCCCAGCAGGTTTGTTCTTTTTTTTTTTAATAATTTTTTATTGTTATGTTAATCACCATACATTACATTAGTTTTTGATGTAGTGTTCCATGATTCATTGTTTGCACATAACACCCAGTGCTCCACGCAGAATGTGCCCTCTTTAATACCCATCACCAGGCTAACCCATCCCCCCACCCCCCTCCCCTCTAGAACCCTCAGTTTGTTTTTCAGAGTCCATCGTCTCTAATGCTTCGTCTCCCCCTCCGACTTACTCCCCTTCATTCTTCCCCTCCCCAGCAGGTTTGTTTGTAAGTTTGATTGTTGTAGGTCTGGAGTACCCTTTACTGTGTAACTAGTTTAACAGTTACACTGTTAACAGTTAGACTCAGTAGAGTAGTCTCTCCATTCTGATTGGCTAGAAAACTAAAGTGCTTTCCCAATCCTCTGTGAGCTCTGGGACTTACTGAGTTTACACTTCCTCAATGTTTGTTCTTTCCCCAGGAGTCTTGCTTTGTCTGGTTTCACCGAGTCTCACCCTATGCATGCACCCTATGCATGCAGTTGAAGTATCTGGGTGACCCCATGCAGATTTCTGGAGCTCTTTCTCTGTCCTGCTCCCCCATTAGTCTGTGCCACAGATTTCAGCCCCCTCAGCTTCTCCAAACTCTTATCTTTCTGCAGCCCAGCAAGACCACCATGCTCTGCTGGGATTCACCTTCCTATACAACATGCAGTAAAGTTTATCAGGTAGAAAGCTGGAGTAATCATAGAGCTTACCTTGGTTGTTTCCCTTCTGTCAAGTACATTAATCCTATATTTCCAGTTGGCCAGTGTTTGGAAACAGTTGTTTCATATGGATTGTCTAATTTTCACTGTGATTATGGCAGGAGTAGGGGGTTCTATTTAGAAAATTTTTATCATAGATTTACCATCTGTAAACACAACCTGAATAATAAATATCTAATCCAAAGGCCCATACATAAAAATGAATGATGATGTTCTTGACTCACTTTTCCTCTTCCCTCATTTCAGATGCAACCCCAAAGTTTTCCAGGTTGTTGTCACCAGGAATATTAGTCACGTGTCACCCCAGCATCTTTTTCTGTGTCTCACCTTCGACAACTTGCCCCCCACAGGAACGCACATTCTCCCGCATCTCCCCCCATGCTCACCTTTCTTCAACTCTTACCAAAGAACCTCAAGAAGACTTCTTCTTTTCATTCTCTCTTCACATTATTTGTAAATCTCAAAGTGATTTAGGTGACAAATTATAAATACAATAGTGCTAGTGAGGAGTATGTTTCAGGGAAATTCAAAAGTTACAGATTTTGTAATGAAAATAGATGTAAGGACAAGTTCAGTCACTTTCTAAAACATGTTTCCCAAACTACCTATGAAGACCATTTAGGAAATACCTATCCATTGCGTACAAATACATTTGTAAAATACAGTAAAAAGTAATTAATAGAAAAATAGTCACATGCCTGAATGCCACAGCAATGCCAAACTGCTATATAGGTTTTAAATGCTTTCTCTATTTAGATACATTTCTGTATTTAACTTGTTGAAAATTTGTTTCAAACAATTCATGGAACAGCAATGACCTGCTACATAGAGTATCTAGAGCCCTTGTCAGAATACTGTCAGTAGTCTATTACTAAAGGTTTGACCATCTCTAATTAACCTTTTCCTCAGATGCGTCTTTCAAAATAAATATTTATTTCTTAAATTCTACATATCAGTGAGATCATATGATTATTGTCTTTCTGTTTGACTTATTTCATTTAGCATAATACCCTCTAGTTCCATCCACATCGTTGCAAATGGCAAGATTTCATTTTTGATGGCTGCATAATATTCCATTGTGTGTGCATGTGTAAATACATATATATACACATATATATGCGTGTATATATATATATATATATATATATATATATATATATATATATACATATACCTCACATCTTCTTTAAGAAACAGGGCAGAGAATCATAGGGGAAGAGAGGAAAAAATGAAACAAGATGAAACCAGAGAGGGAGACAAAGCATAAGAGACTCTTAATCTTAGGAAACAAACATGGTTGCTGGACGGGAGGGGGTAGGGGGATGGGGTAACTGGGTGATGGACATTGGGGAGGGTATGTGTTGTAATGAGCACTGGATATTATACAAGACTGATGAATCACAGACCTATACCCCTGAAACAAATAACACATTTTATGTTGATTAAAAAAATAATAAAATAAACATTTAGAATTGCTCTTCACAATATAATTAATATTCTTAAAACTACCAATATAATGAACGATGAAGATGATAATTCCCTTATTGCTGTGTGTACAGGGGGAGATTCTTTAAAATCATTGAGGAAAGACTAACACATATTTTCTGTTGTGCTTTGTGTCATAGGGGTATCTGACAGCTAGCTGGACTAGGAGCTCCGTGATCTAGAACTGTAAAAGGAATGCTGGCACACCAAAGTGCTTCCTTCTAAATCCCAGAACCTGGAAAGAATGGAAGGAACCGGCCAAGATCTGATGGCCTCCAGTCAACCAACGGGAGCAGCTCTCGTGGGTGAAGAAGGTGGCTCTGACCTGGCACTTACCAGCTGCCACACTTCCTGTTGGATGTGACCCGCATCTCTCTTTGCAGTTTTCTATTTAGTGAGAACAGGATAGAGAGCACTAAGCTGCTCATGCGTGTCTACTTCCCAAGTTTCTAAAAATAGTGCAAGCCAAAAGACAGCCAAAAAAACAGAGGCATGATACTTTGGATTAAGCTAGCTTTCATAAATGAAACTTGAAAGTTAACATCTATATCTAACCCAAATAAATCAGTGGTTCCACAAACTTTTGGAACTGGACTGGACTGAAATCTGTGTACTTCTTTTATGTTATATTAGGTCACTATTTTTAAGTAAACAAAGTATATCTTAAATTAAGACATTCTTGAATATTATATAACTTTTTTTTTCAAGATTTGGAAAGTATTTTCAACCTTTCACGACCTTGCAGCCAATGTTGGGAACATCTGTTCCATTATACGGTATTACATGGGTAGAGGCATAAGGTGTGAGAATGTACACTGGTCCTCGGAAGTATCTGAGAATTTCTCTTTTAAGACAGAAAATGTTGGGACACCTGGGTGGTTCAGCTGGTTAAGCGTGGCTCAGGTCATGATCTCAGGGTCTTGGGATCGAGCCCTGCATTGGGCTCCCTGCTCACTGGGGAGTCTGCTTCTCCCTGTCCCTCCTGCCCCTGCTTGTGCTCTCTCTCCCTCTCTTTAAATAAACAAAATCTTTTTTAAAAAAAGACAGAAAATGTTTCCATTAATTTGTCTTAGTATTTTTGTCTTTTTAATTAAAAATAATTTTAGCTTTCAGATTGTTTACTTTTGAATAAGTAGTAATTTTCCTATTGTATATGTGACTTTGAATTGTTGACTTATTGCCTATTTTGGAGATTTCTCCTAATAAAAACTACCTGAGGCTTCTATCCTTATCCCCTTTTAACTATGATGCATTTTTAACTGTCCACTCAACAATGAAAGTATTTAAGAGAAACACTGCATACAGCCCTGAATTTTTTCTTCACACCCACTCCTGAAATCACTAAAACACCATCTATTACCCAGTGAATGTGGAAATAAAAGACAGCCCGAGAGCTGTGTACTATTTTGTTGAATGCTTGAGGGAATAATATTCTTCCTTGAGTTAGTTTTCATTCTCTTATATGGCCTTGCTTCAGTTGAAACAAAGTGTTAGGGGCGCCTGGGTGGCTCATTTGGTTAAGCATCTGACTCTTGGTATTGGCTCAGATCCTCAGCTCAGGGTTCTGAGATGAAGTCCCGCAGTGGCCTCCTTGGTCAGCAGGGAGTCTGCTTGGGAGTCTCTCTCCCTTTCCCTCTGCCCCTCCTGCCACTCATGCACACTAGCGTGCATGCACACACACGCACGCGCTCTCTCTCTCTCAAATAAAATAAATAAATCTTAAAAAAATAAAGGAAAGAACAAAGTGTCTGGAGAAAATGAAAAGGGAGAAGGAAATACAGTTATGTGTATTCAACAGGTACCAATATAGGCAAGATAAAGTACATCTTTGAAGTATCACAGGGAAGAAGAATCCTATAATAATTTGTCCACAGTGCAAGAGATTGAACTAAATTACATATAAATAAAATTATTTTAAATTTTAAAAACTGGATGTAAAAACAGAACTTATGAAACATTTACATAGATGTCCTTTGCTTAAATAAAACAGATACTAGCATTCTGCCACATTTGCTTCTTCTCTTATACTTAAGCAAAAAAAAAAAGTTAGTGGCCTTGACCATCATTCTCTTGCTCCTCTTCCCCATTTTCTACCAAATACTATCTTGAGATTAGTACATGTCATTTCCATAAGCATTTACTCACTTTTGCTACATAGGTCTACATCCATAAATAATGCCTACTAATTGTTACATGAATCTGACTTTATATAAATGGTTATATTTGTATATACTCTTAAGCACATATATAATAAGAGATCATTTTAATTTCTGGGTGCTATTTCACTGCATAAATAAACCAAGTACTCTAGAAATCCAGAAATGGAATATTTTACAGGAGAAGAAAGATACAAGTATCATTAATTTGTGGGGAAAACGTACTAAAAATAAAGGCAATAGGAAGGTGACATAAAATCCTTCAAGATCTCAATATTTTTAGAGCATTTGCTTCTTTTTTTAAGATGATGGATTTCTTTATTTTTATTTATTTTTATTTTTTATATATTTTATTTGTTTATTTGAGAGAGAGAAAAAGAGATAGCAAGAGACAGCACAAGCAGGGTAGAGAGGGAGAAGCAAGCTCCCCACTGAGCAGGAAGCCCCATGTAGGGCTTGATCCCAGGACCCTGGGATAATGACCTGAGCCAAGGGCAGAAGTTTAATTGACTGAGCAACCCAGGTGTCCCCTGCATTTTCTTCTTATATACGGCTTTCTCTATGGTACTTTTCAAAGCTTCTTTAGGATTTATGTGTTAGATATAGACAAATTCTTGCATATGTGTATACATGCATATTTAAGGATGTTTATGGGGCATGGGCAATAATGGGACAAAGCTACTAAATTTTTAAATGACCATGAAGGGTATGTCCAAGTAAGTTACGGCATATCCATATATATTATGGAACACTATGCACCATTAAAAATGATAAAGATTCTCTCTACATATATGACATAGAAAATGTTGCAAGGGATATCTTAAAGTAAGTTTTAAATCTTGGAATAATTTGAGATTTACAGAAAACTTGCAAAGATTTCATAGAGGTTTCTCCACACCCAATCTCCTCTATTGTTAACATCTTAAATTAGTATAGTAACTTTGTCACCACTTATGAACCAATACTAGCACATTTTTTAAAAACCAAAGTCTGTGCTTTTTTTCAGATTTCCTTAGTTTTTACCTAATGTTCTTTTCCTGTTCTGGAATCCCATCAAGAATAGAGAATCACAATTGGTCATCATGTCTCCTTAAGCTCCTCCAGATTGTGACATCTCAGCATTTTCTTGTTTTTGATGGCCTTGACAGTTTTGGGTACTGATCAGGTATTCTGTAGAATGTCCCTTAGTTTTGGTTTGTTTGTTTGCTCATGGTTAGCAAGAGTTATGGATTTGCGGGGGATGGGGGGAGGACCACAGAGGAAAAATGCCATTCTCATCACATTAAACCAAGGATACATGCCTTCAACATGCCTTAGTATCGATGAGGTTAACTGACAACTGAGCTGAGGTAGTGTTTGCTAGGTTTTTCCACTGTAAAGTTATCCTTTACCTCCTTTCCTTATTTTACACTTTGGAAAGAAGTTACTATGTTCAACCCACACTTACAGGGTGAGAAGTTATGCCCCACCTTCTTGAGGGGTCAGTATCAACATGAATGATGTGGAATTCTTTCATATGTGAGAATTGTCTCTTCTCCCCTATTTATTTATTAAATCATTTACTTAGATCCATATGGACTCATGAATTTGTGTTTTTTTAACTTAAAAAATTTTAAGTTAGTTTTTGATGTAGTGTTCCATGATTAAACTTTTTATTTTGAAGTAATTGTAGATTCACATGGAGATTCACAGGTGGATCCCCTGTACCCATTACCCAGTTCCCTCCAAGGGTAATAGTTCGCAAAATGCCAGTATGGTATCACAACCAGGATATTGACATGGACACATTGAAGCTACAGAACATTTCCATCACCACCAGCATCCTTCATGCTGTCCTAGCCACTTCCGTTCTGCTCCAGCTCCTTCCTTAACCCTTGAAATTGTTAATCTGTTATCCACTTCTATAATTTTGTCATTTCAAGAATGTTACATAAATGGAATTATGCATAAGCTTTCATTATCTTTGGGATAAATGCCCAGGTGTGCAGTTGCTGGGTCTATAATGCTTGAACGTTTGACTTTTAAAGAAACTGCCACACTGTTTCCTAGAGCAGCTGTGCCATTTTACATTCCTATCAGCAACATATGAGATGTCAGGTTCCTCCACATCTTTGCCAGCATTTGGTTTGTCACTATTTTATATTTTAGCAATCTGATGGGTGTGTAGTGATAGCTTATTGTGGGTTTAATTTAAATTTCCCTAATGGCTAATGATGTTGAACATCTTTTCATGGGCTTATTTGCCATCTCTTCATCCTCTTTGATGAAATGCTTTTTCATATCTTTTGCCTATTTTTGAATTGGATTGTTCGCTTTTTTACTCTTAAGTTGTGAGAGTTCTTTATATATTCTAGTTACTATCCTTTGTTGGTTATGGGGTTTGCAAATATTTCATCTCAGTCTATGGCTTGTCTTTTCATCTTCTTTTTTTTTATTTTATTATGTTATGTTAATCACCATACATTACATCATTAGTTTTTTGATGTAGTGTTCCATGATTCATTGTTTATGCATAACACCCAGTGCTCCATTCAGAACGTGCCCTCTTTAATACCCATCATCAGGCTAACCCATCCCCCCATCCCCCTCCTCTCTAGAACCCTCAGTTTGTTTCTCAGAGTCCATAGTCTCTCATGGTTCTCTCACGCTCCGATTTCCCCTACTTCATTTCTGCCTTCCTGATATCATTTTTTTTTAACATATAATGTATGATTTGTTGCAGAGGAACAGGTCTGGAATTCAACAGTCTTATACAATTCACAGTGTGCACCAGAGCAATATCCTCCCCAATGTCTATCACCTAGCCACCCCATCCCTCCCACCCCCCACCACTCCAGCAAAACTCAGTTTATTTCCTGAGATTAAGAATTCCGCATATCAAATATATGTTAAGGGGAAAAAAAAGAAGAAGATAGCAGGAGGGGAAGAATGAAGGGGAGTAAGTCAGAGGGGGAGACGAATCATAAGAGACGATGGACTCTGAAAAACAAACAGAGGGTTATAGAGGGGAGGGGGGTGGGGAGATGGGTTAGCCTGCTGAATAGTATTAAAGAGGGCACATTCTGCGTGGAGCACTGGGTGTTATGCACGAACAATGAATCATGGAACACTACATCAAAAACTAATGATGTAATGAATGGTGATTAACATAACAATAAAAAATATAAAAAAAAGAATTCCGCATATCAGTAAGATCATATGATACATGTCTTTCGCTGATTGACTTACTTCGCTCAGCATAATACCCTCCAGTTCCATCCACGTCGTTACAAATGGCAAGATTTCATTCCTTTTGATGGCTGCATAATATTCCATTGTGTGTGTGTGTGTGTGTGTGTGTGTGTGTGTGTGTGTGTGTATCTGTATCTATATATATATCTCATTCTTCTTTATCCAACATCTGTCGATGGACATCTTAGCTCTTTCCATAGTTTGGCTATTGTGGACATTGCTGCTATAAACATTGGGGTGCACATACCCTTCAGATCCCTACATTTGTATCTTTGGGGTAAATACCCAGTAGTGCAATTGCTGGATCGTAGGGCAGCTCTATTTTCAACTTTCTGAGGAACCTCCAACCTGTTTTTCAGAGTGGTTGCAGCAGCTTGCATTCCCACCAACAGTGTAGGAGGATTCCCCTTTCTCCACATCCCCGCCAGCATCTGTCATTTCCTGACTTGTTAATTTTAGCAATTCTGACTGGTGTGAGGTGGTATTTCATTGAGGTTTTGATTTGGATTTGCCTGATGAGGAGCAATGTTGAGCACTTTTTCATGTGTCTGTTGGCCATTTGGATGTCTTCTTTGCAAAAATGTCTGTTCATGTCCTATGCCCGTTTCTTGACTGGATCAGTTGTTCTTTCAGTGTTGAGTTTGATAAGTTCCTTATAGATTTTGCATGTTAGCCCTTTATCTGATATGTCATTTGAAAATATCTTCTCCCATTCTGTCAGTTGTCTTTTTGTTTTGATGACTGTTTCTTTTGCTGTGCAAAAGCTTTTTATCTTGATGAAGTCCCAATAGTTTTTTTTGAGCTTGCTTCCCTTGCCTTTGGCGATGTTTCTAGGAAGAAGTTGCTGAGGCTGAGGTCGAAGAGGTCGCTGCCTGTGTTCTCCTTTAGGATTTGGATGGACTCCTGTCTCACATTGAAGTCTTTCAACCATTTTGAGTCTATTTTTGTGTGTGGTGTAAACAAATGGTCCGGGTTCATTCTTCTACATGTGGCTGTCCAATTTTCCCAACACCATTTGTTGAAGAGACTGTCTTTTTTCCATTGGACATTCTTTCCTGCTTTGTCGAAGATCAGTTGACCATAGAGTTGAGGGTCCATTTCTGGGCTCTCTATTCTCTTCCATTGATCTATGGGTCTGTTTTTGTGCCAGTACCAAACTGTCTTGATGAAGACAGCTTTGTAATAGAGCTGGAAGTCCGGAAATGTGATGCCACCAGCTTTGCTTTTCTTTTTCAAAATTCCTCTTGGCTATTGGGGGTCTTTTCTGGTTCCATACAAATTTTAAGATTATTTGTTCCATTTCTTTGAAAAAAGTGGATGGTATTGTGATAGGGATTGCATTAAATGTGTAGCTTGCTCTAGGTAGCATTGACATCTTCACAATATTTGTTCTTCCACTCCATGAGCATGGAACGTTTTTCCATTTCTTTGTGTCTTCCTCAATTTCTTTCAAGAGTATTTTATAGTTTTCTGAGTACAGAGTCTTTGCCTCTTTGGTTAGATTTATTCCTAGGGATCTTATGCTTTTGGGTGCAATTGTAAATGGGATCGATTCCTTCATTTCTCTCTCTTCTGTCTTGTTGTTGGTGTATAGGAATGCCACTGATTTCTGTGCATTGATTTTATATTATGCCACTTTATTGAATTCCTGTATGCGTTTTGGGGTGGAGTCTTTTGGGTTTTCCACATAAAGTATCATATCATGTGCAAAGAGTGAGAGTTTGACTTCTTCTTTGCCGATTTGGAGGCCTTTGATTTCTTTTTGTTGTCTGATTGCTGTGGCTAGGACTTCTAATACTATGTTGAATAGCAGTGGTGAGAGTGGACATCCCTGCCGTGTTCCTGACCTTCAGGGGGAAAGCTCTCAGTTTTTCCTCACTGAGCATGATATTCGCTATGAGTTTTTCATAGATGGCTTTTATGATATTGAGGTATGTACCCTCTATCCCTATACTCTGAAGAGTTTTGATCAAGAAAGGAGGCTGTACTTTGTCAAAAGGTTTTTCTGCATCTATTGAGAGGATCATATGATTCTTGTTCTTTCTTTTATTAATGTATTGTATCACGTGATTGATTTGCGAATGTTGAAGCAACCTTGCACCTCAGGGATAAATCCCACTTGGTCATGGTGAATAATCCTTTTAATGTACTGTTGGATCCTTTGGCTAATATTTTAGTGAGGATTTTTGTATCCATGTTCATCAAGGATATCGGTCTGTAATTCTCCTTTTTGATGGGGTCTTTGGTTTTGGGAATCAAGGTAATGGTGGCCTCATAAAATGAGTTTGGAAGTTTTCCTTCCATTTCTACTTTTTGGAACAGTTTCAGAAAAATAGGTATTAATTCTTCTTTAAATGTTTGGTAGAATTCCCCTGGGAAGCCATCTGGCACTAGGCTCTTGTTTGTTGGGAGATTTTTGATGAGTGCTTCAATTTCCTTAGTGGTTATAGGTCTGTTCAGGTTTTCTCTTTCTTCCTGATTCAGTTTTGGTAGTGGATACACCTCTAGGAATGCATCCATTTCTTCCAGATTATCTAATTTGCTGGCATATAGTTGCTCATAATATGTTCTTATAATTGATTGTATTTCTTTGGTGTGGTTTGTGAACTCTCCACTTTCATTCATGATTTTATTTATTTGGGTCCTTTCTCTTTTCTTTTGATAAGTCTGGCCAGGGGTTTATCAATCTTGTTAATTCTTTCAAAGAACCAGCCCCTAGTTTCGTTGATCTATTCTACTGTTCTTTTGGTTTCTATTTCGTTGATTTCTGCTTTGATCTTTCTTATTTCTCTTCTCCTGCTGGGTCTAGACTTTATTTGCTGTTCTTTCTCCAGCTTCTTTAGGTGTAGGGTTACGTTGTGTATTTGAGACCTTTCTTGTTTCTTGAGAAAGGCTTCTATTGCTATATACTTCCTCTTAGGACTGACTTTGCTGCATCCCAAAGATTTTGAACGGTTGTGTTTTCATTTTCATTGGTTTCCATGAAGTTTTTAAATTCTTCTTTAATTTCCTGGTTGACCCATTCATTCTTTAGTAAGATGCTCTTTAGCCTCCATGTATTTGAGTTGTTTTTGACGTTCCGTGTTTGCAAATTCCTTTAGTTTTTGTTTGTCCTGGAAGTTTTTTATCTCTCCTTCTATTTTCAATGACAGCCTAGCTGGATATAGTATTCTTGGCTGCATATTTTTCTCACTTAGTGCTCTGAAGATATCATGCCAGTCCTTTCTGGCCTGCCAGGTCTCTGTGGATAGGTCTGTTGTCAATCTCAATCTAATGTTTCTACCATTTCGGTTACAGATCTTTTATCCCGAGCTGCTTTCAGGATTTTCTCTATGTCTCTGAGACTCATAAGTTTTACTGCTATTTTACTATTAATTCTATTTTACTATTATTGATTTTGAGAGGGGTCTCTGTGCCTCCTGGATTTTGATGCCTATTTACTTCCCCAAATTAGGGAAGTTTTCTGCTATAATTTGCTCAATATACCTTCTGCCCCTCTCGCTTTCTTTTTCTTCTGGGATCCCAATTATTCTAATATCGTTCTGTCTTATGGCATCACTTATCTCTCGAATTCTGCCCTCGTGATCCAGTAGTTGTTTATCTCCCTTTTTCTCAGCTTCTTTATTTTCCATCATTTGGTCTTCTATATCACTAATTCTCTCTTCTGCCTCATTTATCCTAGCAGTTAGAACCTCGATTTTTTATTACACCTCATTAATAGCCTTCTTGATTTCGATTTGGTTAGATTTTAGTTCTTTTATTTCTCCAGAAAGGGTTTCTCTAATATCTTCCATGATTTTTTTCAAGCCCAGCTAGTATCTTTATAATCATCATTCTGAACTCTAGTTCCGAGACCTTACTAATGTCCATATTGATTAGGTCCCTGGCAGTCAGTACTGCCTCTTGTTCTTTTTTTTTTTGGAGTCTTGTCATTTTGTCCAGAGGACAATAGATGAATGAGAGAACAAAATGCTAACCGGGTAAGAACTACCCCAGAAAAACATACACTAAACAAATCAGGAGAGTCCTAAAACTGGGGGAAAAGAAAGGGAAAGAAAGAAATAAAGAAAAAAGAAAGGGAAAGAAAGAAAAAAAAAGATAAAAAAATAAACAAAAAAAATAAAACAGAATATGATTAAATATGATCAGGGTGGTGCATAGATCAGTGCCACACACTACATTTTGGGAGTATTTTGGTCTGTTAGAATAAAGTGCCTCCCAAAATTTTAGAGAAAGAAAAACTGGGGGCAGAGCAAAATGGTGGAGTAAGAGACCTGGATTTCGTCTGGTCTCAGGAATTCAGCTGAATAGGGTTCAAACCATTCTGAACACCTACGAACTCAACAGGAGACGGAAGAAGAGAGTACCAAGAACTCTCTGAACAGAGAAGCGACCACTTACTGGAAGGTAGGACGTGCGGAGAAGTGAATCCGAGGCAATATTCGGGAGGATAGACGGCGGGGGAGGGGGCCTCCGTCGGCCGCTTCTGGCAAGTGATAGAGCCGCGGAGCACAAAATCGGAAATTTTAGAAGCCGGCTCCGCTAAGGGACGTCACACCAGTGGCTAAGCGGGGGGTGGAACCCTCATGGGACAGTGTGGTCTCAGGACCCGCAGGGTCACAGAAAGACCAGGGGTGCCTGAGTGCAGCAGAGCTCCCAGGTATTGGAGCGGGGAAGCCGGCTGCAGAGACAGAGCTGAGGCACAGGCTCTCAGCTCGGGGTTGCCATAAACTGTGATCTGAGTCCCAGTCGGGCCACGGCTCCTCCAGCAAGGACCCAGCAAGCAGCAGATCCGGGGAGACTCCCCTCCCTCCCCAGGGAGCAGCGGTGCAGAAGCGCATCGCAGGGATTTGCTGGGTTTGGAGACTCCACACAGGGTTGAGTGACAGAGATAGAAATGCTCGGTCACAGGCCGGGTGAGCACGCAGTGGGGTCAGAGACCAGGGAGACGGGAGGGATTGCTTTTCTCTGGGGGTGCAATGAGGAGAGGGGCCCCGAGTTCTCAGCTCCTCCGAGTGGAGATTGGGGTGCCACCATTTTCACCCTGGTCCTCCAAAGCTGTACCAGAGCTTGCAGGGAACAAAAGCCCCCGAGAGCAAACCTGAGCAGCTTGCTTAGCCCAGACCCACAAGGGCGGGGCAATTCCGCCTCCAGCAAAGACATTTGGGAACCACGGCAATAGGCCCTTCCCCCAGAAGATCAGCCCGAACAGCCAGCAAGGCAAGACCAAGTTTACCGATCAAGGAGAATGGGAGAACTCCAGTGCTAGGGGAATACTGCACATAGAATTAATGGCTTTTTTTAAGCATGATTCATTAGTTTTTCAAAGTTAATTTTTTAACTGTTTTTTTAATTTCTCTTTTTCCCTTTTTCAACCAACATCTTATCAATCCCTTTTTTTAAAAAAACATTTTTTATTTTTCATTTTTAGAGTCATATTTTATCCCTTCATAGGAGTTACCCTTATTTTTGGCATATATATATAAATTGTTCTCTCTTAATATTTTGAGACACAGTTTCTTCCAACAGATCAAAATATATCCTAAATCACTAGTGTATGGCTTTGTTCTAGTCTCCTGCCTGATCACATTTTCTCCCTTTTTTTTTTCTCTCGTTTTTTTTTCTTTTTTTTTTAAATCTTCTTCTTTCTTTTTTCAAACAACTTCTTATCAATCCCTTTTATAAAATCCTTTATAATTTTCATCTTTACAGTCATCTTCCATCCCTTCATTGTGTCAACCCTTGTTTTGTACATAAATAAGTCTTTCTTCCTTTAAAATTTTAGGAGGCACTTTTTTCTAACAGACCAAAATACGCCCAAAATCTAGTTTGTGGCTCTGATCTATGCACTAGCCTGATTATATTTGATCATATTCTGTTTTTTTGTATTGTTTTGTTTTTGTTTTTATCTTTTTCTTTTTGTTTTTTTTCTTTCTTTTCTCTTTCTTTTTTCTTTCTTTCCCTTTCCTTTCCCCTGGTTTCAGGTCGTTTCTGATTTGTTTAGAGTATATTTGCTGGGGACGTTGTTAACCTGTTGGCATTTTCTTCTCTCATTCATCTATTCTCCTCTGGACAAAAAGACAAGACAAAAAAATCACCTCAGCAAAAAGAACAAGAGATAGTACCATCAGCCAGGGCCCTACTCAATATGGACATTAGTACGATGTCAGACTTAGAGTTCAGAAGCATGACTTTAAAGATACTAGCTGGGCTTGAAAAAAGCGTGGAAGTTATTAGAGAAACCCTTTCTGGAGAAATAAAAGAACTAAAATCTAACCAAGTCGAAATCAAAAAGGCTATCAATGAGGTGCAATCAAAAATGGGGGCACTAACTGCTAGGATAAATGAAGCAGAAGAGAGAATCAGCGATATAGAAGACCAAATGATGGAAAATAAAGAGGCTGAGAAAAAGAGAGAGAAACAACTACAGGATCACGAGGGCAGAATTCGAGAGATAAGCGATACTATAAGACGAAACAACATTAGAATAATTGGGATCCCAGAAGAAGAAGAAAGAGAGAGAGGGGCAGAAGCTATATTGGAGCAAATTATAGCAGGAAACTTCCCTAATGTGAGGAAGAAAATAGGCATCAAATCCAAGAGGCACAGAGAACCCCTCTCAAAATCAATAAAATTAGGTCAACATGCCGACATCTAATAGTAAAACTTACGAGTCTCAGAGACAAAGAGAAAATCCTGAAAGCAGCTCGGGGGAAGAGATCTGTAACCTACAATGGTAGAAATATTAGATTGGCAACAGACCTATCCACAGAGACCTGGCAGGCCAGAAAGGACTGGCATGATATCTTCAGAGCACTAAACGAGAAAAATATGTAGCCAAGAATACTATATCCAGCTAGGCTGTCATTGAAAATAGAAGGAGAGATAAAAAGCTTCCAGGACAAACAAAAACTAAAGGAATTTGCAAACACGAAACCAGCCCTCCAAGAAATATTGAAAGGGGTCCTCTAAGCAAAGAGAGAGCCTAAAAGCAGCATAGATCAGAAAGGAACAGAGAAAATATACAGTAACAGTCACCTTACAGGCAATACAATGGCACTAAATTTATATCTTTCAATAGTTACCTGGAAGGTAAATGGGCTGAATGCCCCAATCAAAAGACACAGGCTATCAGATTGGATTAGAAAACAAGACCCATCAATATGCTCTCTGCAAGAGACTCATTTTAGACCCAAAGACAACCGCAGATTGAAAGTGAGGGGGTGGAAAAGCATTTACCATGCTAATGGACACCAAAAAAAGCTGGGGTGGCAATCCTTATATCAGACAAATTAGATTTTAAAACAAAGACTGTAATGAGACATGAGGAAGGACACTATATCCTACTTAAAGGGTCTATCCAACAAGAAGATCTAACAATTGTAAATATCTATCCCCCGAACATGGGAGCAGCCAATTATATAAGCCAATTAATAACAAAAGTGAAGAAACACATTGACACAATACAACAATAGTGGGGGACTTTAATACCCCCTTGACTGAACTGGACAGATCATCTAAGCAAAAGATTAACAAGGAAATAAAGACTTTAAATGACACACTGGACCAAATGGACTTCACAGACATATTCAGAACATTCCATCCCAAAGCAACGGAATACACATTCTTCTCTAGTGCCCATGGAACATTCTCCAGAATGGATCACACCTAGGTCACAAATCAGGTCTCAACCAGTACCAAAAGATTGGGATCATTCCCCGCATATTTTCAGACCACAATGCTTTGGAACTAGAACTCAATCACAAGAGGAAAGTCAGAAAGAACTCAAATATGGAGGCTAAAGAGCATCCTACTAAAGAATGAATGGGTCAACCAGGAAATTAAAGAAGAATTAAAAAAATTCATGGAAACCGATGAAAATGAAAACACAACTGTCCAAAATCTTTGGGATACAGCAAAGGCAGTCCTGAGAGGAAAGTATATAGCCATACAAGCCTTTCTAAAGAAACGAGAAATGTCTCAAATACACACCCTAACCCTACACCTAAATAAGCTGGAGAAAGAACAGCAAATAAAGCCTAAACCCAGCAGGAGAAGTGAAATCATAAAGATCAGAGCAGAAATCAATGAAGTAGAAACCAAAAGAACAGTAGAACAGATCAACGAAACTAGGAGCTGTTTTTTTGAAAGAATTAACAAGATTGAAAAACCCCTGGCCAGACTTATCAAAAAGAAAAGAGAAAGGACCCAAATCAACAAAATCATGAATGAAAGAGGAGACACCACAACCAACACCAAAGAAATACAAACAATTATAAGAACATATTATGAGCAACTCTATGCCAGCAAATTAGATAACCTGGGAGAAATGGGTGCATTCCTAGAGATGTATCGACTACCAAAACTGAACCAGGAAGAAAGAGAAAACCTGAACAGACCTATAACCACTAAGGCAATTGAAGCAGTCATCAAAAATCTCCCAAGAAACAAAAGCCCAGGGCCAGATGGCTTCCCAGGGGAATTCTATCAGACATTTCAAGAAGAATTAATACCTATTCTCCTGAAACTGTTCCAAAAATAGAAATGGAAGGAAAACTTCCGAACTCCTTTTATGAGGCCAGCATTACCTTGAACCCCAAACCAGACAAAGACCCCATCAAAAAGGAGAATTACAGACCAATATCCTTGATGAACATGGATGCAAAAATTCTCACCAAAATACTAGCCAATAGGATCCAACAGTACATTAAAAGGATTATTCACCATGACCAAGTGGGATTTATCCCTGGGCTGCAAGGTTGGTTCAACATCTGCAAATCCATCAATGTGATACAATAGATTAAGAAAAGAAAGAACAAGAATCATATGATCCTCTCAATAGATGCAGAAAAAGCATTTGACAAAGCACAGCATCCTTTCTTGATCAAAAGTCTTCAGAGCATAGGAGTAGAGGGTAAATACCTCAATATCATAAAAACCATCTATGAAAAACCCATAGCGAATATCATTCTCAATGTGGAAAAGCTGAGAGCTTTTCCCCTAAGGTCAGGAACACGGCAGGGATGTCCACTCTCACCACTGCTATTCAACATAGTATTAGAAGTCCTAGCCACAGCAATCAGACAACAAAAAGAAATCAAAGGCCTCCAAATCGGCAAAGAAGAAGTCAAACTCTCACTCTTTGCAGATGATATGATACTGTATGTGGAAAACCCAAAAGACTCCACCTCAAAACTGCTAGAACTCATACAGGAATTTAGTAAAGTAGCAGGATATAAAATCAATGCACAGAAATCAGTGGCATTCCTATATACCAACAACAAGACAGAAGAGAGACAAATCAAGGAGTCGATCCCATTTACAATTGCAGCCAAAATCATAAGATCCCTAGGAATAAATTTAACCAAAGAGGCAAGGGATCTGTACTCAGAAAACTATAAAATACTCATGAAAGAAATTGAAGAAGACACAGAGAAATGGAAAAACATTCCATCCTCATGGATTGGAAGAACAAAGATCTTGAAGATGTCAATGCTACCTAGAGCAATCTACACATTCAATGCAATCCCCATCAAAATACCATCCACTTTTTTCAAAGAAATGGAACAAATAATCCTAACCAGAATAGACCCCGAATAGCCAGAGGAATCTTGAAAAAGAAAAGCAAAGCTGGCGGCATCACAATTCCGGACTTCCAGCTCTACTACAAAGCTGTCATCATCAAGACAATATGGTACTGGCACAAAAACAGACACGTAGATCAATGGAACAGAATCGAGAGCCCAGAAATGGACCCTCAACTCTATGGTCAACTCATCTTTGACACAGCAGGAAAGAATGTCCAATGGCAAAAAGTCTCTTCAACAAATGGTGCTGGGAACATTGGACAGCCACATGCAGAAGAATGAAACTGGACCATTTCCTTACGCCACACACAAAAATAGACTCCAAATGGTTGAAAGACCTAAACATGAGACACTAGTCCATCAAAATCCTGAAGGAGAACACATATAGCACCCTCTTCCTCCTCAGCCGCAGCAACTTCTTCCTAGAAACATCGCCAAAGGCAAGGGAAGCAAGGACAAAAATGAACTATTGGGATTTCATCAAGATAAAATGCTTTTGCACAGCAAAAGAAAGTATCATCAAAACCAAAGAGAACCGACAGAATGGGAGAAAATATTTGCAAATGATATATCAGATAAAGGGCTAGTGTCCAAAATGTATAAAGAATTTATCAAACTCAACACCCAAAGAATAAATGATCCAGTCAAGAAATGGGCAGCAGACATGAACAGACATTTTTCCAAAGAAGACATCCAAATGGCCAAAAGACACATGAAAAAGTGCTCAACATCGCTCGGCATCAGGGAAATCCAAATCAAAACCTCCATGAGATACCACCTCACACCCGTCAGAATGGCTAAAATTAACAAGTCAGGGAACGACAGATGTCGGCGGGGATGCAGAGAAAGGGGAACCCTCCTACACTGTTGGTGGGATTGCAAGCTGGTGCAGCCACTCTGGGAAACAGTATGGAGGTTCCTCAAACAGTTGAAAATAGAGCTACCTTACGATCCAGCAATTGCAGTATTGGGTATTTATCCCAAAGATACAAATGTAGGGATCCGAAGGGGTACGTGCACCCCAATGTTTATAGCAGCAATGTCCACAATAGCCAAACTGTGGAAAGAGCCAAGATGTCCAACGAGAGATGAATGGATAAAGAAGAAGTGGTATATATACACAATGGAATATTATGCAGCCATTAAAAGGAATGAGATTTTGCCATTTGCAATGACGTGGATGGAACTGGAGGGTCTTATGCTGAGTGAAATAAGTCAATCAGAGAAAGACATGTATCATATGACCTCACTGATATGAGGAATTCTTAATCTCAGGAAACAAACTGAATGTTGCTGGAGTGTTGGGGGAGGGAGCGTTGGGGTGGCTGGGTGATAGACATTGGGTAGGGTATGTGCTATGATGAGCGCTGTGAATTGGCAAGACTATTGAATCACAGATTTGTACTTCTGAAACAAATAATGCAACATATGTTAAAAAAAAAAGAAAAAGAAGAAGATAGCAGGAGGGGAAGAATGAAGGGGAGTAAGTTGGAGGGGGAGACGAACCATGAGAGACGATGGACTCTCAAAAACAAACTGAGGGTTTTATAGGGGAGGAGAGTGGGGGGATGCGTTAGCCTGGTGATGGGTATTAAAGAGGGCACAGTCTGCGTGGAGCACTGGGTGTTATGCACAAAGAATAAATCATGGAACACTACATAAAGAACTAATGGTGTAATATATGGTGATTAACATAACAATAAAAAAATTTTAAAAAAGAAAAAAGAAAGAAAAACTTATATATGTACAAAAATAAGGGTAAATACGATGAAGGGATAGAAAATGACTCTAATCATGAAAATTATAAAAAATTTTATAAGAGGAATTGATAAGATCAGAGTTTGGGTGAAAAAAGAAAGAGGAATTAAAAAATAAACAGAGATAATGTGATCAGGCAGGAGACTAGAACAAAGCCATACACTAGAGATTTAAGGTATATTTTGGTTTGTTAGAAGAAACTGTATCCCAAAATTTTAAAGAGAGAATAACTTATATATATATATATATATATATATATATATACCAAAAATAATGTTAAGTATTATGAAGGGACAGAATATGACTCTAAAAATGAAAAATAAAAAAGATTTTTAAAAAGGGTTTGGTAAGATGGTGGTTGAAAAAGGGAAAAAGAACAAGAAAAAAAAGAAAATTAAAAAATTTAACTTTGAAAGGCTAAGGAATCACGGGGAAAAATGCCATGAATTCTATGTGCAGTATTCCCCTAGTGCTGGCGTTCTGCATTCTCACTGATATTTAAACTTGGTCTTGGCGGGTTTGCTCTCTGGAGTTTTTGTTCCCTGCAAGCTTTCCGTACAGCTTTGGAGGATGAGAGTGAAAATGGCGGCTTTCCAATCTCTGCCTGGAGGAGCCAAGAACTTGGGGCTCCACACCTCAGTGAGCCCCCAGAGAAAAGCAGTCAGTCACTCCCGTCTCCCCAGTCTCTGGCCGCACTCATGCTCACCTGGCCAGTGACCGAGCGTTTCTATCTCTGGCACCCGACCCCATGTGGAGTCTCCAAACCCAGCAGATCCCTGCAGTGCGCTCCCGCACCGCTCCTCCTGGGGGAGGAAGGGGAGTCTCCCTGGATCTGCAGCTTGTTGGGTACCTGATGGAGGAGCAGTGGCCTGACTGAGCCGTGGATCACGGTTTATGGCAACCCCAAGCTGAGAGCCCGTGCCTCGGCTCCATCTCTGCAGCTGGCTTCCCCGCTCTGATACCTGGGAGCTCTGCCGCACTCAAGGCACCCCCCGGTCTTTCTGTGACCCCGAGGGTCCTGAGACCACAGTGTCCCAGTGAGGGTTCCACCCCCGCTTAGCCACTGGAGCAACGTCCCTCCGCAGAGCCGACTTCTAAAAATTCTGATTTTGTCCCCTGCTGCTCTATCACTTGCCAGAAGCGGCCGACGGAGGCCCCCTCCCCCACTGTTTATCCTCCCGAATATCACCTCGGATTCACTTCTCCGCACATTCTACCTTCCAGAAAGTGGTGGCTTTTCTGTTCAGAGAGTTGCTATTCTTTTCTTCAATCTCCTGTTACATTTGTAGGTGTTCAGAATGGTTTGATCCCTATTTAGCTGAATTCCTGGCACCAGAGGAAATTTAGGTCTCCTACTCCTCCGCCATCTTGCTCCGCACCCCTCTGGATCTGTGTTTTATATGTATTTGTATCCATATGCACTCATGGATCTGGTTTTAATCCAATACTGCTTTCTTTATTTTGTTGCTCAAATTATTCCAGCTTTGACTACTGGAAGTTCTTTCAGTTTCTAGTGTTCCTTTGACAGGCCTATTACTTTGTTATTTTCTGGCACTACAAGATGCTCCAGACTCATAGTCCTTGACTAAACCCTAGAGACAGCCATTTCTCCCAGGAACACTGGTTCCTTTTGGAGAATGGTATTAGATACCAAGCCCTGGGCACTAAGTGTGCTCATTGTCACTGGGGAGTCACCCACTTGTATGCCCTCTCACCTGACAGAGCAAGGAACTACTTGTGTGCATTTTTACCCAAACACACACACGTATCTGTATATATTTGTGTATGAAACCATCTGTATCTATACTAATGTACACATGAGTTCATACTGATGTACGGATGTCTCCAACTCTATACTGCTATCAAATGGTTCTAGCCTTCTGCCCTTATCTGTGAACTTCCACTCAAACAGTGAGAAACCTGGCCTCCAATCTGCTTTGTATTTACTTATTTATTTAATCCCAGTATACATGTACAGCGGTCTCAGAACTATTAACACATAGCTCTATGGTATACAACTTTATCAACTAGAGTACAGTACTTATGTACTGTTCCTTTTGTCTCTGGTCTTACGATCTCTACTCATATCCAAGTTACTTAGGGTAAGCACCTTTCTCCAGATTCCCTTCAGTGAGGTTCTATCATACATTAAAACACAGATTATTTTGCCCCAGTCTGCATTCCATGCTGGGATCGTCCAGCCTCCTAATTGATTATTTTTAAATTTGCATACTTTGAGGTCCACTCTGTATGCTATAAACTTCATTGGGTTTTGACAAATGTTTGGTGTCATGTAGCCACCACTACAGTATCATACAGTGTAATTTTGCCATCGTAAAATGTCCCATGCTTCACTTATTCAGCCTTCTACCATCCCTCCCCACAAACTTCTGCAAACCACTGATATATTTACCATCTTTACAGTTTTGCCTTTTCTAAAATGTCACATATATGAAATCATACAGTATGCAGCATTTTGGAACTGGCTTTTTCACATAGCAATATGCATTTAGGTGTTATTCTCTCTGCCTTACTCTGACCTTACATATGTCCTTATGTGTATGTAAATATATTGGGAAAATGTTTGGAAAGATACTTATTACTGGACTCAGCTATTTCTGGTGAAGAGGAATTGAGTTACAGATAGCAACAAGGCAGAGGGAGGAAGCTTCTGATTTTATTTTATATATATGTATAATATATATATATTCTGGCTAATTTAGTCTTTTTCCAATGAACATGCATTACCACTGTAATATTAAAGATTATTAAAAATATTCCATTATCAGGGCTAGTATCCAAAATCTATAAAGAACTTATCAAACTCAACACCCAAAGAACAAATAATCCAATCAAGAAATGGGCAGAAGACATGAACAGACATTTTTCCAAAGAAGACATCCAAATGGCCAACAGGCACATGAAAAAGTGCTCAACATCGCTCGGCATCAGGGAAATCCAAATCAAAACCTCAATGAGATACCACCTCACACCCGTCAGAATGGCTAAAATTAACAAGTCAGGGAACGACAGATGTTGGCGGGGATGTGGAGAAAGGGGAACCCTCCTACACTGTTGGTGGGAATGCAAGCTGGTGCAACCCCTCTGGAAAACAGTATGGAGGTTCCTCAAACAGTTGAAATTAGAGTTACCATTCGATCCAGCAATTGCACTAGTGGGTATTTACCCCAAAGATACAAATGTAGGGACCCGAAGGGGTACGTGCACCCCAATGTTTATAGCAGCAATGTCCACAATAGCCAAACTGTGGAAAGAGCCAAGATGTCCATCGAGAGATGAATGGATAAAGAAGAAGTGGTATATATACACAATGGAATATTATGCAGCCATCAAAAGGAATGAGATCTTGCCATTTGCAACGACGTGGATGGAACTGGAGGGTCTTATGCTGAGTGAAATAAGTCAATCAGAGAAAGACATGTATCATATGACCTCACTGATATGAGGAATTCTTAATCTCAGGAACAAACTGAGGGTTGCTGGAGTGGTCGGGGGTGGGAGGGATGGGGTGGCTGGGTGATGGACATTGGGGAAGATATGTGCTACGGTGAGTGCTGTGAATTGTGTAAGACTGTTGAATCACAGATCTGTACTTCTGAAACAAATAACGCAACATATGTTAAGAAAAAAGAAAAAGAAGAAGATAGCAGGAGAGGAAGAATGAAGGGGAGTAAGTCAGAGGGGGAGACGAACCATGAGAGATGATGGACTCTGAAAAACAAACTGTGGTTTCTGGAGGGGCGGAGGGTGGGGGGATGGGTTAGCCTGGTGATGGGTATTGAGGAGGGCACGTTCTGCATGGAGCACTGGGTGTTATGAACAAACAATGAATCATGGAACAGTACACCAAAACAAATTATGTAATATATGGTGATTAACATAACAATAAAAAAATTAAAAAAAAATTACTCTGAGAACTACCAAGATGTGATTACATCAACCATTCTGAGAAAGACATGAGGAACTGGCATCATCTTCCAAAATTTCAGCTACAAGTTTTGCAGCAGTTACAGATAAAAGCAACCACAACCTTGGACAAGACCACAGCCGTGTACCCTTCTCTTCTCTTTACCTCATAAAAACTAAACCTTCTTCAGCTCGGGGAACTAAAATTTTGAGGGGCTTCTTGATGCACATGAAGTGAATGCCTTTAACTTCTATATGAGTATTTTAACTATCTTTTTTCTTTAACAATGTCAAAATGAAAAGTAGTTTCTGGTAAAAGAAAATCACCTATCCAAAAAATAAAGAACTAAGCAATTACATCTCAAGGGCATGTTATTACATAAGCAGGTTTTATAAGCAAAGGAGACAAAATATTGCCTTATCCCAAGGCAAGCTTAACAATGAATAAATCTAGGAAGACTCAAAATAGCATGATGGAATTTAATTAAAATAAAACCAATCTTGTAGATAGTCATATGTCACTGAACTTCAAACTTTAATAATTGGAGACAGGATGTTGAAGTATTACTTGATATAAACCTTTCCCACTTTCTTAGAAGTGTGCTAATAATGGAAAAATTTCCCAAGCTTTTACAGTTTGAAGTTGTTGGAGTTTGAATACTCACTAACTAAACTGGGTATTGGACAATAAATTCATCAAAATGAAAAACGGAGCTGCTGCCCTGTAGGGATCCCTATTTTAATAAAGTGGTTGGCAGCTCTGGTGCATTGTGACTGCTCTCTTCTATTAAAGGAGCCAAGTTTTCCTTCCATCACTTCCTAAATGAGCCTGAAAGAGCTCTAAACTAAAGGTAAAACCTACAGAGAGAACGGGTTCTAGGGAGATCATGGACTTAACTGCAGTGTGTAAGATTTGTTGTCCAGGTAGGCCGAACTGCAAACTCTGATTCTTCTCACTACCTGATACTTACACCAGTACTACCACCATGCAGGTGACAATACTGGGTCATATGTTCAGAGAGATTCCAACATCTGCAGTCTGAACATCCACAAAAGTATCAGAGCCTTATAATACATCCCACTCCCTTAATATCTAAGGCTGAAAGTTCCATCTCATCCCCTATCAGTACCAAAGTGCCATGTCCTCAGGGTTCTGGCAAATGCTCCTTGATTGCTTACATGAGTTCAATGTATGCAGAGATAAACCACACCAAGGCAGGAATTCACAGGTAAACTCGTCTTTCATGAGAAGTGATGTGCATTAATTTCCTGTCTGGCCATCAGTGGTTCATGGCTCTGTCCTGCTGTCTCCTCTCGGCTTCCCCAAACAAACCTAAGCCCGGTCAGGAACTGTCGTCCCTACCCCCAGCAGCTCCAGATCACCATCATCTTCCAGTTGTTGTTCAGCTCCTTCCCTCTCATGAATAATCCTGACTCCTGGCTCAAGCTGCTCATGCCCCACCCCCAGACCTTTCCCACAGCATGCTGTGTCCACATTGATCTCTCTTCTCTCCTCCAGTTTTTACCCCTTACTTACCTCAACTGTTGAGAGCTCCCTTGCATCTTTATGGTCATATATGATTTGTATCCAGTTACTTCCAAGGCCTTATGTTATTTGATGGGTACTAATTTCCTACTTGCAGGAGTAGAGAACTCATCTCAGTGATCTCTGAAATTCTCCTAAGAACCAGGGTTGAAATTTATGCTTCTTTGCATCACACAGAGCATGTAACTCAGCCTTTTCTCCAGCTGAGATGTTCTTCTATCGCCTAGAGACGCTGGTAAAATGTTGGGTCCTAGATCCTGGCTCTGTGCATTCTGCATCTCCATGACGGAGTGAAGCCCAGGGGAAAGCACTTTTTAAAACTTGTCCTCTAGTCCCCAACCCCAGAAATTCTTATGCCATGAAAATTTGAAAAGCTCTGATCAACTCAATGGCAGTCTAAAACAATGCTGAATAGATGCAAATGAAATGAAGTTGGAAACATTCTCATTAGACCAAGAACATTTCTAATACCTAATTTCTCAGTAGCATTGAAAGGAAGTGAGAATACTTGTGAAGGAAAGGACTCCTACAGGCAGACAAGGTACTGGGAGAAGCCATGCACGTGTTTCACTGAGGTTCCTCTGTAGGGCTACTGTCTGCACCCCGCGAGGTGGGTGCTATTATCGTGCTAACTTTACAGACAAAGATACACACAGAAAGAGTAATTTGCCAAAAGCACATGGTTCCTGGAAGTGGCTGAGCAACATTTGAATACAGACCAAATTGGCCCTCGAAGAGGGGAGAGGTATTTTGTCTTCTCAGCAAGAACAGAAATGGTAGGTGCTTGTTAATAATATTTGTTGAATGAACAAAAGCAGGAAGGAAGGACATGGGGAATTCGAACAAATAGAGCTCTGTAATCATGTCAATCCTTTCGAAGTGATAATCAGCGAGCTCGCCCACCCACCGAAATGTGCTGTGAAGTGCTTCTCTTTGTGGTTTCTTGTACACCTGAAGAACTTGTTAGAATGCCAATTTCCAGGCCCCCAGCTCTGAAGATTCTGGATTTTCAAGTCAGGTGGGACTCGGGGATAAGCATATTTTTTGGATCAGTACTTCAGGTAATCCCTACATTCACCCTTGAAAGACCCTGAGGGGCAGCTCTCCAGGACCTGCCCTTTCCACCGGAGGCCTGTCTCCCCCACCCTCCACAGCCTGCTCCAATGAGCCCACTTCATAACTGTGCAGGATCGAAGGCCGAGGAGAGGCATTTTCTTTAGACCTGGCTTGCTGGCAGCTGTGGCTCGGTGTGGCTGGGATGCGACCACCCCGGAAGGATGCAGTGATGGTGGGAGTGGCACCTGGTGAATGTCTGAGGGCTCGGAGAATGCTGGTCTGGGGTAGCAAGGTGATTAAGGGGGACAAGGATGAAACAGAGACCTGAGGCACTGGGTTCACCTTTTTCCCACCTTCTCTTCTGCTTTGGTACTTGGAACCTACCGTGGCTCCTGTAGCCTCTCTTCTCTCTTGGAGCCACCTGAGGCCCTTTTAAAGTACCACTGCCTGGCCCTACCTTGAACCACCTGGAATCTCTTCAGGTGGGGCTGAAGGTGGCAGAACAATTATAAAGCTCCCCTATGGGTTTGTATTTGCAGTCAGAGCTGAGAAGACCTACCTGTGACTATGCTGCCCACAAGAATGAGCAGCTCTACAGTACAAATTGTATACAAACGACCCAAGTTGTAAAGACCTCGCCTCATAGAGGCCTCAAGAATGAGTCTCCCTGCTTCAGTCTATTCTACCCTCAGGCTTAGACCAAGCTCATTAAGTTTCTAGGTCTCTGGAGCGATCCCTTCTTCTTTCCCCTCAGCTTTCACTCAAATATGCTTTCTTTCCTCAGTTTGGAACCTTAAGACTCCGCTTATAAAAATATATCTGCAAGTCATTTGTTTGGAGAACTCTTTAGTTTACTCTTCCCCTAAACCAAAGGTTGCCCTTGTAAACACATCCTTGGCACTGGCTAACATTCCTTCTGAATGCTTGTTTTTACTGCTTTTCTTCAGCACTCATTAACTTTGTGTGCAGTAGGAAAATGGGGTAGGGCAGTGATTTGGACTATGGGTTTCAGTCAGGTTTGACTTCAAATTCTGCCTCTCCCATTCCTGTCATGTGACTTGGGGTGACTCACTTAGCTTAACTACATCTTGCTTTTCTTTTCTTTAAAGTGGGGATACTAGAACCTACCTTACAATGTTGGGGGGGGATTCAATGCACTGATTAGAACATGCCAATAGTAAGGGTTCAATAAACCTTAACTATTGTAATTATGAACCCAGCCCCACCATGTGCCCTGGGTGCCTACTCTGCCTTTTGTGTCTTCACAGAGTCCTAGAGCTTTCCTGCCAGGCCCCTTATATCTACAGCCTGCATTAACACCTCATCAGTCCCACGAGGTGGATATTATCCAACCAATGACGGGATGGAGAAACCAAAACTCCAAGAGCTTACGTAACAGGCAGTCCCACAGAGAGTGAGCCATGGCACATGGGAACCCAGGCTGGTTGGAATGCTAAAGTCCCACACCTCATGAGGTCAAGCTGCTAAGCAAAGGGAGAGTTCCTGGATCAGTCGCTCAAGAAAGACTTCCCTTCCCGCTTGAGCAAGAAGCACCCAGTTTCCTTTCCTCACACCACCTCCATTTCTTCACTTTTAGAAGCATATCATCATAGGCTCTCCTAGGTTGAAGGCCATACAAATGACCTCAGTCTATTTGGTAAGGAGGTGGAAGACAGGGGATGAGAAACAGACATTCCAGATTTAGAATTTGAGCAAGAAGCCACGGAACAGTGTTCACCGTCCATTATAAAGCATTGTTCTAGAAAGAGAAACTTTCAAGATATCTGTTCAATTTTTTCCAGCATTTGTTACACCATCATTGCATCAAAACTGTTACACTGGCAATATGCCTGTGACAAAACTTGACTACACAGTAAAACTCCTCACCAAGTTCGTACATTGATAACATTCCTAGTAATTCTTACTAAATCCCAGTTCTGACTAGCAGTATCTTAGCCAAAGCTCCATTACAAAGATCCAATTAATGCTTTTATATTAATTTTCTTTATGGAAAAACATCCCCTTACTCTGATAGTGTAATTAGTGGCACTGCCAGAAACTGATATAAATGACTCAAAATTAGCCAGTGTCACTTACACTTCAATTTTCTCCCTATTAGAATGTAAAATAAAACTTCTGGTTTTCTAAACACTTTGCGTGATTCTCTTACTGGATTACATTAAAAAGTTCCTTCAAAATGTAATAAAATAACTCTAAGCCAGACATAACTTCTCTGGAATCACTCTCCAGATCTCCAAATTTAAGAGTCCTGAGTTATACTCACTTATCCCCCCTGACTTATGATTACTAGAATTTATAATGCCATACCTTAATAGTGAATGATAAAGCTGTCCCACGTCAACAAGCAATCCAAAGCCTATTGACTCAATTGTTTTAGGCCCTGGAGATCTATTTTAAATCATAAATATTTTTGAGCTGGAAAAGATTTAGCAATCACTGGCCTCTACCTCTGCTACTCCTGTCTCTACCCAGTGCCCTCCCCTCCCTTCTTTTCTGGTCCAGATATGATTTGCTAAAGGTCACAAACCACACAGGAGGGCTAAAACTAGAAGAAAGAACTCTGGAAAACTATTGTCAGTCCATTGGTAATTCCTCTACTTTGCTGCTAATGACTAGATTTAGGTAATGAGGAATATGATATAATGCAAATAAATCAATACCACCGAATGTGGCACATAATAGCTGCTCAAGAAATTCTGGCTACTGCTCTTCTTATTGCCATTATGATAAAGTATAACATGAACTTGGTGTAGGTCCAGCTCCCAGCTTTTTTATAATACCATATTGATGTTGCTCACAAATAAAAGTAGAAAAATGTCCTCTTTAAGATGGAATAGAATGACAATCCTCCTCAGGGTAAAATGGGTCTCTTCAAGGGTGGTAATATTTGGCACAGATTGGGACAGCATGGGTGAGATGGTAGGGAGAGCAGGTAAAACTTACCTCATTGCATAATTAATTAGGTTATTCACCAAGAAAAAAAATCTATTTCTTTCATCCTGGTAATGCAATCAAAGAAAGGAGATGTGGGCCCCTGAGAATACTCCAAATTGTAGATGGGGTTTCTGCAAAACATATATGCACTCTCATACATGCTAACTCTGTATGCATACTGCTTCTTGTATTAAACAAAGAAATCCTCTTTGCACAGAAACAATCTCCCAAGCCAGGAAGAACGTGAATGAGGCGAGGGTGTTGTGCAGTCTGGTATGGACATGAACTGGACACGAATCTATGCTTCTGGTGGGCTTCATTTCATGAACAGTCTTCACTAACTTTCTTTTTATGCTTTTCCAAGTCTGGAATGGAGAAAGTCTGTGGATTCAGTGATCCTCAAAGAGAAAAGGAAGTCCCCTCTAAGGGGGCAAGACAGAAACTCTTGAGGTCACCTTTTCAAATTGCCCCCACCCAGCCTGCTATCATCCTTCCCCCCAATCATTCTGACACATTTCCCTGAAGAATGCTCTAGCACCCTGAATCCTGGGACAGGGTAGGGGAGTGGGACGGAGAGAGAACTGTTCTTGAGAATATTGGGGCCAGAGAACAAGCTTGAAAAGCAACAGTAGATGCTGGCAGAATCTCTTCCCAATCCAAAATTGCATGGTGCGATTAGCACAAGTAAAGGTCCCAGATCTAACTGCTTGCAGAGGGGGAAACAGAATTGGTTTTTTGTATGTGAACAAAAGCAAGGACACGCTGTCAAAAAGGCAAGGGAAATCTGATGGGCACAAAAAGTGATGTTTGTATTCCCAACCCTTTTAAGAAGTGTCTTCAATGTTAGACAAATGTCTTTGCTGGAATAAGATTGAATCTATCTTTAAGTGATTTTTCCAGCAACCTTCTCTCTCTTTCTTAAGAAATCTCAGCCACATAATACTGCTTTTTACACATGAGTTTTTGCCACTTTGGCTTCCAATTCCCCTTTTCCCTCTGCATTGCATCATATGAAAAACACAGCCAATGTTTAACGATCTTTTTTCATTAGTTTCTTACTTGTGCTTTAAACACATTTCCCTGCCAAACCCATAGACACTTTTCGTGTGTGTGGGAAAATTGAATTCTGACAGGTTTCACACTACATTGTTTTTTTAAGCTTGGAAAAACTTTGCATTGAGTCCCCTGGGCTCTGCATCATGGCTTTGAAGTCTTTTTTGGCACACATGAGTCTTAACTGTTTGCCAATTTGCTATAATTGGGCTTTAGGCTACATGTGCAGAACGCTACTTTGTAATAAAGGCGTTCTGTCCAAAGGACAATTTCGCACCAGGTAGAAGGTGTGCCGTCTTCAGAACTGGGATTGCTGACAGACAAGCTGAGGCCATTTAAAAGGCTTTTCCATTTAACTATTAAGGCACTCTACCCTTCTCTGATGTCACATGTAGGTTTCATAAGAGAACATTTATATTCTATGAGTGTTTCAAATTTGTGGTCTATTTCCCTTGCCTGAACACATTTTCACCTCTGAGAGAAATGTGAGAAATGAGTCAGGACCAGAACTCCCAGGGTTGCTGCTCGTCCAGGCTCCTTCCTGTGCTGCTTCCTAGGACAGTAAAGTCCAAACTTGGTGCATAAGCCTCTGTGCTGGGGAGCACAAGATAAGAAGTAGTAAATGTAGGCTTTTCAATCACACACGAATATAACTTTCCCTAAGCAGCTATAATGTAAACATGAATTCAAATGCCTTGTTTTGAAGTCCTACATCGTTAATAACAAATGAAGTTGCAAAGTGGGAGAGAAGGAGACCAACACCCAGTAAGTGATTCCTCCGATGAATCAAGTACTTTGTTAAAAGGCTTACACCAACTCCAATGGGTATCTGCTATTGCTTCCATTTACATGGAGATTTGGGATACACATGACTAAAAGTTAGCAAGTGGTGAAGCTTATGAATCCAGGTCTCCTGGCTTTAAATCACATTGCCCTATTTCTCAGATGCAGTAAATGGTGGGATAAGAAAGCCCTGAAATGTTCAGGAAACCCTAAAGAAAGAGCATTAGTTTTACAGGGGTTCCATTACAGGACCACTTATTAATTCATCCTTTTATTTGCTGAGTCCTGACTCTGTGTTGGGTACTACCATCAGTGCTGGGGATACCCAGATATATAAGATATAAAGAGCACCACACTGTGTATATAGTGGAATGCTTTTAGGAAATTGGCTCTGACCTACTCTCCCCATAGGAAGATGGTTGTCAAGCTTCTCCCCTTACAGAATTCCTTTCCCTGGATGGTGGGTGGAGGGAGATGATAGCTTACCCCACCTCCTTCTGAGCAACAAAGCAGCAAGAGTTAACTCTGAAGGGCACCGGGGCTCCTCACTGACCCCACAGGAGGGGACATCACTTCCCAAGAGAGTAACTGCTTATCTGCTCTTGCATTTTAATTTACAGGAAAGGCAGTGATAAGAAACATGCAAATTAATGACCAAGGAGTTCAGGTAGTGCTAGAAATGTCAGAGAAATATAAGGAAGAAGACTGGATAATCCACTTATGGAAGTATACTCTAACAGGAGAAAGCAATAAATTTTGTGTTAAGAAAAGTTGTAGCTAACTAAAAGCTACTCAAGGAAGAAACAAACACATCTAGAAGAGGAAACAATCAGCAGAAGTCTAACTACTAACTCAGATTTTCTCACTTCAGGTCCAGGTAAAATGTTTCCATATATTCTGGGATAAAGTCCTAAGCTTCTGAGGTTCGTGTCAAGGAAATGACAATAACTTTCCATGAAATATCCTTGTAACATGACCCAACAAAAGTACAAGCTGAATGGACCATTCTTGGGAATTTTCTTTTTTAGGAAAAGAACATAAGTAAACATAAACATTTTAATATGCAAGATGCATCATGGAAATATGTTCAAAGTAATTTTAAAGAAAGGCAAAGGTCATCTTTATGAAAAAAATCCTCATCCATCAACACATGTCTGATAAGTAAATTATTGATTTGTCCTAAAATAATTTCTTATTTATGTCTACTGTCATGGAAATCAAATTAATATAGGATTTGCTCTTTCAGGTCATGCATGTTCGTGTCAGGTGGGATTAAAAGGTTTATAAAAGTGAAATATTAGCTTAATGGTCACATTAACCAGTTCCAAACCCAACGAAGCATTAGGATGAATGTTGGAGCTGTTTCCTTTTCACTCTGGGCAGCCGTGGTCAGGAAGGTGACCACAATTTCTCATCAATATTAGCTTCAGGTATGATTTCTTCCACAACTTTAAGTGAAACCAGTCCTTTCAAGAACAGGTGGGAAAAAATCTAGCTCAATAAAAGTAAAATATGTATAGTTTATAAACAAGCACTCAAAATGTCAGATTTTCACAATAAAAGGCCCATTTCTCATTAAAAGGTATAATGGAAAAATACTGGAATTGAATCCATTAAGTCAATTTAAAAGGTATCTACAGAAACAGATTAGATCTGCTATTGGAACCAGGCTCCTATTTGTTATGGTTGCCAGATTCTTCCTTACTGTTCTATTTGGGGGCTGGACACCAGATTTTCCAGAGTAGCTGGAAAAATGTAGAAACAAAATACATCTCTCTTGCTCAGTGACTTTTCACTGGATGTTCAGATTATTATCCAAATCCTTCTCATCAGTTATGATACAGATGCACTAGTTTCATGTGGGGTGTGAGGACAGCCTACATATGGCTGATAGAGAAAAGGCTCCTTCGTGTGTTTACCAGCATCATGGTCTAGGATGATTATAGAGGAAGGGATAAACAACATTCTGAACTTCTGTCATTAGCACCACTAATGACACAGAAATTTTTTTCTTGTCAAGGTGAGTGACAGCAATTGGATTTACCTTCTTTACTGGAACAACCAAACATACATGAAACAATGATCTGATAGACAGTGTATATCAGTGAATGAAGAGTAGTAATCTCTGAAAAAAAATGAGAGAAAACAAGATCATCTCTAAAATTATCCAGGTGTACTGCATTGAATTTCCAGTATGGAAATTCCCTCCCCTGATGCTGGGAGGAGAAGCCCAGGCAGTATATGGCAAATTCTCTGAGTTGAAGAGATGTTTGAGGAGAGTTTAGGGAATTCACAGTGGTTAAGTTTCAGAGGACAGAGCATCTAAAAGGAAGAGACTATTTACAGAGAGAACTCCAGAGACCAGAAAGAGACATCCTTGTCACTCTGCTGAGTAGAGTCCAGGGCCATGTATGGAGATGTATATGAGGAAACCATACTACACTATCAAAAAAACCACCTGGAAGACTTAGAGATAGCAGTACCTAATGTTCATAGACAGCATAGAATAGTGCCTGTCTCACCAATCAGAGTAAAAACCCTTATGATCATGAAGCATTGGGTAGTGTATCCAGACAAACCTTGCCTCAGTAGGGAGGAATAATTCATCCTACACTGAGCACTGCTTTCATCCCTCCTAACAAATCTTAATAAGACCTGCTTCCCAGAACACCCCTCATGGATAATTTTAGGAATACAAAATATTCAGCACCCAAGGTAGGTAAAAATAACATCTGGCATCCAAGAAAAATTACCAGGCATACAAGAATGCAAGTAATTATGACCTAATAAAAAGGAAAAAAAAAATCAATCTTGAAACTGACCTAGATTTGAGAGCAATGCTATATCAGTAACCAAAGTCAGATATTTCATAATATACAAAAAATTAAATAGTGGCATGGAAGATATAAGGAGACAAAACCTAAACTAAACTTCTATTGATAAAAACTAGGGTATGAGAAGAAAAATACAGTGGATGAGATTAACAGCAGATTAGATACTGCAAGAAAAATATCAGTGAACTTGAAGTAGAAAGTATACAAAATGTAACACAAAGAGAAAAGAAAATAATAAAAAAAGTGAACAGAACATAAGTGAGCTGAGGGACTATTTCAATTAGTCTAATATACGAATTATTGGAGTTCTCAAAAGGGATGTGTATTAGAATAAATAATGACCCCCAAATTTCCAGATTTGATGAAAACTATATACAAACATTTGCAAGATAATAAACCTCAAGAACAAGAAAAATAAAGAAAAATTATACCATACTGAAAACTCATGATTATGAGAAAATCTGAAAAGCAGCCAGAGGAGAAAGACATGTTACAGAGTAACAATTCTGAGAACTGCAGGTTTCTTGTTAGATATAGTGCAAGTGAAAAGATAGTGGGACAACACCTTTCAGGAAATAAAAACTTCACCCTACAGTTCTACAACAAGCAAAAATATCTATCATCAACAGATTTGCGATACAAAAAATGTGAAAGTAATTCTTTCATGAAGAAGAAAATTAATGAGATGAAAATATGGACATAAATAAAGGAATGAACAATATCAGAAATTATAATACATGAGTAAATACATGCTTTTTATTAATTAAAAATACTTAAAATATGGTTGACCCACAAATATAACAGTGTGGAATGGGCCTATTATATATATATGTAAAAAACATTTAACATATATAATGTATTTATATACATTACATATATTATAATATGTATTTTATATTATATTTATATATTATATATTTTATATTTATATAATTATATATATTTTATTTAATATTAAAATATATGTATAGTTTTATATTTAACATATAATATTTTATACTTAATATATAAATTTATCATATACATAAAGTAAAATGTATGACAATAGCACAAATTTGGGAAGAAAGAAATTGCAGTTTACCATTGAACAGTTCTTATGTTACACAAGAAATGGTACTATAATATACTTAAATTTGAATTAATTATGCCTTAAAGCAACCACCAATTTACCAAAACAAAAGCGATAAAATGAAATCATAAGAAATTTTAATTTACACAAAAAAGAGAAAGAGAAGAAAGAAGAATAAATGTGAAAATTCAAAAAAATCAAGAGGATAGATCTCAAGTTAAAATGTTAATAGTCACACTAAATGTAAATGATTTAAGTACCTCTAATTAAAAGGCAGAGATTGCATGTCAGGAAAGATAACTGACTAGAAAGTACTAAGAATCTGTCTCATGATCTAGACAATGATTGTACTGGCATAAAATTTATGAAGTAATTATTTTGGAATTCTAGAGTTTACTACAAGTCTTGACACTTCTAGAGAAATGCTTGGTTGGAAGCCATATTTAATACGGGTCAAATTCAGCCTTCTGTGTCCTAGTAGTTATACATCTCCCATGTTCCAGCCCCCTCACAGGCAGCAATGGGGATGGTGGTTTCCATTCCTGGTATGGCTTGCTGGAGCCAGAGTGGGCAATAAGGATCTTGCTCTCCAAATATCAGAGCTTGTATCTGAATTGCAGATTGCTGTTATTGGTCACTGAAGTGCGGGAGAGAGGTTAGCCACCATTGTTTCAGTCTCCATTGAGTGAAACAGCTTCCAGGGGATTTAAAGGAGCCACATCTGGGTTTTTTTTGGGGGGGGCATTCAAGAGCAAACATGTATAAGGAAGAATTTAGAAAGCTATCACAGACACACAGGGAAAGATACAGACTCATGAAAGACCAGGAAAGACCTGAAGTTTTCACCTCAGGCTGATCCCCAGCCAGGACACTCTGCAATTTAAAATAAAACAAAACAAAACAGCAAATTCTGGGAATTATTTCCAGAATTATCACATTATAAGATTCAAATACCCAGTTTTCAACAAAATATCACAAGGCACATAAAGAAACAAGGAAATATTACCTATTCAAAGGAATAAAAGAAATTGAAAGAAACCATTTCTGAAGATGTACAGACATTGGACTTACTAGACAAAGGCTTTTTATTTTTTTTTTTTAGGGATTTTTAAAAATTTATGTATTTGAGAGAGAGTGAGGGAAAGAGAGAGAGAGAGCATGAGTGGGTGGGGGAGAGCAGAGGAAGAAGGAGAAGCAGACTCCCTGCTGGGCAGAGAGCCAGACATGGGGCTCAATCCCAAGACTCTGGGATCATGACCTGAGCTGAAGGCAGCCAGCCACTTAAATGACTGAACCATCCAGGAGCCCCTAGACAGAGGCTTTTTAAAAACTATCTTAAAGATGTCAAAAGAGCTAAACAAAGACATGAACAAAGGCAAGAAAATGACATATGAACAAAATAATGGTACTGATAAGGAGAAATTATAAAAAGGAATCAAAAAGAAATTATGAAGCTAAAAAGTACAATAACTAAAACGAAAACTACACTTGAAGGGTCCAAAAGCAGATCTAAAAGGGCAGAAGATTAAGTAAACTTAAAGTGAGAACAATTGAAATTATTGAGTCTGAGGAACAGGAAGAAAAAATAATGAAGTGAAATGAATACAGCCTAAGGAACCTGTAGCACATCACTGGAGAGGACCAACAAATGCATTGTGGGACTCACAACAGAGAAAGAGAAAGGGGTAAAGAGAATATCTGAAGAAATAATGGCCCAAAACTTCCCAAATGTAACGAAAAGACATGAATGTTCAAGAAGCTTATAAACTTGAAAAGATGCCCACTGAGACAAATTATAATAAAACTGTCAAAAGCCAAAGAAAGAATCTTGAAAGCAACAGGAGAGAAGTGATTCATCACATACATGCAATCCTCAGCAAAATTATCGCTAATTTCTCATCAGAAGCCTTAGAGTTTAGAAGGCAGTGGGTTGATATGTTCAAAATGCTAGAAAAAAACAACTGTCAACTAAGAATTCTATATCTGGCAAAACTATCCTTCAAAAATGAGGGAGAAATAAAGATAAATTACGATAAACAAAAACTGAAAAAGTTCATTACCAGTAGGCCTGCCCTGCAAGAAATGCTAAATGGGGTCCTGCAGGATGAAATGATATGATGTTAGATAGTAACTTGGAGCCATAAGAAGAAATAAAGACCTCCAGTAAAGGTAAATAAATGGACAATTATAAAAGCTAGTGGTATTTTAACTTTGGTTTATAAAGCCACCTTTTAAATTTTCTACATGATTTAAAAGATAAATTCCTTAATTTCTCTTTCTTCTGCCTTGTTGTTGGTGTATAGGAATGCCACTGATTTCTGTGCATTGATTTTATATCCTGCCACTTTACTGAATTCCTGTATGAGTTCTAGCAGTTTTGGGGTGGATTCATTAAAATTCCATGTGGAAAATTTATGAAAATGGACCATATTGTGGATTAGAAAATGAATTCTATTCTCTGACAACAATGGAAGTAAATTAAAATCAAAAGAGAAACATCTCTGGAAAATCTCCAAATATTTGGAAACCAAATACATATATAAATAGCCAATGGATCAAAGAAGAAAGTCAAATGGAAATTAAAAATATTTTGAACTGAATGAAAAATAAAACATGGTAGCTACACTTGTGGTGAGCACAGTATAACGTATAAACTTGTCTAATCACTATATTGTACACCTGAAACTAATATAAACATTGTGTGTCAACTGTACTCAAAAAAAAATTTTTTTTTAAGGGATGCCTGGGTGGCTCAGTCAGGTAAGCATCTGCCTTTGGCTCAGGTCCTGATCCCAGGGTCCTGGGATCAAGGCCTGTATTGGGCTCCCTGCTCAGCAGGAAGCCTGCTTCTCTCTCTCCCTCTGCCCCTCTTCACTGCTTGTGCTCTCTCTCTCTCTCAAATAAATAAATAAATAAATAAATAAAATCTTAATTTTTAAAAAATCTACTATATCAAAGTTTGTAGGATGTTGTTACAGTAGTATTTAGGTGGAAATTTAGATCTCAATGTAATTAAAATTTTCTAAACACCTACATTAGAAAAGAAGAAAGATATCAAATTAATAACCTCAATTTCCACCTTTGAAACAGCAACAGAGAAGACAAATAAAAAGAAGAGTCAACCCAAAGTTTAATTTAATTAAATCAATTAAACAAAAAGGAAGTAGAATAAAGAAAACTAAAAAATCCGAGTTGCAATCAATGAACAGAAAATAGAACATAGATAGGGAAAAAATAATGGCTAGTACTTTGAGATAACACTGACAATTGATAACATCTAGCTACACTCACCAGGAGGAAAAGAGAGAAGGCATAAATTGCTAATTTCTGGAATAAACTAAATAATACCACTACAGATTCTACAGCTATTCAAAGGAAAATAAATATTATTAACAACTTTATGCCAATAAAGTTGACATCTTATATGCATAGGCAAATTCCTTGAAGGATAGAAAATACCAAAACTCATTCCAGAAGAAATAATGTGAAGAGTTTATATCTATTAAAGAAATCACATGTGTGGTTACAGACTTTCCTACAAAAGAAACTTCAAGCCCATATAGTTTTACCAGTGAATTCTACCAAACACTTACAGAAGAAATATGAATTCTAAACCAACTCTTCCAGATCATTGAAAAACAAGAAATACATCCCAAATCATTCTATGAGGCAAACATAACCCCATACCCAAACCAAACACACCCCAATAAAAGAAAATGACTGGCCATTATCTGTAATGAAATATGGATGTAAAAATTCTAAACAAAATTTTATCAATTAAATTCAATAATACATACAAAAAATATTGCTGCTTGATCATGTGAGATTTATCCTAGGAATATCAGGATGGTTTAATATTAAAAAAATCTATTCACCATATTAATTGCCTAGAGAAAAATTAAAAATTATGATTTCAATAGATGCAAAGCATCTGACAAAATCTAATATGCATTGTGGAAAAAACTCTCAGAAAACTAAGAATAGGTGGGGATTTTTGTCAATATGATAAAAAGCATCTATGAAAAACCTACGATCAACATCATACTTAATGATGGAAGACTGAAAGTTTTCCTCCGAAGAGGGAGAACAAGACAAGGCTGTCCACTCTCACCACTGCAATTCAACATTGAACTGGAATGTTGGCACGTGTGATAAAACAAGAAAAAGAAATAAAAGGTATCCAGACAAAAAAGGATGAAAGTAAACTATCTTTATTCATAGATGACATGGTAGAAAACCTGATGGAATCAGTAAAAAAAAAATCTTGTGGAACAAATACATGTGCTTAGTAAGGTGGCAGGATACAAGATCAATACATAGAAATCAATTGTATTTTAGCAATGAACAATCAGAAATAAAAATTAAAATTGCCAGTGGCAATGACATTAAAATCACGAAATCCTTAAGGGAGAACTCTGACATTAGATGTGCAATACCTATGAATTAAATATTAAAAAGCACTGCTGAGAGAAATTGAAAAAGACCTAAACAAAAAGAGAGATATAACATACTCATGCATCGGAAGACATAACATCCCCAAAAGATTATGCAGATTCAATGCAATTCCAACCAAAATCCCAGCAGGCTTTGCTGGAGAAATTGACAAACTGGTTTAAAATTCATATGGAAACATAGAAGTCTTAGAATAGCCTAAACAAAGAAACAAACAAATAAAAACCGAACTAACACTACCTAAGTTCAAGACTTAGCAGCCACCCCTTATCTGTTCTTTCACTTTCTGGAGTTTGTCAGGTACCTGTGGTCAACTGTGGTTCAGAAGCAGATGATCCTCCTGATGTATCACCAGAAGGTCAATAGTAGCCTAACATTATGTCACAAGCCTATCTCACTCACCTCACTTCATCTCATCACAGAGGCAATTTATTATCTCACATCACCTCAGGAATAAGAACAGTGGGTACAGTGAGACATTTTGAGAGAGACAGACACCACCTTCATGTAATTTTTATTACAGTATGTTGTTTTAACTGTTCTATTTTATTATTGTTGTTAGTTTCTTAGTGCACCTAATTTATAAATTAAACTTTATCTTAGGTATGTGTGTAAGGAAAAAGCATAATATATATAGGGTTCTTGGTACTATCCTCACTTTCAGGCATCCACTGAAGGTCTTTGAATGTATCCCCAGTGGGGGATGACAGATCAATGATACAGAATAGAGTCCATATATAAATGTAACCACAAATACATGGACATTTGATTTTTAACAAAACACAAAGGCAGTTCAGTGTACAAAGGATAATTATTTCAATAAATGATGATGGAACTATTTGAAATCAAAGGCAAAAATCCTATAAAACTTCTAGAAGAAAATACAGAATTTGGTTTGGCAAATATTTCTTAACTACACACCAAAAGCATGATTCATAAAAGAACAACAAAGTGCACTTCACCAAAAGTAAAAACTCTACTCTTACAAATTCATAGACTGGGGAAATATTTTCAAAAACATAGATGTGATAAATAATAAATGACTTGTATCTTGATTTTCTAAACAACTCTTAGAACTCATTTCTAAGAAAACAAATAGTTCTGATGATTTTAAAATATGGGTAAAATATTTTAATACACACTTCATCAAAAAAGCACACGAATGTAAAATTAGCTCATGAAAAGATTCTCAAGCTTTTTAGTCATTAGGAAAATGGAAATTAATTTAAACCCACAATGAATTGTCAGCACACACTTATTAGAATGCCTAAAATAAAAAAAAAAAAAAGATTGACCACACTGAATTAATGAGGATATAGAACTGAAGGTCCCCACACTACAACGTGGTTACATTTCAATTAGGCATAGTGAAAGAAGCCAGATCTACTCCTTGCCCCCTACCCAATAGGCAAATCATAATCATAATCAGCACAGACGGCATGATTCCATTTATACAAATCCTAGAATATGTAAACTCATGTAGTTACAAATAGCACATCAGTGGTCATCTGGGGATGGAATGGGAGGAGGATAAAGGGCAGGAAAGAAAAATTACAAAGGGTATGAGGAAATGTGGGTTTGTTGGATATGTTCATTATCTTGCTTGTGGCAATGGTTTCGTGGGTATGTTTATGTCAAAACTTACCTGATTGTACATGTTAAATATATGCACTTTATTACATATCAATAACACCTCAAGGAAGCAATCACACTCTTTCACTAACAATAAATAACTAGCAAGTTTATAAAAACCTTTGCCAAATTTTCTCAGTAAAAAGCCTCCATAGAGAAACTCAGGAACAAATCAAAGCATCTTGGGTCATTTTCAGAGTTCATCTTTTAAGCTCGAATCAGAGTTGCTTAGAACTAAAAAGGTGATCCAACCGCAGAAGTTACGGCATAAGCAACATTCGGAACATTAGTAAGCCAAGCAGTTATGAGGCAATATTGCTCATTATATTTATTCTCAAAATACTTCAAGAGTCAACTGAATCGGTTTATTTATAATCAAACTAAAAAAATTAATGAAGTGTTGCTGCAACTAATGAAAACCCAGACCATAATGAGAATCTTAACTCCAATAAACAAGATGGCCACACTTTCCAATAAAAAAGCTTAATAACTAAATACTTTTTTTTCCCAAAATGCCCTTTCTCAAAAGATCACTTTAGATTTAATTTTTCATAAGCTGTTATCATAACTTGAAGGAAGAGTTCATCTTTCCATTACAAAAAATTCTACCATCTTTATTTTGCTATTAATCTTTAAAGTTGAAAGAACCTAAATGTACCATCCAGGCATAGTTTATAATATGTTCATTAATGCCAATCATTTGGAGCAAATTTAGAAAAAAATATAATTGCAAACTATAACTTTACCCTTCTTCATATTTTGAAAGATTAAATGTAAAATGAGTCATTTTTTTCACCTAACAAGTGTTCATTAGAGCCTGTGGTATGCTAGGCATGGCTCCAGATGCTGAGAGAACACAATGATAGATTAGATGTGGTTTCTGCCCTTGAGTTGCTAGGTAAACCCTCTAGCACCACTCAGTGCCCAGATGTAAATGTTATGCGTCCAGAAGGACTAGTTCAGTCCACCTCCATTAGGTCCAGACCAACGGGCTTCCTCATGATGTTATGGCTACTGATGTCCCACATATGGGCTCACACTGCAGACCCCCTAGACCTCTGAGAGGGTAAGAAAATGCAAAGACTGGGTCACCCAAAAGTCATCTTGGAACCTGGTAGTATAAAGGGTTCTTCATCAATATTCTAGGAAGCCAGTGGAAACATTACTATTTTGTGAAGGTAGTGATGCTCAATACATCAAATAGGGCACAAGCTTCAGAGTCAGACAGAATCAGGTTAAAATCCTGGCTCTGTCCTTTAATAAACCTGTGGCCTTGATGTGTGACTCAACCTCTCTAAGTCTCAGTTTTGTCTTTGAAAAAATGTGCATAAAAATAACAGTACCTCCCTCCTGGGATTATTATCAAAATTAAATAAGATAAGAAGTGCAAAGCAGTAATGAAGTGTTTTGTACAAAGTCATGTACCAAAAATAAAAGCTATTTCTAAGTCATGCAGTAAGCACCTACAATTATATTGCCTAAAACCAAAATTGTTGTTTGAGCTCAAAGTTTACAAATAAAATATATAAAAGATTATAGCTATATATTGTTATTGAAGTTCTGATCAAAGGCTTGAATCCCTATTTTTAGACAATTTATTTAATAAGTTTATTTAATAAAGCCTCTTTACAGTTCTTACTATGTGCTAGGAGCCATTTTTTTTTACAAATATTAACTCACTTAATATTCATGACAAACCCATGGGGAAGGTACTATAGCTATTCTAATTATCCCCATTTTATACATATTCAGGTATATATATAAAATTTCAACTTAGGTGTGCCTATGGAATGTGTTTTGTTTTATAGGGAGGACACTGAGAAACAGAAATAAATACTGCTAAATTTTCCCAGAGCCAGGACTGATTTTTTGTTATCAATAATACAGTGACAGTGATGAGACTTTTATGGGAAGATGAAAAGAGTTACTTCATTAGAATAGATTCTACTAAACTACTAGATGCCATGCAAGTTGGAAATCAGCAAATAGAGAAAAACATTATTATTTACTAACCCTCACATATAATTTATGTAATTTGAGAGAAACCACAATATCACCAAGATGGCGAAATAGGTCATTCCTGACTTCATTCTCCCTCATAAGAAGAACTAATAACTATTCAAGAACAAGCACCAGTGAGAGAATCCTAGAGCACAGGGGTGAGGCTGAAGCTCCCCTGCACCACAGACACCAAGGCAGGCTGCATTAGAAGGGTAAGAGAAGTAGCTACAGTTGACTGTATTGCCCTTCCCCCAGGCCAGTGCAGTACCACATGGAGAGGTCCTCCTGAGCCTCCAGTTCTTCTAGGGAGAAGAAAAATAAACTGGTGAGGGCAGGGAGTGGACAACGATTGCCTCCCAGTATTATGGTCACGCCCCTACTCAGATCTCAACCCGAAGGGATTGCAGGGGAATCTGTGGGGCTCAATCACTGGGAATCAGGCTATGACAGAAAAGGGGGAAAAGGCTTGCAACAACCAGCACATAGAGCCTGGCAGATTGAGCTCATACCTGCCATGCCCGAGTAGCAGCTCCACCCAGCAGTTTTGCTCACTTGCAGAACCTTGTTAGGGGCATACTCAGACCAGGGAACTCAGTGGGATACATATCTGCCTGATAGGGATCCTCAAAGGAAGAGTTTTGTTGGCCCTAGAGCCCAGTTTGCCCATGCCCATGTAAGGAGTGGAGTTGTTGCCCCACCAACTGTGGAGTATCTTCCAGCCCCATCTCACCAAGAAGGTTGGCCACAATTCATGGAAGCTATGATGCCCAGAGACTCTCCAGTTAAGGGCAGGAAAAGCCAATAGTTTCCAAAACAAAGGCCATGGCCTTGTTCAACCAAAGAACAAAGGGTGTGGATTAGCTTGAGTTAAGACAAGGAAGTACTTTACTGGTTTTAGAGCTGCTTTTCTAGCTGCATCTCAGCAGAGAATTAATTTGTAGTCCTATTCATCCCTTAACAGCCTTCACCCTGCCTGACCAAGGAATCTAACCAGAGCATATGGGAAGCTGTGCAGCCCATTCAATGGCCCTATGTATGTGGCACTTTGAACACAGAGCACAGACCATGGCTTCCCCCAATGAAAGAGCAAAACTAGTGGCTTCACCTAACAAGAGAATTCAGGGCACACTGGCTTGATTTGGGTCCCCAAACAATGAGCTATAAAGGTACTGAGACCCAACTTGCTGCCCTGCCAGAGTAGGGAAGCTAATTCATGGCCTCTTCTACTACTAAACAGAGTATGCAGTCCTGACTATCTAGTAAGCTTCACCAGAGAATCCAGGCAACTGCAGAGCCTATCATACAGCCTTACTCAGGTGGGAACCAAGTCAATAGTCCTATTTTACTGTTGTCTGCCAGAGGTATACACCAATCATACTCATCCTCAGAGCTTGAACAGTTCTTTCTCCTAAAAATAGACCATAATGGAAGGTCCCACTTGTCCAAGGACAGCACCAGCAGGCACATCCAGAAAACCAAAATGAGCTGATTTGTGAAGAACACTCTCTGCCAAAGCAAACCTCTTAAAGGCTGGATAAAGAGGCCAACACTCAAATGCACAGATAACAACATAAAGAATCAAGAATCATGAAAAATGAGTTAAATAAGACACTACCAAAGGAAACTAATGAAACTCCAATAACTGACCACAATGAAATGGAGATCAGTGAACTGTCAGATAAAGAATTCCGAATAATTCTCCTAAACTTCCTAAAGGAAGTTTAGTGAACTATAAGAAAATACAGACAACTCAATGAAGTTAGGAAAACAATGCATGAACAAAACAAGTTCAGCAAGGAAATAGCAACCATCAAACAAACAGACAAACAGAAATCCCAGAGTTGATAAACACAATAATTGAACTGAATAAATCAATAAAGAATTTCAACAGTAGGCTCAACAATGCAGAAGAAAGAATTAGCAACTTGGAGGATAAGACACTGGAAATTACTCAGTAAGAAGAACAAAAGGAAAAATAGAATGAAAAAATGAAAAAAGCCTACAGGAATTATGGAATACAATAAAGAAACAATATTCAGATTATGGGAATTCCAGAAGTAAAAGAGGGGAAAAAGGGGACAGAAAGTATATTTCAAGCTAGAATGGCTGAAAACTTCCCAAACTTGGAGAAATGGACATCTGGGTCCATGAGGCTTAAAGGAGCCCAACTAGGTTGAATCTGAATAGGACTACACTGAGACAGATTATAATTAAATTGTCAAAGACAGAGAAAGAATTTTAAGAGTAGCAAGAGAAAAGAAAGAAGTAACATAAAATTATGGGTAGATATCTCAACAGAAACTTTTCAGGTCAGGAGAGAATGGGATGACATATTCAAAGTACTGAAAGAAAATAACTGTCAACCAAGAATTTTTTATCTAGCAAAGCTGTCCTTCAGAGATGCAGGAGAGATACAAACTTTCCTGAATAAACCAAAGTGAGGAAGTTCATTATCCCCAGACCAGCCTTATAAGAAATGTTACAGGGTGTTCCCTGAGTGGAAGTACAAGAACACTAATTAACATAAAACAATAAAAGGTAGCATAAACCTTGCTGGTAATGGTAAACATATGGCCATAGTTCTATAGTATAGGATTATGGTTCATAACTCATTTACATCTCTAGTTTAAAAGTTTAAAAAAAGTAGTAAAAGTAACCATAATTATAATATTCTGTTATTAGTTACACAATATAAAAACATGCAAATTGTAACAGCAATAACCTAAAGTGTAAGGGGGAGTAGAAGTAAAAGTGTAAAGCTTAAAAATTCTATTGAAGTTAAATTGTTATCAGTTTAAAATAGATCATAAGTTTAAGATATTTTATGTAAGCTTCATGGTAACCACAAGGGAAAATCTTGTAGTAATTACACAAAAGAACATAATAAAGATATCAAAGCACACCAATATCAAAGGACATCAACACACACACACATACACACACACAAAGACAGCAGAATGAGAAATAAGGAAAAAATGATTCTACAAAATAACCAGAAAACAATTAACAAAATGACAATAGTAAGTCTTTACCTATCAGTAATTACTTTAAAAATAAACAGATTAAATATGTTAGTGGAAAGACACAGAATAGCTGAATACATTAAAAACAAGATCCAACAATGTGCTACCTACAGTACGCTCATTTAGCTTTAAGGACACACTGAGAATAAAGGGATGGAAAAAGACATTTCAAGCAAATGATAACCAAAAACCAAAAACAACAAGAAAAAGGAAGGGTAGCTAAACTTATCTCAGATAAAATAGACTTTAAAGATGGGAAAAAGAGGGATGCCTGGGTGGCTCCGTGGGTTAAGCGTCTGTCTTTGGCTCAAGTCATGGGCCCAGGGTCCTGGAATCAAGTCCTGCATAGGACTCCTTGCCCACCAGGGAGCCTGCTTCTCCCTCTCTCTCTGCCACTCCCCTTGCTTATGCTCTCATTCTCTTTCTCTCTCTCCCTGACAAATTAATAAATAAAATCTTTTAAAAAATGGTAAAAAGAGACAAAGAAGGTCATTATATAATGATAAAGTTGTCAATCCATCAAGAAGAAGATATAGTAAATATTTTTGACCCCAACTTTAGAGCATTTAAATATATAAAGCAAAAGTAACAAAGCTCAAAGGAGAAGTAAACAATAATACAATAATAGTTGGGGATTTTGGTATCTCACTCCCAATAATGGATAGATTATCCAGTCAGAGAATCAATAAGGAAACAGCAGATTTGAACAACACTGTAGACCAAATGGACGTAACAGACATATACAGAGCATTCCATTCAACAAAAGCAGAATAAATATTCTCAAGTGCACATGGAACATTTTCTAGGACAGACCATATGTTAGGCCACAAAACAAGTCTTAGAAAATTTAAGAAGACTGAAAGCATACCAAGTATCTTCTCTGACCACAATGGCATAACACTAGAAATCAACAAAAGGAAAATTGGAAAATTCATGAACACATGGAAATTAAGCAACACTCTCTTGAACAACCAATGGATGAAAGAAGAAATTAAAGAGGAAATAAAAAAAACTTTCTTGAAACAAATGAGAGTGGAAATACAACATTCCAAAACACATGAGTGCAGCAAAAACAGTTCTAAGAGGGAAGTTCATAGCAATAAATGCATACTTTAAAAGGCATAAAGGTCCCAAATAAACAACACACCTGGACACCTTAAAGAACAGGGAAGAGAAGAACAAATGGATCTCAAAGCTAGCAGAAGAAAGGAAATAATAAAGATTAGAATAGAAATAAATGAAAAATTGAAAAACAGTAGAAAAGATTAACCAAACTAAAAGTTGGTTCTTTGAAAAGAACAAAATTTACAAATTTTTAGCTAGACTAAACAAGGAAAGAAGAGAAAGGACCCAAATCAACAAAATTATAAATGAAAAAGATAACATAGGAAATCAAAGAATCATAAGAGGCTACTATAAACAGCTACACACTGACAAACTGGACAACCTAGAAGAATTGGAAAAACTGTTAGAAACATACAAATTACCAAGATTGAATCAGGAAGAACTAAAAAATCTGAATAAACATAATAAGGAAATACAATCAATAATAAAAAAATCTTTCAACAAACAAAAGTCCAGGACCAGATGGCTTCACTGGTGAATTTTACCAAACTTTTAAAGAAGAATGAACACTAATCTTTCTTAAACTCTTCCAAGAAAACCAAAGAGGAGGGAATACTTTCAAATTCATTTTATGAAGCCAACATTACCAAAATCAGAAAAGGACACTACTAGAAAAGGAAATGATAGGCCATTATCTCTGATGAATACTGATTTAAAAATTCTCAATAAAATACTAGCAAACTGAATTCAGTGGCATTGAAAGATCATTTACCATGATCAAATGGGATTTCTCCAGGGATGGAAGGATGGTTCAACATACTCAAATCAATCATTGTGATATATCACATTAATAAAATGAAAAAATAAAATAACCACATGACCACATGATTATCTCAATAGACACAGAAAAAGCACTTGACAAAATTAAACATCCATTCATGATAAAAACTCTTAACAAATTAGTCATGGAAGGAACATATTTCAACATAATATAGGTCATATGTGAAAGCTTACATCTAATATCATACTCCACGATGAAAAGTTGAAAGCTTTTCCTCTTAGATCAGAAATAAGACAAGCTTCCCACTCTTACCACATCTATTTGACATAGTACTAGAAGTCCTAGCTACAGCAATCGGGCAAGAAGAAGAAATAAAACATATCAAAATTGGTAAGGAAGAAATAAAATTGTCTCTATTTACTATATTATACAGTAAATAAATTATATAAATAAATTATATATCATTCCATATATACATAGAAAATCCTAAAGACTGATTTAGTATAGACAAATCCTAAAGACTCAATGAAAAAACTGTCAGATACAAATAATGAATTCAGTAAAGTTGCAGGACACAAATTAACATACAAAAGCCAGTAAAGTTTCTATACACTAACAATTAATTTTCTTTCTTTAAAAACATTTTTTTTTAATTTATTTGACAGAGAGAGAGACAGTGAGAGAACACAAGCAGGGGGAGTGGTAGAGGGAGAAGCAGGCTTCCTGCTGAGCAGGAAGCCCAATACGGGGCTCAATCCCAGGACCCTGGGATCATGACCTGAGCCGAAGGCAGACACGTAATGACTGAGCCACTCGGGTGCCCCTACAACTAATTTTCTGAAAAAAAAAAAAAGAAAAAGAAAAAGAAATTGATTCCATTTATGATAGCATCAAAAACAATAAAATACCAGGAACAAATTTAACTAAGGAGGTATAAGATCTCTTGGTAGAAAGCTATAAGACATTGATGAAAGATTCCTAAACAGATACAAATAAGTGGAAAGATATTGGATTGGAAGAATTAATATTGTTAAATGTCAATACTACTGAAAGCCATCTATGACTCAATGCAATCCCTATCAAGATTCCAATGGAATTTTTTACAGAAAGAGATAAAACACTCCTAAAATGTATATGGAATCACAAAAACCCCCAAATAGCCAAAGAAGTCCCGAGAAAGAAGAACAAAGCAGGAGGCACCACACTTCCTGATTTCAAGCTATACTATAAATCTATAGTCATCAAACAGTATGATAAGAATCTGTCTTTTCTGTTTATCTACATGAAAAGACGGATGTTCATCGAACCTATTGTGGTAATCACTTCATAATATATATAATCCTACCACCATGCTGTATGCCTTAAACTTATACAGTGATGTATGTCAAATATTTTTCATTAAAACTGAGGGGGAAAAATCATGCTGTATATGCCTTCTACACAAAACCTACAGAGAAAAGTAGAACTAACATTTTTTAATTGCCTTCTGATTGCCAGGCCTGGGCAGACCCTTGTATACATCACTGCATCAATATTCACCATGGCTCTCCCATTTTGAAGACAAAGTCTAAAGAAATTAAAAAACAAGACAAAGTCTCTCAAAAATAAGAGATAAACCGGGTCCCTGAGAAACACTGAGTATGAACAGAAATAGAAATCTCTAATTTCTTCAAAAGTGAAAGCTACTTTCTACATTAACCTTGCTAATTAACTTTAACCATCAGGGATAAAGCTATTTTTGAATTTTGTAAATAAATAAAAGCAAAACCATCATTTTTTTCTCAAGCAAAAACTAAATATTTGCCAACACCACAAGTAAGGAACCACATGTACTGTAGCCTCCTTAGTTTCTCGCTGAACTTGACATTCACTAACTGGGGACAGGTACCACAGAGCAGCGCAGTGGGACCACTGTGGGTGCCCTGACACCGAGAGTGACCTCTCTGGGAAATAATCGCCCCATACATCGCATAGCAGGCGGCCCCATCTGTGGCTTCAAGTTCAGGAAAAGCCTAAACAAGTTTTACTTTACCTTGGTGCACAAGGAAATGAAATGCAAGTATTGCAGGAGACAGAGCAGAAACCAGACGGAACAGAGATTTCCTGAAAGCAGTGTGATCAGCAGTGTTAGAGCCTGAGGGTACCTGGGCCACCCGAACCCATCCCTAGAAGGGAGACACGTTCACAGCTGATCATTACGGGCCAGTGCTGCAAGTGCAAGGAAGCAAGTTTGCATAGAGTAATTGCCCAGAAGATCATTCTTGTGCTTTACAGAAGGAAACATGGAAGGTTCCAGAAGGAGGTGCATGTGCTGGGTTTGGAGGAAAGAATAGGAGCCAGTGGGATGAGGAAGTAGGACATTTCCCATGAAGGAAACAGCACAAGGGGCAGAGTAGCTCAGTGTTCTCAGGGAACCGCAGCTGAGGTGCCAGATAAGCTACGCTGTCAGATATGGGGAAGTCCGTTTGAATAAGAAAACTATTTTATGTACGTTAATATGATGTCTACAACAATAAAATCAGGTGCTTTTAAATACACATGCCACGGGGCCCAGCATTTGGTGAGTATTCTCCTATTTAATACATGACTCTTCTCGGAGACGAGCACTATTCTGGTCCCTATTTTGTAGGTAGGGAAACCCAAGCACAGAGCATGAAGTAACGTGGTGTGGGAATGCTCTATCTAGAAAGTAATGGGGCCAAGATTCGATCCCGAGGTGTTGGACTCCAGAGAATGAGTTTGCAAGCTTTAGCACAATCCTCTCAATATCTATCATAAGAGAATGGAGCCCCACTTTGTCCCTGATCACCAGGATAGCACTGGGGCAGAAAGTTCCTGCCCTGTTGCAGCGTGTATGCAGGGGGGCTGCTCTTGCATGTATGAACCTGATAGAATGAGACGACGGCACTGTCAGGTCAGCCACTGTCTAGTCCCCACAGAGAAGAAAGGAGATTTTCCATGAAGACGGAAAGGAGAGCCTTCCTGGGAGGCGCTCTCAATAAGCAAAAGGTGAGAAATTTGGTCCATAACATTTCATTAAGCCTGAAATTCTGGAAAGTGAGGTTGGGAAGTTTTAGGGCCCCTAGGGTAGACAGACATCCTGTGCCAAGGCTTGTCCCCCTGATCAGAAGCAGGAGCTGCTCCGCACGCAAGGCCAGGTGTCGTGGCTGGGTAGGGCACCCCATTTCTGAGGGACCCTGGGTCCACAATGCACCCACTTGTGGTCCTAAGTGACCATAAGATTATGGCAAACTGCCCAACTGGACTCAGAGGTTCTATTGATTTTGCATCTATTTGTGGAAAGCCAATTTCTCTTCTGGCTTCTATTTTTCATCTTTCAGATAAGTGCAGGTGAGCCCTGCTTGAGACATAAGAACAAGGCACTCCATCACTAAGAATCTTTTCAGAATGAAACCCACAGTTTGGTTATCATTGTATACCTACCAACTCTATAATTCTATAGATATCTGCCGGTGCCATCTTTTAACAAAAAGGTAAAGGAAAAGTGTTAACTTCTTTGGGTGAATTTACATTTCTTACCATGAAAATGTCCTGCTTTACATTTAGTCCTCCCCACCCTCCCCCTCCCCCCACTGGACTGCTTTCAGATGAAATTCTTGCCAACTGGTCTCCATTAAAAACAGTTTAGTCTTTCTGTGCTGTTTTTGTAACTAAACCTTAGATTACTCCAACGCAGTACGGGTATAACAGCAATCTGGGGCTGGGGTGCAAAAGCACATTCCTTTAAATCACCTGAATGACAGAACAGCTTATAAAGCAAACTGCAGCAGACCTAACAGAAAAACTGATTGCATTGTTCCATTTTTCTAAAGGACCCACTGGCTTTCCCAAATCAGAAGAAAGACATACAGCATTGAGGCCTTTATTATTCCCTATATATTATTGAGATTTTTATGACTAGCATTAAGAGAGTGTAAATATAATAAATGAGATTGTACTCTTCGTGCTTGTTTTATAACATTTTTCATAGAATAGTTAACTTGTAATGTTGGAGTTTTAGGCTTTTTCTTTTTTACATTGTTTTAATACTGAAATAAACATAAGCTTTTCCTTCACTAAACATAATGTGTTTTCTTATCATCATTATTTATTTAAAAAGGGTAACATAGGGCAAATCACTGTATATTTATTTTATAGAGAATCCTACTTTCACAGAGAATGGTCCAAAAATCTTTCTCATTCCTTCCCGCCTTTTCATGTTCAAACTTCACATCTTCAAGTGAAGAAGGCAGCAAATGAAGAAATTGAATTTGGGCAAACAAGTCCAATGTCTGCAGTTAACTCCTGCAAATGTTCTTGGAAAGTTCAGGAGTTGGAACGAAAGCCAGTTGCAGATCAGAATAGACAATTTATAAGAATGACCTACTCATCCCAATGCGTAACATATGCAAAATGTCCATGAATAGTGTTTCAAGTGTCTCCATCATAATTAAGAAAACAATTGGCATTTTAGTCTCCTGTCACATCTTCCACCCTGGCCTACATCAGAACTTTTACCTGTTTTACCGAGATAACTCAAGATTAACAGACAAAGAACCCACTTCTTGTCAGGATTGTTTTTAGAGAAGTTCAACTCAAAATTACTTTTGGTATTACCTCCACAAGGAAACATGGTCAGTGGTATGCTGCCAAACTGTTACAATGGGTTTTTAATTCATGCTACTAATAAGTAGAAGTTTATAGCATTCAAACGCATTTTAAAGCCTTTCAAGGTGCCTGCCATTCATGACAATGCAGAACAAATCAGGTCCACCTGCTCTTGGCCCCATCCCTACCCAGCACACCTTCTGCACTTTTAATGCAGAAAACCTGCGGGACGCAAATTGTCCAAGACTCAGCTTCATAAATGTGGCCAGTGCTACAGGTAGGGAAACAGGTGAGGATAAGCACAAGTGTAACTGGAGAAATCTGAACACGAGCCCACCACCTTTAATCTTGCGTCATGTCTTTCAAAATATGAGGTGTTTGCTGTCTATAGAAATTCCCTTGAAAATACAAAACCTTTAGAAGAGATTACACACTGCATTAGCAAAGCCAAATTTTGTTTAGTTCACCATTTTTGTTAGGGACACCTTCCAGAAAAAGCAGTTGTCATAGGGCTCTATATTCTATTAAACAAATTACGTTGACTGGGACATTCATGAGCTTACATACAGTTATGTGGATTTGTTCTGAAGTTTTATTTTGCTTGATCAACCCTTAGAAAACGGTATGTGCATTATGATTCAAAGTTTGTTTTAAAAATGCACATATATGCCTAGGAAAAATTCTAGAAGAATATAGACTCAGAAATAAACAGTATTTATTTCCAGAGGTTAGGATTACATTTTTAAAAGGTGGTTCTCCTTATCTTTCATTATATTTTTCCAAATAATCATCAACAAATATGTATTATACTCATGATAAGCAAATCAATTCAATTTTTCTAAAAATAAAGATAATTCTGACCAGAGAGCGTTTTTGAAAGCTTTTGAGAGAAGAAAAATGGCTTGGATTGTTTTAAGAACAACCACATCCGAAGCTGGATATATGCGCTGGAGTCTCTGTGGTTATGAAATTTTTGACAAATGTCCACACAAGATGAGTTTCTTTTGCCACTTTCCAGTTTATTTTCTACCAACTAAGAATTTGGGTTTAATAACAATGCACTGGAATTTTGCCTTATGAAAAAAGCTATTATTTTAGATACGTTAATTTCCAAGCTTTCTACGATTAAGATGCAATGCCTTGTTATCACCAAGTGAATGGGGGGAGGATGGGAATCTACAACAAGGCAGTGTATTTATTTATATTTATATTTCATTGTTTAGCTCAAACTGTCTATGCTCTAATAAGCAACTTAACTTTCAATGACTTACCTCTACGAGATTATAGTAATGGACCTTTTAAACTGTTTAAATGGATCATCTACAAAATGTAATTATAATTACATGTAATGTGATTATTATTACATGTAATAAATTATAATCATAATTTTGTTTGTGACAATTTGAGTGAACAATAAATACAGTATGTTATTACCTCATTCGGACTATTATTTTCTACACCATAGGTGGGCAAGCCTTGTTTACCATCTGTTTGGCTACAGCTTATGAGCTAACCATGGTTTTCACACATTTTTTGTTTTGTTTTGCTTTTATGTTTTTGAGTGGCTGGAAAAAATTAAAAGAAAAATAATATTTCATGAAATATGAAAATAATATGAAATTCAAACTTCAGTGTTCACAAAGTTTTACTGGAAGAGAACTGCACCATTCTTTTAAGTCTGCCCATGACTGCTTTTGCTAATTACGATGGCTTCTGAAAAGAATTGTGACAAAGTCTAAAACATGTATTTGCTGATCCTTGATACAAAAAGTGTTTTCAAGGTGGTTCTGAATATTATCTGTATTTCCCAACATCAGTCTCCAGATGGCAGAAAAGAGCCTTAAACTAGGGGGAAAGGGGATTATTGGCATGTAGAAGATATTTACATTCCCAATTAAATCACCCCCTGAAAGTCAGCCCTTCCAACAGCGCAAAACATTTTTTCTATGCATGTTCAATAAACCAAAAATTAAACGTCTAGAAGAAACCAAAGGATTCATTTAGTCTAGAACTACTGTCTGTACTGAAATTTAGCATTTATTCGCTCCTGCCTAAAATAAATAAATATTACATAAATGTGCACCATTGAAGAGGCTTCTCAGGTATAACCAACACATGAAATTGTAATATATTTAAAGTGTAAAATGTGATCATTTGATATACGTGTACATTGTGAAATGATTACTTCAATCAAGTTAATTAACACACCAATGACCTTACAACATCCCCTCCGCTTTTTTTTTGGTGAAACTGCTTAAGATCTATTCTCTTAGCAAATTTCAAGTATACAATATAGATACTATTAGCTATAGTGAGCTTGCTACACATTAGATCTTCATAATTTATTCACCTCCTAAGTGAGTTTGTATCCTTTTACCAGCCTGTCTTCCTTCCTCCCCACATGTCACCCCCAGCAACCACTTCCCTAAACTGTTTCTATGGGTTGACTCTTTTGTTTAGATTCCATATACAAGTGGACAAGTCTGACTTATTTCATTTGCATAATGCCCCCAAATTTCATCATGTTGTCATGAATGGCAAGATTTCCTTCTTTTATAAGGCTGAATGATATTTCATTGTGTTTAAATACAGATATATGTATGTATGTACATACACACCACATCTTTTTTCATCCATTCATCTGTCAATGGGCACTTAGCTTGTTTCCATATTGTGTTTCTTCAGTTTTGCTGTGTCTATAACTTTCTTGTCTCTATAGACTGAATTATACTTGTTAAGCCTCCAGATTATGCCAGCTGGGTTTAGAATTAGTTAGGTTGTAAGTGTGTTGAGTACTAACTTGTTTTAGTGGTTTTAGAACTTGAATTTTTTTCTAGCATTGTGTAGACATAGCTACAAACTAGACAGATTTTATGCATGAATCAATAAAAACAAGGTAAAGGGGGCCACACACACACTGCTGCTTCATATTTACTATCCCATGAAAACCAGATAAGGATCCCTTGAAAGAAGGATGCAAATCTATATCATCAGGATGATAATATTACTTATGTTCTTTTAAATTGCAGGTTTCTCATTTCTCAACAAGTGGACAAAAAGCACTTATACCACTTCCCAGACACATCAGAGACAAGGAAACTGGCACCGTTTTCATCCCCCTCACATTCTCTCCCGCCATTTCTGTCCCCCTTTATTTTTTCTGTAACTTCCAGTTATAAACTTTTCCACAGAGACAGAAACTTAAAACAGGACAATGGGTAACCTGATGCCAATCATACATTTTCTTGTATGCCCACACAATAATCATGCACCTGAGAATTAACAATGATTCTATACAATCAGCTAATAACCAATGAACGTTGAAACTTCCCCCATTTAACCTCAAAATGTCTTTTAGAGATTTATGGTTGAACCAGGATGTAATCTAGGGTTGGGCTTCACATCTGTTTGCTGGGTTTCCCCAGTTCTCCTTTAAACTAGAACCGTCCCTCCCCTCACTGCCTCTACACACACTTCTTTTCATGATGCTGAGTTTTCTAGAGATCAGATCATTTGCCTTGTAGAATCCATATTTTGGATTTCTCTGATTGTTTTCCTGTGGAGTCATTATTTTTCTATCCTTTATAAATTACTGTAATCAGGGGTTAGGTCTAAAAGTTTAACAATATGATGCTGTATACTTCATATTGCATCACATCACAAGTGTGAAATGTTGAGCTATCCCACTTTGGGTAGTACTAGTTTGATCAACTGGTTGTGGTGTTGATCACCATTACAAAGGTTTGATTTTCCATTTGCCATTGGCAAATAATCAATGAGGTTATACATTGTCATTCTGCAAACATCTTTTAGCCCAACAACCTTTTTCAAGTAATGGTTTCAGTTTGCAATGAGAATCACTATTTCATTAAGAACTGAGAAACAGGAATTTTCTAATTCTATTATTCCTTCCCCTTTCATTAGCTGGTGTTATCCTGTAAAGGTCGGTTTTGTCTCATCATGAGAATCACCTAGAACTCCTTCAAAAAGTCAAAGTAAATGCTGGATTCTTTACTCTTAATTCCCATTTTTCAAAGTAAGGAGTTGGTGTAATGGTTGTCTTCAGTTGAAGCAAATTAGCTCTCTATCTCTCTTTCCCCATGAATTCATGCCTTCTTATTTTTATATTTTTACAGTCAATTCATTATTATTTTTGATGCTCTATTATTTGGCCTGTGAGAGCATCCTCCAGCTGGATGCCTTAACGCTTTTTTTTATTCTTTGATTTAAAATGTTCTTATGGGATCTCTTTCCACAGCTGAGACCAAACAACAACCTCCCCTCTCTCCATGTCCCAGCAGCACCTCTGTCTGAAGAGACCTTCTACTTCCTTCTAGACGTTGTCATTCAATAACTTGAAAGCGCTAGATTGCTTCTCCCATCCCCACCAAACCTTTGCTGAGTGCATCAACTGGCAGTGAGAAGAACCCCTGCAAATTCAAACAAGATCATAAAGGAGGGCTAGCTCCCCTTGAAATGTCTTCACCATTTCTCTTACCTCGCATAGTAGTCATTGGGTGGAACCGCTTCTTGAAAGAATTGGAACTGGTATAAATAAAGTCCAATCAAGTGCCCCGCAGTGAAAATAGCCAGCAGAACACAGAGACAGCTGAACAGCAATGGATCGAATGTGCGGCACCAGGACCACCAGGTGCACAGACCCAAAAATACAAAGAAGTACACAGATGAGGTCAAAGATGGCAACATCATACCTAAGGAAGAAGAGATACGGTCATGACAAATTGCACAGAACCAGAAAATCATTTACCACTCAGGAAATGTAACTCTTGGAGATTATGGACATTTCCTTCATATGCTTTCAGGGATGGATCAAGTTATTAAAGTATGAATCACATTTTATTTATTAAATCAGAACTTACGCTATTTTTGTTGTGAAAAAAAGTCATACATAAAGTGATACTTGTAAATATAAGGAAACACAATATGATGAAGAAATTCTTCCCACGGTGTTTGAGCAGAGTAAATATCTACTTTTCAAACAATAGAATTTAGCATATTTGCTTGCCTGTTTCCATCTTTCTACTTCTCCCCCAATTTTTCAGGAGTACTTGTGTGTCCATTCCAACTTTCCCTGATATCATTTTTTATAATCACTTGCTTTTTTGTGTGGTTAAGTAGGATTCATAACAATATTACATCTGTGGCAAAGTCTCACTAAAACTTTGCCCTACCCAACAAAATTTGATTCGCACTATTACCACAAGGGGGCACGTAAAGTGAGGTCATTCTTTGACAGGCATTTAAAAACCTTGGCAGGGGGCATTTTGAAATGATCCTTTGTTACAATATTGGGATATATTTCTTGAGAAATTCTATTCTCTTTCCCACTTTTTAATTTCCCTATGAAAAAACAGTCACGTTGTTTCATCTCGTGCACTTTCAACAAAGAGGTATGGCCTAAACTTCCCAGCGGCCCTGGAGCAGCGCCAACAGTGGGCTGGAAAGAGGGAGAAGATGGAGATAACATTATTATGGAACAAGCGGTCGGCAGCCAAGATTTGAAGGAAGTGAGTGTCTGTGCTGCAAGATTACAATCTGAGGAAGAAAAATAGTATATCCTGGAGAGTTAAATTAAGATTACTAACGACCCAATGTAAACAGACATGCTTTCAGAAGGCACACATATGGCTCCGGAGGGGGACACCAACATTGCTCCTCAGAGCCCAGTGCCCTTCCTGGGCTCTGGGGGAGAAGAGTGGTTTTTCGGATCTACACATAAAACATGACATCACGTAAGACATAGGAAAAGGTGGCTTTACGGAGGTTGACAGAAACCAACTAAAAACCCAAACGCTACAACTGAACAGGAAAAATGATTTCTGTTGTGTGTGCTGTGTACACGTGGCTAGTTTTCCAGCAGCTACAGTTATGAGTTTGGTGTCACAGACCAGGATGGTTTCTTTCTGTATTTTCTCCTCAGCCATGTCTTTCATTATTCACCAAAGTGCTACCTGTGCTCCATTCGGTGCCGGAAACGCTCACCTGACGAACCGAGTAAAATCGTCACCACGACCTTTCCCGCGGTGGTGATCATGTTGCCGATAAACTCCTTAAGCTTGGAGGCCACAGAGGCGAGTCTGCGGAACATTTTTAATTTTGTGCTCTCTTCCACCTCGCCTTCAACACCGTCCCCTTCATCTAAATCCTCTTCGTAGATCAGTGCCTCTTCTGGATCTATTTTTTCTCCTCCAGCCTAAATAACGGAGAAACACAAAACACTGCAGTCCAGAACTCTGCCTCCCCACCCCGCAGATTATATGGTTTGTAATTTATGGGTCAGTCAGTGAGGTAAACTTCACAAACCAACGGAAAACTGCAGACAACCACTTATGTCCCCCCAGGTCTCAGACAGTGCTTGTGAAAGCCCAAGTCACTTGGATCTTTCCTAAAGAAGTAAACAGGAAACATCACCAATCAAAGGACCCTGAACAGCATGTTGTCTGAGCCACATGAACTCATTTTTTATAAGCAGAAGAAGAAACTGAAACATCTATCAAAATCTTCACTTTCATCAATCTGGGTTCGGTTCCTCACATTTATAGTCTGCCACCAAGGTGATAGGTAGTTTGATGAGAGTTATCTATGGCTTGAACCAAAATGGTGGTTCAATCAGTGCTTATGAAATCCCTTTTCTTTCTGAAGTAAATTCTGTCCATTATTTTAGTGTTTCCTGGCCATGGGAGGGTGAGTGGTCTTGGGTTACTTGACTAGATATACAGTCACTTCCTATTTTGTCCTTTTAGAGAATGATATACTGATTCAATCCTGAATGCTTCAGCCCCTCAGTACTATCATCAGAGATTTAGGGAAGAAACACATGGTCAGAATATATACGTATTTCTATGCATTATTTTATTTTATTTTTTAAAAGATTTTATTTATTTGACAGAGAGAGACACAGCGAGAGAGGGAACACAAGCAGGAGTGGGAGAGGGAGAAGCAGGCTTCCCGTGGAGCAGGGAGCCCGATGCTGGGCTCGATCCCAGAACCCTGGGATCATGACCTGAGCGGAAGGCAGACGCTTAACGACTGAGCCACCCAGGCGCCCCTATGCATTATTTTAAACTGGGTATACAAGGTGTTTTTGTCTGTTTTGTTTTCAGAGACTACCTCAAAAGGTTTTTTGGCTAATTAATTTTTCCTAGAAGGTTTAGGATTTTTTTTTTTAAAGTTGTTAGAAATAAGCCATCATTTTAAGACAGAAGGTTGTTTCAGATGCATGAGGTTTTATTTGCATTTGCCCCTAGGCTGGCAGTCTTCTCTTAAGCCCAATTGAAAATGCACTAGCTGAAGAGCCAGAAGGATTCTCAGGCCCAGTTCAGACATCTCTTTTAAGGTTTAAAGAGTACAGCCCAGCCTTTCCATTTTTCCCCTTTTAAAGGTTTTTTTTTTTTTTTTTTAGCCCAGCCTCTCCATTTTCCTATTTTAAAGGTTTTCTTCTTGATACACTTAGTTCAGATATTTAAATAATATTCACTAATGGGAACAACCTCTAACTATGCCCATGTGCACTAAAGGAAGCCAGCAAAGGAAGGCTGGTAGGAAGCTCCAACTAGTCCTGAGTGGCCTGAAGAACTCAGAGATCTTCTCTTTGCCTAGAAGGTACACGCCACTTGTAACTTCAGCTGTCTATTGCTGAAGCCAAGGGGCCAGGATGCATACTCACCCTCCACACCCCACACACAGATTTAATCTCGGGCCTATTCCAAGTCTATATACCCAAGGTGGGTTCTATTGTATTCCATCATGACACATTTGCATCTTTTCCTGAACGAAAAGGAATGTCTCATGCTTATTCATGAAGATTTCTCTACAGGTTCAGGGCCTAGTGTGTGCTAGTTATCTCCTAAGAGATGCAGTGATAAACATGTAGGCAAGTAGAAAATTAACAAGCTGAATATCTCTCAGTAACAAACCCTAGTCAGAGAATTAAAATAGGGTGATGTGACTGTGAGTAGCAGGGTGGCTATTTTAGGTTCTGAGGTCAGGGAGAGCCTCTCTGAGGAGGTGACATTTAAGCCACTATCTGAATGTCACAAAGTCACCAGCCATGTGCAAATCCTCAGCAAGAACATTCCAGATGGAGGGAAGACCTGGTCAAAGGCTCCGTGGTAGGTTCAGAAAGAAGGCACATGTTCTCTGACATACTTCATCTTCTACCAATTCACCCTCCCCGTTGTCAGCTGAGCCCCCTTCCTACTTCATGGAGAGAAGTGGGGCTAACCCTGGGCTGGCACATCACCCTGCCGAGCTAACGCTCACCTGTGCGGCAGGTAATCGGGCCCCCTGTCCTGTGACTGTGGATGAGCTGCATGCCCTGAGACACCAGGGAAAAGGACGGCCCCCGCCACCCTCACCACCCCCTCCCGCATTCCCTCATGCTCCCTCTCCCATATCGCCCCATCAACAAACAAAACATGCCTCACCATCTCCAACCCACACCCCTTCCGACCCGTATTTGCCTCTCAAAGTGACTCTCCAAGAGTTGGCTAAAAACATGGCGTCACTGCCCGTATGCCTCATTTCTCTTGAATTCACTCTAACAGAGTTTGATTGCCAATCACTCCACATAGTGAGGGCTATGACGTGGTCTGTTGCACATGGTGATGCCAAGGGAGACTGCAGTGAGGAGGCTATTGCTGTGGTCGAGGAGGAGATAGGAGCTCATGCAGCTGAAGAGAGGCTGGTGTCTCTGCTGTTTGTCTTAAAGGTCAAGTCAGCAGAACTCGTCGGTAAATTTGATGTGGAGGGAGGAGGGACAGAGGAAAATCAAAGATAGTTCCTGTATTTTTGTTATTATTGAGGAGATGGGGATGGGGATAAGCAAGGGGGAAGTGGGTTGGGGAATTCAGTTCTGAGATGCCCTTCAGGTATCTTGTTGGAGATGTTACAAGGGCTGCCAGCACAGGAATCCAGAGGGCTGGAGGGAGGTGGACACTGGAGAGGTCTCTCTGAAGTTCAGTGGTAGAGAGATGGTTTCTAAAGTCAGGGGTCTGATGAGATTACCTGGAGAGAATACAGAGCTTGCCCACCTCTCAGGCACTACCGCACTGGGAACCAGCCTGTCTCTCCAGCCTCACCCTCATCTTTGCCTGGAAGCACCTGCTGTAGGCAACCACGTGGGGAACCCAGAGTCCACGGGCTCTCTTGGCCTTGGGACGCGTCCTTGGCTGTGAGGTCCCCTCCCAAGCTCTGAAGGCCCCCATGTCCCATACCAGCTTGTCCCTTCCACCTGTTCTGGCTGCCCCAAGAGTTTCTGTGGGGACCCATCCAGAGAAGCTATTGCTATGGCACCCACACCACCATCCACATACAAACCATCTGTTCGTGGGGCATGTGTTGCTTAATTTTCCCCTCACAACAGGGTAACACATAAAAATCCTCCCTGAGGAAGAAAGTTGGGCCCAAACCTTCAGTCACCGTACTTGAAAAAGGAGACCTGGAGAGACAACACAGCTAGAGCTGCCTGGGTCCCAGTCAGAAACACACTCCTAACTTTCATAATAAATGGCTTATTATTCAGCTGTAGAATTGCTATGGATATAGATTAAATCAAATAAAGTTCTCTGGTCGAGAACCTTTGTGAGGTTAGACAAACGCATTTCCTTGACTTCTCTTGGGCGGGACTGGGGCCCCTGTGACTTTTATAAACATACCACTGTACTTGAGGGTTTTCAGCATTTTTGTACCGGAATCCCTGGGGCCCTCAGTCGGAAACGCTTTCTAAACCTGCCAAGCTGAGAGGGAGCCGAAAGTGAGCCAGGTTGGCCTCTGTGAGCCCCCACTGTCCAGGCTGGGGCCAGAACTGCCATTAGTCACATCAGGCCTGCTTTTTAACAGGCAGGCTTTCTCCCCCTAAATGATTCGTCTGGTGAAGTATAAACACTGATCCTCTGGAACAGCGTCCACTCGCTCAAATGTATTTACTAACAAGCAGCCTGGCTTGTGGGAGTTGTAATCTCTCCCGGCATTCGAATGCAACCAGACTCTGGCCTTGAAGCTAAGGAGTAGCTATAAAAGAAGATTTAATTCCCCTGGTTCCAAAGCGATCTTAGAAATTTAAAAGAGAACACTTTACGGTTTAGAAAGGCAAAAAAAAAAAAAAAAATTCCATATTATTTATGGAACTTGTCAACATCTAAAACTTATTTGAAGACATGTAAATCCTTTAACCTGCCTTTGCTAAAAGTTCCCCACTTCAAATGCACCAACATGTATTCCCGTGGCAGCTCTGGGAGAGGGTCTGAGCTCCAAGCAGCCGTCGCATCTCACCCCCACAGCTGCCTCCCCACACTCGGCACATGGCAGTCATTCCCACACAATTTGGACAGGGAAGATACGACAGTTAGTTTTGGTGGAACGCAAGCATCCATTTTTCTTTAGCAACGAGCACCCAAAGATTCAACCTGGGTGGGGGTAAGTCCTGGTGATCACCCGGGAATCTTTAAGAGAGCAGGCACCTACCTTCACCTCAAACTTCCTAAATGAGAAATTCTGGGAGCGAATCTCAGGCCCCCATATGATCAAAGACCTGCCCTATGTGATTCTGAAGCAGCCAATCAAGACTCCATGCGAAGGCTTCCATCCACAACGCCCGATCAACAGATTCCATGCTCAGCATGGACAAAACTGCAAACATCTTGTTGGAATCATACGCTAGGCAGACTCCCTTAACTGGAAAATACATGGAAGTAATTTATCTGTGGAACCTCCTTCCGGTTTCAGTCAACCTTTACGTGTTAGGCCAGAACTTCTCATCAGATGAATCCACTTTCTTCTTTGTGGCTAAAACCATGCTATAAAAACATGTCAACGGAGTATATCAAAGTCACAAACAAACGATCTGGAGGCAAAGGGAACGTTTTTCTGAAGTGTCATGAGTTGTTTATTCATTGTTCATTATTAAAAGTTAACAATTTACCTTTGCAGAATGGGTTCATCTCAACAGAAGAGCCCAAGGAAGGAAAAGGCAAGTGTGGTGCCTCACTGCACAAAGACAAACGCTATGGGCACCGTGTTGCCTGTGGAAGGGAGTAGAGAGGGTGCCTCGTCTGTGTGATGTCACCGTGTGTTATGTAAACCTAACGGGACAGCTTCGTACAGATAAACAAATATTTCCTTCTATGGCCACACTTGTTTTAGGAAGATTATTTTTCCAAACTTGCAAGAGCAGTGGAGCCTGGCGCCACCATCCACATCCCCATCCCTCCCTGACACTCTCATTCCATAGCTCTGGGATGAGCCCTGCATCAAACCTTCCAAAAGGTCCCAGGCCAAATCACCAACTTAGAGATTGCACCAATCTTTGAGAACCACCTGAACATCATTTGAAAAGGAAATGAACAATAATGGAAAGCAGCCAAATTGGACTAACCATTATTTTAAAGGTTTATATCTTTAGGGTTTATTTTAAAAACTCACCTAATGGCACACCATAAAACCAAGTCAGTATTAAAACACACACACACACACACACACACACACGTACACACGTACACACACACATACACACACACATACACACAATCTGATACCATCTATTCAGTTTGTCTCTGGTTAGAGAGATTATTACTGACCCTGAACCATCCATTTTCTCTTATAAGAAACAGCTGAGTTTAGCACTCCTGACATACCCGGTGTTCCCTCTAGAAATAAAGAATTCAGGAAGTGATAACGGCCGCATTTTGAGGGCACACAACCCTTCCTTTTGCTCCAAAATGTCCTGAAAGATTCAGGACCCATATAATACCTTCAGATGGGCTGAGATGTAAACAAAATGCAAGTCTGTTGTTAAAATGTTCAAAGGCTGAGCCCTTAGCTCTAGCTGCTCTGGAATCCACTCATTCCTTCCCCATTCTCCAGGACTGTTCCTTCCTCCCCTCAGAACTTTCCCTGAGCCTGAGCTCTGCTCTGAGCACTGTGCCAGGTCCAGGGTGGGAATCCACCCTGGGACCCCAGAAGTCTGCCCTTACTCGGAGGAAATAAACCAAGTGTATGTAACTGTTTATAAAGTGAGAATATAAAATCCTAATTACAGGGATTTGGAATGCCCAATTCCAGTTATTCCCAAAGCAAAGATGATGAAAAAAAAAAAAAAAGGACAAATGTCCTGGAAAGCAAAGCAAAAAAAAGAACAGTCCATGTTAGACCTTCCTTTTTGCCCATCCTAGTACATAGTAGGTACTGAAAAAATAAGCGTGCCCATGGATAAATACACATGCTTCTCTGCAGTCACAGCCAGGAGAGATCACTGAAGACAGATGTGTGGGGTTCCCTGGCCCTGCCAAGTCCTCTGATAGTTTGGGGGAGAAGCAGCTCTTTGCAGATAATCCTGGCCCAGGGCTGACTCCTTATGGTTTGTTGCTTTAGTTTTATACTTTAGGTTGCTTTGTGCAAGCCTCCATATTAATCAATTAACCATTTAACTTGATTAAGTATATAAGTATTACTATGTGTCCGATCTCAGGTTACTTTGCTAACTTAAGGTTTGCTGCAACAGAGAACAAGACAGCTTATACTTTAGTGAGGGAGATAGCAAATAACAACAACAAAAAGTGGTATGTAGAATAATTACAGAGTGGGATAAATGTTATGGATATAACAAGACAAAGACCAGGGAATAATCTGGGCGAGTGGGAAAGGGGTCACCTGATGATGGAGGAAGAACTAGCTGTGAACGAGCAGGGAGTGAACTCTAGGAAGAAGGGAAAGAGCTAGTTGGTTCTGGGCACAGAGAAGCACAGAGAGGGAGTGGGACAGAGCCCAGGATGAGGGTATGGAGGCAGGAAGTGCCATGGCCCTCAGGGTTAGGAGCCTGAATTTTGTTTGCATTTAATGAGACTCCAATGAGGTGTTTTAGCTAAGGAAGTGACACAGTCTGATTTATAATTTTACAAGGATAATCCGGATATAAAATTTATAATTTTACAAGGAAGTGACATAGTTTGATTTATAATTTTACAAGGGCAATCCGGATAAGGCAGAGAGTGTGGTAGCAGTGGAATAGACTAAGAACAGAGGCTGGAGGTGGGGAGATCCAGTTGTAGGTTATTTCGTGGTCTGGTTGAGAGGTGGGATGAGGACTGTGGCAGAAGAGACAGAGAAAGGCAACCAGATGTTAGACAAAATGTCGAGGAGCACCCATAGGACTTGTTGATGATAATGGATAAGGAGGCCAAGGAATCAAGGGTCTTACCAGGGCTCGGGGCTCTAGCAACGGAGTGAACGGCGATCCTGTGAACTTGGGTGGGCAGTCAGCAGGAAGGCTGGGTGGAAGGAGGGAAGGGAGCTCGAGCTCCTGCCCTCAAACATGCTACCAATACTTTGAAAGAAACATGGGGAATTAAATGACATGAAGTTGGTGACAATTCCATCTCAGTATTTACAGTTGAGAGAAGGATGGAAAGCACGACCAGCCTCAAAGGAGTGAGGGAGATGCAGACCGTATGGAGCAGGACCAGGCAGCAGGGGTGGGACACAAAGGTTCCTCTCTACCCACCGTGCCTGACCAAGCTACCCTCACTGAAGGAACACTGGGCTCTGCAATCTCCCCAGACAAGTCTCCCTTGTGGGTGCTTTGTTGTTATTTGCAATTCAAATGCACAAGATCGCCTGTCAAATATATCAAGGACAGAACAAAATATTCTGAAAATTTCTACAAACAGTGATCTGGACATATTTTTAAGGGTAAAAGCCGACTTCGGAGCTTTGATTTTCTTAAAAAATAAAGCAGGGAATAGGCACACACTGTTAAATGATGTTAAATGAATGAACAAATGGGAGAGAAATGAAGGTGTATTTAATTTGCAATAGTCTTATTTTAATAATGTAAAAATATTTGAGCTGCCTTCATAATTGCTTAGTCTTTCCTTTATTTTTACTACTGGTCACATATTCAAGTCCAGGCTGGTCAAAGTTCACTCAACTAGCATATGCCCATAATATAACATCCCTGCCTTTCCATGTGATAAAGTGAGTATGCTCTCCCCATGTGTTTCTCTCAGAGGAAAGGATGAGAGGGACTCCATGGTCTCACCTTGTGTCCCGGGAGATGTAGCTGAAAGATAGTGGGGGACACATTTAGCCATGGATCTAAAGATAACTTGTCTCCATGATACTCATCCTGAAGCTCATACTGTAATACTGAGCCTTCCCGAAGCTTTTTGAAGACAACAGGCCAATGATTTCCTCCAATTAGAAACTCTTTATTTAAACTAATGACATCTAAAATCACCACAATTAAAGGTTCCCCCAAACTGTAAATGTGTTTAACCCAGAGAAGACAGACCCAGGGAGCTACATTTTGGGGGACATAGGACAGTAAGTCCTTGCCTAGTTCCTGAGAGTGACCTTGAGGGGCAGCAAAAGCCAGGAAGCTCAAGCCTGGTAGGGCAAGTGGGCGGTTACCCAGCTTCTTACCCTACTGAACGCTGCCATGTTTCAGATGATCGTGTCTGCGTGCCTGAAAAGACAGGATCTAGAAAACTTAAAACAGGTGATTTTGGACTAAATCTCAGGGGAGATGCTGAATGCCTTATTAGAAGGTGACAGTAAAAAGATTGATTTCTTTCATTCTTTGTTCCTTGCTCTCCAAAAAGAAAAAAAAAAAAAGAAAAAGAATAGTAACTTCGAAAACCTCAATGCTGAAACTTGAGGCATAGCCCTGTTGGTGATTTTATGTGTCAGAATGCAGATGCCGTGGGAGGCTAATGGACATTAGGCATCAGAAAGGAGGGTACAACATAATAAAATAAAATTTTTAAAAAAAGGAGGATACAGGTTTTGTGGCTCAGAATGAACTTCCAAATAAAGCAGGATCCAAATATTGCATACCTGAATTTTTAACAGATGGTGGATGCTTATACTGAAATATTATTTTTATGCTTTGTATTTTGATTTGTCAGACTATTTAAGCAGACCAAGTCATGACTAAAATTCCTATTTGAATAAACATTTAGTTGCTCATAAATTTGGATTAATAATATATTAGAATACTATTTGCTTCCAAAAGAATAAAGCCTGAAATCTCATTAAATAGTTAGAAAGCTAGTAGTACAGAAATATACAAGGTAACAGCAGTTTGGTGAAATTACAAAGCGTTTCATTGCACAGGTGACCCTTTCCTACATGACTTAATTTTCATAATGTAACTCATTTTTTTTTAAGATATAAGATTAGGGATCTTTCACCCAGTTATGATTTGTAGATCTGCTTCTCAATTGCAATGAACAGATAAACAAGACTACAGATGTGTCAGTTGAAAGAGAACCTTTCTTGGCACTTGAGGAATTGGCTCCCTTACTGAGCTCTGTTCTCTGTACAATGCAAGATTCTCTGTAACATTGCAAGATCTGGGCAGATCCTCCCACCCACTGACTTTCCCTGGGGCTTTTTTTTGTGGGGGGAGGAATCCAGGGATTTGTGATGCCCTTTAAAACAGCAAACTTGAGCCTCATTATCAAGTTGAGCAAGATTAGGAAAGACTCTTGAGTCTCCTTCAGGGATTAGTTCCTAGTTTAAAACAATGCTGGATTTGAAAAGAACTTCTCGCAGGCACCAATGGATTAATCTTGCCATTTCTCCACTGAGATAAATGAAAGAAGAAACAATGCCAGCAAACACTATTCTTTCAAAGGATCCTCAAAAACCAAACATTCTACAGTGCAAATGTCAAGATTTATAAAAGGGAGGAAATATGTTGGGACCTTCCAAAACAAAATAAATTCTCCTACTTATTTTGGCCATGTGCTTCTATTCTTTTCAGACTCAAGCCAGATTGTTCACATGTAAGAAATATTTCCTTGTGGATTCATCTCAGAAGAGTCACACACCAGCCTGCTCCTCCCGGGCCACCTGGGGGGCTGGAATGCACTAAGAGAATGGAAGTTAAGATCTAAATGAGGCCAAAGCAAATCTAAAGGGGAAGAAATTCAACCTCATCATAATGATATTTCGTATTTTTCAAAGCTCCCAAATAAATAATATTTAGAATGTCTATCATCTTATTGTTATTTTTAAATAATGTGATTAATAATATAAAGAGTACAGATATTTAAACAGGTTTCAATTGGAAGAGAAGTTACCATAAGTTTATCTTTGAGAACTGTGTGAAATCCAAAAGGAAACATGATTTTAGAACTAATCCATTTGACGGTTCTGTGTTCTCTTCTTCACCAGATGTGTGACCTTAACATAACCTGAAATCTGCCAACTTCCATCAGTCAGTGTAGGCTTCCCTAGTCCTATGGCAAAAAAGCATCTGTCCTTAGTGACAGAAGTTCTTTTTATAAGAAGCTCTGCCATTCATTTAGGGCTATCTGTGACAAATAGCACAGAAGGAACTCTCTTACTGAGTGGGTTGGCTTCAAACTCACCACCCAACTTTACTTTCTATCATTCTAAGAGGACTCTGAATTTGAAACTGCTCTGGGGCCTGTCCAATGGAGAAGAGCAAGGTGAGGAGAGCAAGTAGCATCTCATTAAGCACCCCAATGAGTAGGCGCTGCACTAGGTGTGTTTTATTTGACATTTCATTTAGTGCTTACAGCAAATCCATGATGTAGGATTATGACCATCCTCATTTTGCAGAAGAAAGAGAATAAACAAGTTTCTCAACATCACATAACCACTGTTAGTAGCTTCTATGTCTGCCTTCAGAGTCTACTCCATTTACAATAAATATCCTTTATCTTCTATTTATAATATGAGGACAACTAAAAAACAATTTTGCCTTTATAAATAATAGTAATGAAAAATCCTAAGTCTGGAGGGTTTGTGGGGTTACTTTCACCAAACTTGGACAATTTTTGGCGATAATTATCAAAGCCAGATGATTTTCAAAGTTGTAACTATTATAAATTGAAGTTCAAATACAAAACTGGAAATTAAAATTTTAAGTTTTGCTTTAAAATTGGAAAGCCAACAAGAAAAGGCACTTTCATAGTTTTACCCATTTTTAAGACACTGACAAGTGCTACATAGTTTGTAGACTTAAATGCAAGATAGGGTTAGTTGCTACCTTGCTATAATTGTTTTTTACACCAAGTACTTGTTAATATTTGCCTTAAAAATAGCAGAATATTGATATGCAATGTGATTGATGTGATTGTCTTTTTTACCCATAAATGATTTTCAGCAGTAGTATCATTTCTAGATTGTATAGATCTGTTGAATTATAGCCTCACTTTATTGTTCTGTTTTTAATAACTATACAAGGTAATTTGCTGCTTATTTGTGAGGCACATAGGTCATTTGCCATAACTGAGACTTGTCTTCCTTGAGGCTTTTGTGATTACCATTCTCAAAGTAAGTGATTTCAATTAACTTCAGTTTTGCAGGTTAAAGTTCTTGCCAAAACTTCTGAATAAGAACATTTGGTAGCTGTGTCTTGGGTCAACTGTCCAGAGGAAGTTTTTTTTTGTAATTTTTTCTTTGTAAATTTCATCTTTCAATTACCAAACCAATTACTTTGTAAACTGATGTTGCTGAAACTCATATAACAAAATACAGTCATTAGAATGGATCAGTGTTCAGAAACAGGTCCAGGGACAGGGACGAGCTGTCTAACTTGCTCTCCATATGCCGAGTGAGATCTGACGTGCTCGTTGATCCTCCTGAAACTCTTTCTGCTAAAATACATAGCTAAAAATTAACATACATTTTCCTCAATAGCGTTATCTTTTTCCAATTCTCACACTTTCCCAAAGGTATATATTTTTTCTCTGGAATGCTTTAAAATAACTTGATCAAAACATGCTAACACAAGTCCACTCTGAAGAGCAAGGTGCACGGACCAGAAAGCTTCCCTTCAGGGAGGAATTACTTTTTTTCTCTCTAAATATTTTGTAATAACTAAGGCATCTAGACAATGGGCCATAATATTATGAATCTAGAAGGTTAACCATCTGAGATAATATTAGATGAGAGTGGAAAGAACACTGGGTCAGGATGAATGCTCCACGAAGGGCAGCCCTCTTGTTCCTTGAACTGGCTCCTCATGGCCAAGATATGGATGTGAATGTCTACCCATCAGAACCACACCAGGGGCTGTGCAATGTAACTGAAGCCAAGCAACCCAAAGCTTAAGTGCTTTGCACATTTCACTCTTACACAACTTATTAGAAGGTTCAAAGCCCTCAGAAATCAAAGAAGGAGGATAGATGCATGAAATCAGATTTACCAATTCTTCATTTTCAAACTCTGAGTTATACTGTGCTGCTTCTTCTGTCACTGGTTTCTGAACAATGTTTCTGCAGACGAGCCAGATGGTCAGGCTAGCAATGAACATCCCGATATCAGGCACGAACACTCTGATCCCATTGCCAGCATCAGCTCCCTTTAAGCTATGGAGGGAAAAAAAGAAAGGGAGGGGGAGGAAATTTAGTTGTTTTTCTATTTCTATGGTGACACTATCTCAAAATATGTCTGTATCTCATTAATGAATTTTAAAAAAGCAATACTCAGTTTCTGCCTACAAGACACAGGAAAGCTTTTCATCGACCTCAGAGTCTTAATGTAATCTGCTAAGATTCAGGAAGGCACCAGGGTTTCACTGGAGTTTCAGAAATATTATAAAGATTCCTAAACCAAGTCTCACTTCTAAAACATGCTAATGAACTATATTGTCTTTAAATGAGCCACATGCGCAGTACAGACCCAGGTGTCAGCAATCTAGCTGAAGCAGTTAAAAAACTAGACACGTACTAGCAGTCAGGAGATATTGCACTTTAGATGGAAATCAAAGCTGGAGGGAAAACAGAAAATGTTACAGCAATGCTTGAAGGCAGGACCTCTTCGTTATTTTGAATGTGTAGTTGATTTTGTTTTCCCTATTGTTCTAAGAAAGGCAGACCTGATAGGTTTCTTCTTTTAATATTGGAGAATGGACAGTGGACCTTAGAATTGGAAGGTTTGGGTTCAAGTGTAAGCCCGACACTGACAAGCGGCATTCCACTGGGGAGCTTCCCATGGCCATATGTTCCTCCTCCGTGTCAAAGAGATCCTATTCTTTGCCTTCTTTAACTCATTTGAGTCAAATGCAAGTGACTCAACGTTTATCAGAGATAAAACCTGTTTAGGGACTAAGCGTGTGTGTGATCAAATACATACTGGATTCATTTACATTGTATATATTATATATTTTGACAAAAACATAAAATATAATAAACAGCAAGATCCCCATTGCCTAGATATAACCACTGTTAACATTTTGATAAATTAAAGCATTGTTAATGATATCTACCACTAACTGAGCAATTGCTCTGTGTTAAGAATTTGGTACATAGTATTTCATCCAACCAACTACCATATAGAGTTAGGTATTTTTATTTATCCTCCTTTTACATAAAAAAAAAAACAATCTTCGGCTCCAAAAAGTAAAATTATTTCCCTGAAGTCACACAGATAGAGAGCAGAAATATACTCAAACTCCCTTTAGGTCCAAATTTTATGCTCTCGACCATGGCATTCTCATGTATGTACCTGCCTGGTTTTTCTTTCCAAGCTTCCTTGATACCTCAACACACACATTGAGAGTTTACAATGCTAAGCTCATACGTTACCTATTGCTTTGAAAATGATTAGTTCATTTAATATATCACTAATATTTTTATGACTCACTGATGATTTTTAAACATCAGCACTTTCATGATCAGATAGCATGTAACTATTCCACTACTGTTGTACATTTAGATTGTTTCCATTTATTTGTTACTAAAATAATATGTAAAAGTTAAAACTTAATTACTAAAGAGTCTAGGAAAAAATCTTCGGACCAGTCTAATTTGCTTTTTTAAAAAGTGGTCTGAAAGAGAGCATGCCCCCCATAAGCTTTGTTGTTTATACATGGCTATAAACCCTTCTGAACAGAGAAACATCAAAATGGGAAGAAATCCTTTTACCTCCATAAATGAAACAAACATGACTGTGTCAGAGGTATTAAAAACATTGCAAATTCCATTCATTTGCGGTACGAGGAAGAGAATTCAATTAAGAAAACTTCATCTAAACTACACTTATAACAGTGAAATCTAATGATTGATTTTATCACAGGACAAAGGTAGAAGTTTGTTGTATACTTTTAAAGTGATCAAACAGAGCAAACAAAAATTAGTATCATTACAGTGAGAAGAAAGAGGGGATCCAGGAGAGAGACCAGAAAACAAGGCCAGGCTCTGGTGGGTGTTTGCTGTGTGGGGCTACGGTCAGGAGAGCTACGAGTCCTAATCAGGGCGATTTAGGGGAATAGGTTATTAGAGCTCCTTCATGGGAAACAAATTGACTGTGACGTTGTATGAAAAGCACTAACCAAGTGGAGTTGAGGGAAAAAGAATTCTTAAAGGAAAGGTGACAAGGACTCCTACTGTGGCCTCAGCTGCTTCTTGCCCCAAGGTACAGAGGTACAGAGACGTGGGAAGCCAGAGAAGAGCCTTCTGCCTTTCCCACCTGTGGACTGCATTAAGCTCCCGGGCTGCAAACAGTCACTTTGAGGAAACAGTCTCAGCTTTGTGTTTCTTGGTCCCAAAAGACACATTTCACAGCATGCATATATTACGAGAGTAAATGAATGCTGTTTGCAAAAGCAATCACTCCACTCGCTGTGATAGAATTCAGCTACTGGATCCAGGATTGGGCTGTGATCCCAATTTGCAATGAAATCATTCAGCCACAGAGGTGCTAACCTATTAACTACTACTCTTGGCTTGCTGAGTGAACAAAGCAGTGCATTCATAATGCTGCCACTGCAGAAACAAAGAAACTTTTGAAGGATATAATGAAAAGCATGTCCAATGAACAGGTCATAGTCTAATTGATATATCATTTGGAGATCATCTTATCAATCAAGTTTCCTTCTTCATTGTTTAGACCAGTGTCTACTAAAGTACATTAATCAGAATGCTAGTCCTCAGAAATGAGGTGAATTAAACAAAACAAGGCAAAAGAAATGAAAAAAAAGGTCTTTGGTCAAATAAGTGTTAGAAAAATCACAATGTGTATTACTGCAGTAAAGAACCTGTGAAGTTATGTAGTAAAACAAGAAAGTTGAGTTTATTTACACCTCTGTTTCCCAAATTTATTTGACCAAAAATCATTTCTTAAAAATTTTATCTGGTGTCTGTCACATTTTACTGAGCTAGTGTTCATGGAACAGGTCTTAGGAAATGTTGAGCTAGAGTCTGCTCACTGGTCTAGATTTTTGATTGAAATGAATGGATAATTTGGAAATTATCCTAACATGCAGCTAATCCCTACAATTTCGATGTTTTATAGGTCTCTAATAACTTTTGAAGTCAGTGGCATCTCATTCCATTCTCTCATCCAATCGTCCAACTATCCATCCATTGACTCAGTAAGTCATTGAAATCATGAAGCTGGAAGATAACTAGAAATAGTCCAGTTCTCATCTGATAGATTGGAAACCAACAAGGGAAAGGGCTAAATGGTTGGCCCAGCTGCTCAGCTAGGGGCAGAGTACTTCTATTCAGAGCCTTCTGATGAGTATAGACAACTCTCACTGCACCTGTCCTTGCTCAGCCATCTTCTACCTACTGTAACAGGCTCCTTTGCCCACACTGCTCAGAAAACGCCCTGTCAAGGGTCACTAGTGATCGCCCCACTGCAAGGCCCAACCCATTCTAATTCTCATCCTACCCCACCTCTGTGCTGCACTTGACAAGCAAGATCAGCCCCTTCTGCTCTCAAACCTACTCCTTGGCTTTCTACCTTTTTCTTCTAGTTATCTACCTACTATGGATGTTCCTGGAAACTTGCATTGCTTAGTGGGAAACCCCACTAAGAAGTACTGGGCTGGGTTTTGCCCATCAGACTCTTCTTTTCTCCTCAAATATGGATGAGTCTGCAAGGTTCTACTCTTCACTTATTTTTTTCTAACACTACATGGTAAGCCTGGATGATTTATCTACGCCCCCCAGGCTCCCCCAGGCACCAACATGATGACTTACAAATCTACATACCCAGTCCAAACCTTTCCCCTGAGACATACCAACAGATATCCATTTTCCTACTAGATATGTCCACGTCTAAAGTTTTTAAAACTAAATGTTATCTTTATTCCAAAATCTGTTCTTCCTAACCTTCAAAAATGGTGCTGTCATCAATCTAGCAACCAAGACAGAACCTGGACCCTGCCATTCTCTCACTTTCAGCTTGAGGTTCTGTCTCCATAATGTTTCTCTTGCCACCATTTTATTGCCACATCTCAGTTCTGCTCCTGGATTACTGCAGTAGCACCCTTATTATTTTGTCTCAGGTAGTCCCCTCTGCCAACAGGTCTCCATGTTACTACCAGAGTTTTATTTTTAGAAGCATAAGGTTGACCATGTGAACGGTGCTGCTTATAGGAAATGTCCATATTCCTGAGCATGGCATATGAGGCCCTTGGTGTTCCAGGCCTGGTTATCTTAACTCTTACTATGATTTCCTTGTCCCTCAAATCCCATCCACCTGAATATACAAGTGTTTTTCCCTGTGAGCTACTGTGCAATCTTCTCCCTTACCCAAAAATGCCCTTCTCCCACACTTTTATATTCTCCTCAACTCTCAAACTCACTTTCCACATCTCCACTGTGAAGCCCTTCCATCACCCTTCCTTGACCACTTCCTCCTTTAGAGGCCTGCCATTCCTTGCACATACTTGACCATAAAATGTTTAACATTTTATGTCATTTACTTATTTACCAAATTGAGACCTTCCTGTGTACTTCCTCTCTGCAGCCAAGAACTATATATGTATGTATATATGTATGATACACACACACACACACACACACACACACACATGGTACAGTGTGCATGGAGTAAAGGCTGGGAGAATAAATGCTCTCTCTAAATGTCTACACTTTACTTTGTATAATAGTAGTTTGTGCAAAGTACTAGTGAAAAATTAGATGAGATATTTCAGTTTGTTTAGATCATTTCATTCAGGAAAAATAAAATACAAACCCAGACAGGAAGAAATGTTACTTTGTCTGGGAATAGCTAGACATCAGGAGTTCAGGACTAGTCTCAGTAACTTGGACACAAAGATGTAATTGCCAAAATTGGAAAATATAAATCATGAAATAAATATATATAATATATATTGTTAATATACAATAATATATAGTTATTATATATTAATAATAATAGAATATAACATAAATATAATAATAATATATATTGTTTTGTTAAACACATACATTGGAGAAAACATTTCAAGAACAAGAGATATGAAGTGTATCTAATGAACATTAAATGGCTCAATTTGGAAGAATTTTTTATTCATTCATTCAAAAAATATTTATTATGCATCTACAATGTGCCAAACACTGTCCTGGAAATTGATTGCTGGTTATGAAGATATGTAAGGGAGATAAAGTAAAAAAGATGGGTTAAGGTTGGGCCCAGCTGGGCTTGGATTTTTGGCAAAGAATCCACAGAGCCTGAACTACTGAAGGATTTGGAGCAAAGGAGGAACATAATCACCAGGGAAACAGAGAGACTATAGGAGAGATTGTGATTTGGTTGTAGGAAGTGGGGCTTGGAGGCAGTGTTCATGGTAATGTGAGGTGTAGTGCAGAGGCAATATTTCATGCTCGAAGCCACAATGGGATTTGTGCCTAAGAGAGAAATCATGGCTGAAGGGGTAGACTTGAGAGTTTCCTTCCATATATGTTGGCTAAAGTCAATAGAATAAATTAGATTGTCCAGAGATGGTGCATTGCATAGAGTAAATCTTTGGATAAGGTTCTCTGAACTAGTTATAAGTGTACATCCAGAGCATTTAACAATTAATTAAATTTTATTTCAAATAAATTCTACATTTGAAATCACGCTAACCAGGTTTTATGTAGAAGTCCTGTTTTAATGAATTAATGAGATTGATATATATATTTCCCTATAAAATGTTATCTTAGGGTTCCAGGCATACAAAAATTATATTTTTCATATATATGTATATATATATATATAAAAGCATATGCTAAACTGCTTAAAACATCTCTTAAACAGGCAAATATTTTCTTTCCAATCTTGCTCTAGTCACATTGATCTTATTTGTTGAGAGTGATTACACCTCTTGAAAGGGAATTGAGAAAGCTGGAAATTGGGAATAACCTACATATCCTTCAAGAGGAAAACGAATAGATTAAATTAGTACACCTCCACAAAATAGAATAAATACTATAAATGAATAAAGTAGTGCAAAATATGTGTGATGGATCTAAATATGGATGTATCATCTCACAACCATAATGTGCAACATAGAAGAAGCAAAAGTACCGAATGTAGATCACTTAGGGATTTATGCATAAAGAACAACATGAAAATGACAAACACTTATTTCTGGGAAGGGAAGAAGGATAGAAGAAACTATTGCATAAATACCAAAAATAAAATATGAGTGATGTTCAAGTCCTTAAATTGGTTGAAAGCTAGTTGGTAGGAACAAAAATATATCTTTAATACTTCGTATTATTTTTTAAAGTTGGAATAGTCATGCTGCTTAAAATTCCTTGTGTAGAACATATCTGAAAAACATGAAGTCAATTATCTTGGCTGGAAAAGACAATGACTTTTCTATTGAGGTAAAATTGGTGTACAGCATATTAATTTCAGGTGTACAATATAATAATTTGATGCTTGTACACACCACAAAGTGATCATCACAGTAAGTCTAGTTACTATCCATCACCATACAGTTCGATCCCTCCTTTACACTTTTTGCCCACTCTCAACCCCCTTCCCCTCTAATAACTACCAATCTGTTCTCTGTATCTCTGAGTTTTGTTTTGTCTTATTTGTTCATGTGTCTTCTTTGTTCATTTGTTTTGGTTTTCAGATGCCACATATAAGTGAAATCATATAGTATTTGTCTTTGTCTGACTTATTTCACTTGGCACAATATCCTCAAGGTCCATCCATTTTGTCACAAACGGCAACATTTTCTTCTTTTTATAGCCAAAGAGTATACCATTGTGTGTATATATCACATCTTCTTTATCCATTCATCTATCCATGAATACTTATGTTATTTCCATATCTTGATCATTGTAAATAATGCTGCAGTGAACATAGGGGTGCATATATCTTTTCAAATTAGTGTTTTCATTTTCTTTGGTTGAATATCCAAAAGTGGAATAGCTAGATCTAGATCACATGGTAGATCTATTTTTAGTTTTTTGAGGAACCTCCATATTGTTTTTTATAGTGGCTGCACCAACAGTGTAACAGGGGTTCCATTTCTCCACATCCTCTTCAACACTTGTTAGTTCATGTCTTTTTGATAATAGCCATTGTGAGGTGGTATCTCATTGTGGTTTTGATTTGCATTTTCCTGATAATTAGTATTGTTGACATGTTTTCATGTGCCTATTGGCCAGCTGTATGTCTTTTTTTGAGAAAAATGTCTATTTAGAGCCTCTGCCCATTCTTTTTAAATTGGATTGTTTGATTTTTTGCTATTGAGTTGAGTTTTTTATATATTTTGGATATCAGCCCTCATCAGATATATGATTTACAAATATTTTCTCCTGTTCAGTGAGTTGACTTTTCATTTTGTTGATGTTTCCTTTGCTGTGCAGAAGCTTTTAGTTCAATGTAGTCCCACTTGTTTATTTTTGCTTTTGGAGTCAGATCCAAAAATTCAACACTAAGATGTAAGAAGCTTATGGCCTATGTTGTTTTTTTTTTTCTAGGAGTTTTATGGCTTCAGGGGATAATAACAATTGATGCTCTAATGAGCATGATTATATTAGGTCTGACTCATTAATTGAATACCATCCTTCCTGGCAAGGTCCAGAGAAAAAGTGAAGCATGTGAGTATTTCCATGGGCAAACCACTTCATTTTTCCAAGTCTCGGGGTTTTTCTTTTTCTTTTTAAAGATTTTACTTATTTATTTGACAGAGAGAGACACAGAGAAAGAGGGAACACAAGCAGGGGGAGCGGGAGAGGGAGAAACAGGCTCCCCACCAAGCAGGGAGCCCAATGCAGGGCTCGATCCCAGGACCCTGGGATCATGACCTGAGCCAAAGGTAGATGCTTAATGACTGAGCCACCCAGGCGCCCCAGCAAGTTTCAGTTTTTCTCATCTACAAAATGATTTCTCAGTGTCTTTCTGACTTTAAAATTTCATTTCAACAAGGAAAATCCACAATAAGGACGCTGTAGAATTGAGATGGGACTGGGAAAGAGGAAAAATGTTGGAGTTTCAGATACTGCTGAGAAGAAGCAACCAGGCATAAATGCGACCACAGTCCTCTCCAGAAGTTGAAAAAGAGTAATTTCATTTATGCAACTCTTTGTGAGGTAAGTCCTTTGGTTCAGAGTTAGTAAAAAGGTCAACTTCAATGGAATTCCAATAAATGATTAAAATATCAAAGAGCATTATTTAAATGAATACAAACTATTAATATGTTCTACCTAGTACTCTGGTGGCCTCTGAAGTTGACAGACTGAGTTGGACTACTTTTGTTTTCCTTAAGCTTAAGTACTCTGTTTGATTGAGGTCCATCAGTCACTCAAATTTCATAATTCACCTTAAGAACAGGCAAAGTGAATGTATATCTAATAGTAAAAACTTAATGTAAGAGATAAAACTCTTATTTCAACTGCTTCCCACATGTCTTAAAAATATGTATGGAGGCTATCTTTTTACTGAATGTATGACTTCATGTGGCAAGTCACATAAAGAAGTATTAAATGGATTTGATGTTAGTGAAGAAAGGTTTGGATGAGAAATGTACCATTTATTGAGAATCACTTTCAATATTCAAGTCAAGGGATTCCACAGTTGTTGATCCATTGGAGAAGCCAAATAGCTCATTTCTATGAATTCAGAAACATTTTCTACCATTAAAATAGCAATTACATGCCAATTTCTAATTATCTAAAGGTATGAGCTAATGCTGGATTTTCAGGATTTTTTTTTTTTACATTAGTGGCAGGATTTTATTTTTTTCACCTTAAAGGTGAAACACTATTTGAGTATTTTAATCCACTTACCTCATTGTGAGAAGTTGCTATTCTGCATTCAGAACACACACACTTCATTCTTAAATAAAGTGTATTGATGACTTTTCACTTCTGTTATTTATGAGGCAGAGGGTCAGTTAAGAGAATACTAAGGTTCTTGCTTTGATGAAGCACATTCAGAGAAGTGAAGAGAAGGGAGAAAGGGGTTAGGAGACTGTCAAATATTCGTCCCTATGTATCAACTGTTCAGGAGTGTGGGGGAGCTGGCTGGTTCTAGCTCTGGGCTAAGTGACAATGTTTATTACTAGCTTGAAATTGACCACGGTGGGAATATTTACATAATGGAAGTTGGCAAATGCTGCCAATAGGGTACTTTTCACCCAGAGAGCTGGCTGGACTGGAATATTACTCATTCATAAAAAATAATGAAATCTTGCCATTTGCAATTACGTGGATGGAGCCAGAGAATATCATGCTAAGTGAAATAAGTCAGTCAGAGAAAGACAAATGCCATATGATTTCACTCATCTGCGGAATTTAAGAAAAAAAAAACAAATGATCAAGGAGGAAAATAGAGAGAGGCAAACCAAGAAACAGACTACTAACTAGAGAGAGCAAACTGATGGTTACCAGAGGGGAGGTGGGTGTGGAAGGATGGGTTAAATGGGTAATAGGGATTAAAGAGTGCACTTGTGATGAGCACCGGCTGTTGTACACCTGAAATTAACATTATACTGTGTGTTAACTAACTGGAATTCAAATAAAAAGTTTTAAAAACCCACTAAAACAAACAAAATAAAAAATAAAATACAACTCCAAAGCAGTACCAGTACAATTCACTCCTTTTGCCATGTGACTCTCTTGAGCAAAATTCTAAAAAATACCCTAAAACATCAAATCTAAAATCCTCTACCTGATGGTTAAGGTTCCCTATCCTTAAGCTTATTTCTGGTTCTTCCTAAACCTTCTCCTAGGGGCCTCACCATCTTAATACAAGGACATATTCCATCCAACTTCTGGATCTTTGCTAATGTACTTTCTATTATTGGAATTTTCAACCTCATCTTCTGCAATTGTCCCAATCAAAAATAATGCATGTGCTCTTTCAAACTTGTGGATAGAAACATGCAGCCATCAAAAGGAATGAAATCTTGCCATTTGCAATGATGTGGATAGAACTTGAGGGTGTAATGCTGAGCGAAATAAATCAGAGAAAGACATGTATCATATGATCTCACTGATATAAAGAATTCTTTTTTTTCTTAAATTTTATTGTTGTTATGTTAGTCACCATACCCTATATCATTAGTTTGTGAAGTAGTGTTCCATGATTCATTGTTTGTGCATAACACCCAGTGCTCCACGCAGAACGTGCCCTGTTTAATACCCATCACCAGGCTAACCCATCCCCGCACCCCCCTCCCCTCTAGAACCCTCAGTTTGTTTTTCAGAGTCCATCGTCGCTCATGGTTCATCCCCCCCCGATTTACCCCCCTTCATTCTTCCCCTCCTGCTATCTTTTTTTTCCTTAACATATATTGCATTATTTGTTTCAGAGGTACAGATCTGTGATTCAACAGTCTTGCACAATTAACAGCACTCGCCATAGCACATACCCTCCCCAATGTCTATCACCCAGGCACCACATCCCTCCCAACCCACCCCCACTCCAGCAACCCTCAGTTTGTTTCCTGAGATTAAGAATTCCTCATATCAGTGAGGTCATATGATACATGTCTTTCTCTGATTGACTTATTTCACTCAGCATAACACCCTCCACTTCCATCCACATCCTTGCAAATGGCAAGATCTCATTCCTTTTCATGGCTGCATAATATTCCATTGTGTATATATACCACTTTTCTATATCCATTCATCTGTCAATGGACATCTTGGCCCTTTCTACAGTTTGGCTATTGTGGACATTGCTGCTATAAACATTGGGGTGCACGTACCCCTTCGGATCCCTACATTTGTATCTTTGTGGTAAATACCCAGTAGTGCAATTGCTGGATCGAATGGTAGCTCTAATTTCAACTGTTTGAGGAACCTCCATACTGTTTTCCAGAATGGTTGCACCAGCTTGCATTCCCACCAACAGTGTAGGAGGGTTCCCCTTTCTCCGCATCCCCGCCAACATCTGTCGTTTCTTGACTTGTTAAATTTAGCCATTCTAACTGGTGTGAGGTGGTATCTCATTGAGGTTTTGATTTGGATTTCCCTGATGCCAAGGAATGTTGAGCACCTTTTCATGTGTCTGTGACATCCATTTGGATGTCTTCTTTGGAAAAATGTCTGTTCATGTCCTTTGCCCATTTCTTGATTGGATTATTTGTTCTTTGGGTGTTGAGTTTGATAAGTTATTTATTGATTTTGGATACTGGCCCTTTATCTGATATGTCATTTGCAAATATCTTCTCCCATTCTGTCAGTTGTCTTTTGGTTTTGTTGACTGTTTCTTTTCCTGTGCAAAAGACTTTTATCCTGGGGGGAAGAGCAAGATGGCAGAGCAGTAGGAGACCTGGATTTCGTCTGGTCTCAGGAATTCAGCTGAATGGGGATCAAACCATTCTGAACACCTATGAACTCAACAGGAGACGGAAGAAGAGAGTAGCAACAACTCTCTGAACAGAGAAGCGACCACTTACTGGAAGGTAGGACGTGCGGAGAAGTGAATCCGAGGTGATATTCGGGAGGATAGATGGCGGGGGACGGGGGCCTCCATTGGCCGCTTCTGGCAAGTGATAGAGCCACGGAGCACAAAATTGGAACTTTTAGAAGTTGGCTCCACTGAGGGACGTTGCTCCAGTAGCTAAGCAGGGGGTGGAACCCTCGTAGGACAGTGTGGTCTCAGGACCCTCGGGGTCACAGAAAGACCGGGGGTGCCTGAGTATGGCAGAACTCCCAGGTATCAGAGCGGGGAAGGCGGCTGCAGAGAGGGAGCCGAGGTGTGGGCTCTCAGCTCGGGGTTGCCATAAACTGTGATTGGCGACACAGTCGGGCCACTGCTCCTCCAGCAGGGACCCAACAAGCGGCAGATCTGGGGAGACTCCCCTTCCTCCCCCAGGAGGAGCGGCGCGGGAGCGCACTGCAGGGATCTGCTGGGGTTGGAGACTACACACAGAGTCAGGTGCCAGAGAGAAATGCTCGGTCACAGGCTGGGTGAGCACGGAGTGCAACTGGAGACTGGGGACACAGGGGTGACTGACTGCTTTACTCTGGGGGTGATCTGAGGAGCGGGGCCCTGAGTTCTCGGCTCCTCTGGGCGGAGATTGGGAGGCCACAATTTTCACTCTCATCCTCCAAAGCTGTACAGAAAGCTTGCAGGGAACAAAAGCTCCCAAGAGCAAACCTGAGCAGATTCCTTAGTCCGGACCGACAAGGGTGGGGCAATTCCGCCTCCCGCAAAGATATTCGGGAACCACGGCAACAGGCCCTTCCGCCAGAAGATCAGCACGAACAGCCAGCCAAGACGAAGTTTACCGGTCAAGGAGAACGGGAGAACTCCAGAGCTAGGGGAATACTGCACATAGAATTCATGGCTTTTTTTTTTACCATGGTTCATTAGTTTTTCAAAGTTAATTTTTTTTAATATTTATTTTTCCCTTTTTCAAACAACATCTTATCAATTCCTTTATGAAAAAAACATTTTTATTTTTCATTTTTAGAGTCATATTCTATCCCTTCATAGTAGATATCCTTATTTTTGGCACATATATATATATAAGTTGTTCTCTCTTTAAAATTTTGAGATACAGTTTCTTCTAACAGATCAAAATATACCCTAAATTACTAGTGTATAGCTTTGTTCTAATCTCCTACCTGATCAAAATCTCTCCCTTTTTTTCCCTTATTTTTAAATCTTCTTTCTTTTTTCAACCAACTTCTTATCAAATCCTTTTATAAAATGTTTTATAATTTTCATCTTTACAGTCAACTTCCATCCCTTCATTGTATCAATCCTTATTTTGTACATAAATAAGTCTTTCTTTCCTTAAAATTTTAGGAGGTGCTTTCTTCTAAAAGACCAAAATACACCCAAAATCTAGTGTGTGGCACTGACCTGATCATATTTGATCATATTCTTTTTTTTTGTTTTCTTCTGTTTTTGTTTGTTTTTATCTTTTTCTTTTGCTTTTTCTTTTCTCTTTCTTTTTTCTTTCTTTCCCTTTCTTTTCCCCTGGTTTCAGGTCTTTTCTGATTTGTTTTTTTTTTTTAAGATTTTATTTATTTATTCATGAGAAACACAGAGAGAGAGAGAGAGAGAGAGGCAGAGGAGAAGCAGGCTCCCAAGGAGCAGGGAGCCCGATGCGGGACTCGATCCCAGGACTCTGGGATCATGACCTGAGCTGAAGGCAGACGCTTAACCATCTAAGCCACCCAGGCGCCCTCTGATTTGTTTAGAGTATATTTGCTTGGGACATTGTTAACCTGTTAACATTTTGTTCTCCCATTCATCTATTCTCCTCTGGACAAAATGACAAGATTAAAAAAATCACCTCAGCAAAAAGAACAAGAGGTAGTACCGTCTGCCAGGGACCTACTCAGAACAGACATTAGTACGAAGTCAGACCTAGAGTTGAGAATCATGATCTTAAAGATACTAGCTGGGCTTGAAAAAAGCATGGAAGTTATTAGAGAAACCCTTCCTAGAGAAATAAAAGAACTAAAATCTAACCAAATCAAAATCAAAAAGGCTATTAATGAAGTGCAATAAAAAATGTTCGTACTAACTGCTGGGATAAATGAGGGAGAAGAGAGAATCAGTGATATAGAAGACCAAATGATGGAAAATAAAGAAGCTGAGAAAAAGAGAGATAAACAACTACTGGATCACGAGGGCAGAATTCGAGAGATAAGTGATACCATTAGATGAAACAACATTAGAATAATTGGGATCCCAGAAGAAGAAGAAAGAGAGAGAGGGGCAGAAGGTATATTGGAGCAAATTATAACAGAGAACTTCCCTAATGTGGGGAGGGAAACAGGCATCAAAATCCAGGAGAGAGCCCCTCTCAAAATCAATAAAAATAGGTCAACACGCCGACATCTAATAGTAAAACTTACAAGTCTCAGAGACAAAGAGAAAACCTTGAAAGCAACTCGGGAGAAGAGATACGTAACCTACAATGGTAGAAATATTAGATTGGCGACAGACCTATCCACAGAGACCTGGCAGGCCAGAAAGGACTGGCATGATATCTTCAGAGCACTAAACGAGAAAAATATGCACCCAAGAATACTATATCAAGCTAGGCTGTCATTGAAGGAGACATAAAAAGCTTCCACGACAAACAAAAAATTAAGAAATTTGCAAACACAAAACCAGCCCTCCAAGAAATATTGAAAGGGGTCCTCTAAGCAAAAAGAGAGCCTAAAAGCAGCATAGACCAGAAAGGAACACAGACGATATACAGTAACAGTCACCTTACAAGCAATACAATGGCACTAAATTCATAATTTTCAATTCTTACCCTGAATGTAAATGGGCTAAAAGACCCAATCAAAAGACACAGGCTATCAGATTGGATTAAAAAACAAGACCCTTCAATATGTTGTCTGCAAGAGACTCATTTTAGACCCAAAGGACGCCACATTGAAAGTGAGGGGGTGGAAAAAAATTTACCATGCTAATGGACACCAAAAGAAAGCTGGGGTGGCAATTCTCTATAAGACATATTAGATTTTAAAACAAAGACTGTAATAAGAAATGAGGAAGGACACTATATCCTACTTAAAGGGTCAATCCAACAAGAAGATCTAACAATTGTAAATATCTATGCCCCGAACATGGGAGCAGCCAATTATATAAGGCAATTAATAACAAAAGCAAAGAAACACATTGACAACAATACAATAATAGTGGGGGAATTTAACACCCCCCTGACTGAAATGGACAGATCATCTGAGTAAAAGATCAACAAGGAAATAAAGAGTTTAAACACACTGGAACAAATGGACTTCACAGACATATTCAGAACATTCCATCCCAAAGCAACAGAATACACATTCTTCTCTAGTGCCTATGGAACATTCTCCAGAAGAGATCACATCCTAGTCACAAATCAGGTCTCAACTGGTACCAAAAGATTGGGATCATTCCCCGCATATTTTCAGACCACAATGCTTTGAAACTAGAACTCAATCACAAGAGGAAAGGCGGAAAGAACTCAAATACATGGAGGCTAAAGAGCATCGTCCTAAACAATGAATGGGTCAACAAGGAAACTAAAGAACAAAAAAAAAAAATTCATGGACACCAATGGAAATGAAAACAAAACTGTTCATAATCTTTGGGATACAGCAAAGGCAGTCCTGAGAGGAATCTATATAGCAATACAAGCCTTTCTCAAGAAATAAGAACGGTCTCAAATACACAACCTAACCCTACACCTAAAGGAGCTGGAGAAAGAACAGCAAATAAAGCCTAAACCCAGCAGGAGAAGAGAAATAATAAAGATCAGAGCAGAAATCAATGAAATAGAAACCAAAAGATCAGTAGAGGAGATCAACAAAACTAGGAGCTGGTTTTTTGAAAGAATTAACAAGATTGATAAACCCCTGGCCAGACTTATCAAAAAGAAAAGAGAAAGGACCCAAATCAACAAAATCATGAATGAAAGAGGAGAGATCACAACCAACACCAAAGAAATACAAACAATTATAAGAACATATTATGAGCAACTCTATGCCAGCAAATTAGATAACCTGGAAGAAATGGGTGCATTCCTAGAGATGTATCAACTACCAAAATTGAACCAGGAAGAAATAGAAAACCTGAACAGACCTATAACCAATAAGGAAATTGTAGCAGTCATCAAAAATCTCCCAACAAACAAAGACCAGGACCAGATGGCTTCCCAGGGGATTTCTATCACACATTTAAAGAAGAATTAATACCTATTTTCCTGAAACTGTTCCAAAAAATAGAAATGGAAGGAAAATTTCCAAACTCATTTTATGAGGCCACCATTACCTTGATCCCAAAACCAGACAGAGACCCCATCAAAAAGGAGAATTACAGACCAATATCCTTGATGAACATGGATGCAAAAATTCTCACCAAAATACTAGCCAATAGGATCCAACAGTACATTAAAAGGATTATTCACCACGAGCAAGTGGGATTTATCCCTGGGCTGCAAGGCTGGTTCAACATCCGCAAATCCATCAATGTGATACAATACGTTAACAAAAGAAAGAACAAGAATCATATGATCTTCTCAATAGATGCAGAAAAAGCATTTGACAAAGTACAGCATCCTTTCTTGACCAAAACACTTCAGAGTATAGGGATACAGGGTACATACCTCAATATCATAAAAGCCATCTATGAAAAACCTACAGCGAATATCATTCTAAATAGGGAAAAGCTGAGAGCTTTTTCCCCAAGGTCAGGAACGCGGCAGGGATGTCCACTCTCACCACTGCTATTCAACATGGGATTAGAAGTCCTAGCCATAGCAATCAGACAACAAAAAGAAATCAAGGCATCCAAATCGGCAAAGAGGAAGTCAAACTCTCACTCTTTGCAGATGATATGATACTGTATGTGGAAAACCCAAAAGACTCCACCCCAAAACTGCTAGAACTGATACAGGAATTTAGTAAACTAGCAGGATATAAAATCAATGCACAGAAATCAGTGGCATTCCTAGACACCAACAACAAGACAGAAGAGAGACAAATCAAGGAGTCGATCCCATTTACAATTGCACCCAAAACCATTAGATACCTAGGAATAAATTTAACCAAAGAGGCAAAGGATCTGTACTCAGAAAACTATAAAATACTCATGAAAGAAATTGAAGAAGACACAAAGAAATGGAAAAACGTTCCATGCTCATGGATTGGAGGAACAAACATTGTGAAGATGTCAATGCTACTTAGAGCAATCTACACATTCAAAGCAATCCCCATCAAAATACCATCCACCTTTTTGAAAGAAATGGAACAAATAATCCTAAAATTTGTATGGAATCAGAAGAGACCCCGAATAGCCAGAGGAATATTGAAAAAGTAAAGCAAAGCTGGCGGCATCACAATTCCGGACTTCCAGCTCTATTACAAAGCTGTCATCATTAAGACAATATGGTACTGGCACAAAAACAAACACATAGATCGATGGAACAGAATCGAGAGCCCAGAAATGGACCCTCAACTCTATGGTCAACTCATCTTCGAGAAAGCAGGAAAGAATGTTCAATGGAAAAAAGACAGTCTCTTCAACAAATGGTGTTGGGAACATTGGACAGCCACATGCAGAAGAATGAAACTGGACAATTTCCTTACACCACACACAAAAATAGACTCCAAATGGTTGAAAGACCTGAACGTGAGACAGGAGTCCATCAAAATCCTAAAGGAGAACACAGGTAGCAACCTCTTCGACCTCAGCCACAGCAACTTCTTCCTAGAAACATCGCCAAAGGCAAGGGAAGCAAGGGCAAAAATGAACTATTGGGATTTCATCAAGATAAAAAGCTTTTGCACAGCAAAAGAAACAGTCCCCAAAACCAAAAGACAACCGACAGAATGGGAGAAGATATTTGCAAATGACATATCAGATAAAGGGCTAGTATCCAAAATCTTTAAATAACTTAACAAACTCAACACCCAAAGAACAAATAATCCAATCAAGAAATGGGCAGAATACATGAATAGACATTTTTCCAAAGAAGACATCCAAATGGCCCACAGACACATGAAAAGGTGCTCAACATTGCTCGGCATCAGGGAAACCCAAATCAGAACCTCAATGAGATACCACCTCACACCAGTCAGAATGGCTAAAATTAACAAGTCAGGAAATGACAGATGTTGGCGGGGATGTGGAGAAAGCGGAACCCTCCTACACTGTTGGTGGGAATGCAAGCTGGTGCAACCACTCTGGAAACCAGTATGGAGGTTCCTCAAACAGTTGAAAATAGAGCTACCATACGATCCAGCGATTGCACTACTGGGTATTTACCCCAAAGATACAAATGTAGGGATCCGAAGGGGTACGTGCACCCCGATGTTTATAGCAGCAATGTCCACAATAGCCAAACTGTGGAAAGAGCCAAGATGTCCATTGACAGATGAATGGATAAAGAAGAAGTGGTATATATACACAATGGAATATTATGCAGCCATCAAAAGGAATGAGATCTTGCCATTTGCAAGGATGTGGATGGAACTGGAGGGTGTTATCCTGAGTGAAATAAGTCAATCAGAGAAAGACATGTATCATATGACCTCACTGATATGAGGAATTCTTAATCTCAGGAAACAAACTGAGGGTTGCTGGAGTGGTGGGGGGTGGGATGGATTGGGTGGCTCGGTGATGGCCATTGGGGAGGGTATGTGCTATGGTGAATGCTGTGAATTTTACAAGACTGATGAATCAGGGATCTGTACTTCTGAAACAAATAATGCAATATATGTTAAGAAAAAAAAAAGAAGAAGAAGATAGCAGGAGGGGAAGAATGAAGGTGGAGTAAGTCGGAGGGGGAGACGAACCATTAGAGTTGATGGACTCTGAAAAACAAACTGAGGGTTCTAGAGGGTAGGTAGGTGGGGGGATGGGTTAGCTTTGTGATGGGTATTAAAGAGGGTACATTCTGCGTGGAGCACTGGGTGCTATGCACAAACAATGAATCATGGAACACATCAAAAACTAATGATGTAATGCATGGTGATTAACATAAGAATAAAAAATTGTTAAAAAAAAGAAAGGATGCTGTACTTTGTCAAATGCTTTTTCTGCATCTATTGAGAGGATCATATGATTCTTTTTTTTGTTTTTTTAATATATTGTATCACGTTGATTGATTTGCTGATGTTGAAGCAACCTTGCAGCCCAGGGATAAATCCCACTTTGTCGTGTGAATAATCGTTTTAATGTACCGTTGGATCCCATTGGCTAGTATTTTGGTGAGAATTTTTGCATCCATGTTCATCAAGGATATTGGTCTGTAATTCTTCTTTTTGATGGGGTCTTTGTCTGGTTTGGAGATCAAGGTAATGTGGCCTCATAAAACAATTTTGGAAGTTTTCCTTCAATTTCTATTTTTTGGAACAGTTTCAGGAGAATAGGTATTAATTCTTCTTTAAATGTTTGGTAGAATTTCCCTGGGAAGCCATCTGGCCCTGGGCTCTTGTTTGTTGGGAGATTTTTGATGACTGCTACAATTTCCTTATTGGTTATAGGTCTGTTCAGGTTTTCTATTTCATCCTGGTTCAGTTTTGGTAGTTGATACATCTCTTGGATTGCATCCATTTCTTCCAGGTTATCTAATTTGCTGGCATAGAGTTGCTCATAATATGTTCTTATAATTGTTTGTATTTCTTTGGTGTTGGTTGTGATCTCTCCTCTTTCATTCATGATTTTGTTGATTTGGGTCCTTTCTCTTTTCTTTTTGATAAGTCTGGCCAGGGGTTTATCAATCTTGTTAATTCTTTCAAAAAACCAGCTCCTAGTTTTGTTGATCTCCTCTACTGATCTTTTGGTTTCTATTTCATTGATTTCTGCTCTGATCTTTATTATTTCTCTTCTCCTGCTGGGTTTAGGCTTTATTTGCTGTTCTTTCTCCAGCTCCTTTAGGTGTAGGGTTAGGTTGTGTAGTTGAGACCATTCTTATTTCTTGAGAAAGGCTTGTATTGCTATATAGTTTCCTCTCAAGACTGCCTTTTCTGTATCCCAAAGATTATGAACAGTTTTGTTTTCATTTCCATTGGTGTCCATGAATTTTTTTTATTTATTCTTTAGTTTCCTTGTTGACCCATTCATTGTTTAGGACGATGCTCTTTAGCCTCCATGTATTTGAGTTCTTTCTGACTTTCCTCTTGTGATTGAGTTCTAGTTTCAAAGCATTGTGGTCTGAAAACATGCAGGGAATGATCCCAGTCTCTTGGTACCGGTTGAGACCTGATTTGTGACTAGGATGTGATCTATTCTGGAGAATGTTCCATGGGCACTAGAGAAGAATGTGTATTCCGTTGCTTTGGGATGGAATGTTCTGAATATGTCTGTGAAGTCCATTTGTTCCAGTGTGTTTAAACTCTTTATTTCCTTGTTGATCTTTTGCTTAGATGATCTGTCCATTTCAGTCAGGGGGTGTTAAAATCCCCCACTATTATTGTATTGTTGTCAATGTGTTTCTTTGCTTTTGTTATTAATTGCCTTATATAATTGGCTGCTCCCATGTTCGGGGCATAGATATTTACAATTGTTAGATCTTCTTGTTGGATTGACCCTTTAAGTAGGATGTAGTGTCCTTCTTCATCTCTTATTACAGTCTTTGTTTTAAAATCTAATTTGTCTGATAGAATAATTGCCCCCCAGCTTTCTTTTGGTGTCCATTAGCATGGTAAATGGTTTTCCACCCCCTCACTTTCAATGTGCGAGTGTCTTTGGTTCTAAAATGAGTCTCTGGCAGACAATGTATTGATGGGTCGTGTTTTTTAATCCATTCTGATAGCCTTTGTCTTTTGATTGGGGCATTTAGTCCATTTACATTCAGGGTAACTATTGAAAGATATGAATTTAGTGCCATTGTATTGCCTGTAAGGTGACTGTTACTGTATATTGTTTGTATTCCTTTCTGGTCTATGCTGCTTTTAGGCTCTCTCTTTGCTTAGAGGACCTTTTTCAATATTTCTTGGAGGGCTGGCTTCATGTTTGCAAATTCCTTAGTTTTTGTTTCTCCTGGAAGCTTTTATTTTTCTTTCTATTTTCAATGACAGCCTAGCTGGTTATAGTATTCTTGGGTGCATATTTTTCTCGTTTAGTGCTCTGAAGATATCATGCCAGTCCTTTCTGGCCTGCCAGGTCTCTGTGGATAAGTCTGTTGTCAATCTAATGTTTTACCATTATAGGTTACATATCTCTTCTCCCGACGTGCTTTCAGGATTTTCTCTTTGACTCTGAGACTCGCAAGTTTTAGTATTAGATTTTGGGGTGTTGACCTATTTTTATTGATTTTAAGAGGATTTCTCTGTGCCTCCTGGATTTTGATGCCTGTTTCCTTCCCCACATTAGGGAAGTTCTCTGTTATAATTTGCTCCAATATACCTTCTGCCCCTCCCTCTCTTTTTTCTTCTTCTGGGATCCCAATTATTCTAATGTTGTTTCGTCTTATGGTATCACTTATCTCTCGAATTCTGCCCTCGTGATCCAGTAGTTGTTTATCTCTCTTTTTCTCAGCTTCTTTATTTTCCATCATTTCTTCTTCTATATCGCTGATTCTCTCTTTTGCCTCATTTGTCCTAGCGGTTAGTGCCCCCATTTTTTATTGCACCTCATAAATAGCCTTTTTGATTTCGACTTAGTTAGATTTTAGTTCTTTTATTTCTCCAAGAAGGGTTTCTCTAATAACTTCCATGCTTTTTTCAAGCCCAGCTTGTATCTTTCAAATTACGATTCTGAACTCTAGGTGTGACATTGTACTAATATCCATACTGAGTAGGTCCCTGGCAGACGGTACTACTCTTTGTTCTTTTTGTTGAGGTGATTTTTTCCATCTTGTCATTTTGTCCAGAGGAGAACAGATGAATGGGAGAACAAAATGCTAACAGGGTAACAATATACCCTGAAAATATACTCTAAACAAATCAGAAAAGACCTGAAACCAGGAGAAAAGATAGGGAAAGAAAGAAAAAAGAAAGAGAAAAAAAAAGAAAAAGAAAAAGATAAAAACAAACAAAAACAGAACAAAACAAAAAAAACCCAGAATATGATCAAATATGATCAGGCTGGTGCATAGATCAGTGCCACACACTAGATTTTGGGTGTATTTCAGTCTGTTAGAAGAAAGTGCTTCCCAAAATTTTAAAGACAGAAAGACTTATATATGTATAAAATAAGGGTTGATACGATGAAGGGATGGAATATGACTGTAAAGATGAAAAGTATAAAAAATTTTATAAAAGGAATTGATAAGTTGTTTCAAAAAGAAAGAGGATTTAAAGAAAAAGAAAGAAAGAAAAAAAAGGGGAGAGAATGTGATCAGGCAGGAGACTAGAACAAAGAAATACACTAGAGATTTATGGTATATTTTGATCTGTTAGAAGAAACTGCATCTCAAAATTTTAAGTAGAGAACAACTTATAAATATATATATGCCAAAAATAAGGGTAACTACTCTGAAGGGATAGAACATGACTCTAAAAATGAAAAATAAAAATGTTTTTTTTAAAAAGGGGATTGATAAGATGATAGTTGAAAAAAGGAAAAAGAAAACTTCAAAAAAAAAGATAGTTAAAAGAAATTAACTTTGAAAGACTAAAGAATCATGTTTAAAATCCATGAATTCTATGTGCAGTATTCCCCTAGCGCTGGAGTTCTACCATTCTCATTGATCGGTAAACTTGGTCTTGGCTGGCTGTTCCTGGTGATTTGGGGGATGGGCCTGTTGCCGTGGTTCCCAAATGTCTTTGCCCGAGGCAGAATTGCCCTGCCCTTGCCGGTCAGGGCTAAGTAAGCTGCTCGGGTTTGCTCTCGAGCGCTTTTGTCCCCTGCAAGCTTTCCATACAGCTTTGGAGGATGAGAGTGAAAATGGCGGTCTCCCAATCTCCGCCCTGAAGGAGCCGAGAACTTGGGTCCCCGCTCCTCAGAGCACCCCCAGAGAAAAGCAGTCAGTCAGTCCTGTCTCCCCAGTCTCCGGCCGCACTCTGTGCTCACCCGGCCTGTGATGGAGCGTTTCTATCTCTGGCACCTGACTCAGTGTGGAGTCTCCTAACCCAGCAGATCCCTGCGGTGCGCTTCCATGCTACTCCTCCCAGGGGAGGAAGGGGAGTCTCCCAGATCTGCCATTTGTTGGGTCCCTGCTGGAGGAGCAGTGGCCCGACTGTGTCACCAATCACAGTTTATGGCAACCCCGAGCTGAGAGCCCGCGCCTCGGCTCCGTCTCTGCAGCGGGCTTCCCTGCTCCGATACCTGGGAGCTCTGCCGCACTCAGGCACCTCCGGTCTTTCTGTGACCCCGAGGGTCCTGAGACCACACTGTCCCGCGAGGGTTCCACCCCCCGCTAAGCCACTGGAGCGACGTCCCTCAGCGGAGCCAACTTCTAACAGTTCCGATTTTGTGCTCCGCGGCTCTATCACTTGCCAGAAGCGGCCAACGGAGGCCCCCTCCCCCGCCATCTATCCTCCCGAATATTGCCTCGGATTCACTTCTCCGCACGTCCTACCTTCCAGAAGGTGGTCGCTTTTCTTTTCAGAGAGTTGTTGCTATTCTTTTCTTTGATATCCTGTTGAGTTCGTAGGTGTTCAGAATGGTTTGATCCCTATCCAGCTGAATTCCTGAGACCAGACGAAATCCAGGTCTCCTACTCCTCTGCCATCTTGCTCCGCCCCCTCGAAGAATTCTTAATCTCAGGAAACAAACTGAGGGTTGCTGGAGTGATGAGGGATGGAGTGGCTGGGTGATAGAGATTGGGGAGGGTATGTGCTATGGTCAGCACTATGAATTGTGTAAGACTGTTGAATCACAGACCTGTACCTCTGAAACAAATAATACATTATATGTTTAAAAAAAAAGAAGATAGTAGGAAGGGAGAAATGAAGGGGGGAAATCAGAGCGGGAGACAAACCATGAGAAAGTGTGGACTCTGAGAAACAAACTGAGGGTTCTAGAGGGGAGGGGGTGGGGGGATGTGTTAGCCTGGTGATGGGTATTAAAGAGGGCACGTACTGCATGGAGCACTGAGTGTTATATGCAAACAATGAATCATGGAACACTACATCACAAACTAATGATGTAATGTATGGTGATTAACATAACATAATAATAAAAAAGGAACATTTGTGTAAATGATCATATATTCTCTCCACTGGTCTCACTTCCTGTCAACTTCTCTAAGCATTTGAGAGCTCCCTCCTGTGCCTCCTTTTTTTTATTGATTTTGTGATCATGACAAGGCTATCACCAAGGAAAGGTCCTGGTGAAAGCCTCTCAGACACCCTTTCTTAACTGCTAGTCAAAAATAATGATAACATATTGCAGTGACCCAAGAACTTCCTCCAGCTGCCCCCCTCCTTGCTGGGGAGGTGTGTATGCCCTGCCTCTTGGATTTGTCCTTCTTTTATTCTCTCTGAGCTCGCAAAGGATATTCTGTCCTCTATCAACAATACTCATTCCTATAGATCACTGTTTGGAGTCTCCACATCATTTATTCATAACAAAAGAGAAAACTCCATCATAACATTCATAAAAACAGAGCTGCACCACCTGGAGCCTATCCTAAAGTGACTTGCCTTCCAAGTTACAAACAAAGCATTGGTCACACTGTCCAGCTGGTGAGCTACCAGGTTCTGGTGGACATGGGGTTACAAGAACAATGTTAAAAACAATCTGAAATTTCCCTCTTTAAGCGACACTGGCGGTAAACACAACGTGCCATCTCAGATGTCCACTCTTGCTTGAATTACTGTGTTGAATAGCTTGGGGAAAATGAAGTCAAATTTATTTTGTTAAAAAGAAAGTAAGACACGCAACGGGTGGCTGCGACCAAGTAGCCCATTTATCTTCTTCATAAACACTCAATCCATAAAAAAGCAAACGCTTTGTGTCACTACTGGAAGCAAACACGGAATAAAGAAAACAGCATGAACTTTGGACTTAAAGACCTTGAAGTGAACCCCATCCCTGCTAATTTAATTCAAAAAATATGTATGAGTATGTATCAGGTCACAGGCATTTTGCCAGGTCCTAGGCAGATGGTGCCAAGCAAGACGCAGCGCCTGCCTGCAGCAAGGTCTTGTATAGTAAGAAAGGCCGATAGGAAGCAAATAAGGTTCCATAGGTGGGTGAAGGCAACAGTAGGCATGTGTGGAAGTGTCGGTAAAAAAGAGAGAACAAATCGACTCTATTTGTTAAGGAGGCAATAGGGGCTATCCCCTCAGTTGACCAAATCTGAGATGGGTTTCGAAGGCTATCTGAACTAGCAACAGTGTGTCTGGGGAATTATAAACAAATGGACTTGACTGTGATCTATAAGATGAGAATGAATGGTGGGAGACAGCCTTGAACGGTAGCAGGGTCCAGGCCAGGGATGAACTTGGATGACATTTGAACATGCAAATGCCAATGCCGAGGCATTTGAAGAGGTACTGGTCAATATTTATGAGCCACTTGATTTTATGTGTACATATGCAAGTTATTTAACTTCTCAGTTTCCTAACTTATAAAAGAAGAAAATATCACATCCCTTATAAGGGTGTGACAATAAATAGATGTTTGCTGTGTCCCTACCCAACTCCCCACCAGGCAAATTTTGGATGAGTGGAAGAAGCTGTATGTGGGATCAGTCAGAGCAGTGGGCTGGGATGAAAAAGAACCAGTGTTTATTCCTATTCAAGTGTGTGAGTTTGGAAAGGAAGAAAACTAGATGTCAAGTCCAAGGCAGCCACTGGAGACTAAATCCAGGATCTGAAGAGAACCTTAAACAAGACAGAATGGGCAAACAGAGCAAGCAATCCGAGGGACTGATAAGATGATCATACTACATGCGTGCCCACACACACACTGCAAATGTGGTCAAATCAAGAAAGCAGAAGCTTAGTCTAGGTACCGGAGGGTGGGTTGATGTGCTCTCTGCATTTGTGTGGGATGAATCAGACCAGGTATCAGGACCAGATATCTCCATCTGTGTCACCCCCTCTCTCTACACCATTGAGGACTTCTCCCATATAAGGACTCTCCTGCATTACCACCATGCATTCTTCCCCTTCAGGACATCGACATTGACACGCTTCCATCCAATGACAGACCCCATTCCTATTCCACCTCCTCTGGGGCCAGGACCCTCCCCGGAAGCATGCAGTGCATTTAGCTGTCATGTCTCCTCAGTCTCCTTCCATCTGGGACAACTTCTCAGTATGTCATTCTTAGTTTTTCATGCTCTGGGAGGTGAATGAGTACAGCCTTCATTATGGAGGATGATCCTCAGCCTGGCTCATGCTTCTTGTGAAGAGCACCACAGAAATGATGCTGTCCTCAGCGCACCAGGTGGGGGCCTGCCCTTCCAACACATCCCACCTGAATTATTTGGTTGAGTGGTTATTGCCATTTTCCCCTTTGTATTCAACTCATGTTTTGTGGGCAGATATATTCCAAAATTACAATAGTCTCAGTCCTTGTCAGACTTCCACCTACCAACCTTAGCCATCACCAACTCCTGCCAGGATCAACTACCATCATGATGGCTGCCAAAGCTGGTCAGCTGTGCCTGTCCTTATTAATTGGTGTCCTACTCCAAGAAAACACTTTGTCTTATCCCTAGAAAATTAATTACTTAGCCAACTGACATCAGTGTAGACCCATGAATTCCTACTTCACTGGATAGGTTGTATTTTGAAACTACATTATTTATTTTGATGCTCAGACTGCTCCTGAGCAGGGAGAGTCCCTGGAAGCTGGCTCCTGTGATATCCTTCTGGTTCATTAAGCATTTTCCTACTTTCTGACCCAGTAAGGTCTCAGGCCCATCCCCTATTTCCTCTTCCGCCAGCCCTTCTACTCTCTGGGCCCCAGAGCTGTTTTTACTTTCCGTGGTGTGTGGTATTCAGAACTGGGCTCTCAGAAGTCTGGTGCTTGGCAAGTTCATTGTTTCTGGGCCATCCCACCTGACAGGGTAGGAAACAGATAGGTGTGTTTATTTTAACACACACAAAGGTACACTTATCACTATTTCTATATCTTTCTGTGCACATATATTTTTAAAATACATGAATTCATTCTCATGCTTTCCATTTCAATTCAACACCTCAAGATTCTTTCTGGTCTCTGCCTCCCATGTTTATAAATCTTTGCTCAGAGAGTGAGAAACCCCACTCCCATTATGCTTTATATATTTAATTATGTACTCAATCTTTTTTTTTTTTTTTTTGATGGAACTAATTTCCAAACCACACCAGCTGCCGCATCCACCTGCCACTTCTGTAATCCCTAGCACGGGGTCACTTTCTTATATTGGGGACACTCGCTCCAGCACATCCACGCTGCCTTCTCCCCAGGCCCTGGCTTCCCACACACTGCCCTGTTGCAGCAGCCAGACCTTGGAGGCGGCCCTTCGCCCTAACTGCACACTTTGCGGACACCGGCAGCTCAATGCTTGATTGCAAAGGGGAGGAAGGAAAGATGGGGAGGCCAGGAAAGATGGGGAAGAACCTTACTGATTCTTGATACCAGGGAGATTAAGAAGAGACAATGGGAAGGAGAGATGTGAGCACCTTTGAGTTGGTCCATACGTGCACGGGCATTGCCATCACCGGCAATGCTCCGAGTTCAAATCCAGCTTTACACTCCTCCCACCTTCTCTCAGTCCCCTCCTTCCCCAATCTGAGACTTGCCTACTGAGTAAAGTACCACTGAGCAATGAGCAAGGGATGAGCAGCAAATTCATCTAAACTGCAGCCTATGGAAACAGAGTCGTTTGGTGAGGTCAGACTGAGAAATCTTTTTGTTTTGATGTTGAATTATTTTCAGGCCTTGGACCAAATGCTTGACCCCTCCGAATGATAAAATGTGGTTATAATGTCTCTGCCGACTGGAGAAATTAATGATGAGCATTTACAGTTTGGTTTTTGAAGACAGCGGTTAAAGGTATAGAGAATAATCATCTGCGGTTGAGAGTAACCTCCTAGGTGCTGGGTTGTGCTGGGTTAAGGTGGGGCTGTTTCTGGAATCCTGACCCTGCAGAGTTCTGAATCAGAAATGTCCCAGGAGAGGGGTGCTTGGGTGGCTCAGTTGTTAAGCGGCTGCCTTCGGCTCGGGTCGTGATCCCAGAGGGCCCCACACCGGGCTCCTTGCTCAGCAGGAAGCCTGCTTCTCCCTCTCCCACTCCCCCTGCTTGTGTTCCTGTTCTCGCTATCTCTCTCTTTGTCAAATAAATAAATAAAATCTTAAAAAAAAAAAGAAAGAAATGTCCCAGGAGCTACCTGGATGTGAGCTGGATGGTGCAAGTGAAGCAGGGCCATTGCATCTTTGGTCCTCTCACAGCTGGATGCAGTGACAGACTAACAGAGAGGTGACGGTAGGTTCCCCTTGTCCTGGCTCTCCTCCACTCCACACCCAGCCCTCCCTCCTGGAAGCTGGCCCCCTCAGGCCAAGTAGCCCAGGCCCGGCACCCCACCTGCTTGGGTGGCTGCACAGGCAGAGCTTCCCACGGACCTTTCCAGAAGCTTTCCACCAGGTCCCACTTCAAGTCCAGGATGTGCCCACTCCTCAGATGCACTGGCTCACCTCCATCTCTCTCGTCAGACCTTCACTTCCCCAGCTCCGCCCACAATTTATACAGTCTAGTTCCTGGAATAAATTCTTTATTGCATCACTGAGCAGCTCTGGGTCCCCCACAAGCCCTGACTGACACACTTTTACTGTAATTCTCTAATTGGCTTGCAAAGTTCTTGTGAATTACTGCAAAATGGGGAACAGGTAAGATCTACTCTGTCTGGAGGTCAGGGATTGGCTCCAGGTTATTGGAGGATATGCAGCCTTGGGGTCTCCATTTGCTTGGTCTCAAGAGTAGGGATGATGAATCTAATCCACACACATTTCTAAGGCAGAGCAGCTCTCATTTGTCAATGTGACAGTCCGCAAACACCATGAAGTACAAACATCTGTCATTGCAGTAATGTCTCACAGTAAGAAGCCAAAAGAGGAATTAACTTCTACTAATCTGCTTCTAGCTTTCTGTATATCATGCTGGGCATTACCATCCAGCTCAGTGGTTTTTTTTTTTTTTTTTCCAAATGCAAGCCATTACTAATCAGTTTCTTATCAAATACATGGAGTGGCCATCAACCAGCATTTCCTTTCTCATGAAGCAATAGAATAAAGTGGAACAAAAATCGAGGGGTGTATTGCATGTGGTAAGAGTAGCAATTGTTTTTTGCAACTTCATACATTTCATTGCACTGGATCATGACATAAAGGGTTGTAATGTAGTCACAGCAGAAAAAGGTTGGAGAATGATTCTCTAGCACATTCTATCAAACAGGTGGGGCAGTGTATAGGGCCCAGAAGAAGATGGTACACAGGTGGAGAACAGATGAAAATAACACAGATCCCCTCTCCAAATCTCTTGGAACCAAACATATTTCAAAATTCATACTCTTCCTGACTTCGGAGAGATACCTCTTACTATATGATTTAATACTGGCAGCTGGTACTCGGACAGTGACCCCATCCAAATACACACATCTGGGGCAACCCACACAAACTGCAATGATCTCCCCTTGGCTAACAGGTGAGTTCAGGTCAGGTTAGGTTTTGCCACCAACAAATTGGGCGCTAAAACGTTAAGTTTTTGCAGTGTTTTTGAATTTGAGATTGTGGGTAAGCGATGTGGATCTGTACTCAAGCAAATTATAGTGAACTAGTGGTACCAAGCTGTAAAACAAAACAAAATTGTCCCAGGAATAAATTTAAATTTAATAATCACATGAGCAAAAAAAAAAAAAAACTCTGCATTTTTAACTGTCCAAAAGTGTACGGATGCCACTTTTTGGCAGCCAAAAATGAAAATATAAATTTGTAAAGCAAAAATCACAGCATGCTGGTCTACACTGCAAATAGAAATGCCAGAGAGTATCTCTAAATAGACTTCCCCATGCAGTGAAAATGTGATTTAGTTTTCAAAAGTTTGTTCAGTAAGCATTTTGGGTAATGCAGAATTCATTAACTGGCAGGCGGAATGAAGGCAAAATAGACAATTTAGAGACTCCCAGAGTAAGAGAAACAAAAATATATATTCACACAAAGACCTAGATGCAAATGTTTTTAACAGCTTTATTTATAATCACCAAAAACTGAAAACAGCCCCAACATCCACCAACTGGTCAACAGATAATTGTGATCTACACAATGATCTATACAAAAGTATGTGATCAGCTATAAAAGGGAATGAAGTACAGATACTTTCAACTCTGTGGATGAACCTAAAAAGCATTATGCTAAGTGAAAGAAGACAGACACAGAAGATCACATGCTCCATGAGTCCATTCATAGGACAATTTGGAAAGATAAAACCACAGAAACAAAAATCAGATCAGTAGTTGAGCAGGGAGGGGGCCGACTACAAAAGGACAGAAGGAAACCTTCCAGGACAATGGAGATGTTATATACCTTGAAGGTGGTGGTGGGTACATGATGTGTATATCTGTGAAACTCAGAGAATTATACACCTCAAGGGGGGTGAATTTCACTGAATGTAAATTATACCTCAGTAAACCCAATGAGAGAGAGAGAAGGAGGGAGAGAGAGACTGAGAGAAAGAGAGCGAGCAAGCATGACAGCAAGCCAGAGTAATCCAGTATGAAATGACCAAGGCAATCTAGAATGACCCAGGTGGACCAGAGAAGAAAAGCCAACATCTGAGACAAAGTAAAGGAAGAAACACCACAACCAAACCTAGTGAGCACTTGATACAAATGGCATTTTTTAAAAATAAGCTGCATCTGTAAATAATGTAACTGTTGAAAATAAAACAGAAAATGCACTAAATGGTAGACTTTGTTCTGTGACATCTCAACATTCAAAAAGAAAGATGGTCCCAGAGGTCCTTTAGCATTTCACTACGATATTTCCACAGAAGTTGCTCATTGGCTTCTCCCAGGGGATTTCCCTAATAGAAAAATTTATGGGAAGGATAAAATTAACACTGCTGGATGCAGAGGAAATGGTTTCTTTTGTGAATCCCTTTGCTTGAAATTCTGGGAAATTATGTTTTAACAGTCCAAGACCTATTACCAAATCACTGATTAATGGGATTATGGCTAGGATATTGAGAGACTTTCTCCTAAACAAAGATTTGGTATTTTTATAAATAAACAAATAAACTCTCCTCAAGTGAGCTGTGGCCATTTGTATGCTTTCAAATCTGAACACTGTTTGTTTCTCTCCTGTTTTCAGGATACAAGTCTTCTACTCTAGCCAAGCCAGATTTCTCAGTGGTACTCATACAGGTCATGCCCACCCCATCCTTGCTCCTGTCACTGCCCCTCACAGACTCTCCCCTCTCCCCGTGCAAATACTAACTAACCCTCTTGATTCACCAAGATGCAACCAGAATTCCAAATTAGGTCTCTCTCTTCCAGTCCAGACCCATGGTCTCTCCACTTGGGTTCCTTGATAATTAATGCAAAAGCTGTCCATATTGACATCCTCCATATGGACAACTTTGGGGCATCTATTTGAGAATGAGTGAGCAATTCATGGTGAGACCAGTTCTTATGCTTCTTTCCCACCCTCTTTATGCCTACCACAAGGCTGAATATGAAGTATTTATTTAATTAACAACTTTATTGGACTGTATAAGAAATCGTCCTTTTTCATAGTTGGAAATTTGGTGGGACTGGTTGTTCAATAACAGCTCATTGTTTATGCTGCAATGAAGTTCTCATTTTACCATGCAATTCAACAAGCATGTCAATTAAATGTTCTTTGAGTGCTTAGGCACTGAGATGGCTCTAGAGCTTCCTCTTGGTACACATAACGTTACGTGTCTGCAGATTTCACAATCTCTCCCCTTCCTTACCAAGAGGAAATTCTTTCAGAGAGAAAAACATTTGGCTCATGCTTCCACCTGGTTTTTCCTCTCCTTACAGCCTTCATGGACAATCATTTGCCCAGAGAGAACTTTTGCCCTCCAGGTTCTCACAAGCCACCAGCTCTGGGCTACTCCTGGCTTGCTTGGTGGGGAATGCCAATGACCTTGTGAAGCCACTTGGCCACACACCAGAGCCACCAAAAGAACACATGGCTCAGGGGATGGTGCTGTTCGTCAAATAATGTGCAGTGTCAGGGTCTGGGAGGGACTGGCGATTGTGGGGTGCCTCACTCAGACAGAGTGGGAAACAAACTTTAGCTTACCCACTGGAATGAGTACTCTCCCTTTGACCCACAGGCTTTATCTCTACTTGATGCCTCTCTGCAACAGATGAAGTGGGTTTTTGGTTTTTATGTGTTTGTTTGTTTTGGCTTTTTTCTTCCTAAAAGTAACTCAGAGCAATGTGTGGATAACTCATAACCCACACTAGCATTCCTGGGTTGGTGGAGGTGGAGACCAACACTAACCATTCAACCACTTGGCAGATGTATTCTAGTGAAAATGAATGAATCAAGCAGAACAACATTCATATCTTACCATCATTTTCCTTCAAGAAGTTAAACACCTGTTTTCTGGAAAGTGCTGGTGACTACCCAACAACTGGGGGCAAAGCCTGAGCACTTGGTTTCAGATTTCTGGGGACAAGAATCCTCCGGACAATGGTCTAAATCCTCCTAATCCTCTGCACAATGGTCTACATCCATTAGTATTCTAATACAAAACATGCGCATTCACTGAAATTACATTCATTCCAGTATGGAATTCAATTATCTGTGTGGATTTCTATGTAAATATATTTCACCGGTCAGAGCAGAGAGCAGAGAAGATTGCAAACCCAAACAGTGCTCATGATGACCAAGGGAAAACAATTTTCTCTCTGTTTATGATAAGCAGGTCAATGAACAGCATCCGGTAGAAGCCATTTGCAGCTATCTCCGTGGCTTCTCTGACTCCTCTCATTTAATGTGGATACTTCCTTGTGCTATTGACTTGTTCCTTGTTCAACATTTTCCATTTGCTCTGTGAGCAACATGCTCTCAGGTATTTTCTCGTTCACAGCTTACGAGTGAGGACAGACATACAGGATTTTAGTGAAATGCTCTGCTGTGGAACTTTGTCACCACCTGTCTCTGGTGCTTGTTTGAAGAGCAGCTCTGTGTGCTTGTTTCTCCTCACCACCTACTGTGCCATTAAGAGTTGTGGGGGGTGGGGGTCTAGAACGATTTCTTCTCAGGTATGGCCTTAAACACAATTTCTGCAGAAGAAAAATCGCTCAGCCTCTCAGGATAAGGCACACCACTCCTAATTCGCTGCAGCAATAGAAGGATGCAGTATTCATTCCCAAGTCCTAAGACCCTCATGTGACAAACTAAACATACCCAGTAATGCCGATCACTCCTATAGCCATGGCCACTGATATGTAAAACTAGTCATGATTTTTTCCACTTCCAAGGACTTTAAACACATTTCAACGTACGTAGATGACTTCTGAAACTGTACTTTTAGAGTCAAAGGAAAATACAGTCTGCATTGCCAACAAATTATAATTATTTTATATGATTCTTTTATATGAAATAAGGGCAATGACTTTTGGATGTAATACAATTACTTAAGGATTTCTAAAGTACTCTTCCTCTTCCATCGGAAGAGAATACGCCGCATCTTCATAAAATATTCTCTTTATTTTTTTAAAAGATTTTATTTATTTATTTGACAGAGAGAGACACAGCAAGAGAGGGAACACAAGAGGGGGAAGTAGGAGAGGGAGAAGCAGGTTTCCCGCTGAGCAGGGAGCCCGATGTGGGGCTTGATCCTAGGACCCTGAGACCATGACCTGAGCTGAAGGCAGACACTTAACAACTGAGCCAACCAGGCCATCCCAAAATATACTCTCTTTAAAGTTTTCCCTGCTATAAAATGATATTCAGGTAGGCAGATGCAAACTCTGCAAATCCTCCTTCCTTAGGCAGATGAAAACATTTTCTTAAAGGTCTAGCTTACCAACTGTCTCTGAAATTCAGTGCAACAAATGTTATTTTGTATCTGCTCTGCATAAGGCTTTGTGCTGAGCACCCACCCATGAACATGGTTCTTTGTTTGGCATGGATGCTATCTGAAAGGTAAAACGTTTACAAAGAGAAACTATATATAACATGTAAAATCAGGACAGGGAGGTGTCAGAAACAGGTGAGGTGACATAAGGGGAATGCCTATTGGTAATAATTGACAAGATTTTGATAATAAGGCACAAAGCAAAAGGTATTCTGGATAGAAACAGAGGCTAGAAAGTGTGGGGTGGATTCAGACTCCAGTCTTCAGAAAACTGAAAATGTGCGTAGAAGGAAGTAGTGAGAGACAATTTGACTGGGAAATGTGGGTGTAGAGATCCAACTTGGGAAGGTTTGCAATATTAAGGTTGAAGACTTAGAAATTAATTCAGTAAGCAAATGAACGATTTCATCGTATCTGTTTTAGTAAAAACAACTTAGTTTTCCTGTCTAGCAGGAAGGGGATATGGAAAAGTTGGAATAGAGCAGTAAGATAAGACAGAAGGCCATTTCACATTCCCAAGGAAGAGTAAGGTGGACCTAAACCCAAGTAAGGACTGTAGGAAGTGTGTGGCCAGGAGGGGATGAATTTCAGAGCCTTTTCAGAGGTCAGGGAGTGCTTCTTGAATATGCGTAAATCAGTGAGGTGCAGGAGGGAGGCAAGAAGAGGGATGCAACAAATTGAGGCCAAAGAAGGTAGGAGAGGCAGATAACACAACCAGTGATATTGACACCATCACCACCCAGCACACGGATGGCACCTGATGGATTATACGACCTGCACAACATCTGAGAGGCTAGAGGAGCAGAGCATAGGCTGTACCATCAGAAAGACCTAACTACCACTTGCTTTAAGGGAGAGGCGTTCCTCCACATCTTCGAATCTTCATTACACGTCACCTGTGCCAATGAAGTGACTGAGCAATAGAAATGATGCAACATTGTAATTGTGTGCTGCTTCCCAGATTTTGTGTACATTTACACATGGTCGTGCGCCTACATACACGCATAAAGATCGATCATGAGGAAGAGTCAGAAGGAACTGGTTCTACTTTGTTCGTGATGCATTTCTAAGGGTCCTGATAGAAAACCCAAACAGTTCCTGTGAGACAGGCTTAACACAAACTGCCACTTTAAAAAAAAAAAAAGATTTATTTATTTATTTGAGAGAGAATGAGTGCACACGTGAGCCAGGGGAGGGGCAGAAGGAGAGGGAGAGAATCCTCAGGCAGACTCCCCACTGAGTGTGGAGCCCAATGCAGAGCCCAATGCTGGGACCCTGGGATCATGACCTGAGCAGAAACCAAGAGTCCGATGCTTATTCCACCAAGCCACCCAGGTGCCACCACAAACTGCCACTTTAAACAAGCAATAACGTCTTGGTCTCTAGTGAAGGTGTTTAACTGGAAAAGACATTTCATAGTAGTTTGAGCTATGAAAGAGCTAATTTAAGACTTGTAAGTAAGATGTAGAGCAAAGAAGAAATCTGAACCCCATGCCTGTATCTAATTATTAGCATAATTCTCCAAAACATTCCATCTTATAGACTCAACATCCAAATTTTACCTCCGTATCAAACAGCGTGAATTTCCTGCCTATTATTCATCATGCTGTCCACACCAAGACTTGAAATCTTTAAGTGATATATTATACAGTTCATTTGCTCATGTCACTAATGAAATCTAAAACATTCCTGCTGATACCTCTAATTTTGTATAGAACAAGGTGCCAAGGTAACCACATGAGAATTTAGATTTTTAGTTCAAGAATGCACCATTTTCCATAGGACCTGATCTTTATCACTCATTAACTCAGACTGTTTATATTAGTCATAATGACCTGACTTAGTGAAGATCGAGATTACAAATCAGAAAATCTTTTTTTCCAGTCATATTTTAAGAGAAAGAGAAATTTTAATGAAGGATTACATCTATTTTTTTTTTCCTAGAAGAAAAACAGATCTGTTCACCAAATACTTATTAAATGATGTCATTATACTTGAATTAAAAAAAAAAGTCGCTTTCTAAGTTGGGAGCCAAAGTCTGAGGGTAAAGCTTTCAATAGCCTAAGAAACGTAAATCGCCCACTTTTGTGATACACACACACACAGACACACTTATGTACATACATTAGTCTGTAGTTTTTAATCTATTTCAGGTATACACAAGATATTTTGGCAGATCAAAGAAATCTGCAAATTTGATCAATTGCCCAAGAAATGTTTAATGAAACAGATTACATGTTATCACAGAGATGTTAACACCTCAAATGGAAGATCTAACTTTTCTTCCAGCTGTGTGGGAGTTATGGGCACTTCTTATGCACTGAACGTCTGTGTTCCCTCAAAACTCTTATGTCAAAATCCTAACCCCCAATGTGATGGTATTAAAAGGTGGGCCTTTGGGAGGTCATGAGTGTGGAACCCCCACGAATGAAAAGAATGCCCTAATAAAAGAATCCCCAGAGAACTCTCCTGCTTTCTTTCTCTCCCCTTTTTTTAAGATTTATTTATTTATTTGAGAGAGACAGAGAGAGAGAACAGGGGAGGAGCAGAGGGAGAGAGAGAGAATCCTAAGCAGACTCCGTGCTGAGCAGGGAGCCAGACTCACGGCTTGATCCCAGGGGTCTGAGATCCTGACATGAGCCAAAACCAAGAGTGGGGGGCTTAACCCACAGAGCCTCCCAGGCGCCCTCTCTAGCACTTTCTGCCACACAAAGACACAGTGAAAAAAATGGCATTTATGAACCAGGAAGCATTCCTTCTGGCAGACACTGAATCTGCCAGGGTCTTGATTTTGGCCTTCTCAGGCCAGAGAACTGTAGTTTGTTGCTTACGCCACTCAATCGGTGGTATTCTGTTACAGCACTCTGCATGGACTAAAATAGCACTGAGTTCATACTTATAACAAGAATGAATGGAACCTCTCTCTACGATCTCATGATGAAATGCGGCTATCTCATGACTGTGGGTTTAGAGAAAATCTAAGACAGAGTTCTGGTCATCTTATAGGTGTGCTTTGGAGCCAGTACTTTATTTAGACTAAGATAAAATTATTCCATTGGTCTGGTCATAACACAGCGGTTTTCTCTAATGGTACCTAAGGGGACTTTTAGTCATTACATCCTTGCAAATCTTTTATGTATCCATTTTGATCCCAAATGGTGACATCCCCCTAGGCTAGGCTGGGGGTGTGAGGATGACCACCCTGGCACCATCCACAGTCTCCTTGGAAATGGAAAACAGGGGCAAGTACACTTCTACTCCCACCTCCACACCCAGGGCAGGTAGCTCTCTGACGTGCCCACAGCATACATTTTTGCCTAAAATCTTCTACACTGAGGGCTCCAATCAGCCACTAGCAATGAATCTGAGTTCCCTGGATATATGGTTATGGAAAACAATATTCTTGCTTAGTACTGTGCTTGATTCTTTATTTAATGATAAATTTTTGAAAAGAAAGAATAAAGGGAGAGGAAGAAAATATTTATTAAATAAAACAAAGTCTCTCAGTGCCAAAGATTATTTGATGTATGCACGCTACACTCATGTGAGAAAACTCAATTCTGTGACTTGAACCAAAGCTCAGAAAATGTCAAAGAGTGATGGTGGGATGCAGGGAGACTCAACCCATCTGATTCTCTGGTGTTTTTCCAAGCTTGCCTCATTGTTTCAAGGCAAAAGGGGTCTAGGCATTTGTTTTATTCTATATGAGGAGCATATCCATAGAATTGCTGTGAATGTTTCTACCATGAGGGGTCCTTCTTTGAGCCCCAGGGCCCTCGATTTAGCCTTTCTAATGGTGTGTTAAGGATTCTGGACTGTGTATCAGCTGTTGATGGGTGTAAAAGCAGGGAATGTAAATCACCTACTTTTCTTAATACATGCTTACACACACACACACACACACACACACACACACACGTGCACACAGCAGGGGGCATTAAGAGTAAAGGATAATTGAGTTATTTTTGACAACCGTCACTGTAACCTGAGGCAAGAAAGCAGGTGAATGGTTGGCGTTCCAAGAATAAATTTATCGTCTACTACTTACAAGCCACGTGGCCACTCGTTGAGATGCTCTTGGTTTCTCTATGCACAAACTGGCATGGTGCTAACAGCCATTGCAGGATAGTGGGTAGAAATGATGCACACACAATAATGTCTATGGTGCTTGGCTGAATATTATTACTTTGATGAATAATGATATAATTACTCTTACTAAATGGTGGCAAAACAAATTCATTAGTAATAAAATTCCATTTTATTGAATTTATGAAATTTAAACACAGACCTGGATTTTGACCAATCCCAATTTTAACAATCCTCTTTCTATCTTTCTGCTTAATTTCTTGGTGCCTTAATGTAACCATCTGCAAAAGAAGGGAGAGGTTCCCTCTGGGGTCTCTGGAGTCTCAAACTTCATGATTCCATGACCCCAGTTTAACTCCCACTGCCCATGTAGTTCCAAGAAATTGAGGGAGGAGAATAAATATTTGCAGATTTTATAATTTGAGAAAGAAATCCAAGAAGTCTTCATCTAAAATGGGGCTCTTTAACGGAGGTTCATGTACTGTGTTGTGCTTCAGAGTCTCTGTGAATCCCCTGAAACTGCAGGCACAATTTTTTGTCTATGTGGCTATGGAACGTTTCTGCGAGCAAGTCTATTACTTTCACCAGATTCTCTAGCAATCCATGACATGGCACCACCTATGCTCCCCCAAGAAGTTGTAAACCAAGGATTTCATATTACAAATACTAATAGTGCTGTTTTGTACTCATAGAATAAATCAATACCAATGATAAAATTGGAATCCAAGATTTTTAGTTTGATATCAGTTAAGGTACTTTAGTGCTGGAATCTTACTTCAGGTCTTCCAAAGGCCGACCTAGAGCAGAGGCCCTGGGTGCAAGTGGCTTATTTGGGAAGCCCTCCTGGAAAGTGCAAGAATGTGACAACGAGGGATGGAGAATGAGAGCAGCCCACAGAGTGCACTGCTGACAGGTCACTGCTGTAGAGGCTCCTATGGGTTGCCCTTCGGATTATCTAGGGCCGCTCCAGGACCTCTCCACTTACTTCTGCTGTCCACCGATGCTTCCAGCTCTTTTATCTCTGGCCCTTCCAGGCTGCCCTGCGTGTGGACACAGCAAATTTCCAAAAGGCTGGAGAAAGCCCTGGGGCAGAGAGCAGAGTGTTGCCAGCACCAGATGGAGACATAGCAGCCAGAGAGTGGAGTCAGCCAACAACTGGATGTGGTCTGTTTCAGAATCCTTCTCTCACACACCACATCCAATTATCCACCGAGTGGTAACTTCAAATTTTACAGCCTAAAGCACATTTGGTATACATCATCTCTATCTTGTTCAGTTGTCCCTGCCTCGGTTCAGACATGTGCAATCACTCCCCTGAACTCCTGCAATGCTTTCCTGCTCATCTTGCTTGTCTAAGCCATCCTCTGGTCTATACTGTGCCCATGTGACCCTTCTAGAAGTACATCTAACAGTATCTGCCCTAGGTTTCCCACTCTTCGATGGCTCCCAATACTATCAAAGAAGATCCAAACTCCTTGACATTCCTGTTGGGTTTTTCACCCCTTCTCAGGTTCATTTCCATCTTCGTTTGTGCCCCCTTGAGCTCCATCTCTAACATCTGATGGATGGTCTCCAATAAATTGCCCTTGCAAACCTCCCTGGGCAGTCCTTGAAGTGAAGCTTTCACAAGCCATTCCTCCCTGCCCCCCAACTAGGCATCCAGGCCTTGGTTCAATGCCACCCAGGCACATAGCTCCCCGGCCCCGGGGCTTTCTCTCCTCCACTCTGTACTACTTGTATCATTATTGTTGTGCCTGGCACATAGTGGCTGCTCAGAAACATTTTCAAATGACTGCACTACACAGTAGCACATAATCGCCATATTATATTGTACCTGTTGGTGGTGTGTTCCATAAGACCAAGACCCTGTCCTCCCATCTCTCACCTCCAGCCCTCAGTCTAGGAATAATAACGTGTGTCCAGCAAACACTTGTCAACGTGAAGCATCATAAATGCTGGCATGGTGGACTGGGAAAGAACGGAAGGTAGAGTCACAGAAAACCAAATTCATATCTTACCTTTGACACTCACTAGCTGTGTGGTCTTGAGTAAATTACTTAACTACTCTGAGTGTACTTTGCTCATTTATTAAATAGGGGTGGTATACTATGGTAGATTATATTACTGCTCCCCAATAGACACTTCTTTCCCGAAACAGTAGTATACACCCCTGGCTATTCCCGTGTGACCTACAATGCGCTTCTGCAGGAGGAGTGTGCTGCTGTGCCCACGGACCTTGAACTTGGCCACATGAAAGTGAGCAGATGTGGCACATGTCCCATCTGAGCAAAAGCTGAAAGAGCCACTGCTTGCCTTGGCCATCGTGACTTTCCCCAGCCACAAGAAGGGCATATGCCAAGTGAAGGCTCTGTTTCAGCCTGGATCCCAGAATGAAAAAGGCTCTTGGAGAAGAGCCACAGTTGCTCCACAGCCTCTAAAGCCGACATCAGATATGAGCAAGAAATAAATCCCTGGTCTTATAAGTCACTGGGATTTGAGCTTGTTAGATAGCCTAGCATAAGTCAGGAGAAGCCACTCCAGAATGTTGTAGAATGCATCAGATCAGATAAGCAGAGCACCTCTCAGAGAGGCCAGCATTTGATAGGTCTTTTAAAAAATCTAACTCCCTTGCCCCTGTCATGTTCTTCTGAAAACCCCAATCTAGCCCAGAGGTGGGCACAAAGTAGAGGTTTGAAAATATTCAAATGATAAGTGAATAAACACATAAGTTGGGCTTAATTTTAAAACCGAAATAGATGCATTTTTTTCGTCTAGTCATTTCCTGCATATAAATTACTTGACAAAAATTTTATATCATAATTTCAAAATAGCTTGCTAAAGCTTCCAGGAATATTTATATGTAGTCTGAAGGAATTAAAGACTTGAGTAGCTCATCTCTCAGAAAGCCAACACCACAACAGGGTTGATTTAATTGAGAAACTTCTAACAGGTATGTCTCACTTCTGCTGGCTTCACTGTTGAGTGTGATGGGACATTGTGAAAGCCCAGCTACGATTTCCTCTGTTTGACTCCACAGACCACAAGATTACAGCAATGGTGTGACTTGGATTGAATGTATTTTCCCTTCTGTATGCTTCTCTAAGGGGCAGTATAAAGAAATACTTGCCTTGATCTAAATGAATAGGTATTCAACATTATCTATTTTATCCTACAGTCTTATGATCTTAACTTAAAAAAATTCAGGAAGATATAGCAGAGACTATAGAAATTGATACCTTGGTTTCTGTCATAATTGATTCCACTTAACCATCACATTTCTTGGATGCAACTTTTCATATACAAAAACACATCATAAATCCATCATTGGAGTGTAGCTTTGCATTATTTTCCAACATTTTACATAGCATTCCCTGCAGAAACAGCATTAATTTCAATAACACAGCTAATGAGTTACATATAAAGCTGGAGGAGAAAAAAAAGAATTTAAAAATTGGCCTTACATTTCCTAAGGAATCTGTTCATTCTCCAAAGCCAACAGAAACTACAAATTATCAGGAAGAACAGATTCCAGGGGGCTGGACCAATAGAGAAATGACACACTAATATTTATTTGAAAGGCCATTTATTTATCAAACACTTATTAAGCACCTATTATTTGCCACCTCCTGAGCCAACACTGGAGATTATAAGATGGCCAGACAGAGGTCCTGCCCTCAGAAGGGTAGGTCTAGTCTGAGACTCGGACAAGTACATATAAGATTATGAATATACCCCATGGCTTTGTTCTAAAAGACAATTGGTAATAGGAAGACAGAAGAGGGACCCTGAGATGGTGTCAGTGGGGTTAGGGGAAGTCTCTGGAAGGAGGTAGGGGCTGGGCATGAACAACAGCAGTGTCCTGAAACCACAGGCAAGAATGGGGCAAAGCCAATGTAACATAGTACAAAGATGTTTGCTAAGCTGTCCTCCGGTTCTGTTGCCACAAAATCAGGTCCTCACTCATAAATTCCTTTATCCAACCATTTCACTTTGCTCACCTAAGTGAGTTAGGTGCAAAGTATCTCGGTTAACAAGACAGATATGGGGAGGGGGGGCTCCTGGGTGGCTCAGTCAGTTAAGCGTCTGCCTTCAGCTCAGGTCATGATCCCGGGGTCCTGGGATGGAGCCCCGTGTCGGGCTCCCTGTTCAGCAGGAGAGTCTGTTTCTCCCTCTCCCATTCGCCTCTTTCTCACTTGCTCTCTCCCTCAAATAAAGTACAATCTTTAAAAAACACGAAAAATGAAGAAACAAGACAGACATGGCTCCTGTCCTGGTGCCGCTCTCAATCTTATCGTAGGGATCCTATGATGGGGAGCAGCTGGGGCCGAACCTAGAACATCAGACTCAGTCGTTTGCGAAGAGAGACTCGGAATACTCCACATTAATACGAAGGTCAGCGAATTAAGTAATCGCTCACACTGACACACAGAGTAAAGCCACGTCTTCGTCCCTATGCTTTCAGGGATGAGCCGGCTCTAGCTGCAGCCTGCCCTATCCTCCCACAAGCCACTGCGGAGCAGTGAAAAAGAGATGCCGGGACCCTGGTCTCCTGCTTCCCAAGAAGCCCACACTTACATAATTACTCTCCGACCAAACCCCAGGGCCCCTCCCCACAGAGGACTAGGTTCTGTACTCAAGACATGTCTGATGAGCTAGCACACGGCAAGAGTGCCCTGGGCACCAGGGTATCGAGACAGTCCCATCCTCCACACGCTCACGGACTTCAAGGTCAAAGGAAGAGAAATGCGGAAAATAAGGTTCAATACAATGTGTCCATATGTCACACAATGTGAGGTATTTGACAAAACATGTCCACATTTCATCCACTGTAATATGGTCTTAATATGCCGTAGTAGAAGAATGTATGAAGTGTGATGGAAGAGGTGGGGCGCTGGGAGGAAGCCATGGGGAAAGGTTTCACAAAAACAGTAATGTTTAAAACCAGAATGGTGGGCGGAAGATCCTTATGGGATAGATGTAAGGGAGGAGTCTGATGACAGACAGGCTGTGGAAGGCTGCCCAGCCCCCCAGAGACAAAGCCATGCTTTTTGAATTATGTCTACATTGGGAAAAAAAAAATCCTTGGAATATTTGTATTTCATCCTAGCAGAGTGTTTTCAGGATTATTTGTATTTTAAAATATTCTTTGAAGGGGAAAGAGACTTCATTCCACAATTCAAGTAGAGCATCAAATAAAGTCACAAGCAGTATGGGAGTAATAACATCATCTGAGGTTCTGTGCTGATTCTACAGATTCGTTAAGAATATGTTCTCTGCATTTTAAGTAAAAAGGGGTGAGAGATCAGTAAAAGATTAGTATTTTAAAATAGGCAGCAATAAGATTTCCCAGAAAGTAGGAACTTTTATTTCTTTTGGCAATTTACTATGCATGAGCCTATTTACTTGCTAAAATATTTTCTTCTCAGATGAAAAGTGCAGCTTTGGAAAGAGACAAACCATTTCAGACCTTGCTCAGAGTTTATTGTGATAGATATTACTAGCACCATCTGCTATTTCTAGCTATTAGCCAACATTTAGTGACTGTGATTTACAATTATAAACTTCGACAATGTGCCTAGGAAGGTGAACTTTCTGATTGAGACCAAATGTTAGGCACAGATTTTTTTCTTTACAATAGCAACAAAGACAAAATAACAAAAAACCGGATGCCTGTTTTTGTTATGCAAATATAGATATTATAATAGCAGGAGTGGGGAGGGGGTATGGGAGGTCACATCCAAGACACATGAACTTATACCCTTCTTATGTTACAACACACTCCTATAATGAAGTCCTAAAATAAACTCCTGATGTCCCCCCATAGAGGGGCAGTGTGACTGTCTACAAGGTGAATAGAACATATTTTCTTGAACCACATAAATTGTGATGATGTGTACCTATTCTGAGATAATGTATATAATCCCACAGATTCTAGAAAGGAAATGGCTGAACACCATCTCATGGCAAGTGTTCCTGCAAGGAAAGCAGGTAGGACAGATCCCTGGGTCTTCCTTTCATTTACAAAATGTACAACAAAGGGCATCTTTGCTTTCTTATTCTTAGAGAAGACTTTGAAGCTTTAGCTGACTCAGTCACTTCTTTTCTTTAGATGTGGCCACTTTAATATAATCTGCTAGCAAACAGATTGATGGGCAAACTTCAAAGGACATAGCAATGAAAGGATCAATATCTCTATACAATCGCTCTAAAAAACCAGATAGCTTCATTTAAGATATAATTGGAATTCCCTTTAAGAGCAAGAAGAGGTTAAAACTCCAGAAGAAAAAAGCACATTTAACAGCATTGCCTGACACAATCTTTGCAACTGTAAATGCACAATAACCCCGAAGATCAATATTTGTTCTATATTTTAAGATGCGGGTACAATGCAGAGAACACTCACTGTGTTTCAGTGAGAAAACACAGGATAATCTGGGAAAACGCAAGATGACATTTTAAGGTAACATCTAAAAATCAGGATGTTCACCCAGCTGAGATTACAGTTCGAAAATAAAGCACTGCACTTGATATACTCCTTAACAATATTTTTATTTGTACATCTATTTGGAAGTATAACAATTTTAGGGAGGCATTGTAATATGAACTTTATACTGTCTGACTTTATTCAAATGAGAATATCCAATAAGACTGTGATTTGAGACCACATGCCCAGAGGTACAGGGATAGGAAACATAAAACAACATAAAACAAAAGAGACCTAAAATCAAGATTTTAGGGTGTTTTGGTCTAAAAACCTTCATCTTTGGAACTAGGCAAACTAGAACAGAATGTAGGTCAGTACTAATGCAGGTCAATGGCCATGACTGTATGTGTAGACTACTTGATTTCTTTGAGTTTCTTCATCTGTGAGTGGGCAACCAGAAGCTACAGTGGGGGCGGTCAATAAATGATGGCCACTTGCCGGTTTTGTAAATAAAGTTTTATTGGAATACAGCCATACTCATTGTCTATGGCTGCTTTATGCTACAGAGGTAAAGTTGAGAAATTACAACAGAAATCGTACGGCTCGTAAAACCTAAAATGTTTAGCATCTGTCCTTTATAGTAACTGTTTGCCAGTCCCTGGTCTGTGAGGTTGCTGTATGGATCCTAGAAATTATTTAACATAGTGCTTGGTACACGGTAGCTGTTTCGTTAGATCACTATTCAAGTAAGGGAAAGGTTAAGGTCATATAAGCTAGGAAGAAAATGTTTCAACTGCCAAATACTGTTGATCAATGAATCCTTAACCATCTGAGAAGAAGCTCTTGCCCAAAGCGCTTCACTTAGTTGACAGAAAAGATCTTAATCTGTTCTTTACTCTATGGAAAAATGATGCAGGGTAAATGCAAATTAAAGGGACACTGAGATACCATTTCTCATCTATCAGACTGGCAAAAATCTCAAGTCTGACAGCATATTCTGTTGGTGAGGCACTGGGGAAATACTCTCATGCATTTTTACCGGGAGTGCAAATTGTTGAAACTCTAGGGAGTGAAACTTGGCAAAATTAGCAAAATTCCATATAATTTACTCATTGATTGTCCTTGGGAATCTAATCCCTAAGATATCTGGCAAAATCACAAGTATGCACAGGGTTATTCATTACAACATTTTTCTGTAAGAGCAAAAGACCGAAAATAGCCTGAATGTTCCCCCACGAGGTACTGGAAAAGAAGGAGTTAAAGCAAGTTGCTTGTGATCCATTTTCCTCTGATTACAAAGGAGATACTGGGGTTGAGGGAAGAAGGAAAGTGACCTGATTTAGGCTTCTTGTATACATATTAACTAGATCACTGGGCAAAGAGAATAATTTTTTTTTTTTTCTAGGAGAAGAGTCCTCATCAAGCAGGAAAGCCCTGGTTTAGGACGTTATGATAAAAAAATCCTCATCATAGATTGATGAGTTATAACTCTCTGGAGAATGTCACATGAGCTCTTCAAATTTCTTAGGTGTAACCCTGGAGATGTTGCAAAATCATGTTTCCTACTATGTGAGGGACTTGCAAATCTCAATGGAAATCTCATCTATCTCTCTGGGCCAAAAAGTATATATATATATGATATCAAAAAGAAGGATGTGAGGAGCCACATGGGATATCCTGCCTGGTTTTCTCCCTCCATTACCAGTGTCCCTGGTTGCTTGAATCCTTAAAATTATTAGTAAAGCTTGATACTGGATGAGATTCCTGATTTAACCAAGCTCATCCTTTATATTGGCTCATCCACCTAAAGGAGTAGAAACTGCAAGATAATGGAGTGAAGAATACCTATATACACTGATGGGGAATGATTTCTATGATATACTCCTGGTGAAAAAAAAAATCAAAGGGCACAATAATATATATACTATGCCACTCTTCACGCAAGAACAGGGCGAGGATACAGTTATATGCAAGTATCAGCTTGCATATGTGAAAATAAATACTGAAAGCTTAAACCAAAAGCTAATAACCATGAAACTGGGGAAAGAAGAAGGCATAGGATGCAGGGGCAGGGGATGCATGTGACATTTCTCTGAAAACACTTTGTATATATAAAAACATATAATTTGTACTTGGAGACATATAAATGTTATATATTCAAAAATAAAATGAAATTTTAAAAATCCATTAAAATTGAAAAGATTCTGAAACAAATGAACCAAATTATATATAAAAGTTAGAATATGACCACATAGAAAAAAAAAAACTTAAGCAACTTAAGTTTTGAGTCTTTAATTGTACATCCTTAATGTACTATAAAATGAAGACTGAAAGCAAATTTTAAAACTTCATTTAATATTCTTGGGGCGCCTGGGTGGCTCAGTCAGTTAAGCATTCAACTTCTTGGTTTTGGCTCAGGTCATGATCTCATGGGTTGTGAGATCGAGCCCAGAGTCGGGCTCCATGCTCAATGGGGAGTCTGCTGGTGAGTCTCTCCCTTTGCCCCTCCTCCCACTTGCATGCGACCGCAAGCGCTCTCTCTCTCTCAAATAAATAAATCTTTTCAAAAAACAAAAAAATTAAAAACTTCATTTAATATTTTTATTATGAATGGTAATATTAGTGTTTGTATTTAAATATATATATACATTAAAATAAGTAAGTTTTGTTAAGAACAAAGATTTTTAGTGAAAAAGAAAATAAATGCAAATGTGGTACCAGAGAAATTAAAAATTCTGTAAGGCTACGTTTGATTTGGAAATAATGTAAGAATTCAGGTTATTTTTTTATTTAAAAAAGGTATTTTCAGGGTGCCTGGGTGGCTTAGTCAGTTAAGCATCTGCCTTCAGCTTGGGTCATGGTCCCTGGGTCCTGGGATTGAGCCCTGCATTGAGCTCCCCACTGAGTGGGAAGTCTGTCCCTCTCCCTCTCACCCTCACTCTGCTCATGGTCTTGCTCTCTCAAATGAATAAAGAAAAAAAATCTTAAAAAAAATAAAAAAGTTATTTTCTAGCTCTAACATATATTGAAACAGCTCAGAAACATGAAAGTCCAGATATGATGGGTGTCCCTAGTATTTAGACTGTGATTTCAAAATACCATTCTCCACAAAAAAACAGTCTCCTTGCCAGATCTGGAATACTGGATGGGCTTGTAGTTGTACTAGAAACATGGAAACTACCAAAGACTGGTAGTCCTGTGTCAAAAGGACAAAAAGTCAATATGAAGTTGTTCCCTGTGACCAAAAGGGAACAAAGTGGGAATGTAAATGAAACAGGGGGATAGAATAACAAGATAAACAATACCACAAACTGACAAACCCAGAATGCGACACCTTCCAACAATTGACCTGGTTTCTTGACAAGTCAATGACATGAAGAAAAACAAAATGAAGCTGGCAGGGAATTGTTACTTGAGCTGTAACAACAAGCTGGAATGTGTGGGCTTCAGAAGCATGGCGATTCAAACCAGTACCTGCACTATAACATTTTTGAAATGGTCAGGAAATGTAAACATTGACTGGATACTACATGATGCCAAGGACTTATTGTTATTTGTATTGGGCATGATAGTGGCATCATGATTCTGGAAGAAAATACCCACTTTTTTTTTTCAGAGATGTGTCCTCAACCTATGTAGGGACAAAATGACATGATGTTTGAGATTTCCTTTAAAATATTTTAACCCCTACCACCCCAAAAATAAACAAAGGAAGGATGACAAAGTCCTACTGAAACTGGATAATGACATTCAATTTGTTATTCTCTCCCCTTTGCTTCTGTGTTTGTCATAATATGAAGAGAGAATCAAGAGAAAGCTGCTTTGGGAAAAGATTTCACATGAAATGAAGGAGTAACATGATTTTTTTATGCTTTAGGCTGGCCTATGAGATCTGCCCAACTCAAGCCAACCTTCTGCAATAGCCTTCCTGTGAGACCTATGGCCATGGTGCTGATTCAGTGGGAGTTTATGTAGAGAAAGAAATAAATCTTTGAATCAAATAAAAAATGGTACAGGAAATGCCACCACAGTCAGTCTTGTGCTGAGCTATTCTCTCTTGCTACTGGAGAAAGGCATTTTAAAGTATTTTATCATTTCTCTAAGCACTCGGTCAGCTTGATTAATACACGGAAGAACAGGTTTTCAATATGATAAAAAGAACTAGTCAAAATCTGCCTTTAGAGGCGCCTCGTGGCTCAGATCATTAAGCATCTGCCTTCAGCTCAGGTCATGATCCCAGGGTCCCGGGATCGAGCCCCACATCGGGCTCCTGGCTCAGTGAGGAGCCTGCTTCTCCCTCTCCCTCTGCCTCTCTCCCTGCTCATGCTTTCTCTCTCTCTCTGTATCTCTGTGTCTCAAATGAATAAATAAAATTTTTAAAAAAATTTTAAAAAAATCTGCCTTTAGAGTAAAAAAAAGAAATTAAAATCACTTTTCTCTATTCCAATAGCTGTACTGATACGGTGAGCTCCAGAGAAGACACTAAATGCCACTGGGAGGGATCTGTCCCACAGGCTGCCACTGAGTTCCAAGGCAGGTGGGATAGTAACCTTACTGACCCTACCTCGACTTTGTCTGATGTTATAATGAGTCCATTTTAGGACTGCTTTTAGCTAGGAGTGCCATGATCCCAGCTTTCAAGTTGGAGCAGATAAGACCTAACAATTTTGATAACTGGGACGATGTCAATATCAATATACATTGTTTTGTGTGAAAACTATAGAACTGATATGACATAGGCAGTGATAAAGCTAGAAAAGACCAAACGACTTCATGGACTTCTCCAGTTAGACAACTCACCTTTGATGCTCTTTCCTAGTTTAAGAGGATTTTCATGTAAATTCCTCTGTGTGCAGGCAGGGATTTTATAACACAAAGGGTTACTTTGGAACAAACTTGGTGAGACCACTGATTTATCATCAATAAATTACTTAGAATGAAGCAGGGCATGAGAACCTAAAAGTGAAGACATGCTAACACGCTAAACCCTGCTTACCTTTCAAAGCCAATTTGTCGAAACGTCTTTTCCCATGTGGAGCCTACAAACAGAAGGAAAGAACATAATTAATTGATGCACACCACGCATGCAGTTAGTTCTGTCCTGGTTTTGCACATCCTGGTACATACTTGGTTCTAGAGTTAAGTGGGATGAGTTTCCCCTCAGGTGCATTGTTCTCCACCTCCAGTCCCTAAATAGCCCTTTGGAGAATAGTCCACATAACGTGCAGTGTGACAAAGCTCTCCATCATGTTCCTCTGGTCACGCTGCAGGCCACTAAAACATTCTCTAAACGTGTGAATGTGTCACAATAACATGAGTAAAACTCTCCTGTCAAAATTAATGCAAGAGCATAGTGTAAATGGAACTCTTTAAAATTCAACGTTTCGTGGGGCACATGGAAAGGAGATGGATCTCTGAAGGTCCAACTCTCTATACCAGGTGTTTATCTCACCATTGTTGAAGCACAGGATTAACATTTCTTTCTTTTTAAAGCTAAACATTTAAATCAGGAGTCTCTTGAATGCAAAAATACTGTTTCCAGTAACATGATTTGAAGTGTAGTATATCCAAATCCATAAAAGAACAGCTGGGTTTAAAAAAAAGATTTTCAGGGGCGCCTGGGTGGCTCAGCCATTAAGCGTCTGCCTTTGGCTCAGGTCATGATCCCAGGGTCCCGGGATTGAGCCCCACATCAGGGTCCCTGCTCCTTGGGAAGCTTGCTTCTCCCTCTTCCACTCCCCCTGCTTGTGTCTCTCTCTGTCAAATAAATAAATAAAATTTTTAAAAAATAAAGAAAATTAAAAAAAGATTTTCTATAATTTTTTCATGTAATAGTTCTTCCCTACATTATAGGCATAATAATTTTCTGAGTACTTGATATAAAGAAAAGTGCTAATTTTTATCAAAGACTTTAATAAAAACTGCATTAATAAAAGTTAAGGGTTTGTACTAAACCCATAGTTTTATATTTTACATAATCAATGGCAAAATTGTTTTGATTTCAGTAAACACCCACCTAGCCCTAAATTCGTGAGTTGTGCTATGCACTGATTGCTTGATAATCACAGCAGATAATCACTGTCTTTCTATGTAATTTATTTCTGCAAATGGGAAACGGTATTCAGCATTGGGTCTCCAGAGGCAGCTAAAGATCTACCTTGCTCCAGCCAATGTTAACTAGGATGGTGCTATGCTTCTTTCTTGAGAACTCTGCCTCTAACGCTTTACTGTCAGCTGACAACTCAGTGTCTCCTAGGCATTAGTCTTCTGGAAAGACAGGAAGTTATGCAGTATTTTCCCCAGGCCCTCTCTGAGGACTGAGCTGGTCCTAAGAGAACATGAACATTGTGTTTCACTGTGGGCTTTGGGTTCATATACTTGGTTATGATGAAGCATTTTAAGTAAATATGATACATACTAAAGGATTACATTTTGGATATGAATTACACACACACACACACACACACACAAATTTAAAGCAGATTCAGGCTTATCTCCTCAGATGAAGTCACTCTTATCCAATTGAATTCCAATATGCTTTGCTGAGTAGGAGTCAAAGTCATGGAATTTTAGTTAACCAGCCCAGGAATTTCCATGGCTCCTGGTCCAGGGGAGGAGGCCTAGATGAATGTTATCTGTCCTGTGAATCACATGCAAGACAATTCAAAATCCCTATCTCAGGAATTCTTGGAAGACAATTATCCTGCCCCAGAGATACTAGCAATTAAGACACTGGCAAAACATAACATAACCTAGTCAGAAACCACATAAAGACAGCAGGCAATTGTCTGGCCCAAACAGAAAAGTGGGGGAGATTAAGAGTCTCCTGCCAAGTGAGAACCAGACAGTCTGGGCTCAGACCAAGTGGGAAGGGTCTAGGGGAGGCTGGAGTGCTTGGTGAGGGGGTTCAGATGCTATTCTTCTTGACTTGCTTCTAGGGAGAAACAAAGCACCTTTACATTTTTTTCTATATTTCTATTTTTTTCCCCCAGATCTGCTCAGTGTATTCTTAAATCGATGTTTTAAATAAGTTTTTAAGAAAACCCCCCCTTCTTAATAGACTCAATCTATTATCAAGGTAAAATAAAAAGAAATCATTTTGTGATACTGCACTGTCAGGCTTTAAAACATGAAATTTTAATTAAGAAATAGGTTCCATCTTCACATTTCTTAGAAAAGTAAACTTACTCAAATAAACAGAACACGAGTTTTTGTTGTGAAACTTCCAGTACTCCTTAGAATAAACATTTTCAACTAAGCACAGCAGAGGTGGTAGAAAAATGACTTCCTTCTAGTAGCCATATATTAAAGTAATTGATAGGTTAAGCGTCTTACATACAACAGGCCTTCATCTTTGTTTGCTGTTGATACTCTACTAATCATCTTACTATGTTAGGTATAGGACTGAATATATTAAAATATGGTTTCTGCCCTCAAACACCACATACCCTAGGGGTTTGGGTTTTTATGTTTTTCTGTGAGCACTTAGTCATGATGAAATGAGAAACACACAATAAATGGAACAGACATATGCAGATCCCTTGGCACCAAGAATATTTTTGGCAGCTCATTATTCTGTTGTTGGGGAATTCTTTTAAAGCCATTAACCATGTTTTACATGGTAAGGTAATATTATTCTCCTTTGCTGGAGCAGTCCAACAGGGAGAGAAAAGTAGGGAAAACAAAAGTAGCTGGCAGACTTCCTTGATTCAACACTTTTTAAATGAGATTTATAATATGGAGCAGTCTAAAACATGTTACATTCTTCAGGGGAAAGCAAAGGACAGCAACAATGAAGAGAAAAATATATAGCATAGAGAAATGGGCCCAAAGCTTAGAGGGATTTTTCCTTTCCAGTCGTAGATGAAGTTAGAAATAATGAATTATGATTCCTCTCTTCCCAAATGTCCCCTTGATAGCACCAACATCCAACAACAGAACTGAAATCTGGAACAGAGCATCACAGCATCCAGAAGCTACAAACACACCCTAGACTCAAGGTCATTCAGTCTGCCCAGCAAGTTCCTGTATCTTATGTCCTGTGGTCCATGGTGACAAAATGCCCTTTGGCACCCTGCAGCACTGACACTCCGAGGAGGTGGGGGGACTGCCATGCCTAGGAGCTCAGGACATTTCCTCCTCGAACACATCAATCAGCAGTCACTCCTTTACAAACAAAACTCTACCTATCTCTTCTCCCTCCCTCTTTCACTCTCTCCCTCCCTCTCGCCCCCCATTTTCCTATTGGCCTCTGCAGATCCAAGCTCCAGTTCTTGCCATAAGAGAAAGGAGTTATGGAAACTTCTTTTCTTGGGAGCTACTTTCCCCAGACCAATGAGCTGATTCTGCTGGGGGCTCCCAGTTCTACTACCTCTCCTGACCTGGCCCAGCAGGCCAGGAAATCCAGGAGATTGGGGACCCCAGAGCTCTGAACTTCTTTACTTGTCACCCTTTGGGGGCTGTATTCTCCTCTTTCCTTCCTTCTTCATTTTCCTTTCCTTAATCTCCTTGCTATCATTCGTCTGTCACCCTGATCTGGCTATAATATGGAATTCAAAACAATTTTTTAATTCTACAAATTTTTCATGTCCTGATTATTAACTTTAGTAGCACACGAGAGCCTCTAGGAGAAGTTATATCATCAAGCAATTTCCCACACGACCTTCCGTCCAGGACCTGTGACTTTCCTTATGTTAATGTTGTTTAGCACTCAGCATGTCCAGCAGGAGTTCAGTCTGTACAAATACACACAGACAGAAGGCCACGTGCCAGTATGTCACTTGAAGATAAGGGGACAGGGCTGATTCATTTTTACTTCTTCTAATCTTTTGTAGTAGTTGTTTAAAATTGCAGGGATTTACCTGTCCCCTGAAACCAGACATATGAGTCCCAGGGTTTGCAACCATTACAACCTTTCAGTTTGTAATTTTCTGTTTTTCATAAACATTAAAGAAAATGCAAAAATCTATCTTTATGTCATAAATTGGTTACTTGTTTTATTATCACATTTCTTCTGTGATTACTATTCTCAATCATTCTTTCAATCAACTTGTTCAGTTTCTAATACAAGAAGAAAGAAACTGAATTTTTCCTCTAGGCTTCATAATGCAGTGGTGAAACTGGTAGCCAAATGAGGCAGAGATTTTCGGCAGTTTTATACCAGGTATGTCTCAGATGTTGAGAGCCACTTGAACTTGGACCTGCACCTCTGCGTTTTTCAAAATAATTAGCAGAAAAGGACTAATAATTCATAGAAGTGGTAGATTTTTGCCAGCACATTCCTATAAAATGGAAGTATTTTTATATATCACAGGACCTGCCAGGCCGCTGAACATGTGACCTGGCACAGAAAATGGTGATCAAACACAAATATCCAGAAATGATACCACTTCGAAGTTTTCTGGTGGAAGCTCCATTTACATTATTTTTAACTCTTTTTTTTAAAGATTTTATTTATTTACTAGAGAGAGAGAGAGTGAGAGAGAAAGCACAAACTGGTGGGGAGAGGCAGAAGGAGAGGGAGAAGCAGACTTCCCACTGAGCAGGGAGCCCAATGCGGAACTCGATCCCAGGACCCTGGGATCATAACCTGAGCTGAAGGCAGACGCTTAACCCACTGAGCCACCAAGGCGCCCCTATATTTAACTCTTTGAAAGATTTTCACATCTACTCTGTCAAGATTTAACCATGCCTCAAATGTTGACCATAATGTGAAATTCTAGGAGAAAAGTAGATGTTCCCAATGAGCCAGTAGTGACATTTTACTTTGCAAATATTAAGATGCTCTGGTGTTGAATTGTAGCTAAAATCTATTAAACCACAGAAATGGCTGCTCTAATGAATGACATGAACCCAAGTAATGCAACTTTCCCAGCCAGTGAGCATGACTGCAGCACTTTGGGTTAAATGGTGAGACCTAAAAATTTTTTGAGTCCTAATTCCCAGATGAGATTTGTCATTAATTGGTTAAAAGTAACTGTAAAAGATAAGAGATAAGAAAAAAATCTTCACCATCCCTTATTTAATAATTTTCATATTAAATGACCTATATATTTTTTAAATCATTTTCACCTCTACCTAGTACTCTTGTAATGCCCATCATCTTCTGCTCTGTCATTAGTAAATAGATGACACACCCCTTTAGTACACAGTAATTGTCATTCAGTTGCATACTTGGGTTTTCATTTCACTTACCCTTTGTCAGTTCTTTTCATAATATGCCTTAATTTTACTTCATCTACGGTCGATCGTTCATAAATAAGGGTCAGAAGTCTTCATTGTCACTAACAATATGGTGTTTATATAGAACATATGATTGACAGTACGCTTTTCAAAATAAACAGCTTTATATTTTTCCTTACTTGTAAAATAATATATAGTTGACCTTGAACAATGTGGGCGTTAGTGGTGCCGAGCCCTGTGCATTTGAAAATCCACATATAATTTTTGACTCCTCAGTAACCTAGCTACTAATAGCCTATTATTGACTGAAACCTTACCAGTCACATTAACACATATTTTGCATGTTACATGTATTCTATACTGTATTCTTACAATGAAGTAAGATAGAGAAAAGAAAATGTTATTAAGAAAATCATAAGAAAGAGAAAATACATTTACAGTACTATAGTGTATTTATTGAAGAAAATCTGTTTGTGAATACACCTGCGCAGTTCAAAACCATGTCGTTGTTTAAGGGTCAACTATAGATCATGACAAAACATGGAAATACTTATGCTCTTTTATTTTTGCATAAACACCCCTACACACTAAGACTCTCACATTCATACTTGTACATATAAAATAAGGGTCATCCTATTTTGAAACTTGTTTTAATCACTTAGTAATATATAATGTAACTCTTTCCATGTCAATAAATATAGGCATGTAACCATTTTATTACCCATATAGTATTCCATATTTTTTAAAAAATGCAAGTCTTTATTAATATTTATATTCTATCTACACTTTTGCTATTAACCATAAGAATGTGTTGAATACCTTTAACATGTATCTTTGAACATTTGTTCCATTAGTACTTCAAGATAAATTCCTAAAAGTAGAATTAATATGTCATGATATATGTATATAGAGTATATATTAATATATATAAATGTATATGCATATAACATGCATATATGTGCATCATATTTGATAGTATTAATTAAAATTTTGATTTTATTCAAATTTTATTCAAATACATGTTCTTGATTGAATTCAGTTTATGAATCATTTTACCTTTTATAAAACATTTTATTTTAATTTACATTTTCATAATTAGTAATGAAATTAAACAAATTTCCTAGGTTTTTAAGATTTTAATGTTTTGTATTATGAATTGCTTGTTCATGTTCACTGTCCATTTGCCTATTAGATATTTGTCTTTTATCTTATTGATTTATAACAACACTTTATATATTAGAGTTCATAATCCCAAATATGGTAAGTCTACAGGAAATGCATTTCCTTTGTAGGTTAAAAACCTGAGTACTTAATTATTTTATTTTCCTGAATAAAACTGTTAAATATTTGCATTATTAATCAATTTCTATCATTTGAGCTTTTCAATTTTTCAATTTGCAAGTTTGTTGCCCCAGTAGGTGGGAACAAATGTTACATTTGTTTCTTTGTATCCAAATATCTCAACTCCAGGAGGTCTTGAATGAGCATAATACATGTTTTATGCTGTCATCTGAGTTAACTGGTCAGTCTGAAATAAAACTCATTACCAGTATTCACTCTTTGTGAAGAGTAGGACAAGCCTATTCAGAAATATTCGGCAAGTCTATTCACAAATATGCCACACTCTCCTCTATGAATGGAGGGTGTTACAACACCATAAAAGATTTTCTTTTGAAAAATTATCTTCAAGGTACTCTAAAATGAAATGTAACTCCTAAATAATTAATCTCCTCATCAAAAAATGGATTTTTAAAGATAATTGTTGAGCACAAAATTTCTGGTTTAAGATTGGATCTTGGGTGCCTGGATCGCTCAACTGGTGGAGCATTCAACTCTTGATCTCAGGGCTGTGAGTTTGAGCCCCACATTGGGTGTAGAGATTACTTAAATCTTAAAAAAAAAAAGATTGGATTTTATTGGCAGTCCATGATGTTTCTTCTACCAACATCCCAGTCAGATAGCCATGGACACACTGGAAATGAGACACACACACACACACACACACACACACACACACACACGCATTCCAGAATAAATCTATTTTCAAGAATCTCAGAGGATCTTTCACAAGTAGGTCAACTGAACTGAATTGTGAAACTCAGCTTGTAGTGTTCTGTGCATTTGTCTCCCATGGAAACCAAACAAACCAGCCAGCCCTACAGAAGGTAAAAGTATGTTCCATTCTCTTCCCACCATACTCCCCCTGGTTCCGAAACACAGATCCATAGAGAACAGGAAGTGGAAGTTGTACCTTCTCTGCACAGAATGCCTCTTCCTGAGGAGGCCAGACTTCTTGTCCCTGTCATGGTCACCATCACCCTGCCCTCACCTGCCCTCCCTGCCTTCCAGATCTTTCCACATCTACTCCAACCCTCAGAAACTGATGCGTGCACGCGCGTGTGTGTGTGTGTGTGTGCATGTGTGGAAAGTGATAGACAGGAGGTAAGGGAATCAGGCCCCCTAGGCCCAGTACGTTTTAAGGCACACAGTCCTCATCAGGGAAAAGTTATAGGAGTACTTAGGGTCTGAAAATCCCTGGCAATTACCTATCCTGAGAACTAGAAATAGCCTAAATATTCAATGATTATAAAATGATTATATACACTATTAATACACAGTGGAATAGTATATAACATTAAAATTAGATTTCTAAATAGAAACTGATGAGATAATGAGACTCAGATCCTCCATAGAACTTAACAGAAATTGTAGTTGATGTGATGTCCCACATATTCAAACCAAGATTTCCATGATGCCAAATGATTTTGGGGGTTGGGAGGAGCCAGGGCAAGGCTATGGAAGTTCTACTAAACTAAAGAGGGAGGGAAGCAGTGTGAGCAGAGAGGAAGGATAGAGCCAGATTCCTTAGCGGCCATGAGAGGAGAAGACTCTGAGCAGGGAGAGGACACTGAGACCACAGGAGACAGACGAAGGAGAATGCTGTGGACCATCTCCGCAGCAGAGCACGTGCCACGCAGTTCATACAGCACTCTTTAAAGAGGGCAGGGAGTGAGGAATGTAAGCAATGGATATACAAAAAAGCATCCTGGATGATTGCCTACTTGGATAACTGCAGTCACTATACAGTCCATACATAGATTACTTTTTTCAGGGAATGATGTTATGTAGAACACTGAAATTATACAAATAAAGCCATCTGTTTTAGACAAATTAGAAAATACTTAAGAATCCTGCCATGTTCTTTATGATGAAGAACAACCTTTATTGTGGAAGCTTAGAATGCAGGGCTGCCTCTGAATTGGCCCCATGATATGCTCTGAAATCAACTTTAAAAATCAACCTTTTATGTCCATGTTTGTTTTCTCATAAAAGTTGACTACAGAAGACATTCCAGTAATGATAATTTCAGCTGTTTCAAAGCCAAATGAATGGGAGTTTCCTGCACAGCCTCATAAGTGAGGCATTTGCCCAGAAAACTGCTTGAATTTGACTTCGGACTTTTAGCCTACTGCACTGTGATAATGTGCCCATTCCCTAGCTTACTTGAAACTCTTAGATGCTTGCATAAGATTCCATTCCTGCTCATTCTTATAGGAACCTCATGATATGACTTGAGATAAAAACTTAATGAAATAAAGATATACATGAAACCAACTAATGAATGGAAAATCACTAGGAAGTACTAATTCTTAAATTCACAGTCTGCAATCCACCTCTGGTGGTGTTCAGCTTTGGGGAATATAGTGCAAATATATTCATGAGCAGCTGAAAATTCATGAGCAGCCCATTATAAGAAAGGCCTGAGTTCCAGCAGGAGACCAAGTTAGAGCATCGCCTTAAAGAGGGCATCAGAAGCCTGGTCATCTCAGTCCTCGTAAGTCACCACATCTTCAAGTTAATATTTAGTTCACATGTAGTTATTTTCTAGGCCTCAAATATAAAATTGTGCATTTCAGAGTCAATGATGCACAGCTTTTATCCTTTCCTAAACTAGCTTGCTATTTCATATACTTTGACTAGACCGCACCAATGATGCCAATTTCCTTCCATTTTGGGGTGTCAGTTTCTTTCTCCATACTCCAAAGATGGAGTATCTGAAATTTTGGCAGGACAGTAACTTAGCCCCAGCAGCAAAATAACGTTGGCCTTGACTCCCTTCCCTACTACCTGTCACGGTCAGGTGGTGTACTCACTTTAGGTCTCCAGGTTAGTTGAGGCATCTCTAAAATGAGATCAGCAGCACCTTCACACAAATCTGATGAGGACATATACTCAAAGCATCTTCTTGGTGTCTGGCATAAAGTCGGTGGTAGATAGCTGGTAGTCACTATTAATACATGGTTCTTGACTAGAGTTGAAATGTACTGCCACAGTGCAGACAGTACTTGGGAGCCTGAGAACTTTAACTGCACAGAATAACCAAAGCCCAATTTTCCCCTTGTCCACACACACACACACACACACACACACACACACACACACACTCAGACTTCCAGAAAGGCATGCATTGAATGTATACAAATAAGCTTTAGCATCATTCCTCTTTGTAATTGGCACATCATTATGTTTTGTGGTCGGTTTCAGTTAATCCGTGTTGTAGTACATAGTTTTCCTTTTAGTGTGTGTTTGCCAAAACTCTCCTAAAATTATCTTAGGGGAAAGTGAATGAGTATTTAGGTTAAACCCATAAATAGCTTCATTCATTTAAACTTAAGTCCTTCAGAAAGAGCTTACCAAGCGAATACAAGTATTCAAATTAGTGTTTATGAGGTTGTCCCTGAAAGATACACATGAGAACATGAATCACGTGGGAGAGCTCTTGTTATTTCCTATGCTGCTAGCCCCAGGCCTACGTCACACCCACAAAAAGAGGTGGTGGAATAATGAAATGCAAAGTTGACCTACAAGATCTCTTTAAAAACAAGTGCATTTCATTCTGCATGGAGCACTGGGTGTTATGCACAAACAATGAATCATGGAACACTACATCAAAAACTAATGATGTAATGTATGGTGATTAACCTAACAATAAAAAATTAAAAATAAAAAAATAAAAACAAGTGCATTTTCTCCACTAAAAATGCACTTACAGTATTCTTCTGAGAGAAGGAAGAAGAAGATAGAGTTAATTCAGTTTTCTTATTTCCCAGTATTTATAGAACATTGGCAAGCATTTCAATGGAGGATGCTTAGTTTCCCAGGATGAAGATTTTCTCTTTTATGTTCCTTTGGGCGTCTTTTATGACATTACAGTTCCTTTGTATGGTTTGGGGCTTTCTTTACACTAACTACAAACTCCCCTTTGCCAGAAGCGTGTGCCAAGGAGTGATGTTCACTTGTAAAAATTAAATAAAGCAACACTGGTGGACATTTTGATAGCTAGAAATTTTATGACAAAGAAAAACTTATGAAGCATATTTAGTTTAAAACTGCAACGGCAGCAGCTGAGTCCTTGTTTCCTCTGAACATGGGTCAAATATAAAGTGCAGACAAAAGACGATCATACCTATTTATTATATAGAGTGCTAGGTAGCTTGTAGTTCCTCATTTTTAATACAGTTGATAAAATATATACTATTCTATGTCATAAAATATTTAATGCATGTAGAGAAATCTCCTCTCGTCCTCTGTCACACATTTTAAAACTTTTATTTCAAGATTACCTTAATCCTGAGAACACTGCATATTTCTAAATGATTCAGGCTATAATTATTTTAATTATCTTTGCTGTTAAATGTCAGATATTATCTTTGGGTTAATATTATGGAAATAAAATGCACTCATTCTTTAATAATACCCATGAAAACAGGTAAAAGTAAGATATTCATTCAATTTATTCAATAGACTTTATCAAACTCTAATACATGCTAAGTAGTGGTAATATAGCAGTAAACATGAATCTTACTTTTACTGGGGTAGAAGTAATAAAAATAATCAGGCTATATACATACACATACACATACACATACACATACACATATATGTCCACATGCATACATACTATGGAGAAAATACAGAAGAGAGTAGGGTTAGGGAGATAAAAGTGCTATAGATTTAAAGATTTATTTATTTGAGAGGGAGAAAGTATGAGTGGGGGGGAGGGACAAAGGGAGAGAGAGACAACCATCAGGCCAACTCCCCACTGAGCATGGAACCCAATTCAGAGCTCGATTCCAGGACCCCAAGAGATCATGACCTGAATCGAAATCAAGAGTTGGCTGCTAAAGGGACTGAACCACCCAGATGCCCCCAGAGTGCTACAGACTTAAAAGGATTTAAGGATAAAAGTGTTAAGTAATAAATGAAGGGTTTATTTATAATGAAGTGAAACTTTTATGTTTTTAAATATTTTTGAGCCATCTTCAAGGTGGGTGATAAATTGGAATCTAAGGTTTGACTTTATGGTGGCCCTCTTTCATTCTAAGTTAGCCACATCCTCCTCAACTGGCTGCCAGTTTTACTTAGAGAAATACTAACACTGATTTTTTTCATTTCAGATACTGGGAAGTGCCTCCCCAGGACTCCCTCTCTGATTCAGTTTGCACTCCAGGGTAGAGCCCCATACTGGGAAAGGTACAGTGAACAAGCGTCTTCCAATGCCAGCTTGAGCGAGGAGGCTGAAGATCAGGGTTTGGCCCCCAGGGACATTTTTCAGCTGACCGCAGCCCGGGGAGGAGGGGTGTGCTGCAGGCAGCCGGCACCTGCTCCGGGCCTCTTCCTAACTCCAGTCAGTGCATCACATCCATAGCTTGGCGTCACCCATGGTTGGGGTAGGTCCAGGTATTTATGCCATGGAAATCGGTAAATACTACAAAGCAGGTGGCTTTCCCTCAATATCTGGTTGAATGTCAAATTCCCCAGTGCACCACTAGTTGGGACATGTTCCTGGTGGCCATCTTAGCACCTGGAAAGGCTCACTTCAATCAGACAGATGGAGTAGGTTAAAATAGGGGGCTTTGAGAATCTGGGCCCACTAAATCAACTAGAGAGAAAAGCAGTTATAATGAACCCAACTAGGTAGACACTTCAGTAATCCAGACTTCCACTGGATGCTAAATTGTGCACTTTTTCCCTCCAGTACTCTGCTTTCATGAAAAAAGAAATAATTGAAACAAACTGAAAGGCCAGATTTCATGAAAAGAATGGAGTCCAGGCTATTTCCTGCCCCTTCAGCAAACACCTTCATCCTTTCTCCGGGATCGGCTTGCAAAGATGAACAGCCACCGTGACTCTGAGATGTTCTTATTGGAGCAAGCAGACAAGAGCTTCACGCAAAGCTCTGCAATGGCAGGAGTCTACAGGGCTATCAGCTGCCTAGAAGACACAAACTGGACACTCTATGGGACTCATCCTTCGTTTTCCTGAGGTCTTACTGTAAACGACTAAGTATGCAGCCTGACAACTAAACGCACACCCCACACCGCACAGCCCCCATCCAATCTGCTTTTGTGAAAAAAACAATGAAAAGGTTTTACTCATGGCTGTTTTTCACTCAGTAGCCACCAGGAAGGAGGGACAGGCATGTGCTTGTCATCTGGGTCACACACAGGAGAAGGAGGCAAGCTGCAAACTTCCTGAATGTCCTCCCTGTGCATCCTCTGTTCTCCCCAGAGACCGGCAGCCACTTTTCCAAGTATTGTTATCAGATTCTCTCAGATGTCAGGATTTTCTTTTCTTTACTTTTTTTTCTTTTTTTAACAGAGATCTCTTTTGAAAGTTTGAGTTCCTGGCCCAAATAAGCATCTGTGGAGGAACTCTGCTTTCCACACAGAAACTTGAAATTGGTTAGCTGGGGATCTCCATGGGGAGTTTCCAGGCCCCAGATAGGGGAGGGGTCCTCAGGCTCCCCCCACTCCCCGAGCAACGGGGAGAGGCTGACGGAAGACAGTTTTGGAGCAGCCAAGCCTTTGCTTCAGAATCATGCTTTTTACTGATAAATACTGTGAACACTACATTCACATTTAAGAATGTCTGACTAATTTCTTGGCACAGAGCAGAATCCCCGAGTTTTAAATTTGAACCAGTTGAAAAGCAATCAATGCACATTTAAAGCATGCAGCAAATATCAGGCATTTTAAAAGTAGATAGATAGATGATAGATAGATAGATGATAGATAGATAGATAGATAGATAGATAGATAGATAGATAGATAGATACTGTTTTTTTTTCAAATATGAGGCATTGAGTAACACCTAAAATTTTAAGGGCAAAGCTTTCTTGGACAAACTGCAGAATTTTCCTTTCTGTGGTTTTCCAGTAGTCCAACTCAAATCAAGCCAGACTAACACTTGCAGACATAAGTTTTCTGGGGGCTGATAACTATAGCAGACTTCCTTTATTTTATTGTATACTCTCCATGCTTTAGGTCAAATTGGAGATATAAAAGCTGCATTTTTAGGGGAATAAAATGTTTATGACGAGGGCAGGAGACCAAAGCCCAAAGAACTTAGACGTGGATTAATGTATTTAGTCTAGGGAGGATTCAGAATTTCATAAGCATCTGCTTCCTTAATAACAATACCATACCTTTGCATGGCGACCCGGTTCCTAGAACAGCCTTTCAGATGGGACTTCACATGGAAGCATTAAGGGCAAGCTCACACACACACCAGGAGGAAAGAGGACAGAGTCGCTTCATTATGCTCTGCGGTGATTTCTCTGCTTCACCACGTGCTTCTCACTTCCCCTTTGAGGGGAAGGAGCCAGGGTCTTACTTTATTTTTTTAAATCCTCAGTTCTTAAACAGTGCCTGGCACATAAATGCTATAAATAAACAATGAAGAAGGGGTATTGTGAAAGACTAAATGTGATCAGCATGGAACAAATGATTTAACGGGTCCCTGGTCTCAATGCCATCGCATTCAGGCCCACAGGGACAGATTGGAACCAGGAGATCTTTCTAGATCTAGCATCACAATAGACAAAAGTTCCCCTTATTTATTAGTGACCTAAAGAGATCTGTGGTCACCTTCCTTAGAGCATCCATTTGTCCCCTCTTTTACTGGCCAAGACCTCTCTTCCTAGGCCGTAATTCAGAGCAAAAGAACATTTGGAAATAGCCCTATGAAGCACTGGGAATAAAAGGTGCCGGGTAAGACAAGTCTGGTCACAGTGTCTCAAAGCTAAACATCGCACTTTCCTATTTCTGCAAAACTTTCACAACACTTCACCTTCATCCCTGTTTAATGGTTTAATTCAGATGCATTAACAGGAAGAGAAAAAAAAAAGATTCTTGGTTTGTCTTAGTGCTGACTCAAAAAGATTTACAGGGCTTTGCTGAGGTTTTGGCTGACTGCAGCCTCCCAGCTGCTGAAAAGGTATCCATGCATCAATCTTTATGTAAACACTCATAGCATTAACCACGGCTGCAATGTAAATTGGAGCCACAGAAAATATTCTTGTTTCTGTGATGAGGTAGAGCATCGCAACTGACTGCCCCGCTCAAATATATAGAAGCTCAGTAAAAGAATCTGGAACAAGGTGTGATACGAGCCTCAAATGCTTGCAGACATCGCTAATGCATTCTTGTGCCTGGTGAACGGGGACATCCACCACAGGCTGTCTTCCCCTAATGCATTCAGAATGGGGCAGAACGGACACGGGGCAAAGAAGGTCTGAATGATTTTGACTGGATTCCTACACCTATTCCTGCAGCTGCAAGTAAGACTGGAATGTTTGAACAAAAGAAGAAAAAGCTCTCACTGGTTGCTCAGTGTAAACAATAATTGTTGCGTTTCAGCAGTATCACATTTGGGGGCCATTCCAAGTAAGGCACAGGTAGGTTGCTGGCTGCACACACACTCACCTCTGAGGGGCTGGGAAGCAGAACTTTACTGGTGAGGTGGTGAGAGGAGACTGTCCCCACCACTCTCTCAGACCTCGTTCACTGCCTGCACTTAGGACAGAGGCTGTTATTCTCACCCATAGTTTTTTTTTTAAAGCTCTTCCACAGTGTTTAATGGAGTTTGACACAAACTGGTAAATGGATGGAAAGTCAGAGTAAACATATGCTTGACCCAAGGGGATCTTGAGTTTTACAAAGTTCTAGTGGCTTCTTAGCTGGAGGTGAAGGAGGGAACTAATATTTACCAAGCCCCCAGTACATGCACGAATGGATGGACACCGTCTGTTCATAGTCGCTTTCGCAGGTTCTCGCTATACTTTGGAGAGAATAAGGTTGTAACTCTAAGATACTATTTCAAAAGCAAATATCTAGGGAGCTAGTAAAGATAAGAATTTTATAATTCTGTTATAAAGCTCAAATGTGCCTTAGGTTCAGAGAAAGAGGTGTTGGATGTCCCTTAAGGTAATCTCCTAACTCCTCAAAGCGCCACAGTGTGATAATCAGGAATGTTTTGCTTGATCTTTCTCAGCCCTTTTACTTTTAGTTTAAAACGGAGAACAGTTCATTTTAAATTGCAGAACTTCACACCGACTGCCCTGGACTTCAATGATAAAATCAAGAACTCTATGATGTAACTGTATTAAACATAAGTTGCTTGTGATTTGGGAGGGTCTGAGGTGTAGATCTCAATTGAATTATCATTGTAGGTCTCTCTTCCCTATTTATCTGCCATCGAACTATCTAAACATGTATCGACCTATAATTTTAATAAGTTCTAGAATTTAATATTTTCAAAGGATCTTTCCTTATAGCACAAATAATGGATATTCATTTAATTCATGAGTATCCCCACCACCTAGAAATTAACCATTGTTAATGTTGGTATATATCCCTCTGGACTTCTTATTGATCTGTGGGGTGTGTGTATGTGTGTGTGTGAGAGAGAGACAGAGAGAGAAAATCATATACACTGTTACATAATGTACTTTGCTTAACTTCATGTGGTAAAATGTGTCCCATCAACATATATTCTTAAAATTCCAGTGCATGGATGTACCCTAATTTAATTAGCTAGTTCTTTTTGATTAGACATTTAGGCTGTTTCAATCTTTTATTATTATTATTATTACTAAATTATCAAAAAGGCTGTGAGTATGGCCACCCTTCTGCATATCATATATATATGAAGATATATAGAGATATATATAGATATATCTCCTTAGATAAAGAAATAGCAAGATATGGGCATGTTTCCATCTTTTAATACTTTCAACTAAAAATGCCCTCTGAAAATCACATTAATTTATAAGTCAAGCCACATTAAATTGATGATAGTTGACAGAAATTTTGGCCTATAAGAACCATTTCATATGACGCAACATACCAGAAGCATAACATTTTGAGAAGAATCTTAATAACCCCACTTCATAAATGTATTCAGTCATTTGGAAAACGTGAGTGGGGCAGCTAAGCATTACATCTGGCCCTGTGTATAAATCAGTGAGCACACCACCCATGGTTCCTGCCTGTTTGCAGCTTATAGTCCAGAGCAGAAGATAAGCAATAAGACAATTAGATGATTAAAGATTAAAGCAAGTTTTAAGAAGTTAAAAAAAAGGTGGGGGAGAGAATACTTTAAATTGTTGGGAGGGAAAGAGGCATTTAGGCAGAGCAGACAAGGTGCTGCCGGAAGACCTTCCAGGCAGAGGCGACAGGAGGGAGAAGACCCAGAGCACAGTCGTCTATTAGCACCTTTGAGAACTTGCTGGATGCAGGTCAGAAGGGCCGAGAAAGTCGTAATCAGGGGACAAGACTGCAGGTTGCAGGCGGGAGAGCAGAAAGGGGCCATTTGCTTTTTACATCTTTACCAATTCTATAGGTAAAAAAATGTTACCTCATGTTTCCATTAATTGCAATTTCCTTAATCCTAATGATATGGAACTTCTTTTCACATTACATTGGCCAGAAAAAATTTAAAATTCTTTTTAATTGCCTGTTTTTGTCTTTTCTCTATTTTTCTTTGCTTTTTCCTTTTTTCCCTCTATTTTTCTATTGGAGTAATCATTTCCTTATTCATTCCTAAGATTACATGTTAATAATTTTTCATTTATTTTGCAATTTTTTCTCTAATTGTTATCTTTCAACATGGAATTGATTAGTGTGTGCTGTGCTCCATGCTGCAAAGGTCCCTGTCCCCGTAGTCAGGGGACAGACTACATCAATCACATCATCTGTCATTTATTTGAGATGATGGAATTATACCTTCTCTCTATCCATCCAACACACTTCTTGGAGAGATTTGAGAGCCCTACATATGACCACCGTTTGTCATGCAGACATGTAATGAAAGGATCTTTTCCTGAGTTCGAATTCAGGTGAACTGGTGGCACGATGTAACTATTTTTCGAAGTCTGGAAGAATGCCAGCCTGTAATTAAGGCCCTCCGTGACTGCATTAGCCATTTTATACCACCATCAAGTTTCCATTAAAGGGTTTTTCTAAGGAAAATTAGTGAGTGCCCATTGAAAACTCGTCATGTTCTCTGTCCCCCAGCAGAATTAACCACTGTAATTTCCCAGGACCTACATGGAGGACGGCGGCATTATGACCCCTCCCTGTCAGGGGGAGCGCTTCAGCCCCTCACCGACGTGTCCCCAGGAAGCTGACTGAGGTCAAAGACAGGCCAAGGTGAGCACTCGAAGCCCACGTGACCCTCATGGTGCATGTATTTCAACAGAGGGCATGGACAGAGAGTTCTGTGGTCCCACTCCCACCCCAAAGCAGACAGAAAAATCCACTTTAATTCTTGCATGGAAATTACAGAAAGCATCTGCTAATATGCTAAGGCATTCTGACTAATTTCAGTGGGTACTTAGTCTTATGCAAAGATTGAGAAATGAGAAGTGCTAGGAATTGTCAATATTATAAACATATTATATATTTACTGACCATATATTACTTTTGGCAAACATACAATGCCCTCATTGGTAAAATTTTTTGAACTGTGTTAGGCCTATTGGGCACAACAAAGAGCGTCAAAACCTAAACATCCGGAAAAATCACTTAATTTAATAACCAACTCTCCACTCCTCTTGAGACCTGCTCCAATAAGACAATTTCACCTTGGGTCTGTCTTATGAGCCCATGCTTTAACTGCCCCCTATCAGCATCTAAAGAAATCAAAAATCTTTCTTCTTAAATGACTTCCTTCACCCCTCTTTCCTACCTTCCTTCTTTCCTTCCTGCCTTCCTTCCTTCCTTTTCTATTTAATAAGCCATTTTATAGCACTTAATATGTACCAGGTATTACTGTAAGCCTTTACAAATATTAACTCATTTTATTAAATCCTCAGATCTCCTCTGTGAGATAGAGACTCTCATTAGATCTGTTTTACAGATGTGGGAGCTGAGGCCACAGAGAGGTTAACTAACTTGCCCTGAGTCACACAGTCACTGTGGAAGGGCCAGGATCCAGCATAGGCCATCTGACTCTGATGTTCTAACCACCATGCTACTGTGCTGTGGTTCCCCTGGTAAACAGCTGTGCATGTCTCTTGTAATAAAAAAAAAAGAAGAAGAAATAAAACAAAAAAAGCATGTCATTTTTTTAATAACTGAAGAGAATATCATGGTAGAATTCCTAGTTTTCTATTTGGGGACAGTGCACTGTGCATTCCCTATGGTACAACTGTGCTCGTGAGGAGGAATGTTTACTTGGCTAGAAGAAGCCTGGATTAGTTAGCCGGCAGTTGACAGAGAGGAAGGGAAACTTGACAACTCTTGCGAACATTCTAGTGCAGTGATGCTGGAGAGAAGCTAGGCTGCCCAGTGCTACTCAGAGAGCAAAATTAGAAGTCATCGATGAAAATGACAGCAAAGGTTCGTGTGACTCCTTCTCCCATCTAAGTACTAACCAGGCCCGACCCTGCTTAGCTTCCGAGATCAGACGAGATGGGGCGCGTTCAGGGTGGTATGGCCATAGATCGTGTGACTCCTTCTAAAAGGACACCACTTCTGAATTAGACTCTGTGAACGGTGATGTGGATAAAATCCCATGAAGCAGAGCACCCTGCAGGTCTTCCAAACCTAAGATTTCATGAGAAGGAGATTTACTGCACATTAACAGAAACCTGCAACATTAGAACTGTGAACAAATTCTGGCTTCAGTCAAGGCAAACTGTTCGAAAAGCAATCTGGGTGGCTGATTCAAGAGCCGGGACTCTTCATTCTATGGCCGGTCAAACCCACCTCGCCGCCCACAGCTTATTGAGCCTTCGCCTGTCTCCAGGACAACTGTGGCCACTGCTCTGCCCACTGCCTCGACAGTGGCAGCACCCTGCCCGTGGCACCCCTCAGAGCACCGGGCATGGCCCAACAGGGAGCTCTGCAGCTCACGTTTACCTGGAAGGAGATTCCAAGTCTCAACACTCTCTCCTTTCTATCACTTTTGAGGACAGATTCAGTGGGGTGTCCTCATGGGTGGTAATTCATTTAAAATGGTCCCCTTAAAGACCTTATTTTCCACCCATCGACCCTAGTTGATGTCTTTGAGGATGTCTTGTCTTTGAGGATGTCTAGGAGGCCGATTCTAATGACTTCTTGGAGCAACAGCAGAGAGGCTCCGTGGTGGGACATTCAGCACTGTAAGCTGGCACCTGCTCTCCCCACAACTCTCTCCTGCTAAAAATGAGGCTTGCTTTCTTGGAGCACGAATGCTTCTCCTGGGGCCCTGCCTTACTTTCTGTTGGAATAGTTTTCAGATCAGAGTTCTGAAATTGCAACATCTCAATGCCTTTTTTTTTTTTTTTTTCTTCTTTAAAGTAATGCAAACTTTACAGCTCATAAACCTTCATTGGATTTATGAAGGTGGAGCTGGCTTTGGAATGTCTCCTGGAGTCTGTGCATATTGAGATCGCTTTTGAACCCACTCTACAGAAAGGAAAGAAAGAAAAAAGAGAGTCTTAAAGTCACAGCAGGGAGGTTTCATCTGGAGCCTGGCTGGAGCAAGCCCTCAGTGCAGTGTCACCGATCTAAAAGCCCCTCACCCGTCCCTTTCTTTCTGCTGATGTGCTGGTAGGTGTTAACCCTCCTGACCAGGGGAAGTTCAAGGCCTGGCAGCTATGTTGCAGAAGTTTTGCCAAGATTAAAATACCTGGGGCTAGAATTAACAGTCTCTGGATGTAGGAAGGAAACAGTCAGATGTCACCTCCAGGCCAGGCAATCAAAAACTTAACCCAACAGAATACATCTTCGCTAGAGATAAAAACAAAACGCTGCCGACACTGAGTTCCGCTTTCAGGAAGGCGTAGACACAAACCAACAGCACACTCCTGTCAATACCACAGCTTTTCTGGCTTGAATCCTGTGAGGATCCTCCCCTTGAGCTCCCTCCTGGCGGACACCCCCAGCCCCTTGACATCCCCGGAGACCTGGGCAGTTTTTAAAACTTGTTTAGAATGCTCGTTTTAGTCTACTCTGGTTTCTCCACAACGACGACTTCTAAACAGACAAGCCAGCTTACTGTCATCAAGAGAAATGAATATTTAGTTTACGAAGAGTAAACTATTTGCTAGAAAATTACATGTAATGACCAGGAGATGGCACGAAATTAAACACAGCTCCTGGAGGCAGCTGAATGGAGCCCTGCCAGGAGCTACTATGGGAATGAATGAAAAGCCACCTCCCATTTGTTTGGTACTTTACTGAGTTCAGTGTTCTTTCCTACCAAACACTAGGTTGCATTTGGCATCTTGACGGAGGCATCCTAGACCTACCTATTGGAGATATGCTCTTCAAACCAGCTTGTGCACATGACAGCTTCGTGTGTTCTAAGCCTATAATGCTCACAGAGAGCTTCATATAGGGAAGAAAGGGTCAATGCTGATCTTGTGGCTGGGATTGGACAGATTCTGGGACTTATGGCAGATTTCCCTAAATTTCTACATGTTATCTCCCCTATGGACAGAGCTAGTGCATCATAATGTTGTCTTTAAGCTCCGTGTGATATGAAAACAATTTAAAAATAGCCCTCTAGTAGAGTCAAAACTGGATTTCCACAAAATCAGATTTTTTTTCTTTATTCCTCTCATTTTACTAGTGTTCTGTCTCCCAAATTGTGAGAAGTGGGAACTCCCTTCCAAGCACCTAACCTTCCAGCCACTTCCAGTTCCTCTTGAGCAATTTCCTGGGTTCTAGATGTCCTTCTTGTCATCTTCCCTGATGCTTTCTTGAACTATGCTCCAAATTCTCAAACGCTTTGACTTGGCTGTGATTATCTAGGAAAATGGTAAATTAATTCTTATTAGAGTGTTCCTTTAAAAAAATACATAGCCTTGGGCACCTGGGTGGCTCGGTCGGTTAAACAACTACCTTTCGCCTCAGGTCATGATTCCAGGGTCCTGGGATCGAGTGCTGCATCAGGATCCCTGCTCAGCGGGAGAGTCTGCTTCTCCCTCTGCCTGCCACCCTCCTTGCTTGTGCTCTCTCTCTCTCGTAAAAATAAATAAATAAATAAATATCTTAAGAAAATAAAGTAGCTTTAATTTAATTGGCTGAGACACAAACAGTGGATTTCAGACAGCAGAGCAGAGGTGAGAAAAATACTCTCAGTAAGAAATTATGTAGGTAAACTTCTAATAAGTCTTGTATGTGTGTGTTTATACATGTTTTTTTGTACATTTTATGCTTTTACTATGCAAATAACTTAGCCATCTGAAATGGCATGTAAAGGTCTCATTTTATAGTCAATTCTACTTCATAATCCACCAAAATGGGAAGTGAAGTATCTATGGAATAACAGAAAGAGCAAACTTGGTACTGTAGGACATATGGTTAAATCTTCATTCAACCCTGACTAACTGTGACCATGGGCCATTGGCCTCAGGTTTCTTATCTGTAAGATGAAATTAATAATACTTGTTTTATGTGGTTCTTAGCATTAAAATGAAATCATAGCACGGAAAGTGCTTTGCAAATTGCTCAGTACTGCAGAAATGTAAAAAACTGAATAAAAGTTAATATACGAGGCATCTAATAAGTATTAATAGCAGCAAGGTCTGACCACAGGCAAACACCTATTTTAAGCTCTGACTTGTGCCAAAAATCCAGGGTCAGATGGAGGAAGGAAAGGCCCATAAATCAGTCTCCTTAAGAAGTCTCCTTAGGAAGTCAGCAAAGATTTAAACATTTTTAGCTTTCAGTTTAATTAGCATTGAACAACTCCAGAAAAACACTAAAAATTAATTATTTAGGCCTCACATGTCATGAATAAAATATATTATTGTTCTAACAGTAATAAATATATTGTAAGATTCTTCATGACCAGAAAAAGAGACAATACCCAACAATTTTATAAATGAATCTATAAGTGAACTCATTTTATCAATGAAGATGATTTTCCAAATTTCCAATTCACAAAAGAGATAACCAGGGTATTGTTCACATTTCAAAAGTGGGTTTACATTCTCAACATAGTTTCAAGAGGAGACTCTTTAAAACGTGGGAGCTTTAGTGAATTTTATAGATTGTACCAAAAATTCAATCCCAAGCCACTTTTTAGCTCATAGATGCATGCGTATTTATGCCAGCAAAAGATCCGAGACTGACGATGAGAATCCCAAAAAGAAGAATCATCACAGGCTGTGTGAGATATGTGTGTGTTAGCGGATTTTCATCTGCACCCCAGGGACAGTCAGTTGCCCTTGTCAGAAACACACACTCCAACGGTGGGTAGCCAACATTTCCTACAAGAAGCCACACTAGAGAAGCTTCTAGTGTTTTGGCATCTCTATCTCTGATTCACACAGGTATTTGTTATTTACCAAAATAAATGTTAAAATGAGGGTTCCCAGGTGAAATTGGTGGTGTTCGAGCTATGTAGGTTGGTGGGCCCATGGCAAAGCCTTGGGACAAACACATCATATGAATCTAGTGAGCTCTCCCCCCAGCTCCCAAGCACAGGTGCAGTTGGGAGGACCGATGCTGTCATAGTACTGGGCCTACCTCCTGAGTTCACAGGATTCGTGCTGCACCGATGCCAATGACAGGTAGGACTGATCCTGCCTGTAGACTATCACAGTGTTTCCCTCCAGTGAACATGTCATGCGAGGTATGCTCAGAGCTCCTTCTAGGATTAGGCCCTGGAACTTTGTGAAGAATAGAGGACAGGATGTATCACTGCTTTTATGCCTGCTGATAATGAAGGTTTACAACTCTAAAAAATATTCAGTCTAAGACACTAAAAGATGGAATCTGAGTACTCATAACCCAAGCAGAGTTATAGAGAAAAGACATGTGGCCCTGAATTTTCTTTAAATATCAAGGACTACTGCTATTTACTAAAAATAACTTAATAGTTGTACAAGACTGGGGCACCTGCATGGCTCAGTCAGTTAAGCGTCTGCTTTCAGCTCAAGTCGTGATCCCAGGTCCTGGGATCGAGCCCTGCATCATGCTCCCTGCTCAGCAGGGAGTCTGCTTCTCCTTCTCCCTCTGCCCCTACCCCCTTCTTGCTCTCACATGCACACTCTCTCTCTCAAATAAACAAAAAAAATCTTAAAAAAAATAGTTGAGCATGACCAAATTTATTTGGGCCCATTTACAACTCTGACACATTGATTTGAAAAAGTGAAATGTCTCAAATTGAAATATTGAAACAGAAAGGGCTTCCATCTTTGGCAGTGTAGCCAACTAGATACCCTAAATGAAAAATTCTCCGAACTGAAAAATAAAAAGAAAAAATGTTGCATACAACATTTCAAGAGACATTTAAATGCATCGCTGACCTGAGAAGAACTTAAAGAATCCTCAGAGGACAGAGAATGAGTGAAGCGTAGGCCTGTGCTCCGGCAGTGTCTGCCTTACCCTGTAATGCTGATACAGTCACACAGACCACTGTGAAATGGTCATCAGTCCCAGGCTCCACCCGTGATAGGGAATCCAAACGGAGACATCTGGATAAAGTTGGCCCCGAAATGATTACACCCTTAGTGTGAATTTTAAGTGGAAATAATGCAACCCAGTGTGGTACATGGCAAGGTGAATTCCCGTCTCTGTTAAGCAGAGGGAGAAAAACATTTCTCCTGAGAATTCACACCCACAAACTACTCTACACACAGGTATGCTGCCTGAATTCACAAGACCTATGTGGTCTGAAAAACTTCTTCCCAAGAATTTATTTTGAGGCAATGCCAGGTTGATAGAACCCCTAGGTGCCTGGTAAAAGCCAACAAATTCTCTTGGAAAGTGACACACTTTCTAAGTTTCTAAGTATTCCTCTAAGACAAATTTCCCAGGAATAAGAGATGACAATTAAATAATAAGAGTCAAGAATTCAAACATCATGATTGAAAACCGAAAGTAACTACTGAGAGTTGAGATACTAGAATTATGAGGAGACACAGAATATAAAATGAGTTGGTTTAATATATTGACATAAACAAAAATGAAGATAGAAAATGATACCAAGGAAGAAAAAACTAAAATGACAAACAGGAGGATTTTTAAAAGAACCAAAAAACTAGAAAAGAAATGAAAACATAAATATGAAAACAAATACTCAGGGGATGAAGAAACCATCAGATCAGGCACAAGTGAAGAAAGGATCATGTATTCAAAATACATGAGGACACAGTTCTACCTAATCAGAGTTTCAAAAGGAGAGAATAAAAAGAAGAAAAAAAACAGTATTCAAAGACATAATGTGTATAAATTTTTCAGATTTGACTAAAAATATCAGTTCTTGAATTATATTACAACAATCCAATGAAACACAAATAAGAATAAACAAAAGGAAATTTACACAAACATCTTAGTCAATGTAAAGATCACCAAAAGACAACAGGCAATATTTAAAAACCAGCCTGAGAGCAAAAACAGATTACCTACAAAGAAGAAACAATTAACCTAACCCTTAACTCTAACAACATCAGAGGTATTAGTGGGTGGAATAATATTTTCAAATTGATGAATGAATTTCTGCTTCCAGCCAAGATGTAGTTATAAGAATCAGATTTATTCTCCCATCAGGGATAATCAAAAACTAAACAAAACAAACAAAAAATATACCAAAGACCAAACCATGAAACAATTACTTTCAAGACACTGACTCTTAGGCAACATCGGACAGTGGTCCTTGAGGAAAAAGAAAACAAACTAAGCACCCAACCATTGTCCCCAGATTACCACCATGACAGTATAGCAGGTAGCATGGAGGGGTGGGGGAGCCAGGTTAGTCCAGGGGACTCCCTGAATAGAGGAGACAGAGCTGAGCAACCAAGGAGACCAAGGATGGTACATTTCACAGAAGAGAGTCCCAGAGGGTAGGGATCAGCACAGAAAAAGGACCCTGGATATCTGCAGTGCTCTCCTTGGGGATTCAGCCTAGTCGTGGGTAGTACGTGGATGTGAGGAATGCATGAACCTGAAGGGAAACCATCTGAAAGAATTAGAAGGAATAGTAACTACCTTTCTTACAAGGTCAACAATATTGCCTATTCCTACCAGCCAGCATTGAAGAGAATAATCAAAAAGGTCCTGCCTCAGTAATGAAGAAAAACTGACCATAAACTTAACACTATTCTGGTCCTGCCTAACCAATGTTAAAAACAAGACCCAAAAGGATCAGAATGTTTACAAATAACTTCATTTCAGAACAGAGCTTAAGAACATTTATAGGAATTCATGAGGTGGGCATTCAATCAAAAATTACCAGATATATACAGAATCAGGAAAAATATGACCCATAACTAGCAGAAAAATCAATCCATTCCTCTCAGAATTGCCACAGATGTTCAAAGGAGATGTTCAAATGAGTAAATTAAAACAGCTGTTGTAATTGTATTCTATATGTTCAAGAAGTTAAGTAGATACACAGAAGATACTTTAAAAAACCCAAAAATTATACTTCTGGGGATGAAAACTATAATGCCTGAGATGAAAAATACATTGAAAGTGATTAACAGCAGATTAGATGTTGCAAAAGAAAAAGTTAGTGAGCATGAGTATATAACATCTGCAAGTAACCAAAATGAAACACAGAAAAGAAAAACAATCAATCAAAAAAAAAAAAAAAAAGGGATGCCTGGGTGGCTCAGTCAGTTAAGTGGCAGACTCTTGGTTTTGGCTCAGGTCATGATCTCAGGGTCCTGGGATCCAGCCTGGGGTTGGGCTCCCTGCTCAGTGGGGAGTCTACTTGAGGATTCTCCCTCTCCTTCTCCCCGCCCCTGACGAATAAATAAATGAATCTTTAAAAAAAAGTTAAAAGAAAGCATCATTGAACTATGGGCAACATCAAGTGGCATAGTATACAAGTGTGAGTTTATATAGATCCAAGAAGCTCAATGACCTCCTGGAACAAGAGAGATGGAAAAACATCACCCTACAGCATATCATAATTTAAATGCTCAAAATCAATGAAGAAGGAAAATCTTAAAAGCAGCCAGAGACAAAAGAAATGCTATAGACAGAGAAAAAAGATAAGAATGACTGAAGATTCTTTTTAAAAGATTTATTTGAGAGAGAGAGAGAGGTGGGGGAGGAGCAGAGGGAGAGAGAATCTCAAGCCAACTCCTTGCTGAGTGCAGAGCCTGACACTAGGCTTGATTTAAGACCCCCAAGATCATGACCTGAGCAGAAATCAAGAGTTGGACGCTTAACCAACTGAGCCACTGAGGCGCCCCTGACTACAGATTCCTTATTAGAGGCAATGAAATGAGAAGATAGTGCCACAACATATTTTAAGTATTGAGGGGGAAAAAAACCTGTCACTTGTAATTGTATCTCCTCTAAAGATAGCTTTCAAAAATGAAGGGGTGCATAGATAAGAACAGTGATTTCACCTCTGCTGTGCAGCAACAGAGCAGTGTGATTCTGCTTCCCATTCCCTGGTATTAGTAGGTTCAGCAAGGAGCTGAGCTTACACTTGAGAGGAATGAGGTGCTATGAGACAATACACCATTTTCACTAGGAAGGTGTAAATAGGGTCAATGGAAAGTTGAAATTCATCTCACATATCTCTAATAAGGCAGTGTATCAACATTCCACTTTTCTGGGCTGGTTCTGGCAGGGCCCTGGGGGAAGATGAACACCCACCTAGCCCTTGTGCTGCATCTCAACACAGGGACTACTTGTTTTAAAAAATATACATTAAATAGGATCCAGAATCTTGTCTATAACATCTAACATGTCCAGGATACAACTGAAAATCAGTCATCCTCACCAGAACCAGAAAAATCACAACTTGAATGAGGAAAAAAAAATTAACACAGACCAACACCGGGATGAATCAGATTCTGAAGATATTTGACAAGGATTTTAAATCAGCAACCACAAATATGCTTTAATAAACAATCATAAATTATCTTGAAACTAATGAAAATGGAAAATCTCAACAAAGAAATAAATTATAAAAAAGAACTAAATGAAAATTATATAACAAAAAAATGCAAATCCAAAATTTAAAAAAATTTTGCTTGATGGGCTCAGTAGTAGAGTGGACATGAAAGAGTATAGAATCAATATAATGAATTTGAAGAAAAAAATCTATAGAATCTGCCTAATTTTAAAAATAGAGAAAATGGAATGGGGAAAAAAAAAGGAATCAGATTTCAGGGACTTTTGGGTCAAGAACAAAAGAGCTAACATTCATATATTGGGATCCCAGATAAAAAGGACAGAGAGTAGAACTAAAAAAATATTCAAAGAATTAATGGGTGCAAACTTCCTAAATTTGGCAAAAGACTTAACCCTACAGATTCAAGAAGTTGAGCAAACCCCAAGTAAGCTCAACCCAAAGAAACTCTTGCCAAAACACATCTTAATTAAGCTTCTGAAAACTAAAGACAAAGAAAAAAACTCTGAAAGCAGCCAGAGAGAAATTGTGCATTATCTATGGGGAAGACCAGTTCAAATTAGGACATATATCTCATATGAAACCATGAAGACCAGAAGGAAGTGACACAAGATTTTTCAAGTATTGAAAGAAAAGAACTGTCAATCATGAATTCTATATCTGGTAAAAATTTCTTCCAGGAATGAAGGAGAAATAAAGACATTCTCAGATGAAGAAAACCTAAGAGGATTTCTTTCTAGCAACTCTACCTTTTAAGAATAACTAAATGAGACAAATGAACGGATAAAGAAGATGTGGTATATATATACAATGGAATATTATGCAGGCATCAGAAGGAATGAAATCTTGCCATTTGCAATGACATGGATAGAACTGGAGGGTATTATGCTGAGCGAAATAAGTCAATCAGAGAAAGACATGTATCATATGATCTCACTGATATGAGGAATTCTTAATCTCAGGAAACAAACTGAGGGTTGCTGGAGTGGTGGGAGGTGGGAGGGATGGGGTGGCTGGGTGATAGACATTGGGGAGGGTATGTGCTATGGTGAGCGCTGTGAATTGTGTAAGACTGTTGAATCACAGACCTGTACCTCTGAAACAAATAATACATTATATGTTAAAAAAAAAAAAAAAAAAGAAGATAGCAGGAAGGGAAAAATGAAGGGGGGAAATCAGAGAGGGAGACGAACCATGAGAGACTATGGACTCTGAGAAACAAATTGAGGGTTCTAGAGGGGAGGGGGGTGGGGGGATGGGTTAGCCTGGTGATGGGTATTAAAGAGGGCACGTACTGCATGGAGCACTGGGTGTTATATGCAAACAATGAATCATGGACCACTACATCAAAAACTAATGATGTAATGTATGGTGATTAACATAACATAATAATAGTAAAAAAAAGAATGACTAAATGAGGTGTGCCTGGGTGGCTCAGTCAGTTAAGCATCTGACTCTTGATTTCAGCTCAGGTCATGATCTCAGAGTAGTGAGATTGAGCTCTGTGTTGGGCTCCACACTAAGTACGGAGCCTGCTTAAGATTCTCTCTCTCTGTCCTCTCTCTCTGCCCCTTCGCCCCCAACCGCCCCCCACATGTGCACTTTCTCTCTCTCTTAAAAAAAAAGAATGACTAAATGATATTATTTAAACAGAAATGAAATGATAATAACAACAGAGGAAGGCTTGGAACTTCAGAAAGAAAAGAACATGGAATGGGTAAAAACTGGGCTAAATATAACAGACTATCCTTCTAATGAGTTTCTTAAATCACATTTGATGATTGAAGTAAAATTAATAACATCATTTGATATGGAACTGAGAAATGTAAAGGAAATAATTAAGACAACTGTATTTTTAGATAATAAAGGGACTTAAATGGAAGTAATCTATCTATACTTCATTTTAAGTGTTAAAACATCAATACCAATAATCTGTGATGTGTTATATATGTATATTGTAATACCTAGAGACACCACTAAGAAAACTGCACTGAGCAATACATTCAAAATATTGTAAATAAATCAAGATTTCATATAACCCACAGGAAAATTAAAGAGAAGAGAGAGAGAGAGAGAAAATAAACAATCAGTAAACAAGATAGTGGACTTAAGCCCTAGCATATCAATAACTACCTTAAATATAAGTGGTCTAAAAACATCAATTAAGAGAGATTGGCAGAGTGAATAAAAAGAAAAAATATGACCCATCAATATGCTGTCTATGGCATCTCATTTCAAATAGGACATAGGGATCATGAAAATAAAAGGATGGACAAAGATCATGTGAACACCAACCAAAAAATGGAGGTGAAATAGACTTCTTCAGACACCAGGAGACCTCCACTCAAGGAAGTCCTTCAGGTAGAAGGAAATGATACCAGATGAAAATATTAAAAGGATGAAGAACATTGGAACTGATAACTACATAGGTAAATATAGAAGATGTTTTATGTATTACATACATTTCTTTGAAAGATGACTACATAAACAAAAATAGCAGTGTATTGTGGTTTTTTTTTAACATGTATAAGTAAAATGTGACAAGAACAGCATAAATACTAGGAAGGGTTACATTCTAGTACACCATAGCAAAGGTTCATAATAAATGAAGTGTTATCACATCACATGAACATAGATTGTGACAGGTTAAAGGTGAATATTATAAGTTCAGAGAAAACCATATATACATAATGTAAAGCATAGTGACTATAGCTAATACCACTGTATTGCATATTTGAAAGTTACTAAGAGAATCTTAATCTTAAAAGTTCTCATCGCAAGAAAAAATATTTTAACTACATGTGGTGACAGATGTCAACTAAACTTATTGTGGTGATCATTGCACAATATATACCTATATCAAATCATTAAGCTGTACACCAAAATCTAATACAGTGTTATATGTCAATTACATCCCAATAAAACTGAAAAAAAAAGAAAACTATTAAAAGAACAAAGCAAAGAGTTTTAGATAATAAGTAAAAGTAAGAGAGGGATAAAATTTAATTGGAAAATACTAAATTGCAAAGAAGGTAGAAAAAAGGGGGAAAGAAAAGACAGTACAAATTGAAAATAATAGTGGATAAAAGACATAATCTTAAACATATCAATTACCATATTAAATGTAAATGGTCTCCAGATTGTGGAAGGGCACACTTGAGACTCCTAAGATATATGTAATGTCTTGGTTGTATTGCTAATCTTATCTTCAATATGATTTCAATATATATAATAAAAATTAAAATATACAGGGGCACCTGGGTGGCTCAGCTGGTTAAGCGTCTGACTGATTTTAGCTCAGGTCATGATCTCAAGGTTGTGAGATGGTGCCCTATGTCAGGCTCTGTGCTTGCTGCAGAATCTGCGGTCCCTCTCCCTCTACCCACCCCTTCTCTCTCTCTCTCAAATAAATAAATAAATAAATAAATAAATAAATAAATAAATAAAATCCTTAAAAAATTAAAATAATCAGAGGTGTTCATAGAATCTCATGCTAACAATTACTGTAACAATATTGATGCATATACAATGGAACTGTTTTTATATTCTGACCAATAGTTCTTTATTTATCTCAGATTCTTTATGAGATATAATTAATTTTGTTAAATTAGAAGAATTTTCTACAGGACATGTGTTCTTAAGAAATCCTATGGCGCATATTTTTTGATCAATGCAATCTTTGAATACCAGCAAATGTCAAATAATCCTAAAAAAATCTGACCTGGTTCTCAAATGGTTACATTGATGATGTTTTAAGATTTATACAGTTTTTGCTTCCTTGATTGGAAGTAGGTGTTGAGAGTGTATTCATGGATGGTCAGAAATGATAGGAATCAATATGGTACAGAACAGAAAAACTGTGGGGAGCAAGGAGGGGCAGGGATTACGTAAAGCTTTACACTTCCACAAGGAAAAAATATTTGGAAGCAGCTATAAAAGACCAGTTGATTCTTTTCCCGAACTTCTTATCATTCCCTCATAGTAATTCACAAAGATATAACTGTCTTTACAAATTTTAACTTATAGGGAATTTGACTCCAGGTTTTATTTTACAATGTGTGCACACGCGTGTGTGTGCACGCGTGTGTGTTACAAAAATACAAAAGTATGCAAATAAATTAAATGGTGTGTTTTGTATAGAGGCATGTGGACGTGTGCATTCACTCTCATGACAATATAAGTGAGATTGTTAATGCCTGTTTCTAAAAGCCAGACTCTTATAAACATGTTGATGTTATGTAAGCACCTACTATCTGCTCCAGAAAATAGATGGAACCTGTCTATTTCAATGCAAGGACAAAAACCCCTGAAAGAAGGCTAAATAATAGAACTCTGAGTATTAACACTAAGACAATCATTTATTGGTTAGTAGAAATTGTAGTTATATCTATTTTGAGATAACATTTCCTAGGAAGCAATAACATAAGGCTTGAATTTTGTAATTGGCTTATGACTGAGAAATAGGAAACATTATTTTTTCCTCATTTCCTGTCACTCTGTAGCAGCCTAAATCAATAGCAATGCAGGATATGAGTGAAGAGTCTGTGTGCATTTGCCCTTCACATAAGCAAAACAACCAGCCCTATAAGAACAAGAAAAAGCGAACAAATTACATCAATACCAACCTGAATAAGCCCAAATAATTTTTTAAAAAGGATGTTGGACAAGAACTTTATGGGGCTAAAGATGTCCCGCTTCTCAAATACACTTCCTAGCAATCCTCCCAGGGCTGTATTCTCCAGCCCAGAGGTGACAGGAAGGCTCCTATTCCCACTCCCTTAGTGTTAAGAGTTCAGGCAGACAAGGAAGCCATGCCAGTTCTCAGGCCCATGCAGCAACCTTGCACCAAACTCTTCTATGCCACCTGGATGAAAGATCTCAGAAAAGCATTCAATCTGGTCATGACACCAGCCACAACTGGCAGGAAAATCACTGCCTTCAGACTGCTAACAAGGCCAGCTGAAGCAGATTATTTGAGAGGTATGATGGCTTCACCCTATATATTTTAACAAGAGCTAATAATGAAAATATTATGATGAATTACAGTTTAACTCCAGTGAAGGGGTTAGCACAGATAAACCTACTATTTTCTGTTACACATTAATAGGCATGTAATGTGTATATAGGGGACTGAAGAAAGGTCATGTCATCACTTGAAAAAAAAATCTGTCTATTATGTGCCAGACACCTTGCTTGAAGCTGAAGATGAGAGGAGTAGGCTTCTCTGAAGGAGTTCACCATCTAATGGAAGAGGCAGGTACACACTTGAACAACGAATGGAAAATGAGAACTGAATGACACACACCGCGCAAACTAACTGATGATATTTTGTCATTTCAGCTGAAATCTCTGATTGCCAGTTGAATACGGCCCGACTTCAACTCTTTTGTTCCAACACAGGAGCAGGAAACGTAAGTTACTGTAAATGTGGCTTCATCTATTACCAACATCCTGATAACCTCCACATCTGTGTCTCCAAGGTGTCTTTTCTGAGCCATAGAGCCATTTACACAATGACCTATTGGACGTTTCCACTTATAAAGCACATCAATCTCAGGACAGACACATTGATCTCAGGATTTCAATTTCAAACACTGAACTGACTCCCATCTTCCCTCCTCCTCCCACCCCTTCCCTGCCCTCCTTCAAATCTGAGCTTCGTCGTGTGGTCTTATACTGTTTAAATGGCACCTCTATCCACTGAGTTTGCCTTTCTATTTCCTCCTTGTTGAATTAGACAATAAATCCCATTTCTTCTAAAATTCCTCTGTAATCTGCTTTGTTCAGATACCACTTTTCACCCAACAGTCCCCTGATTGGTCGTCCTGCCTCCATTGCCCCTATTTGTCATCACATACATATCCACACCCACCTGTACTCTAAAATTAACAGTGACCAGGATTACCTTCTAAGATATAACTTGCTCATGTTTCTACAACTACTTAAAATCCTCAGTGGCTCCTGTCACCTACAGACTATACTCTGAACTCTCTAAATGATGTACATGACCTTCTAAGTTCTGGGATTCCCTTCCATGGCCCCACAGCTGGAGTTCTTCGGGGACCACTTTATAACTATCTACAGCAGCGTCATCATGCATTGCTACAGGGATCTGTCTACAGGTCAACCTCACATCTTAGATGATGTGAGGGCAGGGGGCTATAGCTTACCTATGTAAGTCCCTGGGACTTCTTGGGACTTCTTGGGACACAGTAGGCCCATACAGTCAATAAATATTTGTTGAATAAATGCGAAGAAAATATAAGGTATAAAATTCTCTCAAAAACAGTATCTAATTTGGTATTTACAATTGCTCTTGACAAAAGTAATCTTGATCTTGAGAACTTACAGCCAGAAACAGAATCTACTGCTGTGATCCATCCACTCCTTGTTAAAGCAGCCCAAAAAATAATGGGGAAAAATTCCAATTTGTTCCAATTATGGTCACTGTTAAAATTTTTTTCTTCTTGAGATATCATTTACATAGAATAAAATTCACTGCTTTTTTTGTGTATAATTTTTCAAGTTCTGATAAAGGCACATGGCCATGTAACCACCACTTCTGTAAAGATATGAAGAAATTACATCAGCCCCAAATTCCCCCTGACATTTGTAGTCAACCACTGCCCTGATTGGAATATCAGATATGTAATCATGCAGCATGTAGTATTCTGAGACTGGCTGCTTTCACTTAGCATAATGCATTTGAGATTCATCGATGTTATTGTCGGTATCAATCCTTTGCTACTTATTATTGCTGATTAATATTCCATCCAAGAACCACAGTTTCTGCCTCCATTCACCAGCTGAAAGACATTTGTTTTGTTTCCCCAGTTTGGGGTAATTATAAATAAAACTGCTATAATCATTTGCTTAGAGATTTTTGTGTGAGCAGACATTTTCATCTCACCTGAATAAATATCCAACAGTGGGACTGCTGGGTTGAATGATAAGCATATGGTTAACTGTACAACTTACCACCAAACTGTTTTCAAATTGGCTGTACCATTTTGCATTCTCACCAATGATGTATTTAAATTCCAATTGTTCCACATCTTTGTCAGAACTTGGTATTGTTTCTTTTTTCTTTTACTTTGTTTTCTTTTTTTTTTTTTTGCCAGTCTAAGAGGTATATAGTGTTAATCTCATGTTTTAAATTTGCATTTCCCTAATGACTAATGATGTTAAGCATATTTGCATGTTTTTATTTGCCCTCTGTATATTTTCTTTAGTGAAGTGTCTCTTCAAATTTTTTGCCCATTTTTAAAAATTGAGATGCATGTTTTCTTAGTATTGAGTTTTGGGAGTTCTTCATATATTCTGGATACAAGTCCTTTATCAGATAAGTCATTTGCAAAAGTTTTTCTTCCAATTTGTGGCTTGCCTTTGTATCAGTTTCACAGTGGATTTTGAGGAGCAGAAGTTTAATTAGGTGAAGTCCAATTTATCATTTATTTCTCTTATGAATCATACTATTAGTGTCATATATAAGAAATTTTTGCCTTTGTCTAACCCAAGATCACAAAGATTTTCTCCTATATTTTTGTAAGAGTTTTATGGTTTTAACTTTTACATTTATGTCTATAACTCATTTTGAGTTAAATTTTGCATGTGGTGCAAGGTAGGTATTGACGTTGTTTTTTGTTTTCTTTTAAAAGACTTATTTATTTATTTTAGAGAGAGAGAGTGTGCACAAGTATGAGGGGCAGAGAGAGAAAGAGGGAGAATTTCAAGCAGACTCTTCCCAGTAGCCCTGGGTGGCGCTGGGAAACAGAACAAACCACCAGGGCTGTGGGAGGCAGGCTTTGTAATGTGCAGAGGATAGGGTAGCCCCGGTTACCCAGGAGGATGAGATGGGCTTGTCTGAATGTTCTGTGGACTAGCAGGGAATGAAGCCGAGCCTGAGGATGCTGGAGCTCCGCCGGTGCAACTGATAGAGCCTTTCTGACTGTACCCAGTGAAAGCAGGGGAGCTTCCACTTTGGCCCGGGGCCCTGGGAGGCTCTAAGATGTCAAGGCAGCACACGAAATTTTAGACCTCACATGACATAAGCAAATCTTGAAATCATATAGTGTAAATATTCCAACTTTCATTTTTCTTTTTTGAGATTATTTTGGCTATCCTAGTTCCTTTGTTTTTCCATATATATGTATTAGAATCAGCTATTTGATTTCTACAAAAAATACTCTACCAGAATTCTGCCTGCAATTGTGTTAAATCCATAGATCATTCAGGAGATAAATGCCATCTTGACAACACTGAGCTTTCCAATTTATGAACATAATATCTCTCTCCATCTGTTTAGATTTCATTTGATTTATTTGAGCAGCATGCAGATCTTGCACATATTTTGTTAGATTTATATAAAATCTGGTGCTATTTGGGGGCTATTAAAAATAGTACTTTAAAAAATTATATTTCCAATTGTTAATTGCTAGTATATAGAAATGCAACTGACTTTTGTATACTGACCTGGCATCCTGCAACCTTGATTGTTTGGAATTTTCTATTCAGACAGAGTCCCTGACAGAGTGCATGTTTATCTACGTATGAGAATCATTTATACATGTACTGCACAGAAATGATGCTGCGTAATCAGAACACAAAAACAAACAAGCAGGAAAACCATGATTTAGTCACTTAAATGAGTCTTCATCAGGTTCTTGAACTGCTCCTGGGAGATAGGTTTTGTTTTAACTTCCAGTTAGCAGTAGAAAGAAAGAACAGGGATTTGGTGGACGTGCTGACCCCATCCACACACCTGGGCTGGATTCAGAGTTCAGGAAGAGTGATGACTGACGCATGACAGCACACAGAGCCCAGAGCCAACTGGAATCCAGTAGGTCTGTTACTTACGTCCTGGAAAAAAGCCCATGTGACAGTTTAGAAGCCATACGTCAGATACCAGGAATGTTGAGGCAGTTGCCCACATTTCCTGGTCAACACCTTGTTGGGCAGGTACCCTGTGCTTAAGGCAGGGAGCAGTGCAAGCTTCCAGCCATCTACAGAAAGAAATCCCTGGGGAGACTTAGTCACTAAACAAATAATAATCACGAGAAGTGCCTTTGCTGTCCTGTGCTACGTCTATTCACTTATTTTCAAGAATGAAAATAATTGATGGCTGTTTTCCAAATCTTCAAAAATGATCAAGTGTTCATGACACTAGTTTTTCTCTAAAGCTAACACATCCTAGAACAGGTTGGTGAGTCATGAGAGCTAATAAACAGTTGAATAGGGCCCCATCTCTATGGGCTATTGGCAGATCAGATCTAAGCAATTTGAAACAGCCCAGAAAGTTCTGCTTCACTCTCCCTTCCATCCTCTGTGCAGGCTGGCTGGCAGACACACACCTTGTTTGGTTAAGTTAAATAAACAAACATGAAAGCTGTATTTAGAATTTCTAGAGATGTCTTATATCTATAAATGGATATATAAGCTTGATTAGTATGAAGATTTGGTTCTAAGTGCCTGAAGCCATAGATATATAGGAAAGAGGTCATCACCAGGAGCTCTAGGACTAGGGACAGCAAGCTACAGCATAGTTCTCTCAGTCTGGGTGCCCCAGAAGGCAGACCCTGAGGGACTTTTTTCAGGAGGGCAATCTCAAGGAGCAAGAGTGAAGTAGGGAAATGGACAATCTAGCAACTGGCCACCACCTGGGGACACACATAGTTCCATCTTGCAGGACTGTCTACCAAGAGTAGAAATAGTAACTGCTTCCCAGGACAATCCATCTTGGGAGAAAGGGAGATAAATCTATCCTTTTCCTGTCATGCACTGATGGAAGGTTCTTTCCCTGAGGTATCAATCCTCCCCACCCTTGATGTGTGGTGACCCTTAACTCCAGTGGCCTCCCCATAATCACACCTTAACATCACCAGGAGAACCTGTGGGCAGGAGGGCAAAGTCCGAGCCTGAGTGACTGGTGGCAGCCCACTCAGAGCTGGTTGCCATGATGATGGCTATGGCTGACACAAGTGACCAAAGGCTCCAGAGTCAGAGAGGCTGAGGGGATGTGAAGCAACATATAACAAGTATCTGGTATAAAGGTGAGCAGACTCCTCAGGATGCTGCTACTTTTTGCCCTCAATGTCCTCTCCTCATGATGCCCTGTGGGGAAGGAGGCTTCCTTCACCTCACAATGTGAGGGGTGCAGATGTCATAAGATGCTAGGTTCTCTACGTTCTTGTGGCACTTGAGACAATCCTTCACATGTCATGATTATTCAACAGAGAAGAGTAAGAAGAGAAGACAGAAGGGACAGGGAGAAGGAATGGAAAGGAAGAGAAGAAAGGAGAAGAGAAAGGGAAAAAGAGAAAGAGGAAGTGAAGCAGAGCTGAAAGGAAGTGAGTGTGTGCTTTATCTTAAAAGCTCTAGAAGAACATGTGTCCTCATGTTGTATTTCATGATGGAATTGAAATACACAAGTTCAAACAGAAAATATTTTCTAGAAATCAAGTCCAAATTATATCCAGACAAGGTCACCTTTATCTCCACTGACAACAGGGCCTGGGGGCAGAAGGAGTGAAGCTGGGCTCTAGCAGGAGAAATGCCCCTGATGTGGCCCAGAGGCCTGTGAGATGCCTGACAGAAGTTATTTAATTCTGTCTCATGTTTCCTCTCAGTTACCTGTTATCTGGGATCCTGAGGTGGGAAGGATGTGGACACACCATCACTAGGACAGAAATACTTGTGTTTTTGTGGGTTTTTTTTCCAAGCTACTTAACATTTCAGCTCTATAAACAACTCCATAGAGTGTGTGCTTTGGAAGCAAACTCATCTGAAAATAGAAGTTCTATAGAGGAGGAAGATTGCTGCTTTATTTTTTCATGTTTCCACTTTGTCTGTTTCCATGACCTCCCTATCTAAAATTTCAAGCACAGCTGACTTCAATATTTCATTCTTACCTTCCTGGATTGATTTTCTTCTCAGCAATTATTACCATCAGAATATTATGAAGCTCGCTTATTCATATGTCTTCCACATTACACAGTATCTGCTCCCCAAGAGCAAGGATTTCAGTTTTTGTTGTTCTTTTGAAACAACTTTATTCCTGACATCTGGAACAGAGTCTAATACATTGTGTTTGACTAACAAATATTTGTTGGGTGGATAACTAGATTTGGGCTGTGCTTTTCATGACTCTGACATTCTTGGGGTGGGGAAGGGGGTGCATCCTCTCTCTGTTTATTTAAATTAAGCATCTGCCATTATTTCCAGGAAATCAGATAGAAGGCCTTGAATGATTTGGCCTCCCAGGAATGATGAGTTTTATCATGATCCAGCTTCAGGATTCTCAGCCAGTCCCAATGTCCTTATAATAACACCTTGGTTTCACCCTAATGGAAACAAAAAGCCTACTTTTTCCAGAAGTGCATGCATGTACTTCAGGCAGCCTATCATTTAAAATAAGTGTTAAGGCCATAAAAATGTAGACATATTCATATTCTAGAGAATAAATTTGGTCACTCTGACTTTAAAACATAAATAAAAATACCAACTCTATGAGAATAGTATATTATTGAGTATAAAGTTTACTGGCATAGTTACTGAAACATAATAAATTTAAAAATTCATCATTATTGAGAATGTTTTTTTTATTTTTTATTGTTATGTTAATCACCATACATTACATCATTAGTTTTTGATGTAGTGTTCCATGATTCATTGTTTACTGCTATGACTCAATGTCAAGGAAAATAATAAATTGAAGAGTAAAATAAATGCCAGATACTGTTGATGATAATGTCTAGCTGTAACTGTAGCATGAAGACACCGAATATATTTGAATATGTTAATTATTCAATCTTATGAAGGGGATGCCTGTTCACTCTTTGCCTTTCACTAACCTATTGTTTCAAATTTTAAAATATGAACTAGTAACTCGAAGAGCTGTTTTAAATAGAAAATGTATTTTGTTTTATCTTGTTTGCAAAGTCTTTGAGGTAAAATGGTATGCTCACCTGCATCTGAATTAATGGAAAGCGCAAGTGATTTCATAAAGATTTCATTAAACACTTCACATCTTATTTTGATTTTAAGCTTATGATTATCTGAAGGGAGAATTTTAAATAATGTCTTAGGTTCTAGATCACTTAATTGTTTGGATTGAAGGAAATGTCACAAGGTGAATTTCCTTACCAATATGTCAGAACATCATTTAATCTACTGCAGGCATGGTTGACATGAGATGTCTTGTAACACATTCACCCAAATATAATGAATAAATTCTTAAAATGTATTATGACAACTCTGCATCACTCTGTCAGACAACACCTTAGCATACCAACACCTTCTGCAAGACTTCTGATCGGTTCATATGCTCCCACCACCACCCTTTTATTTCATGAAATCACAAAGTCCACTGAGGAACAGTGAAAACAGAAAGTCCGAAGAATTTTAGACTTAGTTAAGAGCCTCTGGTTTAAATCAGTTCTAATGTAATAAGCATCTGTATTTCTTTTAAGTAACATATTCATTCAAAATACCTTCAATAAGGTCAAATAAGTGACATAAATTCTAATCTCATCATTGGGTATATCAATAAGTCTTTATAGTATCCTAGGTACTTAGAAATGAAAACAAATACTGAAACTATTAAAGCTGCCATATTTCTAGTTTCAGAGAATCTTGAATTTATTTTATACATGGATGTTAACTTTTTAAATATTTGTAAAAGTCAAAAAATTATCAAATTGAGGGGCACCTGGGTAGCTCAGTGTCAAATAAATAAATAAAATCTTTAAAAAATTATCAAATTGAGGTAAATGAAGCTTTTTACCAGCTTTGGAATAATTGAGATCATAAGGCTCTGAGCTTGATCTTACAGAAATGCAGTTCTGCTTTTCATCTTTTTATTGAAATTAGGAAATCTTTACATGCCAAAACAATGTAACAATGTTAGTATGTACTTTAAATATTAACATTGGTTTTATTCAACCTAATGCTGCAGAATTCATTTAAAATGTTTTAAATATAGCTTTAAAAGGCTTAGCTACATGATAGTAAAAAGCAAAGCCTCTTACATGTCCAATTTCAAAGATCCTTTGCAAGAAACAATGAAGGCACTCTACAACAGAAGTAGGAATTTTCTAGCCTAAAAGCTATTGTCTTTAAACTATTGCTTATCTTCATTCAAACTCTAAAATGTAATTAAAAACATGAAACGTAGTATTTTCAGCCCTAAAAAAAGTCATTTATAGACACAGTATATCATAACACCTCCACTGACATCAAGAACAAATTAAGTAGTAATAATTATATGGCTATGGCCACAAAAAGTGAATTTTTTAACTTTATGGTTAACATCTACTTTTATTTGGTTTTCAAAAACCAACTGTGTGTGCAATTTTTTCTTCCTGCATTGACAACTCAGACCAGAAAAAGTGCCCTAGCCCTAATTTTAAATTGTACTCTCTGTTTTCTCAAAAACATTAGTAGATGAGCAGTGGACTAGGTGCCCTATTGTGATCTTTGTAATAAGCTCTCAGTGACCTTGGGAAAGTCATAGAACTACTGTTTGCTTATCCTTGAAGTGAAAAGTTTGGATGGGATAATCTATAATATTCCACTGGGTAGAAGAGCCCATTATCCTGTGGATATAGACATTCAAAAACGAGTCAGCACATATATAATACAATTCCCAGGAGGGTAAATTCCATTTAGAATGGTGCTTCCAGGTATCTTCTTAAGTTAAAGATGAACACAGGAAGTTTTGCACTCTTTAATTACACTGCTAGGGATCTAACTTCACAGAGGGAATTTGAGTTCAGTAGAGGATATTTTCATGGGTGATCTAAGGCCACACTTCTCCAACCTTAAATGTAAAGGTCAATATGGCCAGATGGCTCTTATATCTGAGAGGAAATAAACTGAAACAAATAACAAAGAAACAGAAAACAAGGATTTGCCCTAAAAATCCATTAATGAAAATGTCCACAACCAAACATCAGCATTAAAGAGTGTTATGTTAGCTTTCCCTGAAGACCGTATAGAAATTTAGGTGGGCCACCTCACAGTTTGGGCTGCGTGAAAAGCCATCCTTGTATGCACCCTGATTCTCACAACATCCACACTTTTTCATCCAAGAACCTATGACCAAAGACTATGATTAACTACATAAGCAAGACAACAAACACTTTCTACTGTGGGCTTGTACTCATCCCCCAAATTGCAACTGAATTAGAATTCTTTCCACAGCTCTGTTCAATGAAAGAGCTTCAAAAGGAGTGCAAGAGAATGGCATCCCAGGCTGGTGTGTGTGTGTGTGTGTGTGTGTGTGTGTGTGTGTGTGTGTGTGTGTGTGTGTGTGTGTGTGTGTGAGAGAGAGAGAGAGAGAGAGAGAGAGAGAGAGAGAGAGAGAGAGCTGGCTTTTATCTCATTTCCTCCACAAAGATGTAAGCCCTCCTCATCTTCTCAGAGAGAAAGTCACCTGCCTGGCCCTGCTTCTGCTGAGGGGAACCTACCTCTGTATGTGTGCAGTAGGTCAGACCCACAACCACTGGCCTCCTGCCCGTCTGTTATCATCTCCCCTCTGCCAGCCCACAGCTTCTCCTGGGGACACACTGCCCACCTATTCACCGCCCAGAGCCTCCTACTGATAACCAGCATTCCTTCCAATGCATTCTCATTTTTTCAGTGAGTGGAGAAAGGTAAGGCCTGGAGCACAAGAGCTGCACACAGGCTTCATTCACCCCTTGCTCCTTTCCTTGGGATTCAGGGCTGACTCCCATCCAGTCTCAAGAGTTATGATGGCAGAAGAACCAGACTTTTGTGCTTCATACACTGTGCCACATTGCCCCTCCTTCTCCCTTTCCTCCCTCCACTGACACACTTCCAGTACTCACCCTGAGAAGCAGTATCATCCCCACGATGTGTCTGTTATTGAACCTCTTTAAATGGAAGGGTCCTTTCTAGTGACCACATTCAATGAGTATATGTTAGCAATATAAGGGGTTACTTTGCCCTAGAAGCTGTATAAGCTGATGGCTATTTGTTGTAACAACCATGAAAGCTTTATTCTACCAAGAAATGCATACACCTCTATCATCTTGTGGACTCTAAAATATTAGACTTGGCTCTGGGGCTATAAACACACTCATGAACATTCCTCCAATCAAGATTCTGTAGAAATAGCCTCAGAAAGAATCAGTTTACTGAGACTTTGGATAGCTCTTTAAACAGTAGCATTTACTCTATAAACTAAAAGCAATATTTCTATACCTCTTCCTGGAGTCTAATTGAAGAATTGCACCAAAGACATATCAGATTTAAAGTTGAGATCTTGACCAGATGCGTAACATCTGGAAAAAGTCAGAGATGGTTTTCCACATTAACTGGTTATACTAGATAACAATAAGGAAAAATTATATTTCTCTTGATCTTTATCTTCTGCTTCTCCCAAATAAGATGTACTTATTCGTACTGACATAATCCATGGAAGAATGACAGATAAAAACACTTATAAATGAAAGGTGAGCAGAGTGTGCAAATACATGGTACGATATTACCTTTACCAGAAGGTATTTCTCAATCTTATGGTTTGGTAATGAGACACACAGAGTTGATGCCTTACTCGGAAATGAAGGTGTATTAGCATATACCAATAGTTGCTAATTCAGGTATTATCATCTGCATTTGGGGAATCTGCATTTTCTACTTGCATTTTGGTTTTTCAGGCTTATTCAAAATCTTCCCCAAATAGAATTTCAAGTTTCACCATAAAAAGAAGCTTGAGGAGGGGAGAAGAAAACAGAAGAAAAAGAAGCAGCAAGAGAAGCAGATGTATTAAAGAAACTAGGTACTGAACAAGCCACCTTTCTGCCAGGCCTCAGAGAAGAGTGCCTTGCACACAAGCAAAGCTACCCCACTGGTAGCAAAGAAAGAACCATGTAAGCAATGCCAATAGGAAACTTAATAGCTTTATGGAAAAAAATCCATTATCCAAGGTTTCTATGCAAAATAAACTCTAGATGAATTAAAGAGTTGCATATATTTTAAGATGTAAAAAAATAAAAAAGTAGAGTACTATAAATATCAGCTCTGTAAATTTACAACATTGAAGCAGTAAGAAAAAAGAGGAATAATAGATTACAATTCTAAACATGAAAAAACTCAATGAAATGACAGTTAACAAAAATCAGCTTTAAAAATCAAACTTGTAAAATATGTTTACAAAGAATAATATGAGCAAGTCTTCTACACAAATAAATATAAATAGTAAACATATGGGAAAATGTTTGTTTTTACCAAAAATTATTTTTAGAAAAAGCACTGGGTTTTTAACATCTAGTAGAGTGGCAAAAATGCTTTCTTCAAATGCTGACAAGACGTCAGTGAATACAGTACACTCTTATTCTTTTTTCCTTTGTGGAGATGAAGTTCATATACATATAATTAACCATTTGAAAGCAAACAATTCAGTGGCCTTTAGTATATTCACAATGTTATGCAAACATCACTTCTCTCTACTTCTAAAACATTTCCATCACCCAGAAGACTGCCCCACACTCATTAAATAATCATTCCCCTTTGCTCCCTCCCCACATTTGGTTTATCCATTCACCCTTTGATGGATATTTGGCTATTATGAATTATGCTGCTATGAAGATTCATGTATAAGTATCTGAACACCTGCTTTCAATTATTTTGAGCATATACCTAGGAATGGAATTGCTGATCATAAGGTACTTATGTTTTATATTTTAAAGAACCACAAAACTGTATTCCAAAGTGACTGCACCATTGTATAGTGTCTGAGAGTTCCAACTTCTCCACATCCTCACCAATGCTTGTTATCATCTTGTCTTTTTTTATTATAGCCATCCTAGTGGGAGGTGGTATCTCATTGTGGGCATGATTTGGATGATCCTAATGACTAATGTTGAGCATTTTTTATGTGTTCATTAGCCAGCTGTATGTCAGAATGAGGCTGTGAGCAAGGATTTCTCTGAGTCCTCAAGGTGTCCAAAGGCTTCAAAGTCTATGATACATTCTTAAATATCTATCTACCTATCTATCTACTCTCTATCAATTTATTTATCTATCTATCCATCCATCCTTCCATCTATTCATCATTTATTTATTTTTACAGGTGGCATTCCAAAAGGTACAAACAATATGCTACAATACAGGAATTTAAATTCTTTGACCTAGTAAATCCACTCTTGGAAATTTACCCTAAGGAAATAAACTACAGATTTACATGTATACTTGCTCACCAACAATACGGAATGGCAAAAATTAAAACCACCCAAGGAAAATGTTGGGACACTCTTATGTATCAGCATGAAGAAAGATTATGCCAGAAATGAAATATTTATAAAGACTATATAGAAATATGGAAACATAACACATGGCAAAAAAAAGAGTTCTGATTTCCATCAATGTGACCCAGGTTTGATGTCAGTCACAGGGACACAGATTTGAAGGGAACGCCCTCATCCTTTGGGTTTCTGCTTCAATATAACTTCCTTCAGGGAGTCTCCCACCCCAGGCCAAAGTAGGTACATACTATGTATATTTCTGTCATTCTTTGTGTGACCACAATAATAGCGCTTACCACACTCTGTTATTGTCATTCTTTTATTTGTCTGCTTCTACCTTCCCCCGGCAGACTGTAAAGTCTGTAAGGGCAGGACCTGCGGTGTATATTGGCTGTTGTATGATAAGCACCTAACAGAACGAATGCACACAGCAGGGATTCAATAAACGGTTATCAAATAAATTTACATGTGACAGGATCATGGGATTATGAATAACCTGAATTCCTTAAAACTAATTTTCTTTGTGGCTGTTGTGGTAGCTACCTTATGGGAAATATTTTCAAAAATGACAATGCAAGATATCATAATTATCATTATTATAATCTAAATGTAACATTCTTCCAAATTTCTCAATTAGGAAATTCTTATCTGCAAAAACAAAAAGAAGGAAATTTGTGCATGCTCTATCCTGATTACAGTATGTGGTTTATATGTCATGATTGCCTTGATTTTTGTTACCCGTTGGCAGTGGGGAAGAAGCAATCACCATGTGAGAATTTTTAGAAATCAGCCATCGAATCTTATTCCACAGCACTGCTTCCTAACAATGGTTTTGGGCCCTTTGAGAATGATGGCTCACTTAAAAACTAGAGATTATTACTAAGTAACCATGCGAGGTAACAAAAGAAAAACATTTGATACCATAATTATCAATTCAATGCACGTTTGCAAAGCAAATACTTTTTCAGAAAATAAATGATAAAGCAATATGCAAACCTTTGTCTGTAATTATATCATAATATTTTTATAGTAGTATCCTCACTATTAATATTCTATATATGTCCATAACCTGCAATGGGAATCTCAGGAAATGTTTACATGTCTCTAAAAATGAATATAAGAGAGAAATTACATTAGCAACTTCTTTGCAGATCTTCTGCATCCTTGAAATATGTTTTTAATATGTGAAATCAAGAGGGATTTTCTAAATCCAACTTCTGTTTATAGGAAGAAATGGTAGTCACTTAGGAATCCACATACCTAAGCCCTAAGATATATATCAGTTTTGTAAGTCTGAAGAATAACTAGACTTGTGTCATACGATTAATATTTTCTGGAATGTCAAGACTATTTCTGGCCCAATTTTGCTGCTTCCACTCTGCCCTTGAAATATCCTTCCATTATATTATGAGTTTCAAAACATACAATTATAGCTTTATGTTGTCCGTCTATCACTTTGAGGTTAAGTTTACTCCCATACCACACAGACTTGCCTTAGTGCTTTGATGGTAAATAATTTACACTAGAAATGCTGCATCATGAAACTGAGGTTAGGGAAATTGTTATTTAAGCAAACACAATCGATCCCATATCATTTTAAATTTCCTGCCCTGTGATTTATCTTCCAGCAAGGACCGGTGGGCCCAGAGTGGGAGCAACGAGCTCGAGGAGAATGGCACGCCTATTATCGCTTGCAGGCTTCTCCTCCCTCCTTAATTATTAACGAGGTTGCCCTGCTACGGCACACCTGCCCCTCACAGCTCTTCTCCTCTTCCCCCCTTGCTACCTCCCGCCTTGTCTTCTCCACGTTCATCTCCGATTTCCCCAAATCCAAGTGGAAATCCAAATTTCCTTTTGCCAAGAAAATCAATACCAAGTTACTTTATTTGGTATATAATTTTCCAAAAGAAACAAAAGCCCTCATGTGGATGTATCCTTCTCGTATTTCCTCCTGAACTGAAAAGAGGGGGATGGCAACAAGGATCAGAGCAGGACTTCCAGGATGCACACGGGGGATGGAGAGAGCGGAGCAAGTTCCTGGCAGAGGGGACATTGTTCATGACAGGTGCTCTTGATGGCTCAGCCACCTCGATGGGGAGGATTCCACTGAAAATTGGGGATGAAACAAGAGTCATCCCCTTTCATCTTTGTCACACATTCATTTCCTTTTTTTTTTTTTTTTTTTTTTGCTGCTATTAATTCATTGATTTGCTCTTCAAACCCTTACTGGGCAGTATACTATATATGGGGCCCTGTCCTAGGTACTCAGGTTACAAAAATAAATAAAATGTGATAGTCCCTGCCCTCCATCTGATCATATTCTAATGGGAGAATATATAAAATGAAAGATAAAACTCAGCACGAGAAGATCAATGATCGATGCTTAGAACATATAGGGAGCAGACAGGCACCTGACACAGTCGGCCCGGGCCTCTTGGAGGAGGCGCTCAGTACTGAAGGGTGGGTCCAGTGAAGGAACAGGATGGGTGGTGTGGGTAAGAACACTCTCCCAGAGGACTAAAAAGAGCAAAGGTATGGATGGGGAACTGGAAACTTGCAGGACTGGGAAGGAGGAGGCAGAAACAACACCCATGGAGTGGGGAGAAGTAAAGCTGGTGAGGTCATCTTTCTGCTTTGGGCGTAGCTCTTCCTCGCCTGTGTAGACAACCCCACCGTCCTGCACACACACGGACTGCAGGGAGCCGCCACCATCCTCATGACCCTGCATATGGTCACATTTCTCACTTTTTTATCTAATCAGAACCTAACTCTTCTGTTGCTGCTCAGTTTCTTTATCTGCAAATGAGTAAAATAGCAAGCACCTTGCAGAATTATGCAGAATGGAGATAGGACACAGAAACTATGCCTGCCCTGTAAGGGGCAATTATACATCGAAGCCATTACCAATACTGATTTAGAGCAAAACTTAGAACCAGAAAGATGTTATTTTTTAAAAAATGAAGAAGAGGGGGGCGGAGCTGGGTGTGAGATATGGTGAGGTGGGAGCAAGAATGAAGGAAAACAAGACTTACTGGTGTGCTTGATCTGTGCCAGGAGCTACGCACACTTTACCTCGTTTAGGGATGAGATGGGGGTGATATATGGTAAGAAAAGAGTTCTACTCAAGGAGAATCAAAATCCCAAATCAAGGATGGGGGACATCTGCCTTAAGGGAATTAGAAGTTGGATTGCACAAGAAATAGATTGCATATTTTAAGTAAGAAAAGATCTACATGGCAAATGTACAATACATGACAGACCCATAATTTTAGCTATGGGGAAAACGACCGTTTCCAGAACAAGGAAAGTCACAGCCCCATGATGTTTGGCATTAACGGAGCCACAGCTACCCCACCTGATAAGACACTGATGTGTTCTTCTCCAAACATCCACACAAGACTCTGATGAGCTGAGCAGATAGCAGAGCGGAGGGACTCAAGATGGATCTGAAAGAAATACTTAGATGTGACATCCCAGCTGCCTTCAAATATTTGAAAGACTGTTGTGTAGAGAACACCTTAGACTATATGATGTGTCATTCTGGAAACAGTCTCAGGATCCAGGATCTCAGGAGTTCACATTTCAGGGAAGTAGATTTCCACACACCGAAAGGCATCCCATACATTCTTGTTGATTTATTGACTGATTAACATGTTCAGGAAAAAAACACCTCCAATTTTCTCAGGCTTGAAGAAGACAGGTTAAAACCACTCACAGACCAGAGGGCAGCCATTGTTAGCAAGGACCCACCTAAAGTGAGGCAGGTGGGAGCAGTGGATCAGGCAGGAATAGGAAATAAGCATCCCACCCCCAGCAAATTTGCACCCATACACCCAAACATGCAGCCCTGTAGAGTCCACATGGCTCACTCTTGGGGGTGAAGATAGTCTTAAAGGCCCATATTTGCCAAGTAAAACATACTACCAACAATTAATGCTTTACCTAGAGTGAGTATGGCAGAGTAATTATCCTCTCCCCCAGCAGATCCTCCCAAATTTGTGTACCCTAATCTTATCTATTTCTCAGAATCTAATTAACCAAAGCCCAACTTCTCCATAAAGTTTTCCCTGCACAGTTACAAGGCTGCATGACACACTGTAAAGAACATGGGCTATGGAGTCCAGAAGACCTCAGTTTGAATTCTGGCTCTACCACTGAGTGACCTTATGCAAGACACTCTCCACCTCTGGTCCTCACGTCCCTGTCAGTAACATGGTAGTGAGAACCAGTCTGTTTTCAGAGACATGGGGGAATTTAAGTGAGACAATATGAGTAAAGTGTTAGTGTACTTTACCAAAAAAGAAAAAGTTAGCACCTCTCTTCCTAACATTTTAATCCTTTGTCTCATCTAAAATTCCATAACATAGAAAGGGTAATAAATAGTGAATAATATATTAGTACTTAGTCCTCTGTGCTAGAGGGCATGGGGTGGATGACAAGCTTTGGGGCAGGGAGGGAATGGGGAAAGGACTGTCATGTATTCACAAGTCCAGACCCAGCACCACAGCCACGGGGCAGGTGAGGTGGGAGTTTTCAATGGGGAAGGTGCTCTTGAAGAGGAGAAAAAAAAGCACTGAAGGCGACTGGCGTGTCACTAAATACACATGTCACTGACACCATCTTCCAACCTGCACCATTTTACCCTATTATCCAGGATTTCAACCACACCACGGGGAGTGGGTATAAATCCAAATATAACAGAATTAGTAGGGAATTAAGATAAAGATTATAATAGAGAATTATTTGGTACCATGGAAGTTTCATACATTTCATAATTTCAAAGTTTTATCCATGTGATTGTGTATAATTTGGAGACAAGATTCAGTTCTGAGCAGTTCCTGTTACTTTGTAGTTGTGCATAACCCTGGGCAAGAAAGATGACTCCTCTAATAAGACCCACAACAGTAATACTAGCTTGTCCTTAATGTGCACTTACTGTGGGTCAGGCACCTTTCTAAGGCCATGGACCGGATTAACTCAACCGCCACAACAACCCTTTGAGATGGCAGACTGTTACATTCACAGTCAAGGACACTGAGGCACAGAGATGAGTAACTTGCCCAAGGTCACGCAAGATCCTGCATTTATTCATTTACTGGATAATAGAAGTAATTCTCATGAAAAGTCTTTCTCCCAATAAAATGACATATTCTATTTGAAAAACACTATGTAAACTGCATGATTATCACGCCAAGAGAAATCAGATATCAGCAAGGTGCTGGCCTAAGAAATTTTCATCCTGATGTGGTTTCTCTCCCGCATGGTGCCACCCTCTGAATCTTCCCTCTTGCCTGTAGAATTCTGGCTTTTGACAGGAAACACTGGATGTATTCCTTCTTCCAAGAAAGTAGGCTCCATCAAATCTCAGGTTGCCAGAGTTCTCTTTCAGCAATGCTTCCCATGCAGAGACTACAGATCACAAATTAGTCTTAGACTGGAACCACCCTCCTTACCCACAGTGCTGAGCGCCAGGCCCCATCACAGGCTGACACGTGCCTGTGTCAGGGGACTGAAACAGCAATCTGCCTCAACTACCACGGGCTGACGGAAATAACACCTAAGGCTAACTTATAATAATGGCACTTATAATAATAATAAGGCACTTATAATAAATGTGATTGGAAGGTGTATGGATGATCCAGATGCTTTTAGACTATTTTAGTTAAGACAAAAGTAGACCAATACCCTCATCCTGGCACAAATGACCAGGGGATTATAACTTGGTCTGGATTTTTTTCTAATGGTTGTATTGAGAGGCAGTATGTCCTTTCAGGAAGCTGTCAGGGGAGAGAAGAAAAGGAGGAGGAGAATCAAGGCTCTTCCAGATGCTACCTCCCAGGGTCTCCAGGCTAGCTTCCAGGAGAAAGCAAGCAGCAGGAAGTGACTTCAAAATTACTCTTCAAGCAAGCACAGGGCTAGTTTCCTTTTACATATTTTGTGCCCCACTCCATAAATATTAACTCTTTCCTCCACAGTACTGTGTCAAATGTAAAAAATCAAGACCATCCATAGGGATTATTTATATGAGGATGGACTCATCAAGTAACTCTGCAAATCTAGGGGCCTATCTCTAATTAACACAATTAATGATGAGCATGATTAACGATGGAGTTTCTGGCTACATGTGCCAAAAGACAAGTCAGCACTGCCACCAAAAAGCAGAGTGTTCACAAGAGAGGCTCACTCTAAGCATCCACCTCACAATCATCAAGATGAAATGCCAAACTGCCAGGCCCGTGTCTGTCCCTTAGTGCTCTTATCACACTCTAATGTTTCATACATTGGGTCTCAGCACAGGAACCCTATGTTTTGATCACAGAAGAGCATTAGGATAGAGGGGGCGGAGAAGGGGGCAGAGGAGTAGGAGACCTGGATTTCGTCTGGTCTCAGGAATTCAGCTGAATAGGGATGAAACCATTCTGAACACCTACGAACTCAACGGGAGATCGAAGAGGAGAATAGCAGCAACTCTCTGAACAGAGAAGCGACCACTTACTGGAAGGTAGGACGTGCGGAGAAGTGAATCCGAGGCGATATTCGGGAGGATAGACGGCGGGGGAGGGGGCCTCCGTCGGCCGCTTCTGGCAAGTGATAGAACCGCGGAGCACAAAATCGGAACTTTGAGAAGTTGGCTCCGCTGAGGGACGGCGCTCCAGTGGCTAAGCGGGGGGTGGAACCCTCGTAGAACAGTGTGGTCTCAGGACCCTCGGGGTCACAGAAAGACCGGGGGTGCCTGAGTGCGGCAGAGCTCCCAGGTATTGGAGCGGGGAAGCCGGCTGCAGAGACAGAGCTGAAGCGCGGGTTCTCAGCTCGGGGTTGCCACAAACTGTGATCCGCGGCCCAGTCGGGCCACTGCTCCTCCAGCAGGGACCCAACAAGCGGCAGAGCCGGGGAGACTCCCCTTTCTCCCCCGGGAGGAGCGGCGCGGGAGCGCACCGCAGGGATCTGCTGGGTTTGGAGACTCCACACGGGGTCGGGTGCCAGAGATAGAAACGCTCAGTAACAGGCCGGGTGAGCACGGAGTGCGGCCGGAGACCGGGGACACGGGAGTGACTGCTATTCTCTGGGGGTGCACTGAGGAGCGGGGCCCCGAGTTCTCGGCTCCTCCGGGTGGAGATTGGGAGGCCACCATTTTCGCCCTGGACCTCCAAAGCTATACCGAGAGCTTGCAGGGAACAAAAGCTCCTGAGAGCAAACTGGAGCCCCTTGCTTAGACCAGACCGACAAGGGCGGGGCAATTCAGCCTCCAGCAAAGACATTTAGGAACCACGGCAATAGGCCCCTCCCCCAGAAGATCAGCACGAACAGCCAGCAAGCCAAGACCAAGTTTACCCATCAAGGAGAACGGGAGAACTCCAGCGCTAGGGGAATACTGCACATAGAATTCATGGCTTTTTTTTTTTTTTACCGTGATTCATTAGTTCATCAAAGTTAATTTTTTTAACTCTTTTTTTTCTTTTTCCCTTTTTGAACCAACATCTTATCAATCCCTTTTTTAAAAAAAACATTTTTTATTTTTCATTTTTAGGGTCATATTTTATCCCTTCATAGTAGTTACCCTTATTTTTGGCATATATATATATATAAGTTCTCTCTTTAAAATTTTGAGATACAGTTTCTTCTAACAGATCAAAATATACCCTAAATCACTAGTGTATGGCTTTGTTCTAGTCTCCTGCCTGACCACATTCTCTCCCTTTTTTCGTTTTTTTTTTAAATCTTCTTCTTTCTTTTTTCAAACAACTTATCTTATCAATTCCTTTTATAAAATCTTTTATACTTTTCATCTTTACAGTCATCTGCATCCCTTCATTGTATCGACCCTTATTTTGTACATATATGTCTTTTATCCTTTAAAATTTTAGGAGGCACTTTTTTCTAACAGACCAAAATACGCCCAAAATCTAGTGTGTGGCACTGATCTATGCACGAGCCTGATCATATTTGATCATATTCTGCTTTTTTTGTATGGTTCTGTTTTTGTTTTTATCTTTTTCTTTTCTTTTTTTTTTCTCCTTCTTTTTTCTTTCTTTCCTTTTCTTTTCCCCTGGTTTCAGGTCTTTTCTGATTTGTATACAGTATATTTGCTGGGGACGTTGTTAACCTGTTAGCATTTTGTTCTCTCATTCATCTATTCTCCTCTGGACAAAATGACAAGACGAAAAAAATCACCTCAGCAAAAAGAACAAGAGGTAGTACCGTCAGCCAGGGACCTACTCAATATGGACATTAGTATGATGTTGGACCTCGAGTTCAGAGTCATGACTTTAAAGATACTAGCTGGGCTTGAAAAAGGCGTGGAAGTTATTAGAGAAACCCTTTCTGGAGAAATAAAAGAACTAAGATCTAACCAAGTCGAAATCAAAAAGGCTATTGATGAGCTGCAATAAACAATGGGGGCACTCACTGCTAGGATAAATGAGGCAGAAGAGAGAATCAGCGATATAGAAGACCAAATGATGGAAAATAAAGAGGCTCAGAAAAAGAGAGAGAAACAACTACAGGATCACGAGGGCAGAATTTGAGAGATAAGCAATACTATAAGACAAAACAACATTAGAATAATTGGGATCCCAGAAGAAGAAGAGAGAGAGAGAGGGGCAGAAGGTATATTGGAGGAAATAATAGCAGAGAACTTCCCTAATGTGAGGAAGGAAACAGGCATCAAAATGCAGGAGGCACAGAGAACCCCTCTTAAAATCAATAATAATAGGTCAACCCCGACATTTAATAGTAAAACTTACACGTCTCAGAGACAAAGAGAAAATCCTGAAGGCAGCTCGGGAGAAGAGATCTGTAACCTACAATGGTAGAAATATTAGATTGGCAACAGACCTATCCACAGAGACCTGGCAGGCCAGAAAGGACTTGCAAGATATCTTCAGAGCACTAAACAAGACAATATGCAGCCAAGAATACTATATCCAGCTAGGCTGTCATTGAAAATAGAAGGAAAGATCAAAAGCTACCAGGACTAACAAAAACTAAAGGAATTTGCAAACACGGAACCACCCCTCCAAGAAATATTGAAAGGGGTCCTCTAAGCAAAGAGAGAGCCTAAAAGCAGCATAGATCAGAAAGGAACAGAGACAATATACAGTAACAGTCACCTTACAGGCAATACAATGGCACTAAATTCATACCTTTCAATAGTTACCCTGAATGTAAATGGGCTCAATGCCCCAATCAAAAGACACAGGCTATCAGACTGGATTAAAAAACAAGACCCATCAATATGCTGTCTGCAAGAGACTCATTTTAGACCCAGACACCCGCAGATTGAAAGTGAGGGGGTGGAAAACCATTTACCATACTAATGGACACCAAAAGAAAGCTGGGGTGGCAATCCTTATATCGGACAAATTAGATTTTGAAAACAAAGACTGTAATAAGAAATGAGGAAGGACACTATATCCTACTTAAAGGGTCTATCCAACAAGAACATCTAACAATTGTAAATATCTATGCCCCTAACACGGGAGCAGCCAATTATATAAGGCAATTAATAACAAAAGCGAAGAAACACATTGACAAGGATACAATAATAGTGGGGGAATTTAACACCCCCCCTGACTTAAATGGACAGATCATCTAAGCAAAAGATCAACAAGGAAATAAAGACTTTAAATGACACACTGGACCAAATGGACTTCACAGACATATTCAGAACATTCCATCCCAAAGCAACAGAATACACATTCTTCTCTAGTGCCCATGGAACATTCTCCAGAATAGATCACATTCTAGGTCACAAATCAGGTCTCAACTGGTACCAAAAGATTGGGATCATTCCCTGCATGTTTTCAGACCACAATGCTTTGAAACTAGAACTCAATCACAAGAGGAAAGTCAGAGAGAACTCAAATATATGGAGGCTAAAGAGCATCCTACTAAAGAATGAATGTGTCAACCAGGAAATTAAAGAAGAAATAAGAAAATTCATGGAAACCAATGAAAATGAAAACACAACTGTTCAAAATCTTTGGAAACAGCAAAGGCAGTCCTAAGAGGAAAGTATATAGCAACACAAGCGTTTCTCAAGAAACAAGAAAGGTCTCAAATATACAACCTAACCCTACACTAAAGGAGCTGGAGAAAGAACAGCAAATAAAGCCTAAACACAGCAGGAGAAGAGAAATCATAAAGATCAGAGCAGAAATCAATGAAATAGAAACCAAAAGAACAGTAGAACAGATCAACGAAACTAGGAGCTGGTTCATTGAAAGAACTAACAAGACTGATAAACCCCTGGCCAGACTTATCAAAAAGAAAAGAGAAAGGACCCGAATCAACAAAATCATGAATCAAAAAGGAGAGATAACAACCAACTCCAAAGAAATACAAACAATTATAAGAACATATTATGAGCAACTCTATGCCAGCAAATTAGATAACCTGGAAGAAATGGGTGCATTCCTAGAGATGTATCAACAACCAAAACTGAACCAGGAAGAAAAGGAAACCTGAACAGACCTATAGCCACTAAGGAAATTGAAGCAGTCATCAAAAATCTCCCAAGAAAGAAAAGCCTGGGGCCAGATGACTTCTCAGCGGAATTCCATCAGACATTTAAAGAAGAATTAATATCTATTCTCCTGAAACTGTTCCATAAAATAGAAATGGAAGGAAAACTTCCAAACTCATTTTATGAGGCCACCATTACCTTGATCCCAAAACCAGACACAGACCCCATCAAAAAGAAGAATTAGAGACCAATACCCTTGAGGAACATGGATGCAAAACTTCTCACCAAAATACTAGCCAATAGGATCGAACAGTACATTAAAAGGATTATTCACCATGACCAAGTGGGATTTATCCCTGGGCGGCAAGGATGGTTGAACATCCGCAAATCAATCAACATGATACAATACCTTAACAAAAGAAAGAACAAGAATCATATGATCCTCTCAATAGATGCAGAAAAAGCATTTGACAAAGTACAGCATCCTTTCTTGATCAAAACTCTTCAGAGTATAGGGATAGAGGGTACATACCTCAATATCATAAAAGCTATCTATGAAAAACCTACAGCCAATATCATTCTCAATGGGGAAAAGCTGAGAGCTTTTCCCCTAAGGTCAGGAACGCGGCAAGGATGTCCACTCTCACCACTGCTATTCAACATAGTATTAGAAGTCCTAGCCACAGCAATCAGACAACAAAAAGAAATCAAAGGCATCCAAATCGGCAAAGAGGAAGTCAAACTCTCACTCTTTGTAGATGATATGATACTGTATGTGGAAAACCCAAAAGACTCCACCCCAAAACTGCTAGAAGTCATACAGGAATTCAGGAAAGTAGCAGGATAAAAAATCAATGCACAGAAATCAGTGGCATTCCTATACACCAACAACAAGACAGAAGAGAGACAAATCAAGGAGTCGATCCCATTTACAATTGCACCCAAAACCATAAGATACCTAAGAATGAATTTAATCAAAGAGGCAAGGGATCTGTACTCAGAAAACTATAAAATACTCATGAAAGAAATTGAAGAAGACATAAAGAAATGGAAAAACGTTCCATGCTCATGGATTGGAAGAACAAACATTGTGAAGATGTCAATGCTACCTAGAGCAATCTACACATTCAATGCAATCCCCATCAAAATACCATCCACTTTTTTCAAAGAAATGGAACAAAGAATCCTAAAATTTGTATGGAACCAGAAGAGACCCCGAAAAGCCAGAGGAATATTGAAAAAGAAAAGCAAAGCTGGCGGCATCACAATTCCAGACTTCCAGCTCTATTACAAAGCTGTCATCATCAAGACAGTATGGTACTGGCACAAAAACAGACACATAGATCAATGGAACAGAATCGAGAGCCCAGAAAAGGACCCTCAACTCTATGGTCAACTCATCTTTGACAAAGCAGGAAAGAATGTCCAATGGCAAAAAGACAGTCTATTCAAAAAATGGTGTTGGGAACATTGGACAGCCACATGCAGAAGAATGAAACTGGACCATTTCCTTACACCACACACAAAAATAGACTCCAAATGGTTGAAAGACCTCAACGTGAGACAGGAGTCCATCAAAATCCTAAAGGAGAACACAGGTAGCAACCTCTTCGACCTCAGCTGCAGCAACTTCTTCCTAGAAACATCGCCAAAGGCAAGGGAAGCAAGTGCAAAAATGAACTATTGGGATTTCATCAAGATAAAAAGCTTTTGCACAGCAAAACAAATAGTCCACAAAACCAAAAGACGACCAACAGAATGGGAGAAAATATTCGCAAATGACAGATCAGATAAAGGGCTAGTGTCCAAAATCTATAAAGAACTTATCAAACTCAACACCCAAAGAACAAATAATCCAATCAAGAAATGGGCAGAAGACACGAACAGACATTTTTCCAAAGAAGACATCCAAATGGCCAACAGACACATGAGAAAGTGCTCAACATCGCTCGGCATCAGGGAAATCCAAATCAAAACCTCAATGAGATACCACCTCACACCAGTCAGAATGGCTAAAATTAACAAGTCAGGAAACGACAGATGTTGGGCGGGGATGTGGAGAAAGGGGAACCCTCCTACACTGTTGGTGGGAATGCAAGCTGGTGCAGCCACTCTGGAAAACAGTATGGAGGTTCCTCAAGCAGTTGAAAATAGAGCTACCATATGATCCAGCAATTGCACTACTGGCTATTTACCCCAAAGATACAAATGTAGGGATCCGAAGGAGTACGTGCACCCCGATGTTTATAGCAGCAATGTCCACAATAGCCAAACTGTGGAAAGAGCCAAGATGTCCATTGACAGATGAATGGATAAAGAAGAAGTGGTATATATACACAATGGAATATTATGCAGCCATCAAAAGGAATGAGATCTTGCCATTTGCGACGACATGGATGGAACTGGAGGGTGTTATGCTGAATGAAATAAGTCAATCAGAGAAAGACATGTATCATATGACCTCACTGATATGAGGAATTCTTAATCTCAGGGAACAAACTGAGGGTTGCTGGAGTGGTGGGGGGTGGGAGAGATGGGGTGGCTGGGTGATAGACATTGGGGAGGGTATGTGCTATGGTGAGCACTCTCAATTGTGCAAGACTGTTGAGTCGCAGATCTGTACTTCTGCAACAAATAATGCAACATATGTTAAGAAAAAAGAAAAAGAAGAAGATAGCAGGAGGGGAAGAATGAGGGGGAGTAATTCAGAGGGGGAGACGAACCATGAGAGACGATGGACTCTGAAAAACAAACTGAGGGTTCTAGAGGGGAGGGGGTGGGGGGATGGGTTAGCCTGGTGATGGGTATTAAAGAGGGCACGTTCTGCATGGAGCACTGGGTGTTATGCACAAACAATGAATCATGGAACACGACATCAAAAGCTAATGATGTAATGTATGGTGATTAACATAACAATAAAAAAGATTAAGGTTGATTTAAAAAAAAGAAAAAAAAAAGAGCTTTAGGATAAACTACTATTAAGGCCTATAATAGTCTCTTGGTCAGTGGGCTTCTAGGCCCAGTTTCCTGTGCTCTTAGTGAGAAAAATTAGAACTCTAGATTCTTCTCCCTCTAAAGGGGGAGAAAGCAGCTGATCTGAGGGGTCTTCCCTCAGGGGAAAAGGACTCTAACTGTGAATGCTACAACTGAATTAAGTAAAGGAAATATCATAAGGACTTACGAGCAACTTATTGAAGTCCTGCGAGACTAGACTAATCCAAAATCCTAGGAAGTGCGATGGAGGAAGTAATCCTAAGTAGATGATAAATAAGGAGTTCCTCAAATAGAAGGAAAGAGGGTGGAAAGCCGGGCAGGTCAGTGCTCAGATCCCAGTTCAGATGTGTGACAGCCTGGGTGCCTCACTTGCTCTCCTGGAGCCCATTTCCTCATCTTCATGCTCAATGCTACCCTCACCCCTGCCTCATCGTCATTAGCCTCATCCTTACCTCAGCACCACCAGCAGACAAGGCACTGCACTTATACAAAAGAAAGGCACCTCCTTGGGGGCATAACCCTACAGGGGCAAGGCTTGGCCAGCAGACTACCTCTTTGTAGGAATAAAATGATCCCCTATGTCCAGCTTAATCCAGCCTGGAAGAGGTCGCCAGCCTGGTGCTCAGAACCTAGGGTGGACGGCAGCTCCTACTCACCTCCTCAGGGAAGCCCAGGCAGGGCACGGCTGTCCTTCTGCACAGCCTGACCCACCCTAAGGACCTGCTCAGAGAATGGAACCAGGTCATGCGTACGGAGTACCCTACCTAAGAACATTCGAGCTCATCTGTAATAAGAAAAAAATGAATCCTTAGTTAGAAAAGGAATATAATGCTCCCTGGGGTCTGACAGCTAGTAGACGCTCTACAAATAGTACCTGTTATCACCACAAATTTTTTTTTCATAATTTGGAACTCAAAAGTTTCTTTCAATCAGTAACATACTTTAGCACAGCACAAGAATCCAGAGTGGCCTTGAAATTTCACTAACATCGCCACACATCCACCAGTGAGTCAAACAAACTACTTCTATGGAATCTGTAATGACATAATTGAAACCGGGTTTACGTTTACTTAAATAGTATGGTTTTGATGGAATGAACATTTTAGTAGGCAGCACAACACATGTTTGAGGAAAATTTAGAGGTACCCCCTGCCCCCACAGATTTCCTCACTTACCTATAAGCACTGTTTTGGAAATGAAGAGAGAGAAAGAGGGGGTGGGGGAGTTAAGTTTCACATCTGTACAACAAACCTGCCAGCTAGTCAGAAACGAAATAGGCTGGTTTGAAAAACTCTTTACTGCTGCCAGTTAATATTCACAGGACTCTAGGGGAACAAGAACTTTCAATGATGCAATATTTATAAATGCTACTGTTGTCCCCCATACATGTATCTTAGATTCCTGAGGGATCCTGGGAGCTTTTGCTATAATGAGGGTGAAGGTATATGAGTTTTAAATGGGGAGAGGAGTAGGTAGGGAAACAAAATTGAACACATATAAATGAGCACTTGGTGGTCTTGAATTTGAATATGACTTCAACGATTGGGAAATCTGACCTGCGTGGGTCATTGCATTTTAATTTACCAATGTCTTAAACAGAGAGAAAGCAGTCAAACCGCACAGCCCTGCTGGCCAAGACACTTTTTTTGTCTTTTTGTTTGAAATTTTGCTGCTGTGTGTCCACAGATGCCAAAAAAGGCTACCCTTCAAATGTAGGATATCAAACTAGCTGAGTTTGTGTTTACAACTCTGATGGTGTAATCGAAACTCCAAATGCTCAAGGAACAATAACATTAGTGAAGTGAAGTCAGCTCTAAATTAAAAGTCAGTGTTTCCATTACCCACTCTCACAGTATTTTCTGGAGTTTATATAACTTGATCATTAAAAAATGCTTGAAGCTGAAAACCTGTTCTGTGTCAATCTTGGACTAACCTAGTTTGCAAAGCTCTGAAGTTGTTTGCTCTTCCCTTTTATCCCTTTTCAAGAATGTATTGCTTTTAAATGTTACACATGAAACTGGACCAAAAAAATCTGTAACACCCCATGAGCCAGTGCTGTTACATGCATCACTCGTTTTTCAGAAGAAATTTACGATTTCTGTAAACTCACTTTCAAGGTGTCTGTGAATGAAAGTAAAGAGTTCAAATTCCTTTTTCAAACTCAGTCTTTAGCACATCCTTTCTCTGTTGGTGACCTCATCAAAAATATTGTAACTGCAAATTGGAATATTAACTTTTGTAGGAATAAATTTCACACTAGAATTTTTAACTTGGTAGAAATAAAGTTTACTATTATGATTTCCATTATATTGGCTCTCTGTGGAATAGAATAGAGATTTTATATGGGGACATCAAAAAAAGGAAGGGAAGAGAGTATGTGAGATCATTCTTCACTGACAGTAGATGGTAATTGTGCATGAATAAAAATATCTCTGAGAGAGACATGGAAATATCTGGGTATCTGAGAACCCAAATACTTAGGATATGAGGTTAGGAAAGGCAGAGTTAACTCCCCAAGATTGAGTTGTAAGGAATGCTTATGTCGAGAGGCCAGCTCTGACTACACTCAAGATGGCCCCCACATCTTTGCCACTGAGAAGTGCAGGCTTCTTTGTGGTGTTAACACAGGATCCAACCAAAGGGTCCAGGTAATTTGCTCCTTGTCTGGGAAGAAGGACACAAAGGAAAAACAAATTTCTCTCTCCCTCTCTGTGTGTGCGTGTGTGTGTGTAAGTCTGCATGTCTTTCTGTACCTTATAGGGAAGGCCATACATAGAATAAATATACTTATAAATGTGGAAAGGGGAATGTTGTTTTAACATTTCATGTTACATTTTTATTTTGATCTTTGTAGAACTGTGAAAAATCATCCCTTTTTTTTTAAAGATTTTATTTATTTATTCATGAGAGACAGAGGGGGAGAGAGAGAGGGAGAGAGAGAGAGAGAGAGAGAGAAGCAGGCTCCCAAGGAGCAGGGAGCCCGATGTGGGACTCGATCCCAGGACCCCGGGATCATGACCTGAGCCGAAGGCAGACGCTTAACCATCTGAGCCACCCAGGCGCCCAAAATCATCCTTTTTAAAGTTTTATTTATTTAAGAAATCTCTACACCCTACTCGGGGCTTGAACTCACAACACCAAGATTACATGTTCTTCCAACTGAGCCAGCCAAGCACCCCGAAAATCATCATTTTGAATAAAAATTAGAAATACCTAGACTCTGGGTCAGAAGAAATGATGAACTGCACTTCCTAATCTAGACAACCTCCAGTACAGGTGTTTCCACAATATCACTCAGCATCTAAATTCCTTTGTAGAAACTGGCAAGATATATATTTATAAACTCAAATTTTAAAAATCTGAATGAGTTGTAATATATCTTGTGATTAAATAATTCCAGTGATGGATAACTCATTATCCATGCAATAGCCTTTTATTCAGACAACATTTTTGGTTAAAAAAATCTTTCCACTGGAATGGTGGGGAGTGGGAGGGATGGGGTGGCTGGGTGATAGACAATGGGGAGGGTATGTGCTATGGTGAGCGCTGTGAATTGTGTAAGACTGTTGAATCACAGACCTGTACCCCTGAAACAAATAATACATTATATGTTAAAAAGAAGAAGAAGAAGAAGAAGAAGAAGGAGAAGAAGATAGCAGGAAGGGAAGAATGAAGGGGGGAAAATCGGAGGGGGGGATGAACCATGAGAGACAATGGACTCTGAGAAACAAACTGAGGGTTCTAGAGGGGAGGGGGTGAGGGGATGGGTCAGCCTGGTGATGGGTATTAAAGAGGCCACATACTGCATGGAGCACTGGGTGTTATATGCAAAAAATGAATCATGGAATGCTACATCAAAAACTAATGATGTAATGTATGGTGATTAACATAACATAATAAAAAAATAAAAATAAAATGCAAAAAAATAAAATAAATACTTAAAAAAATCTTTCCTTATGATCCTAGGAATGCCTTCTTAAGAAGTATCCAAAGGATTTGTGATTGAGAAGCGAAAGGAAATATGGCTGCTAATATTTCTAAGTTCAAAAATATCTGAACCCAGTCAAATGTAATAAATGTTTTTTTATCATTATAACATAACTAAAGTAACTAAAGTACCATTATTTAAACATTTCATTTTATCAAGTTTTGAATAACAAAGTGACTTTTACCAAACCAAAAAGCCACATGTTAACAATGGAATATTATGCAGCCATGAAAAGGAATGAAGTACTGACCCACACTACAACATGGATGAACCTTGAGAACATCATGCTCCGTGAAGGAAGCCATACACAGAAGGTTACATATTGTATAATTCTGTTTAGATGAAAAGTCCAGAACAGGTAAATCTAACAGAGGCAGAAGTAAATTAGTATTTGCCTAGGGCTGGATGGAAAGGGAATGGGGAATTACTCTTCCATGGGGAGGGGGCCAATGGAAGTGTTCTGGAATCAGAGAGCAGCAATGGTTGCACACTCTAAAAACCACTCACAGGTGAATTTTATGGTATATGAGTTATACCCCAACTTCAAAACAAGAACCATATCTTAAATCATAGATTTTAAAACAAAACCATTTTGATAGGCATTATTATCCAATGGATTCTGAACTCAATAAAATGGCCAAAATGAATACCAACTTTAGATCTGTAAAAGGTAGCTTTCTAAAAGTTATATGCTGAAGGATACTGAATAATTTATAAATATGGATTTTACTAAATGACCTCTCACTAGATTTATGTTAACAGTCTTTGATCCATGAAGAATTTTGATATTTTTTTATTTTATAGGGAAGTGTATGTTTACTTCCTATTACTCGGGCTTGCCTTTATGAAAGATCAAGAAATTTAAAACTCATAAATGGGTTCCTCAAAGAAAAACACAATTTAAAACTTATTATAATCTATTTCAAATATGTCAGGGTTTCTTTAGGTTTAACTTAAAACATGAGGATTGTATTCCATCTACTTGAAACACTTCTGCTTTTTTCAAAAGACAATCACATCCTAGAAAAACTGAAGTCGAATTTGTCCAATAGCAGGTTAATTTTAGAAACATGATGCTGTCCAGATAAAGAACATAGATGTTGACATTTTCAGATCGTAACTTCAAAATACAATGCATATAAGACACATAATATGAATAGCAATAAAAAACTCCCAATTAAAAAAGAAACTACGTGTTGTTACATTTTTTCCCATAAAGACATATGAAGTCTTATATTATGCTGTAGAAAAGATTGAGGTCACAGTCATATAATCTTATTCAATTTTTGTACTCATATTAATCATGTTAGAAATTGTACATGTCTTGCTCACTTAGCTGTACTGTATGCTCCAGGGACTAATATAAATCTTGATTTTTTAATTAAGCCCAGTAATAATGTCTTGCATACGAATAGGGGCCTAATATCTAATTTTTGTTGAAAATTCACTAATTAAGTTGCTTGTATTACCCAATTTTCCATGACAGTTTCTTTATATGAATTTATAGTACATGACTGCCAATGACCAGAAAAGATCATGAATTCTATCATGTAATTGTTGTATAGATTGCTATGAGGATTATGACACATAGCTTTATTCATACATAAGATGAAGAAAAAAATTACCATAATACTCACAGTTGTAACTAGGTCCAATACGGTGTTGAGCTTCCAGACTAGCCAACGTGATGTGGAAAATGATATGCAGCAACAGGAAGGAAAGACTGGTGAAGCACAGAGACTTTAATAACCGGCCCGTATGTCCTAGAAGGTAAGAAGCACAGAGACAGTGAGGGAGCTTCAGATGCAACACACTCATTCCGACCTGTGTAGTATTCCACATGGATCCCATTTCTGCCTAATCTATTATATAAACACACTTAGAAGTGTATCAGGTTCAACAATTACTCTCTTACTTATTAGTCTAAAGCTAAAGCTATCTTATTGCCTTTGTAAAATTATACAACTAATATTGATTAAAAATTCAGGCACCTGGGTGGCTCAGTCAGTTAAGCATCTGCCTTTGGCTCAGGTCATGAACCTAGGGTCCTGAGATCGAGTCCTGCATCGGGGTCCCTGCTCAGTGGGGAGTCTGCTTCTCCCTCTGCCCTTCCCCCAGCTCATGCTCTGTCCCCAAAATAAATAAATAAATTCTGAATGAAAATTAAATGTACAAGAAAAATGCTTTCCTACATATTAGATGACAAATTATCACAACATGGAACCACAAATAGCCCCTGGCTCAGAAAATTTTATAAGAGTTCCACCAAAGTCTAAAGAACAAACAACCCCTATTTTATACAAGTAGTTTCAGAGAGTAGGAAAAGAAGGGAAGTTGCCTAAAACATTTTACAAAGTTAGAGTAACTTGAAATTTAAAATAAAATAAGGTTAGAATATAAAAAGGAGTTATAAGCCTGTTTTACTTATGAACATAGACATAAATTATTAAAAATGATATTTGCTAACCAACTGAACTAGCATAGTAAAAATATAACACATCATAATAAGCTAGGATTTAAAAGAGCAGAATCAGACCTATAAATACAGAGAACAAACCAGTGGTTGCCAGAGGGGAGAGGGGTGGAGGGATGAGCAAATGGGCAAAAAGACACAGGCTTCTAGTTATGGAACAAATAAGTCATGGGAATAAAAGGTACGGCATAGGGAATATAGTTACTGATATTGTAATAGTGTTGTATGATGACAGATGAATGGTAGCTACACTTGTGGTGAGCAAAGCATAACATACAGAAAAGGTGAATCACTATGTTGTACACCTGAAACTAATAAAACATCTCGTGTCAACTATACCTGCCCCCTACCTCAAAATAGACTAGGGTTTATTTATTGCTGAGAAGCAAGTGTGATTTAATGTTAATAAATGTCTAGGTTTAAGTCATACACCAGTGGGCTGATATCATAATTTTCTAAATGGATGTAGAAGAAGCATTTCATAAAGTTCAAATTTTATTTATGATAAAAGGAGGGCACGTGTTGTGATGAGTACTGGGTGTTATACACAACTAATGAATCATTGAACACTACCTCAAAAACTAGTGATGTACTATACAGTGGCTAACTGAACATAATAAAAAAAATAACACTCAATAAACTGGGAATAGAAGGTAATATCCTTAAAATGATGAAGGATTTATACCATAACTAAAGCAAGCATCCTGTTTGTGGTGGAACTTTAGACATACATTACTGTTAGAGAATGATCAGGGACACTTGCTATCCTTGCCACCACTTAACATACCACTGGGCACATTGGCCAATGTCATAAGATAAGAAAAAGAATGATGAATTGTAATAATTACAATTGTTTGCAGATAATATCAAATTAAACTATTTGTAGATGATATTATCACCAACATAGAATGTGAAAGTGAAGCCACAGACCAACCATTAGAACAAACACAAGAATTCATAAAATGATTTAGATATAATATCATCTTACAAAAATCAATATAGCTCCTTTATATTAGCAATCATCAAATAGAAAACGAGATACAACTTAAATTAGCAAACAAAACTGTACTTTAAATGGTTTTGCCAATGTGTCAATTTGGCTGGGCAATAGTCCCCAGTTATTTAATCAAACACTAATCTAGATGTTGCCATGAATTTAGAGATGTGATTGAAGTCCATAATCAACTGACTTTAAGTAAGGATATTATCCTTGACAATTTGGGCAGGCCTGAGTCAGTCAGTTGGAAGTCTTGAAAACCGGTCTGAATAGAGAAAGGGAGGGTGGGGGGAGAGAAAGGAAACTCTTGTCACCTGTGCACAGTAGCTTCAAACTGTGCCCATGAATTTCAACTTGCCCATGACCATACTTCTTCCCTTCCTGAAAGCCTACCCTATGGATTTTGGACTTGCTTACCAAGTTCATATAATCAATAGTCCAATTCCTTGTAATAAATTATATACATATAAACATATCCTACAGGTTGAACCTGGACTGAAAAAAATTATGTAAGAATTAGATAGCAGGAGGGGAAGAATGAAGGGGGAGAAATCGGAGGGGGAGATGAACCATGAGAGACAATGGACTCTGAATAACAAACTGAGGGTTCTAGAGGGGAGGGGGTGGGGGGATGGGTTAGCCTGGTGATGGGTATTAAAGAGGCCACGTTCTGCGTGGAGCACTGGGTGTTATGCACAAACAATGAATCATGGAACACTACATCAAAAACTAATGATGTAATGTATGCTGATTAACATAACAATAAAAAATTTAAAGAAAAAAAAGAACCTTAACAAAAAATGCACAAGACCTTTATGGACAAAACTGTAAAACCCAGCAGAAAAACAAAGTAAAAGTCCTGAATAAATGAAGAGATATACCACATTCATGAATGAGGTAACCTAATATGACAAAAATATCAATTTTTCCCAAATTTAGTCTACAAATTCAATGCAACTTCAAATAAAATGCCAGGAGAAACTTTCAGGCCACCAGCAAACATATTTCAAAATATATAAGAACAGAATTTTTGAGGAACTCAACAAATTTATTTAAAAATATATTTGGATAAACAAAAACCTAGGAATTGCCAGGCCAACTTTGAAATTTTGAGAAGATAAAAAACGGGTGAGTTGTGTTTGTACTAAAAGACAATTAAGGTATGCTATAAACCCATAAGTTAAAATAAAACAAACAGAATTTAGATTCCTTACAGAAAGGAAAAAAAGTCAAATGGAATACCACACAGAATTCAGAAAAAAAAACTAATTTACCTATGAATTTGATAAATGTCAAAGTTGATCCCACAAGTCAAGAGGAGAACAGGCTAGCTAGCAGATGAAAAGCTGGCTTCAATAAAATAATAATAATAATGCTAGATCCCTGCCACAAAGGTGATCTTCAGGTGAATAAAGACCTAAATGTGAAAGATAAAATTCTAAAGTCTATAGATGAAAACATAGAAGAATAACTTTGTGCCTTTTCCATGGGGACTGCCTCTAAAATAAGACCCCAAACATAAGTTATAAGACCAAAAAATAGATGAATTTGACCACATTAAAGTTGAAAATTCAACAAAGTCACCATAAATAAAATTCACAGATATTTAGCTGGGACATCTAAGATTAGAGATGAGATTAATATTCGAATAGATAAAGAATGCCTGCATAGCAACAAGACAGGTCAACCAATAGAGAAGGGAGCAAAATATCTAAATAAGCATCTTACAAGGGAAAACTTGAGAGGGCAATATGTTTATACAGAGGAACTAAAAGCATAGAGGCATTTAATGGAGACATTATAGTTAAAACACAAATGGGTTAACAGTTTACATCCATCATATTAAATTATAAAGATTCATAATAATGTTTTTTGTGAGGGGGAACCAATGTTTTGCTAGTAGTGTGAAATTGGTAGTCTTTCTGGAGGTCAGTACTTAAGTATGCCAAAGTCTCTGACTTGGCAATCACACTCTGAGTTATAAAATTCAGATAAATTTTTGCAGCAGGTCTACATGGGGACTTGAGTCATGATATTCTTCACATCCTTGTCTGTAGTAGCAGAGAATTGGAGATATTCCAATTTTCCACCATTAAAGAGATGAATATGTAAAAATGAGATGAACGTGCATCTTAAAATACATTCAACCATTAGGTGCATGAAAGTAGAAGAATAACATATGTGGATCTTAAAATAAATTGGGTTAACAAATGATAAGAAAAAAAAATGGGCCACAGACCACAAGATCATTCACATAAATTAAGAACACAGACCTGGAAAAATAACATATATGTTTAACACCAATGTGTTTATGTATATTTAATATATGTATAAAACACATTTGCGTAGTTTCATACAGGGAGGCAGGAAACAGGAATGAAAATGGGGTATAAACAAGCAAGAGTAAATCAAAAACATGAGAGACACTCTGAACAATTCTAAAATAAAACTATTCTTGTGAATTGAAGAGTAAACTGTTGCAACACTTCTCTGGAGAGGACTAGGTGGGTGTTGGACTAGATGACCTACATTCTGGTCCTTGGTCTGCCTCTGGCCATGCAACTCTGATTAGACAGGCCGCCAGGCCTTTGAAACTCTAAGACTTTATACATAAATAAAATTTATTTATATGGCAAATATGTACGTGATAGCTATGTGGTACACTTACGTATTTATGTATGTATAACTTTTATATTTACATACTGATAAATACATAAGCTAAGTATATATATGTAATTTGGTATATATAATTTTATATTTTAGTATACATGTACAAATACATACACAGATCTTTAAGATCTAACCAAAAGTTACATTATCTCATTTCAGTATAAAATCCTTCTTTAGTGGTTAAGAAAACTGCCTGCCACAGTCTAATGACTTGATTACTACTCTGATGTCACAAAAGAAAAGTGAGGCATTAAATTAAAATATCGAGATACCATAAATTGAATAGCTTTCAGGTCTACATTCAACAAGCCCATACTGGAAAGAGGGATTTCTCAGTAGCCCAGGAGGAGATTCCATTAAATCCTGTGCAATATGTGTCTTTTAGGCAAAGCAGAGTCATGGGAAACCACCCATCTCCTAGTCCCCTCCTTTCAGCCACTGCGTTACCAGCCCGACCCGCTGCCTTGGCTGCTGGGGCACTGGCTCCCCCCAGGCTCTGAGCTCAGGATATTTACTTCTGTGTTTCTAATGTTGACTCGCCTCAGTGAGTGCTGCTCACTTGGACCTAAGGCAGAGGAACCCATAAAATGCCCTCAGGGAAAACATGGAACTGCCAAAAAAAAAATGAAACTTAAAGGCTTAAAATGTCATAAATATATAAATATATACACCTAAAATGTGCATTTCATTCTAAAATACCTTTTCTTTCAATTTTTCTAACTTTTGACATAATATAGTTTTGGCATGTAGTCAGTTTTAAAAACATAGCTTAAGGAAGCTGAATTTTATTAGCCTTTTAGGGAAATGAAAAGTTTAAAATAAATGTAAGCAGAAGACAAGGGGATTTGTCTGAGTTCTTCTCAATCCTACTATAGCTTTTATTGATTTCTTTAGGGACAACTAAGGATTAAATAATGTATAATTATGTGATATAAACAATTGGATTTTACTTGTCAAGTATTTCCTTACATTTCCTGATTTTATATATGTACACATCAGTATATATATAAATTTATATATATACACAAATATATATAAAAATTCAGTGGCATTTAGTACATTCCCAATGTTGCGCCATTTTCTCTACTTTACAAAACACTTTCATCACTCCAAAAGCACCCACTAAGCAGTTACTTTTTCAATATTCCTGCTTCTCCTCACTGCTGGAAACCACAAATCAACTTTTTATCTCTGGATATTTCCCATAAATATTATCATACACTATGTGGCCTTTTGTGTCTGGCTTCTTTTCCTTTAACATGATGTTTTCAAGGTTCATCCATGTCATTGTGTGTATCAGTGTTTCATCATTTTATGGCTGAAAATTATTCCATTGTATGTATGAACACCTGTACATTTATTCATCTGTTGATGGATATTTAAGTTGTATCTACCTTTTGACTACTGCGAATAGTGCTGGTATGAACATGTATGTATATGTATTTGTTAGAGTACTTTTCCCACTTATTTTATGTACATATTTAGGAATTGTACATACTAGGACTATATGGTAATTACATATTTAGCTTTCCGGGAAGCAGCCAAACTGTTTTCCATAGCAGGTGCACCATTTTACATTCCTACAAACCATGTACAAGAGTTCCAATTTCTCCATATCTCTGCCAGCAATGGTATTTTCTGATTTTTAAAATTATTTATTATAATAGTCATTCTAGTGGATGTCAAGTGGTATCACATTGTGGTTTTGATTTCCATTTTCCTAATGACTAATGATGTTGAGCATCTGGTTCATGTGTTTGTTGGTCATTTGCATATCTTCTTTGGAGAACACTCAATTCTATTTTATTGGTTTACATTTCTATCCTTATAGAAATACCATATTTTCATTACCATAGCTTTGTAGTAAGCACTAAAATCAGGAGGCAGAAGTATGAGTGCTGAAACTTTGTTCTTTTCCAATATTGTTCTGGCTATTTGGGACCCCTTGCAATTCCATATGAATTTAAGGATTACATTTTTTATTTCTGCAAAAAAGACCATTGGAATTTTGACAGGGATTGCGCTTCATCTATAGTTTGTTTTGGGTAATAATGACATCTTAAGGATATTATATTTTCTAACCCATAAGCACAGGATGTCTTTCCATTTATTTCAGTCCTCTTTAACTTTTGTCAGCATGTTTAACATTTTCAGTGTATAAGTCTTTCACCTCATTGATTAAACTTATTCCTAGGTATTTTATTATTTGGTTTGCTAAGGCAAATGGAATTGTTTTCTTAATTTCTTCTACAGATTGTCATTGCCCATGTACAGAAACATAATTGATTTTTGTGTGTTGATCTTGCACCTTGCAACTTTTCTGAATTTCTTTATTAGCTCTGGTAGTATTTTTATGGATTCTTGGAAATTTTCTGTATATGGGAACATGCCATCTTCAAATAAGGATAGTTTTACTTTTGCTTTTCCAATTTGGTAGTCTTTTACTTTTTTTCACCTAACTTCTCTGGCCAGAACTTGTTGCACAATGTTGACTAGCAATTGTAAAAGCAGATGTATTAATTTGCCAGGGCTGCCAGAACAAAGTACCACAATCGGGGGGCTTAAGCAACAGAATTTTATTTTCTCACAGTTCTAAAGGCAAAATATCCAAGTTCAAGATGTCAGCAATTCCTGCTTTCTTCTGAGGCCTCTCTGTTTCACTTGCTGCCTTCACGTGGTTGCCTTTTTGCTGTGTCCTCACATGGTCTGTTCTTTATGCACATGCAACCCTGGTATCTTTCTGTGTCCAAATGTCTCCTTTTTATAACACCAGACAGACTGTATTAGGACTCACTCTAATGGTTCATTTTAATTTACTTCTTTAATGGCCAAATCTGGGTCAATTGAGATGATTATGTTTTTGTTTCCCTTTTGTCCTATTCATGGGATGCATTACATTGATTTTCTTATGTTGAACCACCCTTGCAGGATAAAATAAATTCCACTTGTCACAATGTGTAATCCTTTTAAAGTGCTGTTGGATTCAGTTCACTAGTATTTCACTGGGGACTTTTGCATCTATATTCATAAGGGGTATTGGACTGCAGTTTTGGGTTTTTTTTCCCCTTGTGTTGTCTCTGGCTTTGTTACTGGTCTTACAGAGTAAGTTAGGAAATGTTCCCTCCTATTATATTTTACATTTTGGAAAACTTTGAGAAGTACTGGTGTTAGTTTTTCTTTAAATTTTTGGTAGAATTTACCAGTGAAGCTATCTGGTACAAGACTTTTCTGTGTTGAGAGGTTTCTGATTACTGATTCAGTTCTTTAATTTTATAGGTCTGTTTATATTTTCTGTTTCCTTTTGTGTCAATTTTGGTAATTTGTATGTTTCTAGAAAGTCCACTATTTCAATTAGGTTATCTAATTTGTTGGCATATCCTTGTTCATAGTACTCACATATAATTATTTTAATTCTGTACAGGTGGTAGTATTGTCTCCACTTTCATTTCTGATTTTATCATTTGCATCTTTTCTCACTTTAGATTTGTGAATTTAGCTAAAGGTTTGTCAATTCTATTGATCTCTTCAAAGAACTGACTTTTAGTTTTGTTGTTTCTCTCAACAAATTCTCTCTCAATTTATTGCATCCAATAAATTTTGGTATATTGAGTTTCTGTTTCCATTTGTCTCAAAGTATTCTCTAATTTTCCTTGTAATTACCTCTTTGACCCACTGGTGTTTAAGAATGCATTGTTTAATTTCCAGGTATCTGCAAATTTTCCACTTTTTCTTCTGTTATTAATTTCTGGCTTTATTCCATTATAATCTGAAAAATACTTGATATGATTCAATCTTTTAAAACTTCTTGAGTATTCTTTCCTGGCCCCACATATGGTCTCTCCTATATTTCATGTAAACTTGAGAAGAATATGTATTCTTTTACTGTTCAGTACAGTGATATTTATCTCTCTTTCTCTCTCTCTCTGTATATATATATATATATATATATATATATATATATATATATATATGCCAACAAGACTATATATATAGTATTTTCAAGTCTTCTTTTTCCTTATTGATCTTCGGTCTAGATGTGCTTTCCAGTATTGAAAGTGGGCTATTGAAATATCCGATTATTACTGTAGAATTGTCTATCCTTTTCAAGACTGCCAATGTTTGATTCCCATATTTGGGGATTCTGTCGCTTGGTGAGTACATGTTTATCACTGTTGTATATTCTTGATGAATTGACCTTTTATTGATATATAATACCTTCTTTGTAACAGTTTTTGACTTAAAGTATATTTTGTGTAATATTAATGTAATGACCTCTGCACTTTTTGTTTATAATTTGCATAGTATATCTTTTTCCATCCTTCCACTTTCAACCAACTTTGTCTTTGAATATTTAGTTTCCTGAAGGCAGCACACAACTGAATCATGTTTTATCATCCATTTCACCATCTTTGCCTTTCATTGGAGAGTTTAATCCACTTATATAAAAATAATTACTAAGGACATGCTTCTATAATTTTGCTTTTTTTTTTCTGTATGTCTTATACCCTTTTTGTTCTTCACTTCCTCTATTATTTCATTCTTTTGTATTTAATCGATTTTTGTAGGGTATCATTTTGACTCCTTGCACATTTTCTTTTATGTATATTTTTAAAGATATTTTCCTACTGGTTACCAGAGGGATTATAGTTGATATCCTAAATTTATAACAATCTAGTTTGAACTGATAACAACTTAGCTCCAATATCATACAAAATCTCTGCTTCCATACGGCCTCATTCCTTTTTATGTTGTTGTTCTCACAATTTACATCTTTATACATTGTGTCCCTATTAGTATAGATTTATAATTATTGTTTTATGCATCTTTTAAATCATATAGGAAATTAAAAGAGAAGTAAAGAACCAACTGTGTTTTATATTTACCTATACAGTACCTTTATCGGAGTTCTTCAAATGTCTTTGAGTTATTGTCTGTTTTTGTTTTTTTTTTTTCATCTCATCCTGAAGGATTCCCTTCAGCATTTCTTCTAGAATAGACCTATGAGTAACAAATTACTTTTTGTTTATCTGGGATTTTCTTGTTCTCCTTTGTTTTTAAAAAAATTAATTTGCATGATATAAGATTCTTGGTTAACAGTTTTTTTCTTTTCTTTTTGTTTTTCTTTCAGTACTTTAAAAGCATCACTTTTCTGGCTTCCATGGTTTCTCAAGAGAGTCTGTCCTTAATCTTATTGAAGTTCCCTTGATGGTGGTGAATCACTTCTTTCTTGCTGTTTTCAAGATTTTTCCTTTGCCCTTGGCTTTGACAATTTGATTATGATGTGATTCAGTTTTATCCTCTTGGAAGTTATTGAGATTTTCATGTGTTTCATGTGTTTTTCAAACTTTTCAAGTTTTTGGTTGCTATTCCTTCAAATATTCTTTCTGGCCCTTTCATTTTCTTCTCTCTTTCTGGGACTCCCATTATGTGTGTTGATATGCTTGACACTGTCCCTGAATTCTCTTAGACTATGTTCATTTTTCTTCATTTTTTTTTTCTATCTGATCTCAGACTGGATAATTTCAACTGACCTGTCTTCAAATTCATTCAGTCTTTATTCTGCCTGCTCAGATCTGCAATCTGAACACTCTAATGAGTTTTTTCATTTCAGCTATTACACTCTCCAGTTCCAGAATTTCTGTTTGGTTACCTTTTATAATTTCCATCTCTTTATTGATTTTCTCTATTTGATTAGAAGTTATTTTCATTTGCTTTAGCTCTTTTCTCATGGCTTCCTTTAGCTCCTTGAACATACTCAACACAGGCAACATAAAGTCTTTGTCTAGTAAGTTCAATGTCTGCTTCCTCAGTGAAAGTTTCTGTTGATTTCCACTATGAATAGGTCATGTTTTTTGTTTGTTTGTTTGTTTGCACGTTTCATAATTTTATGCTGAAAACTAGACATTTTGAATACTACCATATGACAATTCTGGAAATCAGATTCTTCTGCCTCAGAATTTGTTTTTGTTGATTGCTGTAGGCTATAGCTGTATGTTACTTTTTTTTTTTTAAGATTTCTATTTATTTATTTGAGAGAGAGAGCATAAGCAGGGTGGGGAGGAGGGGCATAGGGAGAGAAAGAAGCAGACTCCCCACTGAGCAGGGAGCCCAATGCAGAGCTCAATCCCAGGACCCCAAGATCATGAACTGAACCAAAGGCAGATGCTTAACTGACTGAGCCACTCAGATACCCTTGTATGTTACTTTTCTAAACTATTTATTATGAAATCTACATCTTTTTCCATGTGTGGTCCATTCCTTTGTGTTGTCTTTCACTAGTGTTTACACAGAAATGTTTTTGAGTATCAAGGAGCATGTGTGTGTGTGTGTGTGTGAGACAGAGAGAGAGAGAGAGAGAGAGAAGGCTATTTACAACTCTGCCTTAGCATACATTTTCTACTTGCACCGAGACTAGAGATCCTACAGAAGTGAAAACTTGGAGTCTTCTCAGGCCTTTTCAGAGTATGCATCTTGCCCTGGGCATGCATATGACTTTCTATATTCGCCAGTAGACATGGGCACTTTGGGATGCCATAATTTCCCAAAGAAACTCTCTTTTAACTTATCAAACTCAACACCCAAAGAACAAATAATCCAATCAAGAAATGGGCAGAAGACATGAACAGACATTTTTCCAAAGACATCCAAATGGCCAACAGACACATGAAAAAGTGTTCAACATCGCTCGGCATCAGGGAAATCCAAATCAAAACCTCAATGAGATACCACCTCACATCAGTCAGAATGGCTAAAATTAACAAGTCAGGAACTGACAGATATTGGCGGGGATGAGGAGAAAGGGGAACCCTCCTACACTGTTGGTGGGAATGCAAGTTGGTGCAACCACTCTGGAAAACAGTATGGAGATTCCTCAAACAGTTGAAAATAGAGCTACCATAGGATCCAGCAATTGCACTACTGGGTATTTACCACAAAGATACAAATGTAGGGATCCAAAGGGGTATGTGCACCCTGATGTTTACAGCAGCAATGTTCACGATAGCCAAACTGTGGAAAGAGCCAAGATGTCCATCAATAGATGAATGGATAAAGAAGAAGTGGTATATATACACAATGGAATATTATGCAGCCATCAAAAGGAATGAGATCTTGCCATTTGCAATGACGTGGATAGAACTGGAGAGTGTTATGCTGAGCGAAATAAGTCAATCAGAGAAAGATATGTATCATATGACCTCACTGATATGAGGAATTCTTAATCTCAGGAAACAAACTGAGGGTTGCTGGAATGGGGATGGGTGGGAGGGATGGGGTGGCTGGGTGATAGACATTGGGGAGGGTATGTGCTATGGTGAGTGCTGTGAATTGTGCAAGACTGTTGAATCACAGATCTATACCTCTGAAACAAATAATGCAATATATGTTAAGAAAAAAAAAGAAGATAGCAGGAGGGGAAGAGTGAAGGGGGGGAAATCAGAGGGGGAGACGAACCATGAGAGACAATGGACTCTGAAAAACAAACTGAGGGTTCTAGAGGGGAAGCGGGTGGGGGGATGGGTTAGCCTGGTGATGGGTATTAAAGAGGGCACATTCTGCATGGAACACTGGGTGTTATGCACAAACAATTAATCATGGAACACTGGGTGTTATGCACAAACAATTAATCATGGAACACTACATCAAAAGCTAATGATGTAATGTATGCTGATTAATATAACAATAAAAAATTAAAAAAAAAAACTCTCTTTTCAGCTATCACTCCCAGGCTTTCAGCACTCTATTGTTTTCCTCAGCTGGAACCTTCTGAAACAAGCAGCTGTGAGTTGTTCATTTGCTTTACAAGGTTTCGAGAAATGCCTGCTCTTCTCTGCCTTGAATGAGTTCTGAATTAGGTGAAACAAGTCAAGTGTCCATCAACCTTTCAGGCAGCCCCAGACATATAAGAATACACAAACACAATTATTTGAGAATAGGTCTGCTCTCTTCCCTCTGGAACCAGGGACCAGGGTCCCACACTGGAAATGCTGGCAGCTGTCTTCAGGACTGCCAACATGCTGGGGTTGGGCATGGAGCAAAGATAAATAAAAATGCCAAAATACTATTCTGCCATTGTTACCTTCTTCTTGATTCAACATTTCTTTGTTGTTGTAAATCTTTCACTGTTTTCTGGAGTTCTAAGAAAGTTATTCTATTTTTGCTTGAATTTTAACTGATGCTGTGGAGGGAAAGCTCTTCTTGCTATGTTCTCTGCCATTGTCATTGATGTCTTCTTTTGGTTTCAAACCATTTTTTTTATTCCAACTTCTGGTTTTTTAATTCTTGTGTGTACATGTATTGTGTATATATATTGTGCATATATATACTCTTTCAAACTAATTGAATAGGAGACAATTATGCATTTATATAAATAAAATGCCGCAAAATAACTAAATCTAACAGGTAATAATACCAAGAGCCATTAGTAATACCCTGCTCTATTCTCATAACTTCCTGCCAATAAAACCAGATAAGTAATTGGACTATAACACCATCAAATATGTCCCCTTTCAACCTTATTTTCTCTAGTCCTGCTCCAAAGACTGTCCTAGTTGCAAAGCTGCACTGCTGTTACTGCCCTGAAGGCATCTAAAGTCCCCACCTCCTCCCCCCTCCCAGTTTTATCTCTGATTAGAGGAACTAGGGAATGGGATCCCAAGAGTTAAAGATTAAAGGGGAGATACTGGCAAGAAAAAAGCCAGACACGGGGAGGTTCCTCTAAATCTGTTACAAATCAGTACAAGTCTGCTCTCACCCCAAAGTACATATGCATGGAATGAACCCAAAAGACTTTTGATTACTGAACTATGATATAATGAACTACTCAAGTACCAGTCTGATCCCTGAGTGGTGCACATGCAGGGAAGACCCAAACAGAAAAGCAAAGAATTTGAGAACTGAACTGACATTGAACCCATAGAAAGTGAACAAAATTTGTGACTTGAAATGCACCCAACTAACTGCAGAAACAAAGAAAAACAAATCAACAGTTCCCCAAAAACTTTAACATGACACAGGGTCTCATAACATAATCTTCAAAGTGACCAGGATACAATCCCAAATTACTTGACATACAAAACACCAGGAAAATCTGACCAATTCTCAAGAGAAAAGACAATAAAGCCAACTCTGAGATTACCCAGATGTTGAAATTATTACAAAATGATTTTAAAACATCCATTACAACCACATTCCATGAGGTAAAGGTAAACAACCTTGAATGAATGGAAAGATCAAAGTTGTCAGCAGAGAAATAGAAAGTACAAGAAGAAAATAAATAAAATTTTAGAACTGAAAATATTCAGTATCTGAAATTTAAAATTCCCTCAATGGGCTCCGTAGTAGAAGAGAGGTAACAAAGGAATGAGTCAGTAAACTTAAAAAGATTAGTAGAAATTATCCAACACAAGTAACACAAAGCAAAAGATTAAAAATCTTAATAGACACTCAGGGATCTGAGGGTCAAAAAGTCTATAATTTGTGTCATTGTGCCCTTAGAGTTATCAAAGGAAAAGAGAAAGAGACTGGTGCAGGAAAAAAATGGATAATAGCTAAAAATTCCCCAAATTAGGTGCACACATAATTTACATATTCAATAAGCTTAGCAAACCCTAAAGAGGATGAACTCAAAGAAACCACTCCCTGATACATAATAACCAAGGTAAAGAAAAATTGAAAGCAGCAAGAGAAAAATGTCACATTACATATAGGGAGACAACTATTTGAATTACCATGTATTTTTCATCACAAACCATGAAGACCAGAACACTGTGGACCAATACCTTTGAAGTTATGAAAGAAAAAATCTATGAACCCAGAATTCTATATCTTGTGAAGATATCCTTCAGGAATGAAGGCAAAACACAGACATTCTCAAATGAAAAAACAAACAAACAACAAAAACTAAGAGTATTTGTCATCAGAATTTCTGCTCTAAAAGAAATGCTAACACAAGTTCTTCAGGCTGAAGGGAAATGGTACTGAGGGAAAACTTGGAACTTCAGTCATTAAGAACAGCAACAAAAATGGATAAAAATGTATTTGTTTTCTCTCTCTCTCTCTCTCTCTCTCTCTGTCTCTGTCTCACACACACACACACAATTTTGACCATGCCCCAATTAAGTCATGGCATTTCTAGAAATGATTCCTGGTTTTTCCGGTTTTGGAAATATTTTGTGTGTGCAGAAATAATTGAGGGTATTATGTTGCCCATATGTTTTGAGTAGTCACTCTTATTTATACAAGAAATATGAAATATCCAAAGATATGTCACCTAATAAATAATCACTCATAATTAGAAACATAAGAAAATGAGGCATATATTAAAAAGGATTAAAAATACATATCCTAACTTCAAGATGATTTGCAAACGTACCCAAATAGCAGATTTACAAAATGAAAAATTTATGGCCAGAATGACAGGGTACCAAACTCTGTATTTATATACTATATTTCTCTAATTATTAGAATGTGAAGGCAGAAAAAATTTAAAAAGTGGTAGGTATCAAAAGAAATAGAAAACAAGGAGAAAACAGTTTTTCTCAATAAATTTTAATTTGAGGGTTTTTAATATATTCTGTTTATTTATCATATATTTTCTCAAATAGAGCTAAAAAAAAAGACTATTATCACTTTATGGATTTCATCCAGGTACTTGGATTTAAACACAGGCATAAAGTTAACTTAGGTATAAATCTAAACATAGGAATAATAATTTATTATACTTTTGAAAGTAATTCAGAGGTTATTGCCTTAACCAACATTTCCAATTCTCTAGCTTTCAAGGGATTCAAAATGTGACATGCAAATGTGGAAGATCCACGGTTCTCATGATTGTGCCAATATGTGTAAGCTAATTTTCAAGTTTTCCACTGAAGAAGTAGGGCATTCCCTAAACCTAGCCATTCTTAAAGGAGAGCTCTGAGCCTTGTGGTCATTTGCTTTTTGGTGAAAATGAAACAGCAAGAAGTTTCATTGGTATGGGTTTATAGGTAAGTTAATGAATTTAATGCAAATTCTGCCTAAAAACAGAGTTTGGAGAGTTCTACATATATTTCAAAGTCTTCAGCTTATACCCCCAAGATATTTTTATTATTTATTTGCAACACCATGTAGCCAATGTACATGGTATCTAGGAAAAAATACCTTGGGAAGCAAATATTTATATTTAAAGGACTTCCCACAATTTTATGCTCCAGACAGAACAAATGAAAATCAAGTTGATACACAAAACTGAGGTTTTTCTTTTCAATTCAAAATGAGGTTAAATATAGATAACTATTAGCTGGAAAGAGTGTGCTGGGACTTCAAAATCAACTAAGCAGTCAAGCTTTTAGGTTGAGTACATGAACTTGCTAATACTAACCATTTTGATCTACAGGAATGGCCATTTCATTAGCATCAAACTCATACAAATAGAATAAATACATGTCTACTACATAATTCTATTTGAAATCTTATTGAGTTCCTTATTCCAGCACTCCTCAAACCTTTTTTTGCTAAAAACAGCAAGAGAGTCTTTCTGGGAACACTACAAAGCCAACGGAAGAATGAATGACAAGATCATTTCCTTCAGAGTTCTCCCCACCTTCACAAATTGGACTAAAAACTTCCACTGCATGTCTCCAAGTGGGACTTGGAATTCCCCACCACACCCACCTCTTAATCCTCCCTTGCAAAAGCTCAATTTTCTATTCCCAATTTTTTTATTGACATATTGTTGGAGCCAAAAAAAAAGATTTTTTTTTCCCTTCTGCCTTCCCATTTGGATCCATCATTTATTACCTTGGCTTTATGTGCTATTGTTTTATAACTTTTAAAGTATTGTAATTTCTGCCTAAAGGTTCCCCACATGAACTGATATAATCAGAGAGAAAAGTGGTGCCAGAAAGAAAAATGGCATTCTGGGAACATAGAAGAATGATAAGTGAGGAACTAGGAAAAGGACGTGAAGCTGCCAGCATCACAAATGTCCACTCCATTCTTCCTTCTAAATTTATCATTTATGACCAGGTCTCAGGTCTTCTATATCTTTCCTTACTACTCTGACCTGAAGGGATCTCTTTCTGAGTCCTATATTGTATAATGTCTTTATCTGACACCTGGTGGCTGGGCCACCAGGAAAAGACTCAGATTGAGATTGATGTACAGGAAGTTACTGGAGAGGGCTCTCAGCAACACCCCCAATAGGGGAGTGAGAAAGGCAGGACTGAGTCAGGGGACAAGCTGGACTGGGGATGCAGTTGCAGTGGAACCCTTGGAGCGTCCTTAGGGAGCTTTGGAGCTGGAATGGTCGTTCACAACTGTCCAGAATCGAGACAAGGGGGCAGAGCCTGTGTATCCCCACTTACCCCCATCACTGGCCAGAAAGTGGATGTGGGCTGTCCCCAGAGATGAGTGTTATGTGGGCAAGGCAGCTTCCTACAGTTAAAGACCGTGATTGCTATGAGTAGTCATGAATCAATTCTCCAGGAACCTGCGGGGATCAGTACCACCATCATGGAAGGGGTAGGGGCAACACCCCACAGGGCAACTAGGTCATCTTGTTCTAGACATTCATTGTCCTCAGCATAAGCATCCTGAAGGTAGGGACCACTCTTAGCATAAGATCTCAAGCTTAACAGCTACCTCACAGCTGAATATCTGGAACAAGATGCAGAACTGAGAGTATGAAGCAGTAGATCTTTCTCACTCCAGAAAACACTGAGACTTGCAGGGGAGACTGCAATTCTCACTTTGAGGTACCTCCTTTGCCCTAAACACGTGGAGATAGAGTTGACACTTGAACAACATGGGTTTGAGCTGGACAGGTCCACTCATACATAGATTTTTTTAAGAGTTGACAGCAAAAGCCAGAAGACTTTTCTTTACAACTGCTCGCCTCCAGTCTCCACAGCACCCAACAAAAGGCGATCGGCACAGGGGTCATGCCTGCTGCCCTCTGTGGGTGCAGGAGGCCCCCTGGGAGGCCCAGGCAAGGGCAGGACCTGGCAGGGCTGCAGGTCGCCCCGTGTATTGATGGGGGTGGTCAGGGTGAGCACCAGGGCTGGCAGGCAGGAGGCTGGGCTGAAGCAAAGGAACCTGCCCAGAGGACAGGGATGGCACAATGGTAAAGCACAGGGAGCCCCTCCCCGATTTGGCCCCTGCCCCCCTCCAAAGGCCAGTGCACTCACATGTGGCCTTGGTTGCTGATGACCCCCCATTGTTGCTGGTCACCTCCAGGCACATAGGGCAGCTGTCCCTGCCTGCAGTCCCCTCTGGCAGCTAAGTCAAGGCCCCCCCCCAACTGCCAAACATTGCCATGCCATCCTGGGGTAGGACCCATCACTGCCCCTGCACTTGTCCCAGCCGGGCCTGCCTATCCCTGTATTTTTTTTTCAGTAAATATACATAAAGCAATATAAATGTATTTTCTCTTCCTTAGGATTTTCTTATCAATATTTTCTCTTCTCTAGCTTACTTTATTGTAAGAATACAGTATATAATACTGTAACACACAAAATATGTGTTAATCGACTATATTATCAGTAAGGCTTCCTGTCAATAGTAGGTTATTAGTAGTTACATTTTGGGGAGTCAAAAGTTACAGGTGGATTTTCCACTGCATGGTGGGGTGGGGGGTGGGCAGAGCTCCTAACCCCTTCATTGTTCAAGGGTCAACTGTAATAAGTATATTATGAAGCTGATGGCCAAGAAGATATAACCAGACACCAGCCAAGGATAATTACCTCTAAAGGGCAGAACTAGAAGAGAAATTCAAAGCTGAGTGTGAGCTGCTCTTGAAGCAGGCAAAAAAAAAAAAATAGTTGGCTTCATGGTGAACATCTAATTACATGCTTGGTATGAGCAAGGAAACCATCATTAGGAAGCCTGATTAAAACAAGGGTTTGGGTTACAGATCCTCAGATTTTGAAAGGATGCTGGAAAAAAATCTGCTCCTGACCACTTTGTGATTTATAGTTTATTATAAGAAGCTGTGTGCTTGGGGAAGAGGGAAAACGTGGATTGTGACCACATACCAGGGAAGTCCAAATCCCCAATGTCATCACAGGACAGATTTCTGTCTCCACGGGGATCCCATGGGTCCAGGTGGGAGCAACTGGAAAGCTTTAGAAAGAAAGATGAGCATGGAGGATGTGGAGGAGGAGAAAGCTAGAACCAGAGCAAGAGACAGAGGGAGGGGCTGTGACCAAGGAAGCCTTCTTATTCAGTATGAGTAAACAAATAGTAATTCAAAACACATGAAGAAACACGAATTCACCAAAGGTAAAATGAAAAAATTATGCAACATACTGAAAATGACTTTAAATTCAGTTTCTTGGGGTTCTCCAAAAGATAAAGTAAATCCTGAAAAGGGAACAAAAAATTATTTTTTCAAACATAGGAGAAATGAAATAAAATAGATAACACTGAAAAACAGCAACCAAATGTCTTAGAAATTTAAAATACAGTCATTTAACTATTTAAATAGATCAATAGGGAAACTACTCCCTAGATCAGGTGGAGACAAAGATAAATTTAGTGAACTGGATGACAGGACTGAGGAGCTCACCCAGAACTCAGCACAAGATTAAAAAGAACATGTAAAACAGCAATCAGCTGACATGGAGGACAGATGGGAAAAACTCAACAAAGACTGTTAAGGATTCCATTAGAGCAGCAGAAACTGTGGAAGAACTATTTGATGAATTGCCTTCCCATTACTTGTGAATTTATTCATGAAACAAACCAGTTTCATAACTATTGTGTGAGAGACATCTTGTTAAAGACCTCAGTAGAACAAGGCATATTGTACCCTTGTGATCACACATATTACAGAGAAGCAGAAAACAGGTTAGTTATATCATAAAGATAACAAATTTCCAAATTCGCAAGAAATTTGAAATGACATTTTTCTTAATTAGAAACCCTATTTATTTTTTTTCATTTTATTTATTTATTCGACAGAGAGAGATAGCGAGAGCAGGAACACAAGCAGCGGGAGTGGGAGAGGGAGAAGCAGGCTTTCTGTGGAGCAGGACCCTGGGATCATGACCTGAGCCAAAGGCAGATGCTTAACGACTGAGCCAACCAGGCACCCCTAGAAACCGTATTTGTAAAAAGATATAGTTGACTCTTAATGTGGGGTTAGGGCTACTGACCCCCCCCCACACAACACACAGTCAAAAATCTATATATAGGTTTGGACTCCCCCCAATTTGACTACTAATAGCCTGCTATTGACCTGAAGCCTTAACAACAACATAAACAGCTGATTAACATGTTTTGTATCTTATATGTATTATATCCTGTATTCTTACAATAAAGTAAGCTAGAGAAAAGAAAATGGTATTAAGAAAATCATAGGGGCGACTGTGTGGCTTGGTCGGTTGAGCGTCCAACTCTTGATTTTGGCTTAGGACATGATCTCAGTGTCATGGGATGGACTCCCAGGTCAGGCTCTGTGCTCAGTGGTGAGTCTCCTTGAGATTCTTTCCCTCTCCCCCTCCCCCAGCTCATGCATGCTCTCTCTCACTCTCTCTAAAAATAAGTAAATGAGGGGTGCCTGGGTGGCTCAGCTGGTTAAGCGTCTGCCTTTGGCTCAGGTCATGATCTCAGGGTCCTGGGATTGAGTCCCACATCGGGCTCCCTGCTCAGCGGGGAGCCTGCTTCTCCTTCTCCCTCTGCCTGCCGTTCCCCCTGCTTGTGCTCTCTCTCTCTTCCTTTCTGTCTCAGTCAAATAAATAACATCTATACATAAATAAATAAATAAATAAATAAATAAATAAATAAAACTTTTTAAAAAGACAAAAGGAAAATCATAAAAAAGAGAAAATACATCTACAGTATTGTACCATATTTACTGGAAAAAGAACAACATGTACATAGGCCTGGGCAATCCAAACCTGTGTTGTTCAAGGGTCAACTGTGCAGGTAAATGAACATGTAGAGTTGGCAAGAAGCCAAAACTTTCAGCAGAATTAGAAATTGTAGGTCCTCCATCTCTGAAGGCCAGACAGTAAATATTTTAAGCAAGGACACAATTCTGCCATTTTAGTACAAAAGCAGTCACACACAATACACAGACACATTAATAATGGCTGTATTCCAGTAAAACTTTATTTATGGAGACTGAAATTTGAATGTCCCATAATTCTCATATGTCAGGAAATAATGTGGATTGTTTTTCAACCATTTAAATTAACTCACAAGTCATATAAAAACAGGGGTGGATTGAGACAGTGTTGGCCTGTAGGTTGCAGTTTTCTTACCCCTGCTCTAGCAGAAGAAAGCACACTTGAAGGCAAACTGTTCATAAGTATAGAGAAACAAAAAGGACTGTGCTTTGACGTTCAAGAAATGTTCTAGTAGGTATTCCACGGATTCCGTGATGTCTGAGGGTCATTCCCCTTTTATGGAGAGGTAACAAAGCGCAGCGTGACTCATTCACACCAGGTGGTAAGCACCTGCCCTCACTGCCTGCACCCATGCGGTTTGTTCCTCTGACAAGACGCCCCCCCCACAGTTTCACCTTCTCTAATTTCACCATTTCCAAAAGGAAGTCAGGCCAAAAATCAGAGCCCAAGTTGTAAGTATATGCCAAATTCTTAATATCAGGAGGTAGCTGTTCTCTTGTGATGTTTTATTAGAAGGGAAAAAAAAGATATTCAGGTAGAAATGTATTCATATACACAGAGACTTGTGTAAGCACACTTACAAATACCTGCTGAGGTCTCATAAGCTGAACTGTGGAAAGGAGACCAAATTGGATAATGCAAGCACCCAAATAAAATGGCTTTCCTTGCACATTCTCATGGCCCTCCACAGGCGGGCTTGGCAGAGAACAGGCCAATACAAACATCCAATGTGGATATGAAGAATGTCCTTTAGTAGGATCAATTGATTAACCAGTCCCACTCACACAGAGGAAGGCATTTCCAAGTGCAGTGAGCCTTGGGACTACCTCGTGGAATGGCCAACGCCTTTGCAGGAAGTCAAGGGCAGAGATCCAAACACAGGAGAGAGGAAGTCGCTCAGCCTTCTGCAGAGCCACCCAGTGATGAGCCTTGGCCTTGTCCTTCCAGGTCTTCCTTCTGGAGGGGAGGAGAGCACTTGGAGGCTGAATGATGCAGTGGGATCAAGAATATGGATGCTATTTGCTAGAGCACTGAGAAAAGCTTTTATGTAAAAGTGAAACCTCTGAATTGGGGCTTTTTGCCAATTCAGTAAACAAATTATAGGACTAAGGGAAGAGAGAGAACAGTCAGTATTTTTTGGAGCTTTTACTTTTTGTGTGTTTTAAACCATGCTATGACATCAGCAACTCACTCTAAACAACTGATGGTTTCCATGTCTTTCTGTGAAGGCCTGAGAAGTATAGGGTGTGAGTGTGGGCCTGGCCACTGTAGAAACTCCCTGACTGCAGACATCTTCTGACTGCAGACATGTCCTGCCCATGCCCCTGCTAGCTCCCTGGAATCTACATATGGTGCACAGGGCGGGGAGTGGTTAGCAGTGACACCCCTGAGCACTGGGAGCTGAGGGGCAGCTACACTGTTCCCTGGTTCCCTCTGGATGAAAATCCTGCAAATTTCACAGTGAAACAAAATAAGACAGGAACTTAGATATTTACCAGACTCGGCCCCATTCCACCTCCGATTCTGGGACTTCACAGATTTTCCAGACTGAGCTGTCTGACCCCCTCATTTATCCTCAAAGAAATGACATGGCAATTCATGTATATCAGGGAGTGGCCATTTGGGAATAAAAAGCCTTAGTCATTTTTTAGATGATTCAAACTATGAGCCAGTATGGTTTGATATCCATACATTTCCTTTCAGTTGGAGAGGATGTGGAAGGAAGAAAACACAAAATAAACAAGTAGGATATGAGAAAAATCTGCTCTGCTGATCAAGCTGTCAAAATTAGAGGGGAAAATTTTAAGGAAATTCTGAACTTATGAATGGTTTCATTTCTAAGAACTTCAGTTATCTCAATAATTCGTTATTTCAGGGAAGAAAATGTGCCCTTCTGAAATGTGTGCTTCCCCAATCCTCACTGCATTCACCACGATGCAGTTTTGACAGAGAAGTCCTTTCCAACATCTTGCTCCAGATAATTGATTGGTGCATTTCCTAATGTTGACCAGACTATAAGTTCCTTGAAGGTAGGAGCCAAATATCACACCTCTCTAGACACTCCCGAGTGTCTAGCACAGCGCTCTGCACATAAGAGTCCCCATTAAATGGCTCCTGAAAGGACATAATAAATGAAAATCACATAAATGAGAAAAGGTAGTCCTTGTGTACTGATCTCAATATATATTGGCAAGAACGTTTTGCATCAAGCCAACAAGAAGTCTGCATACTTCTTGTTATTTTACAAGGCCAGTTTGCCAAATTCGGCACCAAGGGAACTACAAATGGTAATGAATGGACGAAAACAATTAGGTTACTGAGTCCATTCCCCAGCAAGGCAGGCTCATTCCCTGTGGAGCATTCTTCCAGCAATTAGCTTTAGATGTTTTCTGCACAGTTATTCTGCAATTCCTTTAGGAAAACAGTGAATTCAATTCTGAAAAAAAAAAAGTCTCTTCTGCTACACTTCATTCTCTTAGACCCCATATAACTTTGCCTTTGTCTCTTTTTTCTTTCACATCTCTCTAGGAAGTCTGGCTTAGTTCCACATGTATTGTCAGGCATGAATACGTGTAGAAAGGAGTTATTGTCTTCAGCTTCATGTTGACAGAAATTAGGAAGCTGGGGGGATGGGTGAGGTGGAAAGTGATGCTCATCAAAGGCAGGTGGAGATTAGTTACTGTCATCATGCTTCCAGCAGCTCTCCTCCTTCATCCCCTCCCCACCCCCCGCCACTTTTCTATTGGCATGAGATGCCCAGATTAGGTGGCCAGGAGGGTCTTTCTGTCCTGGCCAGCTCATCAAGAGAGACTTCTGCACTGTTATCAGCTCATTTTCCCCACAGGGAACGTGCACCAGGTTGCTATGACTAAGTGACCTGCAATGTTTATGCTCCCCATCCAGGAGCTCCCTTTTCAGGCTGGGGGAGCCAGGCAGGGCAGCCGTCAGCCAGCACCGCCTTCTGTCGGTGGTTTGTGCTCCCAAGCACCAGAGGAATGACTCATCTGCAAAGGGGGGTCTCCAGTAAAAGGCACATTGTATCCTCAACATCTCTCCCCAGAAACAGCCTAGCACATTTTCAAAAATCAGCTTTTTAATTATTTTTTTTTGCCATTGCTACAAGGGTATGTTTTCATTTGTCTATAAAACTGGCAAGAATACAATGCAATTTCTCTTTTTAGATTGTATGTGCCTGTCTCCTTCCTTTGGCTCAGGTCTCAGTTCAGATGTTTACACCTTCCCTGGTCCTGCAAGCGAAGAGGGACACCATCTCCCCAGGTGTTGATGTTACCCTGCTTTGCACACCTCACTACCTGCAATTACTTTATTTTCTTTTTTTATTCTCTTTCTCTGTCTCTATCTCTACCAAATGCAAGTTTCACAAGTCCAAGATCCTGTTTCTCCTGCTTGGTTATCACTATACCCCAGATGCATAGAAAAGTGCTTAGCAGATAGTTAGCACACAACAACTATTAGTTGAATGAATGAACAAATGAATGAAATGTAACAGGTGAACATAGTAAGTCATGTTCATTCACAGCTGTTAACACAGCCATGTAGTGAACACAATGTAAAATCTTTAATCTACACCAAGGTAAAAGATTGAAGGATGCAGGATGTTAGCATATGGCAGGGAAGGGAATAGGCAGCACTTATCTCCTCACAGATCAATTCATGGAGTTCAAAAATTTACCTACTATTAGCTTATTGGCCTTGCATTCACATTCACATTCCTACATCTGCTACGAAACAGAGCAGCCAAATCTACAGATCCCTCCTTTCCATCATTTTCAAGTTCATTCATCCTTTCCCTCCCTCCCTCCCTCCCTCCATTCCTTCCTTCTTTACCTCCCTCCCTTCCCTCCTTCATTCCTTCCTTCCTTTCCCGTTCTCCCCACGCACACACGCAGACACGCACACACACATTGTTAAGATGCTTCCCTTTTAGTTTTATCTGTTATTTGATTCTTCAGTATATTTCTTAGTATGAAGATCTTTTCTGAATAGTCAAAAAATGATCTTAATGTATTTTTGTTTTTTATTATATTACCTATTTCTTTCATTTTAACCAGGACTTACATCATTTAGAAGAAAAATATATGGCAGAGATTTTAAAAGTGTCTTCAGAAACAAATTAGTAAATTGAATTCCCACATTTAGTCACAATAGACTCAATTATGAGAGAAAATACATCTAGCTCCCATAGATTACACTTTAAAAAAAAATCAAAGCTCTAAGTCACTTGTCTAGACTGAATAAAGTGAAATACATAGGTATTTAGTATAAGATTCAATGAGTTTTGGGAAACGTTTGCATCTGTGAAACAATGTGACAAGATCTAGAATATTTACATCACCCAAAATGTTCTTCATGCCCTTTCCAGACAATTCTTACCCCTTCTAGAGATTTAAGAATCTCAGTGCAACCTAAGCAAAATAAGCTCAAAGAGAAATCACTGTGGGATACATCACAGTCAAATTACTGAGAGTCCAAGATAAAGAGAAAATGTTTAAAGGAACCAGAGGAAAACATATGAAGTAAGGGAGAACAATCCCAAGATTTATGATGGACATCATCAACAACTATGGAAGCCAGAAGATACTGGAATGACATATTTATCACACAGAAGCAGAGAGGGAAAAGTCTTTCAACCAAAAATTCTATACCTACTGAAGCTATCCTTCATAAGTGAAGGCAAATATGAAGACACTTTTACACAAACAAAAACCAAGAGGATTCACAACCAACAAACTTGTACTATCAGGAATGCTAAAAGAAGTTCTTCAGGAAAGGAAAATCACACTACCTGAGAACTCCTATATACGGGAAGGAATGAAGAATACAAAAGTGGTAAGTATGTGAGTAAATAGAAAAATCTGCCCCTTGGCCCATACCAACTTATGTCAGACAGAGTCTCACTAGTTCCCACTGCCTTCAGAGGGCTCATCTTCCTCCTCACTTGGCAAGTACAATGTGTACTCGACAAAAGGGTGCTACGTGTATCTACAGAATAATCTATAAACCTAGGAGTCCTTCTTCCAATAGTTTTTCCCCTCAATCACTTTGTAGGCATCAAACTCCCTGAATTTAGAAATGCCCCCTTAAAAAGGAATCTTTTTTGCCAGATCATTTGGTAGATGGCCAAACTACCTTTGTCTTTTGTGCCTATAATATACATTCCAGCCATAGCAGTGACCTTGGGCTAATCACCCAAGATGCTGTCTCTGCACTGAAAACAGGCCAACCACACCAGAGCACTGTGTTCTGTCCAACCAACAAACATCAAAGTCAATCCCAAACACACGCCCTTGTCTTAGTTAGTTCATACTGCAATGGCTAGTTAACTCTTATGGCTGTCTTGCCCCCTGGCTACCTGCACAGTTCACGACTCAGTGATGACTTCCCCAGTTCCTCAATTGTTTTCCTATGCACATCTGTATTTGGCTAGCCCCTGGGCCCCACTTTTTATTGGGCTCACTGGCTTCTGCAATACATCCTGGCTGTTGACCCTTGGTCACTGCTACCTCTGGTCCTCTAGTTCTTATCATCTGGATTCCAAATCACTTTTATGGTCCAAAATTCCATGCTTTGCATATCTCTTACTCACCCCTCATCCATTCTAGCATTTGTTAGCTGCATACTATATGCCAGCATTATACTGGTTGCTATGGTGACAAGGGTGAACAACACACAGTTCCTGCACTGGAACCACTCACATTTCTGAAAGGCTGAGGGGTCAGCTAGTTGATTTAAACATAGAGGGGGTGACAAGGTGTTCCAAAGGCTTAAGGCTCAAAGAAATGTATACTGTTTTTCACAAACTTAATTAAAGATCATAAGTATTTTAGAGCCCTCCCATTATGATAATAATAAAACTTTCAGCTGATTAATTCAATAGGGTAATAGTCACAGAAACTTTTTCATACAATGATAATTGTTTTTATTAACTTCTTATATTATCCCTTATACTGTGCCGAGGATTAAATTTGCTACACAACTACTTAGTTGATGTTGCTCAGGTCCTTCAGAAACTCCGTGACACACTCTCTTACTACATCAAATTGGAGGTTGCCTCAAAGCAGAAATTGGGGTTGTCTGTTCTTGAGGTGTAGTTGTCATTTAACTGGACAATGTATACCAACAGTTCTTATGAAATAATTTTTAACTAAGTCTGAGTCCCTGAAGGGTGCAGGGATTCACAGAGGTCACTAAAGCTCCTTGGGGGCCTTTGTAAACAGAAGAGCGAGACTCTGCTCTCAAAGCTCATGATTACATTGCTCTGGGACAGGTTAAATCATGGGTTTGTTGTCAAGGCTCCCCAGGTAATTCCCGCAGTAAGCTGGGGCTGAGAACTACTGTGCAGAAAGTGCTGGATAAGAAAAGGTTAGGCCTGACTGGGCAAGTAGACTGGTCGAGATAGATGGTGGAAGTGTTGTAGAGGTCTTAATAGGTCTTAATTTTTAAAGATTCTTAAACTTCAGTTGTATTCATACAGAGTAATAATATAAGTAGAGCCCCATAAAAATAAATGTTGTGGGCTGAGTTGTGTCCCCCTCAAATGCTTATGTTGAGGGCCTAGCCCCCAGTACCTCAGACTGTGACTGTATTTGGAGATAGGTTTTACCAAAAGGTAATGTTTCCTATAAATTAAAATGAGGACTGAGGTAGGGTGGAAGGGGAGGGGTTGGTAACATTACAATGAGAGATTAGGACACAGACACACACAAAGGGAAGATCTTGTGAAGACACAGGGAGAAGATGACAATTAACAAGCCAAGGAGAGAGGTCTCAGAAGAAACCAACCAATGCTGACACCTTGATCTTGGACTTCCAGTCTCCAGAGCTGTGATACTTTGTTATAGCAGCCCTAGCAAATGGAAAAGATAAAGATTATGAAGGAACTTTCTTGAACCTTCAAGATGTTCTTAATCAATAGATCCCCCACCAAAGTGTTACATAGCTTTAATTCAATAAATATGTACCAAATACCTACTAAGTAATGTATATTGCACCTGCCTTTGAATAACACATTGATTTAATGCTTGTAAAAAGCTCTGAGAAGGATGGTATGCTATATACAACCCAGGAAGGACAGACACCTAATCACACAATCCCCTGGGAGGCCAGAATCTGACCCCACTCACTTCATAGACATCAATAAAATCTCTGAAGACAGAAATGTACCAGTGAAACGCATCTTCATTCTAAGTGTGCATGAATCAAGTCACCTATTCAAAGGATCTTTACTCATTAACCCTCATTTATCCTCATTACTCTCTAGCTGTTTTCTTGGAAAAACTCAACAACTTGGAATGGGTGGCTCTGAATAAATGGAGAAAAACAAAACTACAAATGGTTATCTGTAGGTCTTTAATAATATAAGAATCTAATACACTATTACTTTGCCTTCATGGTAACTGCCATGAAGATGGGGCTTTTGTCTATCTTCTATGTGTTCATACACTTAGTCCAAAGATGTACTTGGCCCAAAGAGGAAGCCCAATAAATATTTTTTAAGAGAATAAGTATATTATTATAAACATCTTCCTATTGAATCAACAAATAGCTGAAATGTTAGTTTTTAACCCACTAAATTTGTTCATTCAGTATCTATTCATTGTACATTTAGAGTAGATAAGACACTATGTTACATAGTGTAAAAAAGAGAAGGCACAGCCTCTAACTACCAGCTGCTACATCCAGTCCCTTAGCCATAACATGCCAGGACCTTCCTATAAACTGCAAGAATAAAGCACTTAGGAACTATTAAAATATATATATTCGTCTCTTTGACATTTGAATTTTCAAATTAAATCTTTTATTTCTTTATTCATTCATCTGTTTGACAAGGATTTGTTTACACATGTTCTATGCTTCTTATAAGTGTACTTTTAAAAAGGGTTTTAATTCAATTATATTACCAATGATTGAAAAATGGGGTTAAGGTTATAAGCGTCAGTATCAAATTAATCTCTCCTGGCAATGGGAATCTACTACATGTAAGTTGGACTTTTTTCTTTTATGTAAATCAGAGCATGAGTGCATGCTAATCCTTTTTCCTTTTGTAGTATAATGAAACTTACAATTAAATATTTCCTTCTCACAGCTAATAAAGACCTTATTACTGCATGTATTAGCACAATGTTTATATTTTAAATATGCTAGATAATTTTACTTTAAGTCTCTTACATATAACAGAATTCCAGTTCTATTTTAAATAGAATATTAAAAACTTCACAATGGGCATTCATATTTCCTTTCTAGCACATTTGTTTTCCATCACTCAACTACTAGAACTTCATCGGGAAGATCCACTGCCTAGATAGCCCATAGCACACTGCCTTAGAAGAAACACCTTTCAGACAGGTAGTTAGCTACTCTTTGACTTGCATTCCCAAGGAAAATTAAATCTACAATCCTTGATATATCTAAGGCAACCAAAAAAATTAAATATAAACATGCATATAATCGAAAACAGCTATATTATATCACCAATGGATTTCATTGTATAGTCCCTTAGCAAAAGGAAAAAAAAGTTTTAGGTTGTGTTCTATTCTTGAAGGTAGAATAATTTCAAAAGTATATAAACCTGAATGATTGTTACTTATAACTTTAGAAAATAATTTTCAGCATCCTCTTTGACTGCCTTAAGTGCTCCATTAGACATCTAAATGTGAGCTAAAGCATCTACCCATAATGTTTAATGAGCAGGTTTTTTCTTAAGTGCCACACATCCTCAAACTAAGGTACAGGAATCATCTATATTCCCAACACCTAGAACACGTACAGTCATTCAGTCCTTATTCATCTCATATCTAATCTCCACAGACACTGCGAAAAGCCTATTAAACTCCTCTAGATGCTAACAACCTTTAATTAAGCTTCATTTCTATTAATAATTAAAGAGAAGCAAGAACTTGTATGAGCAATTTAAATGTAAATGTCTGATTTTCATTGCACACTCTAGGCTGTCAGCCCAGGTGGTAATTTAAGTTGATTTCTTTTTGCATTCCTCATTATATCACACCATGCAAAAGAAAACATCTTTAAACAAGAAAATGGATGGCCATCCTTTTCTATCCATTAGTCTGTAAACTAATGTAATATTTAATTTGACTTACATTGGCACTGGTTATCAGTGCAGTCTTTCAAAACATTACGTTATTCATATATTCTAAAATTTTCTGATTAAATCTTTTATTTCTTCATTATCCATTTGAAAAGTTATTTGGCAAAATAATGGCCCTTGAGAATGCCCACACCCCAATCCCCAGAATCTGAAAATATGTTTCCTTACTTGGCAAAAAGGACTTTGCAGATGTGATTAAGTTAAAGATCTTAAGATAGGGAGATGAACTTGAATTATCCTGGAGGACTCAGTATCATCACAGGGGTTAAGATGAAGGCAGGAAAGAGATGGCATCATGAGAAAGACTCAACCAGTCATTGCTGGCTTTGAAGATGGAAGGGGCCATGAGCAAAAAAAAAAATCCCTGGAAGCTTCTAGAAGCCGCAAATGACAAGAAAATGGGTTCTCTCCGAGCCTCCAGGAAGCATTAGAGCCCTTAATTTTAGCCCATTTCAGACTGTGGACCTCCAGAACCATAAGAGAATATATTTATGTTGTTTTATGACACTAAGTTTGTGGTAACTTGTTACAGCAGCAGTAGGAAACAATAGGTTTCATCAACATTTGATCTTGACTGTACCATCTTCTATTAACTTTAGTCACTAATTCAAGATCATCCACAGACCAGAAAAATCGGCCTTTTTAAGCAATTTGGGAGGTTGTGAATAGAGCAGATGGACCAGCTGCTACCCCTACCAGTTCCAGAGCTAACCACCTAATGGTGAACAATGGGATGCAACATCTTAATTCATTAGGAGCATTACAGTCCATGTGGGTGGTCTGATGGGGGCCTCAATCAGAAACTAAATGATCTCTTTAAAGTGGTGATATGGGAAACCTAACACTTAGATAAAACTTGTTAAAGAGACGTCTAACAGCTGTATGGTGCCCAAGACTGCACTGTTTGAATCCTCAAATGTGTTATTCCTCCTCAAATAGAGGCTGTTCAAAAACACAAAGTTCCAAAATTCTCCCAAGTTTTATAGAAGTGATACCAGAAAGCTAATGTGACATTAAGAACATTGCAAGTGGGCTAAGAAACCTGGAGGAACAAAAGTAAACGATGGTTTATCGGGTCATGAATAGAGAGACGACCTAGTCAGTCCCTAATGAAACCCACAGCATCTGTTGATATTAGCAATTTGGAGGCCCCATCTCCTGCTTCAGGTGCTGGCATAAATCCAAACGACAGACACCTAGGCCCCTCTCCCATGCCTCAGAGTCCCAGCATCACCAAACCTCCCTGATTTCATCTAGACATCACAAAAGAATATTCTCCGGCAATAAAGATTTATCACTTTTCCCACCTTGCTCACTTGGTTATTTCACCTTGAGGGGAACAGGGCACAGTTCTTACATGAACAGGAAAAAAAAACTGGCATGTATAATACTTCATTTCTGTTTACTTGCATGGCCCTCTATGGCAGACTTGAATTCCTTATGGAAAGTTAAAACCCAGACACACATGTGAAAACCCCTGAAGACATACAGTTTCAGTTAGAACTGATGGGAGATACATGTGTGTTCAACTTCATATTTCAGATATGATTTTGGAGATGGAAACCTTTCCAACTATATTGTTACATTTCCTTGTTTCAATAACAGTTTTAGTCTTTGAAAACTGACTCTGCATTAGTGACAAACAGCGATGCATCAGACACAGTGCTGGTGACATACTCCCTCCTCCTTCTTGCCTTGCTGGTCCTTTCCTTCCTCACCTCCTTCAGTTGTTTCTCCCTCTTTCCCACCATTCTGGTACACCAAACCCAACAAGGACAACAGAAACTTTTATTAACCTATGTTTATGCCTCCATGTAGCAAATGTAATATGTACTGTGAGCAGGAGGAAGGAAATGAGCTTTTGATGATTCTCTAGGGAGCTGGACTCCCATGGGCAGAGAAATAGAGGTTGAGTGGCCAAAATGGGCCAGATAGAATGACAGTGAATTTGATCGTAATAACTGGACAGATGTGAACAATGAAAGTACAGAAAACAGGAGCAAAGAAAGAGGCACAGACAGAATACAGAAAATATGGAAGCCATAGTGAGGATAAGGGGTATTAAACAAACAAACAGAAGCCCAGACAATTCGGGGTGCCTGGGTAGCTCAGTCATTAGGCGTCTGCCTTCGGGTCAGGTCATGGTTCCAGGATCCCCAGGATCGAGCCCGGCATCAGGCTCCCTGCTCCGCGGGAAGCCTGCTTCTCCCTCTCCCACTCCCCCTGCTTGTGTTCCCTCTCTTGCTGCATTTCTCTCTGTCAAGTAAATAAATAAAAATTAAAAATAAAAGAAGCCTAGACAATTCAAGGTCCAGGGGAGAAAGTGAACACTGAAGACCAAAGCACTCAACAGAGGATAAAGCCAGAAAAAAATGTAGAGAGTTCACCAAAAACAGGCAACAAGGGTTGCATGAAAACAAGGGATCAGAAGACGAAAGAAGAGACACAAAATTTTCATATGGGTTGAGCTCTAGAAAGGGCAAAAGCAAAAGTGTGTGAAAACAGACATATGGTACGAAAAAGATAAATTTTAATTATAAAAACTGCATCCAGGTATAGAGTATATTTTCATTGGAAGCATATTCCCTTCCAGTTTTTGTCCACATGCATTCAGATTTTATATATTTATTTTTTTTAATTCTGTACATGGGAAAAATTCATTGTTTCTTGCTCAAAACCTTTTGTGATTTTCTTCTCCCCTCAGTATTGATTTTTAACGTGGACACTCTGACCTGCTAATGTTTAAGCACAGAGTTGGGAGAGATGCTGGGGAGCTGAAGGGCTGGGGTGCTAGAGAGTTGGTGGGAGCCAGAAACAACTTCAGATGGAAGACTCTGGCACACCAAGCTAGGGAAAATTCTTACCAGAAAGTGGCATTGTCACATCTAAATGGCTTTTGGGGGGCCAAGAAATGGAATTTAACTTTGAGATTTTTCAAAGAACATAACTCGGGAAAGTTGCTGAAGTCATCAAGAGATGTGTTTTGCTCTCTAAGGTCAAAACTTCTAAATGTCAAATGGTTGGGCTGCCTGGAAGTCAATGAGTTCCTTATCTGACCAGAAGTGTTTAAGTAGAAATGAAGTGACCTATTCATGGTAACGTAGGAAGAGGGCTCTTCAGCATTAAGAAGAGAGTTCTTCCAGAGATAACCTCTAATGTCTCTTACCAGTTCTAGAAACGGTGGTATTTTTAATACTCCAAGGAAGTACAAATGACTCTCACCATAATACATTTTATTGCAAGTAGGCAATCGTTATTAAAGCACGAATGTTTTTCTTTATATTCACTGGGTATTTATAATATAATATCTATTTCAATCATTCCAGGGATGGGAAGCCTGCTATAAAATTTCATTCCTATTTATTTTCTCAGTGTTTCTGATAGTTGCATCACATAATGATGCTGAAGTGAGATAGCAACATGCTGCCCAAACGAGTGCTCTTTTTTTTTTAAGATTTTATTTATTTATTTGACAGAGAGAGACATGGCGAGAGACGGAACACAAGCAGGGGAGTGGGAGACGGAGAAGCAGGCTTCCTGGGGAGCAAGGAGCCTGATGTGGGTTTTGACCCCAGGACCCTGGAATCACGACCCGATCTGAAGGCAGACGCTTAACGACTGAGCCACCCAGGTGCCCTGCTAACCAGTGCTCTTTACTCTGCCTGGAACATTCTCCCTTAGGGCCTTTGCACTGATGGATTCTTTTCATCCTCAGATTCAGACCTCTTTCTCTTAGCTCAGACAAACTTTTGCATCAAACCACCTGCCTAGGCATTATATTAGCTTCTTTTGGCCACCATAAGAAAGTACTACAAACTGCGTGGCCTAAAACAACAGATATTGCCTCACGGTTCTAGAGGCTGGAAGTCTGCAGTCAAGTTGTCAGCCATGATCTCCCTGAAGGCTCTAGGGCAGAACTGTCCCATGCCTCCTCCAGTTTCTGGGGTGGCCAGAAACCCTGGCATTCCTTGTCTTGCAACTGCATCACTGTGATCTCTGTCTCAGTCATGACGTGGTACTGGGTATGTGTGTGTGGGGGGGGTTGTGTGTTTGGATTTGTCCATGTCTCTCTCTTTTCTTGTAAGGACACCAGTCATATTGGAGTAGGGCCCATCCTACTCCAGTATGACCTCATCTTAACTAATAACATATGCAATAAACCAGTTTCCAAATAAGGTCACATACTGGGGCACCTGGGTGGCTCAGTCAGTTGAGCATCCAACTCTTGATTTCAGTTCAGGTCATGAGGTCAGGGTTGTGGGATCAGGCTCTGTGCTCAGTGTGGAGTCTGCTTGTCTCTCTCCCTCTGCTCCTCCCCCAGCTCACGCTCACTCTATCTATCTATCTCTATCTCTAAAATAGATAAATAAATCTTTAAAAAATAAGGTCACATACTGAAATCCTGTGGGTTAGGATTTCATCATATCTTTTCTATCTTTTCAAGACACAATTCAACCCATAATAGTTATCTTTAACAGAAGGTATCAAAAGTGAATCTCTTAATTCTATCCCAAAACACTTCCCCACCTATTTTCTTCATGTCAATAAATATCACCATAATCCATCTAGTTGATCAATGCAAAAATTCAGGAGAAATTCTTGATTTTTCTGCTTCCCTGACAGTCCACATCCAAGCCATCAGCGAAACCTGCTGAGTTACCTCCCAGATGTCCGCTAATCCATCCCCTCCCCCATCTGCACTGACATCTCCACTGACAGTGAGCCCAAGCCACCACCACCTCTGTCCTGGGCCATGGAAAGCAACAGCCTTCTAAGGAGTCTCCCTGGCAACCCTTTCACTCCCTTGCCATGCGTTTTTGATAGAGGTCTTGTAAGGACATTGATCTTCTCACATAATCCCCTACTTAAAACCCTTTAAGACTTCCCATAGCACTGAGAATGAAATTAAAACTCCTTACCAAGGTCTACAAGATCCCCAGGGCCAACCTCTCCGTATCACTCTCATATTCACTCATATTATTCTCCTTCATCCATATGGGCTCCCTTTCACATTACGGGAACAGGTAAGCCTTTTACTACCTGAGAAATTTTGTACTGCCTGGCTGGGAAACTCATCCAGACTGTCAGCATGACTGGCTGTTTTCCCTCCCTCTAAATGTCTCTTCCCCTGAGAGGCCTTCCCAGGTCACACTAAAACATTTTTTTAGCTTCTCTCAGCCTTGCAGCAGTGTTTGATATCGGTGTCTTTGTCATGGCTCAACCTGGACAGAATGTCCTTACTTCCCTGCCCCTATACACATGAATGAGCAAGAAATGCTGATTTTTGTATTATCATTGGGATATTGTGGTTGTTTGTTATGCAGCACAAGGTGACTGATACACTTTCTATCTCACCATCCTGCTTCTTTTCTTCATAGTACTAGTTACAATCTGTAATGGAATTATGTACCTGATCACTTCCTTGTTGATTAGCTCTCACTAGAGAGTAAACCCATGAAGACAGGAGGCATCTCACCCCCAAAGCTGTGCCTGATATATACACAAGAAGTGCTTTGTGTAATGCATGCAGGAACTCCCTTTGGGGCTGATTTTATGTAATCTTCATTTGACCCAATTTGTACTCTTTTTAAAATATGCTTTCTATGAAACAAATTAGATACTTCAACTTCAATTTCCTATTTTTCAGAATTTGGGATTTGGAGACAGGCTTAAAACACAAAAACAACTCTTCCTTTTCAGCAAGGAAAGACAACAGAACAGACCACTTTTACAAAGCTTAGATGTGACTTTTGATTATATATATTATGCAATTACATAGTTTGTAATACTCAGTCCTCCTCTGTCTGATGGACTCCATTAACATCTCAAAATTACCCTAAGAGCTCTAGGGCTTCAGTGCTTCGGATGATTCAACAGTCTTCACCAAGCGACTTCCCACAATAATATTCTGCTTGGCTTAAACTGAACTGGCACTTGGGGTGCAATTATTTCCCATCATGAATTCAAGTCAAAATGCAAAAATTAGGTATTTCCAATTTGCACATTTACATACCCGTTGTTTTCCTGTCTATGCCTGGCACTGATGAATTACTGTATTTTTCTAGAAAAAAAGTAACTCTCACTTCTCTTGGGGCTGCGGACAAGATCATGGCAGACAGCTGGTGTCCAAACTGCCCAATAATTGTGGAGTAGTGCTTTGAAAATATTAAAATCACAGGTCTTTAGCAATTTGCTAACCACTAAATAGAAGTTGGGAATAAGGGACAGGAAAACTCATACTTTATATTTCACAAAGTGAGCCCTGTCTTTTTAAACAATTAATGGGTCTCTCTACTATAATCCTTTCTTGAAGCCCAAGGCCTCACAGGCAGCTTTAAGAATATGTGAAATTCATTGTTTTATAAGAAAGTTAGTAACTGGCTACTATATTCTTCTATCTTATACTTCGAGTTATTTTCTGGTTATCTTTCAAGCCAAAAAACAAAAGAAATAAACTAACATGAACCCTAGAGAAAAACAAAGAAGTAGGGGAGGTGAACAAGTGAGAAAGCAGACGGGTATTAAAATGATTTCATTACCCGAGGTAGACATACATGCCTAGCCCATGAGCACCAACAGGTGTGGCTCCACCAGGAAACAGGTCATCTGGGCTAGGCAGATAAACCCGAACCCCACTCACGGGATCTACAGTTAGCTTCCGGTTCATAAAAAAGGAAATTCCAACCATCTCCACCTGTCCCGGAACCACATCATCTCAAGCAGCTCAAATGTCACAACCTAACCTAAAGGTGCTGGTCACAGGTGCCAAGGAAATGGGTAACCCCTCTTGGAAGAACTCAAGCTGGTTTTTCATGGAGCAAAATGGGAAGTGATATTGTTCCTCCTTGTTTCCTCGTCTCCTCCACTCTGGAAAAACATGTTCTTTCCCCTTTAACAAAAGTATCATATAGCATGTGTTCTGTGCAGTCTGGGTGTTTCTGAAAGAATGTCTCCTCTTCTCCTCCATACCACACAGGCTCAATGCATGTGCTTTGCTGATGGTGGTGTTGGGAATGTGAGCTGAGCTTCTGCGCAGATCCGAATGCTCCACCCTCTGATGGCTTTCCTCCTCCACCCTCAGATGGACTTCCTCCTCCTCCATCTCTCAAGGATAAGACGCAGCATCATGAAAACCCCTACATGGGGCACCTGGGGACTTCCTTTCCCTCAGATCTCATTATCCAGCCCATGCTAAGACTGCTGATGGAATGAATGAGAAACCCATGTCCTTTCCATCTGTACCTTCATAACCTCATTCTACTCAGCATGTGCACTTGAACACCTCCAGTGTACCAGGCATTACTTTAGAACTGGGGATTACAGACATAAGTGAGGGAAATGCCCAGCCCTGACTTGGCACCATTCTTCTCAATCTTAACGTGATTGTCCAGGTGCCCAATGTTCTTGACAGCATCCTTTGGCCTTCCCTTCTTCTAGTTGTTCCTCAAGCACTTCAACGGAGCCTCCAAAAAATAAGGTGGGTCTGCAGGAGGACGACTTATGAGCAAACCCCATGCATTCACCCTGTGTTTGCAGTCTCCTATAGTTGCCAGGTTTGAATGCCTTATGACCTGTCTCTACCAGGGCTCACTTTGGCAAGCAGGCTGGTTGCATGAAAAAGTGGGACAGAGGGAGGCTGTTTAAAGTTGGATAGATGCTGCCAATGCTTCCAGTTCATGGGTCCCTAAAAGAATGGCATTTCTGCCCATGCAGGGCTGCATACAGTGGCACAGCACACTCGCTTCTCAGGCCTGGGCTTTGGACAGGGTGCAACAGTAGCAGCATCTGCAAAAAATTGCTTTGTTCTTGTTCTGAGGGAAAGAAAAATGAACTCTTAAAAAATTACTCTTGAAGCGAAGTCACTAAACAGCAAGGCAGCATCTCAGGCATATTTCTACTGTCTTCATCTGCTCAGGCTGCCATAACCAAGTGCCACACACTAGTGACTTGGAAATTTGTTTTTAGCACAAATAAACATGGTGGCTGGAAGTTCAGAATCAAAGTATTGACAAGGTTCTTTCTCATAAGGCTTCTCTCCTTGGTTTTCAGACAGCCAACTTCTTGTTGTATCATCAGAGAGATGTGTGACATCCTCTGTGTATGCAATGTCTCTGGTCTCTCTTCCTCCTCTTATGAAAGCAGTCCTATGGGATTAGGGTCCCCCTTATGACCTCATGTAACCCTAATTACCTCCGTAGAGGCCCCGTCCCCAATACAGTCACGTGGGGACTAGGGTTTCAACATACTAATTTCAGGGGACACAGTTCAGTCCATAACAACTGCATAATGCTCTGACCTTACAATGTGAATAGAATTCTGGATCTCTATAGTACAAAATTCTGTTTAATTACATAAATGAAAATATCTGCTCTTGGCTGTAAAAGAAAAGGGAAAAAGAAGGATGGGGGAAGGTAAAGAGGGAGGGAGGGGAGGAAAAAAGATTTACGATCTATTTAAGGGTTTTTAAAGTAATTTTTACAGTATGTGATTTTTGCCTTACAGGTGAATGTGGAACACATCCACCGCACAAGGTGGAACTCCATTTTACACCAGAGCCTTTCTGCAGGTGTCATCTCTCTGGGGGGACTGACTGTAGTGAGGAGGAATGTAGTCTATGCCAAACTGCCTTCATTCACATCCCAGCCCCCACAGTTAAAAGAGTGAGTGGTGAGCCCTTCCACTCTTACTGCCGTCTGTCCTCATCAGTAAAATAAAGATGATAATCAACATATTACCCTCATTTTTTGGTTATATTAAAATATATAACGCTTAAAAATAAAGTAAAATAAAACTTTTAACACTCTTGAAACAGTGTCTTTTAAATAGTAAGCCATCAATATATGTGTCTTGTGGTTTTTGATCCTCACAAATCTTATGTGAGGTAAAAAAAGCAGACATTTGTATTTGTTGTCTCGCAGGAAATATTCAGGGTTTGAGAGGATTGCCCAAGGATGCACAGCATCCCAGGAACTCAGGTTTCAACTCCAAGTGTTCTTTCCAGTGGAGGGAGTACAGGGCGAACTTGGAAAGAGACAACAGGCTTAAGGGGCATGAGGAACGCTGGTGATCTTATCCCATTAACCCCATTATTCAGAAGATCTTATCCCAGCAGAACTCAGGGAACTCTGCTCCTCTCTCCATCCCAGGATGGATATGTTTTGTACCTTTCTGGAATCAGAAGGCTCTCTGTTTTTGACTCTGACATTTCCTGAATGCCTGCCCCACGTAAGACCATGAAGACAGAATGAGGCCCCCTTAATTTGCTCACAGCCTCTAAGGACAACTGTCCAGAAAATGAGAACATCCCCTAATTTACTCTCCCCCTGTGTAGTGGTTGGGGGAAGTTCTGGCTGGCCCCAGTGAGTATGGCACAACTTCCACTGAGTCAGTAAGAGCAGAAGATGGAGCTCAGATTAACTCCACAGATTGTCAACTCTGGGTTCCACTCAGAAAAGGAGCAGCATGAAGCTTCAGGGGCCACCAGGCTTGTTGGGGCCCCCTTTTGAGAGCTGCTCCACACAGTCACAAGTCAGAAGTGAGACCCTCCCAATTCTTGTCAATAGGTTGGTAGTGAGACCCAGAAAATGCATTGCCTTCTAAGCTTACAAGGACCTGTCTACTATTCAGCTGGGGGTGAGGGAGAGGGGTGCGGGGCTTGGGATTGCTCCTTCTTTATGAACGTGCTTTTAAGTTGCACCAGAAGCCATTGCTAATACCCAAGGCCACCAAAGAAATGAGGAAGTAGTTAGTCTGGAGCTGTTCTGAGTGATTGCCTTTAATTTTTCTCACACCATATGCTTATGTTTATTAATATTTTGAAATTACGGTTTCATTTAGAATTTGTTGCACAACTAAACAAATCCAGTCAAAATGTATCAGAACAGAAGCAATGCTCACCTCCCTGCATCCAGCCAGGTCTCAATCTTATCCATAAAAAGAAAGCTTGCCATTCTGCTCACTTCCTTAGAACTCTTCTGTGGCTTTCTGATGTCTCAGATAGCTCCAAGCTCCTGGGCACAATCTATGACCTGATCTCATCCACATTTCCAACTTCTAGGACTCCTTGTCTTGAATCTACTAGCAAACAGTAAGAGCAAACTAAGGGCAAAGCACTGATGTATATGCATTTTGCTCTCAGTGCTATTGCCTGCACTCTGGGTGGATTGAACTCCATATTCCAAACTAGTGCTCAGGTTCTTAGGGCTTCTTCCTCTGTTCAGAACTCCCTCTACTGCCCCTCACCTGCTCAACCTTGTTCATCCTTCCCCTGAATTCCCAAAGGCTCAAATGTCTCACTTCTATCTCCCCAACACCCTCTTCAAAGTTCTGCTTTACACTTATGTATCATGTATTAAATGAATTTCTGATGTATCTGTCTCCCCAACTAACCTGTAAGTGGCTAAGAACACAGACCACATCACATTCGGCTCTATAACTTCAGCTACCAGACAGGATGAGGGAAAAAGAGGTATTTAGTAAATGTGTGCAGAATTGAATCATTCAGAAGGAAGGAGAGACAAAGGAAAGCCCACTGCTCTGGAAAGAGCCAAATAGAAGTATCTATGGCAGCAATTGAACCCTTCCAAGTTCTGTACAGGATTTATGGTTATTAGATTTGACTCTGCTGGAGAGCATCTAACAAACCACTTGGTGACACAAGACCAACATGAGTGAAATATCACAGAGCAGTCAACTGCTCAACTGCGTGAGAAGAAATGTGAGCTCAACCACATTTTAATGATACAGAGAGATTCAGACAAACTGAAGGAAGTGCCAGAATTCACGGTGGGTGGGGATGGTATCTTAAGAGCCCCCAGAGTATGGGTAAAACCTGGAGAGATGAAAATGAATGGCATTTGAGATGAAAGAACAGAAGGAGCTAACTGTGAATCCTGACCTCTGAGCTCCTGTAGGACCCAGCTCTGTTGAATGTATGCCTGAATAAATGAGGGGCTGCTCCAACTGGTCAACCAAATACTGCAGGGACCACCAGGCCACCACGAATGGTCCTGTCAGGGAGTTCTGGTAATAAGGCTCACGAGGTTAAAAAAAATCAAATTGACAATGAAATGGGGAATATCATTGAAAATTTAATTTTCAAGATAACCTAAGCTTTGCATGAGAGTCAGACCTAAAAATCATCTGGAACAATCTTCAAGTTCACATTTTATTTGCATGGTTTTCTTCAGAAGCTATTGTCAGTATCTTAAAAAAAAAAAACTGGAGAAAATTTAATTTAAACATCTGTCTTAGGTAATTGGTTGATGGACAAATAGAAGTGCAGTGGGGCTTAAGTTCCATTTGGGGTATTCTTTCACAATTATGCTGTATAAACAAACATAAAAATCATTAACATTAACTGAAAATAGCCATTCACTGTAACTCCAAGTCTCATAGTGATCTTGATATATCATTTAGAGTTTCAGTTCAATACTGGAGTCTCAGCTCATGATGTGGTAAGTGGTTTTTCCATTTGAGAGGTTTTTACTTTGTTTTGTCTTTTTTTTTTTTTTAACAGCAGAACAGACTTAACTGTTAAGTAGATGAAAAGAGTTTTACTAAGATAAGGTCTTTTTTGATAAATTCTTCAAAAACCCTATCTTGAGAAGGACAACATAGAACCAGGAGATTTGATTTCCATGGTTAGTTCAGGGTGACCTGCAAGTAATGTTTACACAAGTGCCTTCACGGGACAAGCAGTGGGGACTTCTGTTTCTAGATCTGATGCTCACATTCATATTTAGGTATGGTGTCACCATGAGCTGTAAATTCAAGAAATTCCAGTTGGCATTCTGCTTTCAGAATCAAATGCCAGGAAAGAAACTAGGCTTTGCTGCACTGGGGCATCTCATGGAGGGAAGGAGCCTCACGTACGTGTGACAGCATAGTCACTGAGGTTTCCTTTAACATCTCCTGTGATGTCATGTGATCAAGTGGAGCCAGACCACAAAGTCTGCCATTTTAGGCATTGGTGTTTCCTTGGACAGATCCTCAAATATTCTGGAAAGAGATGGAACTGACAGTCTGAGCAGTTCTGAATAGTATGTGGCCACCCAGAGTTGGCCACAGGGTTGAGATCATTAGTCTTGGACTTTCTTGTACTTGGTACTTTATCAAAATACCCACTAGTTCGTTTCCTCAGCAAACAGTCAAGTGCCCCCATGCCAAAGACAATGTTCAATGTCACAGGAACAGAGTTGAAAAAGAAAATTAGTGAAGATGGCACAAAACCTCTTACTTTGCATCTAAAACACCACGGATGGCAAGCTGCACATCCATTACTTCAGTGACAGCTGGAGGAACACCATGCTAACTGTAAAATTTTACTAATTTATAATAGCATAGGATTACCACGATATTACATTAAATTCTCACAATCACAGTTAAAATTTAACCTAGGCCTTCTTCATATTCCATTTGGAAATATATCTGAATTCGGCCCACATGGCAGTGCTGTTTGGGAGATTCCTGGCCAACTCAAACATAACACATCCAAAAGGAAACTCTGGTTTTTCCTCCATGGGCTCTGCATTACCTCCATTTCAGTAAACGTGCACCACCCCTAGCCAGTTGCTCAAACTTGAAACCAAGGACTTTTCTTTAATCCCCTGACCCCACTCCCTACCACCTTCCATATCAAATCCATCTGCAAGTCTTGCTGATTTTTCCCCCCTAACAGATTGTGAATGTCTGCCCCTCACTGCCGCAACCCCCCACGCTGGCCCGAACCCCACGCCAGCCGCATTTCATCTCTCCTCCCACTCTGGCCTTGGATGGATTGTTTTCTTCCCATTGAGCTCTAACTGACATGTAGTATTGTGTTAGTTCTAGGTGCATAACATACTGATGTGATAGATGTATATATTGTGAAATAGTTAGCAAAATATGGTCAGTTAACATCCATCACCTTGCATAGTTATAATCTTTAAAACAGCAAATAAGACCACACCATTCTCCTCTTAAAACCCGTTAAAGGTTCTCCATTGCATGTAGAATAACATTTAAATTCTTGGCCAGTGCCTACACGGCACTTCTTATCAGTGGGAGCCCAGCTCTGGGCATCTCTCACTCCTGTCAGAGCCACTCTGCCCTCCTTCCATTCCTCAGTAGGCCAGCAGGCATTTACAGTTCTCTCTGCCCCAGCAACCCGTTTGTGTCCCCCCTCTGCCCCATTCTTCGCTTGACTGGTTTTTCTTCCTTCATCAGAGATGCCTAACCTGCCCCCCCTAATGAAGGTGGCCCCTCCAGCACCTGTCTCCTCTCCCACAGCACCGCCCTCATCTTCTTCACAGCACTGAACCCAGTTAGTAACTACATGGCTGTCACTTTCCTTGGGGATTGTCCCCCTCACTGGGCTGCAAGATGTATGAATTGATCTGAACACAGTAACTAGCCTGAAAAGACTTCCTCTCTCTGAAAAATGGAGGGGGGGGTGGTTTATGGCCTTTAAGTAATATAAGAAGGCAAAAAAAAAGAAAAAGAAAAAGGCAATGTTCTGCATACACATCTTTCAATGTCAATGCTTCTCATACTATGCTATTTCAAAAGAATTTTAAATGACAAGTTACCACCCAAAATTTCAGCCAAGAAACCAACTTTGTAGTACTTTTCTTTTTTCATTAGTTTCAGAGGTAGAATTTAGTGATTCATCAGTTGCATATACCACTCAATGCTCATGACATCAAGTGCCTTCCTTAATGCCCATCGCCCAATTACTTCTTCCCCCACCCACCTCCCCTCCAGCAACCTTTAGTTTGTTTCCTATAGTTTGGCATTTCTTATAGTTTGCCTCCCTCTCAATTTTCATCTTATTTTATTTTTCCTTGTAGTGTTTTTACATGAACAAATTCAACTAAGGTGTCAAGTGCCTGAATAGACCCATGGTCGAGTCCATAGGTGTGATGGAAATAGAGACTATAAGACAATTTGCTTCTCCATTGTGAGCCATTTTATAATTTTTAAAAATTCCAAAAGAAGAAGAAAAATGTATCAAGGAATCAAGAAAAATCAGCATAGCTTCTTAGTATTCTCTATAAAATTCCCTTTAGTTTTGGGACCACCTTTCCTTTATTATCTAGAAGTATCCCTTTGTACTCCTTGAGTTCAACCCCTCACCTTGTGATGAGAAAATGGAGGCCCAAGTAGGTGACTTTGTCTAAGGTCAGACAACTGCTCGATGTAACTAGGAGTGCCTGATATCAGTTAGAAAGCTCTAGCATTTATGCACTTGATACCATCAACAAGTTTTACTTCCATTCTGGTTTCCAAAAGTGAAACACAATGTTAGCTTGGTTCGCTCCCCAGTGAAGGGCTAGAAACTCTGGTCTCCTCTGGGTCCATGGTGAGGACCCAGGCTGTCCAGGCAGGGGTGGTGCTGTCCACTTGTGGTTTCTTGGCAAGACCTAGTCCAGGGCTGGACACATTCAAGATGACTCACTGATTGGGATTATAAAGTATGTCCATAAAAATGAGCATCTAGAAAAAAAGGTATTTCACTAAATAATCACTTTTTTTATTAACTTGGGTTTTGTTCTAGTTACTCTGCAAAATGCATTGATACTTTTAGCAGGATTTCAGAGTCAAGTTCAAATAGACCACTTTGTGGTGATAAAATCTTTCTTTTGTAATTTTTTAATTGGCCCATCAGATCTTGAATGAGTTTACTTTTGTCTCCAAGAAAATAAATTTCACACATCATGATTTTTAAAATTATATTCTACTCTTAATTCTCAGATTTTATATCAGAAAAAAATTTGGTGAAGACTACTAGAATTTTTTTAATTGGCCTACTCATTTCTCGAAGCAGCTCAATTTTACAATTCTGGAACTTATACTATTTTGATATTTTAATCTTCACAAAGGTGATATTCAAATTGTACTGTTTTTATATTTTTATAATTTTTCCAGTAATAATATTCAAGTTATTTAACCACCAGTCTGGCCCAGAAACCAACTACTCAGAGCTAATGCTAGTTTTATCACTGGGGCAGGGTTCTGGGGGTCTTCAGATAAGCCAGATGTAACGCTCTAGATGCTATACCATAAGGTGATCTCATGGTCCTGGAGGAGGGGTTGAGAGCTGGGACATTAGGGCAGTAGAGGAGGGGCTCAGGGCTCAGGGCAATGACTATTTGTTAACCTATTGGGTATATTTTAATATTCTAGAATCTATTTGGCTGCACAGGTGCATGCCAGCTGAATATCAGCCCAACTCTTTATTTTCACCATCACATCTTCAAGATATAAGACAAAACTCTTTCACACACACACACACACACATTTACAGCTGATTCTCATGATGATGATGACAATAATAATGAGAACTAACATTTTTGAGGAACTGTCATGTGCCAGAAATACATGATATTAATTATTTTATTTAATTTGAACAATAAACCTGTGAAGTTAAAAAGGCTTTGTGAATGGCAAGAATTTAAAACTCCAATGAACATGGCAGCAGAGAGCCTTCAGTTCCAACATTGATTTTCAGGTCTCCAGTATGGTCTAAAGGACAGAGGACTACATTTGAAACACACAAAACTCAGGGGTCTTTTAACTAGGCCCCAGAGATTTCTGCAAAGGAATCCATGACATTGATGCCACTATTGGCCATTCATTTCTGTGTCTGCAGACAGAAGGTAATAGCATCTGCCCATTATAGCCTTCCCTCACCTGGGAATAAAGACTCGCTGAATTTCAGCCCATACTCTCTTAGTACAAGGAGCTATTCTGGGACTGCCCTAGAGCAAGCATAAATACTTTAGCCACTCTGGCTGGCACATGGACAAGGAATAGGAATTCCAGGTCCTGAGACCTTTCAGTCCAGGATAGTGCTCAACTCATAGCCCAGGAAAATAAGGAATGAGGGTACAAGTGATCAGTGGCATCAGACACTCTTCTTCCAACCTGTCAGATATGAACAAGTAGGGAAATAATGAGAGCTAACACCTGTTAAGTATCCGCTCTGAGTCTGACACACTGTGTCATTGAATGCTTTCTATGACACTGAGGTGGGCACTATTCTTTTTTTTTAACTGAAGTATAACTGACATACAAAAGCCTATTAATTTCAGGTGTACATAATAATGGTTCAATATTTTTATGTTACAAAATGATCACCATGATAAATCTAGTTACCGTCACCATACAGAATTACTACATTATTATTGACTATATTCCCTATACTGTACATTACATCCCCATGATTTATTTATCTTATAACTGGAGTTTGTACCTTTCAATCCCCTTCACCTATTTCACCCACTACTAACCTCTTCTGCCTCTGGTAACCAACAGTTTCTTCCTGTATCTATAAGTCTGTTTCTGTCCGTTTCAAAACATTTGTTTTGTTTTTTTAGATTCTATATATAAGTGAAATCACACAATATTTGTCTCTCTCTGTCTGACTTATTTCACTTAGCATAATACCTTCTAAGCCCATCCATGTTGTCACAAATGGCAAGATTTCATTCTTTTTTATAACTGAGTAATAGTCCAGTGTGTGTGTGTGTGTGTGTGTGTGTGTGTGTGTGTGTGTGTGTGTGTGTTTATATAAACACACACCATATCTTTATCCATTCATCTAGCAATGGACACTTGGGTTGCTTCCATATCTCAGCTACCATAAATGCTGCAGTGAACATACAGGTGCATATATCTCTTCAAATTGGTGATTTTGTTTCCTTCAAATAAATCCCCAGAAGTGAAATTGCTAAATTGTATGGTAGTTTTATTTTTAATTACTTGAGGAACCTTCACACTGTTTTCCATAGTGGCAGCACCAATTTACATTTTCACCAACAATGTAGGAGGCATTACCACCAAGAATACTCTATCCAGCAAGGTTATTGTTCAGAACTGAAGGAGACATAAAGAGTTTCCCAGACAAGCAAAAGCGAAAGGAGTTCACCACAACTAAAACGGTCTTACAAAAAACGTCAAAGGATGTTCTTTAAGCAGAAAAGAGAAGGCCATAACTAGAAATAAAAATATATATATAAAAGAAAAAAATCTCACTAGTAAAGACAAATATATAGAAAAGACAGTGAATCAGCCACTTAAAAAGTTAGTATGAAAGTTGAAAGACAAAAATAGTAAAATCAACTATAACTATAATAAGTTGTTATAAGTTAAGGGATACATAATAAGTTAAGGGATGCACATAATAAAAAGATGCAAAATACAACATCAAAAACATAAAATGGGGAGGAGCCAAAAATGGAAAGCTTTTAGAATGCAGTCAAATTTAAGTGACTTTCAGCTTAAAATAAAATTTTATCTATATATACGTAGATAGATATATATGAACCTCATGGTAACTACAAACCAAAACTTAGAATAGATACACACAAAAAAAGAAAGGAACCCAAACATAGCACTGAAGAAAACCATCAAGCCATAAGAGGAGAAACCAAAAGATGAAGAAAGGAACAAAGAAGAACTGCAAGAACAACCAGAAAAAATTAACAAATAAGTACATTCCTCCCAATAATTACTTTAAATATAAATGGGTTAATGTTCTAATCAAAAGACAGAGGGTGGCTGAGTGGGTGAAAAAATAAGACCCATTTATTTATATGCTGCCTACAAGAGATTCACTTCAGATCTAAAGAAAGTGAAGGGATGGGAAATGATATTCTGTGCAAATGGAAATGAAGAGAAAGTCGGTATAACAATGCTCATATCAGAGAAAATCGACTTTAAAACAGAGACTATAACAAAAGACAAAGAAGGGCATTACTTAATGATAAGGAGGCCAATCCAAGAAGAAGACATAAAGTTCATTAATATTTATGCACCCAACACCGAAGCACCTAAATATATAAAGCAAACACTAACAGACATAAAAGGAGAAATGTACAGTAATATAATAATAGTAGGGGGCTTTGGACCCCACTCACATCAGTGGATAGATCATCCAGACAGAAGATCAATAAAGAAATACTGGCTTTAAATGACACATTAGACCAGAGAGACTTAATAGATATTTACAGAACATTCCATCCAAGAAACAGCAGAATACAATATTCTTGTCAAGTGCACAGGGAACATGCTCTAGGATGGAGCACAGGTTCGGCCCCAAAACGATTCTCAATAAATTCAAGGTGGGTACTATTCTAACCTTCATTTTACCAATGAGGAAACTCAGGTTTAGAGGCACAGCGTGACTTACCAAAGCCCCAAGATTACTCAGTGGAGGAGGGGGGATTTGATGCTAAGTTCTCAGGATTCCTGAATCTAGACACTAGACCACTAGCAATTCTTGGGTCGACTCTGGCTAGCAATGCCCATCTCTTTCCTGCCAATCTCACGCAGATATGGCACTGGTCCTGTGCAAGCCTTCTGTCACGTATTTGTATTTAGAGTGTGATTAATGTCAAAGTTAGCATAATGTTGACTTAGAGAAAGGCTTATTTTGCCATGTTTTTCGACAGCACAACCTAGAAGATGCTGGAGGAACACATTCCATGACAAATGTCTGACTCCTGGAAACTGTCTCCAATGCCTAATGTCAAAATAACTGCATTTCACTGAGAGAGTCAGTCTCAAAACATAAACAATATAACAAGAGTCAGACGCATAGAGCACAGGCCAGAAATGAAACCCTCTCTGCCATGTGAACCCGCCAGGCTTGGGGGTGATAAGCATCGCTCTCACCGTGGCCGCTTGGAGGAACTCAAAATATGATTTAAAGCTGGCACGGCACTGAACAGGCTTGGGATCCTTAGCATAATTAGGTGCATAATCACTGACCGCGAAGAATGTGCAAAACTGACCAGTAGGTTTTTCCCCAGCATCCTACCAAAAATATTATCTGCAGATTTTACTAGGTTGGGTTATAACCCACCACTTGAAAAACTCCACCTAACTTTGAGCTGAATTGAAACTGAAAGGAAAAAAAAGGTCAGATTTGAAACTTTGACACTATTTTTAAAAGTCCCCAGACATTGGCAGGGCTTATCAGTGGCTTCCTCCTACCCGGTGCTGTGAACGCACATTTCCAAGGAAACCTGGAGCTGACCCACGACTTTGAGTTGTGTCTGAGGTCATACTCGCTGCCTCGCTCTCCTGAGCTGCTGGAGTGAAAAGTTTCACTTCACTCGCTTCTGGCTCAGTCAGGAACAGCATTATTTTCTCTCTATAAGGAAGGACTGGGGGAGAAGTAAGGTCTATTTATTAAATTAAAGATGCCATCCTTTTAGGATTGTCTCCAGCCCGTCCTCCGGACCCCTTGCCCATAATCTGAACTGAAACAAACACCTAGGCTTCCACGTGCTTAAAAAATTATCCGGCAGTCAGAATCATTTTGAAATTGTGTATCACATGCTCAGCAAATGGCAGGCTTCCTGCCTGCCAGGCTGTGCTTTTTCATCAGCATTAGAAATGAGTCAGGAGGTCTCTTGAGACCACCTTGATCCCATGGAGCAAAGCCAGGAGCAGCCCCACTTCTCAGCTGCCCAGCAAGCCACTTGGCCAGAGAGAACACATCTCACATCACAGGATGTAGATGCGGGCAAGCTGAGGACTGCTCTGACTCCTGCTAGAGGCGGACATGGGCAGAGTGCTCCGGAGAGGGAGGTTACAGGCTAACTGGCAGGAGGTAGAAACAATATCCAGGACCTCCCGTGTGGATGGGAAGTCACTTTTGCCCCTGAAAAATGTCCACAGAGGGCTAGGAAGTAAGATAATGCTGAGAAGCTCAGTAGTCCACACGGTGGGAAGATGTGCTAAAGAGGGGCAGCATCTCCTTGTAAATAAGCTGTCTCCAAAAACATGATGCCCTGACTCTAAAAGTCCATGGGGTTCTCTCCTAATGAGCAGCAATCATATCTGTACTCCAGATATCTCTGTTGGAGGGCAGAAATTCAAGATCTCTGCCAGTCCTGACCTATGCATGTTAGCAAGAAGTCGGTGTCCGGAGGATGGCCTGTACGCCAAGGCCCGGCCCCGGCAGAGCTCCGGAACACCAGGGAATCGTTGGAACCGCCCAGTGCTGGGCCCTCAGCCACACCGTTGGAGCCAACTGGAGGCCCAGGTGCAAATTCAGTAGGTCAGCCTAATGCAACTGCAGCAGGGAGAATCTCAGCCTGAAACAAATGCAATCTTCGGTTCCCTTGGGGAATCTACATTTTATCTGATGCATAAGATACACCAGGAGGTAGTCCCTGTTATTTTGTTTACTGAAGAGAGTGTAAGAATGAGGGTCACAGCATCTCACAGGCTCCCTGTCCTGAGGATGAATAAGAATGAACTCTACACCATAACATTAGGAATTGTTCTACTTCTGGGAAGTCTAATGGTTTACATCATAGGGTCTCTGCATTCTTTCTCTAGCTGTTTTCCTCTTTGACTTGGCTGCTAACATGCTTGGTGTTTCCTATGAACCACCTCTGCTAAAGTCTGCAGGACCTTGGGTATTAACTTTATCTCTGGATTTATCTTTTTTCCTATGCTATGTATTATGCTATCTATTATGCTATATATATTTTTGTAAGCCATTTTACATCCTATTTGGAATAAAGTGGGATATAAATTTAAGAACCAAATATTTATATTTGATAAATATATGTAAATATTTTATATAAACCTTTTGATAGTGCTGAAGGCACTGAATTATTAAAGTCTTCTTTCACCTGTGTAACCAGTCTGGCTGATCCTATCAGGTACATTCTATGGGATAAATTGGGAGAAAGTATCACTAAAATCATAATAAAATGAATTACATTTGTATCTTCTTGATGCAGAATTATTCTAATATTGGGTAAGCATCTGCATGCCAGACCAGGTTACTCTGGTGGTCACCGTTATGCCTGCCCCTGAGACCAATGACTCAAGACACTGTGCTCATACTGTAGAAGGACAAACTTTACTCAAGTCTAGGCACTTTGTGTTTACAGTTGGAACTTTTCATTTTTTAAAAAGATTTAATTATTTATTTGTCAGAGAGAGAGAGCACGAGCATGGGGAGTGGCAGACAGAGGGAGAGAAGCAGGCTCCCCATTGAGCAAGGAGCCTGATGCAGAACTCTATCCCAGCACCGAGGGATCATGACCTGAGCTGAAAGCAGATGCTTAACCAACTGAGCCAGCCAGGCGTCCCTATAGTTGGAACTTTTAAAAACACCCTGGGCCTCTAACTCATAAAACAGGAAAGTCTCATACAGAATAATTCTGTAACACCTATCACAGGTAAGTTATATATTTACCACAATAATCCATCATTTCAGCTTGAAAACAGGTAGCCTAGAAAACATCTGATAAATAAAGGTGGATTAGAAGCAGAAATGAAAACTTGTATTGATAATTTATCCATTTAAAAATAAGCCAAACTATACAACTCAACACCCAAAAACCAAATAATCCAATTAAAAATAGGGAGAAGATCAAAAGGAATGAGATCTTGCCATTTGCAATGACATGGATGGAACTGGAGGGTGTTATGCTGAGTGAAATAAGTCAATCAGAGAAAGACATGTATCATATGACCTCACTGATATGAGGAATTCTTAATCTCAGGAAACAACCTGAGTGTTGCTGGAGTGGTGGGGGGTGGGTGGGATGGGGTGGCTGGGTGATAGACATTGGGGAGGGTATGTGCTATGGTGAGCGCTGTGAATTGTGCAATCACAGATCTGTACTTCTGAAACACAGATCTGTACTTCTGAAACAAATAATGCAACATATGTTAAGAAAAAAGAAAAAGAAGAAGATAGCTGGAGGGGAAAAATGAAGGGGAGTAAGTCAGAGGGGAAGACGAACCATGAGAGACGATGGACTCCGAAAAACAAACTGAGGGTTCTAGAGGGGAGGAGGGAGGGGGATGGGTTAGCCTGGTGATGGGTATTAAAGAGGGCACAGTCTGCGTGGAGCACTGGGTGTTATGCACAAACAATGAATCATGGAACACTACATCAAGAACTAATGAGGTAATGTATGGTGATTAACATAACAATAAAAAATAACCAGTAAAAATAGGCAGAAGATGTGAACAGACATTTCTCCAATGAAGACATCCAGATGCCCAACAGACAAAGATGAAAAGATGCTCATCAGCACTCATCATACAGAATAAATTCAAATCAAAACTACAATGAGATATCACCTCACACCTGTCAGAATGACTAAAATCAACAACACAAGAAACAACAGGTGCTGGCGAGGATGCAGAGAAAGGGGAACCCTCTTACACTGCTGGTAGGAATGCAAGCTGGTGCAACCACTCTAGAAAATAGTATGGAGGTTCCTCAAAAAGTTAAAAATAGAACTACCTTATGACCCAGTAATTCCACTACTGGGTATTTACCCAAAGAAAATGAAAACACTAATTTGAAAAGATACATGTATCTCTATGTTTATTGCAGCATTATTTATAATGGCCAAGGTAGGGAAATAGCCCAAGTGTCCCATCAATGGGTAAATGGATAAAAAAGATGTGATATATATATAATGGAATATTATTTAGCCATAAAAAGAAGGAAATCTTGCCATTTGTGATGACACAGATGGAGTTAGAGTATAACGCTAAGCGAAATAAGTCAGTCAGAGAAAGACAAATACCAGATAATTTCACTCATGTGGAATTTAAGAAACAAAACAAATGAGCAGAGGAAAAGAGAGAGAGAGGGACAAACCAAGAAACAGACTCCTAACTATAGAAAACAACGTGATGGTTACCGGCGGGGGGGGGGGGGGGGATGGGTGATATTGGGGATAGGAAAAAAGAAAAAAGAAAAAGAAAAAGAAGCTAAACTACAAAGCAATTATTGAGCTCTCACTCTGTCTCCTATGAGAGAGGTTAGAATAAAATGAAAATGCAGCCTCAATGGTGAGGTTCAGACTTTATGTCCCATAGGGGTTCAGAAGAGTAAGCTTGTTATAGATTGGAAGGAGAGGGAGTTTCACGCACACACAGAAGATGACACCCTTCCGCTGCTTCTGCAAGGACCCTCTGTGCTTCCAGCCCTGCCTTCCAGAAGACCTCCCGGCTGAGAGACGCAGGTGAAACCAGGGCCAGGCACGCTGGCGTCTGCCAGAGCAGGCGTCCTACCTGAAGAAAGACCAAGTAGTAAAGTCTGAAAACCTTGTCGGGATTTCTTCCAGTACCATGATTCCCCATGGAAGCACCTGAGGTTCTGGAAATAACTGGGTACCCCCTTGCGACTTCTCAGGTGCGATCTAATGTGCAAAATTTTCTGACTTTTCCAACCAAGTAGGATTATTAAACATTTAAATAATTTTGGCAAACTAATTTTCTTTACAAGTTTGCATTTCCCCAAATAAAAAAGACTTCTGGTCCAAATAAGAACCTGAATGTCTCTCTACCACACACAGGCATGCATGCACATGCACCTGGACTTCCAAGTTGAGTAAAACAAGCAAGAAGTTAAGACAAGACAGATGGTATCACACTTGTCTTTTTGTTGGTTCAAACACTCAAACATCTTTTAAGATGTTCAGCACACCTTAGGAGAACTTTAGCAATATCAGAGCCTGTGTAACTTTTCTCCTCCCCAGATCCCAGGCACTGGAATCACTATAAAACAACATAGCCATAAACATCATACCACCCATTCACATAGAGTTCATCAAATTATATTTGGATAACGTAAACTCCTTGCAAGGAAAAGCCATAACCCTTCAAGCTACCTAGCTGAGCAATATTATTTCTAAGTTGTGTTCTTCTCCCTAGTTTTTAACCCAGACTTACTCAATGACCAGAAATTGAAAGGTAACCATTTACCACACCAAGTGTAAGTCAGGCCTTTATTTGAGAATCTCCATCCATTTTAGAAGTGTGAGTTTCAATCCCATTTCTCCTCGTCACCTGTCATTTTTCAACAGGCCCAGGGGTCTAGGGGATAGTGCTTCTTCTGCAAACTTCCTGCAAGCGCCTGTGGCTCGTAGGCACCCAGCCTGTTCTTGCAAAGCAGAGTGGTAGTTAGCAAAGAGCACTGGATTCGAAGTCAGGGGTGTGGCTCCCTATATGGGCTTCACCTCTCGCTCTTTTTGTGGCTTTAGATAAATGATGTAACTTCTCTATATTTCAATCTCTTCCTTGGTAAAATGCAAAAGAGAAGGAAAGAGAAGAGGAAAAAAGAAAAGGAAAGGGAAAAGGCAAAGGAAAAGAAAAAGGAAAGAAAGGAAAAGAGGAGAAAAGAAAAGAAAAAGGGGGAAAAAAACTCCATACAAATCATAAGTGTAGTTGTGAGGGACAATTAGATTAAAAATTACAATTTTCCAATTTTTCCATTTTTCCATTTCTTCGAGATTATAGCCTTGAAACCACGGTAGCCCTGACTGGAAGTAGGTGGGTAGGTGTTGAATGCATCCTGAAACAAAATAAGGGACCCAGGGGCACTGTTCATAGCATGTCTGATTTACAAAATTAGTCTTAACCAAACTCAGTGTCTGTCAGATCACATGAAACTGAAGAGGAAAGGAAAGGAAGGAAGTAAAGGGCTGGGGGGGAAGCAGGTATACCTGAGGGGTATACCAGCGTGACTGAGGGTAAAAAGCAGGAATGCAGTGCGTTAGCTCCGTCTGTCGTCTGCCCTGCACGCAGAAGGCCCACGGGCACTGCCCCCTCAACCAATGACTAGCTGACAGCAGTGAATTCTCTGCAGAAGGTAACGCCCAAACACTGGCTTTACTTTTTCAGACAAGTGGAACATTCTATAGGCAGAAAGGAAAAAAAGCTGTGCCAAGTTCCATAACATGGTAGAGACATCATTTTAACAGATTTCATCTAAAACCAGTCTGCTCTGGGCAAGGTTTTTGTTATGCCCCGCTTTCTGGCTTTATGTTACAGAACTATTCTCCTACAGTACTCTTCTCCTTTCAAACATGCGGACAAATGGTGAGGCAAATTCTCCTGACTTTCTCATTCTCCCCTTTCTTCTCATCCCCTTGACCAAAATAACCCACTTCTTAAGTTGGATCTATATTAAATAGACATGTATGGTAGTCCCCCCAGACACACATGCATGTGTATACACACACATATATACATGTACACACATACACACAGGTACACACATATATGCACACAGACACATGTACTCACAGATACACGTACATACATACATACACGCACAGACACCTGAACACATGCACACACACATGCACATACATACACACATGCACATGCACTTTCTTTCCCTTTCCATCACTACCCTCAGGATTAAAAATTAGCAAAAACAAGCTTAAACACTGGATATGTTAAGATTCCCCCAAGGATTTCTTTTCCTGATGTTTTACTATGAACAGGAAATTTAACTGTATTAACGTCCTCAATCCTCCCAGCTCCCTACAGACACACAAACGGACTCATACTTTTTAACCAAGAGCTGTATAGTTGAAACAGCCTTTAGATAAACAGTAGCCCAGAAAAACACAAATACAGCTCTTCACAGATGACATGGATCTGCTTTCACTTTTTAGGAGAAGCCGTAAAAAACATATAGAGTTGTTAATGGCCAAATGCTGTCTGAAGGAGGGACTGAATAGTAATTATGCCAAAGTAAAATCAGGACTTCCAGTAGATTCTCCTCACCATCCAGGACAAGCCCACCCTCTTTAGTTACATAAGAGTAAACTTTAGTTATTTGTGATTATTCCTATTATTGACACAATGTTACATCATTTAACATTATATCCAAGCAAAATCTCAGAATTAGATGGTAAACTCCTTGAGTTCAGATACACTGGATTCTTTCTATTCCTCTGTATCCTACATCCTAACTTTAAAAATCTCCAATAAAGATCTCAGAGGTAATGGGTATACTGAACATAATGAGAACATAATGAGAACATACCTGTCATCTTCACTACTGATAAAATAATTGCATCACATGTCTGTGATATAATGAAATTAGTTACATAAGTGGATATTTTGCTGCTATTCTTGAATGACAGCACAGAAAGATGTGGCTGGAAATGCTCTGTAATGTTCTGGGGTCTATTATTCATATAGAAAATACAATCTACTATTATCTACATATCTACTTATAAAGGTTACTTTCTGCCATGGTACTTATGGCAGCATACTTCCCTTTCTGAAATCTTTTCTCCTGCTCTTTGGTCCCCACCCCCATAACTAACCTCAAATTGGAGGGAAAGAATGTATTTTGGTTTTATCATTAAGTCAGTTATTGAATTAGTGCTACTTTTCTTGCTAGTAAATTTGATTTTCATGAAGCTGTGTTCTGTTCGTCTTCTTTTCAAAAACATTCTGGGAGGGCGGAGCAAGATGGCGGAGGAGTAGGAGACCTGGATTTCATCTGGTCTCAGGAATTCAGCTGGATAGGGATCAAACCATTCTGAACACCTACAAACTAAACAGGAGATCGAAGAAAAGAATAGCAACAACTCTCTGAACAGAAAAGTGACCACTTTCTGGAAGGTAGGACATGCAGAGAAATGAATCTGAGGCGATATTCGGGAGGATAGACGGCAGGGGAGGGGGCCTCCGTCGGCCGCTTCTGGCAAGTGATAGAGCCGCGGAGCACAAAATCGGAACTTTTAGAAGTCGGCTCCGCGGAGGGACGTCGCTCCAGTGGCTAAGCAGGGGGGGGGGGGGTGGAACCCTCGCGGGACAGTGTGGTCTCAGGACCCTCGGGGTCACAGAAAGACCGGGGGTGCCTGAGTGCGGCAGAGCTCCCAGGTATGGGAGCAGGGAAGCCGGCTGCAGAGATGGAGCCAAGGCACGGGCTCTCAGCTCGGGGTTGCCATAAACTGTGATCCGTGGCCCAGTCGGGCCACTGCTCCTCCAGCAGGGACCCAACAAGCGGCAGAGCCGGGGAGACTCCCCTTCCTCCCCCCGGGAGGAGCAGTGGGGGAGCGCACCGCAGGGATCTGCTGGGTTGGAGACTCCACACGGGGTTGGGTGCCAGAGATAGAAATGCTCGATCACAGGCCGGGTGAGCACAGAGTGGGGCCAGAGACCAGGGAGAGAGGAGTGACTGCTTTTCTCTGGGGGCGCACTGAGGAGTGGGGCCCTGACTTCTAGGCTCCTCTGGGGTGGAGATTGGGAGGCCGCCATTTTCACTCTCATCCTCCAAAGCTGTACGGAAAGCTTGCAGGGAACAAAAGAGTCCGAGAGCAAACCTGGGCAGATTACTTAGCCCGGACCCTGGCAAGGACGGGGCAATTCCGCCTCCAGCAAGGACATTAGGGAACCATGGCAAGAGGCCCCTCCCCCAGAAGATCAGCATGAACAGTCGGCCAAGACCAAGTTTACGGATCAATGAGAACAGCAGAACTCCAGCACTAGGGGAATACAGCACGTAGAATTCATGGCTTTTTTCCTCCTGATTTTTTACTCTTTCAAACTTAATTTTTTTAATTTTCTTTTTTTCTTTTTTTAATTTTTCTTTTTCCCTTTTTTGACCAACATCTTATCAAACCCTTTTTTTAAAAATCTATTTTATTTTTCATTTTTAGAGTCCTATCCCTTCATAGTAGTTACCCTTATATTTGTTATATATATAAGTTGTTCTCTCTTTAAAATTTTGGGATACAGTTTCTTCTAACAGACCAAAATATACCCTAAATATCTAGTGCATGGCTTTGTTCTAGTCTCCTGCCTGATCCCATCCTCTCCTTTTTTTTTAAATCCTCTTCTTTCTTTTTTCAACCAACTTTTTATCTTCTCAATTCCTCTTATAAAATCTTTTATAATTTTCATCTTTGCAATCATATTCCATCCCTTCATCATATTTACCCTTATTTTTGTATAAGCTTTTCTTTCTTTAAAATTTTAGGAGGTAATTTCTTCAAACAGACCAAATATGCCCCAAATCTAGTCTGTGGCACTGATCTATTCACCAACCTGATCATATTTGATCATATTCTTTTTTTTTTCTTTTTTCTTTCTTTCCCTTTCTTTCCCCCCGGTTTCAGGTCTCTTCTGATTTGTTTAGTGTATATTGTTCTGGGGTAGTTGTTACACTGTTAGCATTTTGTTATCTCATTCATCTGTTCTCCTCTGGACAAAATGACAAGATGGAAAAAATCATCTCAAAAAAAAGAACAAGAGGCAGTACCAACTGCCAGGGACCTAATCAATAGACATTAGTAAGATGTGTCAGAACTAGAGTTCAGAATGACGATTTTAAAGATACGAGCTGGGCTTCAAAAAAGCATGGAAAATATTAGAGAAACCGTTTTGGAGAAATAAAAGAACTAAAATCTAACCAAGTCGAAATCAAAAAGGCTATTAATAAGGTGCAATCAAAAATGGAGGCTCTAACTGCTAGGATAAATGAGGCAGAAGAGAGAATCAGTGACATAGAAGACCAAATGATGGAAAATAAAGAAGGTGAGAAAAAGAGAGATCAACAACTCCTGGATCACGAGGGCAGAATTCGAGAGATAAGTGATACAATAAGATAAAACAATATTAAAATAATTGGGATCATAGAAGAAGAAGAAAGAGAGAGAAGGGCAGAAGGTATATTGGAGCAAATTATAGCAGAGAATTTCCCTAATGTGGGGAAGGAAACAGGCATCAAAATCCAGGAGGCACAGAGAACCCCTCTCAAAATCAGTAAAAATAGGTCAACACCCCGACATCCAATAGTAAAACTTACAGGTCTCAGAGACAAAGAGAAAATCCTGAAAGTGGCTCAGGAGAACAGATCTGTAAACTACAAAGGTAGAAACATTACATGGCAACAGACCTATCCACAGAGACCTGGCAGGCCAGAAAGGACTGGCATGATATATTCAGAGCACTAAATGACAAAAATATGCACCCAAGAATACTATATCCAGCTAGGCTGTCCCTGAAAATAGAAGGAGACATAAAAAGCTTCCAGGACAAACAAAAACAAAAGAATTTGCAAACATGAAACCATCCCTACAAGAAATATTGAAAGGGGTCCTCTAAGCAAAGAGAGAGCCTAAAAGCAGCATAGACCACAAAGGAACACAGACAATATACAGTAACAATAACCTTACAGGCCATACAATGGCAGTAAATTCAAATCGTTCAAGAGTTACCCTGAATGTAAATGAGCTAAATGCCCCAATCAAAAGACACTGGGTATCAGATTGGATAAAAAAACAAGACCCATCAATACATTGTCTGCAAGAGACTCATTTTAGACCCAAAGACACCTTCAGATTGAAAGTGAGGGGGTGGAAAACCATTACCATGCTAATGGACACCAAAAGAAAGCTGGGGTGGTAATCCTTATATCAGACAAATTAGATTTTAAGCCAAAGACTATAATAAGAGATGAGGAAGGACACTATATCATACATAAAGGGTCTATCCAACAAGATTTAACAATTGTAAATATCTATGCCCTTAGCATGGAAGCAGCCAATTATATAAGCCAATTAATAACAACAACAAAGAAACACATCGAAAACAATAAAATAATAGAAGGGGACTTTAACACCCCCCTGACTGAAATGGACAGATCATCTAAGCAAAAGATCAACAAGGAAATAAAGACTTTAAATGACACACTGGACCAAATGGACTCCACAGATATATTCAGAACATTCCATCCCAAAGCAACAGAACACACATTCTTCTCTAGTGCCCATGGAACATTCTCCAGAATAGATCACATCCTAGGTCACAAATCAGGTCTCAACCGGTACCAAAAGATTAGGATCATTCCCTGCATATTTTAGGACCACAATGCTTTGAAACTAGAACTCAATCACAAGAGGAAAGTTGGAAAGAACTCAAATACATGGAGGCTAAAGAGCATCCTACTAAAGAATGAATGGGTCAACCAGGAAATTAAAGAAGAATTTAAAAAATTCATGGAAACCAATAAAAATGAAAACACAACTGTTCAAAATCTTTGGGATGCAGCTAAGGCAGTCCTAAGAGGAAAGTATATAGCAATACAAGCCTTTCTCAAGAAACAAGAAAGGTCTCAATACACAACCTAACCCTACACCTAAAGGAACTGGAGAAAGAACAGCAAATAAAGCCTAAACCCAGCAGGAGAAGAGAAATAATAAAGATCAGAGCAGAAATCAATGAAATAGACACCAAAAGAACAGTAGAACAGATCAATGAGACTGGGAGCTGGCTCTTTGAAAGAATTAACAAGATTGATAAACCCCTGGCCAGACTTATCAAAAAGAAAAGAAAAAGGACCCAAATAAATAAAATCATGAATGAGAGAGGAGAGATCACAACCAACACCAAAGAGATACAAACAATTACAAGAACATATTATGAGCAAATATATACCAGCAAATTAGATAATCTGGAAGAAATGGATGCATTCCTAGAGATGTATCAATTACCAAAAACTGAACCAGGAAGAAATAGAAAACCTGAACAGACCTATAACCACTAAGGAAATTGAAGCAATAATCAAAAATCTCCCAACAAACAAAAGCCCACAGCCAGAAGGCTTACCAGGGGAATTCTACCAAACATGTAAAGAAGACTTAATACCTATTCTTCTGAAACTGTTCCAAAAAATAGAAATGGAAGGAAAACTTCCAAAATTGTTTTATGAGGCCAGCATTACCTTGATCCCCAAACCAGACAAAGACCCCATCAAAAAGGAAAATTACAGACCAATATCCTTGATGAACATGGATGCAAAAATTCTCACCAAAATACTAGCCAATAGGATCCAACAGTACATTAAAAGGATTATTCACCATGACCAAGTGGGATTTATCCCTGGGCTGCAAGGTTGGTTCAACATCCACAAATCAATCAATGCGATACAATACATTAACAAAAGAAAGAACAAGAACCATATAATGCTCTCAATAGATGCAGAAAAAGCATTTGACAAAGTACAGCATCCTTTCTTGATCAAAACTCTTCAGAGTGTAGGGATAGAGGGTACATACCTCAATATCATAAAAGCCATCTATGAAAAACCCACAGCGAATATCATTCTCAATGGGGAAAAACTAAGAGCTTTCCCCCTAAGGTCAGGAACGCGGCAGGGATGTCCACTATCACCACTGCTATTCAACAGTCCTAGCCACAGCAATCAGACAACAAAAAGAAATAAAAGGCATCCGAATCGGCAAAGAAGAAGTCAAACTCTCACTGTTTGCAGATGATATGATACTGTATGTGGAAAACCCAAAAGACTCCACCCCAAAACTGCTAGAACTCATACAGGAATTCAGTCAAGTGGCAGGATATAAAACCAATGCACAGAAATCAGTGGCATTCCTAGACACCAACAACAAGACAGAAGAAAGACAAATCAAGGAGTCGATCCCATTTACAATTGCACCCAAAAGCATAAGATCCCTAGGAATAAATCTAACCAAAGAGGCAAAGAATCTGTCCTCAGAAAACTATAAAATACTCATGAAAGAAATTGAGGAAGACACAAAGAAATGGAAAAATGTTCCATGCTCATGGATTGGAAGAACATATATTGTGAAGATGTCAATGCTAAATAGAGCAATCTACACATTCAATGCAATCCCTACAAAATACCACCACGTTTTTCAAAGAAATGGAACAAATAATCCTAAAATTTGTATGGAACCAGAAAAGACCCCAAATAGCCAGAGGAATGTTGAAAAAGAAAAACAAAGCTGGTGGCATCACAATTCCGGACTTCAAGCTCTATTACAAAGCTGTCATCATCAAGACAGTATGGTACTGGCACAAAAACAGACCCATAGATCAATGGAACAGAACAGAAAGCCCAGACATGGACCCTCAACTCTATGGTCAACTCATCTTTGACAAAGCAGGAAAGAATGTCCAATGGAAAAAAGACAGTCTCTTCAACAAATGGTGTGTAAATTGGACAACCACATGCAGAAGAATGAACCTGGACAATTTCCTTACACCACACACAAAAATAGACGCCAAATGGTTGAAAGACTTAAATGTGAGACAGGAGTCCATCAACATCCTAAAGGAGAACATAAGCAGCAACCTCTTCGACCTCAGCCGCAGCAACTTCTTTCCTAGAAACATTGCCAAAGGCAAGGGAAGCAAGGGCAAAAATGAACTATTGGGATTTCATCAAGATAAAAAGCTTTTGCACAGCAAAAGATACAGTCAACAAAACCAAAAGACAAGAGACAGAATGGGAGAAGATATTTGCAAATGACATCAGATAAAGGGCTAGTATCTAAAATTTTAAGGAACTTATCAAACTCAACACCCAAAAAATAAATAATCCAATCAAGGAATGGGCAGAAGACATGAACAGACATTTTTCCAAAGAAGACATCCAAATGGCCAACAGATACATGAAAACGTGCTCAACATCGCTCAGCATCAGGGAAATCCAAATCAAAACCTCAATGAGATCCCACCTCACACCAGTCAGAATGGCTAAAATTAACAAGTCAGGAAACGACAGATGTTGGTGGGGATGCGGAGAAAGGGGAACCCTCCTACACTGTTGGTGGGAATGCAAGCTGGTGCAACCACTCTGGAAAACAGTATGGAGGTTCCTCAAAAAGTTGAAAATAGAGCTACCATAGGATCCAGCAATTGCACTACTAGGTATTTACCCCAAAGATACAAATGTAGGGATCCGAAGGGGTACGTGCACCCCGATGTTTACAGCAGCAATGTCCACAATAGCCAAACTATGGAAAGAGCGAAGATGTCCATTGACAGATGAATGGATAAAGAAGAGTGGTATATATATACAATGGAGTATTATGTAGCCATCAAAAGGAATGAAATTTTGTCATTTGCAACGACATGTATGGAACTCGAGGGTAGTATGCTGAGTGAAATAAGTCAATTAGAGAAAGACATGTATCATATGACCTCACTGATATGAGGAATTCTTAATCTCAGGAAACAAACTGAGTGTTGCTGGAGTGGTGGGGGGTGGGAGGCATGGGGTGGCTGGGTGATAGACATTGGGGAGGGTATGTGCTATGGTGAGTGCTGTGATTTGTGTAAGACTGTTGAATCACAGATCTGTACCTCTGAAACAAATAATACATTATATGCTAAAAGAAAAGAAGAAGATAGTAGGAAGGGAAAAATGAAGGCGGGATATCAAAGGGGGAGACGAACCATGAGAGACTATGGACTCTGAGAAACAAACTGAGGGTTCTAGAGGGGAGGGGGGTGGGGGGATGCGTTAGCCTGGTGATGGGTATTAAGGAGGGCACATATTGAATGGAGCAATGGGTATTATACGCAAACAATGAATCATGGAACACTATATCAAAAACTAATGATGTAATGTATGGTGATTAACATAATATAATAAAAATAACTTTGAAATACTCTCAAAAAAAAAAACCATTCTGGTTTTTCCTCACAATTTAAAATCAAATAATACTCAATATAAAGGATTACTGAAATTTATCTTTATTTTTCTAGAGAAAAATATAAATGAGGCCAATTCAATGGGGTTAGTGGGAATTGTCCAAAAGGCCTAGAAAACCAGTAGCTGGGAAACTGTTTTGGGCAAAGTGGCTCCCTCTGGTGGAAACAGAATCCTCTCTCTGACAGGACACTGTTGTTCCAGAACCCAGAATGTTCGGCTGTCTCCTGAAGATGTCGCAGTGAGGAGAGAGAGTCAGCTATTGGTATTTTGATAGACTGTGGCAGGTTGGAAAACTGAAGAAAATTCTAAAACATGACTCGTCAAGTTTGCATGGTTTACATTCCACTAAACTGTTCTAATCGTTGCCCCAAACCCTCTGGGGTAGCAAGCCAGGGGAACCCTGAACAGTGATGTGTTCCCCAAAATATGCACACTTGGGAGTTCACAAGAGTTGCTAAGGAGATGGTATGACATGACTCACAACTTCCCCAAACTTAATCCCAGGGCTCTAGGAATGAAGGGAACGAACAATTCAATAACGAAGCTCAGGAGCTGTGAAAGGTCCATGCACCAAAAGATGTGTGAGCTGGGCAGCATGGCCCTGAGATCATGAATGGACAAAGCCATAATTTCAAAGCAAAAACAGCACTATAGAGCCCATCCTGTGCTCCAGACAGCCACTCTCATTGTTTCTAAAGGTCAGTGGGTTTTTAAACTAAATAGTTGGAACTGGAGGAAATCATGATGTTAGTCATTGTTTATTTTACCATATTATCTCCCCACATCTGTGGTCATTTTGTGTTTAGACTAAATGTGTTCATCATTTTTCTGCTATTTCAATTGTATGGGTCTTCTTAATGTGAGAAAGCATTACAAATCAGCTTTGCTTTAATACAACTTTTAAAATTATAAATGCTGTGCAATTTGGAAAATTAAGTAAAAATTCCTGTAAGGAACGAATCCCCTTGCTACTTCATCCATTTCTCCAATGGAGTAACAGCTGCTCACTCAATATCTATAGTGCCCCTTGGTGCAAAATCCAGTGACATGAAAAATTATACCTGGTACTAAACTTTTAGAGCGCCTACTCACCTATTACAACGTCCCACCTGTCTTGCCCTAGATGGCCATTTGACCCGAGCTCCTGGTTGGCTATCTTCTCTCCATGACATCTATTTCACACTATTCATAAAGGACAAATGCCCTCCCCAGGAAAGATGCTGTCCTTCAGCAGTGTTTTTTGGGGGAAGGCAACATGGAGCACCCTGTAACCATTTCTCCCCTGAGAGTTATAACATGTGTTTTCATTTGGGTCAACCAAGAGAAAACCTGCCTCTGACCAAGTGAGATGCGAAAAAATGTACACTGCAGAGACAGACCCCGGGTATCAGCCCCAATCATGTGCTGTCCCCTCCGATCTCAGGAGAACTCACAGCCTTCACAGCCCAGTCACACGGGGTCAGTGTCACACACACACATATACCTCCTGGCCGGGGCACGAACTGTGTGCACTTTGTACACACAGCCCCCACTGACCCTTGTGTGGCCTAGTGTCAGATGTCTAGTGTGGGAAAAGGAAGTTTTGCTGCTTCACCAATAAGCACATTCCAACACTCACCGGACTGTGAATAAATACCACCAATGATTACTCAGTGGCCTGTCCGCAGAACAATGATGACCTGGAGGGAATGCTGCCCGAAATGGATTTGTTAGAAGTCTGGAGGGGAGAGAGAGAGACGAAGTGGATCTCCTGAGAGCCTGAGAGGAAGCTATCAGAAAGTCACCTGTCACAGTTGGCAGGACAGGTGTGTTTGATGAAGGATCCACCAGGATGTTATCATATAGCTGTGAGAGGCAGGAATAGGAATGCCAGAAATCAGACCCACAGCAGTTTAATTGTAAAATGTAGGCACTTGAAGTTAAGAAAGTAACTCAAGGACCCTAACCAGCCTCCTAGGTTGAATTAAATTTATAGTTAATTTATATAACTATATATATATATATATATATATATATATATATATATCAGTATTCTGCTGATAATTTTCAGTTTCAATTTTATCAGTAAGCTAGCTCTGACCCCCCCAAAAAATGTTATCAAAAAAGTATTTGGGCATATAAAGGGGGGGTATTCTAGATACAAGTTTAATCAGCTAACTATAATCCCAGCCTGATGAAATTTTCAAACTCTTTTGTGTTAACATGCTAAACATCTGTATAAATAAACAGTTGGTAGAGTAAATCAACATTTTGCATTAAATTGAAAAGTACAGTTTAGAAATGCTTATTGTATGGAGCCCATATTGAGCCAAGCAAATGGTGATTTGAAAAAGTAGAGAATATCTCCTCCCTTTACAAACACACACACACATACACACACATGATTATTATCAAGGTTACCAGATTTAGCATATAAAAATGCAAAAAATCCAGTTACATTTGAATTTCAAATAAAAACGAATAATTAAATTTTGTAGTCTTAAGTATGTTTCATACAACTTGGGAAAAATTATACTAAAATGTTATTCAGTGTTTACCTAAAATTCAAATGTACCTGGCCATACTGCATTTTATCTAGTAATTATAATGATTACATATACATATGTATATATAGATTATCTATAATTTGCATGTTTTTTTAGACATTTTGCCCCTGTGTAGGCAAGACAGAGGTTGTGAGAGAGAGCAAATCTATCGGGTATTCAAGAACCAAGAATTAAGAAACAAACATTCATGAAATTCACGGGGAAAAAGGTACCCATTTTCTGCCTAACCATATTTACTTCCTGAAATAGAGAGCTGACTGATATGTTTTAAAATAATACCAGTTAGTGAAAATTGTCTTATCGATACGCTAGTCCTGACATTATCCAAGATTCCTGATAACATCCCTCTTACACATTTCATAATTTGGATTCATTAGATCAGCAATGGGGATAGAAAAATTTAGGAGAAAGTTTATATATTTATATATAATACTTATATATTTATCCAAACATCTAGCAAATTAACCTGAACCAATTTCTCATTTGTAAGGTAGGAAAATAATAATACCAAACTCTTAGGATATTGTTGGAATGTTTTAGAAATAAAAAAAGTAGACGTCTTTGTGAAATGTAAAAACAAATATTATTATTAAATTAATGGATAATTTATTTAAACATTGAATATTTTAAAAAGCGCAAGCTTCTCCACACCCCTCCTATACACCCTATCTGTAAGGATAACGCCTATCTAACACAGTGTGCCACTCCCAGAGATAGATCTGTGTCTCAAGTTTAAAATTCCAGGCCTCTAAGAAAAAAATTGAGAAAAGACACTGTTACCTGCAAATCAGAGAATTCCTCCCCAAAGAGGGAGTTACAACAACTTTACAGAGGCTTTCCTCGGCCACACTATCTCCCAAGCTGTCATTACATAACTCACCTTAAAGAAAATTCTAACAGCAATATTTAAGAAATTGCTTTCCAACAATATGATAGTTATACTCTCCTACTTTAAGCTCTATATTGCTATAATCCTAACCCTCACATTCTGGCACAAAATGTACACAATTAATTCCTGTTATTCGAGGTAGTTAGGTGCCATGATGCTGCCATGAGCACTGAATTAGAGAATACCGAACCACTGCTCCTAGGGGAAATACAGGGTCAGGCTCCCGAGAATCTCTCCTTATAATATTTTCATCATCTGATCAATAGACAGCCTTATTTTATGTGTATGTCTGTTTAAAGACACATTATTTAATATATAGTGTTGATTCATTAACTCTGAACTCATGGCCAAGAGCGCCATGACTCAGGCCCAACCCTTTCCTGATAAACGTACTTTCTCCACAGAGCCCTTCACATCCCTCTTGCACTTGGGAACACGAGGCAGCACTTCAACACTACCCTGGGATGGGTGGGGGGGAGGCATTTTAAACAGCAACATCACCAGTGCAAAGAACAAAATGTGGAAAATGTGGCACTCAATAGGTGCAGAAAGGACTCTTGTTTGTGGTCTGGGAGGTAAAACAAGAAGGCAGAGCTTCTGCTCATTCTTCTTCCGCTGGGAATGTGCATGGCAGGTGACTCCAAGTGTTTGCCACTCTGCACACGCCCACAAAAGGCCACGGAAGCACTGCAAGTATTATTCTGGCCTAATAGATAGATAGATACATTATAGCAGGTAGACAAATTCACAAATATAGACTCTTTGAAGGATGAGGATTGACTATATTTAGACTCTAGAACATATTCTAAACAGTTAAATGTACACTTAATCTAGTATCACCAACTAGATGGTAAATTTCTGGATTACAGGGGCTGTGTTTCTTTTTCCTTACTGTTGTACTACTGGTTCTTAACATCCTGTTTGCAAAAAGTAAATGCCTCATAAGTATTTGTCAGATCAATCAATCAATCAGCACTTCATCTTGCCCTGGTCACTCAGTGTAGTTCTATCTTCCTATAATAGGTGGTCCCACAAATAAATGTAGGGGACCTGTTCATTCAGATTCTATTAGGGTGTTATAAACAAAGTGAAAAAATATCAGCAAAATCCTGGACCACAAATATTTTTAGATTTCCTAGGTAACCATTCTCCTACCCCCTCTTCCTTCCTTTCAACTAGCTGGTGCTCAAACAAAAAAGCCAAGCACAGCTTTCAGAAGCTGAGTCTCCTTATTCCCTGCTGCATGTGCACGTGCCTACAAAAAGCCTTTGTAAAAGCTCTAGTTGCTGAATATTTGATGAGCAACATATGGCTGAATGATAGAACCAGTTCCTGCTATTGAAAGACAGATGCAGCCCAGTCAGCACCTTGTCACTGTCTGCTGCTCACTCAGATGGACAAGTGTTTGCTAAGCACTCATTTTAATGAAAAAGTAGCCTTCGAGGCCTGTGTCCATGATCATGGCTTTCTAATAACCCAGCCGTTGAATGAGCATGGCAGGAAAAATATAATCAATCCTCACCTACTGCACAGTCCACTGGCTAGTCACTGTGGAACAAAGAGAGAGTGCCAGGTGGTAACAGATCACATGATCAGAAGACCCTCATCCAGCACCTTTGTTGCCCTCACCCCTTCGAGGACCCTGCCTTACCATCAAGCCACTTCCTCTACTCTCTCTGTCTCTCGGGCCCTTAATACCCTGACCACTTACTAACTCTCATTATGTGATAAAGCAGTGATGGACCATTTCAATCATTCATTCTGCCACCTGCATAGCTAAGTTGCTCCAGGCAGGCAGAGGTAGGAATCTCATAGACTGAGGGCATGTCATGGTGTCTCTCAAGAATGCTGAAGAAGTTAGGAGGGGACTTTTACAGGAACGGTTTGAGTAAGACAGTGCTCACCTTCAGGAAAACTGTGCATTGCTCTAAAATGTGTCCATGGTATGCTCTCCTACTTTTTTCTGCAGGGCCATTCTTAGCTCACCCATCCTCTGGAAGCAAGTGATTCTTCACTGGAGTATTATTTTGTTAGTCAGCAAAACAAGGGCCAGAATTCAGTCTCCATGAGTCCTCTTGGCCAGAACCCCAATGTGGAACAGGGCCTATCTGAGCACTGTGAGCTGCCCTGTTTCCTAACATGTGTCCCCCCACCAACCCTATTCCAGGGTTACTTCCTCTGTGGTGTCTCTCAGGATCCATCCTTGCTCTCAGAGGGAGGGATGGGGAATCTGGACAGAGCACTAGAGACCCACCACAGGAAAGTTAAGGCATTCCCTGCTGACTACTGGAGTTCTACCTTGCCAAGTGTCCTTGCATTTTAAAAGAACAATTTTCATTTTGCAGATGCCATTAAACCCAAAGGAAGGTGACCTATGGTGAAGAGATTGATACATGAGGGTGACAATCCTTCACATCCAATTGTAAGGGATCCTGTAACACTGATCATGCCTGGCCGGGTTGTAGACAAAGAAGAAGGAGGCTACCTTAATGATTTGAAACCACTCCAGAATACACACGTGCAATCTTCAAAACATAAATACCCACAGATTCTAGGCCTTGCTCTCTCCAGGTCTGGAGCTCTGGACAGGGTCTCCAGGCCAGCCCACCCTGTGTCACCTCTCCCAGCCTTGACGGCTCTGGCTCTAGGCCACCGGAAGTGGCTGCTGGTGGCTTTCCCCAATGTTCCCTAAATGCACATAGTATTGGCAAGTGGGGATGTAGAAAACAGACTTAGGCAAAATTAATTAAAAAAAAATAATGAAGAAAGAAAGAATAGGAGGAAGGGAGGAAAGAGAGAGGGAAGGAGGGAGGCCCAAATGGTGAGCTGTATGATTAAAAGAATCAGTGTTTCAGTTACTTGTAGCTCTAGCCGAGTTGATTGCCTGGCCCACTTCAGACACTCAATAATGCTTTCTCAGTGAACAAGCAACAATTAATGCATATTTTGTATCAATATCCTCAGTGCACCCCTTCCTGCTTAGCGCTGAAGAAATACACTAAAAAATGGTTTACAGTACAATAATTGTCCATTTTTATTGTCACAAGGCAACTAGACAACATGCATAATCTGTTTTCACTGTATATTAATTTTATAATAAAATATAGTCAAATGAGGGAAATGTCTATGTAGGTAACTGAATTATTTATATCAGATGCTCTCACACATTGAATCAATTTAAAACCTGTTCATTTCAGGAATTACTCATTAACCTTTGTGTGTTTCTCAGTTTCCTTATCTGTAAAATATAATAATACCAAACCCTATCTCGTAAGGGCACTGTAAGAATTAAATGAGTTACTGTCTAGAAAGCTTGGAGTGTTGCCTGGCATGTAGCAAGCTCTGAATGTGATACTTATTCTTCTTATAACTAATCATCAGCACTGTTTAAAAGTTAAATATAAGTTTTCATGTCAAAAGGCTATTTTGTATAAATCTGTGCAAACACAGGTGGGTTGTTTAAGAGAAACAGTCACACATGACAAAAATCCAGACTCCCTAACATATGAATCAATCAGAAATTAGTCTTGTCCAGCCTTTGAAGTAAATCAAGTTCAAAACAGCAATAAATTGACTAAACATACATACTTAAACATATCAAATCAGTTGGAACATATTCAAAGGGAAAATATATTTTAAAAGTAAAAGGAGGGCACCTGGGTGGCTCAGTTGGTTAAGCGTCTGCTTCAGCTCAGGTAGTGGTTCCGGGATCCTCGGATGGAGCCCTGTATCCAGCTCCCTGGTCAGTGGGGAGTCCGCTTTCCCCTCTCCCTCTGCCCCTCCCCTCCCATCCTGCTCTCTTTCTGATAAATAAATAAAATCTTATAAAAAGAAAAAATAAAAGGAGTCTCTCTCTCTCTCTCTCTCTCCCCCTCTCTTTTCTTGATGAGTCTGGCTTAAGGTTGATCAATTTTACTTATCTTTTCAAAGAACCAGCTTAGTTTTGTTGATCTTTTCTATTGTTTTTTTTCAGTCCCTATTTCACTTATTTACTCTCTGAGCTTTATTATTTCCTTCCTTCTACTAACTTTGTGCTTTGTTTGTTCTTCTTTTTCTAGTTCTTTTAGGTGTAAGTTTAGATTGTTTGAGATTCTTCTTGTTTCCTCACGTAGGTCTGTATCATTATAAGCTTCCCTCCTAGAAGTGCTTCTGCTGCATCCCAAAGATTTTGAACTGTTGTGCTTCCATTTTAATTTGTCTCAAAGTATTTTTTGACTCCCCTTTTGATTTCTTCATTGACCACTGGTTGGGTAGCATTTAGTAGCATATTGTTTAGCTTCCATGTGTTTGTGGTTGTTCCGTGGTGTTTTTGTTGGTGTGGTGGTGGTGGTGGTTGTTTTCATTTTTTCTTTTGTAACTGATTTCGAGTTTCACACTATGATCAGAAAAGATGCTTGATATGATTTCAATCTTCTGTAATTTATTGAGACTTATTTTAGGGCTTCACATGTGATCTATCCTGGAGAATGTACCATGGGCAGTTGAGAAGAATGTTGTATTCTGCTACTTTTGCATAGAATGTTCTGTAAATATCTATTAAATCCTTCTGGTCTAATGTGTTATTTAAGGCTGATGTTTCCTTATCAATTTTCTGTCTGGATGTAAGTGGGATACTAAAGTCCCCTACTAGTATTGTATTACTGTCAATGTCTCCGTTTATGTCTGTTAATATTCGCTTTTTATATTTAGGCACTCCTATGTTGGGTGCATAAATATTTACAAATGTTAGATCCTCTTCTTGGATTGACCCCTCTATCATTATGTAATGCCCTTCTTTGTTTCTTGCTACTGTCTTTCTTTTAAAGTCTATTTTGTCTGATATGAGTATTACTACCCCAGCTTTCTTTTCATTCCCAATTTGCATGGAATATCCTTTCCCATCCCTTCACTTTCAGTCTGTGTGTGTTTTCAGATCTGAAATGAGTCTCTTGCAGGCAGCACATAGACAGGTCTTATTTTTTCATCCATTCAACCACCCCGTGTCTTTTGATTGGAGCACTTAGTTCATTTACATTTAAAGCAATTGATAGATATGTACTTATTGCCATTTTGTTGATCATTTTCTGGTAGTTTTTGTAGCTCTCTGTTCCTTTCTTCTTTTCCTGCTCTCTTTCCTTGTGATTTGGTGACTTTCCTTAGTGTTACATTTGTATTCCTTTCTCTTCCTTTCTCTATTCTTTGTGTATCTATTATAGGTATTTTGTTTGTGGTTCCCATGAGATTCATATGTAAAATCCTACATATATAGAGTATATATATATTTTTTAAAGATTTTTATTTTATTTGACAGAGAGATAGACAGCACAAGTAAGCAGAGAGGCAGGCAGAGAGGGAGAAGCAGGCTCTCTGCTGAGCAGGGAGCCTGTCGCGGGGCTTGATCCCAGGACCCCAGGATCATGACCTGAGCCGAAGGCAGCCGCTTAACCGACTGAGCCACCCAGGCGCCCCTAGAGTATATTTTAAGTTAAATTACATTTAAGGTGATGGTAGCTTAAGTTCAAACACATTCTTTCTTTTAAGATTTTATTTATTTATTTGAGAGAGAAAGAGAGAGAGAGAGAGCACAAGAGGGGGGACAGTCAGAGGGAGAAGCAGACTCCCCAGTGAGCAGGGAGCCTAATGTGGGACTTGATCCCGGGACTCCAGGATCATGACCTGAGCCAAAGGCAGTCGCCTAACCAACTGAGCCACCCAGGCACCCCTCAAACACATTCTAAAAGCACTACATTTTTACTCCCACCTCCTATGTTTTGTTTTTGATGCCATATTTTACATCTTATTATGTTGTGTATCGTTTGACTAATTATTGTATACATAGATGATTTTACCACTTTTATCTTTTAACTTTCATACTAGCTATGTAGGTGGTTGATCCACCAACTTTACTATATGTTCATCAAGAAAAAAGAGAAAGGTCCCAAATAAATAAAATTATAAATTAGAGGAGAGGTTATAACTGATACCACAGAAACACAAAGGATTATAAGACACTACTATAAAGAATTATTTACCAATAAATGGAACAAGCTGGAAGAAATGGATAAATTCATGGAAACATATAATCTTCTAAGACTGAATCAAGAAGAAATATAAAATCTGAACAGACCAAGTATCAGTAATAAATTGAATCAAAAAACTCCCAACAAACATAGGTGCAAGACCATATGGTTTCACAGGCGAGTTCTACCAAACACTTAAAGAAGTGTTAACAGCTTTCCATCTAAAACTATACCCAAAATTTCAAGAGGAAGGAATGCTCCAAACTCCTTCCTTCTGTGAGGCTAGCAATACTCTGATATCACAACCAGAAAAAGACACCACAAAAAAGGAAAATTATAGGCCAATATCCCTGATGAACATAGATGCAAAAAAAATCCTCAACAAAGTATTAGCAAACCAATTAGCAAGCCACCTTACCAAACAAACAAACAAAATAAAAATCATATGATTGTCTCAATAGAGAAAAAGCACTTTGTGAAGTTCAGCATCCACTATGATAAAAAATCTCAAAAAAGCATATATAGAGGGAACATACCCCAGAATAATAAAGTCCATATATGAAAAACCACAGCTGAGGGCGCCTGGGTGGCTCAGATGGTTAAGCGTCTGCCTTCGGCTCAGGTCATGATCCCGGGGTCCTGGGATCGAGTCCCGCATCGGGCTCCCTGCTCAGTGGGGAGTCTGTTTCTCCCTCTGCTTCTCTCTCTCTCTCCCTGTCTCTCATGAATAAATAAATAAAATCTTTAAAAAAAAAAAAAAAAGAAAAACCACAGCTGACATCATACTCAATGGTGAAAACAAGACAAAGATGTCCACTCTTGACACTTTATTCAGCAGAGTATTGGAAGTCCTAGCCACATCAATCAGACAACAAAAAGAAATGAAAGACATCCAAATTGAAAATAGTGAAACTGTCACTATTTGCAGATGACATGAGACTATATATAGAAAAAACCTAAAGACTTCACTAAAAAACTATCAGAACTAATGAATTCAATAAAGTTACAGGATTCAAAGTTAATATACAGAAATCTGTTGCATTTCTATATACTAATAATAAGCTATCAGAAAAAGAAATTTTTAAAAACAATCTCATTTACAGTTACATCAAGAAGAATAAAATATGTAGGAATGAATTTAAGCAAGGAGGTGAAAGACCTGTGCTCTGAAAACTCTAAAACACTGATGAAAGAAATTGAAAATAAATGGAAAGATATTCTATGTTCATGGATTGGAAGAACCAATATTGTTAAAATGTCCATACTACCCAAAGCAATCTACAGATTTACTGTCGTCCCTAGCAAAATGTCATTTTTTCACAAAACTATAACAATCCAAAAATTTGTATGGAACCAAAAAAGACCCCGAATAGCCAAAGCAATCTTGAGAAAGAAGAACAAAGCTGGAGGTATCATGCTCCCTGACTTCAAACTATACTACAAAGCTATGGTAATCAAAACTGTGTTGTACTGGCATAAAAACAGACACACAGATCAATATAGAAAACCCAGAAATAAACCCACACTTACACAGTCAGTTAATCTTTAAAAAGGAGGCAAGAATATACACTGGGGAAAGGACTCCTCAATAAACGGTGTTGGGAAACCTGAACAGCTCCATGCAAAAGAATGAAACTGGACTACTTTCTACACCAGACACAAAAATAAATTTGAAATGGATTAAAGCCTTAAATGTAAGACCAGAAGTATAAAACTTCTAGAAAAAACCATAGGCAGTAAAACTTCTAGAAAAAAACCATAGGCAATAAAAAAAACTCTTGGACATCAGATTTAACAATAGTTTTTTGTATCTTCCTCCTCAGGCAAGGCCAACAAAAGCTAAACTAAAGAAACGGGACTACCATAAAACTAAAAAGCTTCTGCATAGCAAAGGAAACCATCAACCAAACAAAAAAGGCAACCTACTGAATGGGAGAAGATATTTTCAAATGATATAATCAATAAGGGCTAATATCCAAAATATATAAGGGACTAATACAACACTATATCAAAAAATCAAACAACCCAATTTAGAAATGGGCAGAGGATCTGAATAGACATTTCTCCAAAGAGGACCTACAGATGGCCAACAGACACATGCAAAGAGGCTCAGTATCCTTAATCATCAGGGAAAAGCAAATCAAAACCACAACGAGATATCATTTTTGGTGTGTACATGGAGAAAAGGAAACCCTCTTGCACAGCTGGTGGGAATGAAAATTGATACAGTCACTGTGTAAAACAGTACAGAGGTTCCTCAAAAAATTAAAAATAGATCTACCATATGATCCAGCAATTCCACTCCTAAGTATTTATCCAAAGCAAATGAAAACACTAATTCAAAAAGATAAATGCACCCTATGGTCACTGCAGCATTACTTAGTCAAGATATGGAAGTAAACTAAGCATCCATTGATAGATGAATGGATTAAGAAAAAAATACACACACACACACACACACACACACACACACAGTATATACAAATAGTGGAATATTACTCAGCCATAAAAAAGCATGAAATCTTGCCATTTGTGACAACATGGATGGACCTAGAAGATACTGTGCTAAGTAAAATATGTCAGATGGAGAAAAACGAATACTGTATGATTTCACTTATATATGGAATCTAAAATACAAACGAGAGGCAGACTTATAGAAACAGAGAACAATCTGGTGGTTGTTGGAGGAAGGTAGGGGATAGATGAAATTGGGGAATTAGGATGGAAAAACACAAACTTCCAGTTATCAGGTAAATAAGTCATAGGAATGCAATGTACAGCATGCGGAATACAGTTAATAATATTATAACAACCTTGTATGGTGACAGTTGGTGGTCAGATGTATGGAGGTGATCACTTCATAAAGTATGTAAATGCTGAATCACTATGTTGTACACCTGAAACTAATATAACAATGTATGTTGACTACAATAAAAACTGTAGGAAAGGAGCTATGATTTCTAGAGCTCTTTATCCATCGATGCAGCACATATTACACAACTAGGTTCCCATGAACACAACATCCCCACACATAGATCTCTTAATATTGTGTCTAGGGCCAGTGCCAAGGACTCTGAGAATGTAAGAAACTTGCCCAAGACCATGAAATTAATAAATGGCAGAGTTGGATTCATATCCTAGGGACAGAGAGCCTGTACTATTTACCTTAGTATATCCAATTGCCCCCAATACAAGGCCTGACAGGGTAGGCACCCGTAAATGTTTGTCAAATGAATAAACAAAAGAACAGTAATTTGAAGATGAGGTCAACAAACTGATATCAAGTCAGGTGAACTGCCTCACTGTAATGATAGGATAGCATTTGAACAACAGCTGAAGCCATATTATAGGTTTGGCATATCATAGCCAAATAAAGCAAAAAGTGTGGGACTCCTGAAAACCTATCCCTAGTCATAAGATAACATGAACCAATGTTTTCTGAGCTGAGAATTACATGTATATTCCCTGAAAGTCCCTCTGTCTGACTGAGCAGTGTTTGCCAAATTCAAAACAATAGAATATTACATCTGTACCATCCCCCAAAAAGGACCTATAATTAATTCACTCAAAAATCCAAGAAACAAGCTTCTCATTATATTTGTTAGCACTCCTTTTGGTGGTGAGTTGATATTCATAGTAAAACACCTAATAATTTACTCAAATATTTTCTTGCTTTTTACTTTATTATGACATAACAAAATATAGTAATAATAAGTCTAATGGTATAAAGACTAACAGTGTTTTTAACAAAAACCAGATGCAAGCAGTTTTAAATATCTGCTACTATTTCCTCTCTGACGTCTAAACATGTTTCAACAAGTTAGCAGACCTCTTTGCCTCTTCATGTAGACAAACTGAATATCATTCTTCTTTTCTTGGGGTGCTGTTAGTGATTCTAGTATAGTCCATCCTGGGTGAGAACCTCAGAATAAGGTCCTTTTGATGACTATTTTACACACACATACACTGACTTCTTATGGTTAGTACAGTACAATTTCCTCCTAAACTAAGACCCTTGTTCAGAGTTGGATAGAAGAAAATATCTTTTTTCTCCCCTGTCATCTGAGAATAACTTAGGCCATTATTTACAAAAGTTAACTCGGCCTGCTAAAAACTTCACTTGCTCACCATTGTCACTAAAGCACAATGAAGCCTCTCCTTTACTACCCTCCCTAATTCTATCCCCCTGCCAAATGTTGAAAGAGATCCCAACGACCAGAAAAAAATATGTTCTTAGTAACTTGTGTGTGTAAATGCAAGCAATTATACCAGGGAAATTGGTACCTTGCTCAAAATAACAATGCAAAGTTTATTAGGAAAAAAAAAAGATCTTTCAGAGACTCACTCCTTTCATCACAGGGAAGAAAAAGGTCTCCTCCACAAAACCACATATTGAAAAATATTTGAGGGCAAAGCCGGAAATTGTTGGCAGTGTGCTGTTCTGTTATTCCTCTGGCAATCTGACTGGCCTGGGCACAGAACTGGGCCCACTACCTGTGCCCCACCTACACCGGGAGGAGCCAGCCATTGTAACTGAAGAGACAAAACTTAAGAAAGATCCACACAGGCACCCAAAGTCCTTCCCTTCCCCCCACCACTGGGAGTTTTGTTCTTATCTCTCACAGGGTTGCCCAATCTTGGCCTAACATTTGGAAAGAAGGCTCTCAGAAAGAGAGACAAGAAGACAACATTGTCATTAGAAAATAATTACACACCTTAGACAACAATTATCTCCATTTGCCTTAGTGTGTGTGTGTGTGTGTGCGTGTGTGTGTGTGTGTGTGTGCGATGTAAATATTTCACATGTGAACTGATGAGATGATGATGCTTCTAAGCTATTCTTCCTGTAGGTCAATGGTTAATATTGCCCAGGGAGTGCTGTTGTCTTGTAATTTGGAGAATTTCTATTCAAGTAGCCCCCAATAAGTAAGTGACTGTACTAGTTGAACAGTACTAGTAAGATAAGACCCTTTTATCTGCCAGCCTGGAAGAGAACACATGACCAAAGATAACTTGCTAGCAGGACCAAGCAAGCAGACAGAAGAAATTTCTAGCAAATAACAAATTTCACACTGTAGCTAGATGTACGCCTCTAATATTAGAACTATTATTTATCAAGAGTATATGAAAAGATGTAAAACTTCCTGTTGGAACCAACTGAAAAACGCTCTGGACCCTGAACATTTACAGAGTCAAAACCTAAGGATTTACGGTCAGGTACATGAAAGGAAGCCAGTCTATCCCAGCTTTATGGGAAAGGACTCCTGTGGACACATGGAAAGACTCGGTGAAGTGGGATGGCAAAGGAGAACAGGAATCTAGACTGGCCAAAATGTGACTAAGTCTCACTAACGTAGCTTTACCACCAATGCCTTAATAAAGAGGAGACAGTCATACCAGTACCTTAGTATGTGGTATTCCTAGTTTGTCAAGTGGATTTATAATCCAGTTCACAATAAATGTGGTTTTTTTTCACTCCAGAATGGAGGTTCTGCCCTTTCAATAAATCGTTTTTCTATCTTCTAATTAAATGAGTTAATATATAAGGAGTAATTAGAACAGTACCTGCGACATAAAAGTTGGCTACTTTTATTATTACCAACATCTTCAGTTCAGGCACATCTCCAGATATTACATCTGATGCTCTGGTCTGGGTCAAGCAGGCACTGCCTAACTATCATAGTCAAGATTCCAGAGCAAATCTAGTTAATCACTGCTTCCTTCGGGATTCTGCCTTCTCGTCTGGGTATCTCATTTCATAATGACATCCTAGAGGTAATGTATCCTTACATCTACATATACCCATTATGGAAAGATGCTCCATGTGTATTTGTCATTTGTGGGTGTATCAACAATGGTATTCTCATTCAAAGAAACTTTAAACCTCATTTATAATGAGTGACCTTCAGATACTTTGTCTATACTAAATACTCTGGGTTTTATCTTTTTTTTTCCCCTAAAATTGACATAATTTCATTATCAGTTTTTTTTCCCATTGAACTTGACACCCAATGTTGTGCATATCAGACCCACCTTAAAAGGACAATGGCTTGTAACCATTGAGCCTACTCAAGGCAAACTCTTTAAGCAACTACAAGTAATGTGAGATCAGTTTAGAGAAATGACAGCATCACTGAATAAGTATATGGCTTCCAAAGATGACCTCTCTTTGCAAGAGGTTTCTCGTTCGATGAGATATATAATATCCCTGTGTTTGGGAGGCTACTCCAGTGAAGAACCCAGTTTTCTTCTCCTTTTTTATCCTCCACAAATGCAAACACAGTGTTGTGTGAAGTGTAGTCTTTCAATTAATAGTTACTGAAGGAAATAACCAGTCACACTTAATAAGATGTATTTTCTATATAACATAACATGTATGTCACCAATGCAAATTAAAATATCTCCTTTAAATATACTCAAACTATTTCTCCAGACCATTGTACCCTGGGCCTGGTAATCTATCAGCCATCAAGTATTCATTAAGTGACTAGGTTTCCCTTGTCCCTCGCAAATCTCCAGAGGACCTTGTTCTGTCCTGGGTATGAGTCAGAACAACACAGTAGCTAAGAGTGCACAGCCACCCACATGGCACCTGTGTGTCCTGGGGCTTGTTCTCAACCCACCTGGAATTCAGTTTCTGACTGTGAGGATTTTTGATAACAGTTTTTAATAACAGTAGCAGCTCCCTCAAAAGGTCACTGCGAGAATTAAACTAGTTCATGCATCCAAATAATAATATGTACTTAGTAGGTAGAACTATTTGCTCTCTATTTTTTTTAATATTTTATTTATTTGACAGAGAGAGACACAGCGAGAAGAGGGAACACAAGCAGGGGGAGTGGGAGAGGGAGAAGCAGGCTCCCCACTGAGCAGGGAGCCCGATGTGGGGCTCTATCCCAGGACCCTGAGATCATGACCTGAGCCAAAGGCAGATGCTTAAAGACTGAGCCACCCAGGCGCCCCTATTGGCTCTCTATTAACAGGTTACTTGACTTAAATATTATTTAGCAAGAAACCCTGGAAATCACATAATTCTTAGCTGAATATTTAGAGAGCACTAGGAAAAGTCCTGAGATAAATATTGGCAATGGTCATACACATGAGACTGAGATGTCTAAATCTTGCTCACTCTGATGTTCAAAGTAATGATGTTGTTCTTCAAAATAATACTATTATTAGCCAATATATACTGAGCATGTAGCATGGTCTTCTTCCATATCTCGTATGTTTTATTACTTATATTCCATCCAAACAAAATACAACTCTTCCACCATATTGGCTGATGTGGTGTACTCCATATGCCATAAGGTATGGGGAACCCGTGTCTGGCTAAAGTACTTAACAGCTCCTCAACTTCGAATATTTGGGCCACCTGCAGCTAATTATATATTAGTTCATCTTTAATGGAGTGCAGTCTCAATCTGAATGCAAAGCACACTATTAAGTAAACAGAAAAAGATTTATTTCCCTTCCCACAATATTATATGCTTAAAGAAAATGCTTATAATTTTAAGTAAAAGCATAAAACATCTTGATTTATTAAATTTCTCATGATCATCTGATCCCACTTAAATCTAAAATAGCAAAGTCCCAAGGCCCATTCTACCCTAAGCTTCTGTCTCCAAAGGACAGTTATATGAAATAAACTGTTGTTCTGTGATGTTTGCTATTATGGATATTAAAGTAAGCATAGCTGTGTTTATAAATGCTTCTAAAATGTGAGGCTCTGAGAATAAATTCATCCATTTACTCATTCATTCATCCCATAAATATTTACTGAGACTGCCTACCATACACCAGGCATTGTTTCTGTATCCCTGAAATACAGTAGTAAACAAAAGAGCAAAATCTTTCCCATCTTGAAGTTTACATATTAGAAGAGAAAGAGACTCTCTATATAAATGTATTAAAATGGGACTCTGGGGTACACCTGGGTGGCTCAGTCATTAAGCGTCTGCCTTTGGCTCAGGTCATGATCCCGGGGTCCTGAGATCGAGCCCCGCATCAGGCTCCCTTTTCCGCAGAAATGTTAAAGAAACATTTAAAGAAAGTGAAAGAAATGTTTCTGCTTCTCCCTCTCCCACTCCCCCTGCTTGTGTTCCCTCTCTCACTGTGTCTCTCTCTGTCAAATAAATAAATAAAATCTTAAAAAATAATAATAATAATAAATAAATAAAAATAAAATGGGACTCCGGCTCAGTTTCAGGTGCAACCCTAAAAAGCTGAGGCACCAAGCCTCCCTCACTTTTCAGTGAACACCATGACAAAGGACGTTTGTTTTCAAACTGTGGTTCCCTGCCCCATGGAGGATATGAAAGAGAATATTGAAGAAGCCGAGAGAATTAGATATTGTACAAAGATTTCCAAGCCTGGTGAGAGTGGCTTCCAAGACACACCCATGAGCTCAGGGGACATGCTGCCCCGAAATCTGACTTGCCCCGGAAATTCAAAAGGCAAGAAGAGAGGTGAGGGTCTGTTGAGGGAACTAATTGCACACTGACCCGGGGCAGATCAAACGTGCGTGCTCTCCATGGGCTGAGTGTGCACACCTGTGTGTATGTGCACATGCACGTGTGTGTGTGTGCGTGTGTGCGTGTTTGGGGGGGCTGTACCCCTTCAGCCACTAATTCACAGGAAGAAATTCCACTGTGCGCTGTTACAGACAAGGCCTTCCGAGGGCTGGGGGATGGGTGCCTCAGTCCTCAGAGGGGATTCCAAATTTCCACCTCAGCTTCCTGCAGACAGGAGCTTAGAAGAGATTCTGACAGGGGGAAGCGCCTCCAGGGGACAGAATGAAGGGAAAGACGATCCCCTCCACCACCCCCCCTCACATTTGAAAAGCTACAGGTAGTTTACTGACAATGAACATGAAACGGTCTCATTTGACGCATTTGACTAACAGGAAGAGTGCTAGTCATGGCCTGTCTGCACAGATCAGTTCCCTGACGGCCACCTGTGGTTCTAGTTTCTGAGTCCTGCTCGTGACTTCCCTTCTTCCCGCCATTCCTCCCTGCTCTGCTGAGACCTAGGTCCCCCAACCTTCCTTTTGATTTCCTGGCTCTTCCACCATCTCTGGTAACCCACCCCCTCCATCACGTTTCCTCTTAAAGTACCTAGAGTGGCTTGTGGTTTCTGGTTGGGCCCTGACTGATACAATCCTACTAAGGTAATTACACATTTTTTTATTATTATGTTATGTAAATCACTATACATTACATCATTAGTTTTTGATGTAGTGTTCCATGATTTGAAGATCTTTAACAGAAAAAAAATGAGAATTCCAAAATCCTAGATTTATAAAAGACCCACAAAATGATGTAGCCGAAGCCAATCCCACCACCATATTACTATAATCTAATTATGTGATCTTCTAATGACTATAATCCTCCAGCTTCTGTTAATTCTTTCTTTGTTGCTCTGGGTTGGATACCATGGCTTGTGTACCCTTGTGCAGCTGGGCGGACCTCAGGTCTATCCACGAAAGAACTACCTAAAACCTCCCAGGGAGACAGGGAGTCCCTGGTGCATCAATGACTCTGAAGAGACAGCAGGCACGTTGTGGAAAGGCCTCCACCACTGGTTGTCGGAACATGTTCAGTGACTCCTAGAAGCTCCTCTGACTCTAGCCTCAGTGGTTCACATGAGGCCCACAGATAAGCTGCCAAGCCACCATCCTTACTCCGATTCCTTTTCTTTTTAACTTGATACCATCTCAGCATATGACTGTTAACTGCCCCTGATCTTCCCTGCTATAGGACGCAGTCATTTCCAGCCTTACAGCAAATCTTCGCTAAGGCACAGGCCAGGGGAGCATCTCCCTAACACTCCAATGTTCTGGGTGCTGCGGAGTGCACTGAGATCAAAATAAGTAGACATCCTTGTCTTTTTTTTTAATGTTCAGTTAGTCACTGTACAGTACATCATTAGTTTTTGATGTAGTGTTCAATGATTCATTAGTTAAGTATAACACCCAAGTGCTCATCACAGCACGTGTCCTCCTCAATACCCATCACCCTGTTACCTCCTCCCCCCACCTCCTCCCTTCTGAAACCCCCAGTTTGTTTCCTGGGGTCCATCGCCTCTCATGTTTCATCTCCCTCTCTGATTTCTCCCCCTTTGGATTTCCCTCCCTTCCCCTATGGTCCTCTGTGCTGTTGCTTATATTCCACATATGAGTGAAGCCATATGATAATTGTCTTTCTCTGACTATTTCACTCAGCATAATACCCTTCAGTTCCATCCATATCAATGCAAATGGTGGATGTTCATCCTTTCTGATGGCTGAGTAATAGTCCATTGTATATATGGACTGCATCTTCTTTATCCATTCATCTGTTGAAGGGTATTTGGGCTCTTTCCACAGTTTAGCTACTGTAGACATTGCTGCTATGAACATTGTGCTGCATGTGGCCCTTCTTTTCACTACATCTGTTATCTTTGGGGTAAATACCTAGTAATGCAATTGCTGGGTCATAGGGTGGCTCTCTTTTTAACGTCTTGAGGAACCTCCACACTGTTCTCCAGAGTGGCTGCACCAGCTTGCATTCCCACCAACAGTGCAAGAGGGTTCCCCTTTCTCTCCACATCCTCGCCAACATTTGTTGTTTCCTGTTTTGATAATTTTTGCCATTCTAACTGGTATAAGGTGGTATCTCATTGTGATTTTGATTTGTATTCCCCTGATGGCTAGTGATGTTGAACATTTTTTCATGTGTCTGTTGGCCATTTGGATGTCTTCTTTGGAGAAGTGTCTGTTCATTCTGCCCAATTTTTGACTGGGTTATTAGTATTTTGAGTGTTGAGTCTGAGAAGCTCTTTATAGATCTTGGATATCAGCCCTTTACCTGATTAACAGAAGCTGGAGGATTATAGTCATTAGAAGATCACATAATTAGATTATAGTAATATGGTGATGGGATTGGCTTCGGCTACATCATTTTGTGGGTCTTTTATAAATCTAGGATTTTGGAATTCTCATTTTTTTTCTGTTAAAGATCTTCAAATCATGGAACACTACATCAAAAACATTACAGGTAATGTCATTTGCAACATCCTTGTCTTAAACAGCAACAGTGGAGAGAGTGGGATTTACATTCAGAACTATCCCAGGAATGGGGTGCCTGAATGGCTCAGTCAGTTAAGTGACTGCCTTCGGCTCGTGTAATGATCCCAGGGTCCTGGGATCGAGCCCCACATTGGGCTCCCTGCTCAGTGGGAATCCTGTTTCTCCCTCTGCCTGCCGCTCCCCCTGCTTATGCTCTCTCTTTCACTCTCTCTGACAAATAAATAAATAGAATTTAAAAAAACAAAGAACTATCCCAGGAACGAAGCCACAGGAACACTCTCTGAGTTACGACTGGGAAATTCTCCACATGCTAGGCCCTCTATGGATACACTTAGAAGAAAATAATCCCACAAGAAAAAAAATAAATCCAACAGACCAAATGCAGGGCAGAAGGGCATAGAGTAACTTTTACACGTCTGCACCACACTTCCAGCCCAGGGGTGTCTACGTCATTTCATGGTCCTGACAATGTGCACAAACACCGTTGGCTCCAGGGGCAGTCCGAATTCACTTGTGGTTTCAGGCAGGCTGTCTGCGAGCAGGTGGTGTGGAGGTTGCTGACAGTTCTTTCAGTCTGACAATGTACTTTCTTACTGAATCAGGAGAAATGTGTGTGAACATGAACAAGGTCTGAGTATGTGTGAGCCTGAGTCTTCCAGAAAAGCCAACACCACGTTCACTCTTCCAGACCCATGGTTGCTTGTGTCCATGCCACGTCGCCTTCGATGTCCTGGACCGTGCACAGCCAGAAGTGCCCAGCATGGGATATCTCAAAACACAGGTTTTAGAAATGCCTGGACTGTGAGCCCTACATGTTCAGAAAAATAAGGTGTGGAACATCCTCTCCTAGAGACCCTCTGTGTTTCCATAAACAAGCAAATAAATAAATAAATGAGGTTCTGTTGACTATCAGTCACGCTGCTTGGCACTGAAATGCAGGAAATAGGAAAGTAATCACAACACTGCTTCCATAATACTAACTGGAAAGATGCCTGTGGGTTTCCCTTTCGGGCCCTGTGCTTCCCTCTCCAGCACTAGGAGCAGCACCAGCAGACACGTGTGGGTGCTCATTGTGCTTTGTTTGTGCATCGACCTGGTCACATTTTGTTAACTCAGGATATTTCTTTACATAGAGAAGAGCGGCTGTTTGCTTTTGATTTTATGTTTCACCTCTGAGCTTCCTGACACCGGTCCCTGGTGCACCCGGGTATACACAATGGGCTGATTGTCCCACACTTTGGACACAGTTGCACACCAACTCCTACAGGGACTGAGGCAGCCCGACGGAAAGCAGGGCTGGTTAGCCAAGAAGAACACAAAGCCAGGTGCTGTCCCCTATGTCTGAAGGGCAAAATCCCATTACCCAATTTCCACATAAAATAATAAGCAGACACCCTGATATAAAAGGAAGAGATAATGTAATTGAATCTATACACTCATTTTTAAAGCACTTTCTCCTGAATGTGTATATTTTATGATCCAAGCCATGAAATACAGCTTGCCTGTATGTTATAATCTCGGCTCTGAGGCCCAAAACGAGTCTGTTTCAATGTTTTTGTTAATGTTGAACTGTCCGAATGAGGCTAGACTGGGTGTGGTCGCATGAACAGGCATTTTGAAGTTTGAGGAGGATTTGTACACATTCACTTTCCTCCAGCTCTTCTTTCTGTGTTAAGGATTTCAGTGACTTAGAAGAGCTATCACTTAAGTTCTTGCTCAGGCAGGGAAGTCATCATAGCATCTGCAGTCCTAACTATTCAGATGAGGAAACATAATACACATTCTAAATGCAATAGCTAAGGGGGAGAATGGGAAAAGCAGAGCCATGATGTGTTCTGAGTACACAAGTCTTCACTTCTTTTCCTGAATAGTCACCACCAGGAGTTGAGGACAACAACCAATGGCCTTTCCCATGCCACTCCGTTGGTGGGGTCAAACACAACTTCCTTTTTTTTTTCCCAGCTTAATATAAAGACGTCACACTCACTTAAGACACTGGGCACAGTCCTTGTTGCTGATGGTATTGTTTGGAAAGCTAAGCTATTAAATTGATTTGGTGTGGTTTAATGTTTATCCTTGTGGAAAAACTTCAAATATATAAATTTACAAGCCAGACCATGCTTCCTAATTAGAGCCTTAGAAGAAACAGTCACATTCTTTTCTATGCCTGCAGATTCTTGCAGAGCAATGGGAGATGGATCTACAATTTTGCAGTGACATGCTTGAGACACTGTCCCTCAGACTCACATTACTCTCTTTCAGTACTCGATTGAGGCATATGTAAGAGATCTCAGCTGGTGTATAAACAAGTCATGACTGGGACCCGGTCTTACCCAGTTCTCCTGCTACGTGGCTTGGAAATGTAAGATGATGCTCTTCCTCCTTCCCATGTCCTGCCACATTCTCCCCAGCAACCCAATATGCAAAGCATGTGCCAATGTTGCTCCACCCTCTGCCTTATTTTGTTGAAAATACATTGAGTTCGTCTTAACTAGCCAAAATGTTCCAGATACACGCAAGCCTACCAATAGAGACCTACTCAGGAACTTGTATGGGAGGATAGCTGTGTAAGTGACAAAAATGTGTCACCAACAAGCTCCACACCACTCAACTTGCAGCTGCCCAAATGCCTGATGCCTGCTCCTAGCTGGACCAGCGTGACGCACAGACAGCAGCTCTTCCATCAGACAAAGACAAACCAAACAGCCACCCAAACTCATTCAGAGCGTGCTAGGGACCAGCGAACATCAACAGCCCAGCCAAACTCATTCAGAGCGTGCTAGGGAGCGAACATCTCTTACCTTGCATCGTTGCTTTTGTTGGTTCTGAGAACAAAGGGATGAGCAAGAGGTAGATGAGGTAGACAAAGGAGAGCCCATTGTACCGGAACGCACATGCTGCAGTTGGGAAGAGAGAAGAGAGGGAGAATGTCATTAATAATGGCAGGCTGCTGGGACCAGGGTGCATAGGCCTGTGTGGGTTACTGTGTCAGGAACCGGTGGATCAAATGGTGACCTAAGTAGATATGTCAGTTAGGAAGAAAAGACTGAGCATTTATTCTGTGTTTATCACTATGTTGAGCACCATGAGAAACGCAGAATTAAAATGCATGGTGCCTGCTCTTAAAATCTAACCGAGAAGGCAATACCCATATAACACCTGAATGAAGTCAGTCCATAAATAAGTCATAAATTAAGCTGGAGAAATTAAAATTGTTACAGAAATATAGAGGGCAATGGGATTGGCGAGGGTTTGGGATCAGGTAAGGCTGGCCATGGAAGAGAGGAGACAGAAGAGAAAGAAAATTGAAGCAGATTTGCTCAATGCTCCATGGCAGGGCTTTACACAAATTATCTCATTTAATCATCATTTTATAAGTAAGAATGCTCAGGCTCAGAAACACTCAATCATTCACCTGAATCTCCCAACTAGGGTTTTACCAAGTTAGGATTCACCTCAGGTCGGCCAGGCTCCCGACCCCATTCTCCTTCTTCTGCATCACTTATCTTAGAGCTAGAACTCCAGAGACTTGCTCCAAGGGCGTGCCTTCCCTCTCCACGTTCCCATTTCCCCATCTGTGAAGCAGACCTGATAACTGTCTCTAACACATAGACTCATTATGAGGATTAAATAGAATGATATATAATAATACCTATGGCTCAGCAATTATACACAGGAAGCCCTCAAAAACATGAGCATTTATCATAAGCGTCCTCATTATTATCCAGGGAGAAGAAAGTGTGCAGTGTTCCATGCAGAAAGAAAATGAGCACATAATAGCAATAAAAAATAAATTTATTGGATGACTAAAGAAAAACTAAAGATGAGAAGGATTGAGTATGAGTCTGCAGGATGAGGAAATCTGTTTAATGATGACACAGGTGGAAAAATGTTGGTAGGAGAGAAAATGGAGGGCGAGAGACATGGTACCCAGACAGGGAGACCAGATCAAGAAGTGCTGGACTTGAGAAAGGATTTGAACAGGAGCATTGCATAGGCCAGCCCCCAGCCCTTGCTTCGGATAGTTTACTCTAGAAGCCAGCAATCAGAGACACAGTAGAGCAAAGTGAGGCGTGGTGTCTTAGGGAAGGAGGGAAGCCACAAACAGTGCTTTTTCATTCCAAAGGAATCGTGCACATATTTGTGGCTTTTCTACCTTCATGGACATTCCTAACCTCCTTTATGAAAGACCCAAGGTGGAAAGAAACTTTCACACTATTGATGGGGCTGACAGGAAAATATATAAATAAGACAATGTAAAAGAATAAAAACATATGTTGGAACTGTCTTTCTAGATTTTTTTTTACTTCTGCTTCTTATTTCTCAACCATAGTGGAAGCTCCTTCAAAATAATTCAAAGATATTTGGGGATTCATTCAGTCGACAAATATTTTCTGAGCATGTGCTATGTGCTGGGACCCACAAAGATCCTTTTCTACCTCAGGAAACTTACATTTTGGTGGGGGGATGTATGACAAACAACAAACATAATGAAAGGTCAATCACAAGGAACGCTGGAAGATAAGCACTATGTGAACAGGAAGTCAGCAGGGAACGGGGGAGCAGGGGGCACTGGGCGGGGAGGACTGACTGCAGCATTCAGTAGGAGCACTGAAGGTAGACCACTGTCAAGGAGAAAGTGAGATGTGGGTCAACAGGTGAGGTAGGTGAGCCACTTGACAGAGCCTCTGTGGAAGACGGTGCCAGGCGGGCACTTGGAGAAGAAGGCCTGACCTGTGTGACCTGCCCCAGACAACCCCACGGGGAGGCGGGGATGCCAGCAGAGTCCTGGACAGGGCCAGATCCCGTGGACTTGCGAGAGATCTGAAGGCACTGGCTGTCACTTTGAGGTGTCAGCTGAGTGCCGGCTGTCACCCTCGGTCAAAGGCTGCAAGCCGGGCTCCCACCCCCACCTGCAGCTCCATGCCCCACCAATACATTCCCTGCGTTCTGCACCACTGCCCAACTGAGCAGCCAGCATCTTCTATATGCTATGTGGCTTCCTAACTCTAGATCATGCCAACACCACTCTCTCCAACTGCAACACCTTCCCATCCTTCCTCCATCAGGCATACTGCTACATGGCTTACAAGTTTCCTTTTCTGGGTCATGGCATGGATCATGTCCACAACCTCCCCAAACAGATACATTTCACTCCCCGGTGCCTTTTCCAGAGCACTTGTCATTCAGTGTCACAGGCCTCTGTTTCGATGCCTGTGACCATCTCTGCTATCGCCACGGCCCAGGGCAGGAGGTGCTCATGCCCACGTCAGGAAGGAACAGTGAATAAATGAATGAAATGGAATGAAAAAGACGTGAGGGCATCTGGAAAGGAAATCAGGGTATTAAGGTGCACAGCATGCCTGGTCACATAAAAACATCACAGCTGACATTTCAACAAAAATAAACAAACATAAACATCTAATCAACTGGAATGTTTCTTTCTTTTTAGCCTTCGAATGTTTTGTCAACCTTAAAATTAGGATGGTGCAGCAAAGTCACCTAATTCTGAGTATTTCTGGGTAAAAACTAAAATAGAACCCACTTATATGATCGTAGCACTTTAAAGAGCATTCTCAGAGACCCATCTGCTGTTAATTTATCTCAGTAATAGCTTACAATGTGCTTGCTCTGTGTCAAGCCCTGATGGGTACACTTCATGTACATTAACTCATACTATTACTATCCTCCTTTTACAGAGACTGTTATTACTCTCTTTCTACACAAGAAAAAGCAGGAAGCGCAGTTAAGGAACCAGGCCGTGGTTTGAGCCTGGGAATCCAGTTCCCGAGGCTGCACTATCATTAGGAAGCGTCATGGCCCCAGCCTGACAACATGTCCTCACCCGTCCATCCTGTCCCTAGTTAACCCTCAGGGGTTCAGTGAGCAGGAGCCTGCCCTCCACAGGATGGCAAACGTTCTTGTATATATCTTGCTGTTTCAGTTTTATAACCTCATTCTGTAAAGTTTCATATTATGCATGGTGGAAACGTGTTTACTGAGGAAATTCTCAAAGATTAACTTTGGAGGGGGGAGAATGGAGTCTGCTCTGGGTTTCCCATATCACAGCCTTCAGTTGTCATTATTTATAGCAAAGTCCAAAGAGCTTACGGAGAGGACAGGGACAACCCAGGGTGATAGGCAGCCTCCAAATGGTCCCCAGTAATTGCCACCTCCTGATTGTCACGCCAGGATGTCATCCCCTGCTCTTGAATAGGGGTTTGAACTAACGGCTCACTTCCAGCGAATAGAAACTGTAAAAGTATCGCGATCCCTCGTGGTGGCTTCTATCCCGGGTGCCCATCTGCCTCTCCCCTTGCTCACTGTGAGGGAAGCCAGCTGCCGGGTTGTGAGTTATCCCAGGGAGAGGCATAGGGCAAGAGCTGAAGTCTCTAGCCAGTAGCCAGCCCTCACCAGCCAACAGCCACATGAGTTCGCTTGGAAGCAGCTCCTCCGGAGGCTGTGTCCTCACCACCCCTTTGGCTACAGCCCTGTGAGACAGCCTGTGTCGGAGGTGCCCACCCGAGCCACACCTGGCTTCCTGACTCCCAGAAACTCAGTGTGTTGCTTTAAGCTGCTAAATACTTAGGTAATTTGTATGCAGCAATAGATACACAAACTTAAAAAAAAAAAATCAAGCCACTTGTAAAAATCCAACTTCATTTATTTTGTCTGAATTTATCCCATTTGACTGATGACAGTAGCCCAACTGCTTAATTCCCTGCTTTACTTTTTATGTGTAAAGTTGCTACTCAGGAGCTCCCCCAAGCTTATGGGGACTTTGAATGACATTTCTAAGTGAGTTATCCTCATCAAGGGCAAAACATGCCTTTGAACTTGTCAATAAAACACATTCAAGCTAGAAAAGCCTTAGAAGGCAAATAGGAACAGCTCCTTTGTCAAACATGCTGTCGCCTTTGTTCAGGAGCACATTCATTACTCTTCATAAGGAGCTTTCTCGTATTCTGGCTGCACAGCGTTCCCAGATACCCCCCACCTCTCATGGACTGTCAGGTCACCTGGACCTCCGCCCTCTGCCTCAAACATTTAACTGCTGATAGTACAATTTTTTGAATTGCAGACCAAGGTGTTCAAAGGAGAAAGACTCTGATTTTGTGAAGAATGCACGGGAGTTTCCACTATCCTACCTGGTTTTAACCACCCAGAATTATGTGGAAACCTCCCCAAAGGGATGACAACAGTTGACAGGAATTTCCCAAACCAAAGACCTTGCCAGGCCTAGAGAGCTCACAATTACAAACTGTGAGTCAACAAGTTATCAAGTGGAGTGCTTCACAAACATTAATAGCATTATTTGAAATGTAAACAATTGAACTCTCCACATTAACAAGCTTCATTTTCTAAAGATGAAAGCTGGTAAGCAGTTTTGGCAAAACTCTCTAAGAAGGAAATGATTTGACTTTGACAACTTAGTTTATCACAATAGAAAGGGGAAAAATGTCTTGCAAGTATGAAGTTGTTAAGATGGCCATGTAATATTTATAAAAATACTTGGTTATAGTTTGTGTACAGATCTTTCTCGACTTACAATGCGGTTATGTCCCAGTAAAACCAAAGTACGTTGAAAATATCATAAATTGAAAATGCATTGAATACACCTAACCTATTGAATATCACAGCTCAGCCAAGCCTACCTTAAACGTGTGCAGGATGCTACAGTTGAGCAGATCATCTGACACAAAGCGGGTTGTATAACCACGTGTTGAATAGTTCATGTAACTGACCGACTTCCTTACTGAAAGTGACAAACACAGGCTGTATGGATACAGAATGGTAAGAATGTAAGTGTTGGCTACTGACCCTCCTGCCCGCAGGATGGACTGGGAGCAGCTGCTGCCCCCCAGAATCATGGGAGAACACTGCACTGCAGGTCGCTAGCCCAGGAAAAGATCCAAATTCAAAATTCAAAATAAAAGGTTCCTATTGAATGCATATTGCTTTCACTACCCTCTAAAAATTGTTAAGTCGAATCATTGTAAAGTCAGGACCGTCTGTATAATAATTTCCCCCATCATTACAATATGACCATGGAGAAGTTTATGCACATTGTAATTTGCCCTTCCATAATATTTGAAGGCAATAATTTTAGATTATGTTATTAAAGGTACGTGCTCTCGGAGCTGAATTTTTAGCCAGATGTGATCTCCTACTTCCTTCATACCTTTTAGCAAGGAGAAACAACATCTCACTATTAATGGCCTGGGAGACAATGCTTTAAATGTTTAGAATCTCCATTTCAACTAAGTACATTCTAAATGCTCTTTATTGCTTCCAGGAGCTTTGTTTATTTTAACAGTTGCCGGAGCAGTAGATACACATTACTCAGAATAAGCAACTTCAATACCAAGTGACAAAATAGTTCTGTCAATTCAGTGATTCCAGGAATTTTTTTTCATTCGTACTTTTAATATTTTTCCTTCTCGACTCTGAAGCAATCAATTTCTTTTAAAAAGATATCCTCTCAAAATTCTGGTTATTTTATTTAAAAAAAAATGACAAGAGAATTTGCAAGTATTTACAATGGAGCAGGAAAAAAAATTAAACAATGGTAGATTTTTCCTAAGAAAACTAGCAAAGAAATGAGAGACAGGAAAAAGGCTGTTATGTCACCTGATTCATTGCCTACTTGTGTAGAATTCTTTTTCCCATTATACACTCCTGTGGTTTACATCCGGTTAAAGTCATAAACGTCTCAAGTAGTGGTGCTTTAGAACTGACAATCAAGACCCAGTGCCCTGAGCTCTTCCCATTTCCTTTATGTCTGACCTCCACATCCCTGAGAGGTGTTGTCCCAACAGCTTCCTTCAGAAAGTTACAAAAATAGTTTCATCAAGAAAGATGCTAGCAGATTGTCTCTCCCACTACAGTTCATAAAGGCAAAACATATGCTTGCACACTTATTTTTATCACGTAGCTCCTGCATTATATTCTTCGTGCATACCCTAAGAATGCTCATACATTTGTGCCACAAAAGGCTAATAGAAATAATTTTCAAATAAGAAAATATGTTATCACACTGAGGGATAGTCCCTATATTTTAACATTACATTTTGATCCAGAGATGTATGAAAGGTGACTTTGGGCCTGGGAGTTTGTCAGTATAACACTGAATCCATCAGTCATGTATTTCTCACTCTTCAAGAAATAGAAGTAGCTCCCCACAAAAAAGAAATAGTAATGATGTGACACGATGGAGGTGTTAGCTACACCACAGTGGTCATCATTTTGCATTATATATCAAATCAACACATTGCATACCTTAAATCTACATGATGTTTTATGTCAATTCTATCTCAGAAAAACTGGAAAAGAAGAGAAAATTATACTGTACATTAATTTGTTAAAGAAGTTGGTTAAAAGAATGTAATTTTAGAATAAAACCTCAAGGAAAATAAGACTTTTATAAGGTAATGGATTGCAAGGTCTTAGAATCAAATTGTAGTAGCAAAAAACCATAACCATTACTAACCATAACCATTGCTAAAATTTCTAAGCCAGTAAGGAAAAATCAGGTGAAAGCATCTCATTTATAAAGGATAGAAGCCTTTGGTCTGACTTTTCTACTTATGCAAAATAAGCTGGAGTACTATCTGCAAAATATGAGTTGAACCAGGGGGGTCACTAAAATCTTAGATTTTTTTTTTTTTGGCCTATGAATTTAAACAGTCATTGCCTTTTAAATTCTTATAAAAAGGAAGGATTCTGTTTTCTATTTTAATTAATTTAATATACATCAATAAATATTACTAACAGTATTAAAAATTTAACTGAGTTTTCCAAACTCATCCTGATTGATTATACAGTTTGCATAAAACAAATTTTAAAGAATACAGTGCTAACTTTTCCCTCCTTATAAATATCTTTTAATATGTTATTCACCATCTCATAAGTTTCCCCACAGAAATTTGTCACATTTAAAATGCAAATCCTTCTGCTCAAGCTTGACCCTGCTCATGCTAAGTGACTCCCTCTGATTCAAGAGAAAAACAGCACAGGTTATCTCCTGTGATTGCAAATGAGGAAACAAAGCTTTTATGCTAACGGATAGTTCCTTAAGCTATCTGAAAAATTATATTAGGAATTAGATCTATTTCATTAAGAGTATGAAGAGCCTTACGTTTAAATCCACAGTTCCTCAGCTTACCCCAAATAAAACTTGCTCTCTTACCACCGTGATAAATAAGACATTAGGATGAGCGGGTGAATGCTGACAAAGATCAAACTTTACAACTGTTTATTTGCCCACTCATTTTGGTAGCTTTTTTATCTATAGAAGAGGACAGTCAGTATTTGCAGACCGGGAGACCGAGACTGAAGACGGGGCTAGCTTGCTCAGATTCCTGTCACTGTGTTTACTGATTTAGAAATCACTCCTCCTCTTTCATACTCACATTAATTCTCAAGGGAGGAAGGTACCTTTTAACTCAGTCTTAATTCACTTCCATGTAGCTGAACAATTTACAAAGCTATGGGTCATTATACCTCTCCAGCAGTCTGTTACTAGCAGAATATAGATCCTCTTTTAGTTTTTCAAATTATTGATCACAATGAAGCCTTAGCCTGTAAAAAAGATTAATTGTAAGAATTTAAAAACTTATTTTCCTCAGTAAAAACATTATTTTTAAAGTAAGAGAGCTGTCACTCATGTTTAATCTTATACTAACTTTTCAGTTCTAGCTTTTGACTTTTAATTAATTCTGTCTTCATGAACTTGATCTTACTTATTTTTAATTAATGCTACTTTTCTGTAAATTTCCCAAAGGTTAACCTCTCTTCCTAAAATATATAAATTCTACGATACTGGGGCACCTGGGTGGCTCAGTCAGTTAAGTGACTGCCTTCAGCTCAGGGCAGGATCTCAGGGTCCTGGGATCCAGCCCAGCATGGCATCAGGCTCCCTGCTCAGCAGGATGCCTGCTTCTCCTTCTCCCACTCCCCCTGCTTGTGTTCCCTCTCTTGCTGTCTCTCTCTCTGTCAAATAAATAAATAAAATCTTTAAAATAAAATAAAATATATAAATTCTACTATATGACAAATTCACTGTAGCAGGGTTTTTACATCATTGGTCTTCTGAAAAACCTAAGAGAAGTGGTTAGGACCCTAATGATAAAGCAAAGTTCCTCACTTGACTTTTGTTTACTTAGATTTGTTAATGCCACAATCTTTCACAAGTTCACCTTTACAGACTCATGGAGACTTCAAATTTAGAAACTCATCCCCATCCAGGTGGTTGTCAGTATCTCTAAACTATTAGGTTGAGCCACTGAGCTTGATATGTCATAAATGGTTAAATAGTAGCAAGTTCATATGAGTCAAACTGTGTTACAAGTGGAGGATAAACATCACTTCCATTTCAGAAATAAGAGAATCACCGCAATGCCATCCTATCTGTAAGCAACTTGAGACAGCTACAGAAATGGTGGGACAGCCCAGGGCCAGAATACAGATGGATACATGTAGAAATGTAGGTTCTGTGTAAGCAGCAGTGGCTTTTTTATAACAGGATTGATTTATACCTGCCACAGTTTCCTTCTTTGAAGGACTTAGTAAACTGTGAATTTCATGTGTAGGCTGTCCCTGTAGGTTGTAGAATAGTCTCCATTATTCTCGGCCACATCCTTTCTGGGCTGCTATGCACACTAGCACAAGAAGAAATCAATGCAGTTCACTATAGTAAAGGCAAGTTTCTTCCATCAGCACGCAATTCTGCTCAGTGTTGTATCTTGTTCAATAACTAATATGGCTCAAAATTGGTGAAAAAATGACCATTTTTATCTTGACAAATTTACTTGGACATCCTAACACCATCACAGTGGGTGAGAGTTAAAATATATACATACATAGGAAACTTTAACATCATGAGATAAAAAAGACACTTGTTCTCCCTCCTTCAATGTCTTTTCTCAGAGGGAACCACTGGTAGTAGTCTGATATATTCCTAAAGATGTTCTCAGTGCATAAGATGGTGCTTCTTTAAGCATAAGTGCTTCTTTCTGGAAACACCTTCTTCCCTGCCATCTATAGACCTATTGTTATTGGCTTCCAAATATTTCTGGTGCCAGAGAAGTAGTAGACACACTTTTCATGGCATGAATTCAACCCTTGCCCATGTCTGGGGTTTATGCTTATGACACCACACTAATGAGGAACAGCCTCTGACCACAGTGTCAAATCCTCACTCCCAGAACAACATCCAAAATGAAATGAGTTGGACTAATGCCTCAAAATTAGCCTCTTCTGCCAGATCTCTTTGTTCTGTCTCTAACTCTGCAGAATCTTTGACCTTGGATTTAGTCCCTTCCTCATCACTTCAAATGCTGATTGCACACAAAGTCTGTGTCTCTTAGAACGGAGTGGGTACAAAAGAATCCTTGCACTGAACAAACTAAAGAGATGTCTAGGCTTGCCCACCCAACCACATCCCACTTCCCAGACTGCCTTGGCCTTTCCTACTCTCTTCCTTATTACCTTTGTTTTCAGTATACACCACATTCTCCTGCCTTATAAAATTAAGTTTAAAATTTTTAAAATTAGTTCAAAAATTGTTTGTAGGAAGCTCTACTTAGAGAATGAGAGTAACAATTCCAGTAATGTATTTAAGCTTATTCCAGGTGTTTTCATTGGCTCACAGCCTTGACCTGATAAAGCATTTGATTTCTGGTCAATAGATAAAGAAGTCCTGGATCTCCTAAATTTCCAGGCATAAGATGACATTTTACTCTTTCTGACCCATCATTATGCCCTGTATTTACTAGATGATCCATAATGTGTCAGAACTTTCCCTAAAGTCCCCCCACATGAGACTGGGTATCGTGGTCTATCTCCAAAATGCAGGTATGAATCATGAGCCACTGTGAAGCTAAGCTGGAAGGTTCGTATCAAAATCCTGCAGAGGTCTGGTTACCTCTACAAATGTCTTTGCAAAGTCACCTGGTAATATTTTATTGGGAGACAGGGAGGCTGCAGAACCATGCCACCATTGGCCTATCTCTTGAAAAAGCTCTAGCCACAATGCACCTCCTTAAATATACCTCCGTTCTAGCCAGAGCCCCCTATTACCCATTCCCTAAACATGCATATCACCAGGCATAGGTCACTTTCGAACAGGGGCTCTTTCCAGTTCATTACTCTATTTCCAGTTCTATTCCAAAACACAGTATGTATTGAATAAATATTTACTGAAAGAGCAAATAAATTCCTACCTCTTTCTTTGTCAGCCTGTTAATGCCCTCTGCCCAACAGTGTATTCCAAATTCCTAAGCACCCTTTGACCTAGCTCAAATGTTTGTCTCCTCCCAGAGAATGTCCTAATTATCCCAATAAGAAAGTAATCTGTTCTGAATAAGAAAGCATGTATGTCTAGCAGTAAGGGCATAATTCAGTAAGGATTGTCAGTCACACCGTGCAACTCTGCAACAGTCACAGAATGATTATTGCACATGTACATGAACATTAAAAGATGTTCATAATACACGTGGTAAAAAAACAGGTTATAAAATCGTATAGAATATGACACGTCTAAGAGGTAGCTATTAACAATATCCCCCACTTTCAGGAAACTTAAGGCACCGAAATGATATGTAACTTGTCCAAGGTCAAGGTAAATTGGGATTTAATCCCACTGGGAGATCATTCACCCAGGACGACCCCAGCACCTGTACTCTACACCACTGCCCTCTGCTCCCCATCTTATGCACTGAGAACATCTTTAGGAATATATCAGACTACTACCAATGGTTGCCTCTGAGAAGACATTGAAGGAGGGAGAACAGTGTCTTTTTTATCTCACGATGTTAAAGTTTCCTATGTATGTATATATTTTATATTTTAAAATAAAATTAAATCTAAGATAAAGTAATCTCTTCCATCTCTGAATATTCACAACATTTGGCTTTCTCACTCTTGTGCCTTGACTACATACAGCCTGGTAGTATTTTACTGTGTAAACATGTTACTTGCTTGATTAAGCCCCTTAAAAGCAGGGTTTGAGCTGTGTCTTTGGACACCTAGTATAGTATCTCACACATTATAAGCACACAGTGACTGTGCAGAATGAATATAGAGATGAAAGGTTGAACTTCCACTGCCCTTAAAAACAGAAAGGTCAGAGAAGAGCTACTATAACTGATTATGGTGTAAATGTTCATCACTTTTCACCAAATAGATCATTCTGCAATACTCCATCTGGCTACCATAATGACATGGCTACAACAACATCAAAAAGGAATGAGATGAAAGTGTCTGTTGGAAAAAAATTGGGCAGGGTGTAATAATTTTCTCTCAGGCATCCAGGAAGAGGCAAGAAAGAAGAGAGCCTCTTGAATCATGAACATTTTCTGTCACAAAGAAGTGAAGCTACAGGGTGTTTATGCGGGGAGAAAAAGATGTGTGAAGTTAAAACCCAAGTCTTAACCACTATTTCTCACAAACGGATTCAATGAAAATCCTACATCACCAAAAGAGGCTCTATGAAATTTTGGTCAGCTCTCCAGGATGGAAAAGACACTTATTAACCTTAAATATAACACAAAGAAAGTGGGGCAAGGGGCTTTCCACTGTCCATCTTTAGCAAACATTCACTGAACCTCATAACATGACTTCTAACTGGTGACAACCAGAAGAGAAAGTCAAAATAGTAATCCCAGCAGAGCCACATTAAGAGAACCCATTAATACCCCAAGGCTCAGCTTCCCTTCACAAAAAAGGAACACTTTCAGGTGTAATTTTTTAATGTTACTAAAGGCTAGTTCAACTAGAAATGCTCAAATAAGCCATGGGGTGAATCCCAAGGAGCCGTCCTGGGGCCACTTCTCTGCTAGTGGGACTGAGTTTTCAGCTGGGACAGTGCCTACCGGGGGTGATCTGAGTGAGGCTTTGACGTCCATCTTGGGGGCTGGAGAAGAAACATGGGAGCAGGAGCGTTGAGTACAAAACATTTCCAGTCAACACGAAAACAAACACACCCTTCAGGACCTCCAGCGAAGTCTTCTTCCTTTTCTTTCTCAGTTAAAAATGGGCAGGAATCTTGCAAAACTAAGCTTACACGATTTGGGGTGAATCACACAATGGCCAACAAGTCACCCCTAACCACGCCATTGATAAGAACTAGCATAGTAAACCAACTAAACCTTCATAGTAATAACATAAGTAGGAAGGCAAGACCAGGGACACAGAGATTATGCGTTGTCATTGTCTTCTATTTGAATGCACACCATCCCGAGGTTGCTTTGTATTTTTAAGCTGACTAGCCCTTCTTTGGCACAAATGAATCCTGAAGAACAACTCATTCTTCTCACTTTTGTCTCAGAAAAAGAACAAATTGGTGGGTGTTTTCTCAGCTCTCATCTGGAACCTGTTAATTTTTGCAGCAGATTGCCTAGAAATACAACTTGGAGAGTAATGGAGAGCAAACTCCTACTTTCTTCTTCTTACTCATTTTCCTTAGAAATCTACCCTGGAGTCCCCAAATTCCTCTTGCCCAGGCCTCTTCCAGACTGCAATAATGGGGCAGGGGGGAGGGGCATTTCAACAGAGAAAGAGCACAATTCGGTGCTAGCAAATTATCTTAAACTCACACACTAGCATGTAGGGATGTGGAGACACAGTGGACTGAGTCAATCTGGAGCCTCCTGTGAATCCGAGAAAACACTTTCTGGCACAGAAGTCACAGCCACCAGAGCGGCCATCACCTCCTTCAAGTTTGCAGGACTCATTCAGGGTGAGCCCAGCAACCCCCTCCACCTGCCAGCCCCCACATTCACAGCCTGAGGGTCCGGCCCATGCTGCTTTTTCCTTCCTTTCATTCCTAACCAGCAGCTGGTGTAAGGACAGTCCTCTCACTCAGGCAAATCTGAGTATGATCAGTTTACAGATGAAGACCATTAGCAGACTGACGTATATGTTTTAACTTCATTTCATGTCTAGCTACTCTAAAAAACTGATTTGTTGTGTTTTATTACAAGATGGAGGTATTTTTATTCAATTCAACCAGAGTCTCTCTTACAAAGACTATTTGTTTGGATGTTGGGCAGAATGAGAGATCCTGAGGAGGCCAGGTAAGGGCACAAATGCTCTGCTAGAGAGAGTGATGCCGTCTGGGCTTCAAAAGTGGAGAGACAATAGAGCAAGAACACTGAGCATGGAGGTGAAGCCACTGAAATGTGTAAGTTCTGCAGGACGTGGCATGACCTCCTCCTGGGCCACGGGGAATTCATGGAAGGTTTGGTGCAAGTGCCTAAAAGGACTGTTCTTTGCATCCAACTTGACTTGAAGTAGAACTGAGGTAGGCCACAGACACAGAAAGCCCCAAGGCCAAAAGGCTTGGGGAATTTTGCAGAAATCATCCTCAGAGAGCTCTGGACTCTCACAGGCCAAGTAACTGGGGGCTCAGGGCACAGGAAAGCTCCATATGACAGCTATTGTAGATGTGTAGACCAGTCTATGTCATCCATTGTGATTAAAAAGCCAACCAATTCAATTAGGAGAAAGAAGAGGTAGAAAAGGGAAGCCTAGTTATTTGATATCTGATAGAATTAATTTTTCTCTTTATAACCCCTTGTTGAATCAATCAAATTTTAAAGAGCATTTGTCAAGTTCTAGGGAAAATTAACTTGCCAGTGCTGTTCAGCTTACCAAGGCTTTATCTCATTTGATATACTCTGTGGTCCAGTAAAGTAGGAGTTGTCATCACCCTTTTACAAAGAGCACATATCAGACAAGGATTAGGATGTAGAACCAGAACTCAAACCTTGGATTCCAGAAGCTTTCCTTCATTCACACTGGCCATCCATCACCACAGAGACCCAACCAAAGGGGGTTTGTCATGCAAACTTCCTCCTTTCTCATTGCTCCCCCTTGAACACACAGGGTTTGGGCTTGGATCCCCACGTGATTGAATTTTACTTATCCTTAGAAGTCTTTACCCTACTTTTGTTAACTCTTTTATCTAATGAGAACTCGATTCTAATAATTTGAGATGGTAGAAACTCCACTGGACATCACACCAGTAGCAAATGGGAGCTTCCCACTTCCCATTTTCAAGGAATGCAAGGCTCCCAGCATCATCTTCCTAAGATACAAATGTGATCATGTCCCTCCTTTGCCTTCAACTAGCTGTGGGAGGATGGCACTAATAACAATTATTAGTCATATACATATTGTATCATCTATTAGTTGTCTTTATGTTAGAGACTCAACATCATTTGGCTCTTTGTTTTATCCACCTCCCCCAGAATGAGGATGTCAAGTAGCAGTTACTAAGCAAATGAGTTGAGGACAGAATAGACCCATATATGAATATATTTTTTATCTTCCCAAAGCCCCACGTGGTACTGTCATTTTTATTTTAAAGATGAACACAATGTGACTCTGAAAGGATATGTTGCCCTTAGTCATGTCACTAGCCGGAAGACAACAGGACAAGAATCGAAACTTGATCAATCTCTCAATTTCAGACTTCTTCTGCTTCCTTACACCGACTCTCATCCACAATAGTCCACACCCTCTAAAATCTGGACAACCCCTCTCAGCCTCACGCCTCGTCACACCACAAACTCCAGTCACCTGCTTGCTTTTCCTGAAATATTCAAAAATTTTCATTCTTCCTTTCTTTCTGATGGGCTGTCCATTTTCCTGGAAAGCCCCTCCTCTTCCTTCCCCTTCAAATGTATCTGGTGAAATCAGCTCCAATACCACATGCTGGCTGAGCTTCACCCCAGCCTCTCACATGCCCACCCTGACTGAGAGGGTTCCTACACACATCTTTTACTCTTGAAACTGTTTACTGATCATAAACAATTAGCCAGTGCTCTTATCATGATAAATTATGAATCTCCTACCCTTCCTTCTTCCTGAGCCCCTCTTCCCTTCTCTATTAAAGCTGCAATTGCCTAGACCTTAATGGGAGGTTAAATATGGAATAACACACATGGCTATGAAAATATAGAATATTTTTTTTAAAATGTTACTTGAATTATAATGCTTATTGGAATACACACACACACACACACACACACAATACTGCTTTGAGAAGGAAAGAAGAAAAGAAAGGAGGAGGGAGGGAGGGAGGGAGAGCAAGAGATAGGAAAGGCATACTTTCCATAATGAAAACCCTAATGGGTACACGGGGTGATCTCAACCTTGTGAAGTACCCAGGACAGAGACTATAATGACCCTCTTGCACTCCCAGCATCTAGTACAACGTTCTGGCATGGAACAAGTGAGTGACAAATAAATATATGTTATATTGAACTGGATTGATATGACTTACAAGAAAATAATATTAATTATGATATACACAGATTTTTGAAAATTTAGAGTATGTGAATAGTGGGAAATGTTAAAATTATGAGTAGCCATAAAAGTTAAATTGAGGTAAAGTTGACTTTTAAAAACATTATCTTGCCTCTTCCAGTGATATGAAAATTCAATGTGGAAGTGCTAAACAGGTTAATGAGACTGACAAGTAAGTGGAAAAAGTAAGTAAAAGGAAAACTTGATGTTATTATAAAATACCCAAACAATAAGAGCAAGTTTACAAATTTGCCTGTAATTGTTCTGAAGGAAGTGACAGATGCGAAAAACACAATCATGTGGTAGATCCCTGCTTATAGAGCCAAGCTCTCTTATAATAAAAAAAATGAGGCAAATAAATAATTCAAGTTTTTTTTAAATGGGAAGAATTTTTTCTAAGTCGAAGAAGTTCACATATGTAAGAGAATAGGATTTTTAAGTCCAAATTGTACCTCAATCCCCAAGGTTTTTCTTCCCAGGGAAGAATGTAAGTCTTGTCCATTTGGGATAAAAGCAAGTGCCAGTCACGTCTATAGCATGGCAGGAAATTGGCCAAACCCCTCAGTGTCCCCCAAGGCCGTCAGAGTGGACGCGTCAGCACGAGGACCAAACTACCCTCTCTGCAGGCAGAAGCCTGTGTCTGTGCACAAGCACCTCTCCCCAAGCCATACTCTTGGTCCTTCTTCATTTTAATGTAAATATATTTATCTGACTCTAGACAATAAAAGTGTTTCTCCTCTGCAAATGAGTAAGAACATGGTGCCGGAGCTCCAGGAGTTTACAGCCTTGATGTACAGTGACAAGAGAACAGCTTTATGTTCTGGGGTTTTCTATGGATGCTGACAATTTTATTCCCCACTTTGTTTATGTACCTCTTCACTTCCCCTAAAACCACCATACTCACCTTCTATTCTGTACCCTTTCCCCAACTTTTCAGCACAAGTGCATAAAGCCCCATGTCAGGTTTTCATTTGTGTTTCTATTCAGCTATAGAAAGTCTTCATCTTTCTCCAAGGGGGACCCCTCCAGGGTCAGAAACAAGATGCGGCAACAGGAGAGCTCTGTGTGCAATCCAGACACATGGGTGCCCTGGCTCCTTCTGCTTTTTACCTCGCACCTTCTGAGCAAGCTCAGGACCTCAAGCACAACAACCCTCAGGCAGCTCCCATTGCTGCTGCTTCTTTTCTGGTTTTCTCTTTGCCTTTGTGTTCAAACATACTGCTTCCTGTGTTTCCTTCTTAATCACTCAAGGGTCTCATTCAGTAAGTCATCTCTTAAACACCTGATGATGGGTGAGGCATTTCTTTGGCTGTGTTCCCATGAGGCCTCGTACAAACTCCTATGTGTAGGCAACCCTTGAATTGTTTGGTTACAAGTCTTCCCCCCCTTCCACCTACCCACAAACTATAAGCACCTAAAAGCATCCGCTATGTCCTATTTGTTCCTGTATCCCTGGGCACTTGACACAGAGAAGGTCCTGAAACTAACACATGAGAGCAGAATTCCAAGACCATTAGAATAATGAAGGACTCTAATTTTGATACTCTTATGATAACTGCTTGATTGAGGAAACCTAGATGAAATGAAGTACTAGGACATACCCTGAGATGAGAAACCCAGAACATTCTCTATGACTGCCAATTCATTGGCTTTCCATATTGAGGAAAACTTCTTCAGCTCTACAGAGCAGAAATAAGAAATGTTCATAGGAGAACCTTAATGCTCCTGGCCGACTGAGTGAACTGTATTGATAGGTTCTGCTATGTTCTAATTTTCTTTTTTCTTTGAGCCCTAGTATAATCAATTTAGTGATTGCTTTCTTTATCTCATGTATCACTTCCTAGCTACAAATAAAGAAGGCCATGTCAAACAAGGTCCTAGTAGAGCACAGGTGGTACACTCAAATCGGGTCATTGAAGAAAGTGTAAAGAAGGGCTATATCCGGTGGGGTCACCTGGGTTACAAAAAGGTACAAAGGATGGCAGAGGACCAGAGCACGATCAACAGTGGGGAGCCACCACACCTGCACTCTCTCCTCCTGCCCTCTGACCCTTTGCCTGAGCGGCTCATTGGCCAAAGCCATCCAGAATCGCAAGGGCAGAAAAACACCTCAATGTAGTCCACACAGGGCAACCTCCCAGTGCCCCCAAGGTGGCCTGTGGTCTAGAGGAGTAAATGGAAAATTTCCAACTCAGTGACTGATGCCCACTGAGACCAGCAAGTTCAGAGAAACATGGGAATTAGCACGTGTCCATGGGAATTAGCCTGCTAACTATACAAGTAGCATTTAGATTTATTTTGTTATCATAGAAACTGCTCTCCCGATACACTGTTTGCAAATCAATGACAGCAATTATTAGTCTGCCTAGTGTTAATGATACGTGCACACGTGTGAATCCTCTTCACTGGCCAGCGGTCCTTACAACTGGCCATGTGTTAGAACCTTCGGGGTGGTCCCAGTCACACTCACTGAGTCCAAATCCCCAGGGGCGGTGCCGCAACAACCATATCTTTCCAAAGTATTCCAGGGATGTAGATGTGCATAATGATTGATAACCAGCCCTGCAAACTCTCAGAGCTTAACTCATCTTAATTCATCTTGACAATAGAATGCTAAACAGGGTACACCGAGGATCTCCCTAGTAAGACCTAAAACCTGTTGCTGGATTGAATGAGAACGGAATACAATATGCAATCGGGCACTTGCAATAGAAAAGACATAATTGAATTCATGAAACATTCACTTCATCAAGAGATAAGAATCTAAAGCAGTGACTGACCGCATCTGAATCAGAAGCAGCCTCCATGACCTCTCAAGACGCCTTCCCATCCCAGGACTCTCAAAACAATGAGGAAAGGATGTGTGTACAAAGATTAACTGCCCAAACTTGAAATTCGTTTTAAGAGACAAGCTTGTATAACTGAATTTCAGGTGAAAAGATAGGGGTGGCAGGAGAGAAGAACGATTCCTTTTTTGAGGAATAATAACCACTCTCTAGCATTCTGGAACACCAACTGTATGCTAGGTACTCTGCTAAGTTCCCAGAAACGCCACCACAGAACTTTCTAATTGGCATATGGTTTATTGACCTGATAGCACAAGAATGTTGACAGGTGGAGGGTACATCTATCTCCTCAAATATTCTATCAGTCAAGGACTGCTTCAGAGGTCCTCAACAGGAGGACGAGAGGTTCCTTTCCGTGTCTGCAGGGCCTGAGGAGTAAGTAGTGTTTCAAGCACAGATATCTCCAAGCTCTGTGCAAGGAGCATTTCCTGTCCTAGCCCTTCACTGCAATCTCGATGTGAGCTCTGATAAAAATCCAGTCTATTTTAAGTCCTACAAAGAGAACCTATTGATCTCATGAGCTGTGGTCTCAAACGGGATCACAAAATCATGACGAAAGATGTCAAAACCTTTCCAATTCGTCTTCTCATGATGGAAAAGAGATGTGCACAAAGAGTTCAATTTGAAATTCTAAAATGGGCCTCAAGGTAATGCCCAGCCAGGTAGAACCCTTCTGAAAGGGAAAGGATGGGGAAGCGAAGCAGGGAACCTAACAGTCCTGATGCCCAGATTCTGCTGGTTTGTGCCTCTCGTTCAGCTCAGCTTGCCATGATTTTTCCTTTCTATCGATTCTCCATTACAGAGAATCTGTAACGGTGCCTTTTCCTGGAACAGACTGCAGAATTCCCCTCTGACCTTTGATAAGCTGGCTGCCAAATCTGGCCTACCAAATTAAGTGACAAGGAAGAAAAGAGAGAGAGGGAGGATGTTGGGGGGGGGGGCGCAGGAGGAAGGAGATTAAAAAAAAAAGGGAAAACTAAGAATTTATATTGGCTTTAAGCTTGGAAATGGAAGTGAATGTGAGACCCTCGATGTGGGATGCACCAAATTCGACAATCTAATGGCTTGACAATATCCACTGGCTGGACTAGCCAAACACTATGGAAACCTATTTTGGACCTGAAGGGATAGGGGCTCCGGGGAGAGGGAGAGGGCAAGTGAAGTCAATTAGTTCTAGGCAAACTGCCCAATAAGCAAGCTTAAAGTATAAATACAAGGCAAAAAACAGATGCACAACCATTTTATCTTTCCAGTCAGAGTTTCACAACCACAGCCCCTACTTCCTTTAAGAGTCTGTGCGGGACACATTGTTTTGTGAAAGACAGCACTATACATTTCCATAGGGAAGACGCATTTGTTAAGAAAGCCACAAATGTAGGGCTGCAGGGATCCCTATGTTCGTACACATAAAATGTCACCTCTTTAACCTCTTTAAAATTAAACAAGAAATATTCCCTAATAAACTTACAGGTAGAGTGGAGAAATTACAAGAATGGTGGGTTTTGAACACTGGCATTAATAAGGGATGCTTATATTGAAAACACTTACTTAGCAACTAACAACACATTTGGCATGAACGTTTCTTGTTCTGTTGTCTCATCTACAATGGAAGGATAAGAAGACTACCTACTTCGTGGGTGACATGGAAGGGGTTCAATAAGGTGTGACCATGCCCAGAAAGGGCTGCCCATCATGAGCACTATCAAAGTGCTTCTTTTGTTCATAATGCTATTGCTGTTATTGGAATCCTTCTAGCACTCAAGGTGTTCTCTGAATAAAGATTTGTTAACTGCCAATCCTTGATTCAGTTCTCAGAATCAGGGAGGAGTAACCGGATACCAGTTTCCAAAGACAGCAGCCCCCATTCAACAGCACCAGGCAGGTCTCACCTGTCTGTCAGAGTCACAACTCAGAGATAATCAGAAGTCCTCCGGCCACCTCAACACCCTCCCAAAGCAGAGCATGCTGTCACCCGGTTCAGCAAAGGGTACAAAAGTGGGTTTTCCACTGCAATTAGTGAAACACAGCCAGTATTCCAATAAAAGACTCTTTCAAGTGTGTGGCAAATGTGGTTTTTGATGCAGGCTTAATTTCACTGAGAGAGGTGGCTAAAAAGTCAGCTTTCAAGAGGTTGCCTGGCACCCTGGCTGTAAAAGGAGATTTGAGGATAGAGATTCATGGGGTATATTCTGCTCCAAGACCAACAATATAGCCTTTCATACACTATTGATAAAAGAATTGGAAATAACAATAAGTTATAGTTAAATATAGTTAAAAATATTAAGGGAAGTCCAAATTATAGAATACTGTTCACCCATCTGAAATCATGTTAATGATGAACATTTACCAAGAGATTGCTAAATAATTACAGCAAATTACCCAAAATATATAGCATATGATTGTATTTTATTAAGATACCATACAAAGTGATATCTAAATATTCATTTGATAAAATCTAGGGTAAGGGAAGATAAAAAATAGTAGTGATAGTCATTACTCAGTAGGAGAATACAATTGATTTGTACGCTGTTATTTACAGATTTCAGTCTATTTTTATATTTCCTAGAATTAACATAGATTTTTTTCTGTAACCAGGAAAAGAAGTTATCAATTTTAAAGTTTTTTTTGAATTCCCATGAAAAAACCTAGACACATTTTTTTAATAACCAAGAATAAACTTAACTGGGCAGGGCAATCTGGAGTCAACTTTGGATGTTGAAGAAATTTGAACAAAAAGAGTTTTATAAAACCAGGAAAGAGACTCACAGATGAAGTTCAGTTTTTGCCCATTAGGTGGAATCATTAGGGTTGGAAGTGAGAAAATTATGGTGCAGGGAGCTCCTCTACCTGCCTTCACCAACCTCACAATACCCACACACCTATCCTTTGAGCAAGTAGCAGATCTGCATAATTTCTCTTGCTTTTCCCTGTCAAAAACTTCTCCTCAGAAAAAAATGGGTTAATTAAATATGTCTAAGGTGTTGCTTAAAACCACCCCATTTCTCACTTTCCGAATGCCCAAGAACTTACAATATTAAATGTTTGAAGCCAGGGTTATTTGGTTTCCAGAAGATTTTCAAACTAGAGAATGATTTCTGGAAACAAAAATAATATGGAGTAGATTGTCAGGACAAGTAGTGGAAGACAGTATCTTTCCTCTTTCATCTATAAGGTGACTTGCCATTTCCAGAAATGTGGTGTGGCCTAAATAAAGCAGAGTCACCATTTTGAGCCAATGGCCCAACCCCACCACGCAAGCTGGTTCCGGACCAACATCCTCCATGGCAAACACTATTGATCCAGTATGAAGATCCTGAAAGAGTCCTAAAATCACTTCATTTTAATGTATACAATTTAACAAAAACAACTAGAGGCTTTTTTTTTTCATCTTTTTATGACTTCATGTTAATTCACCAAGAAGAAAATAAGCTTGTTCTGATGATGTAATTAGATGATGATAATCACCTTAAGTTTGGGGCACAGATATTCTCTGCTACAAAATTCCCCCTTTACAGACTCTGGGTAGATGCCAAAAACTGGATTTCTCTTTGGTATCAAATCTATTCACTCAACATCTTACACTACCTTAAAAGACACTTTAAAAGTTTTAAGTCCTTAGCATTTTAGGCTAAATAAAATGTTCTCTGACTGTAAGGACCTTGAAGGTACATAACGTGTCTTTTTTGTTCATCCCCATACACTCAGCACCTGGCACAGAGCCTAGCGCATGCATGGTGAACACTCAATAAATGGGTATTAAGTGACAGAATGTTAAATGTACAGCCATGTAAGTCTAGTGGATTGGATGGCTAACATAATTCAACTTTTCCACTCTAAAAATCTGATCTGCTGTTCTGTGATTGGCTGTTCTGTGTTCAACCTTTCCCCTCCCAAACCCCTGGGGAAGCCATTTATCATTAAAATGTCAACACTGAGGCATCTATGGCAAAGTCACCTTTGTAAAGTCACATGGAGAGAAGGTAGCTTTAGTAGAACTCAAACCCAGGCCTCTGACTCCAAATTGCAGACTTTTCCACTATTTTACAGTTTCCTAGCAGCTGAAGCAACTCCATTCTCTCAAAGACCTAGTGCCAGAATACAGGAGGTCAGGCAGCTGTAGGTGTCTGGAGGAAGCAGCAGCATCTGCCATTTATCAGACACTGGCCAGCCCCTCAAGCCTTCCTACTAACTCCAGCTATTCTTTTGAGTCTTTTAATAAAGTGAAGATATACCTTCTTAATTTTCTGTACAGATTCTAAACAGGGAAGAAAAACAGGAGCTGGGTGAAGGGCTGATTATTCTACATAAATTGTAAAATATCTTTAAACATGGCCTGGGACCATTTTCCAGTTCTCGTAAAAATGTCTCTTCTATGTAAACATTAGTCTGCAAATTTAGAAGCACTTAATAAAAAGGCAAGTGAAGCACCACAGGGATGGCTTGACTGAGAGTTGTCTCAGAATCTCTGTCAGCTCTTCTGAGGAATCTGAAAACCATCCATTGGAAAGGGGTCGAAGGCCAGGTTAGCACACCATTGCCACTGAGGGGCCTCATCCTTGGGGCTGGGGAGAGAAGCCTGCTCTGGTCCCTGCTCACTGCCCATGCTCTCACCCTTCCGGGGGGTCGGGGGAGGGACTTCCCGCTCATGCCAAGATGCTGCTGCTTGCGTTCTTCTGAGTGGGAGGGAGATTCTGAAGTTTGCCATGTGGTTAAGTGAAAATGGCTGCTAACTGTGGAGACCCGTGGAAGAGTAGCCATTTCTCTTCCATCTGGAAGATCATGAATAAAAGCATATACCTAATCAGGACTTGGAGTTGAAATCTAGACATTGGCCTCCTTCCCTTTTCTTCTGAGGCCCAATGAGAAAAAATAATAATAATATTCTCCTTCCTTGCCATGCAGGAGATACAAGCTACTTACAAAGAAAAATGCCCTAACTCTGTTTTGGAATCGTGGTCTGTTTGAACTCAGTGGCTTTCATTTGAAACGTGAGGAAATGGACACCCGGCCAGGCGAACTGACTTGTCCTAGATCAGAGCTAACCCAGAACTCAGGTCAACATCAACCTAGCACTTATTTATTCCATTCCACAACTTTCTTCCCCTGTTTTTAAAATCAATGCAATAGTGGCTCAAGATATTTCTGAACAATACAGAACACATAGCAAACTCATATAACACTAGTGAAAATTACTTTGTTCAGCCCAATCAAGAATCAAATGGGAGTGGGAAAGAAATAGGCATATCCTGTTTTGCAGTTAATAAAAGTTAATAACCTCAACATGAACCCCCTTTCATAGGATTCCTGGGTCCTAAATCAGGACATCAACCAATTTGGAAGATTTGATCTAAAGAGCCCTGAAATCCCCTGCAGCAGATTAGAGGAGAGACAGAAGTGAATTGGGCCCTTTTTCCTTTACGGGCCCCCATGACATCCAAAAATAATACTCTGGCCCAGCTGTTCAGTAAGGCCTTTGGTTTATTTGTAGTTAGTTGAAGTAGAAGACTATAAATTAAATTCAGATGCCATGAGGGAGAAATGTCAATCCTTCCAAATTCAATATTGAAAAGCCTTTCTTGTTTTCGTGCTGAATGAAAGACTATGGGAGCCATGGAGCCTTGACCCAGTACTCCACCGATTCCAGGATAAAAGGCCTAGGAAAAAGTGGAGTTATTCTAAAATGGTTCACATTCTCTCAACCAGCAAGCCAACTCCAGTCCCTTGTTGGAATCCCCAGAGGTACCTGGGCAGGAGCCGATCTGAGAAGCAGCACAGTGGCTGAGCTACCGCCAGGCCCCTAGCCTTCCTGGGCACGGCCTGTGGGCTGAGTGAAGCTGCCATAGCAGAGGGACCACAGTGCCCTTTCTCCAACCGAGCCCATCCACCAGAAAGACCCTGTGGGCTCTGGGCTTTGGGTTCCATATCCTGCTACCAAATACCATTTCATTGGCTTCTGTGATATTTGCTTGGCTTTTAATGCTGAAGCCTGTCCAAACGGGTGGAGGCCCCAAGCAGGAATACAGAAGCCCCAATTCTGAGTTCCAGACCTGCTCCTGCCCCTAGAAACGGGCAACCTGAGACACACAACTCACTGTTTCTGGGTTTCGACTGGCTCATCATTAAAATGAAGATGCTCTGGGAGGCCATCTATGTGGCCATCTCCAGCTCTCTTCACAAGGATTTGAGGGAAACCGGAAGTAGACGACCTTGAAGACCTAACTTCTCCAATGGATGCTTTCTTTTCTGCACTTCACCCTCATCCCCAACCCCCCGTTGCTACTTCTGTCATTCAAACAAAGTCTGTCTGAAAACCGGAACAGAGGAAGCCATGGGGAGAGAAGGAGGAACAGTGTGTCACCACGGTAACTTGGGAAGAGCAAACTGACGGGACAAGCATTCCTCCTCCTGGGTTGCCTGCTGCCCACTGCCGGCAAAATTAGAGACTTGCTTCTAAGCCCACCTTCCAGCCCCACCCTGGGAGATGAGAACTAGCAACAGATTTTCATTCGCTTTGTCTGAGAAAGATTTCACATCTCAAGACAACAAGGTTTTTCCTCTAGGACATGTCAGACAAAAATAGCTAATGAGTTCAGTCTGTCTCCAGGGCAGGACCTTTCTTTTGTATGTAAGGCAATTCCATCCTTTCCTTGGAAGAGATTCCAGTTCCATTTTCTGTGAACAGGTGTTGGAAAACCATATCCCATGGGTCAAACCCTGCTTCACCAGTTAAAAATGGTTTTTACATTTTTAAATGATAGAAGTCAAAAGGATATTTCATGAAATGTGAAAATTATATGAAAGTCAGATTTCAGCATTCCTAAATAAATTCGATGGCAGCACAACCATGTTCTTTTCCTTTTAATATTGTCTACAGCTGCTTTTTAGCTACGACAGCAGAATCAAGCTTTTGCAACCGAGCCTGTGTGGCGTGCAAAGCCTGAAATATTGATTGTCTAGCCCTTCACAGAAAAGGTGTGCCAATCCCAGATGGAGAAGGATTGAGTCCCGAATTTAGGACCAAGCAAGCACTGAGCTGGGAGCCCTCTGACAAAACACAGGGCTTGGCCAGAACCAGCTTACAGTTTGAGGAGGGCAAGAAGCTATTTACCAACAAAGAGCCCACCCGCCACTAGTCAAGTCTTCTTCACTGACCTCTCCCCGCTGGGGGCTAGTCTCATTCTAAAAGCACTCCACTTCATTTTAACGTGAATATGCTACCTGTCTTCTTGCGTTACAAACATCTTCATTTACTCCTTAGAGAGATTATTTTGTATTAAATGGTTGGAAATACTGTTTTATGGCAGATGCCTATTCCTAAATCAGAAATAGTTGACTCACTTGGCTGTTTTCTGAAGACATCTGTGGATTTCTATGTTTTTCCCATTATTTAAATGGTACATGTTGGCTGACAGAGGAAATATGTGGGCCTTTTATTTTTCACCTCACAGTCTTCTGTTCTATGATTTTCAAAATTAAATTACACTAATTATAAAAATGAATGGGTAATGAAACAAATGCTCACATAGTTTAATCTAGTAAACTTACTTCTAGGAATTTATTTTAAGGAAATAATAGAGATGCAAGCAGAGATTTATGCATCAGGATGGTAGACTCAGCAGTAGCTGCAATACTTAAAACTTAGAAACAAAGTTAATATCCAACAATATGGAATAATTAAATTAATTATGATGTTGGCTGGTGCAGGATATCATAAGCCACTATTAAATAGGATTTTTCCAAAAATACTGACAAATGGGAAAATCTGAAACAAGAGACATACACAAGCATATGTGGGAATATATAGATGAAAGTATGATCCCAAAAGGTTAACAATAGTTACATGTAGATGGTGAAATTAGGGGTGCCTTTTGTCTCTCCCTGTGTTGCTTTATTTTCCAATTTTCTAATTTTTTCTTACAAAATAATAAATGCTCTTCATAAAATTTTCCAACATGAAAAAGTTCATAAAATAAAAATAAAATTCCCCACTCCCCACAGTGAATTCCATTCCTCACAAGTCCCCATTATTAACTTTTAGTGTGTATTCTTCCAAACCAGTTTCTTTTATATAAAAACAAGAATATATTACAGGCTATGTTCTATGACTTGCCTTTTTCGGTAAACAATCAATTTATTATGTTAGTACATAAATATGTATTGTATTCCTTTTCAAAAGACGGCATAGTTTCCATGACTACCATGATTTATGGAACCAGGCTCATGTGACCAGACCTCAGATTTCAGTCCTGCATTCATCCATGCTATCCACATGCCTCTGTTCCTGTGAGCCAATATTTCTGTAAGGTTAACATCCCCATGGAAGAAAACATGGGCATATTTTAAATTTTGATAGATAATACCAAACTTTCCTCCAGAATAAGTTGAAAAACATATGCTCCATATAGAAGTTACTTATTAAATGCACCCTCAGCACTACCAAATGAGTCCACTTATTTCTCAATACATGAGGTGTAGGATCTTGTTATCATTTAAATTCATAGCTTTGTTATTAATGAGTTTAATTTTATTTTTCTATGACTTATTGGTAATTTGTACTTCTTCTTTTGTAAGTTGTTGATTAGTATGATTTTCCATTTTCCTTGTAGCCTCTTTCTTTTTTTATTCCAGCTGAACTGCTCTATCTTCTTATATATTATGGAGATTGTTAGTTACATGCCCTACAAATGTTTACTCCTAGTATGTCATTTGCCTTTATACTTTGTTTTTGAAGTCTTTCACCATAAAAAATACTTTTAATTATTATTTTTATATTAAGAAAATTAAAGGTATTTTAAAATAGATCAATATAAAGCTTTCAACAGATATGGGTAAAATGGAAAGTTGAAGCATTAATACACTGGCCATTTTTTCCTCAACTACTCGCACACTAAGTTGTATCTTGCTCTGCAGGGAAGATTTAAAAGTTTAGACTTAGAAGAGTTTCCATAATTATTCAAAAAGAATGAGGTTTTTAATTGAATACACCCATTGCCCTAAATCCACAATCATTTGATTGTCTTGCTAAAACAATTGATGTTTCAAATGATTGCCCCATTTGATTTTTCCTTCCATCTGAATGCTTTTTAAAAAGCAATGGAATTAATTATCATAAAAAATATTCATGTAATAGAGTCAACTGTCTCTTGAAACTAAAGTGATAATTTAGATGATCTAGCTGGCTGGAACTCAGCCAGCTTCTATCCTAAAATGCCACAGACGTTTTAAGTTCATTCTGCTCATGGAGAACTTCAACTGTATCCTGTGTTTCTTTACATATCATGACACACTCTTTGATTCTGTCCGGTGTCATGCTCACCACATTTTCACTTTTGTAATGCTCCAAAAGTGCCTTGGGCACCTGGGGCCATACAAAGGTGAGTAGAAATGAGCAACTTAACCTCAGGTGGCCATAGCAAACTCAGGAGTTCACTCCAGGTGGGACAGCCTTCCCGGCTGGAGATGCACTTTTGGAAGGTGTTTAATAATCGTGGCATCCCCAGGGGTCTAGGAGCACGGTTTGGTCTGGCCTCTTTACAAGCTTCCCAAGGTGAAGTGGCACCCCTGCATTGAGTTAGATTCATCCTACTCAAGCCCAGTTTGGGTTCCTTCCAACTGAGCCAACCTGAGCCTCCTACTGGCCTTTCCTAATCCTCAAAACATTCCTAGAGATTTTGAAATCCCCTCCAGAGTCTGGGGACTTGACTGAGTCCATCGAGTGGCTCTGGGAGCAGCTGTATGCACCTCCCCATGTACCCCTTACTGGCCCCAGGACCCTTTCCAGAGGACCCTGGTAATAGAAATGCAAGTGGTTCTCTTTAACACTGTAGAAAAATGTAAAAATGTCTGTTTTCAGCAAATCCCTTCTTTGTTATACTATTTTATACAAGAAACCATGGATTATAATGTACAACATCATTGTTAGGTACCAGTAAGGAAAAAAGCTGCCAAATATTTTAACATATCAATAATTTTAAAATACATTATAAAGTCATTAAAATTTTTTAAATAAAAAATGTGATATTTTCCCTGCAAAATTCCATTTTTCACTTGTCCATTTGGAAAAAAAAATAAGATAGTGATGATGTATATCCTCACAAAGAATTTCCTAAAGTATTTAAGGTAAGTTGGGCTGGTCACTTTCCTCTTAGGTCACTGTGAAAAACTGTTACACATATATCACCCTGAGGAAACCATGTAGACACTCAGGTGGCAGGTGGCAGAAGGCCCCTGGTATCTAGGGGTGCCTGGGTGGCTCAGTTGGTTAAGCATCTGACTCTTGATTTTAGCTCAGGTCATGAACTCAAGTCATGATCTCGGGGTCATGATCTCAGGGTTGTGAGATTGAGCCCTGAGTAGGGCTCTGCAATCAGCAGGGAGTCTGCTTGAAATCCTCTCCCTCTACCCTTCCCCCCTCAAAATAAATAAATAAAATCTTAAAAAGAAGAAGAAGAAGAAGAAGAAGAAGAAGAAGAAGAAGAAGAAGAAGAAGAAGAAGAAAAGAAAAAGAAGAAGAAGGAGAAGAAGAAGAAGAAGAAGAAGAAGAAGAAGAAGAAGAAGGAGGAGGAGGAGGAGGAGGAGGAGGAGGAGGAGGAGGAGGAGGAGGAGGAGGAGGAGAAGAAGAAGAAGAAGAAGACGGCCTCTGGTATCCAGTGCAAATTTTCTAGGATACACAAACTCTTATACTTAGCTTACTAATTATAAGCTGTTGAATGTAAAGCCATACACAGTGTTTTGAAAGTGAATAAAAAAATAGGTCAAGCATCTGTATTTTTCAATGAAAGCCAAATTCTTTTAAAATTCCTTGAAACCACTCTTTGCTTTCCTTATTTCTGCTCTGTATTTTTTCTAGACCAATGACACAAAAGTGATGGAGGGATTATGGTTGTCCTAGGACCTGTCCTGATCATTGTCATTTTAGAAATTCTCAGTAAAAAAATGAGGATGTCAATTGTTATAAAGAGATAATTATAAAGGAATTTAGCTTTTCATCTTACGATATGTTACATATTCTTTATTTGGTTTAGGCTTAGCTCATATAGAACAATGTTCTGCATAAAACTTTTTTCTTTTTACTTCAAATTCTAGGTGGCTTAACTGTAGAGGCACATGGTTTGCCTGTTGAATGGATTCTGAGTGAATGGACCTTGTTGGTCCTGTCTCTATCACTCTTAACAAATAAAGATCTCTTTGATATTTAAAATAAAACTGTTCTCGAGGGCATGAAACATACCTACAAAGCCTTCTAAAGTTACTGGATATTACAGGAGGTACATTTAATTAAGCATCAGTTATTAAATATGAAGCTTATAGAACATATAGCTTCTATATTCAGAGTGGAATAATTCCATGACATCATGTAGTAGAAATCTGATTTACTTCTACATCTTCCCCCTCATCCTCCAGAAGCAGCACCTTTTGTTGGGGGGCACATTCCCTTAGGCAACTTTCCAAACATTTCTTCCTAGCAATTGCCTCAATCCTAGTACACCTTGGCCCTGGCCAAGGATGATTGGACCAGAGTACATCCCTGACGCACCGAAGACCAGTGAGAGTCCTTCCCTGGGTTTTTGTTTGTTTGCTTGTTTGTTTTTTAGTTATCCCTGGGAAAAGAGGCTTGATCCCTCCCCATTGGCAAAACTGGGAAGTACAGTGCCCTAGAGATGGATCAGCCAAGTTTCTAGACTTGCAAATGAAGTGTACTGATTTGGGATAATAGAGTTAACCCAGAGAGGGAACTAGAGATACCCAATGTAAAAGGAGAATCCAGGTGGCATTGGAATTCCTGGTCCCAATTTCCCTGATGTCAACTGTTTTCCTGATTTTCCTGCAATCGCACAAATATTCTAGAGCTTGCTTCTCTTTGTCTGAAGTAGTCTGAGTTAGACAGCTGTGACTTGGAAGCAAGAGGTCCTTATGGACCCTATGTCCTTCCTGTTCTAAACAGTAAGAGGGGATTGTGTTCAAATTATATGTATAATTACCTCACCACTCTCTGGACATCTAGAATATTCCCATTGAACTGTAAATGCAATTAAGAGTCATGAAAGAAAGTAGTGAAAAAAGTCACTATTGACATGCTCATTCACAAACTAGACCTGGATCTAACATCTCTACATGGTGATTTACAGACAATGAGGGTTATACCAGCAATGGCTGTGTCCTTGGCTGACGATCCAGTTTGACTCCGGAACCAAGCAACTGGGTGAAACTCTGTACACCTCTTTGCCTCTGTGAGGCTCTCTGTTCCAATTTCTAACATGCAAATCCGAATAGGTAATATCCAAGGTAAGTGCCAATTCTTTTTAGCTCCCACAATACCTATCTGGAGCATTCTCTTTCCTCAAACAGCCATTGTCTAAGAGCAATCTCTCTGGATATAATAGAAAAAAATCTAAGAAAAGCCAAACATTCCTGCTGGGTTTGTGACTTAGAGAAAGTCATGTAACTGCTCTATATCCAGTTAACCTGTCACACAGAAAGTGCCAGTTCCACTAGTCTCTCTCCTCTCCTCCCTGCAGCAGGAAGGTCTCAGGACCCACGTCAGAGGAGCTTCAGGAAGAAAAGTCTTGAGGAAAGGCAAGGAAAATGAGCTCATTGGCAAGCCAAAGTCCTAGGAATAGACTTCACAGCACGAATTATAAAAGCTATTTTTTCAGCCTTTCAAAGTACTGGACAAGTACTCACGAAGTTTAATAATTAACCTACTGCCATGGTCCCAAGCAAAGTTATCAGTATAAAAGTTTCCCAAAGGGCGCCTGGGTATCTCAGTCGGTTAGGCATCTGCCTTCAGCTCAGGTCATGATCCCAGGGTCCTAGGATCGAGTCCCATGTCGGGCTCCTTGCTCAGCAGGGAGCCTACTTCTCCTTCTCCCTCTGCCTACTGCTCCCCTTGTTTGTGCTCTTTCTCTCTCTCTGTCAAATGAATAAATAAAATCTTTAAAATAAATAAATAGATAGCAAATAAATAAAGGTTCCCAAAAAGCACCTAGCTTAACTTCCTGGCCTATTCCCTTCCACTAACCAGATGCTCACCATATTTTCCATGGCTAGCTATACCCTGAGACTTCTCCTTACCTGACAAGATCCCAGGTACTTTCACTCTTCATGACTCAGCACACCCCCACTCGGCCCACATGCTCTTCAAGGGTGGGCCCCAGAACTATGGCCCGAGGGTCCACTGCAGTAGAGCCAGCTGTGGGCCTGCGCCATTCAGCCCAACACCCCAGGGTGTGTGAAGGCCCTTCTCTCACACATTTGGGCACTATTCACTGCCATTTTTTGACTGCTTTTCTAGTATATTATTATTCACAATTGTGGCTGCAGCCCCATTCTCATGTAAGAGAATCACATGATCCCCTCTACTGACACAAGGCTTGACTTTGTGATTTACTTGACCAGCCGTATGAGAGAGCATTGGTACTTTTGAGCAAAAGCTTTAAGAACAACTGTGTGGCCAGTCACTTTCTCTCTTTCTCTGCCATAAAAGGAGCAGTACCCTATGGGCTGTTTCATCAGCCTGTCCCACAATAAAGAAGTCTCAGGACAGGGTTGTGGTCAAAATGCAGTGAACATGCAGGGAGAGCAAGAGATGTACGTTTGCTGTTGCAAACTACTGGGATCTTGGGGTTGTGTGTTGCTGTAGCATAACTTCACCTCCTCCTTTTGGGGAACACTCTCCTTCAACACAGTTTATAAAGTTCAGAAGTGGTTGACCATATCCTCCAGTCCTAGATGTGACCTGGTTTGGTCAGTGAAGTCCCTCCTCCCAACCCCTTCCCACTTAATTCCCACTAAAATCCCAGCAAGACCATTAGCATTGTCTCAGGGACTGCTGTTAGAGCTGGTGGAAAAGAGATTCTTTTCCTGGGAGTCACCAGCTATATGTCCATTAGCATAGAACCACCTCTTGCCTCATTTGGCAAGACACAGCCTGACTAAGAATGACAGCAATACAGAAGAAAGCAGGGAATAGAAAAGAAGTGAGATCTGGACCCCAAGCCTCGCCATGACTAAGGGAGTGCCAGTGAATCGTCCACTTTCTGTAACCAAGATTTTGCTTCTGAAACTTGCAACCCAAAACTCTAGTTATGAGCCCAAACACTGCAAACCAAAATAGACTCACATCCCCTGTTTGACGGTGTCCAGGTGGAAGGGTACTTGAAAATCAAACTTCTTCCTCTACCCTGTGGACTAGACAGAAACTAAGCCATTCTAATTGGTAGGAATATGCCCCATTTGTAAAATGTTTCTAAGGATATGTAGGAAATAGCTTGATGCAGAAATTCATTCCAGCATTTAACATCATCATCACAGCACACTTCCACACTTAGAACAGCTGCTTGGCAAGCATCTCTAGGTCAGTTTATCTCAATCTCCCCAGCCTCTTATCAGCTCAGGGAGCTTTAGGTGTGAGGTTTTAACAAAATGGATCCAATCAACCGCCTAGTGCTTGAGTCCGACCCAAACGACCCCACGGTATTCGGAAAGCATCCTTAGAACAATATCATGACATCACATGTCCCTCAATGGCCAGAACTGGGGAATATTTCATTAAATGCCATTGCTTCCTGAGGTTTGACTGTAAAGTTCCATAACTGCATAAAAATTACATTATAAAATATAAGCAAAATTATGTTGGACAACAACCAGCAAAGCATTTAGATTGATCCTCCCTCCAGGCAAGATTCAGCTAGAAGCGTCAGTGGCCTAATGGACCACACAGATTTCCTGAACATCTAGTGCCTCTGCTCTAAGGGTTATCTGACTGATTAGGTCATTCCAAGGGCTTTTCAAAAGGACCAAATACCTTCTGTTTATTTGAAAAGTTCAAGCTTCATTTTTTGGCACATGGGAGGAAAAGTCATTCATGAATAAATTTTTAAAATGTCTCCTGGTCGTTGTGCCTAAACATATCTGCAAAATGCTGCTTTAGGCCAACACTCAGACGGCAGCTGTTTTTATCAACAGGCCATTGCCTCACGACCGTTCAACCATAGGGCTCTATTCAGCCTTCTTCTCTTTCATGCACCAACTCTAAGTAGGGTGACATCTAGGGAATGCCCTCACACACAAATGTGGAGATAACACCAGCAGCCTTCCCTGAGACATCCCAGGAAGGACTGGCTTAGGAATGCTTCCAGGGGGGACAGTTCTTATAAATACTACTCCAGGGAAAGCTGCCAGTTCTTGGGATTAGAAAGAGTTGATACAATTCTGCTGGGAAACAAACCCTCCCAGAGGGTGTCCTGAACCCTGAGAAGATGGACCACTGGGGAGAGTTCTATGAATCAGATAACGTTTCAGTTTGACAAACCATTTCTGGTTGACCTATGTAGGGATTCAAAATGAGTCACCCCAAGATGTGCCACTTTGGCATGCAGGTTATTTCAAGCTGAAAATAATCAAGGCCCAAAAGACTCAGGAAGAACCTTTGACCTATCCCCTAACTGCCTAAAAGAATTTAAAGAGAGGACCTGCTCCAGGAAGAGAACACCACCATAGATAACCACAGTATAATATGAACTAGATGTGGCAGATAGGGAGAAACTTAGTAAGGTCTGTTTGGTAAAATTCCTCTCTATGTCCCATTGTTTCTGAGTGGCCCAGCAAACATTTGTTTACCAAACATTTACTTTGTCATCTTCCTGCAAATTGCTTTCCTTCTCTTTGCAGTCCCAGGCCCCTACCTACATCCTTCTCCTTCATTCAGGATGACATATATATCTCATTTTGCTTGACAGTCTTTGAAATCTCATGTTCATGTGCATTCCCTGTAGGTATGAAATTACATTTGATTTTCTCCTGTTAATCTGTTTCATGTCAATTTCTTAGACCAACCAGAAGAACCTTGAAGGGAAGAATAAAAATTTCCTCCCCAACACCTACCAGTGGTTTTGTCCTCCAAACTTGATTGTTGTGACTTCATACACCCTTTTTTTGGGTGGATAAAAATGCTGTCTGAATTATTTTAAAAACAGATCACATTTCTAAGGGGAAGGAAGAGATGCATATCAATAGCATGCATCCCCTATGGCTGTTGTGAGGCTTAAATGTATACAAAGGGCTTAGAACAGTGCATAGACCCCCAAAAAAAACACTCAGTGAAGGTATTTGCTATTATGATTAGACTTCAAAATATTGTTATAAGCTTGCTTTGTTCCCAAAGTGTGAGAAAACATGCCAGGAGATGTTATTAGATTATCAACCTTCAGGAACTCCTGGGTGGGAGGGGGCAGGGAAGGGAGACAATAAACAGATAAAATTTAAGTATTTGAATAAAATAACATAGGAATCTAGTGGGAAGATAATATGTTTTTGCTTCTCCAAAGTAAAATATTCAAAAACTCAGTTGAGTCAGTTTTTTCAAAGGAAAGCTTTAAAAATTTATATAGAATACTATGGAGTTTACTAGACAATAGATTTCTTTCACAGCCATGCTTCTACACGATGGCATTACAGAACATTCAAAATTGCAGAGACCCAAATTTAATACTAGTGAGTTTGAAATCTTAGCCCTGCTGAAATTTGGGGGAGGTCACTAAAAAGTCCTTTGATTTCACTTTGTATTTAGATAAATCAGAAGGTAATTTTTTTGTTTGGATGAGAGGGGCTCAGAAGTATCTTTTAATTATGAAAGTTAATACTAAAGCCAGCAGCAAAGAAAAACCAATCCTTTCCCTCCAACTTTCTGCAAAATTGAGTAAATCCAGAACACATATTTGTAGTTTGACAGTGGCTTTAAGTATACAATATACGTTACCAAACATATCCTTTATATTAACTTGCTCTGATTTAACCTACAAGTAGTGTAGGTTTGGGGGAAAACCAAAGTCAACTGGGCTCCACAAAAACAAAGAAGTCATAAGAATTCACATTTGCTAGTGCTGATTATGTTATATTGTTAACTAAACAAAAATCTGAGCTACTTCTTTGTCACTGAAATTACTGATAGAAAGTTCTCATTGAAACTCCACACCCAGCGTACTGGTGTGCTGCGCATTTGCTTGAGAAAAAGTACAGAGCAGAATATTACACATTTACCACACATGTTCAGATCTGCAGCCTCACAAAAAAATTACAATATTTTGATTCTAAAAAAATAGCTAGATTCTACCTGTGGAGTTTCAGAAGTGAAAAGCATCACAGTACAAACCTGAGTAGGAAAAGTCATTAAGCAAAAGTGCAAGAATAACAACTGACATTGAGTTTTACAGTTTAAAACATATTTTTATGTGTTATCTAATTTTATTCTCACTATAGCCCTGTGAGATGGGTCTTGTTTGTCCCGGGTTTTTTATTTTTTACTTATTTTTTTTATCGTATTTATTTCTGTGAGAGAGAGAGAGCGTGCGCGAGTGAGCGTGCACTAGAAGTGGGGAGGGGCAGAGGGAGAAGCAGTCTCCCCTCTGAGCAAGGAGCCCTCCAGGACCCTGAGATCATGACCTGAGTGAAAGGCAAAAGCATAACTGACTGAGCCACTCAGGTGCCCCATTATTTGTCCCATTTTTGATGCAGGTATAGGCACCAAGAGTTAACATCCACATCACAGCTGTTAAGGGACCAGCACAGGGGGAGCAAGTTGACAACCAGTGTTCTTTCCCCTGTGCCCTCCAACACATGGGTAAAAAGATGCAGGAATATCACCAGTGGAAATGTTACAGAGTCATGTGGATTTCGTCTTGCACGGGAACTCTTTCCAAGAGATTTTTGAGGAAAGCTACCCTTTCCCTGGGCAGAGCACAGCCAATACCAATGTGGAGTGACCAGCCAGCTCACTGGGTCTGCATCTGTCAGACACGCCTTGCCTCCAGGGAATTAGGGAAAGGTGACATCATGTCAGGGCTTCAGTAATGACACTGAACAAACAGTCTGCAGAACTCACTAACCACATCTCCACAACTCCACTGAGCCCCCAATCTCACACCAGAGTGGCTGGAGATTTCATTAGTGCCTTATGGTCCCCATGATCCTTGTGGTCCCCATGATCCTTATGGTCCCCATGATCCTTGTGGTCCCCCTGATCCTTTAAGATTTCATTAGTGCCTTATGGTCCCCATGATCCTTGTGGTCCCCATGATCCTTATGGTCCCCATGATCCTTATGGTCCCCATGATCCTTCAAGGGACAAAAGCTTCTTTAGCCAGAGGCATTGCTGAATTAAATAATATGAACAAATCTCTGTGAGAAGAAAATTACTGTACTCTCCATGTATCTGTAATGGACTTGTTCCTTTGGCAGTTTATATGCCATGTTTGTGGGCAAGGGAGGCTATCTTTATTTCAATTATGGAACTAAACACAGCAAATTTAATACCAAGAAGTAAAAAGTTGTATGCTTTGGTCAATTCTTAATATAGGCGAGATGCTGAAATCTTAGTTTGCAGACCCTTCCTCTCTTGCAATCTTTTTTTTTTTTTTTTTTGGTAAAATTTCTAGTTAGGTTTGACTTTATAGGCATCTAAAGTGGAACAAGGCAATTTTTTTTTTGATCAGAAGTTGAAAAGAAAGTAGATGGCTAGAACTGAAACAAAGTTCTCATTTTTACAACATAAGCCCTCAAACTGTGCTCCCTCCCACTCCATGGGCACCTTTGGCAGAGGAAGGCAAGTTCAAGTGCAGTGGGAAGCTCTTCATTTTCCGGGGGCTGCAGCTCTGGCATTTCCATCCCCACTTTTCTAATAAACATACATAAAATGTCTTAAAAAGCAAATTTCAACTCTTTCTTCTACAAAAACATCATTTTATTTAAGAAGAAAATAGGAATATCACCATCCTGTGTTAAGAACTGACCTTCCACCACATGCTCGCCCACAGGCCTTTGTGATGGGTAGTGAGGACTTGAGTCCTCCCAAATCCAATGGTTTCCCACATGATTTTAGTCCAATCGTTTACCTTACTGTGATATTGTGATTTGTAATAAGAAATACATATTTGGTCTTTGTCCCTGGTTTTGGCACAGAGTTCCTAGAACCTTTGGAATTTCCTAAGTAATAAGAGACTCAGAGTGTCTTCTGTTATTCCTAACAGGCCCTTTCAAACATGTCAGAGTTTATGTTAATGAGGTGACTTTTGGAAAGCCCCTAGGGATGGGGGCTAGTTGCCAGGGGAACCAACCATGTGATTGGAGGTCTAGAACTTTCAACTTCACCCTCCAACCTCTGGGGGATGGCGGAGGACCTGGATATTGCCTTAATCACCAATGGCCAGTGATTTAATCAATCATGCCTACCTAATGAAGCCTTCAGGAAAACCCAAAAGGACAGGGTTCAGAGAGCTTCCCGGTTGATGAACACAAGGTGGGACTGGGAGAGTGGCACCCCCAGACGGCATGGGAGATCCGCCCCTTCTCCATACCTTGCCCTGAGCATCTCTTCCATCTGATTGTTCCAGAGTTATAGCCTTTATAAAAACTGGTAATCTAGTAAGTAAAACACTTCTCTGAGTTCTATGAGCCACTCTAGGAAATCAATGGAACCTAAGGGGGGTGGTTATTGGAACTCCCATCCATAGCTGGCTGGTATCACCTGGGTTTGTGAGTGGCATCTAAAGCTAGGGGGAGGGACTGAGCCCTTAACCTGTAGGATCTGATGCTATCACCGGATCCATTGTGTCAGAATTCAATTAATTGCCTGATAGTATTGGAAAAAAACACACACTGGACCTATTAAGTGTCTGGGCCTTTCTTTGAATAAATGAGAAATCAAAGATGTGGGGAAAATGGTATGGCTCTACTATTTCTGAGATACTGGGAGTTTGGAACAGGGGAGCAAAATGAATTCAGTAAGCCAGGCTTGGCCCAATCCTTAAGTCAATCAAATTGATTTAGTGCCTTGCCATCTCTTCTGAACCAGCCTGCCTCCTGACGCCTTTCTGTCCGTCCTGGGTCCTGCGCTTCCTGCCATTCCTCGCATCCAGCTGACCACAGGCAGCTCTGGCCCACACATGCATTTTCTTTGGAACACACAGTGTTGGCTAGCGCAGCATTTTAAATTTGCATTATTTGCCAAAACACAAAGTCCAGGAGTGGGCTGGATTGTCTGCCATCCAGTCTCCACCAAGGCCACCCCCTTGTAAGGCCCTCTCTGCACAGGAAGGGGAGACCAGGACTGCTCGGCCCAGAAACCTCTACTCTCTCTACTCCATGAGGTTCTGTGTTAGAGTTTGCCAGAAGAAACCCTACACAGACTCAGAAGGGAGGAGAAGTCGAGATGCTTCTGGAGGAGCTCACACAGACATGCAGGTCAGGGGGCAAACATGAGGTCTCAGCAGCCTCCCAAGGGCCCGGGGAATGACCCACTTCAGTGCCACAGGCACCAAGACCAATGGCAGCAGTGTCTTGGGGTCCCTGGAGCACTGGGGCTGCCAGCCTACAGCGTCTCGGGGTGCTCTGAGAGCAGCCAAGGACACCCTGTGGTGGCAGGGGCTTCCTGGTACCACAGACAGAGGACTGTGGGTCTGTGAGAACTTCCTTTGCTCACAACCTTCCCAAGCGGTATAAAACCTGCAGTTCCCTTACTTGGATAAAATGGCTCTGTTTTCCTTACCAAATCTTGAACTGACTCTAAGATTTCCTATGAACACCTGGTTTTCCAATTTTTTCTTTTATTGTACTGTCTGGTAGCGACGGTCCCCAGAGGCTTGTCCTTTCAGAAAAGCACACATCCTCCAGGGACCAGGATCCCCCATATCTGTGACACTGAAGCCACTCTGCACCACCTCCACCTACTGGTACCTGCAGGCACTTGACCTTGATAGTCCCCATCCAGTTCTCCTGCCACCCCTACTTCCTCTCTTCTTTTCAGGTCACATTGAATCCCTACTTAAACTTGAAGCTAACACAGCTTCTTGAAGCAGGTACCAGTGTGCACTCGGGCATGGTGGGACTGTGGCCAATATCCCCAAGGCTTCTAGACTGGTATGCTGTTCTTAGTGAGAAGCAATTTTTAAAATATTATTTTTATATCAAAACAACTGTGGATAAATTATAAACTAGAATAATAAAACTGTGTCTCTTTCGAGATAAAACACAAGATCTCCAATAAACTTTGATTTTGGGCTGGCCTCTCCATGAATACTCATGAGCTCTCTGGTTCTCACTGAAGAGTGAGGCTCTTTACTGGGTTGGAGGAGCCCTGGCTGAATTCTTTATACTCCTGACAGTATGTAGTATATACTAACAAAGAACTCTTCATAACTGAGAGGAGTAAAACAGACTAAAGGTAATTTCACTTTAAAATAGGATTTTGGGGGTTATGATGAATTCTTATGAACACCCAGATATTCCTATTTGGAATTTACCTTGTAGGTATTTATTATCTACAGGATTTGGCTTTGAGTATTTGCAAAGATAAAAGTGACTTTTTAAACTCTGAATAAACAGGAGTTTTTTGTTTGAGATTTTTTTTATTTTTTATTTTTTAAATTTTATTAATTTTTTATTTTTGGTATCAGGGGTTTAAGATCAATTAAAACCATTGTTTGAAAGGAATGCTTTGGTCCATTAGAGATTTCCCGACCAGTCTGTCCATCTAAAGGCATACGCGTCTTTATTGAGAGCAACTCTTCAATACTTTAATCTCCCACGAGGAACTCAAAGAGGTCTACAACCTCAGAATCTAAGTGTCAGGACCAAAATACATACTCCACATCCATCATTTATTTATATGGTGCTACTAAGAGTCAAGACTCCAAATTACACAGCAATTGATGAGTCCAGTGCACATGGATAAAGTTATCACAGATTGGCACTGCTATAGTTGTTGAAATCACATAAATGTTTGATGTCGGTCAGGGTCTTGCTAGGGTTGTGAAAAAGAGTTACAGACTTGATTGTAAATCAGCATTTTCTAAATCAGGTACAGAAAAAAACCATTTACTTTCTGAAAATTAAGCTAAGAATGCATGCTCTGCTATCTACTGTGAAAACACATAATGGCCCAGGATTTGCCCAGAAATTTGGACCCTGCCTCTTCTTCTGTAGATAGTGCATATACAGGAGGGAAGCACTTCAGAGAAGAAGGAACATGCAAGGCTGCCCAGAATCCAGACACCTTGATCCTTGGACAGCCTCAAACACAGTCTCTGGGTCTACCACATTAATCACTACTTCCGCAGGGTTTTCTCAGAGTCAACTCAGACCTGGAGGAAAAAGGTCATTGTTCGTTTACTCATTTTTGCCACGACCCCATGCTAGCACAGTGTAGACACTTAAGAACTGTTCACTTGTGTATGGTGATTAACATAACAATAAAAAAGAACTGTTCACTTGAATTGGTTGATTCATGAAATGCCAGAGTATACCTTTGGTATACATAAAGCAATACAGAACTTCAAGTGAGCCCTGTGCCCCTGTTTTAGTTTTACTGTTTTAGTAATGGTTAAGAAACTCCCCATCCATCAGGACACTGGGAGCCCAGTCACACTTTGGGATTCAGGGGGAGTAAGAAACAGATTTGGGTGGTGCGTGCAAAATCAAATTTTAAAACATTATCCTTTTAAAACAGGTATGACATACTTATACGTGATATAATACTTGTACATGTAAAATCTCTCTATATTTGTTCAATTTGAGCCACTAAATCTAAGACAATGTACATGTGTACAATGAAAAATTTAAATTCTTATTTTCCCCAGCACAGTATAAAATCACCTTTCTCTGACAGTGAGATTTGCATATTTAATATTAACAGCTTTGCTCACTTCCTGATGAGGGGGGTTGAGTACCTAACTGGTAATGGAACTCTGGGGTTCAAAGTTACTTTTAAATGCAGGTACAAATAACTGTCAAAAACAATATTATTAAAATGCATTTATTATCAAAAGAAAGGAAAAAGAACCCCCTCCCTTTCTTGTTCTAGGAAAAGTTTCACTGCAAAGAATCTCCCACCCCCTATGACGTGGATGAAATTCTCAGATGCCCTCCTTGTCTACCAAAACAAGGTCAGACACAGATCCTCCACACTCTCATTCTTTGTCTCATAAATATTATTAACAGAACTGTTTGTCCCCATTGACCAAATAGGACAAAATATCACTTTCTTCACTTGACCAAACTTCAGTCAAATGCTCCCCATAAAGGCCTTGGACATGATCAACCCATGAGCAGAACACCCCACTCCTTAAGAGGTCTCCTGAGAACAGAATGACCCCAGGGAACGGAGTATTGTCCCATGATGCCACCTGTTCATCCCACTCCCCACACGTTGTTTACCTGTTTACTCCTCCCTATGAAGGAAAAGCCCTTTCTTCTTGACCTTTGAGATGCTGGCAGATCTCACAGCCAGAACATCCTCCCCTCTGCCATAAGTCTTCTTGAATAAAATCTGAATTTGGGACTTTACTTCACAGAAGGAACTGCTCTAGTACCAGCAAATAGTTATCCCCTTGTACATTATCTATGGCAGTGAAGGTCCTCCCAGCCACCACCTCCCCAACCCACTCCAGAGATGTGATCATGAGGAAAGGCCAGAAGCAGACAGAGCCAAAGTAGAGGATGCCTGGACTTTTGGTGTGTTCCCAGCCACATCACCCTTTCAGACATAATTTTTTAGCACTGTCCTTTTTTAATATTTATCATACCACTACCCTATGATGAAATATTCATGTGGTTTCAATAGCTACAGCAAAGCCAAGTCTATGACAACTCTGCTGATGCACAATGGAGTCTACTACATTAATGTAATGGATACACTAAGTCATCAAATATCATTGTAGGCTGAAAATCTACTTCAAAAAGTATATGCCTCTTTTAATAAGTCATTACACTGGTCTAGTTCCATACACAGCCTTAAAATAAGCACCTTAAGAAGTTTAGGCTAAGGGAGGTTCTATCATGTTTCCCCTCCGCACAAACTTCAAGTTCTTTAGTTTGGCACCCAAGGTCCTCAGAAACCTCCTCTCAAACCACGTCCCAAGCTTATCTTGAAATGCTAGCTGTAATAAGATAAGGCTCTTTCCCATCATAAGGAGGAGGCATGTGCAACTGTCTTCAGTAATAAGGCATTCTTCTAGAGCTGCCAGAGAACATGAGATCTTCTGAGGAATCCTCTTCTTAGCCACAGACGCTGGATTTCAAGGTCAGCAGTCCTCATGGAAAATAGTTCAGCATCTCTCAGAATGCCTTCTGCTCTTTCGTGAGCTTACTCTCTGTGCAGCTCCACTTCCGAAATATAGGGCATGGAAATATATCAGAACACTGTTTCAAATTAAGACAAATTTTATTGTATCTGAATAAGAGACAACACAAAACTCTTGCTTATAAATTAGGCAAATAAATCTAAATCTTGCTTCATGACAACTCCATTGCTTTAGATTCTTCCCCTACCCAATTGAAATCCAAGTCAGATTTTAGACCTAAAACTTTCTAACTGGAATAAAAAAAATCATACCTGGTATAAAGATGTTTTAAAATTGTAGTTGTGGAGGGTAAGCTTATCAAACTTTCATATGGTCTCAGGAGATTTACTTTCTAAATATTTTTCTCTTATTAATTGAATTATAATTAACATACAGTGTTATATTAGTTTCAAGTGTATAATTAATGATTCAACAATTCTCTACAGTACTCCGAGCTCACTGAGGTCAGTGTACTCTTTTTTTTAATTGTTATGTTAATCACCATACATTACATCATTAGTTCTTGACGTAGTGTTCCATGATTCATTGTTTGTGTATAACACCCAGTGCTCCATGCAATATGTGCCCTCTTTAATACCCATCACCAGGCTAACCCATCCCCCCACCCCCCTCCCCTCTAGAACCCTCAGTTTGTTTTTCAGAGTCCATCGTCTCTCATGGTTCGTCTCCCCCTCCGACTTACTCCCCTTCATTCTTCCCCTCCTGCTATCTTCTTCTTCTTTTTTTTTCCTTAACATATATTGCATTATGTGTTTCAGAAGTATAGATCTGTGATTCAACAGTCTTGCACAATTCACAGCGCTCACCATAGCACTGGAGGGTGTTATGCTGAGTGAAATAAGTCAATCAGAGAAAGACATGTATCATATGACCTCACTGATATGAGGAATTCTTAATCTCAGGAAACAAACTGAGGGTTGCTGGAGTGGTGGGGGGTGGGAGGGAGGGGGTGGCTGGGTGATAGACATTTAGGTCAGTGTCCTCTTAATCCCCTTTATCATTTCACCCATCCCCCGCCCACCTCCCCTCTGGCAAGCAGATTGTTCTCTGTATTTGAGAGTCTGTTTTTGTCTCTTTTTTTTTTCCTGTTTGTTTTGTTTCTTAAATTCCACATATGGGTGAAGTCATGGTATTTCACTTTCTCTGACTCACTTATTTTACTTAGCATATAATACATCCATGGTGTGCACATGGCAATATCTCATTCTTTTCCATGGCTGAGTCATACTGCATTGTGTTTGTGTATATCTACCACATCTTCTTTATCCATTCATCTATGGATGGACACTTGGGTTGCATCCATATCTTGGCTATTGTAAATAATACTGCAATAAACATATATCTTTTTCAAATTAGTGCATATACCTTTTCAAATTAGTGTTTTTGCTTTCTTTGGGTAAATACCCAATAGTTGAAATACTGGTTCATACAGTATTTTATTCTTAATCTTTTGGGGAACCTCCCTACGGCCTTCCACAATGGCTGCACCAGTTTGCATTCCTGCCGACAGTGCATGAGAGTTCCAAACTTCCAGCAAACAAAGTCTAGGACCAGATGGCTTCACAGGTGAACTCTACCAAACATTTAGAGAAAAATTAATACCTATTCTTCTCAAACTATTTCAATACAATAGAAGAGGATGGAAAGTTTCCAAATTCATTCTATCAGGCCAACATTACCCCAATTCCAAAATCCGATAAGACGCTACAAAAAAAAAAGAGAACTACAGGCCAATATCTCTGATGAACATAGATGCAAAACTCCTCCACAAAATACTAACAAACAGAATCCTATAATATGTTAAAAAATTCATTCACCACAATCAACTAGAATTTATTCCAAGGATGCAAGGGTAGTTCAATATTCATACATCAAACAATTTTCTAAATAATTTTACAAAAAACTGAAACGTTTTCACTTTGTGAAAATAAATACAGTTTATCTAGAAAACCATGTGTAGAAGTAACAATAAAGATTCATTGTAATAAATAATATGTTGTTTACAATGTCTTAAAATTTGACCTATTATAAATTAGGGACTTTAGGTGATAATGATGTGTCAGTGTAGGTTCACCAATTGCAACAAATGTACCACTCTGGTGCTAGATGTTGATAGCAGGGGAGGGGTATGTGTGCACGGTAGTGGGAGTATATGGGAAATCTCTGTACTTTCTGCTCAGTTTTGCTGTGAACCTAAAACAGCTCTAAAAAATTAAAGTCTATTTAAAAAGAAACACATTTTTAATGTATTATGAAAAATAAGTATCTGAATAGACATCAAACTCATCTTCCCTCATCTTTCTGTGCCAATTATAGCCCAAGATTCTATGAGAAAAGAAAAATGCACTTGATTCTAACTCAGCTACATGAATCCCTCCCACAAGTTCCTTGCTCATCTAGCCCTAAAGCTGAGTAACCATTTTTGAATGCCCTTACACTGATTAATCACGCAAAGCTAACATATAAGGACTTAGAAGCACTTTTCCCAAATATCATATGATGTCACTAAACATTAACAGAAAGAAGTCCTAGATCCAGAGAACAGATTGGTGGCTGCAATAGGCAGAGGTAGGGGGTGCGCAAAATGGGTAGAGGTGGATCAAATGGGTCAAAAGGTACAAACTTTCAGTTATAAAATATGTAAGTCCTGGGAGTGAAATATGTAGCATGGTGACTATAATTCACAACACTGTTGTGTATTTGAAAATTGCTAAGAGAATAGATCTTAAAAGTTGTCATCACAAGAAAAAATATATAACTATGTGTGGTGATGGATGTTAACTACACATATCGTGATCATTTCTTAATATATACCAATGCTGAATCATTGTTATACACCTGAAACTAATATATTATATATCAATTATAGCTCAATTAAAAAACAGCATTTTTGTCACCCTAAAAGTTTCCCATTGAAATAGGAAAAATGTGGCCATGTTTGTCTTACTGCAATTGTTCTCAACTCACCCGGAGCACTCGACAAAACATAGGCACCTGAGCCCTAGTCTCAGCTTCAGAGTCGGTGTGTCTTGTGTGTAGATTAGGAATTTCCATTTCTAACAAATTTGAGGTGATGTTCATGATGCTGGTTTGAAAACTGAGAATCACTGTCTTTGTATAATATATTAGGAAACTCCAGGAGGTGGTTTTTAGTATATAAAGCAGCAAAGTTTACAATATATATATATACACACATATATATGTATATTTATGTATATATTAAATATGTATGACTGTTGGGTATAATAGGTAAATATCCACTCACTTAAGTGTTTGCTTACTTTTTTCCTTCAATGTCAATTAAGGCAAAGTTGTTTTTTGTTTTGTTTTGTTTTGTTTTATCCCTACTTAAAAAAGGCAGATGATAGGTAACAACAGCTAGGCTATACTGTTCTCTACTGAACATAAAAAGTTTCACAGATTGTCACAAATGATCACCAAAAGTAAGATAAGGCTAGTGGGCTTCAAAACCAAAAAGAAGCTCACAGACTATTTCTAAATCTGTCAAAACTCTGATCAAGCTAACTAATCAACAATAGAGGAGCAATTAGTTTGACTCTGAACTAAATAGGTCAGGAGTTTTGCATCACCTAAATCTAGTTATAGATAAGAGCAAACATAAAAATGCGTAACTACTAAGATATTTTCTTTTCCTTTTATTCTTCTGTCTCTCCCCAAAGCTAATGTCAATTGTTTTCTATATGATATTCAAGAGCTTTGAAGGTTTTGGTACCTAAGGACGAGGGCACATAGAATTGATGGTTTAGTTATGAACAGTTAAATGAGTACTCATGAAGGCATGGAAATCAGAAATCTCACACTTTAAGTATCTGAGATTTTAAAAAGTATTTTTCACTTATTACACACTTGGTAATTGACAGTTAACTTGTATAAATGGTTATTTATTAAGCTTTAAAAAGTCTATAACATAAATTAACATCACAAAAGAATTAAAATCCTTCTTTGAGTTTATCCCTAGCCATGCTCCACCTTCTAAATCCCTTTGAGGTAAAGAAAGAGGTTTTCAAGTATTGCTCTAAGTGAAAATAGTTGAGATATCCTAAATGTTCAAAATAGGGAACTGTTACATAAGCATGTTATATTTAACTCATGTTAATTGTATACAGCCATTTAGTAATAACTATGAAGACTACGTAACAAAATAGAAATACTATTATGTTGTAAGACTAATAAGAAAAATGCAAAATTCACATACATGTAGTGTCGCAATTATGCACAAAATATATAAATGTGGATAAAACCATAAGTAACCCTCCAAAATACTTCAAGGAGCAAACTATACTAAAAAAAAAAGTGCACTGTTTATCTGAAATTCAAATTTGACTGAGAATCTTCTATTTTATTTGGCAACCCTAATATGAAGTGAAAATGCACTAAATTATATTATAAACACTCAAAATATTTTAGGTGTTATAATTTAATTAAACAAGCTTGCATCCTAGGTTGAGGATAAGAATAAAGAGCATCACAGCCTATAAAAAGAAGCTTCATTCCTCAAAATGACAGAATATGAATATATATGCATATTTTGAAAAGAAAATTTAAATATCAATAAATATTTTAACTTTTCATTGGTTTGGGATAAACTTCTCAGACCTATTTTAGAAGGAAACATAGGAACAGTTGACCCTTGAACAATGCACAGGTTAGGAATACTGACTCCTGCACAGCTAAAAATCTGTGTATAGCCTTAGAGTTCCCAAAACCTAATTACTAAGAGCCTACTGTTGACTGGAAGCCTTACCGAATAACATAGACAGTTGATTAACACATATTTTATACATCATATGTATTATATACTGTATATATTCTTACAATAAAGTAACCCAGAGAAAAAAATTATTTAGAAAATCAGAAGAAAGACAAAGTACATTTACAGTACTGCACTGTATTTATTGAAAAAAAAAAAAAGCCCATGTGTAAGTGGACCCATGCAGTTCAAACCTGTGTTGTTCAAGGATCAACTGTAGTTGAAAGGAAAAGTATTTCCACAATGTTTAAAGCTGGTAATAAACACAATAACAAGTTTGAGAAAGTACCCTATAAAAATACAGTAGCTGAAATAATTGTTAGTCTCCAAAACATATCATAAGAAATTTTCAAAGAACTATAAAAGTGAGAAAATGAGTGTTCAATATCTGGCCTTCCATATCCTACTTGGTATTTGATTTTGGAAACTTCCAAGGGTGTGGGGCTCCCATGATGGGCAGTGGATTCAAGCCTCAGAGATACTGATAGATGATGTACTTGGGAACCTTGAGAAGATAGCTTCCAGAAGGCATGAAAATGCCCCTCTGTGATGCTTGATTTGTTCCCTGGATGTGAATGAGTAAGATTTGCAAGCTTCCTTTCTTATCCCATGGTACTGAGTTGAAAATCACTTTCCTTGTGAAAGAGAACTACACCTAAAGTTAAAAGAGCTCTAGTTAAATCCCAGGGAGGCCTTCAAACTTCAAAGTCATCAGACTGCAAGCAAAAACAGACAATGAGAAGCTAAGTGACTGAAAGACTCAACATGGCTGAAATTACATGAGTCACGATTTTATTGAGCACTTAGGGAAATAAAATTTACATGACCACCTAAGGACACTCTAAAAAATTATCACGGTATACAGATTTCACGATCTGATTTGTAAATAGCCAATGCAAACAATTTGTCTGACTGGCTGGTGAACTCACATTTTAGTCTTGGGAATCCTTAAAGCTCACAATTCCCAAAAGTCATGGCATTCCACAAAGTGAGATAGGACTCGAGACATTAAGTGCAACTTTTCTCTGTAAAGAAGGAGACACAGATCCTGTCCTGATTTATAGAAGTTCAATGTAATAAAACAAGTCATTTAGGACTTTTTCCTTACATTTGACTCATCACCTACACCAGTTAAGTCTTAAAATTTCCAAAGCCTAAGAATTTAAATATTTCTAGTTGAGACAGACAGAAAATTTGCCTTTGGATGTTTGTCTACGGGATCAAAATGTGGCATCGACTTGAAAGACCCAGCTAACCTTTGAAAGAAGGTTGGATGGGAAGAGTTGTGGAATCAATGGGGTTCTTCTTTAGGTGTCAGTCTTCACTAGGAGCATCATCGGGTCCAACAGAGGGACATGAAGTCAGTGCCTTCTGCTTCCAAAAGACTGAATTCCGCAAGGATATTCGTGCTCAAATAGAGCTGCTCCAAAGCCAAGGGATACAGAGGCTGCATTCAAAGACGTTCCTAAGAGCAACATGTTGGCTTCTCTTCCATTGATTCGGAATACTAAGCTTTCTGTTTATTTACTAGTTGGATGGCTAAGCGTTTACGTTGTCAGCACACATGTACAAATTTTTTACTTCCTTCAATCCCTGTAAATTTCTTGACACATTCCACAGAATTTGCATTTATTTTTACCTCTGTTAAGTCCATCATCTACTCATTCTACTTGTGTAAATTATTTCTTGGGGTACTGTTATCACCACAAATGGGCACGTCTGAAGCATAGCGTATGCCAACCACCTGCCATCGACAGCCAGATGTGAACCCAAGCACTCATGTTTCACTTTGCATGATCTTTACCACTACACACTCTGCCTCTCTAATCCTGTGCTTCTGAGGGGCTCTGGGTCTCAGATGTTGCCCAAGCCTTGTCCTCTTTCACACTTGTTTCCTTTTCATTTCATTGCACAATTGATTGAGATGCCTGGAGGGAGAACTCCGAGATGTGTTAGCATCATTCACTTCCAACTGGCCTAAGCTGAGGACAAACTATTCCAAACAGCATTAGAACATTAGACAAAATAGTAAGGCACGATTGATTGCACCTAACCTTTGGATCTCATTCAAATGTCAAATAATGCCAGAATGTTTCATAATAGAAATAATGTAAAAAGAAAAAAATATCATCAAGAAGTGGAATAAGAAGTATGAGAAACACCTCACATGCCCTTATGTAATTGTAAAATAGTTTCCTAAGGATAAATCACTGACACAGATTCTGGTTGACTGCCATTGTTTCACAGCATTTTAACTTAAAGAATTAGTCAGATAAAAAAACACTCATCCATCAGATCAGTTTAGTTACACCAAAAAAGAGTCTTAAGCACCGGACTCTGTTGAAAGAATTTGCCGTTCAATTAAATGGATGGAAGGTAGGCAGTGAAAGACCCAGGCCAAGAAACACAAACACTAATCTGTAGACAAATTTTTAAATTCCCATCTTGAGGAGTGCCTGGGTGGCTCAGTTGGTTAAGCCTCCAACTCGATTTCAGCTCTCTCGGTTTTAAGATCTCGAGAGATCTTTCAGATCTCTCGGTTGTAAGATCAAGCCCCACATTGGGCTCCACGCTCAGCATGGAGTCTGCTTAAGATTCTCTCTCTCTCTCTCTCTCTCTCTCTCCCTCTCCCTCTAAAAAAAAATGTATAAATCCCCATCTTGAGAACAATTGAAGCCTAAAAAAATCTATCTCTAGGGAGACCTGTATCCTGTCACATGGTTATATAAGTGAAGTTTGCTTTGTCCCACCTCTAAAGGGATATAAATGTAGAGTAAGGACAAAGCTAGGATAGTTGAATGAACATTCTTGCTGATTGATAACAATATTAAAAAGATAAAAAGAAGATTTCGTTGGGTGGATGAGAAAAGCAACAGAACAAACATTTACAACTGATTACAAATAAAACTAAGTCACTCTGGCTCAATTAAAAAAAATCACCAACTGATAACTGTCTTTGCCTAATTATGTTCCAAAAGAACTGTGTGTATGATTTTCTCATAACTGACTTGCTGAAGTTAATTTGGCTTCTATGGTTTACATTTACAATGAAATATAAAGACAGCAGGATTGCAGAATAGGGAGAAGGCAACAGAACTTGGTTCTTGAACGTAACTCAGCATCTGGACCGCCGGCATGTACTTGAATTGGAACACTGCCTCTTATCATGGGCAGCACCAGATCATGCCAGGAGAAATAATGTAGGAGGTGACTGTTTAAAACAGCTTTCCTTTCTGTGGCTTAAAATACACTAAACTACTAGTCTCAGAGTTTCTCACAGTAAATAAATAATTGTATGAACGTGAATGCAGTGAAAAACAACCACAGCTTGGAACTATTCACTAGTTGATAGTTCATAAAACTTCTGTGGTTTTGGTAATCAGAATGTAAGTTTAGAGGTTGGGTTTATTCCCTGTCCAAATTTGAAATTGTTATAAAATAATCAGAATAATCAGACTGTGTCCAGCAGAAGCAGTCATAATTGCCTAGGACATGACGTCTCCCCACCTATGTGCTCATGCTGCCATCATAGTGCCAATCAGCCTTCCAGACCCAGCTGTAGTTAAAATGACCGCCAGCCAAAGTTGCCACCAACCTAGAATAACACCAAGCCACACTTAGTTAATAAGTCACCCAGCCTTCTTTTAAGCTTCACATCTGCTACAAAGCACCGGCAAGATCATACCATTGTGCCCCAGGTGTGGGTTCAGTGGCATCTTTTTAATGAAAAATATTTACCACAAATTAGATTCTCCTCAGAAAGACATGTTTTGTTGCTTTACATTGTTAGCTACATTTTCTTCAGTGCATTCTTCACATTGTTAGGGAAGTTAGGCATCTCAGCATTTAAACAAGACAAATAAATGTTGACCCACTTCCTGGTTCCCACCCAGGTAACTGGCAGAAAAAAAACAGTGCAACACGTTTTATTAAGCACATACTATATCTTAGGAGGACAGGGAGGGCTACCAAATAGGAAAATAAACAGCTAAATCTACCCAACATGGGTTTAAAAGACTGCTAAGCACCCTGTGACCCCAAACCTTAAAAAGAATAAAATTAAAAAAGAAAGCTTTGAAGAATTATCAGCAATTTATGGAAATTCTAGTTATGCAAATCAAATCTAAATCTAACAACATATCTTTATAATCATGGCTACAGGACTTTGAGGATATTCATGTTAATATGAATCAAATACCTAACTGCAAAGCCCTGTTACTATTTCTATTTATCTGTAGTTTTAGGAACTATGCTTACATTGTATTTTTTCTTTTTTTTTTTTTAATGTTTTCTATTAGTAGTTTATTTTCTTTGTTGGAGATTTCATTGCATGAATGTACATAATTTGTTTATTCATTCTCCTATTTCTTTTTAATTTTTTTATTGTTATGTTAATCACCATATATTACATCATTAGTTTTTGGTGCAGTGTTCCATGATTCATTGTTTGTTCATAACACCCAGTGCTCCATGCAGAACGTGCCCTCCTCAATACCCATCACCAGGCTGACCCATCCCCTTACCCCCTCCCCTCTAGAACCCTCAGTTTGTTTTTCAGAGTCCATCATCTCTCATGGTTCATCTCCCCCTCTGACATACTCCCCTTTTCTTCCTCTCCTGTTATCTTCTTCTTTTTCTTTTTTCTTAAAATATGTTGCGTTATTTGTTTCAGAAGTACAGATCTGTGATTCAACAGTCTTGCACAATTCACAGCGCTCACCGTAGCACATACCCTACCCAATGTCCATCACCCAGCCACCCTATCCCTCCCACCCCCAGCCACTCCAGTAACACTCAGTTTGTTTCCTGAGATTAAGAATTCCTCATATCAGTGAGGTCATGTGATACATGTCTTTCTCTGATTGACTTATTTCACTCAGCATAACACCCTCCAGTTCCATCCACGTCATTGCAAATGGCAAGATCTCATTCCTTTTGATGGCTGCATAATATTCCATTGTGTATATATACCACCTCTTCTTTATCCATTCATCTGTCGATGGGCATCTTGGCTCTTTCCACAGTTTGGCTATTGTGGACATTGCTGCTATAAACATTGGGGTACACGTACCCCTTCGGGTCCCTACATTTGTATCTTTGGGGTAAATACCCAGTAGTGCAATTGCTGGATCGAACGGTAGCTCTAATTTCAACTGTTTGAGGAACCTCCATACGGTTTTCCAGAGGGGTTGCACCAGCTTGCATTCCCACCAACAGTGTAGGAGGGTTCCCCTTTCTCCACATCCCCGCGAACATCTGTCGTTCCCTGACTTGTTAATTTTAGCCATTCTGACGGGTGTGAGGTGGTATCTCATTGAGGTTTTGATTTGGATTTCCCTGATGCCGAGCGATGTTGAGCACTTTTTCATGTGCCTGTTGGCCATTTGGATGTCTTCTTTGGGGAAATGTCTGTTCATGTCTTCTGCCCATTTCTTGATTGGATTATTTGTTGTTTGGGTGTTGAGTTTGATAAGTTCTTTATAGATTTTGGATACTAGCCCTTTATCTGATATGTCGTTTGCAAATATTTTCTCCCATTCTGTCGGTTGTCTTTTGGTTTTGTGGACTGTTCCTTTGCTGTGCAAAAGCTTTTTATCTTGATGAAATCCTAATAGTTCATTTTTGCCCTGGCTTCCCTTGCCTTTGGCGATGTTTCTAGGAAGAAGTTGCTGCGACTAAGGTCGAAAAGGTTGCTACCTGTGTTCTCCTTTAGGATTTGGATGGACTCCTGTCTCACGTTTAGGTCTTTCAACCATTTGGAGTCTATTTTTCTGTGTGGTGTAAGGAAATAGTCCAGTTTCATTCTTCTGCATGTGGCTGTCCAATTTTCCCAACACCATTTGTTGAAGAGACTGTCTTTTTGCCATTGGACATTCTTTCCTGCGTTGTCAAAAATAAGTTGACCATAGAGTTGAGGGTCCATTTCTGGGCTCTCGATTCTGTTCCATTGATCGATGTGTCTGTTTTTGTGCCAGTACCATACTGTCTTGATGATGACAGCTTTGTAATAGAGCTGGAAGTCCGGAATTGTGATGCCGCCAGCTTTGCTTTTCTTTTTCAGTATTCCTCTGGCTATTCTGGGTCTCTTCTGGTTCCATACAAATTTTAAGATTATTTGTTCCATTTCTTTGAAAAAAGTGGATGGTATTTTGATGGGGATTGCATTGAATGTGTAGATTTCTCTAGGTAGCACTGACATCTTCACAATGTTTATTCTCCCAATCCATGAGCATGGAACGTTTTTCCATTTCTTTGTGTCTTCTTCAATTTCTTTCATGAGTATTTTATAGTTTTCTGAGTACAGATCCTTTGCCTCCTTGGTTAGATTTATTCCTAGGTATCTAATGGTTTTGGGTGTAATTGTAAATGGGATAGACTCCTTGATTTGTCTCTCTTCTGTCTTCTTGTTGGTGTATAGGAATGCCACTGATTTCTGTGCATTGATTTTATATCCTACTTTACTGAATTCCTGTATGAGTTCTAGCAGTTTTGGGGTGGAGTCTTTTGGGTTTTCCACATACAGTATCATATCATCTGCAAAGAGTGAGAGTTTGACTTCCTCTTTGCCGATTTGGATGCCTTTGATTTCTTTTTGTTGTCTGATTGCTGTGGCTAGGACATCTAATACTATGTTGAATAGCAGTGGTGAGAGTGGACATCCCTGCCGCGTTCCTGACCTTAGGGGAAAAGCTCTCAGCCTTTCCCCATTGAGAATGATATTTGCTGTAGGTTTTTCATAGATGGCTTTTATGATATTGAGGTATGTCCCCTCTATCCCTATACTCTGAAGAGTTTTGATCAAGAAAGGATGTTGTACTTTGTCAAATGCTTTTTCTGCATCTATTGAGAGGATCATATGATTCTTGTTCTTTCTTTTGTTAATGTATTGTATCACGTTGATTGATTTGCGAATGTTGAACCAGCCTTGCAGCCCAGGAATATATCCCACTTGGTCATGGTGAATAATCCTTTTAATGTACTGTTGGATCCTATTGGCTAGTATTTTGGTGAGAATTTTTGCATCCATGTTCATCAAGGATATTGGTCTGTAATTCTCTTTTTTGATGGGGTCTTTGTCTGGTTTTGGGATCAAGGTAATGCTGGCCTCATAAAATGAGTTTGGAAGTTTCCCTTCCATTTCTATTTTTTGGAACAGTTTCAGGAGAATAGGTATTAATTCTTCTTGAAATGTCTGATAGAATTCCCCTGGGAAGCCATCTGGCCCTGGGATTTTGTTTCTTGGGAGATTTTTGATGACTGCTTCAATTTCCTTAGTGGTTATAGGTCTGTTCAGGTTTTCTATTTTTTCCTGGTTCAATTTTGGTAGTTGATACATCTCTAGGAATGCACCCATTTCTTCCAGGTTATCTAATTTGCTGGCATAGAGTTGCTCATAATATGTTCTTATAATTGTTTGTATTTCTTTGGTGTTGGTTGTGATCTCTCCTCTTTCATTCATGATTTTGTGGATTTGGGTCATTTCTCTTTTCTTCTTGATCAGTCTGGCCAGGGGTTTATCAATCTTGTTAATTCTTTCAAAGAATCAGCTCCTAGTTTCGTTGACCTGTTCTACTGTTCTTTTGGTTTCTAGTTCATTGATTTCTGCTCTGATCTTTATGATTTCTCTTCTCCTGCTGGGTTTAGGCTTTATTTGCTGTTCTTTCTCCAGCTCCTTTAGGTGTAGGGTTAGGTTGTGTATTTGAGACCTTTCTTGTTTCTTGAGAAAGGCTTGTATTGCTATATACTTTCCTCTCAGGACTGCCTTTGCTGTATCCCAAAGATTTTGAACAGTTGTGTTTTCATTTTCATTGGTTTCCATGAATTTTTTTAATTCTTCATTAATTTCTTGGTTGACCCATTCATTCTTTAGTAGGATGCTCTTTAGCCTCCATGTATTTGAGTTCTTTCCGACTTTCCTCTTGTAGTTGAGTTCTAGTTTCAAAGCATTGTGGTCTGAAAATATGCAGAGAATGATCCCAATCTTTTGGTACCGATTGAGACCTGATTTGTGACCTAGGATGTGATCTATTCTGGAGAATGTTCCAAGGGCACTAGAGAAGAATGTGTATTCCGTTGCTTTGGGATGGAATGTTCTCAATATGTCTGTGAAGTCCATTTGGTCCAGTGTGTCATTTAAAGTCTTTATTTCCTTGTTGATCTTTTGCTTAGAGGATCTGTCCATTTCAGTCAGGGGGGTGTTAAAGTCCCCCACTATTATTGTATTGTTGTCAATGTGTTTCTTTGCTTTTGTTATTAATTGCCTTATATAATTGGCTGCTCCCATGTTCGGGGCATAGATATTTACAATTGTTAGATCTTCTTGTTGGATAGACCCTTTAAGTAGGATATAGTGTCCTTCCTCATCTCTTATTACAGTCTTTGTTTTAAAATCTAGTTTGTCTGATATAAGGATTGCCACCCCAGCTTTCTTTTGGTGTCCATTAGCATGGTAAATGGTTTTCCACCCCCTCACTTTCAATCTGGGGGTGTCTTTGGGTCTAAAATGAGTCTCTTGCAGACAGCATATGGATGGGTCTTGTTTTTTAATCCAATCTGATAGCCTGTGTCTTTTGATTGGGGCATTGAGCCCATTTACATTCAGGGTAACTATTGAAAGGTATGAATTTAGTGCCATTGTATTACCTGTAAAGTGACTGTTAACTGTCTGTTGTCTGTGTTCATTTCTGCTCTTTGCTGCTTTTAGGTTCTCTCTTTGCTTAGAGGACCCCTCTCAATATTTCTTGGAGGGCTGGTTTCGTGTTTGCAAATTCCTTTAGTTTTTGTTTGTTCTGGAAGCTTTTTATCTCTCCTTCTATTTTCAGTGATAGCCTAGCTGGATATAGTATTCTTGGCTGCATATTTTTCTCGTTTAGTGCTCTGAAGATATCTTGCCAGTCCTTTCTGGCCTGCCAGGTCTCTGTGGATAGGTCTGTTGCCAATCTAATGTTTCTACCATTGTAGGTTACATATCTCTTCTCCCGAGCTGCTTTCAGGATTTTCTCTTTGTCTCTGAGACTCGTAAGTTTTACTATTAGATGTCGGGGTGTTGACCTATTATTATTGATTTTGAGAGGGGTTCGCTGTGCCTCCTGGATTTTGATGCCTGTTTCCTTCCTCACATTAGGGAAGTTCTCTGCTATAATTTGCTCCAATATACCTTCTGCCCCTCTCTCTCTCTGTTCTTCTTCTGGGATCCCAATTATTCTAATGTTTCGTCTTATCGTATCACTTATCTCTCGAATTCTGCCCTCGTTATCCTGTAGTTGTTTCTCTCTCTTTTTCTCAGCCTCTTTATTTTCCATCATTTGGTCTTCTATATCGCTGATTCTCTCTTCTGCCTCATTTATCCTAGCATTTAGTGCCCCCATTTTTGATTGCACCTCATCAATAGCCTTTTTGATTTCGATTTGGTTAGATTTAGTTCTTTTATTTCTCCAGAAAGGGTTTCTCTAATAACTTCCACGCTTTTTTAAAGCCCAGCTAGTATCTTTAAAGTCATGATTCTGAACTCTAGGTCTGACATCGTACTAATGTCCGTATTGAGTAGGTCCCTGGCTGACGGTACTACCTCTTGTTCTTTTTGCTGAGGTGATTTCTTTTGTCTTGTCATTTTGTCCAGAGGAGAACAGATGAATGAGAGAACAAAATGCTAACAGGTTTACAACGTCCCCAGGAAATATACTGTATACAAATCAGAAAAGACCTGAAACCAGGGGAAAAGAAAGGGAAAGAAAGAAAAAAGAAAGAGAAAAAGAAAAAAAAAAGAAAAGAAAAAAAGATAAAAACAAAAACAAAACAATACCAAAAAAAGCAGAATACGATCAAATATGATCAGGCTAGTGCATAGATCAGTGCCACACACTAGATTTTGGGCGTATTTTGGTCTGTTAGAAAAAAGTGCCTCCTAAAATTTTAAAGGAAGAAAGACATATATGTACAAAATAAGGGTTGATACAATGAAGGGATGGAAGATGACTGTAAAGATGAAAATTATAAAAGATTTTATAAAAGGACTTGGTAAGATAAGTTGTTTGAGAAAAGAAAAGATTTAAGAAAAAAAAAAAGGAAAAAGGGAGAGAATGTGATCAGGCAGGAGACTAGAACAAAGCCATACACTAGTGAGTTAGGGTATATTTTGATCTGTTAGAAGAAACTGTACCTCAAAATTTTAAAGAGAGAACAACTTATATATATATGCCAAAAATAAGGGTAACTACTATGAAGGGATAAAATATGACTCTAAAAATGAAAAATAAAAAATGTTTTTTTTTTTTAAAAAAGGGATTGATAAGATGTTGGTTGAAAAAGGGAAAAAGAAAAATAAAAAAAACAGTCAACAAAAATTAACTTTGATGAAATAATGAATCATGGTAAAAAAAAAAAAAAAAAAACCATGAATCTATGTGCAGTATTCCCCTAGCGCTGGAGTTCTCCCATTCTCCTTGATCGATCAACTTGGTCTTGGCTTGCTGGCTGTTTGTGCTGATCTTCTGGGGGAGGGGCCTGTTGCTGTGGTTTCCAAATGTCTTTGCCCGAGGCGGAATTTCCCCGCCCTTGTCGGTCTGGGCTAAGGAAGCTGCTCCGGTTTGCTCTCAGGAGCTTTTGTTCCCTGTAAGCTCTCGGTACAGCTTTGGAGGACCAGGGCAGAAATGGTCGCCTCCCAATCTCCGCCCGGAGGAGCTGAGAACTCGGGGCCCCACTCCTCAGTGTGCCCCCAGAGAAAAGCAGTCACTTCCGTGTCCCCAGTCTCCGGCCACACTCCGTGCTCACCCGGCCTGTGACCGAGCGTTGCTATCTCTGGCACCCGACCCCGCACGGAGTCTCCAAACCCAGCAGATCCCTGCAGTGCGTTCCCGCACCGCTCCTCCCCGGGAAGGAAGGGGAGTCTCCCCGGATCTGCTGCTTGTTGGGTCCCTGCTGGGGGAGCCGTGCCCCGACTGGGCCGCAGATCACAGTTTATGGCAACCCCGAGCTGAGAGCCCGCGACTCTGCTCCGTCTCTGCAGCCAGCTTCCCCGCTCTGATATCTGGGAGCTCTGGCGCACTCAGGCACCCCCGGTCTCTCTGTGACCCCAAGGGTCCTGAGACCACACTGTCCTGGGAGGATTCCACCCCCCGCTTAGCCACTGCAGCGACGTCCCTCCGCCGAGCCAACTTCTAAAAGGTCCGATTTTGTGCTCCGCGGCTCTAGCACTTGCCAGAAGCGGCCGGCGGAGGCCCCTCCCCCGCCGTCTATCCTCCCGAATATCGCCTCGGATTCACTTCTCCGCACGCCCTACCTTCCAGTAAGTGGTCGCTTCTCTTTTCAGAGAATTGTTGCTACTCTCCTGTTCGATCTCCTGTTGAGTTCGTAGGTGTTCAGAATGGTTTGATCCCTATTCAGCTGAATTCCTGAGACCAGACGAAATCTAGGTCTCCTACTCCTCCGCCATCTTGCTCCGCCCCCACATGTATTTTTTCAATAACAAAAATATGTAAATTAAATCACATTTTATTTTGAACAAATCACCTTTATGAAGAAATATAAAATTATATGGAAAATATAAAATTCAGCAAAACATGTCAGCTCTATTTTTTCCATTAACCAATAAAGTTGATGGAGTACTATTTCATCCTCATGTATCTGAGGAATTGGGCTTACTCCATAATGGCTCATGCTCCCCAACATTCTCAAATATCTCTTAGCAAGTCTTTCCTTCAAGTTCCAAAACGTATTATAGCCTGAAAGGTCAAAGTCTTCTCTGATACCAAATGTGGCTAAGCAGTGAAGACTATCCTTATTACAGAATTAGATCCAGCAATGAGAGGACATACTTGTACATATCCCCATGACCAAAATGTAGGTGTATTCAACCTTTCATTTATCTGTAGGTAAGTTCTCCTTTGTGAACTCTCAATGACTCATCTCAATGATAATGTGAACTGAACGTATATACTTCATGACAAAATTATGCATTAAATGAGAAGACTTCTTTCAATCTCATTTGGGACTTTTCAACTCTTCCAGTGCCTTTGATAATGTATTCCAGACATTATCCCGATTTACCTTCTAAAAGTCATGACTTAAGCAATTAGTCAAGAATTGTTTTGTAACCTCTTACAGCAGATGCAAATGGCAATGAATACCATCACTAAGAGTTTTATTCCACAAGTTTTACATAAAACACTAAAATGATCATTTTCCTTCCTTAAAATTCCAGCCCAAGAATAAACATTCACACATAGCTTCCACCTCATATGGTCGGTCAGTGGGTCCTTTTATTTTAGATCTAATGTCATGGTAATTAGTAGCAAAACTGCATAAGAAACAAACCAAAGTTCTGAAATAAATTCTTCAAAATAATTATTCACCAATAGGTTTTTCTATCAATAAAAAGTGAGGTGAAATTAGTAACATTAGTAGGGAGGGAAAGTCTCAGAGTCTTGTCCTTGAAAGTAGCAAGCTTTGTCTACAAGACACAGAGATAAAATCTTACTCATCCAAGAGCAGCCAGCAGAGTCATTCTAATACACAGATAGTCTAATTTTATAAAACCCTTACATACTGGAGTTTTAAAGCAATATTATCATTTAATTCCTTGAAAATTAAAGGTGATTGGGCACCTGGGTGGCTCAGTTGGTTGGGCGACTGCCTTCGGCTCAGGTCATGATCCTGGAGTCCCGGGATTGAGTCCCGCATCGGGCTCCCTGCTCAGCAGTGAGTCTGCTTCTCCCTCTGACCCTCTTCCCTCTCGTGCTCTCTCTCTCTCTCTCTATCTCATTCTCTCTCTCAAATAAATAAATAAAATCTTTAAAAAAAGAAAATTAAAGGTGATCAATATACATAAAATTTGTGGGTTTTTTTTTTCAAGTAAGCGAACAGAATATTAGTCTTTCATTGAGACACACATAACTATATTTTTCCCCCCGTTCAATAATGTACTAACTTAAAACAGAGCAGGTGAAGTAGATGAAGTAGATGCTTCAATTGTAAACACTTTCCAATGAAATGAAGACTTGCCAATTCCAAGAGAGAAAAATCTGCTGTAAGCTTTTTAATTTCTAGACAAGTAAAATTTCACTAAATTAGGCTAATTGGTAGAGACCATTCTGTGTTAGTATGAAGGCTGACCACTCACTACTTAGGAAGGAATTCTTTCATTTTCAAGAACATAAATGGACTTAATTAAGTTAACCTCTACACTGGGCAGAGATCCCATAGTCTCCTTTGCTATAAAGATAAACTAAGCAGAGCACAGGTAAATATAGGTAGCACACTGTCCCTGACAAGACAGGAGGTATTTTCACCACATATTTGTTGGATAAAGGAATGAGTGACAGCCTATAAAGGACATTTCAGGGAAACTGCAATTAAATATGTGAAAGTTACTCAACAGGAGACAAGATCTTTTGGCAACTTTATATTCCTCCAAGATCACAATGGCTACTATGTAAGGGCCCAAAAGGAATGAAGACAAGGAATTCATGAATTTAATTCCTAGTTCTTCCCAGCGTTTGCTGTGTTACTCAAGCAATGATTTATTGTGTCAGCTGTGCAAGAAAATACAACAGTGCTGTGCAAGAGGAAAAACAATCCAAAAATGCTAGTTGAAAACATCTACAGGACATGTGTTAGTGAAAGATGTCCCTGAAGCAATGTGCAGAAATGTGGAACATCTTAAACCTTAGCAGTTAAAGCCAGGAGTTCCCAGTGAGGACATTTAGATAGGAGGAAGCACCATGACAATGACCTCATCTTACCTGCCCCTCTAGACAGCACCTAAGACCTGTGTCAGTGCACCAGCAGAAGCCTGACTCCAGGTAGGATGAGACCCTCAGAGAAATGACAGCATTGTCTTTCCCCGTTGGCAGAGTCGAGAAAATCCAGCAGGAAACACGGGCCCCTTTATCGGTTCCTCAGAGTAAATGACGACCTCGATTCTAAAAGCTAAAGCTACATTTTATGCATTAGATTTTACATGGTCAGATTTTCAACTTAAAAAGTTCACTCTGGGGGCACCTGGTGGCTCTGTCATTAAGCATCTGCCTTAGGCTCAGGTCATGATCCCAGAGTCCTGGGATAAAGCCCCACCTCGGGCTCCCTGCTCAGTGGAGAGCCTGTTTCTCCTTCTCCCTCTGATGCTGTCCCTGCTTGTGCTCTCTCTCTCTGAAATAAATAAATAAAATCTTTTAAAAAAATCACTCTGGCAGAAATGGGGAAAATAGACAGAAAGATCCAGATTAGGAGCATTCATGAGAGTCAGTACTGGATGAGAATCTTTATTTTTCTTCCTCTTCTTCTTCTTCTTCTTCTTCTTCTTCTTCTTCTTCTTCTTCTTCTTCTTCTTTCTTCTTCTTTTTTTTTTTTGTAGCCAGGAATCACTTTTCTGTAGACTAGACCAAGACTTCAGAAAGAATACCAGAAGCCCAGGTCAAGGTCCAGCACCTTCTTGACACTGGACCACAAAAAAAGTTAATTTGGGGGGCACCTGGGTAGCTCAGTGGTTTTAAGAATCTGCCTTTAGCTCAGGTCATGATCCCAGGGTCCTGGGATGGAGCCCCTCATTGGGCTCCCTGCTTAGTGGGAAGCCTTCTTCTCCCTCTGCCTTCTGCTCCCCCTGCTTGTGCGTGCTCTCTCTCTCTCTGCCAAATAAATAAATAAAATCTTTTTTTAAAAAAAGTTAATTTTTCCGAGTTTTTATTTTCTCATGTAAAATCTATTTCCTCCTTCCATTTCCTCGAATGTAAATTCAACATAGTAATAACCTATTTCTCACAGCACTTCCAAGTATTAAATGAGAGAAGAATGCTTAAATAGATCCAGGAACACAAGCATGCACACATAGGTAAGTACACAAGTACAGCGGGTCCTCTATCTGCCAGGCAGCCTGAGCTCTGGAGTGGGGGATGGGATGAAGACTGGCGTGAAAAAGAAAACCACAGTCCCTGTCCCTCTTGAGCTTATAATGCAAAACGTATATGAACGTTTTATAAATTGCAATGTGTTAGATAAAGGCATTGATATTTGGTGAACAGCACTGTTACAGCACTTGCAATGACGAATGTGCCATTTCAACAATTTTTAAAATCGAATGTTTGCCATTATCTCAAGATACTTGAGGAAGGAAATAAGTCATTCCTATCACATATACAACTAGATCACTCTGTTTACTGACACAACTCATGTTGAGTGCTAGAAGACCAGCACACTTCATTAAACTGTTGCATTTTTTCCTCCACATATCTGAGGAAACCGAGACACACTGCATTCTAAATAAAGGATTATCCTTCAGGGAAGAGCCTGGTTTTATGAAGCCCCATTGTAACCACAAGGAAAGAAAGAAAGAAACTTCAAAGCCAGGATTGAACAGCTCTATGCCAAAAAAAGAGACCCTAGCCCAAGACTGGAGAACCTTCTAGCCCTGGCTGACAGTAACTTTGGATCCTCTTTTTGAGCAGTGCCAGTTTTTTCGAAGAGTTTAGATGTCTGTGTCCGCACTGGTTCTTCATCGGTTTGGCTGCATGAAGTGGCCAGGCATGTCCAGGATAAGGGATGACAAGTTCCCCGAAGGCAACTACAGATAGAATAATTCACATCTACTACTGCACGGATTTCCGGTGCAATTCTGGTACACAACTTTAGAGGGAAGATACGGCCTACCTACCAGAAGATGGGCAAATAAGAAGTCACAATGGTTTTATGCATGGAGTGTTGTCCTCACCCCAAATCAAAGAATGTGTAACTCTAGTGACTTCCCCAAATATGTTGGCTTACCCCTGGATCTGCCTTACAGGAAGAACAGCTGGGCAGCCAAGCCCTGACAACATCAGGGGCGGCTGGGAGACCCCATCACCTCGTCTCTGCCCATGCCCACAAAAGGCCTATGGAAAGGTAACCCCACGTGTAAAAAATCTCCACACTTGAGATTTGCTCTTTGGTTTAAAGTCTCTGTCCCCTGCTTTAAATATTCCCAGAAGTCTCAACGCATTCTTTTCAGCCACAGTTTTATCACATCATTTTCTGAAAGTGAGTTTTGGCAGTGAAGGGAGGTCTCTTTTTAGCCAGGCATTACTTTCCCTCCATTCTCTGTTCTCCTTGGCCTTTGACTCATTCTAGGACTCATCTCACTGGGCTGCACTGGACTGTGAGCTCCCAGATGGCAAGTTCTGTGACTTTTTCATATTCATGTCCCCCTAGCCTTATTAAAGTGCTACCATTCACACACCAGAAACTCCTTTTCTTACCCTTGGTTGAGTTTCTTGTTCACCATCCACCATCATTCAAAATATTTAGTGGAGTAATTGAATGGACACTATTTGCCATTTCCCATTCTGAGTAATACAGCAAATCTGGGCTACCTAAAGTTTAAGGAGAATCTTAAAGGCAGGTACCATGCCTTATACATTTTTCTATATTCACAGGATCCAGCCATATTGGTTGACCAATAAATGACTATTGAATGGATCAGTGAAAGATCAACATTATCATAATTATATTTATTGAATGCTTACGATATGCCAGATACTATGTTAGTAACACTTTAAATATGTTATTTTCTTTATTTCCAAGTTACCCTATGAGATAAATACTTTATTATCTCCATTTTACGGATGGGGAAACTGAGACACAAATGAATGAAGGAACAAATGAACATGATGATACCACTCCACTGTCTTTGTATAAACTTTAACGTAACATATTGAATTGTGTGCTCACTGGAAGCAAGGCCCTATTCAAGATGCTGAAATCAGAGCATCTGGGGGAAAATCAGAAGTGGTGGGAGGCATATAAAGCATTTCTTAGAGATACTGCAATTTCGGTTGCAGGCCACTGCAATAAATCAAGTCAAATGAATTTCCTGGTTTCCCAGTGCATATAAAAGTTATGTTTATACTAAACTGTAGTCTAATAAGTGTGCAATACCATTATGTCTTAAAAAGCAACATTCATACCTTAATTAAAAAATACTTCATTGTGAAAAAAATGCTAACCATCATGTGAGCTTTCAGCAGGTCACAATCTTTTTGCTGGTGTAAGGTCTTACCTTGATGTTGACGGCTGCTGACTGTGGATCAGGGCGGCCACCTCAACTGACTCTCCCTTTCACAATTTCTCCGTAGCATGAGATGCTGTTTGGTAGCATCTTACTCAGAGTAAAACTTCTTTCAGAATTGGAGTCAATCCTCTCAAACCCTGCTGCTGCTTTTATCAACTAAGTTTATGGACTATTCTAACTCCTTTGTTGTCATTTCAACAATCTTCACCAGGAGTAGACTCCATCTCAACAAACCACTTTCTTCGCTCATCCATAAGAAGCAGCTCCTCATCCATCCAAGTTTTATCATGAGATTGCTGCAATTCAGTCACATCTTCAGACTCTACTTCTAATTCTAGTTTTCTTGCTGTTTCCACCATATCTGTAGTTACTTCCTTCCCAGAAGTCCTGAACCCCCCCTTCCCAGAAGTCCTGAACCCCTCAAGGTCATCCATGAGGGTTGAAACTGACTTCTTCCAACCTTTTTTATTGTTGCTAGTTTGACTTCTTCCCATGAACCATGAATGTTCTTAATGTCATTTAGAATGGTGAATCCTTTCCAGAAGGTTTTTCATTTACTTTGCCCAGATGTAGCAAATGATTCACGATGTATGGTAGCTATAGCCTTACAAAATGTATTTCCTAAATAATAAGGCTTGGAAGTCAAAATTATTCCAAGATCCATGGGTTGCAGAATGGAAATTGTGTTTGCAGGCATGAAAACAACATTAATCTCGTACATCTCCATCAGAGTTCTTGGATGTTTTGTCAATAAGCAGTAATATTGTGAAAGGAATCTTTTTTTTTTTTTAAGCAGCAGGTCTCAACAGTGGCCTTAAAATATTCAGAAAACGATGTTGTAAACAGATGTGCTGTCATCCAGGCTTTGTTGTTCTACTTACAGAGCACAGGCAGAGTAGATTTAGCATAATTCTTAAGGGTCCTAGGATTTTCAGAACGGTAAAAAAGCTCTGGCTTCAGCTTAAAGTCACCAGCTGCATTAGTAACGAACGAGAGTGTCACCCTATCCTTTGAAGCTTTGTAGGCAGGCACTGACTTCTCCTCTCTAGCTATGAAGCTCTTAAATGACATCTTCTTCTAATATAAGGCAGTTTTGTCTACATCGAAAAGTGTTTAATGTAGCCACCCTCTTGAACTATCTCAGCTAAACTTTCTGGATCACTTGCTGCAGCTTCTACATCAGCACTTGCTTTTCCTCTTGCACTTTTATGTCAGCTTCTTTCCTTAAACCTCACAAACCACCCTCTGGCAGATTCCAACTTTTCTTCTGCAGCTTCCTCACCTCTCTCAGCCTTCACAGAATTGAAGAGACTTAGGGCCTGGCTCTGGATTAGGCTTGGCTCAAGGGCTGGTTTGATCTTCTATCCAGACCACTCAAACTTTCTCCATATCAGCAATAAGGCTGTTTCACTTTCTTATCATTAGTGTGTTCACTGGAGTAGTACTTTGAATTTCTTTAAGAACTTTCCTTTGCATTCACAACTTGGCTAAGTGTTTGGCCCAAGTAGCCTTGCTTTTTGGCCTATCTCAATTTTTGACATGCCTTCCTTACTGAGCTTAATCACTTCTATCTTTTGATTTAAAGTGAGAGACATGTGACTCTTCCTTTCACTTGAACACTTAGAGGCCCCTGTAGGGTTGTTAATTGGCCTAATGTCAATATTGTTGTGTCTCAGGGAATAGGGATGCCCAAGCAGAGGGAGAGAGACAGAGAATGATCAGTCACTGGAGAAGTCAGAACATACACAATATTTATTGATTAAATTTGCAATCTTATATGTGCACGGTTCATGGTGCCCCAAAACAATTACAATGGTAACGTCAAAGATCATGATCACAGATCACCTTAACAAATATATGGACTACTATATAATATATATATGTGTGTACTATATATATATATAATATACAAATATGTAAACTAATGGAAAAGTTTTAAATATTGTGAGAATTACCAAAATGTGACACGGAGACACAAAGTGAGCAAATGCTTTTGGAAAAATGGCGCCGACAGATTTGCTGGATGCAGGCTTGCCACAGACTTTAAATCTGTAAAAAACGCAGTGTCCGTGAAGCACAATAAAGGGAAGTACAATTGAAGGAGGTCTGCCTGGAATCATAAAGAAACTCACTAACAGGAAAGGAATGGGAGAGTAATAAGCACTGTGGAGACCCTTCCAGCAGTGTGGCAGGGCCAGTGCTTGAGGGCTGGGGCATCAGGTGGTGTGGAAAGATGTCCCTAAGAAGTGCCAGTCACACTGAGGCCTAGTAGAAGCTGCTCCTTAGAGCAAACAGCAAAGGCAAACACCCTAAAGCAAAAAAAAAAGAAAAAAAAGCTGTATCTGAGTTTTGCAAACAATTCCGGGGTGGTCAGAAGGTGCAAGAACCATGGGCTATATTTATAGGCCAAGATGGGGATTCAAGTGTTTGTTTTTTAAGTGCAATGAGATAGCACTAGAGGTCTCACAGTGCAGGGAAGATATCTTGCTGACTTAAATGTAAAAGATCACTGTGACTGGTGTGTGGAGAAGGGTCTGTGTATAGAGGTAGGCAACACAGGGAGACCCTCAGTGGGGGGTCTCAGTCCAGAGAGGACAACAGGGATGCTGAAAGAAGTGGTCCGGCTGATTGTAACCCCTTGTTGCTTTTTCACTCTGGCGCTGCTAGGCCTGGAAATGTGTACAGGCTGCTCATTTGCAGGTCTTCTACAACAGCTGGAATATCTAATTTCTCAAATGGTTTCTCTCCTTTTGACCACTTTGCTTTTAAAATAAACCACGGTACAAACATAAGTCAGCAATTATATATAAGAAAAGAACAATACGTTTATTCCATCCTATAGTTGGTTTGACAGGGACCACCAGTCAGGGTTGGCTTCCTGCCCACACCTAAAAGGAAACTGGAGGTCTTCTGAAAGGCCCCCTCATCCCAACATCTTCATTGGTCTACCAGTTAGTCCAAAGTTCCTACAGAACTTTCCAATATGTGCTTCCCAGGGCACTGGGGCCAAGGGAAACAAGTAAGGGTTCTGTGGTCAAATAGGTTTGGGAAACTCTGCATGTTATACCAAATTCCTAGACATTCATCATTTGCATTAGATACTAAGTTCTGAACAGTGTCACCATAAAGAACATTTACATTTATATTTAGCCCTGTGTTTCTCAAAAATATCTAATTATGAAACTTTTAGTATCTCACGACCATAAAATGCTGGATTAAGATATTGAACGTTTATATAAAATAAAAATATTTCCTGACAGGAATTACATCATAAAATTCAAAAAGCCCCATGGGAAAGAAAGAGCAGTAGATGATTTACTGAGTATCATTCTCTCTGAGTCACAAAGTCACCCCTGAAATGGCTGGGGTAGCATTTTCCACTCTTTCTGTGAACAACTGAGTCACAGACCACCAGCGCTGGGACAGACAGCCAAACTCCATATTCTACTCCTTGGGTTCAAAACCAGACCTGGCTAGGATCACAAAGTGAGTGTGTGACAGGACAATATTTAGAATCCAGCTGGTCTACCAAACCCACGGAAACATACTGCCATGGGCACCTTCCCCCCTGCAGTTAAACCCTATCCCATGCCTTCAGAAACAGGAGGCACAACAGACCTGGAATCTTTGGAATTGTTGTTCTACTTTAATATAAAGTCTATGACTTTGGGAAAATCACTGGGACTATCTAAAACAGTGTTTTCACCTCTAAAGTAAGACTTAATGCATACTGTGGAGAGTTTTAAGAATGAATAAGGAGTGATATATGCAAAATACCTGGGATCTAAGACCAGCTGGTTTTTCCTTTAGCTCATTTGTTTCTTTTGCATTCCTCACAGTCACATGCATAAAACAGTCACATTAAATTTTATTAAAAGATTGAATAAATCAACTATTCCAAATCTTTTTTCATTTTTTTTCATACTTCAAGTTTTCCACAGCAAAGGCATATAATAAATTCTAGATATTTTACATATTGAGGTTTATATTTTTAAGATTTTATTTATTTGAGAGAGAGCGAGAGCGAGAGAGAGCACAAGCTGGGGGAGAGGAAGAGGCACACTCCCCGCTGAGCAGGGAGCCCAACATGGGGCTTGATTCCAGGACCCTGGGATCATGACCCGAGCTGAAGACAGACACTTAACTGACTAAGCCACCCAGGTGCCCTGCATATTGAGGCTTAAAATATACCAGGCACTTCTAAATTTAATTCTCTGAGCAACTCTATGAGATAGGTCATTACTATTCCCATTTTATACATGGGAAAACTGAGGTGCAGAGAGTTCAGTAGCTTGCCCTATGTCACTCAGGTCCCATGTTGCAGAGGTGGGAATCAGACCAGGGCAGGCTGGCTTCATACCAGATGCTCAGCTACCATTGACCTGGTGACTATTTAACTCTGTGTAGTGACTTTCTATGACAGAGTGTAAAATTGATGGTAAGGTGGAAAAATTAGACAAACAAAGTAGAATGTGAGAAGCACTTTATTTTTTTAAGTAGAATCAAGGCCTGCCTTGATTTGACCCACTCTAGAATGGGTCAGATTAATAGCTGTGACTATATGAAAATATGCAAGATTTTTGTAAAGGTGTTTGAATTCCCCAATTGTGTCAATTAATTGTAATAAGTAAGGCATCAGTTCTGAGTTAACAAATTATTGTTTGCCACACTGATAAAATATCCAAAGCCTGACTTCATTTATTTGCTCATTCCTTTCTCACATAGAGAAATTGGCCAACATCTGATGTGTCACATATACAAATGTTAACAAACAGATTCAGAACAACTCTGCACTTTCTGAGTTTTTCTGTTGATTTTTAAGCTTTTATTTGAATTCCAGTTAGTTAACATACAGTGTTGTATTAGTTTCAGGTGGACAATATAGTGATTCAACACTTCCATACATCACCCAATGCTCATCACAGCACGTGCGCTCCTCAGTTCCCCCTCCCCTTTGGTAACCATCAGTTTGTTCTCTATAATTAAGAGTCTGTTTCCTAGTTTGCCTCTTTTCTCTCTCTTATTTCTTCCCTTTGTTTGTTTGTTTTGTTTCTTAAATGCCACATATGAGTGAAATCATATGGTATTTGTCTTTGACTGACTTAATTCGCTTAGCATTCTACTCCTTAGTTCCATCCACATCATTACAAATGGCAAGATTTCACTCTTTTTTATGAGTAATATTCCATTGCATGTGTGTGTGTGCACATGCACATCACATCTTCTTCATCCATTTCTCAGCTGATGGACACTTGGGTTGCTTTTATCTCTTACCTATTGTAAATAATGCTTCAATAAACATGGGGTGCATGTATCCTTTTGAATTAGTGTTCTTGTATTCTTTGGGTAAATACCCAGTAGTGTGATTGTTGGATCATAAAGTAATTCTATTTTTAACTTTCTGAAGAGCCTCCATACTGTTTTCCACAGTGGCTGCATCACTTTACATTCCCACTAACAGTGGATCAGAGTTCCTTTTTCTCCACATCCTCACCAACACCTGTTGTTTCTTGTGTTGTTGACTTTAGTGTTCTGACAGGTGGGTTTCCACTGATTCTAATATATCACAGATCTATGAGGAGGCTTATGATGCCTTAACATCTCTTCCTGGAAATTAATAGGATCTGACATTTGTAGTGTACCTGCAAGCTCCACCCTGAATTCCCTATAAGATTGTATAAGACACCTAGTAGAAATGCAAATGTAGCTTCAAACTTTGGGTCAATTATGTTAAAATTTCATAAAACTCTGTCTGACTATATTAGGAGCTAAACTGAAATAGCACAATCCACTGCCCTAAGTACTACAAATCCATGTAACACATAATGAAAATGTCTTCTTAGCAGGAGTTTTGACATTATCAAAATTCTTGGCACTCTCGTGGTAGTTAAAATATCCCCAAGAGGGCTACCTGGATGGCTCAGTCAGTTAAGCATCCGACTCTTGATTTTGGCTCAGGTCCTGCTCTCAGTCCTGTGGTCGAGCCCCACGTCAGGCTCCCAGCTGAATGCAGAGTCTGCTTGAGATTCTCTCTCTCCCTCTGCCCCTCCCCCTGCTCATATGCACATGCTCTCTCTTGTTCTCTCTCTCTCAAATAAATAAATAAATCTTTAAAAAAATATATCCTCGGACCAAAAGATTGTATAAGATTAAAAAATTTGACACAAAAATATTTATTTTCCTTAATGTCTTTCACTTCTTACAAAAATTATTAATTTTTATATTGTAGATAAGCACAGAGAACGACATTTGTATTATGTCTTTAAAGTTTTTCTTTAAATTGTGAAAAACATGATAGTCTTTGCTACCGTTTTAGAATTCTCAATATTTGGCTCAGCTAACTATCATAAAATCATTCATTCTTTTTTTTTTATTTTTTTTATTGTTACGTTAATCACCATACATTACATCATTAGTTTTTGATGTAGTGTTCCATGATTCATTCTTTGTGCATAACACCCACGCAGAATGTGCCCTCTTTAATACCCATCACCAGGCTAACCCATCCCCCCACCCCCCTCCCCTCTAGAACCCTCAGTTTGTTTTTCAGAGCCCATCGTCTCTCATGGTTCGTCTCCCCCTCCGACTTACTCCACTTCATTCGTCCCCTCCTGCTATCTTCTTCTTTTTCTTTTTTCTTAACATATATTGCATTATTTGTTTCAGAAGTACAGATCTGTGATTCAACAGTCTTGCACAATTCACAGCGCTCACCATAGCACATACCCTCCCCAATGTCTATCACCCAGCCAGCCACCCCATCCCTCCCACCCCACCCTCACTGCAGCAACCCTCAGTTTCTTTCCTGAGATTAAGAATTCCTCATATCAGTGAGGTCATACGATACATGTCTTTCTCTGATTGACTTATTTCACTCAGCATAACACCCTCCAGTTCCAACCACGTTGTTGCAAATGGCAAGATCTCATTCCTTTTGATGGCTGCATTATATTCCATTGTGTATATATACCTCTCTTCTTTATCCATTCATCTGTCGATGGACATCTTGGCTCTTTCCACAGTTTGGCTATTGTGGACATTGCTGCTATAAACATTGGGGTGCACGTACCCCTTAGGATCCCTACATTTGTAACTTGGTGGTAAATAGCCAGTACTGCAATTGCTGGATCATAGGGTAACTCTATTTTCAACTGTTTGAGGAAACTCCATAGTGTTTTCCAGAGGGGTTGCACCAGCTTGCATTCCCACCAACAGTGTACGAGGGTTCGCCTTTCTCCGCATCCCCACCAATATCTGTCGTTCCCTGACTTGTTAATTTTAGACATTCTGACTCGTGTGAGATTATATCTCACTGAGGTTTTGATTTGGATTTCCTGATGCCGAGCGATGTTGAGCACTTTTTCATGTATCTGTTGGCCATTTGGATGTCTTCTTTGGAAAAATGTCTGTTCATGTCTTCTACCCATTTCTTGATTGGATTATTTGATCTTTAGGTGTTGAGTTTGATAAGTTCTTTAAGGATTTTGGATACTAGCCCTTTATCTGATATGTCATTTGCAAATATTTTCTCCCATTCTGTCAGTTGTCTTTTGGTTTTGTGGACTGTTTCTTTTGCTGTGCAAAAGGTTTTATCTTGATGAAATCCCAATAGTTCATTTTTGCCCTGGCTTCCCTTGCCTTGGGCGATGTTTCTAGGAAGAAGTTGCTGTGGCTGAGGTCGAAGAGGTTGCTGCCTGTGTTCTCCTTTAGGATTTTGATGGACTCCTGTCTCCCGTTGAGGTCTTTCAACCATTTGGAGTCTATTTTTGTGTGTGGTGTAAGGAAATGATCCAGTTTCATTCTTCTGCATGTGGCTGTCCAATTTTCCCAACACCATTTGTTGAAGAGACTGTCTTTTTGCCATTGGACATTCTTTCCTGCTTTGTCAAAGATGAGTTGTCCATAGAGTTGAGGGTCCATCTCTGGGCTCTCTATTCTGTTCCATTGATCTATGTGTCTGTTTTTGTGCCAGTACCATACTGTCTTGAAGATGACACTTTTGTAATAGAGCTGGAAGTCCAGAATTGTGATGCCACCAGCTTTGCTCTTCTTTTTCAACATTCCTCTGGCTATTCAGGGTCTCTTCTGGTTCCATACAAATTTTAGGATTCTTTGTTCCATTTCTTTGAAAAAAGTGGATGGTATTTTGATAGGGATTGCATTGAATGTGTAGATTTCTCTAGGTAGCATTGACATCTTCACAATGTTTGTTCTTCCAATCCATGAGCATGGAAAGTTTTTCCATTTCTTTGTGTCTTCTTCAATTTCTTTCATGAGTATTTTATAGTTTTCTGAGTAAAGATCCTTTGCCTCTTTGGTTAGATTTATTCCTAGGGATCTTATGGTTTTGGGTGCAATTGTAAATGGGATCGACTCCTTGATTTCTCTCTCTTCTGTCTTGTTGTTGGTGTATAGGAATGCCACTGATTTCTGTGCATTGATTTTATATCCTGCTACTTTACTGAATTCCTGTATGAAATCTAGCAGTTTTGGGGTGGAGTCTTTTGGGTTTTCCACATACAGTATCATATCATCTGCAAAGAGTGAGAGTTTGACTTCCTCCTTGCTGATTTGGATGCCTTTGATTGCTTTTTGTTGTCTGATTGCTGTGGCTAGGACTTCTAATACTATGTTGAATAGCAGTGGTGAGAGTGGACATCTCTGCCACGTTCCGGACCTTAGGGGAAAAGCTCTCAGCTTTTCCCCATTGAGAATGATATTTGCTGTAGGTTTTTCATAGATAGCTTTTAGAATATTGAGGTATGTACTCTCTATCCCTATACTCTGAAGAGTTTTGATCAAGAAAGGATGCTGTACTTTGTCAAATGCTTTTTCTGCATCTATTGAGAGGATCATATGATTCTTGTTCTTTCTTTTGTTAATGTATTGTATCACGTTGATTGATTTGAGGATGTTCAACCAACCTTGCAGCCCAGGAATAAATCCCACTTGGTCAGGGTGAATAATCCTTTTAATGTACTGTTGGATCGTATTGGCTAGTATTTTGGTGAGAATTTTTGCATCTGTTCATCAAAGATATTGGTCTGTAATCCTCCTTTTTGATGGGGTCTTTGGTTTTGGGATCAAGGTAATGCTGGCCTCATAAAATGAGTTGGAAAGTTTTCCTTCCATTTCTATTTTTTGGAACAGTTTCAGAAGAATAGGTATTAATTCTTCTTTAAATGTCTGATAGAATTCCCCTGGGAAGCCATCTGGCCCTGGGCTTTTGTTTGTTGGGAGATTTTTGATGACTGCTTCAATTTCCTTAGTGGTCATAGGTCTGTTCAGGTTTTCTCTTTCTTCCTTGTTCAATTTTGGTAGTTGATACATCTCTAGGAATGCACCCATTTTTTCCAGGTTATCTAATTTGCTGGCATAGAGTTGCTCATAATATGTTCTTATAATTGTTTGTATTTCTTTGGTGTTGGTTGTGATCTCTCCTCTTTCATTCATGATTTTGTTGATTTGGGTCCTTTCTCTTTTCTTTTTGATAAGTCTGGCCAGGGGTTTATCAATCTTGTTAATTCTTTCAAGAATCAGCTCCTAGTTTCGTTGATCTATTCTACTGTTCTTTTCATTTCTATTTCATTGATTTCTGCTCTGATCTTTATGATTTCTCTTCTCCTGCTGGGTTTAGGCTTTATTTGCTGTTCTTTCTCCAGCTCCTTCAGGTATAGGATTAGGTTGTGTATTTGAGACCTTTCTTGTTTCTTGAGAAAGGCTTGTATTGCTATACTTTCCTCTCAGGACTGCCTTTGCTGTATCCCAGAGATTTTGAACAGTTGTGTTTTCATTTTCATTGGTTTCCATGAATTTTTTTAATTCTTCTTTCATTTCCTGGTTGACCCATTCATTCTTTAGTAGGATGCTCTTTAGCCTCCATGTATTTGAGTTCTTTCCGACCTTCCTCTTCTGATTGAGTTCTAGTTTCAAAGCATTGTGGTCTGAAAATATGCAGGGAATGATCCCAATCTTTTGGTACCAGTTGAGACCTGATTTGTGACCTAGGATGTGATCTATTCTGGAGAATGTTCCATGGGCACTAGAGAAGAATGTGTATTCCGTTGCTTTGGGATGGAATGTTCTGAATATGTCTGTAAAGTCCATTTGGTCCAGTGTGTCATTTAAAGTCTTTATTTCCTTGTTGATCTTTTGCTTAGATGATCTGTCCATTTCAGTCAGGGCGGTGTTAAAGTCCCCCACTATTATTGTATTGTTGTCAATGTGTTTCTTTGCTTTTGTTATTAATCGCCTTATAAAATTGGCTGCTCCCACGTTAGGGGCATAGATATTTACAATTGTTAGATCTTCTTGTTGGATAGATCCTTTAAGTAGGATATAGTATCCTTCTTCATCTCTTACTACAGTCTTTGTTTTAAAATCTAATTTGTCTGATATAAGGATTGCCACCCCAGCTTTCTTTTGGTGTCCATTAGCATGGTAAATGGTTTTCCACTCCCTCACTTTCAATCTGGGGGTATCTTTGGGTCTAAAATGAGTCTCTTGCAGACAGCATATTGATGGGTCTTGTTTTTTAATCCAATCTGATAGCCTGTGTCTTTAATTGGGGCATTGAGCCCATTTACATTCAGGGTAACTATTGAAAGGTACGAATTTAGTGCCATTGTATTGCCTGTAACGTGACTGTTACTGTGTATTGTCTGTGCTCCTTTCTGATCTATGCTGCTTTTAGGCTCTCTTTTTGCTTAAAGGACCTCTTTCAATATTTCTTGTAGGGCTGGTTTTGTGTTTGCAAATTCCTTTAGTTTTTGTTTGTCCTGGAAGCTTTTTATCTCTCCTTCTATTTTCAATGACAGCCTAGCTGGATATAGTATTCTTGGCTGCGTATTTTTCTCATTTAGTGCTCTGAAGATATCATGCCAGTCCTTTCTGGCCTGCCAGGTCTCTGTGGATAGGTCTGTTGCCAATCTAATGTTTCTACCATTGTAGGTTACATATCTCTTCTCCCGAGCTGCTTTCAGGATTTTCTCTTTGTCTCTGAGACTCGTCAGTTTTACTATTAGATGTCAGGGTGTTGACCTATTTTTATTGATTTTGAGAGGGGTTCTCTGTGCCTCCTGGATTTTGATGCCTGTTTCCTTCCTCACATTAGGGAAGTTCTCTGCTATAATTTGCTCCAATATACCTTCTGCCCCTCTCTCTCTTTCTTCTTCTTCTGGGATCCCAATTATTCTAATGTTGTTTTGTCTTATCATATCGCTTATCTCTCGAATTCTGCCCTCATGATCCTGTAGTTGTTTCTCTCTCTTTTTCTCAGCCTCTTTATTTCCTATCATTTGGTCTTCTATATTGCTGATTCTCTCTTCTGCTTCATTTATCCTAGCAGTGAGTGCCCCCATTGTTTATTGCAGCTCATCAATAGCCTTTTTGATTTCGACTTGGTTAGATTTTAGTTCTTTTATTTCTCCAGAAAGGGTTTCTCTAATAACTTCCACGCTTTTTTCAAGCCCAGCTAGTATCTTTAAAGTCATGATTCTGAACTCTAGGTCCGACATCGTACTAATGTCTGTATTGAGTAGGTCCCTGGCTGACGGTACTACCTCTTGTTCTTTTTGCTGAGGTGATTTTTTTCATCTTGTCATTTTGTCCAGAGGAGAACAAATGAATGAGAGAACAAAATGCTAACAGGTTAACAACGTCCCCAGCAAATATACTCTATACAAATCAGAAAAGACCTGAAACCAGGGGAAAAGAAAGGGAAAGAAAGAAAAACGAAAGAAAAAAAAAAGGAAAAGAAAAAGATAAAAACAAAAACAGAACAATACAAAAAAAAACAGAATATGATCAAATATGATCAGGCTAGTGCATAGATCAGTGCCACACACTAGATTTTGGGCATATTTTGGTCTGTTAGAAAAAAGTGCCTCCTAAAATTTTAAAGGAAGAAAGACTTATATATGTCCAAAATAAGGGTTGATACAATGAAGGGATGGCAGATGACTGTAAAGATGAAAATTATAAAACATTTTATAAAAGGATTTGATAAGACATTGTTTGAAAAATGAAAGAAGATTAAAAAAAAAAGAAAAATAAAGGGAGAGAATGTGATCAGGCAGGAGAGTAGAACAAAGCCATACACTAGTGATTTAGGGTATATTTTGATCTGTTAGAAGAAACTGTATCTCAAAATTTTAAAGAGAACAAGTTATATATACATGCCAAAAATAAGGGTAACTACTATGAAGGGATAAAATATGACTCTAAAAGTGAAAAATAAAAAATGTTTTTTTTAAAAAAGGTATTGATAAGATGTTGGTTTAAAAAGGGAAAAAGAAAAATTCAAAAAAAACACAGTTAAAAAAATTAACTTTGAAAAACTAATGAATCATGGTAAAAAAGCCATGAATTCTATGTGCAGTATTCCCTAGCGCTGGAATTCTCCTGTTCTCCTTATCAGTAAACTTGGTCTTGGCTTGCTGGCTGTTCGTGCTGATCTTCTGGGGGAGGGGCCTGTTGTCATGGTTTCCAAATGTCTTTGCCGGAGGCGGAATTGCCCCACCCTTGTCAGTCCGGGCTAAGCAAGCTGCTGGGCTTTGCTCTCGGGAGCTTTTGTTCCCTGCAATCTCTTGGTACAGCTTTGGACGACCAGGGTGAAAATGGTGGCATCCCAATCTCCACCCGGAGGAGCCGAGAACTCGGGGCCCCGCTCCTCAGTGTGCCCCCAGAGAAAAGCAGTCACTCCCATCTCCCCGTTCTCCGGCCACACTCCGTGCTCACCTCGCCTGTGACCGAGCATTTCTATCTCTGGCACCCGACCCCGTGTGGAGTCTCCAAACCCAGCAGATCCCTGCGGTGTGCTCCAGTGCCACTCCTCCCGGGGGAGCAAGGGGAGTCCCCCAGATCTGCCGTTTTTTGGGTCCCTGCTAGAGGAGCAGTGGTCTGACTGAGCCGCGGATCACAGATAATGGCAACCCCGAGCTGAGAGCCCGTGCCTTGGCTCCGTCTCTGCAGCTGGCTTCCCCTTCCGATACCTGGGAGCTCTGCTACACTCAGGCACCCCCGGTCTTTCTGTGATCCCGAGGGTCCTGAGACCACACTGTCCCGCGAGGGTTCCACCCCCGCTTAGCCACTGGAGCGATGTCTCTCAGCGGAGCCGACTTCTAAAAGTTTCGATTTTGTGCTCCGCGGCTCTATCACTTGCCAGAAGCAGCCGACGGAGGCCCCCCTCCCCCGCCGTCTATCCTCCCGACTATTGCCTCGGATTCACTTCTCCGCACGTCCTACCTTCCAGTAAGTGGTCGCTTCTCTGTTCAGAGAGTTGTTGCTACTCTCTTCTTCGATCTCCTGTTGAGTTCGTAGGTGTTCAGAATGGTTTGATCCCTGAATTCAGCTTAATTCCTGAGACCAGATGAAATCCAGGTCTCCTACTCCTCCGCCATCTTGCTCCACCCCCCAAAATCATTCATTCTTAAATGATTCTTAAAATATGTCTAAATCAGAAAACTATAATTATTAAATCCATCCAACTACATAAGCCATCCTTAAAGGAATCCTTTAAAAAAATACTCTTGGTAGATTAATTTGACACCTAACATACTCGATTTGAAGCAGGCTCTAAAGGCAAAGGAAATTATCCAATTCCACTCAGATTTTTGTAAAATCACCTGTTATCACTTAAACCTCATATTGGGAACACGTTCACTCAATTTGAATATCCTAGGAATTACAATTAGGGAAAATTAAGATATCCAAAACTTAAAATATAAGACATTTTACACCTATTAAGTTCAGTGTCTGAAATAATAAGAAAAAAAATCAAGGAATAAACTCAAGTATTAAATATACTTGATACACTGATATAGTATACTGATATAAGACTTGAAAATAAGTTTTACTGCCTTAACATAGCGAGCCTGCGACAAGTCACAGTTGGATAACCTTCATCACTCTCTACCACCATTTAAGATGGATCCACCTCAGTTCCTACCCTTTGCAGATTTTACTAAAGAATTTTAACTGAATTGCAGGCACCATGAGCTCCACAGAACTCATTTTTCCAGCCCATTGGAAGCAGACCTGGTCTTCTTTTCTCCTCACCAGTCACTGAATTCCCATCCTCAGAAATGCCCTCATTTTGGTAACAGCTTTTTGCCTACTTGACATCAGGTGCCCCTGAGGGGCAAACACACGTAGTCAATAACACTTTCTCTTGATGCCTGACCAATTCACAAGGCTCTGAACCAGAGGAGCCAAGGCCATGATATTCAGGGTCCAGTGTTCAGAAGACAGGTGGGTAGGGAGAGACCCAGGCACGTGGAAGAGAGAGGGAGAGAAACAACAGAACATTCAGGCTAATTAGCCCTTCATTTATCGGCACTGTTCTAGGCGCTTGACTTACATCCTTTCATTTACTCCTTACTAGTATTTTTGAGATACATGGGATGTCTGCCATTTTTCATTCTGAGAAACTGAGGCTCAGAGAAGCTATACAACTTCAACTTGTCTTCATCTTACCACTAATGAGGAGTTAAGCAAAAGTTTGACTCCTTGTCTGATGAACCCCTCAGCCCAGGTTCCTCCCTCATCTGTCACACTGCTGGAAAAGTTCTGGAAGCCCATGGAGGAAGGCAGAGGGAAGAGAAGGTGAGGGAATAGTTATTACTGAAGGCAGGCAAGCTCAGCAGGAAGGGGGCAGCTTGTCTGGGCAGGGTCCATTTTTGCCTAGGACAGCTCTAAGTGGAAACCTTGTGATTCTGAGAGTCTATAAACTTCAAAACTCTACTTGATGAGAGATGGCCATACTTTGTGTTTAAATAGCCACATGTCAGACCAATCTCTATGACACTCTAGAGAAAAATGGTGAGAGTGAAAGAAAACATGGTTGTCCTGGACTCATGGAAGGAAGAATATCAAGAAGACAAGAGCTGAGGTGCTCAATGAAGGGCATGTTCACAAAGCAACTGCAATTTAATTAGTTTTGATAGAAATACACACCAAGAATGAGTGTATCCATGACAAAGGCCTTTTATGAACACCTACTAGCTTACTGCCAGCACAGGAAACAGGCACCCCAGGAGCTCAGATACCTCCTGCTGCAGGCAGTGGGGGGTGGTGCACAGCAATCTAGTGAGGACTGCAGCCTGGGGTCAGCACCAAGCTACAAACACCACGGATGACCTGTAAACCTCTCTTATACTTATCCCTCCATGTTGTTTAATGTTTAAGGAGAAAGAAGAAAGTAGGTGACCAAAAAAAAAAAAATCTTTCCTTATGTTTTGAGAATTGAGATGAAGTGCCAATAATTGAGCCAGAAATCTACTGGTGGAAGGGTCTAGTTAGAGAACTTTAAAAATGAGATTTTAAACAATTGTCAAATTCCTCTTGGGCAATTGCCAAAAAAGAAACCTAGAAAGCAATAAAGTCAAAAGTGATAGAGAGAGGTGAGTCAGCAAAAAAACCAGCCCGTGAGTTTTCTTTGACATTGGAGTAAACAAAAGCCAATGCTATTTTAAGACAGGAAAGACTGGGCACATTATGAAACAGTCTTGGATTACTGTATATTTGAGTGCATTCTGGGAAATGTATAATGGGATGTATAAAGGGTGAGAAAAATTGGTCAGAATCAGAATAAAAAATAAAGAAAGTCATCAAGAACTATTAAAATCACATTTCAAATATGTTCTTTTTAAGAAACTGCATTATATGCATATTCAAATTTATGTACTGTGATTATAGTGTGGCTTATACTTGCAAAGATATTCTAAAGGGAGTTTGAGTAGCACACTGTCCCTCTCTGGTAGACCAGCACTACATTTAACTTTTTTTTAACTTTAAAACCTTTTATTTTAAAATAATTTGGGGCTTACATAAGAGTTGCAAAATTAACTCAGAAAGTTCCCATGATTACTTCACTCAGCTTCCCAACATCCTGCATAACCTCAGTACAATTCTCAAAATTGAGAATTAAGTTTAATATAATACTCTTAACTAAACTGTCAATTTTATTTGGATTTCACCAGTTTACTACTAATATACTTCTTCCATTCCAGGGACCCAATCCAGGATACCACAATGCATTTAGTTTCCTGTCTTCTTTGTGTTTTCCAATCTGTCAAAGTTCCTTAGTCTCTCCTGTCTTTCATGATTGTGATATTTTTTAATAGCCAGCACTACATTTAAAATATACTTTCTGCTAGATCTAATATACAAATCGGAGTACTGGAACAGATAACTGATCAGTGTCATAAGGATAATATCTGAGATTTGTTCCCTTCTAGGTAGCAACTTTGTGTGGTCACCCTTATTCTAAAAATAATTGCTCAAAATATTTTGATATCCAGTTTAACAAACACCTCGAGGGCCTGTGCCATATCCCTTCTGATTAACCTCTATGGTGGGAAATTGTTGCATGTCAAGAGTGGTTTTAGTGTTTGAAAATAGCCCAAGGTGAGCAAGAGGTGGGGAGTGTTGACCAAGGCCAAAGCAGGGCAGAGTACTGTACGACCCTATGGCAATGCAACAGCAAGAACAGGGACACCCTGAAAATTATTGCCAAAGAGGTTTGTGGTCATTAACAATAAATTCCAGGGAGCTAGAGGTTTCTGGAAAATACTGGCTCCCCAGAAACAAACCCCATTTTATGTCTCTCCATCTTCCTGTAACCTTGTAATCTGACCTTTAACTGTCTCTCCTGCCTGAGGATGACCCACCAGGGGCAGAGTGCTACAGCGGGGTGTCAAGCCTGGCTCCAGCTAGGAAGGCTTCATTATTTATCAGCTGTAGTGACTTCAGACCCCAAAGCCAACAAGAGTCAGGATTCCCCTGGCCAAGCTAATTCAAAAGACTTTTAAAACCATAAGTCTCAAAAGACTGAAAGAGGAGGAGTGGATAGAGGCTTGGAAGTGCTGGAAGCTCACACCCCACAGTATCCCCAAAGCCAGGAGAGAGCAGTGCCCATATAGGGGAGCCCCCACCCCCCACGCAGGCTAGGACTCTTATCTACACACACCTGTAGTTTTTGTGCCCCTCCTATGTCCTCATCTGCATAACAGAATGGCCCAGCTAAAATCTTATGAGGTCTGAAATGTCACTGATATGCTACGTTTTGTGATAAATTCAACATTTGGCTCAAAATAAATCTTTTCCTGGTTCAAATGCTGTTTATATAATTCTAGGTCTCTACAGTTTCATTTACCTCCAAGTAATAACTCCACATGTTTAGGTTTTCCTTATAGGCATGTCTGACCATAAACGATGGATGGTAAAATTCCTTTAGTTCTGCAAAGCTACACAAAGACAATTCTAAACCAGATTTGACCACACATTTTTTGTTCTTTATTATCATCCCCGATGACGATGTGTGTGTGTGATTCTGTGTTGGGAGCAAGGGATGGAGACTCACTGAAATGTCAGGCTCACAAAAACCTAAACTCTCATCCATACCAACTGTTATGAAAAAACCCTCAAATACCTAACATGATACAAAATTATTTTCCTTTCCTTTCCTAACATTTCTTTGAGGTAAAGCGTGAAATGATTTACGTATGATAGCTATTAAGGGCCCAGAACAATTTAGATGTAAAACTTCTGGTGTGTTGATTAAGAAGCAATGCTTTACAGTCATATTTTCTAATATTGAAGAAAAAAATTATGTGCAGAAATATTACTGTGAGGATCATGAAAATATTTCTCAGTCTTGAGCACCTCATATTCTAGATGATATAATTGAGGAATAGAGAGTTTCTGTGACTTGGCAAAGTCACATAGCTCATTATGAATAGGGTCGAGATTTATTCCTTAGACTTTCAGACCAGAACCTTTTCCAAAATACTCGCGGTGTAGATTCTCCAGCAGGGACACATACTCCTGTGGCAATGCCAAAGTGGAATGCTGCTAGCAAGCAGGTACAGTCTAGGGAAGGCAGAAGGAGAAAAGAAATGGCAGGGGCAGGAACAACTCAATGCTGCACGGATCTATAATTCATTTCCATGGAGCTCTGGTTCAGAATCATCAGCTTGTTAAGGTTCTACACTCTTCCTCCTTCCTGCACCTGTGGCCAAAACTGCTAACTGAGCAGATTTGACCACAACAGAAAACAGATCAATTTGTGTGGTTCCAGGAGAGCTGAAAACATTTCAAAAAATCATATGCACTCCAAGGATGATGTTCCGGGCAATCTTTACCATTGTCAAATGCATTTCTCCTTCTCTAGTCACTGCAAAGCAAGTAAAATTTATTCATCCCCATGTTGATCAAATTCACATTTTGAAAGTCAGAGGGCATGTAAATTGGACTGTTGTGAATTTTATATTCAAAGACAGAAAACCCAATGGCTAGAATATGCTAGACCTAACTGAATTTTCCCACTTCTGAGATATTCAAGAGAAAATGTTTAGCCCATGAATTCCTTAATTAATCAATTAGCAAATATTTCTTCAGTATTCACTGGATATTGTAGCCCTTGCTAGACAGCTGAAGTGTAATGACTGAACACAACTCTGCAGCCAAAAAAAAAAAAAACCTAATTCAAAAGATATATATATTTTAAAATACCTACTATGTGTTAGGCAATAAATGAGTGGTAAGGAGATCAAGAAGGATTACAGAGGGTCCCTGAACTTGCAGATACATGGAACGGAAGAGAACAATCATACAACTAAGTACAAAATTCTGTGATAATATGAACCAAGTGTCAGGTGAACATTAAATTCTGCCTCGGAAGGAGAATTAAAGAAGGGGAAAAGATGTCACAGATGTCACATTGTTCCAAAGGTAACAATAAACAATGGTGCCTTCCAGCATATATGATGGGGGAATGGGGAGAGAGGCCGTAGGGGTCCAGACAGACAGTACTCAACTTCCAACAGGTCTCATTCCAAAGCTTCTTTGAAGTTGACTGGAATTTCAAATCATCTGCCCATTGAAATTATGTTGCTCTTGATAAGCAGGTCCCCAAAGGAGGCTTTGACTAATTTCTTTCGATATCACTGTAACAGAACCATATTCCCCATTGTTGGCTGAGCTCATTACGCCAAACTAAAGATATTTCCCAGATTTCCTTGCAGTTAGGTTGGTAAATAATATTATTAAACTCAAGCTAATGGGATGTGAACAGAAGCGATTCATGCAACTTCCAGGTTGTGTCCTTAGAGGGTGAGGAAGAAGTGTCCCTTCTGTGTTTACTTCCTCCATCCTTCAGCTTGATGTAAACATGGGAACAGATTACCTTCAACCACAGGGATGACTACAACACCTGCAAGGTAGCAAAGCAATGGTGGCTTACCCAGGTAACATCATAGATCATGGTTAACGTACCAGCTTTGAATCACCTACATCTTGACTATCATGTGAGAAATATAAAGTTTATCTTATCTAAGCCTCATTAGCCTGAGAAACCTGTATTTTAAAAAGGACTTGCAAAGAATAGAATTGTCTTTGATTGAAACTGGCTTAAATGGTCATCTGTCGACTGGAGAAAAGAATCTACTTGCTCCCAGGAGAGGAATACAAACTTCCTGGGCTGATAACCAAGCACTGTATGGAATGTAGAATGACAACAGTGGTTTGTCTGATTTGACTGGGGTGAAGCTGGAATGTAACTGATGCTGACAAAAGCTCCATGTTCTGTAGAATCAATTCTGGAAAGCTTTGAGCAGGCTCAGTACATGGGAAGGATGGAAAGAGGCCAAGAGGCCAAGATGGAGGTTTGAGGTTCTCTAACACTACAGAACACGCAGGATGTGAACACAAGACAACCGTCTGTTGACTGAGATGAAAGAGCAAAGACAAACCTAGAGGAATATCTATGAACAAGATACTTGATTTGCAAAGCCCTTGCACCTGAGGGTCAATGACACCAACAGTATCATTGTAAATGTGCAAGTCAAAGAGAGGAGGGAAATCTTGTACTGAGCTCACAAGAGCTGGCTGCAGGAGAAAGATAAGAAGCTTGGTGTTGACCAAACCAAGTCTAAAGGGAGGAGGAGGGGAGTGAGGTAGACAGCTCAGAGTTGGAAAAAATACTTAAAGGAGAATCCATCTGAATTTGGGTAAGAGAATAAATAACTCCTCAAAAAAGAAGTTAATGCACTAATAATGAAATTTTCAAAAAATAAAGAAATTTCCAATAGCATCAAAAGCAATAAAATTGGAAGAAATTTAACAATAAAATACTAAGAAGATGAAAGATATCTATGCTGAAAACGACAAGATATTGATGAAAGAAATTGAAGGTGACACAAATAAATGGAATGGTATCCCATGTTCATGGATTGGAAGAATTAATATTGTTAAAATGTCAATACTACCAAGAGCCAGCTATAGATTCAACGCAATCCTTATCAAGATTCCAATAGCATTGTTTACAGAAGTAGACAAAACACTCCTAAAGTTTATATGAAACCACAAAAGACCCTGAATAGCCAAAGAAATCTTGAGAAAGACAAAGCAGGAGGCATCATGCTTCTTGATTTCAAGTTATATAATAAAGCTACAGTCATAAAAACAGTATGGTATTGGCATAAAGATAGTCAAGCAGACAAACAGAACAGAATTGAGAGCCCAGATATAAACCCAAACATATACAGTCAACTAATATTTGATAAGGGAGCCAAGAATTCTCAATGGAGAAAACACAGTCTCCTTAATAAGTGATCCTGGAAAAACCGGATATGTGAAAGAATGAAACTGAACCCATATCTTATACCACTCATAGAAATTAACTCAAAATGACTGAAGACTGAAAAAGACAAGACCTGAAGCCATGAAATTTCTAGAAGAAAACAAGAACAAAGCTCCTTGGCATGAGAATTGGTAATGAATTTTTGGATGTGACACCTAAAGCATAAGGAACAAAACCAAAAATAAACAAGTGGGACTACATCAAACTAAAAAGTTTTTGCATGGAAAAACAACAACAAAGTGAAATGACAACCTATGGGGAAAATATTGCAAATATTGCAAACCTCATATCTAATAAGGGGTTAATATCCAAACTATATAAAGAACTCCAACAACTCAATAGCTAAAAAACCAAATAACCCAAATAAAAAATGGGCAAAGAACCTGGATAGACATTATTCCAAAGAAGATATACAAAAGGCCAACAGGTACATGAAAGGATACTCAACATCACTTATCATCAGGGAAATACAATTTAAAACTACAGTGAGATAGCATCTCACACCCATTAGGATGGCCGTCATCAAAAAGATGAGATGACAAATGCTGGCATGGATGTGAAGAAAAGAGAACCCTTGTGACTGTCGGTGGGATTGTAAAATGCTGTGGCCACCATTGAAAATAGTATGAAGAATCCTCAAAAAAAGGAAAAATAGAACTACTATATCATCCAGCAACTCCACTTCTGGGAATATATCCAATGATAATGAAAACACTAACTCAGAAAAATATCTGCACCCCCATTTTCATAGCAGCTCTGTTTACAATAGCAAAGACATGGGAACAACTTAAGTGTCTATCGATGGATGAATGTATAAAGAAATATACATATATACGTACATACACACACACAATGGAATATTATTCTGCCATTAAAAAATTAGGAAATCCTACCATTTGCAACAACATGGATGGACCGCAAGGGCACTATGCTAACTGAAATAAGTCAGATAGAGAAACACAAAATAAATACTGTATAATTTCACTTATATGTGTAATCTAAAAAAAATATGCAGGGGGTGGGAGAGGGAGAGGAATTAGAGGAAGCTGGTCAAAAGATACAACCCTTCAGTTATGAGATATACAAGTACTAGGGATATAATGCACAGCATGATGACCACAGTTAACCCTGCCATGTGAGTTATAGCAAAGGTGTGAAGAGAAGAAATCTTAAGAATTCCCAACACAAGAATTCTTCTCCTTTATTCTTTTCTTTCTGTTCATTTTATGGTATCTATGTGAAAGATAGATGTTAGCTGAACCTACTGTGGTGATCACATCACAATATATGTAAGTCAAGCCATCATGCCGCGCTCCTTTCATTTACACAGGGATGTATGTCAGTCATTTCTCAATAAAACTGGAAAATAAAAATAAAATAAAAAGAGAGAGTAAAGTCTCAGCAACACCTTCACCCCCAGAAGACTGGTGAAATTGCAACAGAAAGCTGGAACTAACCCCACAGATAGATACAGCAGACCTATTCTTTTTTATAAAGTGTACCTAAAATTTGGAATTCACATACCAAGAAGTTTAAATATGTCCATCCATAATATCCTTGTTGAATTGTGCCTACAAGTACAGCAAATAAGATAATTCAAAAGTGGCAATCAGAAAACTTTACCATCCTGATGATAAAACAAAGCAAAAAAAATGTATATTCTGCAAGAGACTTGAAATGCATTTTAATTGCTATTATATATAGTTTTTTTTTAAAAATCTACCAATAAATAGAAAAGATGCAAAAATTTATGTTATCATTCTTAAATTTCAAAATGATTTAGCTAAATGCTCCAGACCCATTAAGATTACTGGATAGGTCACAATTATGAAATTGTCAAAAATATCTGATGTGCTCTCTCCACAGATACTGAGGATTTATCTTTCTTGACCCTGCCATGTCCTGATGGGTCTGAAAGGCCAAGTGGAGGATCTGGTGAATGTGATAAGCCTCATATACGCTTATCACTTATAGCCAAATACTTTAAAAATGTCTTCCAATACACCTTTGTGTTTAGCCTCAATTCAATGATATACTTGTTTTATTGTGTATACCTGATTCCACGTCCTCAAAACAACTGTTTAAATCTACAAATCTTACAAAATTTAATGTTTTACATTATATGTGTTGTATCATCATATTGTTCTCAATCAACTGCTCTTAAATATCCAGGTGTGCCTATACTATTCTAAGTTCTCCTGAATATTTATGGGAAAAGTTAAATATTATATACTGTTACTGTGCAACTTCATATACAATTATAGTAGCATAGGAACCAAAAGGAAAATGCCTGTGTAAAAGCAGATAAATAAATAAAATTATATTCAATAAATACCATGAAATTGGTGGTTTAGTGTCAGAAAGTCAAAAGTAAGCACTGTCAGCATAGGTCTATGCAAACCCTATTATTTAACCAGAAGAATGCAATTGTGCATATGTGGAATATTGAGCAAAACTGGTGTGAAAAATCCTGATAATTAAAAATTCTCCCACGGGGCGCCTGGGTGGCTCAGTTGCTAAGCGTCTGCCTTTGGCTCGGGTCATGATCCCAGGGTCCCAGGATCGAGCCCCGCATCAGGCTCCCTGCTTGGCGGGAAGCCTGCTTCTCCCTCTCCCACTCCCCTTGCTTGTGTTCCTGCTCTTGCTATCTCTCTCTCTCTCAAATAAATAAAATCTTTAAAAAAAAAATTCTCCCACAACACACCCACACTCACTTTCAATTGCATAATTTGGCTGTAGGAAGGTACAGAGTTGCTTTCATGTGAATCCCACCGACTCATATCAGTATCTTTATGACCCATGTCACTACCTGTTAGTCTTAATTTCTATCAAGACATTCTTCAAGCATCCCTGCTCTTCTGCTCATCTACATAAATGCAATAATAATACCTCCCACTTTGAGCACATACAGGTTAGCCTTCCTTCTGTTAGCCCAGAAGATGCGTGGGAATCCAGAAGTGTAAGCTGGAAAGGGAAGGTGGCCAAGGATCACCTGGGCTGACTCCGGCTTTCCCTGGAGGTATGGAGCAGGACAAGGGGGGGCGGGGAGGGAGGGCTAGGCATTATACAAGGTGTGGCTGGGCACACTATCTCACACCTGCCCAAGGAAGGAGGCATTAATAACTCCCTTTTACAAAAAGAAAAGAGAAACAAGCAAAACCAACTCTATGATCACATAGTAAAGGGCAGAGCCAGGATGTGAAAGCAGAACTTTGAAATTGCCAAGTCACAACCTCTTTTCCCCCCGAAGGTGAGGTCCAAAGCAGCCTGCTTATTGCCGATTATGCACAAGCATATATTCCCTGTAAAGCAACATGCCCACTGCCAAACCCACAGGCTTGACACACAGCTCCAGCTTCTACAACCCATGCAACAAAATGATCATGTCCATCTGTGTTTACAAAATTATTTTATTTTAGAATTAAACTACATATTTCTAATCCTTTCCACTATTACTTTTCTCCTTTCTGAAAATGATAAATAGTATCTACCTATATAAGACTGAGAAGGTGTAACAGAAAAGAAAGTAACTTTCATCACTGTTAATGCATCCTTCAACAGCTGAAACCTCCTTCTTCTGAGAGCTATAGCAGGGCATCATCTATAATTCTTGGGGTGTATGTAAGTGTGATTTCAAAATGACACATGCCACACAGGGAGAAATATATTATGCTGTAGAGAAAAAATTACATTTAGATAGATACACCCATACCTATTTCAAAAGTGACTCCATGGTTTTGCTCCAATTTTTATCCAATATCTCTGAAAGGAATTTTAGAAATTATTCCAGGTTTTGCACAATTACCCAAGTGTGATTTTTTTCTCAGAGCACTAGTTGGTTGGTTGATTGTTTTTGTGTGCTCTATAGTCTCCTGTTCTGCTCTGTTCTCTCCTAAGCTCTGGTCACTTCATTTAAGGGAAGCATAAAGTAGTGATGCCACTGTGGTTCTGCCCCTCCTGGACCAATCTGTTCTGTTCAAGCCAGCTCCCCTCCCCTGATCTGAAAATGGTTAAGTTGGCTCTTTAGGCAAGACATTAGGAAACTCCAAGCAGCGCTAGGCAAAATGGAATGAATGGGTCAAGTGCATGTGAGTTAAAATGTACAAATCCAGTTCTGACCCATGAATAGACTCAAATCATAAAGATGGGGGCACAGTACAATCACGTTAAAAGAAAAATGAGTGTAAAAATATTTTTAAAGTGCTCAACAATGATTAGATATTATAATTATTAGAGATTTCATAATATTATGGAAGCTTTTGTCTGTTTTGTTTTTTTCCCCGATGCATCATCTGTAAGAAAAAAGTCAGAATGGCTACCCAAGTAATCATAAATAATTCTGGAGATCTTTAAAATTTTCAGTTTCTACTGATGTGGAAAAATCTGTCACTGGATATTCATTTTGGATGGTAAACAACATATTTTATATTATATTATATTTATTATATTATATTATATTATGGTTTCTATTTTGCTTTTAATGCTCAAGAACCACGTAATACCTGCATAACAGAGGCCTGATTTCACTTCTCACTTCTCTGTAAACTTTTTTCTACAGGAAAAAAGAAAAACCTTAAGCATCAGTTTAAACAAAATGGCAGTTAATTTTAATATCTACCGTTAGTCAAAATGGCTAGAGCATACCTGTGCAGAAAAATTTCAACAGCAATGTTAGAGAAATGTTTTGTTTTGTTTTGTTTTGTTTTGTTTTGTTTTTAAATACACAAGCTTCTACAAAGGCCTGGCTTTGAAGGTTGCCTTGCCCAGGTATAAAAATAGATGGCTAAAATGTAAAAATCGATTCTAACGGCAAACAGATCATTGCACTCTCCATGACCAGGATATTAGGGAAACCTGAATATTTGATTTAGTAGCACCTTGGGAGTAGGCAGACCTGAAAATCCTCCAATAACCTTGAAAATATCCACTTCTTGTTGAGAATTGAATGCCCAATCAGGCGACACCTACCCAGTCCCTTTCTGTCTCTAGAAGTACAATGATTAGAAGGCATCTAGTCGCTAGGAAGTGGGTTGTCTTTCCTAAGCAGCTGCCAACAAGTGAGGGGGTACTCAAGGGATCAGCCCTCCCGTCTTCCCAGGAGTTCTCGCTCTCTTTCAGGCAGGGGAGGAAGTCTGAGGTCCGAGGTCCTTGTGCTTCACCTTCCCTTACGTCGGCTTTCCACAACGGTGGGGGAAGCAACAGGCTCCAGACCGAGCTGGGGGCCTCCACAGCACCCCCACCCACCCACCCAGCCAGCCACATACAGGTTAGCCTTCCTTCTCTTAGCCCAGAAGATGCGTGGGAATCCAGAAGCGTAAGCTGGAAAGGGAAGGCGGCCGAGGATCACCTGGGCCGACTCCGGCTTTCCCTGGAGCTATGGAGCAGGACAAGGGGCGCGGGGTGGAGGGGTAGCGTCTGAGTCCCTGGAAGCAGTTTTCCTTCCAGGAAGGTCAGGTCCCGAGGGCAAGCCACTGCGCGGGACCCACGGGGCGCCGAGGAACAAGTCAGAGGGCGGGAGTCAGGGGCCGGGCGGGGCCGGGATCCGGTCCGCGCGCAGCGCTCCCGCTCCGCGTGAACCCCTGGTAGCCTCCGCTGAGGGCTGGAGTCGCGGCTGCCGCCTCGAACCTCGGGGCGCGGGAGCTGGGAGTGCGGTAGGACCCTGCCCCTCTGGAGGGCAGAGCTCAGAGCAGTCCCACCGATTGGGTTTTGCGGTGTAGACCACCAGTGATTAGACGGAATGACATGGCCCGGGCCCCTGCAGCCGCGGAGCATCCCGTGCGGCCGAGCTGCCTTCTGCAAGGGCCGAAGCTCAGGGCGAGGTGGGTGGCCAACAGCGGGTAATCCCTGCTGTCACAACACTCAGCTCAGACTGGACTGAGCGGGCAGCAGGTAACCACCTGCCCAGCTCTTCCAAGAGTCGCCTCGAGCTGCTACCCGGAGAGGAGGCGGGGAGGGGGAAAAGGCTGGGGTGGGGGAAGAAGTGGGGATGGTGAGGTGCGGAGAGGGGAAGAGAGTGCCTTCTGACCCTCGTGCCACTCCCCAGGCCTCCTGCCCCGTCAGCACGGACAACCACAAATCGGCCCTCAGACTGAAAGCCCGTTGTTAACTCAGGCTCTGGCTTCCACTGGGCAAACAGTAAAGGAGCCAGGCACGGTTCCAGGTGCTTCAGATACTCAGACGATTCCCCAGACCGTGTGTACGTAAGGCACCAGAAGTATCCCGGCGCTCTTTTCCCCACAGCGCTCTCCCAGAGCCTTTTCCGTTTTGAAACTTAAGCAAACTGGCAGAGAGAGACGTCCACGTAAACCCCGTGGATGCTGCGCTTCTCACCTCCGTGCGCGGTTGTTAAGGATGAAGATGCCTGCAAAATGGTCCTGCCTGGAAACTCAAATGGCAAAGAAAGACCAGCACTTGCGCCCCGAGCCCTCCAGCTGCCGAGGACCTTGTGTCTTCGCTAGGGACTGTTTTCACTCTAGAAGCGTTCTCTGGCTTTCTGCGGAGGCTTCTGACACCTTAATACTCGACTACAAAATCCTCCCAAGTAGCTGGCATTAGACCCTCAGGAAACACTCTGGAGCCCCCCTATCTATTACCTGAGCAAATAAAAACACTTAGCACAGGTGTGATCTTGAGTCCTCAACCTCTAGCAAACTGCAGAAATGTGGCTTTTTCTGCGAAGGCCACGCTTTCTTTGTAAATGCAGCTGCTGCTTGGTAAAAGGTGTTCTGTTTTCTAGCTCTGGTGGGGGAAGTGAAAAGTAAGGCGCTGTCAGTCATTCCTAGAAGTGGGATTCGGTGTAACAGGCACCTTCTATTAGAGGAGAAACTCAGAAACTCTCACTCCAGGCAGGATGCCAGTCTTTAGACCTGAGACCCAGTTGCTTTTAAAGCCCCGCCAACCCTATAGAAATAGTGAGATCCTTTACTGGGAGTCGAAGGGGTTCCCTTCTGGCCTTCCCTTAACCCTCACCGGTCCCAGGGAGTCGCAGTCCGGCTCTCCAACCCTTTAAAGATTTGTAAGGGCGGACGCCTGGACGGCGGAACTGCGTCTTGGTCCTCTATGGCCCCAGCACCCAGCGCTTTTGTTGTAGGGGCTTTTGTGCAATAAAAGAAAAGTAAGCAACGTGAGGACACTGTTTCCCTGTACCTTCTAATTTATTTTCTTTTTAGAATGGCCAGAGTCCTTCACTTCTTCCCTCACAGTTGCTGGGATAGGGGGTGGGGGCGAAATGGCTTCGGTACGGTCTGGATACAACCAGGTGCTGTGCGTCTGCGGACGGGGGGCGGAGGGGAATCTGGTTCGACGCTGCACTGTACCTGGGAAGGCAGTATACAACCGCCTTCCAGAAAGATTCGCATCCTTTGTGCACAAGTCAATACTCGACGAAAGAAATTCCACGTGTAACTAAGTTCAACACAAAGAGTCTTGAGCACATGCCAATCCTGGCCGCCAGAACCCTGGGCGGTTCTGAGAGACCCCGGTCGTGCGCCCCAGCGCGGGAAGGGAGAGCGCCCAGCTGTGGCACTCGCGACAGCACGCGTCTGACTCCCCTGGTACAAGAACAGTGGCGCGGGCTTCCCCAACCAAGTTCCCGAGCACTAGAGCCCTTAACTTAAGGTTTAGTCGGAAGCCTGGCCCCCTCCCTAGGCGCCCCCTTTAGCCTCCCCAAGTAACCTCCGCGAGCGGACCACACTTACCTACTGCCAGGCAGATGGGGAGCAGCAGCCTGAAGATGAGCCCGCACACCACTTCCGAGGCCATCGCGTCGGTCCGGCGAGTCCAAGAAGAGAGGCGAATTTCGAGGGTCCCTAAGACTGGGGCGCCAGGTCCATGTCCACCTAGGGCCTCGGGCGGCGGGCGGCTCGCAGCCGACCTGGCATCGCCTCGCAGAGGGCCGCCGCGCTGTCCGCCCCGAGGGGCGCGCTCCCCGGGCTGTGGGCCACCCCTCACCGGGCTCTCGCTCGCCCCTTGGCCCGTCTCTCTGCGGCGCCTCGCCGGGCGCTCGGCCTCCCCTAACCAGGCTCTAGGTAGCCCCCTCGCCAAGCGCCCGACCCCCCCACTGTCGGCCCATGAAGTGTGGAATCCCCAACCCGGTGGCAGCAGCCTCTTCAGCGGGTGGCCGGGGCCAGAGTCGTGGACGGGGGCACTCCGGGAGGGTCCCGGGGGGCGGCGCGGCGAGGAAAGGGGGCAGGAAGGGCGTGTTGTCCTTTAGCCCGGCTCCTGGGGCGTCGCTCAGGGCCGGGAGGGGAGTTTTCTTCGCGGAACCCCCACTGGAGGTGAGAGCCAACGTGCCTCTGCTGCCGGGCGCCGGCCCCCTGCCCACGCAGGCTGTGGCGCGCCGCCCTCTGCCCGCACTCTCGGACCTGCCCGAGGTCCCGAGCCGCCCCGCGGCGGCTCCTCGAGCGGCGGCGCAGCTCAGCCTCTGCGCCCCCCAGCTTCGTGCCGGAGAGACCCGGGTGGGAGCGGCCAAGCGCGCAGAACCATCCCCGACTGCACCGGGCTCGAGCTATCGGTCCGGGGGTGGGGCTGCGAGTCCCTCCCTCACTAGGAGGAATCGTGCGAGCTTGGGCAGAAATCGAGACGAAAGCACACAGCCAGTGGGTCCGGCTCCAATTCCCTCCTCCACGGCCTCAACTTAAAAAAATAAATAAATAAAATGAAAACCAAACGCCGTCCGGATGCCAGCTCGCCCCCCGCCCGCCGCGGTGCAGCCTCACCCAGGCGGCGCAGCCCCCGCTCCCGGGCAGGCGCGCACTTCTCCACCTTCAATGAAACTTTCGAAGCCTCACTCGGGGACGGGCGTGCCCCCGGACCAATGGGACTGCGGCTCCGGAGCCGGCGCGCGGGGAGCCCGGCCCTGCGCTGCAGCTCGGGAGGCGGGCGCGGAGCACGGACGCGGCGAGCGCGCCCCCATCCGCGGCGGCGAGCGCGCCCCCATCCGCGGCGCCGGCGCGCAGGGAGAAGCGCGGCCTCTCCCGCCGGCTGGACTTTTAAGCGTTCTGTCACCGGGGCTCGGCGCCTTTCCACCGCTGCTGGCTCCAGCAGACCCTCAGCCCTGCTCTGTCTGGTCATTCTGCAGAACAGAAGCCATACATCCTTGCATCCTGTCCACAGGGAGTGCCCCTGAACTTACCCAAACGCAGAGAATCGTTGGGTGCGCCAGGAAAACTGCACAGGTGTGGCACAAGAGTAGTCAGGGGCTTGAACAACTTTGTGGGACTGTCACTTGTGCCGGGTTCACGCGTACCCACTTGCACTGATTAAGAAAAATAGAACCCGGAATCAATCCAGACCAATGACCCCGTCCATATTTAACCTTGTGAGAAGTTTCAAAGCTGAATGGGCTCTGAGAAATCCCCGGTCTTACCGAGAATAGCTGAATGGGCGTTCAGCTATGTACCCCCTTAGTACATTTTGGAGAACTCTTCTTTTCGCCTCAGATTTGTTTGTTGCTTGTTATAACTCCTGGGAAAAAGTGCCGTTTCCCTTTTCTCCTAATAACCTCCTTTTTTTTTTTCTTGTTCTCTGGGTGAGATCTAGAGAAATCTGGTACCAGCAGGGAGACTCCAGTGTGTCTGGATCCCTCATTTCCCCATTATCCAAGAACTGGGGAGATCTGCTCCGGCTGGAATTCTCAGAAACAGAAGGCAGATAGATGATTTTCTGATCTCTAGGGAGGACCATTCAGAATTGGTTTTTCCCCCAAGAGGACAGAGAGGGAAGAATTTAACTTCATTCAGACCAGCATTCTAGGCTGGATTGGTTGGAGATGATGAAAAATCTACTGATGAAAATTATTCAAACCTTGGTTCTCTGTGTTAACCAGGTCTCCCTTCTTTGAGATACAGTAAACTTGCGTTTTAAGTTCAGATGCCTTCCCAAATTCTCTGAGAATGATAAACTGAACCGTTACTTTTTTTATGAGACTGGAGGTAGCAAAATCTTGTGAAGATACTCCAAAACTTAGACCATTTGTGTGTTCTGGAGCTCTGAAGAAGCCTGGATATCTAAACCCCAAATGTGGTCATGAGCCTAAAAGTAGGGGTGAAGGAGACAATAGGAACTTAAAATTATCAGCAAATCATTGATTACTACCAAGAACTGTTTTGTGTTTTGCAGAATCTGTACCCTTTCTGACCTGCCTAGCATTTGGACGTTCATAGATGGTGTTCTCCCTTTTTCTCCACTCTCTCTCCTTGATACAACTTGTTCTTGGGGCCTAACTAAGAAGTCTCAAAGCCCTCCTGAATTTTGAAAAGTGTTGTGTAACTACATGAATGCTCAGTATTTTCTGAATATTTCCTCACATCCTTTCTAGGCTTTCTATATACCAGCCATATAGATGCCTTCAAAATAACTAATGCGGATGCCTAAGTTAGAAAACACAAGAAACCCAGCAGATAGGTGATCTTACCAAATGTATATCTTGCTTTCTCTGCCACATTGTGTGCCAATATGGCTGTTTGGTTCTTAAAGATACTAAGACCCGGATCCCTCTTCTTAGTCTTACCAGCACATACACCCTAAGGAGTTTTAATTGTCTAGACTACACATATAAAGTGTTCTCCATCTTGGCTGCATGTGACAGTCACCTGGGGAACTTCTAATGGAATCTCAATTCTCAGTCTCCACACCCAGAAATTCTGATATAATCCCCCCACCATCCCCTCCATGCTTGTAGTTTTGTGAAAGCTCTCAAGTGATTCTGAGGTGTGCAGTCTGAGTAGAGAATCACTATCCTCATTTACATAACAGAACTCAGAGACCTGCTACTGGTTTTCAATAGGAGCATCACCAAACTAAATCCACATTTTGAGGGCTACATTTTCACAATGGGGTGACACAGGCATGCATATCAGTAGCCAATGGCATTGTCTTTACAAGAGCTATTTTACCCTAAAATTTACCTAAATTGAGAAGCAGTATCTAATATCTAGACAGTCTTGTTTTTGTTTTTGTTTTTGTTTTAATTTTTTTATTATGTTAATCACCATACATTACATCATTAGTTTTTGATGTAGTGTTCCATGATTCATTGTTTGTGCATAACACCCAGTGCTCCACGAAGAATGTGCCCTCTTTAATACCCATCACCAGGCTAACCCATCCCCCCACCCCCCTCCCCTCTAGAACCCTCAGTATGTTTTTCAGAGTCCATCGTCTCTCATGGTTCCTATCCCCCTCCAACTTACTCCCCTTCATTCTTCCCCTCCTGCTATCTTCTTCTTTTTTTTTCTTAACATATATTGCATTATTTGTTTCAGAGGTACAGATCTGTGATTCAACAGTCTTGCACAATTCACAGCACTCAACATAGCACATACCCTCCCCAATGTCTATCACCCAGCAACCCAATCCCTCCCACCCCCCACCACTCCAGCAACCCTCAGTTTGTTTCCTGAGATTAAGAATTCCTTATAACAGTGAGGTCATATGATACATGTCTTTCTCTGATTGACTTATTTCACTCAGCATAACACCCTCCAGTTCCATCCACGTTGTTGCAAATGGCAAGATCTCATTCCTTTTGATGGCTGCATAATATTCCATTGTGTATATATACCACTTCTTCTTTATCCATTCATCTGTTGATGGACATCTTGACTCTTTCCACAGTTTGGCTATTGTGGACATTGCTGCTATAAACATTGGGGTGCACGTACCCCTTCGGATCCCTACATTTGTATCTTTGGGGTAAATACCCAGTAGTGCAATTGCTGGATCATAGGGTAGCTCTATTTTCAACTGTTGAGGAATGTCCATACTGTTTTCCAGAGTGGCTGCACCAGCTTGCATTCCCACCAACAGTATACGAGGGTTCCCCTTTCTCCACATCCCCGCCAACATCTGTCTTTTCCGGACTTGTTAATTTTAGCCATTCTGACTGGTGTGAGGTGGTATCTCATTGAGGTTTTGATTGGATTTCCCTGATGCCGAGCAATGTTGAGCACTTTTTCATGTGTCTGTTGGCCATTTGGATGTCTTCTTTGGAAAAATGTCTGTTCGTGTCTTCTGCCCATTTCTTGATTGGATTATTTGTTCTTTGGGTGTTGAGTTTGATAAGTTCTTTATAGATTTTGGATACTAGCCCTTTATCTGATATGTCATTTGCAAATATTTTCTCCCATTCTGTCGGTCATCTTTCGGTTTTGTGGACTGTTTGTTTTGCTGTGCAAAAGCATTTTATCTTGATGAAATCCCAATAGTTCATTTTTGCCCTTGCTTCCCTTGCCTTTGACAATGTTTCTAGGAAGAAGTTGCTGTGGCTGAGGTCGAAGAGGTTGCTGCCTGTGTTCTCCTTTAGGATTTTGATGGACTCCTGTCTCACGTTTAGGTCTTTCAACCATTTGGAGTCTATTTTTGTGTGTGGTGTAAGGAAATGGTCCAGTTTCAGTCTTCTGCATGTGGCTGTCCAATGTTCCCAACACCATTTGTTGAAGAGACTGTCTTTTTGCCATTGGACATTCTTTCCTGCTTTGTCAAAGATTAGTTGACCATAGAGTTGAGGGTCCATTTCTGGGCTCTCTATTCTGTTCCATTGATCTATGTGTCTGTTTTTGTGCCAGTACCATACTGTCTTGAAGATGACAGCTTTGTAATAGAGCTGGAAGTCTGGAATTGTGATGCCACCGGCTTTGCTTTTCTTTTTCAATATTCCTCTGGCTATTCGGGGTCTCTTCTGGTTCCATAAAATTTTAGGATTATTTGTTCCATTTCTTTGAAAAAGGTGGATGGTATTTTGATGGGGATTGCATTGAATGTGTAGATTGCTCTAGGTAGCATTGACATCTTCACAATGTTTGTTCTTCCAATCCATGAGCATGGAATGTTTTTCCATTTCTTTGTGTCTTCTTCAATTTCTTTCATGAGTATTTTATAGTTTTCTGAGTAAAGATCCTTGCCTCTTTGGTTAGATTTATTCCTAGGGATCTTATGGTTTTGGGTGCAATTGTAAATGGGATCGACTCCTTGATTTCTCTCTCTTCTGTCTTGTTGTTGGTGTATAGGAATGCCACTGATTTCTGGCACTGATTTTATATCCTGCTACTTTACTGAATTCCTGTATGAGTTCTAGCAGTTTTGGGGTGGAGTCTTTTGGGTTTTCCACATACAGTATCATATCATCTTCAAAGAGTGAGAGTTTGACTTCCTCTTTGCCGATTTGGATGCCTTTGATTTCTTTTTGTTGTCTGATTGCTGTGGCTAGGACTTCTAATACTATGTTGAATAGCAGTGGTGAGAGTGGACATCCCTGCAGCGTTCCGGACCTTAGGGGAAAAGCTCTCAGCTTTTCCCCATGGAGAATGATATTTGCTGTAGGTTTTTCATAGATGGCTTTTATGATATTGAGGTATGTACCCTCTATCCCTATACTCTGAAGAGTTTTGATCAAGAAAGGATGCTGTACTTTGTCAAATGCTTTTTCTGCATCTATTGAGAGGATCATATGATTCTTGTTCTTTCTTTTGTTAATGTATTGTATCACGTTGATTGATTTCCGGATGTTGAACCAGCCTTGCAGCCCAGGAATAAATCCCACTTGGTCATGGTGAATAATCCTTTTAATGTACTGTTGGATCCTATTGGCTAGTATTTTGGTGAGAATTTTTGCATCCATGTTCATCAAGGATATTGGTCTGTAATTCTCCTTTTGATGGGGTCTTTGTCTGGTTTTGAGATCAAGGGAATGGTGGCCTCATAAAATGAGTTGGGAAGTTTTCCTTCCATTTCTATTTTTTGGAACAGTTTCAGGAGAATAGGTATTAATTCTTCTTGAAATGTTTGGTAGAATTCCACTGGGAAGCCATCTGGCCCTGGGCTTTTGTTTTTTGGGAGATTTTTGATGACTGCTTCAATTTCCTTAGTGGTTATAGGTCTGTTCAGGTTTTCTCTTTCTTCCTGGTTCAATTTTGGTAGTTGATACATTTCTAGGAATGCATCCATTTCTTCCAGGTTATCTAATTTGCTGGCATAGAGTTGCTCATAATATGTTCTTATAATTGTATTTCTTTGGTGTTGGTTGTGATCGCTCCTCTTTCATTCATGATTTTGTTGATTTGGGTCATTTTTCTTTTCTTTTTGATAAGTCTGGCCAGGGGTTTATCAATCTTGTTAATTCTTTCAAAGAACCAGCTCCTAGTTTCGTTGATCTGTTCTACTGTTCTTTTGGTTTCTAGTTCATAGATTTCTGCTCTGATCTTTATGATTTCTCTTCTCCTGCTGGGTTTGGGCTTTATCTGCTGTTCTTTCTCCAGCTCCTTTAGGTGTAGGGTTAGGTTGTGTATTTGAGACCTTTCTTGTTTCTTGAGAAAGGCTTGTATTGCTCTATACTTTCCTCTCAGGACTGCCTTTGCTGTATCCCAAAGATTTTGAACAGTGTGTTTTTATTTTCATTGGTTTCCATGAATTTTTTTAATTCTTCTTTAATTTCCTGGTTGACCCATTCATTCTTTAGTAGGATGCTCTTTAGCCTCTATGTATTTGAGTTCTTTCCGACTTTCCTCTTCTGATTAAGTTCTAGTTTCAAAGCATTGTGGTCTGAAAATATGCAGGGAATGATCCCAGTCTTTTGGTACCGGTTGAGACCTGATTTGTGACCTAGGATGTGATCAATTCTGGAGAATGTTCCATGGGCACTAGAGAAGAATGTGTATTCCGTTGCTTTGGGATGGAATGTTCTGAATATGTCTGTGAAGTCCATTTGGTCCAGTGTGTCATTTAAAGTCTTTATTTCCTTGTCGATCTTTTGCTTCAATGATCTGTCCATTTCAGTCAGGGGGGTGTTAAAGTCCCCCACTATTATTGTATTGTTGTCAATGTGTTTCTTTGATTTTGTTATTAGTTAGACAGCCTTGTTTTTAAAGACTTTCCAGCCCACAAGAGTATTGATCCCATTGGTCAGGAGTCTCATGTGGCTAGAGACCTTAATCCTTAATCTGAGCATGAAAACTGGCATGAGGTGGAAAATACTTTGGGGGAGAAAATTAACTACATAGAATACTCATAAACACATTACTTTGATAATTGATGAGTGCCTAAAGCATATGACCCCAAGTTTAGCACAGGTGATGAATTAAGCACCAGTCTGCATCTCTGCATCTACATGGACCATCAATGGCTTCTTTTGATCATTACTGAGAGTTTAGTGCCCTGGCGTCCTTGTCTAAGTTGAAGAAAGTCATAAAACCTGCATAATATGCAGTGGTATATACAGATAGAGACAATTTATAGGGTGCTAAGAAAAGTGCCTGGTGCATAGTAATCATTCAATGAATATTAACTGCCATTATTACCATTATTATTACTACTGTCATTGCTATTGCTGGAAAACAAGGACTGGTCCTGTATTTCTGAGACTGTCACGTTGAAGCACAGTAACCTGCTCCTGTACTCAGAAAGATGCACTGGATCTAAGTAATACGTTTACAAACCATGGCACAGTTGAGTAATAAATAATTTCCTAAGTGTTTTGAGTTTTAGCCATAAAGAATATGGCACTTTGTGCCTTGCTTGAGTTTCGTCTCATCTGTTGAGATTTGATCTTTCCTGAACTTGGTTTAATGCTACGCTTATTGACAAAATCATTCAGAAACACCGTCTTTGTCCCCAGTGCTAATTTTCTCTAGCATGCTCAATATTCAAACAGTGTCCCATATCGTGTCTTGCCCTATGTCATTTATTATTCCCTCAAATGCTTTGTTGGCTTCTTTTGGAAGATCTCAGGGGTGGATATTGTCTCAAACGGTCACTCTGCAAACCAGTATTTCCCAGAGGAACATGAAGTTGTCAACCTGACATTTTCTTCTCCCGGTGACATCTGCCAAAACCCCTCGGCGCCATCTAGCCGATAGAGGATGGGAGGCCTTCCTCCTGCCAGCTAGAGGATGTTTCTAGCATTGGTAACATATGTTCTCCTTACATATGTACTCATACAACATTTTTAGATGTGTCCATTTCTATGTTTTCATTTATAAGTCACAATATTTGTTTAGAAGTTATTTTAGTTAGAAGCCACACAGTTTTGGGCTCCTATACTTGAAAAAACTTGGAAGCAGAATGGAAGCTTTTTTCTTTTTGCAAATATATTCTGTGGTTGCAACTTTTTTAAGTTGTCAATTTCATGTTTACAGCAGACTATTTTCAAGGCCTCTGAATTCCAAAAACCTAGACCACTTTTAATGATTTGTAGGAAACATCACCGTGTTACACCTCTGCTACACAGGTTATCCCCCCAACGGTCTTTCCCAAGTCATCTACAGGGAAAATGCACAAAACTTCTCATGTAGCCAGCAGACTGCTGATTTTGTGTCTTTTGTTCAAGAACCTTGAAAAATCAGCTGACATGAATATGTGTTTTATTTTTCCAGTCAGATTTTAGGCTTTCAGGGCACGGACAAAATTTCATCCACAAAGCAAAATATAAAGCAGGGTATACAGCCAAACATTGTTTCTAAATGAATTGCATTCTATTCATTTGCTATTTGTTTCCATGACACAAACACATGTACAAACACATGTAAGAAAGGGTAAGGAAGATCTCATATGAGAATAATGGAGCATGTAAAATTGTATTTGTTTTTTGTAAGGTTGACACGTAAAGGAAGAGATTATGAATTTGTAGGGAGGGTGCTCAGCCAAAGCTGATGACTTGCCTTGGGCACACGGTGCCCAGATGGCTGACACTAACACATGGAAACCACCATTCATTATTCACAGCCAACACCATGAGCAGATTTTTATCTCAGGGGTTGTCTAGCTGCTTTCTGTGTATTTGCTTCTGAAGTCTTTGAAGAGGTTGCTGGTTTTAACACTATTTGGTCTAAAATGCTTATCAAACTATGGGGAGAATTTTAAAATGGGAACTGAAATTAGGGGGACAATTTAACAGTGAATTACAGTTGTTCGAAGCAAGTTAATATACAAAACAAAAATCACGAGATTTTCTCCTTACCTATAGCTTCCCTGTCTATATCCTAGTGGATATTTATTAGTTAATAAATACACATTTCAGAATGATTTCAATTCCAATTGTGTGTGTTGGAACTCCATCAAGATCTCTTCAATGGTCTTAGAAACAGTAGTATTCTCAGTAAGCCTAAATAATCTTCATTCACTGGTCTTTTATAGAGGTTTCCAATATGGGTATGCACTGAGTGTAAACAAGTTTTGGAACTGGCTCTATCTAGTTATTAACTTTAGCCCGTAAGGAGGACTCATTCAATGACTATTAAGTCCTCTAGGTTGAAGCTTCATTCACTTATTCTCCTGTAGTGCCACCTTTTGGCTAAAAGTATACTGAAAAAAATAGAACTTAGAGTGGAAAGGAAGCAATTAGGCACCATCAACAAAGGTCTCTTGCAGCCAAAGATATGCTGATGGGCTCAGAAATACAGCAGGGAGCAGAACCAAGTCGACCGCTGCCTTCATGAAGGGAGCATGCTATCAAGACAGTAATAAAATAATTATAAATAATCAAGTAAACAACACACATGTGAAGAGCATTAAACGAGTATTAGGCATTATGGGAGAGTATAAATGGTGAACCTAACTCATTCCCAGGGAGTTCAGGGAGGACAGATTCCTCAAGGGGGTCGTGCTTATTGCAGTTTGGAGGGTGACGGATCCTGCAGAGTGTAAGCTGCATGAGGGCAGGGACTTTGGATGTGGACCCTAGCAGACACTGTCTAGATACTTGTTGAATGAATAAAGGAGTTATCTAGGTGAGTCGAGGAGCAATGACAAACACAAGGCAGGAAGAACAGCCAGCCTCCTGGAGGCAGAGAACATGATGTGATGAAGGAATAAGAAGCAGCTCACAGTCAATTTCCATATTTTACCAACGATGGGTCCTCCACAGCTTACACAATGATTTCCAATCCATGTTCTTTCTATGTTCTTTTTAATTCGATTGTAACAGTAATAACCACTTATTAAGCACAAGTGGAATAATGGACACAGCCAGGCATGTTAAAGGAATAAGGATGGTCGCCCCCCAAACCTGGGGAATTTACCAGTCTACGTGGACCTGTCTTTGCGCTGCTCCTCAGCACAGAGTTTCAGTCGGAGACAGTGGTAGGAAGTTTCCAGACTTGGGTCATCATTGCCGCTCTGGCTGAAATGAACATACATAAGTCACTTGACCTTGTTGGATTTTGTACAAGTTTTCCCCACTTTGGAGTTTCTGTGTGTTTAGCTTACCTTCTTCTAAATCTTTATAGAGAGAGAGCATATTTATCTGTGTTCTCTGGGCCTGTGGCCACACTGTAGCCAATGAGATTCTTTAGGCCTGGAATGTATCCGTGCTGTCCACTCACTCTTCAGTCCATGGAAGGCACTGGCGGTTATGAGCAATACTCACCACACTTGCCAAACAAGCAAAGTAGATGTCGTTGGTGGACTTCCTGACTCTGGAAAGTCCAATCCGTTTTCTCCGTGGATCAGCGTGAAACTTTTTCTGCTTGCCCAGCGATGAGAGAAACATCACAGGTTTTTCCAAGATTCTTTCAGGTCCTTCAAACAAGCATTTTGCTTGTTTGTTTTGGGGATGTGAAGAAATGGCCCCTCTTACTAAAATAAATATAAGACACCAGTCTCCTTTCTCCCAAGGCTGAAGCACGATATCCAGGTCAGAACCCCCCCAGCAGAGCAGAGTCTTCATCCCCGCTGCTGTAGAGCTAGACCCAGGGTTCACTTTCCCTCCCTTTCTAATGGGGGAGAAAATGCCTCTTTCTGTATCCTGTTAAAAAGCTGAGAAAAGTAGACACTTTAAAAACAAAGAGTGCTACAAAATTAAAGGTGAGCAAACCATGAATGGTATAAAGTGCCTTTTCCAAAATACAAGTTGTTGATGTTATACATCTCACAACAGTGACAGCATTCAGAGACACCCTAAAATAATTGGCCTCCCCTTCCCCCGCCCCCAGAATGAATCCAGGGCCAGCTACACAGTTTGTAAGTTCCAGTGCAAAATTATTCCAGTGCAAAACATGGGCTCCTTGTTCAAAGAGCAGGAGAAAAGTGCTGCTAAGAGTACCAGAATAGAAAACTCTTCGCTTTCTCCCACAGCATTTCTCTCCAATTGCCATAGCATTTTTAATTTGCCATTTAATGATGTTCTATGTGAAAAAAATTAAAATTATTTAAGCTATTAGCATAGACTTAACCATAAATCTTGTTATCCTGCAATGCCAGTTTTATTCTTTTTTTTTTAAGATTTTATTTATTTGACAGAGAGAGAGAGCACAAGCAGGGGGAGCGGCAGGCAGACGGAGAAACAGACTCCCCGCCAAGCAGGGAGCCTGATGTGGGGCTCAATCCCAGGACCCTGAGATCATGACCTGAGCCAAAGGCAGACTGAGCCACCCAGGTGTCCCTCCTGCAATGCCAGTTTTAAGTGTAAATATAAGAGCATGTACCTCATATGCAGAATCATTGAACTCATATAATTCATATTTTGTAATTGTGCATGCATTTGTAACTTGTGCATGCATTGGTATTTTGTTCTAAGCAAAACTGTTGACATGAAACGAATTCAACTGTTTTTATTTCCCTTCTTGGTACACACATGTGCTACCAGCACGCTGGACTTTGTTTACTGATGAGGAGGAAAAGACTAAGAGGAAAAGAAAAGAAATTTTGGATTGTCTTTTTCTCTGTCCATGTTATTATCACTCAGAGCATTCGTGGTTGGCTAACCCAGGGAAGTCCATAAGTAAGAATAGAGTTCCTTTGTCACTAGTGGTTTTTACAGTGCCATTGCCTTCTTTCTGCCCTCTTGTTCAAACAGAAGGTGTGGATTCTGGGGGCTGTCAGTGCTCCCCCAGCTTCCTCAGTCATAGGTAAGACACCTGCTGTGTACTCCCCTGCATCGCGGGTCCACTGGAATTCTGTGCTCACGGGCATTAGGCAGGTCAAATGTGAACAGAGCAGCAAGGTACGGTATTATTGCATGGATCTCTGCTCACGCCATGCTCCATTGTGCCATGGATGTCACTTGCAAAACATAATTTCAAAGATAAAATTATTAAAAATTGCAAGATAGGGAGAACAGAGCATTCAACCAAGTCCAAAGCCCTTCTTGGGCGGGGGAGAGGTTGTGTGACTTGTCAGGTGGCACGTGAGTGAATCCAGTCCTGGGCAAGTCCTAGGCATCCTTCTCCTGGCCATTCACTCAGCTCCTCCTCTCCAGCTGAGTGTCCACTCATGTTGCTTCACCTGGACACTAGCTCCATTCCCAGAAGACTCCCAGCCACTCATATGATCAAAACCTATCACAGTCCACCTGCTGTCCCTCTTAGGATCCAAATATGTAGTTCCAGGTTCTGGTCTACACAAGCTGCTAAGATAAAAACATAGGTTTCAAGGTTCCCTGCTAGCATGCCTGGACCCCAGGAAATTACTTCTCTTTTTATTTTTCACTCCAAGAACCCCTGAGGCTCCCCATTATCCCTCACCGTACACACCTTCATGAAGCTAGGCTTGCACAAGCCTACACTAAAGGTTTTTAATATTGTTCGACTTTAACCATTCAATAAAAAAGCATATAAAAAGTATTAGCATCATGAAAATATGAAAAGAAAACAACAGACTGAGGGGGATATTCACAATATATATGACAATGAGTTATGATTGCTAGCCATATTGTTTAAATAATTCATGAAATTTACTTAGGAGAAAAATAATACACAGGAAGATACTCATCCTTGCTAAAACTATGATTAGAAAAATTAAAATCAAAGTGCAGTACAGTTTTTCACCCATGAAATACATGATTAACCTCAAAGTGTAGTAAATGATGTTGGCAAAATTATGATGAAAGGCAAACATGTGTTTCTTGTTTAATCCAATGTAAATTTGAAGACTCCTTTCATAAAGGAATGTGGGAAAATGTATCCCACATGAATTCTATAAACTTATCCTGAGAACTAAACAAAATAGGCAAGACCAAACATTGTTTGATGATAGTGAAAAAGCTGGAGATAATACCCGATTATCTAGCAATAAGGAAACAGATTAATAGATCTCACTTATAGGTTATTCATAGAATAGTATTTAAATATTTTAATTATGAAAAAAATCAGTAGCAAGACGTTTCTGATATGTTAAAAAAAACCACAAAATTCTGGCTAAGCTATGATTTCATTATGTGAAAGGAAGTATGCTAAATAACAGAACAAATTAATATAGTTTGATTCAGTCAGCGGTAGATTGCAGTATTTTCCCCTTTTATCTTGGATTGCCATGACATTTTATGGTATTTGTTGGGCAATCACAATATTTTATTGTGATTAAATTCATATACCATTTAATTTTCTCAGTAATTATATGCTGACATTGATTTATGATTTGGCATAAGCAAGCCCAACTAAACACATGAGGTTGCTGGAAAAACAAAATGAGGAAACACACTTGAAAATATTTAATAACATATAAACTATGAAATGTAAACCAGTATGTAATATCATTACCATGATTAACACAATTTTTAGTTAATGCTATATTTTTTAAGCCATCAGCTTTGAGAAGAATTCTCCTAGAAATATGTGTATCAAGCATATTTCTCCCCATGAGTCCTGACTCCATTCATTTCATGCACTGGAAGAGCAAATCATATTAGATCTGACAGCATGGTAGAAACTTAGATGCAAAGAGAGGGGCCTATGGGGCATTTCTTTACCCCATGGAGTGAGCCATATGTTTCTTAAGATAGTTTCTAAAACATGTCAGCATTAGTGACTTCAGGAAGAAGTTCTGATTCAGAATGAGAAAAATAGTACAACTGAGGAACAGAACATGAGCCAGAAATCCAGGAAGTGGATGTGTTGCTGTCTTCATGGCCTCCTTACCAAGGAATAGAACACAAGCCACACAGCCTCTCTGAACTACAGCTTCGGCAGCCAGAAAACCTAAGCAATCATATTAGTAATCCTTATTTCTTAGGGCTCTTACGAAGATCAAATGTACCAGATACTATAAAGCTTTGTATGACTACTACCATTTGGTTTGGAGACTTTATGGAGGGATGGTCTCCATGCTTTCTGGATCACATACACACACACTTATCAGAAAAGGGTTTTGTGCATATGCCCCACCTATGAGTAATTATATGTTTTTAAGTTATAAATTACATATAAAGGTATTGTATGCATTATCTATATCTGATAATAGCTAAATGTATATTGTTATATATATTTATATTTACAGTATGTTAATATGTACGATACTTATATGCATGATATGTATATATTTTCTATAATATTTATACTTATATATGTATATATTATATTTATATTTTATATATGTGGTATTAATATTTAGCATATATATACACATCTCACTATCATTACCTAATAAATCAGGGAACACAACAACTTTAGGACAAGAATCATCATTTATAAGACATAATTCAAACATCTCTTGATAGTGCTGAATGTTTTGTTCAATTCCTATTGGATCTGATGGAATGAAAATTGCTTTGATGGAAACCCTACAGTTGTGGCTTAAACAAACAAGAATAAATTTTTCTCACATGCCCAGAGTCCCAAGATGGGTGGTCCTGGGCTCGTGCAGCTGTGCTGTAACATCTCCAGCATCTGAGGCTGCTTTGCTACTTTCGTCTTGTCGTTGTGGCCACTGATTTTCCTCTTCATGGTGACTCTCATGTGTGTAAGACAGTGTCTCGACCTCTAGTGCCCAGCCTGCTTTCCAGGCTGGAAGAAGACAGTGACAGGGGAGTGAAATATGCACTGGTTAGTGTGTCCAGGTGTGTTTTGAGAAGAAGCACCTCAGGTTAAGAGTCTGTGACTTAATCTTCATTTCTTGCCCCTAAAACGTACCTTTCAAAATAAATAAAATAAAATGTACTTTTCACCTCTTTCCCAACTCATGTGGCACCCGTGTTGCATGGAGGTTTGACTAGTTCAAGGTCTCTTGGTGAGCAAGGGGCAGAGTTAGGACCAGCAGCCAGATGGGCAGATTGGACCAGAGTCCTTTCCACAGCTCTGTGGTGGCTCCGGGACAATGGGCACAATGTACGCCATGGGCAGGCACCAAACACATTTTGGGGGCTACCTGGGATGTGCCTCCACCCTCAGCATCCATGTCCTGGCATTGACCTTGGAGATCCACAAAAACATGCAGATACCGTGGTTCTTGAACACAGGGCTTGAAGGGGACTCAAGAGTTCAGTGAGAATGACAGAATCCGCACCGTGAGTTAAAAGCACTCTGCCTCCCACCCCCCGCCCCAGAGCCCTTACCACAAGAGGAATATACCCACCTCAGCTGCAATTGCTACATAGTGTGATTCAACCTCATTCACTTTCTCCCCGTTTCTCCTCATCATGGAATGAGGGAGGTTAGGGAAACTATTTCTTATCCTTAGAAAAACAAGAGTATGTGAGGAAGGGATTTGAGGTTAAACAGATCAACACTCAAATCCCAGTGTGTGCACTTAGAAGCTATATGACCTATAATGGGTGACTTAAAATTTTGTACTATTGTTTCTGTTAAAACAATGAAGGTGAAGTGTGGCCAGAGAGAGCAGCAAACTCACAACCTGTACAGAAACCAAAGGTCTGGCCACTTGGGTACAGGACTGCTGGAAAGGAAGAAGCAGCTTAATCGTTTTCCCAGAAGCATGAAAGTCAAGCAGAATGTAGTGACTATAATGAGGATACCTTGCGTTTATCTGGTTCCTTTCTCTTAAGAGCTCAGAGTGCTTCTCAGACGTTATCTCATTAATTTGCAAATCAGTCCTGGGAGTTAGGTAGGAATAAAGCCAAACAAAAGTTTCTAGCTTACCACTTTACGAAGAGCCAAAGATTGAAATATCCTCTCTGCAAGTCAATGCACCTTCTGTGCACAGATAAACTATTACATAAAGCATGTACAGGGAAGATCCATCGGCAGATTCTTGCGATCTTTAAAATAATACACATCTTGTAGAAAATAAGGTATTGTAATAAAAGTCTTCTTTCTTGATTTCTTAATAAAAGAAGGGGTTTATGGACTTATGCTCCCAGAAGTGAAATAGGAAGCCAGTGAGATTCAAACCTCCTATGGTATTTAGTATATGTAAATGTGAGCTTTCTCCCTCAGCACATGTCAATGACTTGGAGTACTACTGTCCTTAAAAAAGAATAGAAAGGAAATATTTTCTAGTGACCAAATAAACAGTGTGCAATAGAAAAGGACACTGATCAATACACTGCCAATATTTGGTCCCATTAGCAAGGAAGTTCCTAGAGGGAACATTTCCCCTGACGATTGTTTTTGGCACGAGGATAAGGAGGTAAACATGAAGTCCCTAAGTGCATTGAGTCTGGAAAACAGATATCCAACTGGGGGGAATCGTTCCAGGCAGAGAGCAAAGCACTTGTCAAGAAGGAAGATGAACTCTGGCTGCCTTAGGTCAGGATCTCTAGAAGCCCAGCCTGAGTGGGGGTTTTGGTGCAAGTGACTGCTTGGCAGGGGCGGGGGGTTGTCAGGAGAAGAAGGGTGGGAGAGCAGCTGGGCAGGGGAAGAGAGCCAAATAAGGATGGGGACTCTAACACAGACTGGGGTCAGCCTGGTCACAAGAAGCACTCAGAAAGGCAAATTACATTGCAGAAATGGCCACACTTTACGAAAGGGACTGCTGTTGTACCTCTTCGTCAGTCAGTCACTGGCCATGAGGTGCCCAACGCACGTGGTGGGGTCATAACCTGCAGTTCAAGCAAGGGCAATGCGCTGCAAAGGGGCAGCTGTGACCACGAGCAGTGGGTGCTCAGCGTGCCTGGTGAGGTGGTGAAGGGCAGGTGCTGAGGAGAACTCCTGGGTTGGCTTTAGCGCTGCTCAACAACTAGGCAGCCGAAAACACTTGTGGTCTTTCCCAAAACAGACACTTTGGGGGAGTCATTCTTTCCTCGCCCAACATTTTCCCTTCTCTTCCAATAAACCCATATACAGGCGACCAAGAAACCAACTAGTCAAAATAATAAAGTAGCCAGTCATGTGCAACAAGGTGTTCAGTAAAAGCTATGAAATGCCCTCTATTCTTAAAGCACAGTGGCCGAACAATTCCTCCCTTTCTCTTCACTGCTCTAAATCCCATCCATCCCTTCAGCTCAGGTCATGATCCCAGGGTTCTGGGATCGAGCCCAGCATCAGGCTCCCTGCTCCGCAGGAAGCCTTCTTCTCCCTCTCCCACTCCCCCTGCTTGTGTTCCTTCTCTCGCTGTGTCTCTCTCTGTCAAATAAATAAATAAAATCTTTTAAAAAAATAAATAAATAAATAAATAAATAAATCCCATTCATCAACTTAGGCAACGCTTTTGGGAGCTTTGGGGGGGGTGTTGTTGTTGTTGTTTTTCTTTTTGTTGTTTGTTGTTGTTTGCTGTTTTTGCATTTGCTCTATTTCAGACACTGTCCTTGGCTCTGGGCACACAGTAATAAAAAATGGAGTTCCTGCCCCATGTCCAGTCCAGAGTAGGACCTTTTCAGGAGCCATGGCACAGCCTATGAGGCCCCCACACAAAAAGAGTGTTGGGTCACAAAGCCAGTGTTCTCTCTTCATTGGCTTGGTATGTTACTGAGATTCATGTCAGGTCTTTCCTTGCCCAAGTGGACAGTCGCCAATTAGGTCTGCTTTGCTCTGCAAGATTCAGACAGATGCCAGGGGCTGGGCCATCCTGGTTGTACATGTTGCAGCCAATCCTGTCCCACAAGGTGGCCCAAATGTGGTTTGACAACTCCCCCTTACAGAGTAGTCATGAATCCTGGCCAAGGACAACACATTTTATTTCTAATATACTTTCTATATTAAAAAGGATTAGAAGTGGGCATTGATATTGGCTGAACGCCTTGGATATGCAGCTAAGCAAGTGGTTTTGATTTCACTCCATATGAAAACACCAAGTTCTTTTTCTTTTTAAGGCTCACACATCTGGTTTCTCTCCCCAGAAACTCATCTTCCTTGTCTTCTTGTGAAGGTGTTATTCTCATTCTTTAGTCGTGGCTTCGGACCCCCTCCTGAGAGAATCCTTCCCTATCCCCCCCAGTCTGTAGCTTCCATTCCCTCTTCCCAAATTTTCATTATTCTACTTCTCAGTGGGCTGTTCCTTTTCTTCATAGCAGTTATCACCATCCTAAGCTTTACATGTGTCTGTGTGCGCATTTGTGTCTTTTTGCATCTGTTGTCACACTAGACTGAAAGCCCATGAGGGCTGCAAACATATTTTGTTCAGTGCTCAGATCCAATTCCCAGAAGAGAGCCTGGCACAGAAAACATACCATTTGAGGAGACAGTCTGGTGCAGTGGCTGAGAGCATGGACTCAGGATTCAAATCCTGACCTATCCCTCACTAGCTCTGGGGCCTTCAATCTCTCTAGGCCTCAGTTTCCCTATCAGTAGAGTGAGGATATTGATAACACCCATGTTTCTGTGTTATTGTCATATTTAGATGGACTACTTCATGTAAAGTGCTCAGATAAGTCCCTGGCACATGGTAAGCACTTAACAAATATAAGCCACTTTTGTTTGTAGCTTGGATGAAGAGGTAGGAGGTATAGAGCACTTCAAAATCCTGTGATTCTAATAGCTCTATTTGCACCAAGCAACTGATTTGGAAGAATGAAAACTTTCAGACTCTCCACTGAGTATTTCTCTTGAAGCTTTGACATTCTGTTTTGCTTGCTTTTCAGTTATCCCTTACCATCCTGGTGAGAGATGAGAAAGTGAACGCTCGCTTTCCCTTGGGGCTGCCCCTGCTGACCTGACTGCAGGGAGTGGAGAAGCAGAAGCAGCAAGCCCACAGGGCCCTGGCTAGGCAGGTGCAGCGGCGGCCCTTCCAGCACCACACAGCCTGCTAATCACTAAAGCATGTGAGGGACAAGCTTCTGCATGGCTGAGCACTCTGTGGAAGGGGGCCGTCTCTACCACTCACCATAAAATGTGCGACCTTATGAGAAGACCCCATAAGCACAGATGCAAAAGAAAATGATGACTTGCAAGTGGAAAAAGATTAAGGGAGATGAATTTATCTTTATTATCTACAGAGAAGAAATTACATCCGTGGAGACCCAAAAGAAAACTATTCCTCCCCACAAGACATTTATAATCTAGGAACTCAAACTAGGCTCAAATTAAGCGAATGTCTGCCACAGGAAGAAACAGCAAATGGGAGAATTTGCCCATGCTATAATCATGAATCCTGTTTGCTTTCATGAAGGCTTTCCCATATATAAGTATGAATAGTATTTAGATTCTTTTTTTTCTTCAGTATTTAGATTCTTGATTTGAGAGGTAGTATCTGTGAATTTTAAAAATGGTAGTGAAATTTAAACAAAGTTCCTTTGATGAAGGGCCACTTATTCTAAATTGCTCTGATACATAAGTGTCTGAGATCACATGGCATAGGGTTATTATGAGGCACTGACCCACACTGTGAAGTGGTATAGTGGTATTTGAAAGTGGACTTGCATTAATTGTAAATGCATATTGCAAACTCTAAGGCAACCATTTAAAAATGTAAAAAAAAAAGAAGTATAACTTATTTGCTATCTGTATATATTTCTGGGAGAAAATATTTGCAAAAGACACATCTGATAAAGGACTGTATCCAAAAATATACAGAGAACTTCTAAAACTCAATAATAAGAAAATAAACAACTTGATTTAAAAAAATGGGCCAAAGGCCAACCTCATCAAAGAAAGCACATGAAGAGATACTCCACATCATAAGTCACCAGGGAAATCCAAATTAGAACCATGAGAAACCACTACACACCTATTCAAATGAACAAAATGCAGAACACCAACAACAGCAAATGCTGACAAGGATATGGAACATCAGGAACTCTCATTCATTGCTGATGGGAATACAAAATGATATGGCCACTTTGGAGACGGTTTGGTCATTTCTTACAAAACTAAATATATTCTTACCATATGATCCAGCAATCACATTCTTTGGTATTGATCCAAGAGTCAGCAAATTATGTCCACACAAACACCTGCATATGGATGTTGGTAGTGGCTTATTCACAATAGCCAAAACCTAGAAGCAACCAAGGTGTCCTTTAGTAGGTGAGTGGGTAAATATACTGGGGCACATCCAGACAATGGAATATTATTCAGGGCTAAAAGAAATAAGCCATCAGGCCATGAAAATACATGGAGGAAACTTACATGTATATTACTAGGTGAAAAGAGCCAATCTGAAAAGGCTACGTACTGTATAATTCCAACTATATGACATTCTGGAAAGGACAGAACTATGGAGACTATAAAAAGGCCAGTGGTTGCCAGGGGTAGGGCAGAGTCCAGACTGCTCCAGGAAGAAATAAAGAATTTGACTTGCTGCACATCTAGTAAAAACATATTTTTTAAATTAAAATCTCCAAATCAAGGAAACCTTCGTTCCAGATATTATTGGTAAATTCTATAAAACATTTAAGGAAAAAATACTATCAGTTGTATATATTCACTTTCTAAAAATAGCAGAGGAAGAAACACTTCCCCATTTTATGAGGCCAACGTTGTTCTGACACCAAAATCAAAGATATTACAAGGTAAGAAAATTCCAGATCAATATCCCCAAGGAACATAGACTAAGAATTCTTATGAAAATATTAAATCAAATTCAACAATATGTAAAGAGAATAATGCTTCATAAAAACATAGTGTTTATTGCAGGATTGCAGCAAGGTTTCCAATTTGATAAACTATTAATATAATTCACCACATTAGAATAAATCTAAAAAATACACGTGATTATCTCAATAGATGCAAAAGTCAACCTACAGCTGGGGACAAGCTGCTATGGGACATCAGTTGCATTGCTGACTTATCCCCAGCTGAAGCAAAGGGCCTCGAGGTGACTCATGTCAGGAAAGGTCAAAAAGCAATTTTCTGGAGAAGGGGGCAGTAGTGAGGGAATAACTGGACATTGGGTCTACCAGCCAATAAAGGACATCTTTGGGGAGGGGGGTCCCGCAACACCTTCTGTATAATATATATTCTAAAATATGGTATCTCTTCAATTTGTTTCTTATACCTTCATCAATAGATCAAATGGTTAATATAGCAACAAGTATGTGTGTGTACATATATGTATAGCTTATGTTTTCTATCGTTTGAATTCTTGGATCATATGAACACACACACATACACATAGAGAGAGAGAGAAAGTGGACAAATATCAAATATGAATGTTAGAAAATTTTAGATCTTGGGACGCCTGGGTGGCTCAGTCGTTAAGCATCTCCCTTCAGCTCAGGTTATGATCTCGGAGTCCCAGGATCCAGTCCCAAGTCCTGTGTCGGGCTTCCCTGCTTAATGGGAGAGTCTGCTTCTCCTTCTCCGTCCCCCTATTCCTGCTCTCTCTCCCTCTCTCTTGCTCACTCTCTCAAATAAATAAATGAAATCTTAAAAAAAAAATTTTAGATCTATGTAATGGATGTATAAGCATTTATTGGATTACCTTTTAACTTTTTCCGTGGGTGTAAAAATTTTGAAGTCAATGAAACATAAGTATCCCCTTTAAGTATAAAATAATTCTACAACAATATAAAAAATGATGCTTTGGGGGGGCCTAGCAAGATGGCGGAGGAGTAGGAGACCTGGATTTCATCTGGTCTCAGGAATTCAGCTGAATAGGGATCAAACCATTCTGAACACCTATGAACTCCACAGGAGATCGAGGATAAGAAGAGTAACAACAGTCTGAACAGAAAAGCGACCACTTTCTGGAAGGTAGGACGTGCAGAGAAGTGAATCCGAGGCGATAGTCGGGAGGATAGACGGCGGGGGAGGGGGCCTCCGTAGGCCACTTCTGGCAAGTGATAGAGCCGCGGAGCAAAAAATCGGAACTTTTAGAAGCCAGCTCCACTGAGGGACGTCGCTTCAGTGGCTTAGCGGGGGGTGGAACCCTCGCGGGACAGTATGGTCTCAGGACCCTCGGGGTCACAGAAAGACCGGGGGTGCCTGAGTGTGGCAGAGTTCCCAGGTATCGGAGCAGGGAAGCCGGCTGAGGAGAGGGAGCCGAGGCACGGGCTCTCAGGTCGGGGTGGCCATAAACTGTGATCCGCGGCCCAGTGGGGCTACTGCTCCTCCAGCAGGGACCCAACAAGCGGCAGAGCCGGGGAGACTCCCCTTCCTCCCACCGGGAGGAGCGGCGCGGGAGCACGCCACAGGGATCTGCTGGGTTTGGAGACTCCACACGGGGTCGGGTGCCAGAGACAGAAACGCTCGGTCACAGGCCGGGTGAGCACGGAGTGCGGCCGGAGACCGGGGAGATGGGAGTGACTGCTTTTCTCTGGGGAAACACTGAGGAGCGGGGCCCCGAGTTCTCAGCTCCTCCAGGCGGAGGTTGGGAGGCCACCATTTTCACCCTGGGCCTCCAAAGCTGTACCGAGAGCTTGCAGGGAACAAAAGCTCCTGAGAGCAAACCCGAGCAGCTTGCTTAGCCCGGACACACAAGGGTGGGGCAATTCCGCCTCCGGCAAAGACATTTGGGAACCACGGCAACAGGCCCCTCCCCCAGAAGATCAGCACGAACAGCCAGCAAGCCAAGACCAAGTTTACCAATCAAGGAGAATGGGAGAAGTCCAGCGCTAGGGGAATACTGCACATAGAATTCATGGCTTTTTTACCATAATTCATTAGTTTTTCAAAGAATTTTTTAACTGTTTTTTTTATTTTTCTTTTTCCCTTTTTCAAACAACATCTTATCAATCCCTTTTTTAAAAAAAACGTTTTTTATTTTTCATTTTTAGAGTCATATTTTTATCCCTTCATAGTAGTTACCCTTATTTTTGGCATGTATATATAAGTTGTTCTCTCTTTAAAATTTTGAGATACAATTTCTTCCAACAGATCAAAATATACCCTAAATCACTATGGTATGGCTTTGTTCTAGTCTCCTGCCTGATCACATTCTCTCCCTTTTTTTTTTCTTATTTCTTTTTCTTTTTAAATCTTCTTCTTTCTTTTTAAAAACAACATCTTATCAATTCCTTCTATCAAATCTTTTATAATTTCATCTTTACAGTCATCTGCCATCCCTTCATTGTATGAACCCTTATTTTGGACATATTAAGTCTTTATTCCTTTAAAATATTAACAGGCACTTTCTTCTAACAGACCAAAATATGCCCAAAAGCTAGTGTGTGGCACTGGTCTATGCACTAGCCTGATCATATTTGATCATACTCTGCTTTTTTGTTTTGTTTTGTTCTGTTTTTGTTTCTTTCTTTCTTTTTCTTTTCCTTTTATTTTCCTCTTCCTTCTTTCCCTTTCTTGTCCCCTGGTTTCAGGTCTTTTCTGATTTGTATAGAGTATATTTGCTGGGGACGTTGTTAACCTGTTAGCATTTTGTTCTCTCATTCATCTGTTATCCTCTGGACAAAATGACAAGATGAAAAAAATCACCTCAGCAAAAAGAACAAGAGGTAGTACCGTCTGCCAGGGACCTACTGAATACGGACATTAGTACGATGTCGGACCTAGAGTTCAGAATCATGACTTTAAAGATACTACCTGGGCTTGGAAAAGGTGTGGAAGTTATTAGAGAAACGCTTTCTGGAGAAATAAAAGAACTCAAATCTAACCAAGTCGAAATCAAAAAGGCTATTAATGAGCTGCAATAAACAATGGGGGCACTCACTGCTAGGATAAATGAGGCAGAAGAGAGAATCAGCGATATAGAAGACCAAATGATAGGAAATAAAGAGGCTGAGAAAAAGAGAGAGAAACAACTACAGGATCACGAGGGCAGAATTCGAGAGATAAGCGATACAATAAGACAAAACAACATTAGAATAATTGGGATCCCAGAAGAAGAAGAAAGAGAGAGAGGGGCAGAAGGTATATTGGAGCAAATTATAGCAGAGAACTTCCCTAATGTGAGGAAGGAAACAGGCATCAAAATCCAGGAGGCACAGAGAACCCCTCTCAAAATCAATAAAAATAGGTCAACACCCTGACATCTAATAGTAAAACTGACGAGTCTCAGAGACAAAGAGAAAATCCTGAAAGCAGCTCGGGAGAAGAGATATGTAACCTACAATGGTAGAAACATTAGATTGGCAACAGACCTATCCACAGAGACCTGGCAGGCCAGAAAGGACTGGCATGATATCTTCAGAGCACTAAATGAGAAAAATATGCAGCCAAGAATACTATATCCAGCTAGGCTGTCATTGAAAATAGAAGGAGAGATAAAAAGCTTCCAGGACAAACAAAAACTAAAGGAATTTGCAAACACGAAACCAGCCCTACAAGAAATATTGAAAGAGGTCCTCTAAGCAAAAAGAGAGCCTAAAAGCAGCATAGATCAGAAAGGAGCACAGACAATACACAGTAACAGTCACATTACAGGCAATACAATGGCACTAAATTCATACCTTTCAATAGTTACCCTGAATGTAAATGGGCTCAATGCCCCAATCAAAAGACACAGGCTATCAGATTGGATTAAAAAACAAGACCCATCAATATGCTGTCTGCAAGAGACTCATTTTAGACCCAAAGACACCCCCAGATTGAAAGTGAGGGAGTGGAAAACCATTTACCATGCTAATGGACACCAAAAGAAAGCTGGGGTGGCAATCCTTATATCAGACAAATTAGATTTTAAAACAAAGACTGTAGTAAGAGATGAAGAAGGATACTATATCCTACTTAAAGGGTCTATCCAACAAGAAGATCTAACAATTGTAAATATCTATGCCCCTAACGTGGGAGCAGCCAATTTTATAAGGCGATTAATAACAAAAGCAAAGAAACACATTGACAACAATACAATAATAGTGGAGGACTTTAACACCCCCCTGACTGAAATGGACAGATCAATTAAGCAAAAGGTCAACAAGGAAATAAAGACTTTAAATGACACACTGGACCAAATGGACTTTACAGACATATTCAGAACATTCCATCCCAAAGCAATGGAATACACATTCTTCTCTAGTGCCCATGGAACATTCTCCAGAATAGATCACATCCTAGGTCACAAATCAGGTCTCAACTGGTACCAAAAGATTGGGATCATTCCCTGCATATTTTCAGACCACAATGCTTTGAAACTAGAACTCAATCAGAAGAGGAAAGTCGGAAGGAACTCAAATACATGGAGGCTAAAGAGCATCCTACTAAAGAATGAATGGGTCAACCAGGAAATGAAAGAAGAATTAAAAAAATTCATGGAAACCAATGAAAATGAAAACACAACTGTTCAAAATCTCTGGGATACAGCAAAGGCAGTCCTGAGAGGAAAGTATAGCAATACAAGCCTTTCTCAAGAAACAAGAAAGGTCTCAAATACACAACCTAACCCTACACCTAAAGGAGCTGGAGAAAGAACAGCAAATAAAGCCTAAACCCAGCAGGAGAAGAGAAATAATAAAGATCAGAGCAGAAAGCAATGAAATAGAAACCAAAAGAACAGTAGAACAGATCAACGAAACTAGGAGCTGATTCTTGAAAGAATTAACGAGATTGATAAACCCCTGGCCAGACTTATCAAAAAGAAAAGAGAAATGACCCAAATCAACAAAATCATGAATGAAAGAAATACAAACAATTATAAGAACATATTATGAGCAACTCTATGCCAGCAAATTAGGTAACCTGGAAGAAATGGGTGCATTCCTAGAGATGTATCAGCTACCAAAATTGAACCAGGAAGAAAGAGAAAACCTGAACAGACCTATAACCACTAAGGAAATTGAAGCAGTCATCAAACATCTCCCAAAAAACAAAAGCCCAGATGGCTTCCCAGGGGATTCTATCAGATATTTCAAGAAGAATTAAACCTATTCTCCTGAAACTGTTCCAAAAAATAGAAATGGAAGGAAAACTTCCCAACTCGTTTTATGAGGCCACCATTCCCTTGATCCTAAAACCAGACAAAGACCCCATCAAAAAGGAGAATTACAGACCAATATCCTTGATGAACATGGATGCAAAAATTCTCACCAAAATACTAGCCAATAGGATCCAACAGTACATTAAAAGGATTATTCACCATGACCAAGTGGGATTTATTCCTGGGCTGCAAGGCTGGTTCAACATCCGCAAATCCATTAACAGGATACAATACATTAACAAAAGAAAGAACAAGAATCATATGATCCTCTCAATAGATGCAGAAAAAGCATTTGACAAAGTACAGCATCCTTTCTTGATCAAAACTCTTCAAAGTATAGGGATAGAGGGTACATACCTCAATATCATAAAAGCCATCTGTGAAAAACCTACAGCAAATATCATTCTCAATGGGGAAAAGCTGAGAGCTTTTCCCCTAAAGTCAGGAACGCCGCAGGGATGTCCACTCTCACCACTGCTATTCAACATAGTATTAGAAGTCCTAGCCACAGCAATCAGACAACAAAAAGAAATCAAAGGCATCCAAATCGGCAAAAAGGAAGTCAAACTCTCACTCTTTGCAGATATGATACTGTATGTGGCAAACCCAAAAGACTCCACCTCAAAACTGCTAGAACTCATACAGGAATTCAGTAAAGTAGCAGGATATAAAATCAATGCACAGAAATCAGTGGCATTCCTATACACCAACAACAAGACAGAAGAGAGAGAAATCAAGGAGTCGATCCCATTTACAATTGCACCCAAAACCATAAGATCCCTAGGAATAAATCTAACCAAAGAGGCAAAGGATCTTTACTCAGAAAACTATAAAATACTCATGAAAGAAATTGAAGAAGACACAAAGAAATGGAAAAACGTTCCATGCTCATGGATTGGAAGAACAAACATTGTGAAGATGTCAGTGCTACCTAGAGCAATCTACACATTCAATGCAATCCCCATCAAAATACCATCCACCTTTTTCAAAGAAATGGAACACAGAATCCTAAAATTTTTATGGAACCAGAAGAGACCCCGAATAGCCAGAGGAATATTGAAAAAGAAAAGCAAAGCCGGTGGCATCACAATTCCAGACTTCCAGCTCTATTACAAAGCTGTCATCTTCAAGACAGTATGGTACTGGCACAAAACAGACACATAGATCAATGGAACAGAATAGAGAGCCCAGAAATGGACCCTCAACTCTATGTCAACTCATCTTTGACAAAGCAGGAAAGAATGTCCAATGGAAAAAAGACAGTCTCTTCAACAAATGGTGTTGGGAAAATTGGAGAGCCACATGCAGAAGAATGAAACTGGACCATTTCCTTACACCACACACAAAAACAGACTCCAAATGGTTGAAAGACCTAACGGGAGACAGGAATCCATCAAAATCCTAAAGGAGAACACAGGCAGCAACCTCTTTGACCTCAGCCACAGCAACTTCTTCCTAGAAACATCGCCAAAGGCAAGGGAAGCAAGGGCAAAAAAGAACTATTGGGATTTCATCAAGACAAAAAGCTTTTGCACAGCAAAAGAAAGAGTCCACAAAACCAAAAGACAACCAACAGAATGGGAGAAAATATTTGCAAATGACATATCAGATAAAGGGCTGGTATCCAAAATCTATAAAGAACTTATCAAACTCAACACCCAAGGAACAAATAATCCAATCAAGAAATGGGCAGAAGACACGAACAGACATTTTTCCAAAGAAGACATCCAAATGGCCAGCAGACACATGAAAAAGTGCTCAACATCACTCGGCATCAGGGAAATCCAAATCAAAACCTCCGTGAGATACCACCTCACACCCGTCAGAATGGCTAAAATTAACAAGTCAGGAAACGACAGATGTTGGCGGGGATGTGGAGAAAGGGGAACCCTCCTACACTGTTGGTGGGAATGCAAGCTGGTGCAACCACTCTGGGAAACAGTGTGGAGGTTCCTCAAACAGTTGAAAATAGAGCTACCATACGATCCAGCGATTGCACTACTGGGTATTTACCCCAAAAATACAAATGTAGGGATCCGAAGGGGTACGTGCACCCCAATGTTTATAGCAGCAATGTCCACAATAGCCAAACTGTGGAAAGAGCCAAGATGTCCATCGACAGATGAATGGATAAAGAAGATGAGGTATATATACACAATGGAATATTATGCAACCATCAAAAGGAATGAGATCTTGCCATTTGCAATGACGTGGATGGAACTGGAGGGTGTTATGCTGAGTGAAATAAGTCAATCAGAGAAAGACATGTATCATATGACCTCACTGCTATGAGGAATTCTTAATCTCAGGAAACAAACTGAGGGTTGCTGGAGTGGTGGGGGGTGGGAGGGATTGGGTGGCTGGGTGATAGACATTGGGGAGGGTATGTGCTATGATGAGCACTGTGAATTGTACAAGACTGATTAATCACGGATCTGTACTTCTGAAACAAATAATGCAATATATGTTAAGAAAAAAAAAGAAGAAGATAGCAGGAGGGGAAGAATGAAGGGGAGTAAGTCGGAGGGGGAGACCAACCATGAGAGACGATGGACTCTGAAAAACAAACTGAGGGTTCTAGAGGGCAGGGGGGGTGGGGGGATGGGTTAGCCTGGTGATGGGTATTAAAGAGGGCACATATTGCATGGAGCACTGGGTGTTATACGCAAACAATGAATCATGGAACACTACATCAAGAACTAATGATGTAATGTATGGTGATTAACATAACAATAAAATATTATTTAAAAAATGATGCTTTTTCCTCAAACACATGGAAGGTGCTCTGTAAAGCTTTGCTGACTTTAGGAGGCTTGCTTTCAATTTAGTTGTGTGCAAATAACAAATTGCTTATACGATTAGATTTTCTGAGAAAAATACGTCCCAGAAATATTCAGACCTTATAAAACTGTGAAAGCGAAATGCCTTTTAATTTGCAAATAGTTTATGTCTTTTCATATACACATATTTTTAAATGATTTTAGCCTGTAAGGTTTTTCATATGTCTCATATATAATTAAAGAAAAGCTTCTTCTTACTTGCAAAACTTTAAAAAGTTAAAAAATGTAAAATTATTTGAAGAGGTTTTATGAAGTTTACGAGAAATATGCAGCAGTTTTGTGACTGCATAGCTTGGCACGCACCTAGTATTTTGGTTTGGTAATTACAGAGCTATGGTATTTAACATCATATTTTTACAGTTTTGTCACTGTATTATGCTATTCTGCAGCCAGGAGGAAAAATAGCAAACCATTTTTCATCTGATTTCCCCCCCCAAAAAAGAGAAACACCACCATGACAATGAAGCCAGGGTATTAAGTTAACAAAAACCTGCAAATTCAAAAAAGGAGTTCTTCCTAACTTTGAAGAATCCTGGCTAGAACAGATTCACCTAATTCTCCACCACACTTTTTCTCGTCTCATTTTCTGTCTCTTCTGAAGCATCTTCGGAAACAGGGACAGGGCAGGCAAAAGTGACTCTGCAGGTGCCATGAAAAACAAAGGCACAGAAGGCTGGATTTCTGGGAGAGCCAAGACACACAGAGCTCAGGAGACACAGATCAGCAAAGCACCAGGTCATTTGCCACCGCAGCCCTGGCCGCGGGGACCACTTCTACTTTTCATCCAGAGAGAATCCCATGTTCCTCTCTCTTACCTCCTGCTTCTCTATTTCTTTCTCTTTTCTCCCTCCCATTCCTTCCTTCCTTTGCTGCCCAATGCCACGTTCAGTTCAATAAGCAGCCAGTCTGAGCCTGCAGCAGCCTCGTGTGCCCTCTATTACATCACTGATTCTAGAAGGTTACGCCCATCCCTTCTCTGGTCCTCCTTCCACTCCTGAAGGCCCCAGACACACTCAGAAGTTACCATGAACGAGCAGCCTAAGAAGGAGAGGGGTAAAGAAATCTTTGACACAGAGATGCAGCGAACAGTTCCCTCCGAGTGCCCTATATTCTGTGTTTCTACACTCAATGTAGTCAAAATATAAAAGTCAATCTTTGATATAGTAACCCTATCTTCAAATATTATTTTACAAGAAAAGTCATAAGTAAGTTGATTGACTAGGTTTATAGAAAGGATTGAAGTTATTTGCAAAGTAAAGGAAACCCCATTGTCACTATCATTACTCTTCTTGCTTTTAAAATCACAGTTTATCAAATGCAAAGCAGACATTGCACTATATTCATGTTAGCAACAGGAAAGAGGCACAGGGCTCCAGAACCACCCCCAAGTTCCAGTTGTGTACAGCTTCAAACATCTTTAAGTGCAACTGTTGGAATAGACTCTTTTCATAATATCTTACACCTGTAATAGCGCCTTATGATTTGTAACCTCAGCCCCAGACACATCTTGGCAAGCCCTCCCTAATCCAGGATAGTTAATATTAAGTGTCTCTTGGAATGATTGTACTTTTCAGGCTATGCCACTTGGTAAATTCCATGATGCTTTGGCGGAGTCTATCCATCTCCTCCCTCCGCAAGTCTCTCAGGATTGCCAACTGAAGCGATTCCATGTGACTCAGACCATCCCTGGTCCCACATCTCCTGCAAAAACCATCAGAAGTCAGTGCAGAGTTGAGTAAAGCTCAAAAGAACCATCAGGTGATAATGCATTTTCCTTGGAACAACAGTCCTGAAATAACCTCTTCAATGGCCAGAGCAGGCAATACCCCTTGGAAGCATCACACAGACATTACAGCTTGAAAAATAAAAACTGGACTTGCCCCAAGAAAGAACTAAAAAGGCACCAATTAGCGATACCACAAAGCCACAAACAAACCTGCCCCCTTCATCCTGTCCTGCTCTTTTAATTAAAAACATCAGTAATATGTGTAGTGTTCAGAAACATTCACTGAGCACCTACTGCCGCAGCCTCTACTTCTCCTCTCCTTGCCTGGCAATTAGTTACACCTGCCCCCCTCCAACCCCGGCCACCATGAGCTTCGTTATGTAACTTTTCACACACAACTGTAACTCCTTCTTTACTTGCTGTGCCCCCTCCCCCCCGAACTCCTCAATCCTAAACTCTTTGATGTGCCTTATTCAGAGTTGTATCCTCCAAACATATTTGGGTGCTCAGCACATAGTAGGCACTCAGTGATTAGCTGTTGAGTGAATGAATCATCAATGGAGGACTTGTCAAGCACTGCTGGAATCTGAACATAAAAAAAATCTTTTCTGAGACCTTACTGTGCTATAGGCAATGTGTTTAAAAAGTATGTTACATTGTTTCATTCAGTCTTAACAAAGCTCTGCAAAACAAGTGCCATGATACCTGGATTACAGAGGAGGCCATTCAGAGGGAAGAGGTCAGACAATGTGTGTGTGGTCAACAGCAGAATCAGGATTTGACCCCCAATCTCTCTGGTACCATAGATGTCCCTCATCCTCCACGGAGCCGACAATTTCTAGAGAGAAGGCTTATGTGACCGCAGGCTAAGCGTCCTAATTACTCTTCACTTAGATTTCTGTGAGGCTACAGGGGAGCTCATTGCTGATGGGATGTGGAGGGAGAGAGAGAAGGGTAAGAAAGGGTTAAGCTGACCTGTGAAGGACAAAGAGAGTGGGGAATCTGCAGAAAGTTCCTAACCAGGAAGGACATAAAAGAGCATGCTTGGGAAGCAAAGTAGTGGGTCACAGTAGACCAGCTGTCCTCAGGGAAACCCTCCTGAGTCACTAGACAAAGCCAGACTCTTCTCTGGCTGGTAGAGGAGCCGATGGGGTCACAGAGAGGCCTGACTGACTCCCATTTGTGGGGCAGAAAAAATGTTCTTAGCAACAACGTCTTTGTCTAGTGACTCAGGAGGGTTTCCCTGAGGACAGCTGGTCTACTGGAGTGGGGTAGATCCTGGGGAGAGGATAAGGGCTAGTTTCTAGTTAAAACTAGCAAGAAAGATAAATGAATATGGGGGGTGAAGGGCAGAGAAGAATTTAAAAGGAACTCCATCTCAGAGAGTTGGGTGAAAAAGTGGAGAGGTTGTCTGTAGAGGATCCAAAAAGTTTGATGAGTAAATAAAGTAGCGGAAGTGGTCTGATACATTTTTTGAAGGATTTGCTTGCATATAGTTTTCACTCAGCAATTCTTCTCATGAAGATATTGGTCGAAGGTTCCAGGCCTGAAGGACATTGCCCGGCCCAGATCACTCATTACTATAGAAAATCCTTGATGAAATTAGAGCGCCCACAGTTCTGGCTTCCTGGTCCTCTGACTGTGTCATCCCTTGTCATTACACTATAGTTCCCTTGGGGCTGAATTACCCAGGAGAAGTCATCAGAGAACCTGAGTAGCAAGACACAGCAATTTCTCCAGGTGTAGAGCACACAGCGTGCAGATCTCGGTTCAGCGAGGCTCCCCACACCCCGCTAGGGACCTTGTCCACAATGGCAGGTTGGTGGCTAAACAAGTCTTGATGGTGAGGTTCCAAATGTAAGGGACAATAGGATGCTTACCTGGGATTTTGGAATGTGAGAAAGAGACAAGCTCTGGTTAAACTCACCCTCAGCAGAGGGAAGAAAAATACAAACTTGGTTCAATGTAGCCTTTTCCATGCATCCTGTACCTGGTCCCCCCCTTTTTTTTTTAAAGATTTTATTTATTTATTAATGAGAGACAGAGAGAGAGGCAGAGGGAGAAGCAGGCTCCCAAGGAGCAGGGAGCCCGATGTGGGACTCGATCCCAGGATCCTGGGATCATGACCTGAGCTGAAGGCAGACGCTCAACCATCTGAGCCACTCAGGTGCCCCCCTGGTCCCCTTTTATAACCAACTCGCTGTCACTGCCTGTGGGTCTGCTCTGGCCCATGAGGGATGTGCAGGAAAGCCTGCTTGTCTCCTGGAAACCCAGGGTGCTTTGCAAGCACCATTTGGAGCTCGCTTCTGGAATGAGCAACAGCACAGGTACCTACAGTTAGGTACCAGCTAAGTTTGGAGATGTGGCTTTGGAGTCAAGCCAACTGATGTGGAGGTGGGAACATCTCTGGCATTGCCCTTTGGGGCCTTACTGATGGTGGGTAGGTAGGGATAGCAGGTACTTTTGCAAATTCAAAAAAGATACTCTCCTATTGTAGGAAATTGGCCATTCTGACTTTTTTTTCATTTGAAAACTCATTCCTCTCCTTCTAGCCTAGAGAGAGGGCGGGGGCGGGACAGATAGAGAGACAGAGAGAGAAAGAGAAGCTAAGAGACAGACAGAGACACACACACAGAGCCACTATAGGAACCACAAAGTCAGGAGATAACCCCAGGCTTTGTGAACAAAAAAGTCAGGAAGGAATTTAGAAGGATTAAGAAGGGATTTCTGGCTTAGCCTTATAAAACAGGCAACAAAACCCAATGCTTGAACCCAGGCTGGTAACTCAACAGGATGCAAAACTGAGCGGGAACCATGATCTATGGACATGTCAAACTCGCGGCAGTCTTGCGTTTGTTTGGGGCACAGCACCTTCAGAGGTGCCTAAGTCATTGCTACCAAATGCTGGGAAGGGGGGAGGTGGGGGAGGGTTCTCAGATCCCTCCATGTGTGCACACACCTTCTTTGCATATTTACTTTTAATTTGTTATTTATTTTTTTAAAGATTTTATTTATTTATTTGAGAGAGAGAGCATGAGTGAGGTGGAGGGGCAGAGGGAGAAGCATACTCCCCGCTGAGTGGGGAGCCTGATGCGGGACTTGATCCCAGGACCCTGGGATCATGGCCTGAGTCGAAGGCAGATGCTTAACCGACTGAGCCACCCAGGTGCCCCAATATTTTAAAACTGAGATATAATTGACATGTAACATTATATTAGTTTCAAGTGTACAACATAACAATTTGGTGTATGTATACACTGAGAAATTATCACCACAGTGAGTCTACTTAACATCTGTCATCATACAAAGTTACAATGTTTTTTTTCTTGCTATGAGAACTTCTAGGATTTATTTACTCTCTTGGCTACTTTCAAGTATGCAGTAAGGTATTATTGACTACAGTCACCCTGCTCTAGAGTACATCCCTGTGACTTATTTATTTCATAACTGGAAAGTTTGTTCCTTCTTGACCCTCTTTACCCATTTCTCCCACTCCCGAAACCCCCTTCCCCAGACATCTCCCTTCTGTTCTCTGTATCCATGAGTTTTGTTGTTTGTTCATTCGGCTTTTTTTTGTTTTGTTTTGTTTTTTTAGATCCACATATAAGAGAGGTCTTGCAGCTGTGTCTTTCTCTGCCTGACTTATTTCACATAGCTAATTCCCTCTAGATCTATCCATGTTTTCACAAACGGCAAGATTTCATTCTTTTTATGGCTCAGTAATATTCCATTGTGTTCTTTATCTATTCGACTATCTATGCATCTTTATTCGTCTATCAATGGACACTTGTAAATCAATTGACTATTGTAAATCATGCTGCAATGAACATAGATGGCAGGTGTCCGTTCAAATTAGTGTTTTCATTTTCTTTGGATAAACACCCAGAAGTGGAATTGCTGTCATATGGTAGTTCTATTTTTAATTTTTTGAGGAACCATCATCATACTGTTTTCCACAGTGACTGTACCAATTTACATTCCCACCAACAGTGCACAGTAGTACCCTTTCCTCCATCCATACCAACACTTTATATTTCTTGTCCTTTAGATAATTCAGAGCCATTCTAACAGGTGTAGTCATATCTCATTGTGGTTTTGATTTGCATTTCCTTGATGATTAGTGATATTAAGCATCTTTTCATGTATCTGTTGGCCATCTGTATGGCTTCTTTGGAAAATTGTCTATTAAGTTCCTCCGCCCACTTTTTAATCCAGCTGGTTGTTTTTTTTTGTTTTGTTTTGTTTTTTGGTTTTTGCTACTCAATTATATGAGTTATTTAAATGTCTTAGGTATTAACCCCTATCAGATATATGATTTGCAAGTATATTCTCCCACTCAGTAGGTTGCCTTTTAATTTTGGTGATGGTTTCCTTTGTTTTGTGAAAGTTTTTAGTTTGATATAGTCCTATTTATTTATTTTTGCTTTTGGAATCAAATCCAAAAAATCATCACCAAGACCAATGTCAAGGAGCTTACTGCCTATGTTTTCTTCTAAAATTTTTTATGGATTCAGGTATTGCATTTAAGTCTTTAATCCATTTGGGGTTAATTTTTTTGTGTGCCATAAGATGTAGTCTAGTCATTCTTTGGCATGTAACTGTCCAGTTTCCCAGACTGTTTACTGAAGAGACTGTCTTGCCCTATTGTACATTCTTGCTGCCTCTGTTATGATTAATTGACCATATAAGTGAGGACTTATTTCTGGGCTCTCTATTCTATTCCAGTGATCTCTGTGTCTGTTTTTATGACAACACCATACTGTTTTGATTATCATAGCTTTGTTTGAAATCAAGGAGCATGATGCCTCTGGCTTTGTTTTCCTTTCTCAGTGTTGTTCTTTCTCTTCAAGGTCTTTTCTGGTTCCATACAAATTTTAAAATTGTTTGTTCTATTTCTGTGAAAAATGTCACTGGAATTTTGATAAGGATTGTATTGAATCTGTAGATTGCTTTGGGCAGTATGGACATTTTAATGATATTTTCTAATCCATGAACAGGGAATATCTTTTCATCCGTGTCTTCAATTTCATCAGTGCCTTATAGTTTTCAGTGTATAGGTCTTTCACCTCCTTGGTTAAATTTATTCCTAGGTATTTTTTTTTTTGATGCAATTGTAAGTGGGATGGTTTTCTTCTCTTTCTGATAGTTTGTTGTTAGTATATAGAAATATAACAGATTTTTTATATTGATTTATTATCCTGCAGCTTTACTGAATTCATTTATTGGTTCTAGCAGTTTTGAGGTCGGAGTCTTTAGGGTTTTTTATATATAGTCTCATGTCATCCACAAATAGTGACAGTTTTACTTCTTCCTTTTCAATTTGGATGCCTTTTCCTTTTCTTGTCCAATTGTTCTGACTTCTAATACTATGTTGAATAAAAGTGGAGTGAGTGGACATCCTTGTCTTGTTCCTGATCTTAGAGGTCAATCTTTCAGTTTTTTATTGTTGAGTATGTTGTTAGCTGTGGGTTTGTCATAAATCGCCTTTATTATGTTGAGTTACATTCCCTGTATACCTATATACATTCCCTGTATACTATCACGTTGATGTTGAACCATTCTTGCATTCCTGGAATAAACCCACTTGATCATGTTGTGTGATCCTTTGAAAGTATTTTTGAATTTGGTTTTGTTAAGCAATTTTGCATCTATGTTCATCAGGGATATTGGCCTATAACTTTCTTTCTTTGCGTGTGTGGTGTCTTTGTCTGGTTTTGGTATCAGCGTATTGCTGGCCTCATAAAATGAGTTTGGAAGTAGCCTCTCCTCTTTGCTGTTTTGGAAGAATTTGAGAAGGACAGGTATCATACCTTTCTTGAATATTTGGTAGAATTTGCCAGTGAAGTGTTCTGATCCTGGGCTTTTTTGTTGAGAGGTTTTTTGATTCTGATTCAATTTCCTTACTGTAATTGGTCTATTCAGATTTACTATTTCTTCCTAATTTAGTTTTAGAAGATTGTTTATTTCTCGGAATTTATTAAATTCTTCTAGGTTGTCCAGCTTGTTGGCATATAATTATTCATATTCACGATCATTTGTACTTTTGTGGCATCTGTTACAATTTCTCTTTCATTTTGTGTTTTATTTATTTGAGCCTCCTTTTTTTCCCATTAAATCTAGCTCAAAGTTTGTCAATTTTGTTCATATTTTCAAAGAACCAGCTCTTAGTTTCATTGATCTTTTCTAATGTCTTTTTAGTCTCTATTTTATTTCCATTCTAATCTTTGTTATTTCCTTCTTTCTACTAACATTAGGCTTCATTTGTTTTTGTTTTTCTAGGTCCTTTAGATGTAAAGTTAGATTGCTTATTTGAGATTTTTCTTATTTCTGAGGTAGACCTGTATCTCAATGAACTTCCCTCTTAGTACTCCTTTTTCTGCATCCCATAGATTTTGATATGTTGTATTTTCACTTTCATCTGTCTCAAGGCATCTTTAATTTCCTCATTGATTTCTTAATTGATCCACTGGTTGTTCAGTAGCATGTTGTTTAATCTTCACATATTTGTGATTTTTTTCAGTTGTTTTTTTTTTTGTAATTGATTTCTAGACTCATATTATTGTGATCAGAGAAGATGTTTGATATGATTTCAATTGTCTTAAATTTATTGAGACCTGTTTTGTGGTCTAACATATGATCTATCCTGGAGACTGTTCCTTGTGCAATTGAGAAGAATTCCACTGTTTTCAGATGGAATGTACTCTATATGTCTATTAAGTTTATCTAGTCTAATGTATCATTTAAGGCTGATGCTTCCTTATTAATTTTCTGTCTGGATAATCTACCCATTGATGTAAGTGGGATATTAAAGTCCCTTATTATTTTTATATTGCTGTCAATTTCCCACTTTAGGTCTGTTAATATTTGCTTTATATATTTAGGTCCTCCTATATTGGGTTCATAAACATTTACAAATGTTATATTGTCTTGTTGGACTGACCCTTTTAGTATTATATAATGCCCTTTGTTGTCTTTTACCATTGTCTTTGATTTAAAATCTATTTTGTCTAAGTATAGCTACTCCAGCTTTCTTTTGGTTTCCCTTTTCATGGAATAGCTCTCTCCATCCTTTCATTTTCAATCTGTGTGTGTGTCCTTATATCTAAAGTGAGTCTTTTGTAGGCAGCATATAGATGGGTGCACAGACCTTCTTTGTTGAGCAGAGTTAATAGCAGTCGACCCTTAAGCTCTCATTTCTCCTAGAGTATTTTAAATTTGACTCAGAAAAGAAAGATCAAATGTTTAAAAGATTATTTTGGGCTCATTTTTCATCCAGATTTATTCAGTTTTAGAAAAACAAACTTATTTTCAAGGAACACAGTCTTTGTCAATCATTGAAGAATCTGTATCAAAGTACAGAAGTAATTTAACAGGGATACTGCTACACTTATATGTATTCATAATATACGCTTTGCTTTAAAAGAGCAGTAAGATGGCACTTTTATAAATCTGAAACTGTCATCAGAACAATATACCCATTCGTTTTACTAAATATAATAAATTACAACAGTAGAACCATACTTCTTGAGAATAATCTATCTCAAACATCTAAGAGAAGAATGCAAATTAGCAAAATGATGTGTGTTCCTAAAGTTTAATTATATTTCAGTTAATTTTGCTTTAAATCCAGAACAGGAAGAGGAGGGTTACAATTGTAACAACAAATAAGCCAATTCATTCAGGATAATTTAACCCATTGTCCAACTAAATCCCGGTACTTCAATATCTAGCCACCATTTAAAACCACATTTCTGAAGCAAACAAAGAAACAAACACCATATTTCTGTAGCAAATAACTTCAGGTTCCAATGTAGGATACTAGGGAAAAAAACAACGCCCACACCTCCTCAGTTCATCGCCTAGGAACTGAGAGCCTGGGTGTGAAATCTGGGCGAGGTGCTGAGCTCCCTCAACTGGTGACTCCCGTCACCCTGTGCAGGCTCCAGCCAGGAAGAGAAGTGCTTATTATAGAGCTAGGAGCTGGGGAGGTGCTAAGAAGCAGAGACATTTTCCTTCTGTTTCACTTCATTCTCCTCCTGGCAGAGCCTGATAAATATTTAGTTGAAAGATTGATTCATAAACGAGAAGTGGATGTGCTTTCCCCTCAATGCACAAAAGAAGTAATTAATTATTTGTAATTATTTTTCTAATGCCTCCTTTTCCCACTAGATTTCCAGCTCCAGGATGTCAGGTCCCTATGTGTCTCATCCTTTGCTGGCCATCAGCATGGACCCTTGCCCATACTAGAATACATTTGTATTCATAAAACAAATGGAAAAAAAATGAGTGAATCAATGGATATTACTGATGACAATGGAGGCTCAGGAGGGATTTGTTGATTGTTATATATTTTATTCTGGCATTAAAAAAATCACCCACAGGGTCTATTGTCATATTGTATGTCAAGAACGAGAGAATTTACAAAAGCTTGGAGTGCTCCATAAATAAGATTCCCATATAGATCTCAAGGGACCCCCAAAGCAGCTCTCTGCATAACACTGGATGATACCAGGAGGACTGGAGATTCAAACATACCTAAGATCCCAAATATCAGGAAACCTTTCAATCCCAGGAATATCTACTCTATATCAGACCACAGTGATTTGCAGGTACTCCCTCCCTCCACCCACCTCAGCGATAACCTTGAAAGTGATCCTGTAAGGAACATTGCAGTTCTTGGAAGTCAGAACCTAGCAGAGGACTTTGTGTATATTGTTTACCAAATCTCAACTTTCTGTTGATGTAGACAATTTCAAAGTTGGACTTTGATCCAACTTGTTACACTAACTCATGAATTCTTACATTGAGACAAAAGTGTTTCCAAAAGTAGAGTCTACTTTTGGAGGCCACTTGAATACAATCAAAGGTTGCAGCAGATGGGTTAATCCTGGCTCTGGAGAGTCCAGAACCTTCAAAGAAGAGCCCCACGGACCTGGTGTGCAAGGAGCACTTTTACACCTTTCCACCCATTTCTCAACAACTACCCTATTTCTAAACAATTCTGCAAGTGAGGTCTCTTCAATTTTTAAAAAGTATTTTATTTATTTGAGAGTGAGCGAGTGAGAGACAGCATGAGCAGGGGGAGGAGCAGAGAGAGAAGGAGAAGCCGACTCCCCACAGAGCAGGGAGCCTGATGTGGGGCTCGATCCCCAGACTCCAGGATCATGACCTGAGTTGAAGGTAGATACTTAGCCGACTGAGCCACCCAGGAACCCTGAGATCTCTTCAATTTATATTCAAGAGGTCACATCACCTCGGGAGCTTGTTTAAACAAAATACTCTACAAACCTAAGTGAGGTTCAGACATGAGTAATTTGAAAAAGAGCTTGGGCCAATTTTGAAATGGTTAGGAAGATCTGTTCTAGAGTCATCATCTTCAGGTTTTTTCAACCACAACCTGCGTGGTAAGAAATGCATTTTCCTTCCAGACCACACATGCATACACACAAAATCAGAAACAAAATTTTGCTGAACAATGTACCATGTGGCCTATTTGCTGTTCTTTTCTATTTCATTAAATTGGGGAAGGGGTTGTGACCCATTAATTGATTGAGACTTTTAGCTCAGCAAACACTTTTAGAAGATACTAAAACCTGTTTCTAAGGTCACTACAGAAAGTTTATTTTAATGAGTAGATTTTTCTATCTTGATTTCATCATCATGCATCATAAAATCCTCACCATTGCTCCATCCCCTGTGTCTCTTAATCCCACTGAGCATTATTGGAAATTATTCAATCAATTTTTGGTTTAATCACCTTTTAAGATAATATTGTGATACATGATTTCTTGCACCTGGGCAAGCATTTAGCTTTCCATTATTTTTTGATACAGCTTTATAGAAATGGGAATGATTTGTGAGTTTCAGTTCCTAGCACATGTCATGCTAGGGATCAAATGTATAAAACAGAATTGAGTCAGGTTATTTGGAAGAATATCAGTTACAAGTACTTTAATTACTCATATTTCTAAAATCTCTGAGTCTTAGAATCTTTAAAAGGACAAATAAAATGGGACTGTGTAAGGGTGATAAAATATATTAAACAATGGAAGTATTCCTCATTGTGCACAGTAGAAATCACTGAACCTTAAAGCTGAGAGGGAATTCTAGAAATTATCTCCTCCTATGTACCTCCTCCTATGTTCCTTTTGCTTTAAATTGCTGCACTAACATAGAGCAGTACACTCATGTCCCTTCTTTTGGTTACCTTTTGTAAAACTGTATGTTTCAAACTCCTAAAGAATGGCCATAAAAGTTTTGCAAGAACAAGGGTGTTTAAAAATACATTATGCAGGGGCACCTGCGTGGCTCAGTCGGTTAAGCATCTGCCTTCTGATTGGGTCATGATCCCAGGGTCCTGGCCCCACGTTGGGCTCCAGGCTGGGTGGGGAGTCTGCTTCTCTGCTTCTCCCTTCCTCTCTGCCTCTCCCCCATCTCCCCACCCCCACTCGTGCTCTCTCTCTCTTCTCTCAAATAAATAAAACTTTTAAAAAAATACATTATGCAATGCATGATAGACCTTTTCAGGCTCAGATCATGTAAGCTCAAAATAAACTCGACTTAGGAAAACACTTGGGACGTGTGTCCTAATCTTTGACTCAAATATTTAATTTAGCTTCTTGCCATATTCCAGTCTCAACTAAAAAACGTTGATGAACCAAATGCAAGTTTCTACTAATTAACTTACTAAATTCACTTTAACCTTTCTAATTAAGAGCAATAATACTAATAATGGTCTTCTTAATATTTTCCTCATTTAGGGTTAAGCAACAACATAGCCAGCTAAAGAGAGTTCTTGATTTTAAATAGGGAGGGGTGCTGTATCTAGTACAGAACTAAGCACGTGGCAGGTATTTGAAAGAATTAATATTAATTAATTCATTAAGAATGATTTAATAACTCCTGAAAATTTCACTGCCGAGATTTTGGTTTTAAAATGGCAAAAAAGAAAAGAAAGAAAGAAAGAAAGAAAGAAAGAAAGAAAGAAAAGAAAAAGAAAGAAAAGAAAGAAGAAAGAAAGAACTATGGACAAAAACAAGACAGGATACCGTCAATGTGGTTTTTGCTATAAACTACCCAAAGCCGAAACATTTCAGCAGTGCAAATTATTCAGTCACTATACTGAAACCTCCCAGAAACATTCTGAATGGAGCATAGAGATAACATGTTTCTATTTCAAAGTTACCAAAATGGAAGTTCTTTTGAAAGCATATAGGCAAAAATGTACCACGGGTGTCATATAATCAGGCAGTTGATTGCTGAATGATAAGATATAATGTATTTGATTAATTTTGGCTGAAACTGGTATTGTGAAAAAAGACCAACTTCATCAACTATAAAAACAAATTTGAACACAGCAAGTCCCACAATTTACAAGTAGATCTGTGATAGACCAGAGTGAACTGATGAAATGTAAACAACAGAACTAAAAGCAGAAAATCAGTACTTCTTATTTTCAACATAATTCATGATTAAGCAGAGAGGAGATACTGACTCTGCATACAATGTGAATAATGCTTAATAATCTGTTGAGTGTATAAAATTTTATACATCACCGAAGAGGCAAGAAGAAAAATAAAACACCAAGATACTGAATGACTCATACATGCTTTTCAAGTGAAAAACACCTCCTTATGGAAATTATGACTATTTAGAATGACAGAGTTAAAGCTAAACATTCATTGCCTGCCTATGGAAACAAAGTACAATTTGTCTTTTATCTAATTTAATTATCACAATTATAAATTAATAGGGTCTGCCTTCCCAAAAGTCTCTACCCAGTTTCTAGAGCATGACTCTCAGCATTTGGAAAATCATTAATTTCCATCACTCTGCTAAAAGGTTTCAAGAGCCAGAGAAGCTGGGTCATCAGTCTGGAAGTCATACAGTCAAAGAAAAGTTAACCACAAAATGCAAACTTGCTTTTAAGTTCACAGGGCAGTTTATAAAGGTTACTCCCATACTTACTGCAAATTGAATCACACAAGTCAATACATAAAAATATATTGCCTTTGTTCGATAAGGACGTTTTTACAGCCCATGCCAATGTTTTTACACAGACCTCTGCAAAGTCAGCAAATCAACAAGGAATTCAAATCTATGGAGCCTTTAATTCACTTTTGGGGTAAGGGTGAAGGGAATTATAACAATAATGTGACAGCCTAAATGTTTCAGTAATCTCAGACATTTTTGTTGATTTAGCAGAAAACACAGCAGGGGAGATGAATTATAAGAAATCCTTTAGGTAACAGTCCTTTGTGTTCTGCTTATTTGTTTTCTTTTCTAATGAAAATCATCTCATTTATACCATATTGTGAAAGCATTACTAAAATGTTTAGTCAGGGGTGCCTGGGTGGCTCAGTCATTTAAGCATCTGCCTTCAGCTCAGGTCATGATCCCAGGGTCCTGGGATCGAGCCCCATATCGGGCTCCCTGCTTGGCGGGAAGCCTGCTTCTCCCTCTCCCACTCCCCCGCTGTGTTCCCTCTCTTGCTGTGTCTCTCTCTGTCAAATAAATAAACAAAATCGTTAAAAATAAATAAATAAATAAATAAATAAATAAATAACATAAAATGTTTAGTCATTCTTTATGCCAGAAAAAAAATATATTCTAATAGACAGTATTAATATAATCTTTTTTAAATTTAAATTCAATTAGCCAACATAGAGTACATCATTAGTCTCAGATGTAGAGTTCGATAATTCATCAGTTGCGTATAACACCCAATGCTGATCACATCACGTGCCCTCCTTAATGCCCATCATATAATCTTATAATTAGTTAAGTTGAGAGATTTATAAGAAATCCAGAGTTCAATAGCCTAAGAATTGTGAGCTTTATCAAGGGAGGACCATTTACAGTTATAGATACAAAAATGAGCACATTCAAGTATGCCAAATTGTTCTTTCTTCCAACTCACCTTCTTTTCATGTTTATCCATCATTCTGTGAAGCACCTACAATCGTGACTATTTGCTGACAAGGTATGGACACAGGGAATGGTCCGAACTTTGGACCATGCACATACGATGGTATCTTCTAAGATGGTTTTCTTTTCCAAATAACCTACAAGAATGCAGCCACATTGCAGGGACAGATGCACAAGAAGGCCAGAACTAGGCCTGCTTTATTTTCAAATTTCTCTAGAATTGCTTTGCCAAAAAACAAAACTGGCAAGAAACGTCTTCCTTCATTCTCTCTCTAGTATTAGTTTGATTTGGAACTTTGGTTTCATTATTGGTCCAGGATGTTCTATTGTTACCTGCAGGCTACAACTGTATATAATGGTTTTGAAATCAATTGATTTCTGATAAGCAAATCCTTAGTTTGAAAATAATATGATAGTTGAAAATTGTTAGATTCAGATCAGAAGACTAGACCTCTAAATCCTGATTACAGGCTTAAGACTACCCAGGGATGTCTGCATACTAATACCCAGAGCCTATGACAATGTTAGGTTACATGACAAAGGGGAGATTAGGATTGCTAATTAGCTGACCTTGAAATAAGGAGATTATTCAATTTAAAAAAGGGCAGAGGACCTGAATAGACATTTTTCCAAAGAAGGCATACAAATGGTCAACAGGTACAAGAAAAGGTGCTCATCATCACTAATCATCAGGGAAATGCAAATCAAAACCACAATGAGATATTACCTCACACCTGTCAGAATGTCTAGAAATAAAAAGAAATAACAAATGTTGGCAAGGATGTGGAGAAAAGGGGACCCTTGTGCACTGTTGGTGGGAATGTAAGCATGTTCAGCCACTGTGGAAAACAGTATGGAGTTTCCTCAAAAAATTAAAAATAAAACTATCATCTGATCCTGTAATTCTACTACTTATTACCCAAAGAAAATGAAAACACTGATTCAAAAAGATATATGCACCCTAAATTCACTGCAGCATTATTTTTTTTAAAGATTTCACCTATTTATTTGAGAGAGAGAATGAGATAGAGAGAGAGCATGAGAGGGGAGACGGTCAGAGGGAGAAGCAGACTCCCTGCTGAGCAGGGAGCCCAATGTGGGACTCGATCCCAGGACTCCAGGATCATGACCTGAGCCAAAGGTAGTCGCTTAACCAACTGAGCCACCCAGGCGCCCTCACTGCAGCATTATTTACAAGAGCCGAGATACCAAGATATGGAAGCAACCTAAGTGCCCATCAATGGATGAATGGATAAAGAAGATATAGTATCTATCTACAATGGAATGTTACTCAGTCATAATATTAATCTTTACTGAGGGCTTACTATGCATCAGATACTGTGCAGTGTCCTTCCTATATATTTTATCAATTCCCCAACAACCTCATGAAATAGATATAAAAATTATGCCCATTTTTTCTGTATGAAAACCGAGGCTTATTGATACTCTTTTTGTCTCAGGTCATACACCTGTGTAAGTGGCTGAGCTGTGATTTGAACCCCGACACCTAACTACTAAGCCTACCTTTTCAACCACCCCATGATTCTGGTTGGCCACTACTTATACATTCACCAAATATTTCATCAACCAGCAAATATTTATTGAGTACTCACTATGTGACAGACATTATTTCATGTAATGAGGTTATAGCAACAATTAAAAAAAAAGATAATGCCAAGCTTTCAAAGAGTTTGCAATCAGTAGCAATTGATATATTCAACAAATATTTTTCAAGTGCTCATCATATGCCAGGTATTATGCAAGGGAGTTCACTGAATGTCGGAGCCTACATCTAGTATATGCATCACAGACATAGGCCAGGGGTAAATATCTGAGAATCGGCTCATCCAAAATCATTGTCTGATGCATCACGGCCTGTCCCATACAGACTGAAGTTTTTATTGCTTGCCATATGGGGGGGCTCTGTTTTCACTAAACAACAAACAGTAAATCTGACAACTGCTGAAATTCATCAAAGCCTTGAAGACTTGAACTTTACTGCTACCTAGAAATGAGAAGGAAAACAGTGTCAGAAAAAAGAGATTTTGTACATATTAGGTACATCGAATTTACTTAGTATTATGTTTTCAAATTATAGTAGATATACTGTAGTTAGAATAGGTCCAGTTTCTAATTGGAAAGGACATTGTTTAGTGGAAGAAAAGCCATGTATATCATACCAAAGGTTGAATTTTTAAAAATCACTACCTTTGCTCTCACACAGTGTTAGCAATGATGACAAAGAATTTTGGCTTGTCGCATTCCTGCCTTTCATCATAGTTTGCTTGTGAAAGGCTTTCAAGCTTAAAAAGTCACAATACAGCAATATTTATTCCTATCAACTTTTATTCCAAAAATAATTTGTGGTAGCTAAATGTCAGAATTTTAAGGATTTAGAGAGTAAATCCACTAAATGCATAATTTTAGCAGATTCTCCAAAAGGGCTTAATCTTTGTTCCTAAAGCACCACAAATCTTCACAAGAGATCTTTTAAGAATGCATCCAGGATTCTTTCTCACTCTGTACAGACATAAATCACACCAGAATACCATCATGGAATTTGGTTTCTACTAAGCTTTTAAATTTTATGAAAACCATATTTTGATAAAATAGTGTTAAAATCGTGAGGTTTGACTATGGCAAAAGGAAGAGTACATTCCTACTTAATAAATTACTAAAGTGAAGTGGGCATACATAGAGAAAGCTAGGGATGAGGGAATATCATAGATATGGTTCTTTTGACCCTAAATGATGAAATCCTAATGAAAGCCCAGTGAGGATATAAATTTATATATTTAAAATGAGAAAAAATATCTTGATTATACAAATTTTTTTTCTCTACCAACAAATTTTAAGTTTCCCTCAAAAGGAAATATTAGAGATTATTCTCTGAGCTCATACCATATGTTTCAAGGAATATGTACTCTCTCCGCTAAGGCAGCAGAGTTTCATCTTTCAAAGGATTATTCCTCCTAAGAAAAGAAAACAGTTTTGGTTTTTGGTTTTTGGTTTTTGCTTTGTTTTTGGTAGTTCCATCTCTCCTCTGGAAATTAACCGATAAAGTAGGCTGTACGTGTAAATGTGTGTTACACACACACACACACACAGGTACAACCTCACAATTGCGCTAGATACCCAAAAAGTCAAGTAGGAGGTGGGGAAAAAATGTGGCCAATCTGCCTTTGAAAAAAAAAAAAAATGCCATCCATTATAAAGATCCAAACTTCTGGATTAAGAGGGAAAAGGGAGGGGTGCCTGGGTGGCTCAGTTGAGAGTCTGCCTTCAGCTCAGGTCATTATCCCGAGAGCCCCCTGGCTCGAGCCCTGCACCTGGGCTCCCTGCTCAGGGGGAGTCTGCTTCTCCCTCTCTCTCTGCCCCTCCCTGGGCTCCTACTAGCTCTCTTGCTCTCTCTCTCACTTGCAAATAAATAAATAAAATCTTAAAAAAAAAAAAAAAGAAGGAACAGGGAATTAACTTGGGTAGAACATCTCAATGTGCAAATCCCTTTAGTGGGTTGCTGGGTGGTGTGGAGACTAACCATTAGGTCTGATGGTCTCTGAAACCATTGCTGCAAGACTCCAGGCAGCCAAAGCACTGCAGCTCAAGATGACTATACAGTAGGAAGGAAGAGAAGACCAGGGAGGGACCATCATCCTTATGACTCAAATGTAGGCTTTACAAAAAGTCCTATGATATTAGGAAGATGGTCAGAAGATTTCTACGCAGCATCTACTACTAAAATGTTTGCTTTGAAAAGATAATTATAGAAGGAATTCATTGCTTACCTCATCTGTTTTGGGAAGAAAGAATATTACATTATAAGATAAAGAAAATAAAGAAACAGACTTTTAGTGCTGGAACTCTAAAGTTCAATTGCAGTAATTCTAGAAGGGCAGAAGATAAAAAAGCCAAATAAGAGCCTTGTCAGCAGTCACAAAGACTCTGTATAGAGCTAAAGAAAATGCATTGTAGGTATTCTCAATTGTTTAATGAAGATTTCATGGCCAACTGTAGACATCTCCAGCCTTGGCAGTACCTGGCTTATCTGAAACGTTTTCTATAAATTTCAGTAGACTGCTGACCTAAGTGTTATGTAAAAGGTCTGTACCCATTAGGTCTGGAATGCCATAGATAAGTGTGATTCCTGGTTTAATTTTAAGGTAAATATGATTGATCTCAAACCCCACATTGAATATATACATGGTAAACATCTCTACATGTAGATTACTTTTAAACATACCTCTGTAATTAATGTGTATGTCTAATGAAGATTTTTGGTGGGTAAAAGGATATTTGGATTTTTTAAATAAAATCTTGCCTAAGTTCCTTCTATATCCCAATTTAGGTTAATAATAACTCCCTGAACACAAACACTTCTAATAGGAATTGTATTAAAAATGATCTTGTTTTAGAAAGAGTCCGTCTTGGTATTAATGCAAAATCATGGCAGTTGTCATTTATAGGAACTTCCTATATGGGGAGGAGAGTTTAAGAGACAGTTACACTGATAGACCTCTGACCCTTACTCATCAGTGTCTTTGCTCTTCGGGTGGCCCAAACACCACGAAGCAGTCATGCCCACAACTGGCCACAGGAACCCTCTGTATATTTTACAACAGCCCTCATCCTTCCGTTGACATCAGGCCAGAAGCCCCTTGGGACCTTGAGTCATTTTTGTCTCCAAAGAAACCCGGGCTGACATTTGTGATATTGGGATAAGCCACTCCTTCTGGGACTTTTCATCACCGCCTTCTCTTCCCACCGCGCGCATCTCCTGCACAGAGCCTCATCTGTACCATACCTCCCCACCATACTTTCCCAGCCTCCATATGGTCATGAACCCAGCCTCCTCCCACACCTTTCCAGTGTTCATTCTGGAACTGCCAATTATCAACCAGTTCCTTTACACTACTGTGGTTTTGAGGAAACACCTTTTCTTTTTTTTTATTATTATGTTCAGTTAGCCAACATACAGTTCTATCCACTTGCCTCATCCATTTGCACCCACAAAACAGTGGGTATACCGTGTCCATTCATATTTTCCTGCCTCCTCACTGCCTTGTGTGTTCTAAACTTTCTCTAGCACTTTCTCACTAGCTCTCCTTGGGCCTCTGAAATGAAAGCACTTATAACCAAACTTTCTTGCCATTGTCACTTGCTAATCTCCCTCAAACCACAATCTCAAGCTCTACCCTAACTCCTGCCTCCATCTTAGAAGACTTAATATCCACTATAACAACCCATCCAATAACTAGCTTTACAAAGACTACATATTCGCCTACACTTGACTTCATAGATTGACTTCCTCATTCACTGCCTTGATCTTGTTTTCACTGGAGATTCCTCAACATCTGAAATCTTAAACTGCAGTGTACAGCCTTCTTTCTGCTGTTTTTTAACCATTTTTATTGAGGGGTAATTGAGATATATTAAGTATTTAGAGTATACAATTTGGAAAGTTTTGACATATCTATCCTTGCATAAAACCACTACCACAATCAAAAGAATGAAGATTTTTATCATCCCCCAAAGTTTTCTCCTATCTTTTTTTTTTTTTTTTTTTTATAATTCCTCCCAATCTTTCCATTCCCTGCACCTTGTCCAAGGCAAACACTAATCCACTTTTGGTCACTATACGTTAGTTTGCATTTCCAAGTATTTTACATAAATGGAAACATAGAATATGTGTTCTTTTTTGTCTAGCTCTCTTCAGTCAGTATGATTATTTTAAAATTCAAACGTGTGTGTATCAATAGTTCATTCCATTTTATCGTGTGGGGAGGTATTCCGTTGTAAGCATACACCATAATTTGTTCATTTGTTGGACTGTTACCGGGTTTTGGCTATTACAAATAAAGCTGCTGGGAGCATTCATGCACAAGTCCCTGCATGGACATTTGATTTCATTAATCTTGAGAAAAGACCTAAAAGTGAAAGAGCTGGCTCTATAGTAGGTGTATGTACAATTATTTAAGAAACTTCCAAACTTTTTTCCAAAGTAGTATACCATTTTTCATTCCCATCTGCAGTGCTGTGAGAGTTCTGATTGTTGCATGTCCTTGTCAACACAAAGTTAGATCCGTCTTTTAGTTTTATACATTCTAATAGATACATAGAATATTTCATTGTGGTTTTGATTTGCATCTACCTAATAACTAATAAAATGGAGCATTTTATCATGTGTGTATTTAACATCTGTATGTCTTCTTTGGTGAAACATCTATTCAAATCTTTTGCCCATTTTTCATTGGATTGTGTTCTTACAATTGAGTTGTGATAATTCTTTATGTATTCTAGACAGAGGACCTTTATCAGATATGTGATTTTCAGATGTCTATTCCAAACCTGTAAAATGTCTGTGTCTAAGCTCATGAAAAATATTTGTCTATAGTTTTCTTTTTTGTTGTTCTATTTTAAGTTTTAGTGTCAGAGTAATATAAACCTCATAAGATTATTTGGGAAAGTATTCCCTCTGCCTATGTTTTCTGAAAGAGATTATATAAAATTCATGCTCATTCTTTTTTATATGTTTGGTAGAACTCTTCAGAGAACCTATCTGACCTTGGCTGTTTTCTCTTCAGAAACATTATAATTTAAGTTACAAATCAATATTTGTAATGTGATTCAAATAACCTATTTCATGTTGGTTGAGTTTTGGTGGTTTGTGATTTTTGAGGAATTTGTCCATTTCTTTAAGTTATTGATTGGTGATTTCTTGTCAGTATTGCTGGAGGTTTATCATTTTTGTTGATACCTTTTTGGGAATCAGCTTTGCTTTCATTCATTTTTTGTCTATTGTTTTCTTGTTTTCAGCTTCATTGATTTCTCTGCTGATCATTAGAGTTTTGTTCCTTCTACTTGCTTTGAGTTTATATTGCTGTTCTGTTTCTAGTTCATTAAGGTAGGAATTTAGATAATTGGTTTGAAACCTTTCCTCATTTTTTTTTTTTTTTTAGATTTTATTTGAGAGAGAGAAAGAGAGAGAGAGAGAGAGAGATCACGAGCAGTCGGAGAAGGGTAGAGGGAGAAGCAGACTCTCCGCTGAGCAGGGAGCCAGATGCAGGACTCGATTCCAGGACCCTGGGATCATGACCTGAGCCAAAGGCAGCTGCTTACCCGACTGAGCCACCCAGGCACCCCTTTCCTCTTTTTTTATGTAAGCATTTAATGCCATAAATTTTCCTCTTGGCATTGCTTTAGCTATGTCCTACATATTTTGATATACTATATTTCATTAATCTATGCATTTTAAAATTTCCTGAGACTTGCTCTTTGACACATGGATTATTTCGAGATGGATGTTTGATTTCCAAGTGTTTGGAAAATTTATCTTTCTTTTTTTGATTTTTCAATTGATTCCATTATGGTCAGACAACAAACTTTGTAGAATTCCAATTCTTAAATTTAATGAGTTTTTTATTATCCGAGGATACAGGTTATCTTGGTGAATGTTTCTGGGCACTTAAAAAATATTTCTTCTATTGTTGTTGAATGGAGTGTTCTTTTATACATGTCAGTTAAATCCAGTTGGTTGACTATTTGGTTCTTCTGTATGCTTGCTGATCTTCCATCTAGTGCTTCTAGCAATTACTGAAGTTTTGAAGTCTCCAACTATAATTGTGGATTAGTCTTTTTCTCCTTTCAACTGTATAACTTTTTGCTTTGTGTGTTTTTAGGCTTTGTTGTTTGGTGGATATACATTTACTATTGTTGCTTTCTAGAGGAATCATCCTTTTATCATTTTATAATGTTCCCCTTTTTATCTCACCCCAAAGTCTACTTTATATGATATTAATAGAGTGAGGGGGACAGATTATAGGTAGCATGATATATCTTTTCCCTTCAACCTACCTACATGTGTTTGAAGTGAGTTTATTTTAAAGAGCATATAATTGGTTCATGGGTGTTTTTAATTCACTCTGCCAATCTCTGTCTTTTAGTTGGTATATTTAGAAAATTTACATTTAGTAATTATGGCCATGTTAAGGCTTAAGTCTGACATTTTACTTTATATTTTCTGTTTGTCTTCTGTTTCTGTTTTCCTGCCTTCTTGTGGGTTGCTTGAAAATTTTGAAGAACTCTATCTTGTTTTATTTATACTGAGTTTGAGCATATTGCTTTTTTTGTATAATTTCTTAGTGGTTTCTCTAGATGTTACAATATACATACAGAACTTATCACAGCCTACAGGTGTAGATGTTTTACAACTTTGAGTTAATTATTGAAATCTTCTTTCCATTCACATCTCTTTGCATTCACCACTATCAAAATATAATTGTCTCAAGTATTTCCTCTACATACACTGAGGCAAACATCAGATAATATCATTTCTGCTTCAACCACGATTTAAAAAGAACACGATTTAAGAAAATCATGAGGGTAATGATATTCTATTATATTTATCCCTCTGTTTACCCAGCTGTTGTTCTTTCCTTTCTGAGGTCCCAAGCCTTCTTATGTTATCATATTCTTTACATATGGAGAACTTCTTCTAGCCATTCCTTAAGTGTTGGTCTGCTAGTGAAAAATTCTCTTACTTTCCTTCGTCTGAGGATGTGTTTATTTTCCCTTTATCCCTTCATCATTTTGCTGGAAATAAAATTTGCAATTGACAGTATGTCCAGTACTTGAAAATGTTTTGCCACCTCTTTGGGGCCTCTATGGTTTCAGGTGAGTTACCAACTCTAACTCAAATTGCTCCCCCATCGGTAAGGCATCATTCCTCTCTGGCTCCTTTTAAGATGTTTTCTTGGTCTCTAGTTCTCAGAAGTTTAATTATGATATATGTTGGCCTGTTTTTTGGGGGGGGTTATTTTTGTTTATTTGTTTCATTCAACTTCTTGGATCTATAGGTTTATATCTTTTTGTAAATTTGAATTTGGAAGTTTCCAGCCAGTAGTTACTTGAATATTTTTTTAGTCTCACATTCTTTCTCTTCTCCTTCTGGCCTTCACAAACTATATAATCTGCAATAGATCTTTTGTTATTGTCTACAACTACCTGAAAAGCTTTACTTTCTTACAGTCTACTTTCTCTCTGTTGGATTGAATAAATTATATTGATCTGTCCTCAAGTTCACTAACTCTTTCCTCTCTCATCTTCAGTCTACTTTTGAGCCTATCCAGTGGGTATGAGTTTTTTAACTTTGGTTATTGTACTTTTCACTTCTATAACTTCCATTTGTTTCTCTTTTTTAAGTATTATTTCTTTGCTGATATTTTGTATTTTGTACTGGCTTTTGGAGACGTTTTTATAATAGCTGCTTTCAAATTGTCAGATAATTTTAACATCTCATTATAGTGATTTTTAAAATTAATATTTTATTTTTAGAGAGTCAATATTTTCTTCATTCTTGTTAAGACAAATGATTTTTTATTGAATCCTGGACATTTTCACATATTATTTTAGGAGAGTCCAGATTCTATTTAATTCTTCTATTTTAGCATGCATTCTTTCTGTTTAGGTTTAGTGTGTAGATTCTGGCTTTTTTGGTGGGCAGTGATTCCAATGACAATTTAGATTTCAGAATCCTTGTCATGTGATTCTAGTCTGCTTCATCTACCTGACCCCACTGGGGTACCTGCTTAATTCTAGGTGGCGCCATCTTCAGGGACAAAACACTTTTTTCTTGGCCTGTTGTTATTAGGTAGGACACACAAGGTACAGATGGAGAGAACGTTCCATCACTCCAGGCTGCTAGGTGCTGGCAGAGCTCATGCCGCTCCCTAAGAGTGCCACTGTCAGGGTCAGAAGAAGCCTCCCTGGAATGCACAGTGCCTCTAGGTAGAAAGTGTGGCCACTGGGCCTGCCTTCCACATGACGTGGTTCTAGGGAGCTGCCGGCTTGGTTTCTGCCAGTACAGCTGGGAGGAGGAGAACACCTATCTGGACCCCTTTCTGCTCCTGCGAGTAAGTGTGCTGAGCTACTGACTTGAAGTGAACCCTTGGGGCGCCTGGGTGGGCTGTCGGTTAAGTGTCTGCCTTCAGCTCAGGTCATGATCTCAGGGTCCTGGGATCGAGCCCCACATCGGGCTCCCTGCTCAGCGGGAAGCCTGCTTCTCTCTATCCCTCTGCCTGTGCTCTCTCTCTCTCAAATAAATAAATAATCTTAAAAAAAAAAAAAAAAGGAAGTGAGCCCTCTGCAGATCTCCAGAACTCCAGCATGTCTTTAAAGGCCATGCTCAAAATTGCTATCAATGCATTAATCAACAGAATAGTATAAACCAATTCTGACAATGTATAATGTATTTATACTCTTCTCTAGTCATTGTTTAAAAGTTAAACATAAACACATTTATGTCTTTACTTTTTCTCAGTAGTGGCTTACAGTCTTTAGTGTATTAGTCTGGCACATCTTTTGTCAGATTTATCCCTATGTATCTCATTTTTATGCTCTCCACTGTCATTTTATATATATATTGAATTCTATGTACTATGATTTTTGTTAGATATTTTTGCATTTATGCTTATGAAGAATATTTATCTATAGTTTTCATTTGTTTCCATATCTTTGTTTGTAGTATCAAAGTGATTCTGACTTCATAGAAGGAGTTGGGAAATACCCTCTAACTTTCATTTTTTGGAAGAATTTATCTATAATTGCTACTATTTATTCCTTAAATGCTTGGTAGAATTTGCCAACAAAGACATCCAGGCATGGAGTTTTCTTTTCAACTACATTAATAAATACAGTGGAATTCAGTTTCTCAATTTCTTGAGCAAGCCTTGTTAGGTTCTTTCTTTCAAGGAATTGTCCATTTCATCTACATTATTGATTTTTTTTGTCTTAAAGTTATTCATAAGTGTCTCATCATTTTTCAATGTCTCTACAATCTATTGTGATGTCACCTATCTGAATTCTGATGTTGGAATTTTTTTTCCACTTTTTGTTATCAGTCTGAATGGATGACTTCATTTCGTTAAATTGCATTTTCATTAAATTCAAAATACCCTCTACCTTCCCCCTCCTTTATTTCCCCCCTTTTCCATGGACTACTTGGTATGTGACTTTGTTTCCAAATATTTGGGGATTTTCCAGATATTTTTCTGTCATTGACCTTTAGATTATTTTCATTGTGGTCAAAGAACGTAGTTTGTATGACTTGGATCTTTTTGAATTTTGGGGACTTGTTTCATGGCCCAGAATATACTCCGTTTTGGTAAGTGTTCCATGTGGACTTCTGAGCACTCTACCCGATGCCCCATGAATTATGAGGTGTTCCACTCTGGCTGCTGGGAACAGGAAATATTCCCACCTGATGTGCACTCCAGCTTCATTTCCTCTCTTCCTTTTGGGTGGGTCTTTCCCCAGCACTGGGTATTTTCCTTATTTTCATGTAGTGATTCATATGTTCTCGGCTGAAGGCTCAAGGGCAAAGATCCCCAGAGCTCTTTATGAAGCTTGCTCTTCTGGTATCCCCTCTCTGTGAAGTCCCGAGGCTTTGCCCTCCCCAGGCTCATAGCTTCCCTTCTTCACTCAGTAAGTTCACCCTACTCTCCCTGGTTCCCCCTTCCTTGTGCTTCATATAGAGTAGCTGGATTCTCATACCTGTTTCCAAATTCAAACTGTTGTAATGTGTTGTTTAGGATGAATAAAATCTGGCTTCACAGAGAGGTATGACGTATTTGGAAAATACAACATTATTTTAGTAATTTTTCCAGATTATTATAGGTATTTTTTTTGACAGTGCACCAAAATTTGACAAATAACAATTTCTAAAGGTTTACTTGCAGTGAGGTATCTGTAATTATATTGATGAAATATTTTTGTTACAATAAGAGTCTTCAGTCTATCTTTCACTTGCAATGGATCATTTATCTATACACGATTTTGTTAATCACACAGTCATCATCTAGAAAATATTGACTCAGAGTTATGCTGACTTTAGAAACGTTACATTTTATTACACACTATAAAACATTCACAATTGTTATTTTCATCACAAATCTCACATAAATTCTTTAAAATTGGGAAGATGTCAGGCTCACAGTGGCTACAAGTTTTCAAGAATTCTGATTTTCACTCAAAATTTCTATCATGGCAACAAATACCATTTGTTGTTTTCCTTAAGGGGACACTCACTTTGTTTTTGAGAAAGCTTTGGCTGAAACCCAAGTCTGAGAAATTGAGTTTGTCAGTTGTTCTTTCAGTCACAATTGCATTGTATGCCTCTGAAGTAATCTCATGAGTGCTTCTGCACAGGCATTGACCCTTCTGGACCCTGTAGTGAGTGCACTTCCCATTTTTCTACACAAAACATTAAAAGGATTTATAGTGCCATATGGTGACAGAGGGTAACTACACTTGTGGTGAGCATAGTATCATGCAGAGAGAAGATGAATTGCTAAGTTGTACACCTGAAATTAATGTCACATTGTGTGTCAACTATATTCAAATCAAAATTTTTTTAAAAAAATTTATTCAGGGCCAAAATTCCATACAATTAATAATACTTAGTTTTACCAATGACATTCTGAAGTGAAACTGACATTCCCTTTTAACCATGTGTGGCAGTGAACAGTACAATGACAACAGAGTTTTTCTTAACTTGTGCTAAGGTGCTAACATTTCTTTTCATCTTAAATACAAAAGTTGGGGTGCTGGGTGGCTCAGTCAGTTAAGCCTCCGCACTTGGTTTCCACTCAGGTCATGATCTCATGGGTCGTGGGACTGAGGACTGCTTTGGGCTCCACAGGGAGTCCTCTCCCTCTGTCTCTCCCCCCACTCTTATGCACAGTCTCTATCCCTCTCTCAAATAAATAAATAAATCTTAAAAAAATAAACACAGAAGTCAACATGGTTAAAAAGACAAATAACATCTTAGTTTTATTATGAACATATTCTAAGCTCATGAATTCCTTGAAAAATCCACAGAAACTCCTAAGAGTCCAAATTTTGAAATCCCACTTTGAGAGTCACTGGTTCAGGAAAAGTAAATATGATTACACATTACAACAATTAATTGAACCAATTCTCTTGAGTAGAACTGACTCCCAGCTCTTTCCCCCACCCCATCCCGAATGTCTTCTCAGTCTTATGTCTGCTACCTGGTAGAGTTACGAAGTGTGGTGAGGTGAAAGAGAGAAATTCAATTTTTCTTTGCAGCCAAGTCTTACTTCTACCACCTTTTTCTTATTAGCTTTCGTGTCATTCTGCATTTCATTAGGTCAGAGTTATTAGAGCTAAAAGCACTATTTTTTCAGAGTTAGATTCTTTATTGCCAAAAGCTAGCTAAGCTATGCTCAGGCAGAGTTTTCTTTCTGTCTTGAGGCAAAAGAAACAAAAAAAGTCTAAACAAAAGATGTCCAGACCAGGAGGTTTGATGCTGCTACTGAATTTTAATGTGCAGACATACCGTCTTGCCAGAAATCTGACTTCCAGCCACTGACTCCTGCCAGGCCTCAAGTTCTTTTGTACTATGTCACTCGTAAATTGGGTTGGGTGGAAAGGAAGGGATATATTTTAATTGCGAAAATATGTATTTTCTTTGAAATTATTTTAAGTTATAGTTATTGACTCATACGTTGAATTAAAACATATTTGCATGACTATATTTTATTTCGCTATTTCAAGTGAAACCTAAAAGAAAAATCATTTGAAGGCTAATGTTTTCATTGTGGGTTTTTGTTTTGTTTTGTTTTGTTTTTTTGTAGCAGCACCCTTTGTTTATGACCTGCTGGAAATCCTGGCCATCCCATCCTAGAACTCACTGTGCTATCAAATGAGACTTGCACCTTTATCCCTTTCCAAATGTTCTGCATTTGATTGAGAACAGAAATCTGGGGTCAACAGAACAGCCTCAATACATAGCCACCTTCCTATTAAAAGTATTTGAGGGCTCCATAATCATTCTTGAAATTTTTTTAATGATTATTACTTTAACTTAAGATACTGATGACCCATTACACATGCTTCATGTTACCTGGGAGAGGTAATATGTTACTAAGGTATTACTCTTCCTATCCAAGATGAGATATCCCCAAATTTTCAGGTAGTCACCAAGGAAGATCATGAAATTGGGAGATAAGACAAATAAAGTTTAAAGATTACGAGGGAGTAGAGGGCACAGCATGAGAAATATGTGGCATCTTGTTCTTCGAGTCATTCAGATACCTTCCAGTGCACTGTCAACAGCAATGCTTTCTGTGAGTCACCAACAACCATATTTTTCTTAACACCTGGTTTGAGTCAACATGGAGACAATTGTGGAGAAATTACTACATATCATATATCTCTATTTAAAAAAAAGAAATAACTGAGCCCATTTTACAGGGATATGAAATAATTTTTGTTAGGAAAAAAGTTCTGCTTTTCTTAAAAATTGTATGCAAATTAGTTAAGAGCTGGAAGCGTGTAGAAAACAAGATAACAAATTCTACGAATTGTGGCTGAAATGTCAAAACTCATTGTAGAGGTCACAAGCCTACTGCCGGAAAATCTCCTAATTAGAAGGAAAACATCCTAATGTTTAAAATGCCTGACTTAACATTCTTTCTTTGTTCTCTCTGACTTGAGGGAAATCGAGATAAGGAGCCAATAAAAGGGAAGAGAGAGCCAATGACTTGGACTCTTATTAACAGCAGAATATAAAATTACTTTCCCTAGATCCTCTTAGAACTATGATTGTGCACAAAAGAGCTGCCTAAAGTCTGCAAACAGACTTTCACAGTGAAGGGGAACAGCAAGAGAAAACAAAACAAAATAAAACCAGAAAAATGAAACAGAAGATACAGTTGCAGATACATGAAAAATAGTTTCATTTTTACTTTTGTTTAAATTACGTCATCTTATAATTAGCATTTGGAGATCTATTCTGGAAGTCCTACTGGAAGCCTGGCTGTCTGGACAAAGGAGATGTTGCTGTCACCCGGCTCTCTAAACACTGTCAGCTGCTCACACTTCATCTCTACCAAGGAAGAGAGCAGTAGCTTCGTATGCGCTAGCAAACGCCAGGCCGATACGGGAAAAGGAGCTTGCATGCTCATTAGGCCAGTGTCGGTGGTGGCAAAGGATCACACTGGTCTTGAAATAAATCCACTACAGTGGCTTTTTCCCCCTCCTGATAGAAATGTTCAGTATGAAACTACCTCTGCTCCACAGCGCACCAAATGCACCACGGGGATGTTTATGTCATTAGAGAGAACATTAATCAGGTTTGGAGGCTGCTCCGTATTTTTTGAACAACGATCTAATATTTGAAGAATTTCATCCCCCGGGCAAAGCCAGCAACTCACCTCCCGCCTCCCCTGCTTATCTGGGCCTCCCTGTGGTGCAAGCTCCCGGGTCAAACACACCGATGAGAAACTTCTGTGCAGAAGCCCGCGCCAGAGAAGCCAGCTGATCCGATCAGTGTCTGGTGAAAGCGGGGGGGAGAGGTAGCCAGAGCTGTGGGGAGGGGCTGCAGTGCGGGGGGCTTCTGGCCTCGTGGCCCCAGAGGGGCGGGGAGCCGAGGGCGCAGAGCTGCGCGCGCAGCAGTAGTGGCGCGACTCCGTGGGCGCATGTGCAGCGGAGCAGTTTGGGCCTGTGCGCAGCTGCGAGGTTCTCTTTTCTGGCCACCGCCGCGGCGGGGGTGCGACGCGCTAATACCCTTCAACAAATTCGGTTTCAGTTTTCACCTGTGGAGTGGGCTCTGGAGCTTGCATCCAGAACAGTAAATGGGTTGTGTGCCCATTTCCTTCGCACTGACCGTCCTTTAGTAATGAACTGCAGGTCTGGTTGAAGGTGTCGGAGTGCCAGGCGCCACTCACGAAGACCTTGATAGGCTCCGCTACAGGCTCTTCAGGAAGCTGTGAGTCCAGCCTGTGGAGGAGCAAGCAGGCTGAGCCCAGGCTTCAGAGTCAGAAAGACGTGGCAGTTACAAGGTTAGTAATTTACACGGAAAGTACGACCACTTAGTATGGAGGTGGCCTGACCCGCAGTAGGCTCTGCACCTCCTATCCATGGTGACTTAGTGCAATTGCTGTTGCTATTATTATATACATTGTATAGACTAGAAACTAGAACCTAAACAAGATAAGTAATTCTCACAATTATGCAGCCAGCATAGATTGAGCTAAAATTCAAAACCAAAATCGTTTTCCATTTCCAAAGTCCATCCATGTCCTTTCGATGCTACAATGCTACATAAATGTCTGGAGTTTAGGGAGAAACCTTTCTAGGCTTGCTTGCTTGCTTTCTTGCTTTCTTTCTTTCTTTTTTTTAAATTTCTACATGGAACTTTTGGCTTCCTCAGTAGACCAGACTGGCATATTCCCTTCCACATCCACAGCTGTGGTGACTGTCTTCAGCTCCTAACATGTGGTGTGTGAGTGTGTGGACAGAGTTATGTGGGACAGAGTCATCAGGCATTTTGTATTGGGAGATAAGAATGAAAAAAGTAGTTTCTGCCCATCTGGCGAATTTTACTTACTACTGTGCTTCTCAGCACTGATTAGGATAAAGTAAAGTGAACTGAAAACAGAAACATACAGAGCAGGGTAGCAGATTGTCTTTTGTCCCTTTATTACACTTCAATTCTTTCATTGGCTCCATTTTTCCCACATGGAGTAAGTACAACAAACTTCTCATGGTCTTTCTGTTTATTAACGAATAAAAAAGCACTAAAGTTTTCATGAAATTAGAGTTGGTTGGAAGCACACCTTTATAATTTATACAGATATTTACTTAAATACTACATAGTAGGGCTTAATAATTCTTAATTCTTGTCTGAATTGAGTTTTTTAACATCTATAGGGCAGACATAAAATACCTATTATTCTTGAATAACTGAATTAATTTCCAACACTCATTTTTTTAATCCGTGGAATGATGTAGACTTTGGAGGAAAACAGGCATGCTATACTTTCCATTTCTGCCTGAATGCATACCACAAACTTCGTGGCTAAAAACAACACCCACTTATCATCTCACAGTGTGGATGTTGGAAGACATGTCACAGTGTGGCTCAGCTGGTTCTGTACTCTAGGGCTCATAGGTGTCAGCAGGGCTGTGATCCCTCCTGGAAGCTCTAGGGATGAACTGCTTCTGAGCCATGCTGGTTGTTGGCAGTTCCATTCTGCGCTGTGTCACTGAGCTTTCCATTCCCTTGTTGACTGTCAATTGGCAGGCATTCTTGGCTTCCAGAGGCCACCTATCCCTTGGCTCACGGTCCCCTTCTTTCATCTCCCAAGCCAGCAACAGCAGGCTGAGTTCTCCTCATGCTTCAAATCACTCTGACCTCCCTGTGCCACCTTCTCTGGCAGGCTCCTCGGTCTCCCTCTTTCTGCTTTTAAGGATCATGAGATTCACTAGGTTCCCCTGGATAGTCCAGCATGCTTGCCACATCATAAAGTCAACTATTTCGTCACCTTAACAGCATCTGCAAAGTTTCTTCACAGCAGTACTAGGTTAGTTTTTGATGGAATAAACCAGAAAAAGGAACCTTAAAGGACCCTCTCTAGAATTCTGCAGACCCCATGTGGGCATGACTCCAATTTAACAAACTGAGTAATCCTTGACTAATCCATTAAATTCAAAGAACCTTGATTTTTCTTTTTTCTTTTTGTAAAATGGAACTAATTATGATATAGTTCACAGAATTGCTATAAAGATTAAAAGAGACTGCCTATGTGAAGTGCTTGGCACAGTGGTTTGGCAAATAGTAATGTGATCAATATATTATAGACAGGAGGAGGAGGAGGAGGAACAGGAGTCATAGTAAAAGTATTGTCTTTAGAACAGAGTGGATGCTTAATAAATGCTGATTTTCTTTATTCCTACATACGTTAGATTTAAGCACTAAGCTTTCATGTCTCAGGTCTTTCAGGGGAGATTATACTTTGATGGTCCTGGAGCCTAAGGTGTACGCTCTTCACAGATCCTTCTCCTGCTCTCATGCAGCTAACTCCATCACTGACATATGGACAGTTATAACTGTGTAGTAGTCATGTGGTAGGACATTGAAACCTATGAGGAATGAGGCAAAGAGTCTGTTCTATATCAAATATTGAATTAAACTCAAAAGGCCAATTCATCAAGAGGACATAACAATCCTAAGTGTTTATATACTTAATAACAAAGCTTTAAAATACAAGAAGCCGTAACAGATCTGCAAGGAAAAATAAACATGCAATTATAGGTGATGGTTTCTGTATCTCCCTTTCAATAACTGATGGAACAAATAGGAAATCTGTAAGGATATAGATGGTTTTATCAACTATCAGACAATTTGACCTAATCAATATTTATAGGACATTCTATCCAACAACAGTCAAGTACACATTCTTTCCAAATGCACAAGAACATCATAACACTTAGCAAGATAAACAATACTTTGAGTCATAAAACAAGTCTCAATAAGTTAAAATCAATACATCCAAGTCCTACAAACTATGTTCTGTGATCATAATGGAATTGGATTAAAAATCCATAGCAGAAAGATCTCTGAAAAATCTTCAAAGATTTGGAAACGAAGTAACACACTTCTAAGTAAGGCACGGGTCAAAGAAGAAATCAAAAGAGTAAGTAAAAAGTATTTTGAAGTGAATGAAAACAAAAATACAAGATATCAAGATCTGAAAAATTATTTAAAGTTGTGTTTGCCAGAGGGGAGGGTTTGGGGAATAGGCAAAATAGGTGAAAGAGGTTAAGAGGTAGAAGCTTTCCAGCTATAAAATAAATAAGTTACAGGGATATAAAGTCCAGCATAAGGAGTACAGACAATGCTGTAATAACTATGTATGGTGACAGATAGTAACTAGACTTGCGATGATCATTTCATAGTGTATACAAATGTCGAGGCACTATGTTATACACCTAGAACTATAATATTCTATGTCAACTATACATCAAAAAAAAAAAAAAGATGTCAAGATTTGTAGGATGCTGTTAAAGCAGTCCATGGGGGGAAATTTAATAGTGCTGTTTTGAAAAGAACAAAGGCCTCAAGTAATCTCAGATTTTACCTTAGAAAAAAAAATTCAATTAAATTCTTATTTCTGTAAGAATTAAAAAGGTGATGATAATGTGGTCAGCAGAATTTAAGATGGCCTCCAAAATTCCTTCCTGTTCGTGTATGAACCCTGTATAATATTCTCCTTTTGAGTGTGGGCAGGATCTGTGAATAAATTAGGATATTGCTCCTAGTATGGCAAAGGAATTTTGCATGTGTTAATTGGGTTACTAATCAGCGGACAGTGAATTAATAAAAAAACAAAAAGATCATCTTAGGTGGGCCTGACCTGATCAGGTGAACCTTTAAAAGAAGGTGCAGCATTAGAGGGATGCTCCTGCTGTTCTTGAAGAAGAAAGCAAAGAGCCATGTTGTAAACTGCCTATGGAACTAAATGGCATGTGGCTGCTGAGTGACCCCAGGCCAACAAGTAGAAAGAAAATGGAGACTACCACCACAGAGAACTGAATTTTATCAAAACATGATGAGCTTGGGGCAGGACTTGAGCATCAGATAAGATCACAGCTCCAGCTTACACCTCGACTACAGCCTAGTGAAATCTTGAACAGAGGATCCAGTTAACCCATGTCCTGACTCCTGATCCACAGAATAGCTTCAATGATAAATTTGTGTTGGTTTAAGCTATTAAATTTGTGGTAATTTGTTATGCAGCAATAGAAAACTAATACAGATAAAAACTGAACAGAAATAAAATAGAAAACAAAAAAATGATGGAGAAAATTAATAAAACCAAGAGCAGATGTTGTGTAGGAAGGTTTTCAAAATCGATCCACTGGGCACCTGTGTGGCTCAGTGGGTTAAGCGTCTGCCTTCAGCTCAGGTCATGATCCCAGGGTCCTGGGATCAAGTCCCGCATCGGGCTCCCTGCTCTGCAGGGAGCCTGCTTCTCCCTCTGCCTCTCTCTCTCTCTCTCTCTCTCTGTCTCTCATGAATAAACAAATAAAATCTTTAAAAAAATAAAAATCAATCCACTAATCAGAAATAAAAGAAGGAGATACAGATTCCCAATATCTGGAATTAGAGATGTGACACCACTATAGATTTTAGGGGATCGTAATAGAATATTACAACAAATTTATGCCCATAAACTTGAAGATTATATGAAGTGAAAGTATTCCTTACAAGACACAATCTTCTCAATGCCTACTTAAGAAATAGACAACTTGAATAGCCCTCTATACATGAAGAAATTGGACTGAAAAAATTCTCACAAAGAAATCTGTAGTAGATAGATTCGTTAGTAAATTCCACCAACTGTTTAAGAAGTTAGTGATCCAATTCTTCAGAAACACTCCAGAAAATTGAAAAGAAAGAATACTTCCCAGCTAATTATATGAAACCCGCATTACTCTGATACCAAAACCAAACAGATATATTCCATAAAAGTAAACCATAGACCAGTGTCCCTCAGGAACACTGATATAAAAATTCTAGGCAAAATTCCAGTAAATCAAATCCAATGTATATAAAATGATAATATATCCTAACCAAGTGGAATTTATCACAGGAATAAAAAGCTGGTCTACCATTTGAAAATTAAGCGATGTAATTGCCCATATTGACAGACTGAAAAAGGAAAGTCATTATCCACTTAATATATACAGAAAAAGCACTGGACAAAATCTAACATCCATTCTTGACAAAAACTCTCAGCAAACTAGAAATACAAAGGAACTGCCCTAACCTGATCAAAGGGATTTATGAAAAATGTAGAACTATTATACTGTTATCATACTTAATGTTAAAAGACTGAATTCTTTCCCCCAAAGATGTCTACTCTCACCATTTTTATTTAACATTGTACTGGAGAGTCTAGCCAGTGCAAAGGCAAGGAAAAGAAATAAAAGGCATCCAGATTGGGATGTAGGAAGAAAAATTCACTTTATTTTCAAACAACATAATACCTATGGAGAAAAATCTAATGAAATTTACAAAACTTATACTGGAATTACTATATGTGTTTAGCAATGTGGCAGGATACGAGATCAATATATAAAATTTATGTTTCTATATATTATAAATGAACATTTGGGAATTGAATTTGATAAAACTAATAAATCTGAAAAAAGATGTGCAAGATCTGTGCACTCTACATTGCTAAACGTTGCTGACAGAAATTAAAGAAGGCCTTTAGACGTGGATAAAGGAAAGATATACCATGTTCATGGGTCAGAAGACTGAATTAATATTGCTTAGACATCAGTTCTCCCAAATTGATCTATAAATTGAATTTAATCCCACTCCCAATTCTGGCAAGCATCTTTGAACAAAATTGAAAAGCTGATCCCAAAATTCACATAAAATTGCAATGTATCTACAATAGCTAAAACAGTGTTAAAGAAGAACAAAATTGGAGTGCTGACACTACCTGATTTCAAGACTTATTGTAAAGCTACAGTATTCAAGACGGTAAGGCATTGTTGCCTTGATAGACAGTACGATCAACTCAAGTAAATAGAAACTCCAAAAATAGACCAACTTGTTTATAAGCAACTAATTTTTGACAAAAGTGCAAAGGCAATCAGTGGGAAAAAATGGTCTTTTTAATAAATGGTAGTAGAACAAATGGATATCCGTGGGCAAAAATGTGAAGTGTAGTTCGTACCTCACACCATTTACCCAGATTAATTCAAAATGGATCCATGACTTCAATGCAAAACTTAAATCTATGAAACTTGTAAAAAAAAACAAAACAGAAAAATTTTGTGACATTGGATTAGGCTAAGATCTCTTAGATATGACACTAAAATACAATCTATTAAAAAAAGTTGATGAATTTAATTTTATCAAAATCAAAAATGAAAAATCTAAGCCACAATATGGAGAAAATATTTGAAGTCCTATATATGATAAAAGATTTGTATTTAGAATTGTAAATAATTTAAAAAGTCAGTAACAAGGAAACAACCCAATACAAATGAAAAAAAATTTGAACTTCACCGAAGATGGCAAATAAGCATATAAAAAATGGTCCATATTATTAGTTATTATGGAAATTCAAATTAAAACCACAATAAGATAGCACCTCACACCTATTACAATAGTTCTACTTGTGAATACTGACAATATAAAGTATTGATAAGGATGTGGAAGAACTGGAATTCTCATAAACTGCTGGTAGGACTTTAAAATGGTACAAAGACTTTTGGGAAAAAACAACCCTGTCAGTTTCTTGAATAGTTAAGTCCTATACCTTTCATACAATCCAGCCATTTAAATTCTAGATATTTATTCTAGAGAAATAAGAGCATAATTCATAAAATTATTTATATGTGAATATTCACAATAGTTTTATTTTCAGTAGTCAAAAAATGGAAGCAACCTCAATGTCCATTAATGGGTGAATGAATAAACATTGTGGTATCTCCATACAATGGAAAACAGCAATAAAAAAATGAATCATTGATACATACAACAACATGGATAAATCTCAAAAAACATGCTGAGTAAATAAAGTCAGACAAAAGACAACCCTATTATATGTTTCTATATAAAATTCTAGGAAATGAAAATTAACCTAGTGTGTCAGAAAGCAGACCAGTGTTTGCCCCTTGAAGAGCAGAGGGGCAGGCGGGAGGATTGCAAAGGAACATGGGGAAACTTTTGCGGCTGATGGGTATGTCCACCCAACTCAAGATGAGTATTTTTGGCCAGGGTCTCTTGGTGATGACCCATGGTCATCTATTCCATTTCTACCAAAGCCCAGTAGTTTGCTGAGAACTTCTTTCCCGTTGGTGTCTAATTCTTCTCAGCAGAAGTGTGGTCTTGCTGCAGAACCCCAGGGGACTGCACAGACTCTCTCCTAGCCAGAGACTCCCTAGGGATCTATGTGTACCACGGATAACTCTGTGGGATCTTCCAGGTCATATGGTCCAAGGGAGTGGGCTGTTTGTATCTCAGCATGAACCTGATGCAGAACTTTCTCTCTTAAGGATTCCCCTTAAAACTGACAGCCTTGCATGCCATTTGGTATGTGAGTTGGAGCAAAATTCCAAACTGTGGTATATGCTGGCTTTGAAACCGAAAGAGGCCTTCCAAGCACTATACTTCTCCCTTAGTGGGAGGAGTGCAATAGCTCTCAAGGGCAATAGCTTGTTCTTTCCCTTGGAAGACACGTCCTGACATTTCCCAGGTAATTGGACTTCATTAATGTGACAGTTGCCTTAAACTTTATAGGATTTATGTCCAACTCACTAGCCCATGTGTATCTTACCAGTGTACTCCAGTACATGGCAATAAACGTGATGGCACCAATATAGGGAAACAATGAAATGGTCTGTGAAACATCCAGATGACACACTACAATAAAGAGCAGGGAAATTAACATAGCCCTGAGGCAAGACTAGAAATATATATTGCTATAACTGTCTCTGATGGTTCTCCTCCTGGATGGGGACTGAAAAGCAGTCACTCATCAGATCAATAACCTCATACAGCATTGATCTGCTCTCATATCATTGTAGCCTAGCAACTGGGATTGAGATTGTGGCTCCTACTTTACTACTTTATTAAGTCCGCCATTAAAAGTGCCATTTTCTTTCTTCCCGCCCTCCCTCCCTCCCTCCCTTCCTTCTCATTCTCCTCCTCTGATTTTCTTTCTCCTTCTTCCTTTTTTGTTTATTTTTGGTGTGTGTGTTTTTGTATATGCCTTTGTTTGTAGCTGAAGCCCCTGAAACAGCCTCTACCTATAGCTACTATTAATTAGCTATATTAATAAATTAAAATGACACCACAAATTAAAAATGATTAAAAAAAAATACCACATCCCACATGGAACAGGAGAGATTTTCATGGTCCTTAAAGAAGAAAGGATGCAGGGTTTAAGTCACCGGTCTGAAACCAAGATAGAAACATTAATTTATCTTATAGGCTGTAATCCGATAATGCTTTAGAAAAAGGTCGTGGAATTGTTCACACCAGTACGAGAAACTCCTAAATATAATCATGCATTTCTGATGCATTTTGTGATTAAAAACTACAACTCTGAATTCAGGTAGACATGCCAGGGAAAAGGACAAATATTGATGTGATTTTCAACTTAAAAACTAGCAAAATAAAGGATTCAGTCAAACATGAAACCGAATTGTGTGGCATGGAGATTAGTCACGTTCCTTAATCTTAGCCTAAGATCAGAATGTGCTCAGTCTTCTCTTTGCAGAAAATAAAGTCAGCTAAGATGAAGACAATTTGGGGGTGCCTGCGTGGCTCAGTTAAGCATCTGCCTTTCGGCTCAGGTCATGATTCTGGGGTCCTGGGATCGAGCCCCTGCTGAGCAGGGAACCTGCTTCTCCCTCTCCCTCTGCCTGCTACTCCCACCTGTTTGTACTCTCTCTCATTCTGTCAAATAAAAAATTTAAAAAAATTCTTCTGGGGGCAGAGCAAGATGGCGGAGGAGGAGGAGACCTGGATTTCGTCTGGTCACAGGAATTCAGCTGAAAAGGAATCAAACCATTCTGAACAGCTACGAACTCAACAGGAGATTGAAGAAAAGGATAGCAACAATGCTCTGAACAGAAAGCGACCACTTACTGGAAGGTAGGACGTGCGGATAAGTGAATCAGAGGTGATATTCGGGAGGATAGACGGGGGAGGGGGCCTCCATCGACCGCTTCTGGCAAGTGATAGAGCTGCGGAGCACAAAATCAGAACTTTTAGAAGTTGGCCCCGCTGAGGGACATTGCTCCAATGGCTAAGCTCGGGGTGGAACCCTCATAGGACAGTGTGGTCTCAGGAACCTCGGGGTCACAGAAAGACTGGAGGTGCCTGAGTGCGGCAGAGCGCCCAGGTATCGGAGCGGGGAAGCCGGCTGCAGAGACGGAGCTGAGGCACGGGCTCTCACCTCGGGGTTGCCATAAACTGTGATCCGCGGCCCAGTCGGGCCACTGCTCCTCCAGCAGGGACCCAACAAGCGGCAGAGCTGGGGAGACTCCCCTTCCTTCCCGGGGAGGAGCAGCGCGGGAACGCACCGCAGGGATCTGCTGGGTTTGGAGACTCCACACGGGGACGGGAGCCAGAGATAGCAACCCTCGGTCACAGGCCGGGTGAGCACGGAGTGCGGCCGGAGACCAGGGAGACGGGAGTGACTGCTTTTCTCTGGGGGCACACTGAGGAGCAGGGCCCTGAGTTCTCAGCTCCTCCGGGTGGAGATTGGGAGGCCACCATTTTTGCCCTGGTCCTCCAAAGCTGTACCGAGAGCTTGCAGGGAACAAAAGCTCCTGAGAGCAAACCTGAGCAGCTTCCTTAGCCCGGACCTACAAGGGCGGGGCAATTCCACCTCCGGCAAAGACATTTGGGAACCACGACAACAGGCCCCTCCCCCAGAAGATCAGCACAAACAGCCAGCAAGCCAAGACCAAGTTTACCGATCAAGGAGAATGGAAGAAATCCAGCGCTAGAGGAATACTGCACATAGAATTCATGGCTCTTTTACCATGATTCATTAGTATTTCAAATGAATTTCAAATTTTTTTTAATTTTTTCAATTTTTTCAAAATTTCAAATTCAAAAAAATTTCAAATTTTTTTAAACTTTTTTTTTAATTCTTCATTTCCCTTTTTCAACCATCTTATCAATCCCTTTTTTTAAAAAAAACTATTTTTCATTTTTAGAATCATATTTTATCCCTTCATAATAGTTACCCTTATTTTTGGCATATATATATAAGTTGTTCTCTCTTTAAAATTTTGAGATACAGTTTCTTCTAACGGACCAAGATATACCCGAAATCACTAGTGTATGGCTTTGTTCTAGTATCCTGCCTGATCACATTCTGTCCCTTTTTCTTTACCTTTTTTTTTAATCTTCTTTCTTTTTAAAAAACAACTTCTTATCTTCTCAATTCCTTTTATAAAATCTTTTATAATTTTCATCTTTACAGTCATCTTCCATTCCTTAATTGTATCGACCCTTATTTTGTACATATATAAGTCTTTCTTTCTTTAAAATTTTGGGAGGCACTTTCTTCTAACAGGCCAAAATACGCCCAAAATCTAGTGTGTGGCACTGATCTAGACACTAGCCTGATCATATTTGATCATATTCTCTTTTTTTTGTTTTCTTCTGTGTATGTTTGTTTTTATCTTTTTTTTTCTTCCAACAGATCAAAATATACCCTAAATCACTACTGTATGGCTTTGTTCTAGTCTCCTGCCTGATCACATTCTCTCCCTTTTTTTTTTCTTATTTCTTTTTCTTTTTAAATCTTCTTCTTTCTTTTTAAAAACAACATCTTATCAATTCCTTCTATAAAATCTTTTATAATTTCATCTTTACAGTCCTCTGCCATCCCTTCATTGTATCAGCCCTTATTTTGGACATATATAAGTCTTTATTCCTTTAAAATATTAGCAGGCACTTTCTTCTAACAGACCAAAATATGGCCAAAAGCTAGTGTGTGGCACTGGTCTATGCACTAGCCTGATCATATTTGATCATACTCTGCTTTTTTGTTTTGTTTTGTTCTGTTTTTGTTTCTTTCTTTCTTTTTCTTTTCCTTTTTTTTTCTCTCTTCCTTCTTTCCCTTTCTTGTCCCCTGGTTTCAGGTCTTTCCTGATTTGTATAGAGTATATTTGCTGGGGACGTTGTTAACCTGTTAGCATTTTGTTCTCTCATTCATCTGTTCTCCTCTGGACAAAATGACAAGATGAAAAAAATCACCTCAGCAAAAAGAACAAGAGGTAGTACCGTCTGCCAGGGACCTACTCAATACGGACATTAGTACGATCTCAGACCTAGAGTTCAGAATCATGACTATAAAGATACTAGCTGGGCTTGAAAAAAGCGTGGAAGTTATTAGAGAAACGCTTTCTGGAGAAATAAAAGAACTAAAATCTAACCAAGTCAAAATCAAAAAGGCTATTAATCACGTGCAATCAAAAAAGGGTACACTAACTGCTAGGATAAATGAGGCAGAAGAGAGAATCAGTGATATAGAAGACCAAATGATGGAAAATAAAGAGGCAGAGAAAAAAAGAAACAACTACAGGATCACGAGGGCAGAATTCGAGAGATAAGCGATACGATAAGATGAAACAACATTGGACTAATTGGGATCCCAGAAGAAGAAGAAAGAGAGAGAGGGGCAGAAGGTATATTGGAGCAAATTATACCAGAGAACTTCCGTAATGTGAGGAAGGAAACAGGCATGAAAATCCAGGAGGCACAGAGAACCCCTCTCAAAATCAATAAAAATAGGTCAGTACCCCAACATCTAATAGTAAAACTTACGAGTCTCAGAGACAAAGAGAAAATTCTGAAAGCAGCTCGGGACAAGAGATATGTAACCTAAAATGGGAGAAACATTAGATTGGCAACAGACCTATCCACAGAGACCTGGCAGGCCAGAAAGGAATGGCATGATATCTTCAGAGCACTAAACGAGAAACATATGCAGCCAAGAATACTATATCCAGCTAGGCTGCCATTAAAAATTGCAGGAGAGATAAAAAGCTTCCAGGACAAACAAAAATTAAGGAATTTGCAAACACGAAACCAGCCCTCCAAGAAATATTGAAAGGGGTCCTCTAAGCAAAGAGAGAGCCTAAAAGCAGCATAGATCAGAAAGGAGCACAGACAATATACAGTAAAAGTCACCATACAGGCAATACAATGGCACTAAATTCCTATCTTTCAATAGTTACCCTGAATGTAAATGGGTTAAAGCCCCAATCAAAAGACACAGACTATCAGATTGGATTAAAAAACAAGACCCATCCATATGCTGTCTGCAAGAGAATCATCTTAGACCCAAAGACACCCCCAGATTGAAAGTGAGGGGGTGGAAAACACTTTACCATGCTAATGGACACCAAAAGAAAGCTGGGGTGGCAATCCTTATATCAGACAAACTAGATTTTAAAACAAAGACTGTAATAAGAGATGAGGAAGGACACTATATCCTTCTTAAAGGGTCTATCCAACAGGAAGATCTAACAATTGTAAATATCTATGCCCCTAACATGGGGGCAGCCAATTATATAAGGCAATTAATAACAAAAGCATAGAAACACATTGACAACAATACAATAATAGTGGGGGAATTTAACACCCCCCTGACTGAAATGGACAGATCATCTAAGCAAAAGATCAACGAGGAAATAAAGACTTTAAATGACACACTGGACCAAATGGATTTCACAGACATATTCAGAACAGTCCATCCCAAAGCAACGGAATACACATTCTTCTCTAGTGCCCATGGAACATTCTCCAGAGTACATCACATCCTAGGTCACAAATCAGGTCTCAACCAGTACCAAAAGATTGGGATTATTCCCTGCATATTTTCAGACCACAATGCTTTGAAACTAGACCTCAATCACAAGAGGAAAGTCAGAAATAACTCAAATACATGGAGGCTAAAGAGCATCCTACTAAAGAATGAATGGGTCAACCAGGAAATTAAAGAGGAATTAAAAAAATTCATGGATACCAATGAAAATGAAAACACAACTGTTCAAAATCTCTGGGATACAGCAAAAGCAGTCCTGAGAGGAAAGTTTATAGCAATACAAGCCTTTCTCAAGAAACAAGAAAGGTCTCAAATATGCAACCTAACCCTACACCTAAAGGAGCTAGAGAAAAACAGCAAATAAAGCCTAAACCCAGCAGGAGAAGAGAAATAATAAAGATCAGAGCAGAAATCAATGAACTAGAAACCAAAAGAACAGTAGAACAGATCAACGAAACTAGGAGCTGGTTCTTTGAAAGAATTAACAAGATTGATAAACCCCTGGCCAGACTTATCAAAAAGAAAAGAGAAAGAACCCAAATCAACAAAGTCATGAATGAAAGAGGAGAGATCACAACCAACACCAAAGAAATACAAACAACTATAAGAACATATTATGAGCAACTCTATGCCAGCAAATTAGATAACCTGGAAGAAATGGGTGCATTCCTAGAGATGTATCAACTACCAAAATTGAACCAGGAAGAAATAGAAAACCTGAACAGACCTATAACCACTAAGGAAATTGAAGCAGTCATCAAAAATCTCCCAAGAAACAAAATCCCAGGGCCAGATGGCTTCCCAGTGGAATTCTATCAGACATTTCAAGAAGAATTAATACCTATTCTCCTGAAACTGTTCCAAAAAATAGAAATGGAAGGAAAACTTCCAAACTCATTTTTTGAGGCCACCATTCCCTTGATCCCAAAACCAGACAAAGACCCCATCAAAAAGGAGAATTACAGACCAATATCTTTGATGAACATGGATGCAAAAATTCTCACCAAAATCCTAGCCAATAGGATCCAACAGTACATTAAAAGGATTGTTCACCATGACCAAGTGGGATTTATCCCTGGGCTGCAAGGATGGTTCAACATCCGAAAATCAACCAACGTGATACAATATATTAACAAAAGAAAGAACAAGAATCATATGATCCTCTCAATAGATGCAGAAAAAGCATTTGACAAAGTACAGCATCCTCCTTGATGAAAACTCTTCAGAGTATAGGGATAGAGGGTACATACCTCAATATTCTAAAAGCCATCTATGAAAAACCTACAGCAAATATCATTCTCAATGGGGAAAAGCTGAGAGCTTTCCCCTTAGGGGAAAACCTAAGGTCAGGAATGCGGCAGGGATATCCACTATCACCACTGCTATTCAACATAGTATTAGAAGTCCTAGCCACAGCAGTCAGACAACAAAAAGAAATCAAAGGCATCCAAATCGGCAAAGAGGAAGTCAAACTCTCACTCTTTGCAGATGATATGATACTGTATGTGAAAAACCCAAAAGACTCCACCCCAAAACTGCTAGAACTCATACAGGAATTCAGTAAAGTAGCAGGATATAAAATCAATGCACAGAAATCAGTGGCATTCCTATACACCAACAACAAGACAGAAGAGAGAGATATCAAGGAGTCGATCCCATTTACAACTGTACCCCAAACCATAAGATACCTAGGAATAAATTTAACTAAAGAGGCAAAGGATCTGTACTCAGAAAACTATAAAATACTCATGAAAGAAATTGAAGAAGACACAAAGAAATGGAAAAACGTTCCATGCTCATGGATTAGAAGAACAAACATTGTGAAGATGTCAATGCTACCTAGAGCAATCTACATATTCAATGCAATCCCATCAAAATACCATCCACTTTTTTCAAAGAAATGGAACAAAGAATCCTAAAATTTGTATGGAACCAAAAGAGACCCCGAAAAGCCAGAGCAATGTTGAAAAAGAAAAGCAAAGCTGGCGGCATCACGATTCCGGACTTCCAGCTCTATTACAAAGCTGTCATCATCAAGACAGTATGGTACTGGCACAAAAACAGACACATAGATCAATGGAATAGAATAGAGAGCCCAGAAATGGACCCTCAACTCTATGGTCAACTAATCTTCAACAAAGCAGGAAAGAATCTCCAATGGCAAACAGACAGTCTCTTCAACAAATGGTGTTGGGAACATTGGACAGCCACATGCAGAAGAATGAAACTGGACCATTTCCTTACACTACACACAAAAATAGATTCCAAATGGTTGAAAGACCTAAACAGGAGACAGGAGTCCATCCAAATCCTAAAGGAGAACACAGGCAGCAACCTCTTCGACCTCAGCCGCAGCAACTTCTTTCTAGAAACATCGCCAAAGGCAAGGGAAGCAAGGGCAAAAATGAACTATTGGGATTTCATCAAGATAAATTTCTTTTGCACAGCAAAAGAAACAGTCCACAAAACCAAAAGACAACCGACAGAATGGGAGAAAATATTTGCAAATGACATATCAGATAAAGGGCTAGTATCCAAAATCTATAAAGAACCTATCAAACTCAACACCCAAAGAACAACAATGACAAAATGGGCAGAAGACACGAACAGACATTTTTCCAAAGAAGACATCCAAATGGCCAACAAACACATGAAAAAGTGCTCAACATCGCTTGGCATCAGGGAAATCCAAATCAAAACCTCAATGAGATACCACCTCACACCAGTCAGAATGGCTAAAATTAACAAGACAGGAAACCACAGATGTTGGCGGGGATGTGGAGAAATGGGAACCCTCCTACACTGTTGGTGGGAATGCAAGCTGGTGCAACCACTCTGGAAAACTGTATGGAGGTTCCTCAAGCAGTTGAAAATAGAACTACCCTACGATCCAGCAATTGCACTACTGGGTATTTACCACAAAGATACAAATGTAGGGATCCGAAGGGGTACATACACCCCAATGTTTATAGCAGCAATGTCCACAATAGCCAAACTGTGGAAAGAGCCAAGATGTCCTTCCACAGATGAATGGATAAAGAAGATGTGGTGTATATATACACAAGGGAATATTATGCAACCATCAAAAGGAATGAGATCTTGCCATTTGCAATGACATGGATGGAACTGGAGGGTGTTATGCTGAGTGAAATTAGTCAATCAGAGAAAGACATGTATCATATGACCTCACTGATATGAGGAATTCTTAATCTCAGGAAACAAACTGAGTGTTGCTGAGTGGTGGGGGGTGGGAGGGATGGGGTGGCTGGGTGATAGACATATGGGAGGGTATGTGCTATGGTGAGTGCTGTGAATTGTGCAAGACTGTTGAATCACAAATCTGTACTTCTGAAACAAACAATGCAATATATGTTAAGGGAAAAAAAAGAAGATAGCAGGGGGGGAAGAATTAAGGGGAATAAGTCGGAGGGGGAGACAAACCATGAGAGATGATGGACTCTGAAAAACAAACTGAGGGTTCTAGAGGGGAGGGGGTGGGGGGATGGGTTAGCCTGGTGATGGGTATTATAGAGGGCACATTCTGCGTGGAGCACTGGGTGTTATGCACAAACAATGAATCATGGAACACTACATTAAAAACTAATGTTGTAATGTATGGTGATTAACATAACAATAATAAATTTTTAAAAATTCCTTTAAAAAAAGATGAAGACAATCTGGCCCACTTTCCTTTCATGTGCTATAAGTCAAAGGACAATGTCTGTAAGTAACAAAGCTAATTAAAACTAGCTTAAGGAAAAAGGAGGGAATTTAGCAAAACCTAAACTTTAGGTTAACAGTGGTGGACCTGGCTTTCCAAACCATTCACTAATACCCTAACCACCTCAGAGTCTCTCCTGCCTCTGGGATATCTTCCCTCCCCTCCCTACAGATGATAAACCCTCTCCACACAGCAGGCAGTGCACCACAAGCAACTCTAAACTCACATTCTTCTAACTTATCCAGGCCTGGAAAGAGAGACATCTCCCTCTCTACCAGCTCCAATTAGAAACATCCCAGGAAGCTCGCCGTTGTCCTAGCTTAGACTTCATCTGCCTCTTGACTCAAACTCCATGGCTACAAGGCTAGGACTACCTGCCTCTGTTACATGTGTATGTGTGTGGTTAGGAAGACAGGGTATGTTATGTTAAGATTGGAGGGGTCAGTGATAGGTAAATAATAATCAGCACTACCCATACTTTTTACTTGAAGCTGACAAGAAACTTTTGAATTATACCAAACCTAAGTCTTATAGATCCTTGTGTATATGTGCATATCCTTTACTCACCTACTCTATGGAAGGTGCTATATAAGTTGCAAAGGTGAGCATCACTGTATCTCAAAATTACTAACCTCAAGAGCTTTAATGTTCAAGAAAATAGCAACAATGACAACAAAACTGGCAATGAAGGGCTAAACGGCCAAGTGCTCTAAGAAAGATATGAGAATGTATTGTAATTCAATGAATTTGGTGAAGAATCGTATATTTATTCATCCACCCACCATAGATCAGAATCACTCTTGGAGTGCTGAAAAATCCAGACAACTAGGTCAACCTTCAGAGATGCTGATTTGAGGGTCTGGGATAAGGTTTGAACATCCATATTTTTAAGGACTAATGTGAGACATGGGGCTAAAGCTGCAAATCAGTTAGTGTTAAGAGCCAACATTTGGAAACTTGCACTGGAGGACAGTATTAACTGTACCTTAGGTGCTTTTGATTGCCACAGCCTCCATCTCAAAGAAATATATTGCCAGTTGTATGACACAGCTACTAACCAAACAACTAGATAGGGAACCAGGCCATCCCCGCCCATGAAGTTCCCCTTCTGGGAAGCCTTGGGTAAACTTGATAGCTGACCACTTGAGCGAGCGACCTCGCTTCTTCCTTCCCAGGGCCTAATTCCCACTGTTATATTTTAAATTTGCTGATCAAAAGTGAAATGAATCTGTGAAACCCAGGCACCCAGTCTTGACCACAATAAAGACAGAGCCCAGGTAGGCTCTCTCTCTCTCTCTCTCTCTCTCTCTCTCTCTCTCTCTCTCTCTCTCTCTCTCTCTCCCTCTCCTCTCTCTGTGACCCCAGGCATCTTGTGTGTCCTCTAGAACGTGAGTAATAAACCTTGATGTTTCAAAGGCCCCGATGGTTGTTGCTGAGGTGTGTCTTGCAATCTGAACAAGAACCACAAGGGCTAGTCCAGCCACAACATTGGCTGTGGTTGAGGACTTCTCTGTTGGGGCTCGTCACAAGAAGTACTGGCCCAGGTGAGTGCCTCAGGCGTTCCGACTTGGTAACATCACTATCAATAGGCTGAGATTGACAGGAAATATGCACTTAGTATGAAATTTGTATAATTTTCAAGTATCAAATTTTGGGGGAAATGAAACAAAGGTTATAAAATCTCTTGATGCCAAGTCTACAATGCTACTTCGCTTTAAAGTATGAACTGGTGGTAATAGTATTACTTCAAATACTCAGATTGTATTGGTTATAAAACTATGTATTTGAATTATTTGGTCCCATTGGCACCCATCTTAGCAATGGGAAGTTATCTGTTTACAGCTTGTAAGTTTCCTGTGCTCGTCCAGAAACAACTCATCAAAAGAAATAACTAACCAAGCAAAATGGGACAGTCAGCTTGAATAGATCCTTAAGAGTGGGTTGTAGGTGCCCTCTGCAATGGAATCCATAACATACAGAGCCCAGTGGCTGCTCCAACCTCAATTTTAAAGGAATATATCCACTCTTTTTTCAGACAGAACATTTTCAGTAGGTGACAGAAACTCAGGGTAAACTTCTCTAAATTTAACAAGTCCAGAGGCAAGTTGAATTTCAGAGTTGGTTGATGGACTGAGTCAGCAATCTATCTGGGACCCAGGTGCTTTCTGCTGGGGTCAGCTATGTCAGCTGTGGCCCTGCTCTGTCAACTATGGCCTCCCATCATCAATCTGTCCTCTTTCATGGTAATAATAACATAGCAAATTGGTTCTTCATGCTTCTTTGTTCATGGACAGCCCCAGATGGAGGTGAAACCAGGAGCCTGGCTGTGTCGAGAATTTTCCCTGAAGCCTCCACCAAACCTCTCCTGACATCCCACTGACCAGAATTCGGTAATATGCTTATTCTCAAACAATCATTGATGAAGAAAATAGGATTACCAATCAGACTCACCCCAGAGACGAAATGACTTACTCAAACCACATTACTGATACTCTGTGGGGGAGAGAGTGGAATAGACATTGGACAGTAGCTGCAATGCTCACTAGAACCTTGGAAATTGGTGCCTGCTTTTGCCTCCATTTCTCCTCTTCTGAGGGGCTACAGAAGAAACCTATGGTTGATGACAATAAAGTCAAAATATGAATATTTTTGTTAAAGTTGTAAAGATAGTAAGAGAAACATGACTAAGATAAATCCATAATTCAAAAACTCTTGTCTCCACATTCTGGAAGTCTACTTGTATGAGTGGTGAGGAAAACAGATACAGCTCCTGCTCTCATGTAGATTGTAGTCTGGCTCAGGGAGTGATGAACACATTCACATGGGAGATCACAGGAGACATGTTCTTTCCAGGGTTCATAGGGTGTGGTCATGAAGTATGGGAGAAAGAGCAGCATGAGTATAGTCCTGGTGATGGCAAGCATAGACTCTGAGAACAGCACACAGTACAACTTACTATAGGACATATATAAAGGAGTAGTGAAATACAAGGCCAGAGAGATCTTCTGAAAGATATTGCAGCAAATCTCAGGCATCAGACCAAAGAACTTATACTTTGTTGTTCAAATGTAGGCTATGTGAAACCAATGGAAATTTTAGAGCAGGAAAGTAAAATGATTGAAGCTGAGATTTAAGAAGTAATCTTGCAGTGAATATGACTGGTGTTAAAATCATCTAACACATGACTTGGAGGATGTAGATGATGAGAGCATCAGTGGACAGAGGAGCAGAGCAGATATAATAGTTGTTATTGACAGTCTTGTCTTATCAGTGGGACGTGGAAACTGATCTGATTACAGGGCAGGGTACACATAAGAGTCAGGGGTGATCCAAAATTTCATGTCTGGATGGCTGGAAGAAAACAGGGCTTTTAATAGGAAAGAGATAGGTCTGGGCAGAAAGGTAGGAGTTTGGTTTCATTCACTGATGGAATAATCATATGGTAATAGTTAGAAGGTAGCTGGTTAGAATGTTGGGACAGAAGCCTTCACTAGAGTCAGAGATTCTCACTTTGGACAAAGGCAGTTATGTGCCTGTATTCTAAACATGAACCACTGAATTAGAATCTTCAAGAATGGACTATAGAATCTGTGTTTTAAAAAGCATCATGGTTGATTCTGATGCACAGAGAGTGCTGATTATCACCAACTAAGTGCTACTTTTCACTGACAGAATGCTTCTGCAAGGGAGCTTCCATTTGACCAACTCCACTTATAGGCTGTGTTTAGACAAAGTTTTTTCAATTTATTTATGTCAAAAGCCCATTTTGTATATCCCACAGAACCCCTTCTCTCAACACATGAGAGCAATTAAAGGCCTATCACTTTTCTAAGACTTCAGCACTTTTAAAAACCACATTATTGCAATTTATTTGTGTGCTGTAAATGTTGTCCTAAACAAGTCAAGCTCAACCACATTCTTTAAATCAGTTTGAATGGAGTACATATTACAATTTCCTTTCCTAGATTTTAGAGAAGAAAAGAAATTTAAATGATGCACATTCTCATCGAAAACTGGTGATGTATTGTATGGTGACTAACATAATAAAATAAAATTTTAAAAAAATGACCCACATTCTTCACACTCTGTTAAATGGCATAGCAAACCACAAATTTGAGATGAACAGGTCTGTGTCACAAAGTGCCATTTCGGGAGTTTTCCATAGTTTGTACATAGGTAACAAGGCACTGCTTTTTCATGCACTGTTTCTACTAAACCAGAAAAGAGATTTTAAAAAGAAAAATATTCCTAATGATTGTACCTACTTCATAATTCTGCCAAGAGTTAATCTTACTTCAGTCCAACACAAAGAGAAAGTAGCGCACAAAAACAAAGTACTAGCGAGAATAATATGGACAACAGACCAAATATTTGTATCAGATTATATAGGGGATATCTACATTCAATTTTAAAATAAAGATAAGTAATCTTGGAATACATATGACTTATAAATATAAAGAAGTCCACTTGGGAAACACTCTTAACCTGTTGGTAGGAACACAAACTGGTGTAGCCACTCTGGAAAACAGTATGGAGGTTCCTTAAAAAGTTAAAAATAGAACTACCCTATGATCCAGTAATTATACTACTAGGTATTTATTTATCCAAAGGATGCAAATATAGTGATTTGAAGGGGCACATGTGTCCCAATGTTTATAGCAGCAGTGTCCACAATAGCCAAAATAGGGAAAGAGCCCAGATGTCCACTGACAGATGAATGGATAAAGTAGTAGTGGTGTATATATACAGTGGAATATTACTCAGCCATCAAAAAATGAAATCTTACCATTTGTAATGACGTGGATGGAACTAGAGGATATTATGCTAAGTGAAATAAGTCAGTGAGAGAAAGACAAATACCATATGATTTCACTCATATGTGGAATTTAAGAAACAAAACAGATGAACATAGGGGAAGGGAAGGAAAAATAAAATAAGATGAAAACAGGGAGGCAAACTGTTAAGACACTCTTAACTCTAGGAAACAAACAGGAATGCTGGAAGGGAGGGGTTAGGGGGATGGGGTAATTGGGTGATGGGCATTAAGGAGGGCATGTGATGTGATGAGCACTGGGTGTCATATAAGACTAATGAATCACTAAATTCTATTCTACTGCTGAAACTAACGTACACTCTATGTTAACTAAATTAAGTTTAAATAAAATTTTTAAGAAGTCTACTTAAGAAATAAAAAATAATAAATAAAATAGAATATGTTCAACTTATAAGTCAGTAGTACTAAGGCAACAAGAAGATTCTGGTTTTTTCTTTTTCATCTGTCATACTCAGATAACTAAAGACTTTGACATTTTGATGCAATTTAGGATGTGGAGAAATTGATGGTTTTGACATATTATTGATGGACATGTAATTTGGCACCCTTTGCATGAATTTAGCAGTTTCTGTTTATATGTTTATTTATTTTTAATTTTTTATTGCAGCTAACATAAATGGCATACTAGTTTCAAGTGTACAACATAGTGATGCAGCAATTCTATAAGTGATGCAGTGCTCACCATGATACATGCATTCGCCATCCTTCACCATATAAAGTAAGTACCGTATTATTGACTGTATTCCCTATGCTGTACTTTTAAACCCAAGACTTTATTTTATAACTGGAAGTTTGTATCTTTTAATCTTCTTTACCTATTTTGCCCATTCTTCCATTTCCCTCTCCTCTGGCAACCACCAGTTTGTTCTATCTTTATGACAAAGCTTTGATGTGTGTGTGTTTCTTCTTTGTTTTTGTTTTTTTTTAGGTTCCACACCTAAGTGAAATCATACAGTTTTTGCCTTTCTCTGTCTGACTTACTTCACTTAGCATAATACCCTCTAAGTCCATCCATGTTGCTGCAAATGACAAGATTTCATTTCTTTTTGATGGCTGAGTAATAGTCTATCATATATATATGTATCTATCTCCTGGATCTGAAATTCCCCTTGTCTGTATCTAATCTGGAGAAATACACACATGCAAGAGGACATATATAAAGGATATTATTACAACATTGTTTATAGGGGGAGAAGTCAAAAAAATAAAGTAACCAAATCAAAACAGCAATAAAATACAAGATTAATTGTGATACATACCTATGATGTAAACCATATAGCAGATAAATATAATGAGGTTCATCTTTATGACCTTGGAAATAGATACTTTGTTGTATAGAAAAGGAAAGGATAGAATTTACAACTTGATAATAATGCTAAAATAATAAATTAATATGAAGTATTTTGGTGGGGGCAGCATATCTGCTTTTCAAAGCAGGAACCCACCACTGTTTTTAGCTTTGAGTGAAAAGGTGTGACAGGACTGCACAGTCATGGGGGGGAGGGCTGGCATGGAAGGCAGTGGTCAAAAGGAACTTTAGTCTGACCTGCAATGCTGCCATCTTGTATCAAAATAATTGGACTCATATATTACTTGGCAAATAAATTATTTTTTTTTTAATTTTATTTATTTGACAGAGAGAGACACAGAGAGGGAACACAAGCAGAGGGAGTGGGAGAGGGAGAAGCAGGCTTCCCACCGAGCAGGGAGCCCAATTTGGGGCTCAATCCCAGAACCTGGGATCATGACCTGAGCCGAAAGCAGATGCTTAATGACTGAGCCACCCAAGCGCCCCTACTTGGCAAATAAATTGTTAATAATTCCAAAAGACAAGACTGGTTATATGTCTTGTGCCTGTGCACATAGCTGAAAAGATGGAATAATTCTAATTCGTTGAATGCTACTTTGTAGAGCCTTTCTCTTCTACATTTCAGCTCATTTTTCTTTATACTTTTTAAGTAACTAGGTACTTTCAAATGTATCATCTCACTTATCACTCCTTATCTGTCAAGTAGGGTAAGGAATGAGGCTCCGGGTAATTATGTAACTTTACTAATAACCTATAGCTCATAATTGACAGAGTCTAAATAAGAATTGAGGTCTTCTGAGGTCAGGTCCACTGTATCACTTTCGCATCTCTCTGATTGACAAATGTAACATAATCCCCTTTCCATCTTTTGTCCTGAATTGGTCCTACCTGGATACATGCCAAAGACCAACACAACTGGGCCAGATGAGCTTCATTAATCCCAGAGTTGTTTAATATGCAGTATGCTCATTAGCATACAAGCAAGCATGAGTTAACCTTCCATCTATCATTCAGCTTGCCAGGTGAACACAGCAAGATCCAAATACATTCCTGCTCTCTGTGCTGTGGAACTGGAACAAGGGTCACTTACCAGACCTCTTGGCAGTCCTACAACAGGCCCTGCGATCACCAAACTGTATCCTTCAGTCCAAGGGAAAACTATTCCACATTCACATATAAATTCATAAGAATTGTTTTTCAAAATTCATGGAACAAGCATTGGACTTCTCAAGTGTCCCATCATGTTCACAATATTATACAAATAGATGTCGAGGGGAAAAATCTCACCAAAATCCTTCACTGTTTTACATTTCTTTAGAATATATTAACTGTATCTCCCACCCTCTCTTGAATTATAGCTTGACAGCACTGAGCAAAATAGCAGAGTTTTTCCCAGGAAAAAGAGATAAGAGTCAAGGAATAGTGGGCAGCCTGTGTGTTATTAAGTACCGAGAAGGATGCCAAAATCCCTTTGGCATCCGAGTGCTATTTTATAGCCTCTCTGAGGAACAGAGGACAGACGTCTTGGAAAGATTGAGCCTCTGGAGGGTCAGTTGGGTGACCTCTTCTCTCAACTGAATCCAATGTTGGCAGAGACTGAAAGACTGAGAAAGACAGTGAGCCATGAAAATCATGGCTAATAACACAAGTGATTATATCCTCAAAAAATGTATCATGAGAATCCCTAATAAAAGTTGATGCAAACAGTACATAAAAGAAAACCAGGAACATCCTTGGAAATTTTTTAAACATAAGTCACTATTGTTAAGGTGGGAAGGCAGCATGCAGAGTGTGGAAATTAACTGTTTCCATTGGACACAACAAAGTGGATTCAGGACCATTGTGCCCTTGCTACCCAAGTGACCTTAGGAAGCAATTTTGTCAATTTTGTCTATTGGTTCATCTGTTGTTTCAGAGAGAAAACAACTTTATAAGTTGTTGCCAGAATCAAATGAAATATTTGTGCACAGATTAGCTCTTACTGTTGCAAAAATCCTTTTGTAGAACCCCGGGTATCATCAGATACACATCTGTAAAGACAGGTTTTTAAAATTATTCACACTATGTTTTCTTTTTTTCCTCACAAAAGTCTACTGTTCTTATAATTTTATCGCCTGTCATTTTCTAAGGAAAATATGTACAATAGTGTACAGGCTCTCAAAATAGACGTCAAATCACAACTCTGCTAGGGTGATATTTGGGAAAAATTTAACCTTTCTGCACCTCAGTTTCCTAAAAAGAAAAAAAAAAAATGGCGATTAAAAATAGAGCCCAATCCGTAGTTTCTATAGACATTAAATAAATGGTACCTACAGAGTACTTAGCACAGTACTCAGCACATAGTGAACATTCAGTAAAAGGAATGATGATGATCATCTTCTAACTGACGAGTGAGGGGCATTTTTAAAACTGGCTCAGCCATATCAAGATGGCAGAAAACCAGGAGATATGCCACAGCTCTATCATAGAACCATATCAGTGACCAAAAATGGAGCACTTTTGGTGTCTACACTAGGATACTTCAGCCCCTGTAAAACCCTAGAATTGATTCACTGAGTCATTTTACCAGTGATTGTTGGTTGCTTATAATGTGACACGCACAGGAGATTCAAAGGACAAAAATGATCATGGTCCTTGTCTTTGTGGCACTGACAGTCTAGAGAAGAGAAAGAATGTAATCACCTGGCCACACCAACAAATGTAAACTTACAACAGTGGGAAGGGCTAAAAGGAAGTCAGTCAGGGCTCCAAGTACATACATGGTTGGGTTGAGTGTGGGCCATTGTGGGTTTCCCTGGGGGACGGTGGGAGAAGGATGAGTGGGGTCAAGGAGATAAAAGGAGGAAGTGGTTAGTTTGCCAAGCACAGTCCATGGAAAGCCTGTGGCAAGGGGAGCAGGCATGTCTGAGGAACTGAGAAGGGCAATGTGGATGTAATGTGGAGGAGCCAGGAATATGGAGAGAGTTAAGGCTGAAGAGTAAGGAGAACCCAACTGTGTGGGCCCAGGAGATCAGAATCGAAATTTTAAGGTTTACTCCAAGAGAAACAGAAAATCTCTGATATTTGTGTAGAAGTGGGGGCTGAGTGGAGCATATGAGGGCTTGTGATAGGAGAGTGTTGACAATCATTTGCATTTTAAAGACTCTCTGGCTGAGGTCTAGAGAATGGACCATTTCAACACTTGTTTGAGGAACGGAAAGAAGAGCTTAGAATGTGGGTGATTACAGCATTAGGAGAAAAGGGGAAAAAGACAGAAAAAGGCCAGTGTAGACTGGGTAAGGGATTGGAATGAGGAGGAAGGAGGCAGAAGGAATTAGAAATGATTCCCAAATGTTGGGCTTCAGCAACTAGGTGGTGGTGTTATTCACTGAGATTGTGTTCCCTAGAGGCATCTGGTGCAGATGGATTTATGCTTTGAGTGGGGAGGCATAGGGCATGCTCATTTGGTAAAACTACTTTATCTGAGAAGTAAGAGAAGATCTAATCAGTGAGCATGAGAGGGAAAGCACTAGGAAATTTGAGAAGCTTGAAGGAAACTTTCAATAATTTTTGGAGAATTAGAAACAGTTATCAAGGAGACTTACAACTAGTACTTGGCCCTGTTTGAGGCTGGAGATCATGAATTCTTGGTAGTAGCAACATTCTCTGTTGTAATCTTTTAGCAAGAATTCACTGCTGACATTCAGGTAGAAACATATCCAGGGCTGCGGTTTTAGCTAGTGGGAGTAAAGGAAAGAACAGGTGAAAAAGTGGAGGGTATTAGCAGGAACAGTACTTAAATCTATGGGCCATGGAATCTAAAGATATAGTTGAACTGCACAGCGATCATCCAACTGGACTTAATTGATATTTGTAGAATATTTATCCAAAAACAGAATACACATTCTTCTCAAGCTCACATGGAACAGTCACCAAGAAAGACCACATTCTGGGCCATATGACACACCTTACCACATTTAAAAGAATAGAAATCATACAAAGTATGTTCGTAGGCTACAATGGAATTAAACCAGCAATCAGAAACAGAGAAATAGCTGGAAAATCCCAAAAGATATGGTAACTAATCAACACACCTTTAAATAACACATGGGTCAAAGAAGAACACTAAAGAGAAAATATTTAATATTTTGAATAAATAAAATAAAAATACCACTCACAATATCTTGTGGGATGCAGTGACAGCAATGCTTTGAAGGAAACTTATAGCATTAAATGTATATATTAACAAAGAAGAAATATCTAAAATCAATAATCTAAGCTTTCACCTTAGGGAACTAGAGAGATGAGAGCAATTTAAACCTAAACCCAGTAGAAGAAATAAGTAATAGAAAGTAGAGCAGAAATCATGGAAATTGAAAACAGCAAAATAATACAGAAAACCAACAAAACCTAAGGTTAGTTATTTGAAATTATCAATAAAATTGGTAAACCTCCGGCCAGGCTAACAAGAAAAAATATAGAGAAAATATAAATTATTGATATCATAAATAAAAGAGCTAGCTATTACTGCTTTAATGTCTATTAAAGACATTAAAAGGATAATTAAGATTTATAATGAATGATTCCAAGGTCACAAATTTGATAATTTAGATGAAATGGAACAATTCCAAAAGACGTACAGCCAACAAAACACACAAAGAGAAATACATAATCTGAATAAGCCTCTATCTATTAAAGACATTGAATAAATAATTAATTACCTCCCACAAAACAAAGCACCAGGCTCATACAGTTTCACTGGTGAATTCTACCAAATATTTTAGGAAGAAATGGTACCAATTCTCTACAGTCACTTTGAGAAAATAGAGCCAGAGGAACACTTCTTAAATCATTCTAGGAGACCAGTAATACCACAAAATCGAAACCAGATGAAGACATTACAAGAAAGGAAAACTAAACAACAACGTCTCTCATGAGCATAGGTGCAAAATATCTTCAACAGAATGCTAACAGCCTTATTTATAATTGAAAAACTGGGAGTAGGGTCACCTCGGTGGCTGTCGTTAAGCATCTGCCTTTGGCTCAGGTCATGATCCCAGGGTCCTGGGATCGAGGCCCGCATCGGGCTCCCTGCTCCTCAGGAAGCCTGCGTCTCCCTCACGCACTCCCCCTGCTTGTGTTCCCCCTTTCGCTGTGTCTCTGTCTGTCAAATAAATAAAATCTGAAAAAAAAAAAATGGAAGTAACCAAGATGTCCTTTAATAGGTGAATGGTAAAACAAACTGGTACATCTATACAACGGCAATAAAAAGAAATGAGCTATCAAGACACAAAAAAGCATGGAGGAAACTTAAATGCATGTTACAAAGTGAAATAAGCCGATCTAAAAAGACTGCACATCATTTGATTCCACTTTATGACTTTCTGGAAAAAGCAGAAAAGGGCAAAGAATCTGAAAGACGTTTCTCCAAAGAAGAAACGAAACTGGCCAATAAGTCCATGAAAAAGTACTCAACACCATTAGTCATTAGGAAAAATCAAAGAAAAACCACAAAATACCACCTCATACCCACTGGGATGACTGTAATAAAAAAGACAGTCAATCACAATGTTGGAGAAGAGAAATCTGAACCCTCATACCTTGCTGTTGGGAATATAAAATGGTACAGTCGCTTTCAAAAACAGTTTGGCCATTCCTCAAAACAGGAAATGTAGTTTTCCTATGATCCAGCGATTCCACTTCTGTGTATACACCCAACAGAAATGAAAACATACTTTAACATGAAAACATGGACAGAACTATTCATAATAAAAAAAAATCAACCAATGAAAGGATAAATGTTGACTATCCACACGATGCAGTATTATTTAACAATAATAAGGAATGAAGTATCAGTAGATGCTGCAACATGGATAAACCTGGAAAACATGATGCTAAGTGAAAGAAGCCAGTCACAAAACCTCATATGTACATTTGTATGTTTCCATTTATGTTAAATGGTCCAGAATGAGCACATCGACAGAAGCAGAAAGTAGATTAGTGGTTGCCTTGAGTTAGGAGGGGGAAGGAATGGGGAATTCACTAATGGGTCTAGGGTTTTAATTTGGAGTGATGAATATAGTCAAATGCTAGCTTGTGGTGATGGTTCCACAACTCTCTCTATATGCTAAAAACTATTGCATTGTGTGCAATTGGGTAAATTGTATGTTATGTGAACTATATCTCAATAAAACTTAAAAAATGCAGCATAAGTATTTTCATACATTTTGGGTAGAGAAGAATTTTCCTAATATGCCATGAAAGCCAGAGCCAGAAAAATTATGAGCCATAGATTTGACTTCATAAGTATTTTTAAATTCTTTTAGGCAAATAAATACACCACGGAGTTAAAAGAAAAAGATGGATAATATTTAAAATATACATGACCAGTACAGGTTTACTATCCTTAACAAATAAAGATTTCTACAAATACAGTAATCAAAGAAAAAAACCATTGAAAATGCACAATGAAAACCTTGACAAAAAAAAATCAACTGGGAAATAAAGATGTGAAAGAAATCAATCCTATCTTTCTATAATCAGAGAAAATATAACCAAAAATAATACATAGATATATTTCCCTATCACCTTGGAAAAGACTTAAAAAGATTGATAATATCCAATAGTGGAAAAAAATGAGGAAATGGAGGTGAATACAATGGTATGGACCATAAAGAGGACAACATAGCAACAGGTGTCCAAATTTTAAATTACCAGAAATTTTGCTTCTTGAATTTTAAGGAAATGATTGAACAACTAAATTTACAAAGGAATCTATAAAAGAATTTTTATCATACCACTGCTTGTAAGAGTGAAAACTCCATATAAGATAGAAGTCCATGAAAAGGAGATGTTTTTATTTAATGCTGTATATTTACACCGTGGAATAATGTAGATCTCCTTTTTTACTTTATTTTATTTTATTTTATATTTTATTTTATTTTTTATTTATGTTATGTTAATTACCATACATTACATCATTAGTTTTTAAAGTAGTGCTCCATGATTCATTGTTTGCGTATAACACCCAGTGCTCCATTCAATACGTGGCCTCTTTAATACCCATCACCAGGCTAACCCATCCCCCCACCCCCCTCCCCCTAGAACCCTCAGTTTGTTTCTCAGAGTCCATAGTCTCTCATGGTTCGTCTCCCCCTCCTATTTCCCCCCCTTCATTCTTCCCTTCCTGCTATCTTCTTTTCTTTTAACATATAATGTATTATTTGTTTCAGAGGTACAGGTCTGTAATTCAACACTCTTACACAATTCACAGAGCTCACCATAGCACATACCCTCACCAATGTCTATCACCCAGCCACCCCATCCCTCCCAACCCCCACCACTCCAGCAACCCTCAGTTTCTTTCCTGAGATTAAGAACTCCTCATATCAGTGAGGTCATATGATACATGTCTTCCTCTGATTGACTTATTTCGCTCAGCATAATACCCTCCAGTTCTATCCACGTTGTTGCAAATGGCAAGATTTCATAACTTTTGATGGCTTCATAATATTCCTTTGTATATATATACCACTCTTCTTTATCCATTCATCTCTCGATGTACATCATGGCTCTTTCCATAGTTTGGATATTGTGGACATTGCTGCTATAAACATCAGGGTTCACGTAACCCTTCAGATTCCTACATTTGTATCCTTGGGGTAAATACCCAGTAGTGCAATTCCTGGGTTGTAGGGTAGCTCTATTTTCAGCTTTTTGAGGAACCTCCATACTGTTTTCCAGAGTGGCTGCACCAGCTTGCATTCCCACCAACAGTGTACGAGGGTTCCCCTTTCTCCTCATTGGCGCCAACATCTGTCTTTTCCTGACTTGTTAATTTTAGCCATTCTGACTGATGTGAGATGGTATCTCATGGACGTTTTGATTTGGATTTCCCTGATGCCGAGCGATGTTCAGCACTTTTCACGTGTCTGTTGGCCATTTGGATGTCTTCTTTGGAAAAATGTCTGTTCGTGTCTTCTGCCCATTTCTTGATTGGATTATTTGTTATTTGAATGTTGAGTTTGATAAGTTCTTTATAGATTTTGGATACTAGCCCTTTATCTGATATGTCATTTGCAAATATTTTCTCCCATTCTGTCGGTTGTGTTTTGGTTTTGTGGACTGTTTCTTTTGCTGTGCAAAAGCTTTTTATCTTGATGAAATCCCAATAGTTCATTTTTGCCCTTGCTTCCCTTGCCTTTGGCGATGTTTCTAGGAAGAAGTTGCTGCGGCTGAGGTCGAAGAGGTTGCTACCTGTGTTCTCCTTTAGGGTTTGGATGGACTCCTGTCTCCCGTTTAGGTCTTTCAACCATTTGGAGTCTATTTTTGTGTGTGGTGTAAGGAAATGGTCCAGTTTCATTCTTCTGCATGTGGCTGTCCAATGTTCCCAACACCATTTGTTGAAGAGACTGTCTTATTTCCATTAGACATTCTTTCCTGCTTTGTTGAAGATTAGTTGACCATAGAGTTGAGGGTCCATTTCTGGGCTCTCGATTCTGTTCCATTGATCTATGTGTCTGTTTCTGTGCCAGTACCATACTGTCTTGATGATTACAGCTTTGTAATAGAGCTGGAAGTCCGGAATTGTGATGCCGCCAGCTTTGCTTTCCTTTTTCACATTCCTCTGGCTATGCGGGGTCTTTTCTGGTTCCATACAAATTTTAGGATTATTTGTTTCATTTCTGTGAAAAAAAGTGGATGGTATTTTGACAGGGATTGCATTAAATGTGTAGATTGCTCTAGGTAGCATTGACATCTTCACAGTATTTGTTCTTCCAATCCATGAGCATGGAATGTTTTTCCCTTTCTTTGTGTCTTCCTCAATTTCTTTCATGAGTATTTTATAGTTTTCTGAGTACAGATCCTTTGCCTCTTTCGTTAGATTTATTCCTAGGTATCTTATGGTTTTGGATGCAGTTGTAAATGGGATCGACCCCTTCATTTCTCTTTCTTCTGTCTTGTTGGTGTATAGGAATGCCACTGATTTCTGTGCATTGATATTATATCTTGCCACTCTGCTGAATTCCTGTATGAGTTCTAGCAGTTTTGGGGTGGAGTCTTTTGGGTTTTCCACATAAAGTATCATATTATCTCCAAAGAGTGAGAGTTTGACTTCTTTGCCGATTCGGAAGCATTTGATTTCTTTTTGTTGTCTGATTGCTGTGGCTGGGACTTCTAATACTATGTTGAATAGCAGTGGTGAGAGTGGACATCCCTGCCGCATTCCTGACCTTAGGGGGAAAGCTATCAGCTTTTCCCCATTGAGAATGATATTCACTGTAGGTTTTTCATAGGTGGCTTTTATGATAATGAGGTATGTACCCTCTATCCCTATACTCTGAAGAGTTTTGATCAAGAAAGGATGCTGTACTTTGTCAAATGCTTTTACTGCATCTATTGTGAGGATCATTTGGTGTTTGTTCTTTCTTCTATTAATGGATGGTATCACGTTGATTGATTTGCAGATGTTGAACCAACCTTGCAGCCCAGGGATAAATCCCACTTGGTCGTGGTGAATAATCCTTTTAATGTACTGTTGGATCCTATTGGCTGGGATTTTGGTGAGAATTTTTGCATCCATGTTCATCAAGGATATTGGTCTGTAATTCTCCTTTTTGATGGGGTCTTTGGTTTGGCGATCAAGGGAATGGTGGCCTCATAAAATGAGTTTGGAAGTTTTCCTTCCATTTCTATTTTTGGAACGGTTTCAGGAGAATAGGTATTAATTCTTCTCTAAATGTTTGGTAGAATTTCCCTGGGAAGCCATCTGGCCCTGGGCTCTTGTTTGTCAGGAAGTTTTTGATTACTGATTCAATTTCCTTAGTGGTTATAAGTCTTTCAGTTTTTCTATTTCTTCCTGGTTCAGTTTTGGTAGTTGATACATCTCTAGGAATGCACCCATTTCTTCCAGGTTATCTAATTTGCTGGCATAGAGTTGCTCATATAATGTTCTTACAATTGTTTGTATTTCTTTGGTGTTATGTGTGATCTCTCCTCTTTCATTCATGATTTTATTGATTTGGGTTCTTTCTCTTTTCTTTTTGATAAGTCTGGCCAGGGGTTTATCAATCTTGTTAATTCTTTCAAAGAACCAACTCCTAGTTTTGTTGATTGTTTCTACTATTCTTTTGGTGTCTATTTCATTGATTTCTGCTCTGATCTTCATTATTTTTCTTCTCCTGTTGGGTTTAGGCTTTATTTGCTGTTCTTTCTCCAGCTCCTTTACGTGTAGGGTTAGGTTGTGTATTTGAGACCTTTCTTGTTTCTTGAGAAGGGCTTGTATTGCTATATACTTTCCTCTTAGGACCCCCTTTGCTGCATCCCAAAGATTTTTTTGATTTTCATTCGTTTCCATTAATTTTTTTAATTCTTCTTTAATTTCCTGGTTGACCCATTCATTCTTTAGGAGGATGCTCTTTAGCCTCCATGTATTTGAGATCTTTTTGACTTTCCTCCTGTGGTTGAGTTCTAGTTTCAAAGCATTGTGGTCTGAAAATATGCAGGGAATAATCCCAATCTTTTGGTACCAGTTGAGACCTGATTTGTAACCTAGGATGTGATCTATTCTGGAGAATGTTCCATGGGTGCTAGAGAAGAATGTGTATTCTGTTGCTTTGGGATGGAATGTTCTGAATATGTTTGTGAAGTCCATTTGGTCCAGTGTCATTTAAAGTCTTTATTTCCTTGTTGATCTTTTACTTAGTTGATCTGTCCATTTCATTGAGGGGGGTGTTAAAATCCCCTACTATTGTATAGTTGCCAATGTGTTTCTTTGCTTTTGTTATTAATTGCCTTATATAATTGGCTGTTCCCATATTAGCGCCATAGATATTTACAATTGTTAAATCTTCTTGTTGGATAGACCCTTTCAGTAAGATTTAGTGTCCTTCCTCATCTCTTGTTATAGTCTTTGGTTTAAAATCTAATTTGTCTGATAGAAGGATTGCCACCCCCGCTTTCTTTTGGTGTCCCATTAGCATGGTAAATTTTTTTCCACCCCGTCACTTTAAACCTGGAGGTGTCTTTGGGTCTAAAATGAGTCTCTTGCCTACAACATATCAATGGGTCTTGCTTTTTTATCCATTCTGATAGCCTGTGTCTTTTTATTGGGACATTTAGCCCATTTACATTCAGGGTAACTATTGAAAGATAGGAATTTAGTGCCATTGTATTGTCTGTAAGGTGACTGTTACTGTATATTGTCTGTGTTCCTTTCTGGTCTATGTTACTTTTAGGCTCTCTCTTTGCCCTTTCAATATTTCTTGTAGGGCTGTTTTCGTGTTTGCAAATTTCTTTAGTTTTTGCTTGTCCTGGAAGCTTTTTATCTCTCCTTCTATTTTCAATGACAGCCTAGCTGGATATAGTATTCTTGGCTACATATTTTTCTCGTTTAGTGCTCTGAAGATATCATGCCAGTCCTTTCTGGCCTGCCAGTTCTCTGTGGATAGGTCTGTTGTCAATCTAATGTTTTTACCATTGTAGGTTACATATCTCTTCTCCTGAGCTGCTTTCAGGACTTTCTCTTTGTCTCTGAGATTCGTAAGCTTTACTATTGGATGTCGGGGTGTTGACCTATTTTTATTGATTTTGAGGGGGGTTTTCTGTGCCTCCTGGATTTTGATGCCTGTTTCCTTCCCCACATTAGGGAAGTTCTCTGCTATAATTTGCTCCAATATACCTTCTGCCCCTCTCTTCTTCTGGGATCCCAATTATTCTAATTTTGTTTCATCTTATGGTATCACTTATCTCTCGAATTCTGCCCTCATGATCCAGTAGTTGTTTATCTCTCTTTTTCTCAACTTCTTTATTTTCCATCATTTGGTCTTCTGTATCTCTAATTTTCTCTTCTGTGTCATTTATCCTCGCAGTTAGAGCCTCCATTTTTTATTGCACCTCATTAATAGTCTTTTTGATTTCGACTTGGTTGGATTTTAGTTCTTTTATTTCTCCAGAAAGGGTTTCTCTAATATCTTCCATGATTTTTTCAAGCCCAGCTAGTATCTTTAAAATCATCATTCTGAACTCTAGTTCTGGCATATTACTAATATCTGTATCGATTAGGTCCCTGGCAGTCGGTACTGCCTCTTGTTCTTTTTTTTTTGAGGTGATTTTTTCCATCTTGTCATTTTGTCCAGAGGAGAACAGATGAATGAGAGACAAAATGCTAACAGGGTAACAACAACCCCAGAAAAATATACACTAAACAAATCAGAAGAGACCTGAAACTGGGGGAAAAGAAAAAGAAAAGAAAAAAAAAGGAAAAGAAAAAGATTTAAAAAAAAGAATATGATCAAATATGATCATGCTGGTGCATAGATCAGTGCCACACAGTGGATTTTCGGTGTATTTTGGTCTGTTAGAAGAAACTGCCTCCTAAAATTTTAAAGAAAGTAAGCTTCTATATGTACAAAAATAAGGGTAGATACAATGAAGTGATGGAATATGACTGTAAAGTAGAAAATTATAAAAGATTTTATAAAAGGTATTGATAAGAAGTTGGTTATAAAAAGAAAGAAGAGAAATTTTAAAAAAAGAAAAGAAAAGGGAGAGAATGTGATCAGGCAGGAGACTAGAACAAAGCCATACACTAGAGATTTAGGGTATGTTTTGTTCTGTTAGAAGAAACTATATCCCAAAATTTTAAAGAGATTATATATATATATATATATATATATATACACACACACACACACACACACCAAAAATAAGGTTAACTACTACTATGAAGGGCTAGAATATGACTCAAAATGAAAAATAAAAAAAGATTTTAAAAAAGGGATTGATAAGATGTTGGTTGAAAAAGGGAAAAAGAAAAATTCAAAAAAAAAATTTAAAAAATTAACTTTGAGAGTAAAGAATCATGGGGAGAAAGCTATGAATTCTATGCACAGTATTCCCCTAGCGCTGGAGTTCTTCCGTTCTCATTGATCGGTAGATTTGGTCTTGGCTGGCTTTTCTTGCTGATCTTCTGGGGGGAGGGGCCTGGAGGGGCCTGTTGCCATGGTTCTCAAATGTCTTTGCCCGGAGGCCGAATTGCCCTTCCCTTGCCGGTCAGGTCCGGGCTAAGTAATCTGCTCGGGTTTGCTCTCGGGCGCTTTTGTTCCTTGCAAGCTTTCCGTACAGCTTTGGAGGACGAGAGTGAAAATGGCGACCTCCCAATCTCCGCCCCAGAGGAGCCAAGAACTCTGGGCCTCACTCCTCAGTGTGCCCCCAGAGAAAAGCGGTCAATCACTCCCGTCTCCCCAGTCTTCGGCTGCACTCCGTGCTCACCCGGCCTGTGACCGAGCGTTTCTATCTCTGGCACCTGACTCGGTGTGGAGTCTCCAAACCCAGCAGATTCCTGCAGGGCGCTCCCGCACCACTACTCCTGGGGGAGGAAGGGGAGTCTCCCCGGATCTGCCACTTGTTGGGTCCCTGCTGGAGGAGCAGTGGCCTGATTGGGCCGCGGATCACAGTTTATGGCAACCCCGAGCTGACAGCCCACTCCTCGGCTCTGTCTTTGTAGCTGGCTTCCCCACTCTGATACCTGGGAGCTCTGCTGCACTCAGGCATACCTGGTCTTTCTGTTACCCCAAGGGTCCTGAGACCACACTGTCCCGTGAGGGTTCCACCCCCTGCTTAGCCACTGGAGTGATGTCCCTCAGCAGAGCTGACTTCTAAAAGTTCCGATTTTGTGCTCCGCTGCTTTATCACTTGCCACTAGCGGCTGATGAAGGCTCCCTCCCCCCGTGGTCTATCTTCCTGAATATCGCCTCGGATTCACTTCTCCACAGCTCCTACCTTCCAGAAAGTGGTTCAGAGTGTTGCTGCTATTCTTTTCTTCTATCTCCTGTTGAGTTTGCAGGTTCAGAATGGTTTGATCCCTATCTAGCTGAATTCCTGGGAACAGATGAAATTTAGGTCACCTACTCCCCTGCCATCTTGCTCCAGGCATAATGTAGATCTCATAAAAATGTCTAGGTTATACTGTTGAAGAGTGATTTACAAACTAGTATATAGAAAAATTGTAGAAAAAACACATATCAAACTACAATCAGTACTCATCTGTCAATCTGGGGTTATAGTTGATTTTTACTTTCTTCTTTATATATTTCTAAGTTATTTTCATTAAAAAAATAGATCAATATTCATTTCTTAAAATAAATAACAAAAATATTTCCAAAAATCCAATCTTATTTAAATAAGGCCAAAAATAGAGAAATAGGAAGATAGGCCTTGCACCACTAGAGAAAATATTCACTTCCCAGATGTCATCTGCAGACAGAGAATTATGAAGTTTCTGATCTTAACACAGATTTTCATTAACAGTGTTTGCCATTCAGGTTCTCTGTTTAGCATGTACCGTCTTCAGTAGAATTTAGAGTGAATGGTAGCATGGGGCAGATGGCAAATTTTCAGTTGGGCTGCAGCAGTGCTGGGAAGTCAAATATTTAGAATAAAACATTCCCTATGTTCATGAAGCATGAAAAGAGTAACATCCTCTTGGAAGAAAATAATAGAATCTGGAATGTGAGCCCCAGCTGCCCTAGTGTTTGTCATACCAGTATTCATGAAGTGTTCCTAGGTAAACAAGAGTTCTAGGAACAGAGTAAGAAATGGTCTGAAATCTTCATCTATAGCACAAACAATAGATCAAACAGTAAAAATGTTTCAAGTTCAATAACAGTAGGTTGTTTTATATGAATCATATTAGGCAGAATTAGATCTTCTTTGATAGGAATTGACTCAATAATAATTTACAATCAATTTCATGATAAAATTATGATTAAGTTGTAAGAACATAAAACATCAAGTAATATTTTATGTCAAGTTGAATCATATCACGGGATGTAGTAGGCATGGTGCAGTTAAGTAAAATGGAATGTGGGGACGCTAAGTCCTTGACTAGAGCCTAACCTGGGAGCTCCTCCCACTGCCAAAGCTGAAAGTAAGTGAAGCTCAGACCTCAGGGCCATGGAAGCCATAGACCCCATCCCAGCATAAGAGGGTGTAAGGGAACCAGTCAGGACAGTCCTTCCTACTGATAAGGCAAGGATAGTACAGGGAACCTAGAGACAGGCAAAGCTCATGAACCTAGGCAGCCACTGTTGGAAGAGCTTGATGGAAGATGGTTGGGCCATAGATGCACGTGTGATGGGGGTGGTGATGTTCAGAAGACCGGTCAACAAGAGTATAGATGAACTAAAGACACTTGGAGCCACTGCAAAGGCAAAGGCCTAATTTGAAGACCTGTGTCCCAAGACCATGGAAGAACTCCTATCCCAAGTGATGTAACTGTATCAAGCTGCTTCAGCACTTCCCACCTAAGATTGTGACTGGTCTTGAATATCATTGTAGAAGCAGAGAAAGCAGAAGCATTGAGATTGGGCAAGGACTTCCAACTCTGTGAGGGAAGAAGGGGACATATGAGTATCTTTTAAGCTCATCTACAAGAGAAAAGTAGTTACTTATGCTTTACATATCACAGAAGTAGGGATGCAGAGAATTGACTACAAAAAGCTAAAATTGTAAACATAAAAATAAAAGCCCTCAGGTGAAATGGTCCTTAAAGCACAACCCTTGGTAGCAAGATCTTGGAAGTCCTGTCAGTCCTTCTCTTCCAGAGCTGTGGCCCATGATGAGCCACACATGTGGCAGGCTAACCGGAGCACTCTGCATTTCTGGATCTCTTCTAGTGGCACTGGGCTGAAATGTATGCCCGATGAAAGGCTGGCCAATATCAATGCTTAGCCACAAAGGAGCGCTTCTGTTGCAAAGCGTGCAGTCTGTCTTTGAGTGCCAGTGTTCCCATCTGGAGGCCATTTGCAAAAGTGCATGCATATCTTTTTTTTTTTTAACTTTCTACAAATGTCTAATTTTAGTATCTAGAGACATAGGTAGAGCTGACATGTGTCTTTACAAATGCAAAGCTGTTATTTACTCCGAAATATTTCACATTGTTGCTTACCCTTCTCTGCCCACCCCTGAAACTACATAGCAACATATCTTAGAAAGTCTGTTTCTCTGCATGAGCCAAAGAGTGAGTTGCCCCTCTCCCAGAGACAGTCACTAGAATCTCTATGGGGCATGCATCTTTTGAAAAAGCACATTCAGTTTTATGCAGTTTTATCTTTGGAAAAAAAGGTAAAGCATAATATCATAAAACCAATGGCAGAAAATAAAACTCAACAAAACCTTTTTGACAAGAATATGTTGGTAGGGTCAGTCAATTTGACTTTCTTTCTGATGTCATTCCCCCGGTAATATGTATTTCCCACCCTACTACCTCCATTCAATTACAAATTCCTTGAGGACAGAAAAAAACAATACTTTCCACATTTGCATAGACCTTTGCAAAATGGTAAGGCGTTTCTGTTGTGAAACACAGCACAATGAAATGGGGAGCTGTAGAAAGACTGCCTGAGTTCAAATCCTGACCATCGAGATAAAACTTCATGACCTTGAGCGAGTCCTTTCTTCCATAACATGGTGACAGTACTGTTACATTCTCATAGGATAACTGTGCAGATTAAATGAGTTATGTATACAAAACATTTAGCATAGTCCTAGCTCATAGTGAATGCAATGTAAGTCCTGGCTTTTATGTCACATGTGATATATGTGACAAATACATGTGTTCCTGGGTAATCCTTATAACGATCTTATGACGCCATAAGGGAAGTTAGCTCCCTTTTGTTAACTGGGTGTCAGGAAACCTTGCCTAAACCTTGTAGCTCCTGAGAGGTGAAGCTAAAACTAGGTCCCAATTCTTAGACCACTGCTCTTCCCAGGACCTATGGTACATTGTGTTTTAATTCATGTCAAGGAATTGATTGGGAAATCTTGTTGATAACTTTAGACCCCTTTAGGCTACATTGATCTGGGTATAAGTTAGGATCACAACAACAACAATAAAACATTTCTCTGGCCTAACTTCACCAATTGAAAGATTCCAACCCCCATAAATTCATTTGAGCTGGTCTGGGAGTCTTGGGAGTGTATGATATGCCCTTTGACACAGTTCCTCTTTGCTGTCATTTGACAAGTAATCTTGTTCCTCACTGACTTCATCCACCGAGGAGTTGGTGGTACGTGGGGCACCCGTATCTCTGCCAAAGCTGTCAACCTATAGCCTATAGGTCTCTCCCTACTCGTTCTCATTTTCACAGCCCAGGTACAGGACTAGTTAGCCTCTGTGGGAGCTGCTGGGCCAGCCTGGCACACAGCCCTCTGCTGAGCCCCCGACATGCCTCAAACCAAGCTCAGTTGTGACCCATTCCTTATATAGAAAACCGGGGATTTAATTATTTCTTTACCAATATATTAAGTCCTTATTAGTAACAAATGTGAAAGTATAATTTTCAAACACATAAAACATGATTCTCAGGCAAATATGATGTGAGTATAGGTCAAAGACTTTATTTAACCCGCTCATTAATGAGGGGACCAGTAAGATGCCATAACCATTCAAAAAGCATTGTAGAAGCTAAGGCATTTATAGAAGGATAAAATTGCTGGGCTTAAACACAAAACTGGCTAATGCCCACCAGGACCATAAGTAAACCAAAACATTATTCTAGAGAAATATGGAATCCTTCCAATCAAGCAGGTTTAAGGAAAGGTAAAAAATAATCTTTTCACCTCTTGTTAAGAGTTCTAAGATAAATCAATCATCTCAATAGAGAGAAGCCAAGTTCAAGTTTTAATATCACATATTTCACAGCAAAAGTTCCACAAGTTTTTTCCCCCATGAGTAAATCCATCAAAAATAAGCCAACTTTGTCAAAATTTTGATATATTTTATTGCATCTTTCAGACTGACTATTATAAATCAAAGTAAATAAAAATTTCCTTTCAACAAATCATCTGCAACTTTCTATACCCCCTCAGATATATTTCTGAAATAACCAGACACTTACAGACACTATTCCTCTACTCTCTTTTTAGCTTGACAAATCAGAACATAACAAACAAGAATGTATCTCTGACCTTCAGTTGTATTTCTGTTACCACTGCTTACAGTAGAGTCTCACCTACCTATATTTGTCATAACTTTTAATTAAAGTAACTTTTATTATAAGAGAAATCTGGGAGGTAGAAAATTAAGAACTGTCGTGTACAAATATTTCAGCAACAAATACATGTAAAGCAACACACATCCTTTTTCTTCCTTTTCAAAATGGCCAAATGAATAGCTTTATTAATGTGACAAATTAGCAAATGAAAATGAGAAATAAAAGTATGTAATTTTAATTTTGCTTAATGAGGTCTCAGCATTCAATTTTACTTAGAAATTATCTAGGCATACAAAGATTATTTAGTAATTATATTGATTTAATATTAAACGAGTTGTTAAGTAATCTAAGGATCTTGGACTATTTAAACTGCTATACTATTTAACATAATTACTGTTGATTGACAATGTTGGCAGAATAATGATTTAATTTACTTGAACACAAATTCATCTTTTCCATAGTCTTAAACATGATGTAGCATCAGTGACTGTTTTTTGATCAGTAAGCCAATATAAAAGGTTTGGAAGATCCAACATAAAACAAACTTAAATATTATGAAGAGTGTACACCTGTATTATATTTAACCTCAACCAGAGAAAAGACTTATAGCTGTTTTTTTCTCTCTTAAGCCAAAATTAATAAACCAGACTGTTTTTTTCCAAAAATTTATCTTAATTATATAAACTTTGGATGTGTTAAGACATTTCTGAGGTAACAGTTTTTATGAGAATGTGTATGTTCCTAAAAATATATCACGTTTGAAATATTAGAAGTTCTATTTAATTTAAGTGATATTTGGGGGTGCCTGGGTGGCTCAGTCATTAAGCATCTGCCTTCAGCTCAGGTCATGATCCCAGGGTCCTGGGATCGAGCCCTGCATTGGGCTACCTGCTCCACGGGGAAGCCTGCTTCTCCCTCTCCCACTCCCCCTGCTGTGTTCCCTCTCTCGCTGTCTCTCTCTCTGTCAAATAAATAAATAAAATCTTAAAAAAAAATTTAAGTGATATTTGGGGATATTATATTTATGTAAGTGCTTATTTATCTCTATTAACCAATCAGAACAGAGATCCTTTAATTTAGGAGACTTCATAATCTAATGTATTAATAATATCTGATGGTAAGAAAATATTTCACACTCATGCAATGATAGTCAAAGGCCTTCCTATATTACAGACACACAGACACATAGAGTTTATAGTTTTACTTCTACACCTTCAGCCATAGGTTAAAAGTAAATACAGAAACACAAAATCTCACCTGTTCAAATCTCAAAGAGGTGCTTTCTCAAGCAAGCACAAAATTCTTAATTGATTTGACCACACAAATAGATGAAGAAAGACTAATAAACTGCATTCTTTATCATCTCTCACCCAATAGGGAGTATATCTATATCATCCATCCAATAGATAGCACCATATGGGCAAACCATAAAACCATAAAACCAAATTCTCCAACATTGCTACTACCAATGGGAATAACTTATCAGCCATATATGAACCAGAAACAAAACCAAAACAAAATTATTAGAAAGGGAAAAAGAAATAAAATGCAAGTGAGTCAGTGAAGTAGAAGTTGTGTTGCTATTTGGGATTCATTCAGGAAGCCAAGAAAAGATGCCTGGGCTTAAACAAACCATGACATCTACTTCACAGACCTGGTCTAAGTTTGGGCACAGTTTGCTTGGCTCAGTCAGGTGAGTCTACCTGGGCTTCTTGGTGGACCTCCAAAACAGTTCAAGTTTCAAAGAGTAAAATCATGACTTTCATGCAAATACAAAAGGAGTATATGTATCAAAGATTTTATTTAACTCACTAAATAATGAGGTATTGTGGACTGAATGTCTGCATCACCCCAAAATTCATATGTTGAAATCCAAACCACTGATGTGATGGTATATGGTGGTGGGGCATTTGGGAGGTGATTACATCATGAGGATTAGTGTCCTTATACAAAGAAACAGAGGAGAGCTTTCTCTCTTACACCTTTCTTTGTCTGTCTCTGTCTCTCTTTCCTATATGGAGAAACCAGTGGGACCTCACCAGAACCTGACCATGCTAGCAGCCTCATGTCAGACTCCCGGTCTCCAGAGCTCTGAGAAATAAAGGTTTGCTGGTGAAATAACCCAATCTATGGTATTCTTGTAGTAGCAGCCTGAAATGACTAAGACATGAGGGAACCTGTAAGATGTTATGACCCATGAAAGGAACATTTGAGAAGCTAGGATGTTTAAAGAAGGATAAGAATGCCTGGTTGGTTAGATATAAAACTAATTAATTTCCACAGGGCAATAAAACCTTGGAGTTATATGTTCTGTTGGATAGAAGTTATTGTATATTTATAAAAAAATGTACAAGTTAAAATGAAATTTGATAATCCCAGGACATTGAATCAGTGAGGAACAATGAGTTGTATTATGTGCAATACTGGAGACAATCCTTGCCTGGTCCTCAGGCCATGAGACTTAGAAGTCATGCCTCCCACTTTCCAAAATGTAATGTTCAACTTTTGGATAATTTTTCTGATTTATATCACAGAAATTAAAGAACTGTGGTACAGTGGTTATTCAATTTAACTTTATAAAAGAAGAGTAAGAACCCAGAATTTTGTAAAGCCATAATGTAAATGTTTACTATTCATAAATTTTGTAAAGCCATAATGTAAATGTTTACTATTCATAAATTCATAAATTCATAATATTACTACTGTGAATATTAAAGTTTCTCTCCACCATCTCTCATCTTTCCTTCCTTATACTCTTCTTATATTCTTTTCTTGGTGTAATCTCCCTTTCCCCACTCCCATTCACAGTAAATACAGTTTCTAGGAAACCACAATTGATTATACACACAGCAACACACACACATAAATATTCCTCCCTGCACTCTGTACCATGTTCAAATTATCCTTCCTTTTCTGAAATACCTTTTCCCTAGTTCACTGCTATTAACCAAATCTGTTAATGGTTGAAAGAGCTCCCACCAGATTGATTGTAGCTAGCATTGTAGATAGCTGGAGCAGTTCGGTGAGTGGAGCTGGTTTTTCAGTTTTCCACAAATATAACAAAAGATCAAAAAAGATGACATTATAATCCATGTAGAAAATCTCAAGGAATCAACAGAAATACTGTTGGAACTAACAAGTGATTATTAGAAAGTTAGCAGGATGCAAGGCTAAACAACCCATCTGAATGGAACTATAATTAGTAAGGAGATTGAATTAGTAATAAAAAATCTCCAGACAAAAAAAGGCCAGGACCTAATGGCTTCATTGGTGAATTCTACCAAATATTTAGAAAAGAATTAACACCAATCCTTCTCAAATTTTCCCAAAAAAATTTAAGGGAGGTAATACTTCCTAACTTGTTCTATGAGTCCAGCATTGCCTTGATACCAAAGCCAAAGACACTACAAGAAAAGGACATTTACAGACCGATATCTTTTATGAACATTGATGCAAAAATCCTCAACAGATTCCTAGCAAACTGAATTAAGCAACATATTAAAAGGATTATAAACCATGACCAAGTGGTGTATAAAAAACAGTTGCTTTCCTGTCTACCAGAAATGAACAACTAGAATTTGAAATTAAAAACACAATACCATTGGGGCATCTGGGTGGCACAGTCAGTTAAGTGTCTGATTCTTGGTTTCAGCTCAGGTCATGAGATTGAGCCCTGTGTGAGGTTCTGTGCTCAGTGTGGCATCTGCTTGAGATTTGCTCTCCTTTTTCCTGCCTCCCCACCCCCTGCCCCACTCTCTCTCTCTCAAATAAATAAATAAATCTTAAAAAATAAAAACACAATACCATTTACATTAGCACCAGAAAAAAAAAAAAAAAGAAATTCTTAACTAAATACCTAACATAGTATGTATAAGATCTGTATAAAGAAAACTACAACAACTCTGATGGAAGAAAGCAAAGAAGATTTAACTATATGAATGCAACTATATGACATTCTGGAAAAGGCAAAACATCAGTGGTTTACAGCAGTTTTGGGGAGGAGCGGAGGAATGAATAGGTGGATTTTTAGGGCAGTGAAGCTATCCTGTATGATACCATAATAGTGGACATATGGCCATGTACATTTGTCAAAACCCATATAACTATATGGTAACATAAACTCTGGTCTTTATTGAACAATGATGTATTAATATTGATTGTCAGTTGTAACAAGTGTACGACACTAATGTAATATGTTAAGTAGGGGGCATAAACAATAGCACAGAGGACCATAGCAGAAAGGAGGGAAATCTGAAGGGGGAGAAATCAGAGGAAGATGAACCATGAGAGTGTATGGACCCCGGAAAATAAACTGAGGGTTCCAGAGGGGAGGGGGGTGGGGAATGGGATAACAGGGTAATGGCTATTAAGGAGGGCACTGTGATGAGCACTGGGTGTTATACACAACTAATGAATCCTTGAACACTACATCAAAAACTAATGTACTACACAGTGGCTAACTGAACATAATAAAAAAATGAAAAAAATAAAGGTTTTTATCAGCAAAATACACACACACACACACACACACACACAGACACACACACATATGTTAAGTAGGGGAAACTGGGAGAAGAGAGGAGGTATATGGGAACTCTGTACCACTCTGTAAACCTAAAGCTTCTCTAATAAATATTTTTAACAAGTAATTTACACAACTGTTTGCAAAATAGACTAATTTACATCAGTTCTTCTTATCCTGTGGCCCCAAATAAGATAAAATATCCACTGACAATCACATAGTTTTGACACTTAAGATAGAGAGAACCCAATAACTTATCCATTTTGGAATGTTGGCGTGTTTGATCTCAGTTGTACACAGGTTCAGGTTATAATGGAATCTGTTCTTTGTGAATCAGGTTTGGAAGGTGGGACTAAAGGGGAACTTTTCTAACATCCCAAGTACCTATGGGAACTTGCATACCACCCTGAGGACTCCCAACTGCTCTGTCTCCCCCAGATCAGGTCACAGTAGAACCTTCTGGAATGAAAGAACTGGTTTAGAGGAAAGGCATTAGGTGGGTGTGTAGAGTGTATCTCTTCCAGAAATAGGTGGCAGGTGTATTTGTGTATGTGTGTGTGTGTGTGCATGTGCATGGTTTTCATGGTTCTATGATCAGGTAAAATCTGAAAATTATTTGAATTTCTTTACTGGAACTCTGATTTTTGAGCTCTGGATATTGTATGACCATGATCACTATCTCCACTGGTATATTAGGACAAAATTAGGTGGTCTAAATAAAATTTTAGCATAGCATTCAGTAGATTATGTTCAGGACTGATATACATTATAATTGCTAGAAATTAGAAGAAAAATAATAAAGGAGTCAAGTAGAGAAAAAAATAATTAAAATATAAGGAAGAAATCTAAATAGGCAAGGGCAATCTTGAATAATGTGTAGTTCAGGAAAACAAATGAAGGGAAGATGACCAACACACGGGGATACACCTGTTCATGTTCAAGCATAATTGACCAAAGTTTCCCTCTTTGAGAAGATAGTGTGATAATGAATTCTGTGTGGTAACTTAACTGGGGCATGGGGTGAGTAGATTTTTGATTAAACACTATTCTGGGTGTTGTCTAGGAGGGTGTTTTTGGATAAGATTAAAATTTATGTTGGTAGACTGAGTAAAACAGATTGCCTTTCTCAGTGTTGGTGGGCACCATCCAATCCCTTGAAAACTTGAGTTGAACAAAAGGCAGTTTTTGTCTGATTGTCTTTGAGAAACTGGACACCAGCCTTCTCAATTCTCAAGCTTACACCATCAGCTCCCCTGGTTCTCAGGCCTTCAGACTGTAGATCTTGGGGCTTTTCAGCCTCCTCCATAATTGCGGGAGCCGATTACTATAATCTCTCTTTCTTTCCCTATCTCTCTCTCTCTCTCAGTTCTATTTCTCTGCAGAACTCTAATACAGATTTTGGTATTGAGAGTGACTCTACAGAATCAGAATTTTAAAAATGAATTTTCTTTCTCATTTTTTAAAGATTTATCCACTTATTTGAGAGAGAGAGAGAGAGAGTGAGAGAGAGAGAGTAAGCAAGCGGGAGTAGGGGCACAGTGAGGAGAGCGAGAGTCTCAAGCAGACTTCATTCTGAGTGTGGAGCCCAGTGCATGGCTCGATTCCACAACCTTGAGATCATGACCTGAACTGAAACTAAGAGTCAGATGCTTAACCAACTGAGTCGCCCAGGCACCCCAAGAATGAATTTGCTGAATTGGTTCTGAAATTTCTGGAATTGACTATCTCATATGATTAGATTTAAACACATTACTGACTCTGTTTCTGGAAGTAAAGAGAACACTAATGGTCCATGGTGTGATCTGATAATAGAGACATACAAATAACCTGCACTGAATACTTTTAAAAAACCACTTACAAAAGACAAGGAGTTCAGTGAATGTGTATATAATTTTTTTAGGTTTTCATTTAAATTCCAGTTAATATACAGTGTATTATTAGTTTTGGGTGTACAATAGAGTGATTCAACACTTGCATACAACACCTGTTGCTCATCACAAGTGCCCTCCTTAATCCCCATCACCTATTTGACCCATCCCCCCACCCATCTCCCCTCTGATAGCCATCAGTTTGTTCTCTATAGGAGTCTTTTTCTTTGTTTGTCTCTCTTTTTCCCCCCTTATGTTTAATGTCTTGTTTCTTAAATTCCACATATGAGTGAAATCATTGTCTTTCTCTGACTTATTTCACTTAACATGATGCTCTCTAGCTCCATCCAACTCATTGCAAATGGCATGATTTCATTCTTTTTTATGGCTGAGTAATATTCCACTATATATATATATATATATATATATATATATATATATATAGCACATCTCCTTTATCCATTCATTAGCTGATGGACGTTTGGGGTCTTTCCATAATTTGGCTATTGTTGATAATGCTGCTATGAATATCAGGTGCATATATCCCTTTGAATTCGTATTTTTGTATTATTTGGGTAAAAACCCAGTAGTGCAATTGCTAGATCTTAGGGTAGTTCTATTTTTAACTTTTTGAGGAACCTCCATACTGTTTTCCAGAGTGGTTGCATCACTTCCCATTCTCACCAACAGTGGAAGAGAGTTCTTCTTTCTCCACATCCTTGCCAAAACCTGTTTCCTGTGTTGTTAATTTTAGCCATTCTGACTGGTGTGAGGTGATAGCTCATTGTAGTTTTAATTTATATTTCCCTGATGATGAGTGATGGTGAACATCTTTTCATTTGTCTGTTGGCCAACTGTATGTATTCTTTGGAAAAATGTCTATTCATGTCTTCTGCCCATTTTCTCACTGGATTATTTGTTTTTTGCCTGTTGACTTTGATAAGTTCTTTATATATTTAGGATACTAGTCCTTTATCAGATATGTCATTTGCAGATATCTCTCCTATTCCATAGGTTGCCTTTTAGTTTTGTTGATTGTTTCCTTTGCTGTGTAGAAGTTTTTTATTTTGATGAAATTCCAATAGTTTATTTTTGCTTTTGTTTCCCTTGCCTCAGGAGATATATCTAGTAAGAAGTTGCTATGGCCGATGTCAAAGAGGTTACTGCCTATGTTATCCTCTAGGATTTTAATGGTTTTGTGTCTCATATTTAGGTCTTTAATCCATTTTTAATTTATTTTTGTGTATGGTGTGAGAAAATGGTCCAGTTTCATTCTTTTGCATGTGTATGTCCAGTTTTCCCAACAACATTTGTTGAAGAGACTTTTTTTTAAAAAAACTTTATTTTATTATGTTAGTCACCATACAGTACATCATTCGTTTTTGACATAGTGTTCCATGATTCATTGTTTTCGTATAACACCCAGTGCTCCATTCAGTATGTGCCCTCCTTAATACCCATTACCAGGCTAACCCATCCCCCCACCTCCCTCCTGTCTAAAACCCTCAGTTTGTTTCTCAGAGTCCATAGTCTCTCATGATTTGTCTCCGCCTCCGATTTCCCCCCCTTCATTCTTCCCTTCCTTCCCCTAATGTCCTTCATGCTATTCCTTATGTTCCACAAATAAGTGAAACCATATAATTGACTTTCTCTGCTTGACTTATTTCACTTAGCATAATCTCCTCCAGTCCCATCCACGTTGATGTAAAAGTTGAGTATTCATCCTTTCTGATGGCTGAGTAATATTCCATTGTATATATGGACCACATCTTCTTTATCCATCCATCTGTTGAAGAGCATCTCAGCTCTTTACACAGTTTGGCTATTGTGGACATTGCTACTATGAACACTGGGGTGCATATGGTCTTTTCTTTCACTACATCTGTGTCTTTAGGGTAAGTACCCAGGAGTGTAATTGCTGAGTGATAGGGTAGTTCTATTTTTAATTTTTTGAGGAACCTCCACACTTTTCCAAAGTGGCTGTACCAACTTGAATTCCCACCAACAGTGTAAGAGGGTTCCCTTTTCTCCACAACATCTCCAACATTTGTTATTTCTTGCCTTGTCAATTTTTGCCATTCTAAATGGTGTAAGGTGGTATCTCAGTGTGGTTTTGATTTGAATTTTCCTGATGGCTAATGATGATGAACATTTTTGCATGTGTCTGTTAGCCATTTGTATGTCTTCTTCAGAGAAGTGTCTGTTCATGCCTTCTACCCATTTTTTGACTTGATTATTTGTTTTTTGGGTGTTGAGTTTGAGAAGTTCTTTATAGATCTTCTCTATCAGCCCTTTGTCTATAGTATCATTTGCAAATATCTTCTCCCATTCTGTGGGTTGCCTCTTTGTTTTGTTGACTGTTTCCTTTGCTGTGTAGAAGCTTTTTATCTTGATGAAGTTGCAAGAGTTCATTTTTGCTTTTGTTTCACTTGCCTTTGGAGATGTATCTTGAAAGAAGTTGCTGTGGCCAATGTCGAAGAGGTTATTGCCTATGTTCTCCTCTAGGATTTTGATGGATTCCTGTCTCACATTGAGGTCTTTCATCCATTTAGAGTTTATCTTTGTGTATGGTGTAAGAGAATGGTTGAGTTTCATTCTTCTGAATATACCTGTCCAATTTTCCCGGTACCATTTATTGAAGAGACTATCTTTTTGACGTTGCATATTTTTTCCTGCTTTATCGAAGATTATTTGACTATAGAGTTGAGGGTCCATATCTGGGCTCTCTATTCTGTTCCACTGGCCTATATGTCTGTTTTTGTGCCAGTACCATACTGTCTTGGTGATCACTGCTTTGTAATATAGCTTGAAATCAGGCAACGTGATGCCCTCAGCTTTGTTTTTCTTTTTCAACATTTGCTTGGCGATTTGGGGTCTTTTCTGATTCCATACAAATTTTAGGATTGTTTGTTCCAGCACTTTGAAAAATGTCATTGGAATTTTGATCAGGATGGCATTGAAGGTACAGATTTCTTTGGGCAGCATAGACATTTTAACAATGTTTATTTTTTCATCCTTAAAAATGCTATCAATAAGATCCAATCTAATCTAGATCTAACAGCTACGGTAAGCGAGGCAGAAGAAGGAATTAGTGATCTAAAAGACCAGTTGACAGGAAAAAAAGGAAAAAGAAGAGGCCAGGGAGAAACACCTCAAAATTCATGAAAACAAAATTAGAGAAATAAGTGACACCATGAAACATTCCAATGTCAGAATTATGGGGATCTCTGAGGGGGGAAGGGGTGGAGAGGGAGAGAGGTCTAGAAGATATATTTGAGCAAATTGTAGCTGAGAAATTCCCTAATCTGGGGAATGAAACAAGCATTCGTGGCCTAGAGGCGGAGAGGACCCCTCCCAAGGTCAAGGAAAACAGGCCAACTCGCAAATCTTAGAACCAAGGAAAACTTGCAAATCTTAGAACCAGGGAAACCATCTTAAGGGCAGTTAGGGGGAAGAGATTCCTTACGTACAGAGGGAGGAACATCAGAATAACGTCAGACCTATCCACAGAGACCTGACAAGCCAGAAGGGACTGGCAAGACATATTCAGGGTACTAAATGAGAAGAACATGCAGCCAAGAATACTTTATCCAGCAAGGCTATCATTTAGAATGGATGGAGAGATGCAGAGCTTCCAAGACCGGCAGAAACTGAAAGAATATGTGACCACTAAGCCGGCTCTGCAAAAAACATTAAAGGGATTCTATAAAAGGAGAAAGACCCCAAGAGTGATATAGAACAGAAATTTACAGAGACAATCTATAGAAACAAGGACTTCACAGGCAATATGATGACAATCAATTCATATCTTTCAATAATCACTCTCAATGTGAACGGCCTAAATGCTCCCATAAAACAGCACAGCGTTGCAGATTGGATAAAAAGACAGGACCCATCCATATGCTGTCTACAAGAGACTCATTTTGAACCTAAAGATACATCCAGACTGAAAGTGAAGGGATGGACATCCATCTTCCATGCCAACGGACCTCAGAGGAAATCTGGGGTAGCAATTCTTATATCAGACAAATTAGATTTTATGCTAAAGACTGTAGTTAGAGACACAGAAGGACACTATATCATTCTTAAAGGATCTATCCAACAAGAAGATCTAATATTTATAAATATCTATGCCCCCAACATGGGAACAGCCAACTACATAAGCCAACTGTTAACCTAAATAAAAAGTCATATTGATAATAATACATTAATTGTAGGAGACCTCAATACTCCAGTCTCAGCAATAGACATATCATCTAAGCAGAAAATCAACAAAGAAAAAAGAGCTTTGAATGACACACTGGACCAGATGGACCTCATAGATATATACAGAACATTCCACCCTAAAACAACAGAATACTCATTCTTCTCGAACACACATGGAACTATCTCCAGAATAGACCACATACTGGGTCACAGATCAGGTCTCAACTGATACCAAAAGATTGAGATTATTCCCTGCATATTCTCAGACCATAATTTCTTTAAAAAAACTGGAACCCATCACAAGAAAAAATTTGGCAGAAATTCAAACACTTGGAAACTAAAGACCACTCTGCTCAAGAATGTTTGGTTCAACCAGGAAATCAAAAAAAGAACTTAAACAATTCATGGAAACCAATGAGAACAAAAACACATCGATCGAAAACCTGTGGGATACTGGAAAGGTGGTCCTAATATATATATATATATATATATATATGTATATATATATATAGCCATCCAAGCCTCACTCAAAAAAGTAGAAAAATTTCGAATTCACCAACTAACTCTACATCTTAAAGAACTAGAGAAAAAGCAACAAACGATGCCTAAACCATGCATTAGAAGAGAAATAATTAAGATTAGAGCAGAGAACAATGAATTAGAAACCAGAAACACAGTAGATCAGATCAACGAAACTAGAAGCTGGTTCTTTGAAAGAATTAATAAGATCGATAAACCACCAAAAGAAGAGAAAGGACCCAAATTAATAAAATTATGAATGAAAGGGGAGAGATCATGACTAACACCAAGGAAATAGGAACAATGATTAGAAATTATTATCAACAACTCTATGCCAATAAACTGAGTAATCTGGATGAAATGGTTGCCTTCCTGGAAACCTATAAGCTGCCAAGACTGAATCAGGAAGAAATTGACAACCTGAATCGGCCAATAACCAGTAACGAGATTGAAGCAGTGATCAAACACCTCCCAAAAAACAAGAGTCCAAGGCCTGATGGATTCCCCAGGGAAATCTACCAAACATTCAAAGAAATAATACCTATTCCCTGGAAGCTGTTTCAAAAAATAGAAATAACAGAAGGAATGCCTCCAGACTCATTTTATTAGGCCAGCATTACCTTAATCCCCAAACCAGGGATGCAAGGGTGGTTCAACATTTGCAAATCAATCAGTGTGATAGAACACATTAATAAGAGGAGAGAGAAGAACAATATGGTCCCCTCAATGGATGCAGAAAAAGCATTTGACAAAATAGAGCATTCTTTCCTGATTAAAACTTTTCAGAGTATAGTGATAGAGGGACTATTGCTCAATTTCATAAAATACATCTATGAAAAACCCACAGCAAATATCATCCTCAATGGGCAAAAGCTGAGAGCCTTTTCCTTAAGATCAGGAACACGACAAGGATGCCTACTCTCACCACTATTGTTTCACATAGTACTAGAAGTTCTAGCAACAGCAGACAACAAAAAGAAATAAAAGGTATTCAAATTGGCAAAGAAGTCAAACTCTCTCTCTTCACAGATGACATGATAAATTATGTGGAAAACCCAAAAGACCCCACCCCCAAATTACTAGAACTCATACAGCAATTCAGTAGTGTGGCAGGATACAAAATCAATGCACAGAAATCAATTGCTTTCTTATACACTAACAATGCAACTGTAGAAAGAGGAATTAGAGAAACGATTCCATTTACAATAGCACCAAAAACCATATTTCGGAATAAAACTAACCAAAGCGGTAAAGGATCTGTATACTCTAGGAACTACAGAACATTCATGAAAGAAATTGAAGAAGACACAAAAAGTTGGAAAAACATTTCATGCTCATGGATCTGAAGAGACTTTTTTCCATTGGATTTTCTTTCCTGCTTTGTTGAAGATTAATTGACCTTATAGTTGTGGGTTTATTTCTGGGTTTTCTATTCTGTTCTATTGATCTATGTGTCTGTTTTTGTGCTAGTACCATACTATGTTGATGACTACAGCTTTGTATTATAACTTGAAGAGTGGAATTGTGATACCTCCAGCTTTGGTTTTCTTTTTCAAGGTTGCTTTGGCTATTCGAAGTCTTTTGTGGTTCGATACAAATTTTAAGATTATTTCTTCAAGCTCGGTGAAAAATGTTGGTATTTTGACAAGGATTCCATTAAATGTGTAGTTTGTTTGTGTAGTATAGACATTGTAACAATATTTTTACTTCCAATCCATGAGCATGAAATGTCTTTTCATTTCTTTGACAGTTTCTTTCATCAGAGCTTTATAAGTTTCAGAGTATAGGTATTTCACCTCTTTGGTCAGGTTTATTCCTACGCATCTTATTATTTTTGGTGCTATTATAAATGGGGTGGATTCCTTAATTTCTCTTTCTGCTGCTTCATTATTGGTGTGTAGAAATGCAACAGATTTCTCTGTGCTGATACTCAATCCTGTGACCGCTGAATTCGTGTATCAGTTCTAGCAATTTTTGGTAGACTCTTTCAGGTTTTCTATATAGAATATCATGTCATCTGCAAATAAGGAAAGCTTGACATCTTCCTTGCTGATTTGGATGCCTTTTATTTCTTTTTGTCTGATTGCTGTGTCTAATATTTCCAGTACTGTATTAAATAATATTGATGAGAGTGAACATCCCTGTCTTGTTCCTGACTATAAAGGAAAAACAGTTTTTCCCCTTTGAGGACTATATTAGCTATGGAGTATTTTTTGATTTTTTTTTTTTTCATGATAATCACCATACATTACATTATTAGCTTTTGATGTAGTGTTCCATGATTCATTGTTTGTGCATAACACCCAGTACTCCATGCAGAATGTGCCCTCTTTAATACCCCTCACCAGCCTAACCCATCCCCCCACCCCCTCCCCTCTGGAACCCTCAGTTTGTTTTTCAGAGTCCATTCTCTCACATGGCTCCTCTCCGCTTCCAACTTACTCCCCTTCATTCTTCCCCTCCTGCTATCTTCTCCTTCTTTTTCTTAACATATATTGAATTATTTGTTACAGAGGTACAGATCTGTGATTCAACACTCTTGCACAATTCACAGCGCTCACCATATCACATAAACTCCCCAATGTCTATCACCCAGCCACAGGCTCGCTCACACCCCCCAATACCCCAGCAAACCTCAGTTTCTTTCCTGAAATTAGGAATTCCTCATATCAGTGAGGTCATATGATACATGTCTTTCGCTGATTCACTTATTTCAGTCAGCATAACACCCTCCAGTTCCATCCACGTCGTTGCAAATGGCAAGATCTAGTTCCTTTTGATGGTTGCATAATATTCCATTGTGTATATATACCACTTCTACTTTATCCATTCATCTATCGATGGACATCTTGACTCTTACCACAGTTTGGCTATTGTGGATATTGCTGCTATAAACATTGGGGTGCACGTACCCCTACAGATCCCTACATTTGTAGCTTCGTGGTAAATACCCAGTAGTACACTTCCTGGATGGTATGGGAGCTCTATTTTCAACTTTTTAAGGAACCTCCATAATGTTTTCCAGAGTGGCTGCACCAGCTTGCATTCCCACAAACAATGTAGGAGGGTTCCCCTTTCTCCGCATCCCCGCCAACATCTGTCCTTTCCAGACTTGTTAATTTTAGCCATTCTGACTGGTGTGAGGTGGTATCTCATTGAGGTTTTGATTTGGATTTCCCTGATGCCGAGCGATGTTGAGCACTTTTTCATGTGTCTGTTGGCCATTTGGATGTCTTCTTTGGAAAAATGTCTGTTCATGTCTTCTGCCCATTTCTTGATTGGATTATTTGTTCTTTGGGTGTTGAGTTTGATAAGTTCTTTATAGATTTTGGATACTAGCCCTTTATCTGATATGTCATTTGCAAATATTTTCTCCCATTCTATCAGTTGTATTTTGGTTTTGTGGACTGTTTCTTTTGCTGTGCAAAAGAAATTTATCTTGATGAAATCCCAATAGTTCATTTTTGCCCTTGCTTCCCTTGCCTTTGGCGATGTTTCTAGGAAGAAGTTGCTGCGGCTGAGGTCGAAGAGGTTGCTGCCTGTGTTCTCCTTCAAGATTTTGATGGACTCCTGTCTCACGTTTAGGCCTTTCAACCATTTGGAGTCTATTTTTGTGTGTGGTGTAAGGAAATGGTCCAGTTTCATTCTTCTGCATGTGGCTGTCCAATGTTCCCAACACCATTTGTTGAAGAGACTGTCTTTTTTCCATTGGACATTCTTTCCTGCTTTGTCAAAGATGAGTTGACCATGGAGTTGAGGGTCCATTTGTGGGCTCTCGATTCTGTTCCATTGATCTATGGGTCTGTTTTTGTGCCAGTACCATACTGTCTTGATGATGACAGCTTTGTAATAGAGCTGGAAATCCGGAATTGTGATGCCACCAGCTTTGCTTTTCTTTTTCAATATTCCTCTGGCTATTCGGGGTCTCTTCTCGTTCCATTCAAATTTTAGGATTATTTGTTCCATTTCTTTGAAAAAAGTGGATGGTATTTTGATGGGGATTGCATTGAATGTGTAGATTGCTCTAGGTAGCATTGACATCTTCACAATGTTTGTTCTTCCAATCCATGAGCATGGAACGTTTTTCCATTTCTCTCTGTCTTCTTCAATTCCTTTCATGAGTATTGTATAGTTTTCTGAGTACAGATCCTTTGCCTCTTTGGTTAGATTTATTCCTAGATATCTTATGGTTTTGGGTGCAATTGAAAATGGGATCGACTCCTTGAATTGTCGCTTTTCTGTCTTGTTGTTGGTGTATAGGAATGCCACTGATTTCTGTGCACTTATTTTATATCCTGCTACTTTACTGAATTCCTGTATGAGTTCTAGCAGTTTTGGGGTGGAGTCTTTTGGGTTTTCCACATACAGTATCATATCATCTGCAAAGAGTGAGAGTTTGACTTCTTCTTTGCCAATTTGGATGCCTTTGATTTCTTTTTGTTGTCTGATTGCTGTGGCTAGGACTTCTAATACTATGTTGAAAGCAGTGGTGAGAGTGGACATCCCTGCTGTGTTTCTGACCTTAGGGGGAAAGCTCTCAGCTTTTCCCCATTGAGAATAATATTCGCTGTGGGTTTTTCATAGGTGGCTTTTATGATATTGAGGTATGTACCCTCTATCCCTATACTCTGAAGAATTTTGATCAAGAAAGGATGCTGTACTTTGTCAAATGCTTTTTCTGCATCTATTGAGAGGATCATATGATTCTTGTTCTTTCTTTTGGTAATGTATTGTATCACGTTGATGGATTTGCGGATGTTGAACCAGCCTTGCAGCCCAGGGATAAATCGCACTTGGTCATGGTGAATAATCCTTTTAATGTACTGTGGGATCCTATTGGCTAGTATTTTGCTGAGAATTTTTGCGTCCATGTTCATCAAGGATATTGGTCTGTAATTCTCCTTTTTGATGGGGTCTTTGTCGGGTTTTGTGATCAAGGGAATGGTGGCCTCAAAAAATGAGTTTGGAAGTTTTCCTTCCATTTCTATTTTTTGGAACAGTTTCAGGAGAATAGGTATTAATTCTTCTTGAAATGTTTGGTAGAATTCCCCTGGGAAGCCATCTGGCCCTGGGCTTTTGTTTATTGGGAGATTTTTGATGACTGCTTCAATTTCCTTAGTGGTTATAGGTCTGTTCAGGTTTTCTCTTTCTTCCTGGTTCAATTTTGGTAGTTGATACATCTCTAGGAATGCACCCATTTCTTCCAGGTTATCTAATTTGCTGGCATAGAGTTGCTCATAATATGTTCTTATAATTGTTTGTATTTCCTTGGTGTTGTTTGTGACCTCTCCTCTTTCATTCATGATTGTGTTGATTTGGGTCCTTTCTCTTTTCTTTTTGATAAGTCTGGCCAGGGGTTTATCAATCTTGTTAATTCTTTCAGAGAACCAGCTCCTAGTTTCGTTGAACTGTTCTACTGTTCTTTTGGTTTCTATTTCATTGATTTCTGCTCTGATCTTTGTGATTTCTCTTCTCCTGCTGGGTTTAGGCTTTATTTGCTGTTTTTTCTCTAGCTCCATTAGGTTAGGTTGTGTATTTGAGACCTTTCTTGTTTCTTGAGAAAGGCTTGTATTGCTATATACTGTCCTCTCAGGACTGCTTTTGCTGTATCCCAGAGATTTTGAACAGTTGTGTTTTCATTTTCATTGGTTTCCTTGAAATTTTTTAATTCTTCTTTAATTTCCTGGTTGACCTATTCATTCTTTAGTAGGATGCTCTTTAGCCTCCATGTATTTGAGTTCTTTCTGACGTTCCTCTTGTGATTGAGGTCTAGTTTCAAAGCATTGGGGTCTGAAAATATGCAGGGAGTAATCCCAATCTTTTGGTACCAGTTGAGACCTGATTTGTGAGCTAGGATGTGATCAATTCTGGAGAATGTTCCATGGGCACTAGAGAAGAATGTGTATTCCGTTGCTTTGGGAACGAATGTTCGGAATATGTCTGTGAAGTCCGTTTGGTCCAGTGTGTCATTTAAAGTCTTTATTTCCTTGTTAATCTTTTGCTTAGATGATCTGTCCATTTCAGTCAGGGGGGTGTTAAAGTCCCCCACTATTATTGTATTGTTGTCAATGTGTTTCTTTGCTTTTGTTATTAATTGCCTTATATAATTGGCTGCTCCCACGTTAGGGGCATAGATATTTACAATTGTTAGATCTTCTTGTTGGATAGACACTTTAGGTAGGATATAGTGTCCTTCCTCATCTCCTATTAGAGTCTTTGTTTTAAAATCTAATTTGTCTGATATAAGGATTGCCACCCCAGCTTTCTTTTGGTGTCCATTAGCATGGTAAAGTGTTTTCCACCCCTCACTTTCAATCTGGTGGTGTCTTGGGTCTAAAATGAGTCTCTTGCAGACAGCATATTGATGGGTCTTGTTTTTTAATCCAATCTGATAGCCTGTGTCTTTTGATTGGGGCATTTAGCCCATTTACATTCAGAGTAACTATTGAAAGATAGGAATTTAGTGCCATTGTATTGCTTCTAAGGTGACTGTTACTCTATATTCTCTGTGTTCCTTTCTGATATATGCTGCTTTTAGGCTCTCTCTTTGCTTAGAGGACCCCTTTCAATATTTCTTGGAGGGCTGGTTTCGTGTTTGCAAATTCCTTTAGTTTTTGTTTGTCCTGGAAGCTTTTTATCTCTCCTTCTATTTTCAATGACAGCCTAGCTGGATATAGTATTCTTGGCTGCATATTTGTCTCGTTTAGTGCTCTGAAGATATCATGCCAGTCCTTTCTGGCCTGCCAAGTCTCTGTGGATAGGTCTGTTGCCAATCTAATGTTTCTACCATTGTAGGTTACATATCTCTTCTCCTGAGCTGCTTTCAGGATTTTCTCTTTGTCTCTGAGACTCGTAAGTTTTACTATTAGAATTCGGGGTGTTGACCTATTTTTATTGATTTTGAGAGGGGTTCTCTGTGTCTCCTGGATTTTGATGCCTGTTTCCTTACTCACATTAGGGAAGTCCTCTGCTATTATTTGCTCCAATATACCATCATACTAATGTCCGTATTGAGTAGGTCCCTGGCAGATGGTACTACCTCTTGTTCTTTTTGCTGAGGTGATTTTTTTCATCTTGTCATTTTGTCCAGAGGAGAATAGATGAATGGGAGAACAAAATGCTAACAGGTTAACAATGTCCCCAGCAAATATACTCTATACAAATCAGAAAAGACCCGAAACCAGGGGAAAAAAGGGAAAGAAAGAAAAAAGAAAGAGGAAAAAAAAAGATAAAAACAAACAAAAACAGAACAAAAAAAAAAAAAACAGAATATGATCAAATAACGATCAGGTTAGTGCGTAGATCAGTGCCACACCCTGGATTTTGGGCGTATTTTGGTGTGTTAGAAGAAAGTGCCTCCTAAAATTTTAAAGAAAGAAAGACTTATATATGTACAAAATAAGGGTTGATACAATGAAGGAATGGAAGATGAGTGTAAAGATGAAAATTATAAAAGATTTTATAAAAGGAATTGATAAGATAAGAAGTTGTTTGAAAAAAGAAAAAGATTAAAAAAAAAAGGAGAGAATGTGATCAGGCAGGAGACTAGAACAAAGCCATACACTAGTGAATTAGGGTATATTTTGATCTGTTAGAAGAAACTGTATCTCAAAATTTTAAAGAGAGAACAACTTATATATATATGCCAAAAATAAGGGTCACTACTATGAAGGGATAAAATATGACTCTAAAAAAGAAAAATAAAAAATGTTTTTTTAAAAAAGAGATTGATAAGATGTTGGTTGGAAAAGAGAAAAAGAAAAATTCAAAAAAAAAAAACATTTAAAAAATGAACTTTGAAAAACTAATGAATCATGGTAAAAAAAAAGCCATGAATTCTATGTGCAGTATTCCCCTAGCAGTGGAGTTCTCCCGTTCTCCTTGATCGGTAAACTTGGTCTTGGCTTGCTGGCTGTTTGTGCTGATCTTCTGGGGGAGGGGCCTGTTGCCGTGGTTCCCAAATATCTTTGCCGCAGGTGGAATAGCCCTGCCCTTGTCGGTCTGGGCTAAGCAATCTGCTCAGGTTTGCTTACCCGACCTTTTGTTCCCTGGAAGTTCTCGGTACAGCTTTGGAGGATCAGAGTGAAAATGGTGGCCTCCCAATCTCCGCCCAGAGGAGCCGAGAACTCGGGGCCCCGCTCCTTATTGCGCCCCCAGAGAAAAGCAGTCACTCCCGTCTCCCCGGTCTCCGGCCGCACTGCGTGCTCACCTGGCCTGTGATGAGTGTTTCTATCTCTGGCTCCCGACCCCGTGTGGAGTCTCCAAACCCAGCAGATCCCTGCGGTGCTCACCCATGCCACTCTTCCCAGGGGAGGAAGGGGAGTCTTCCCGGCTCTGCCGCTTGTTGGGTCCCTGCTGGAGGAGCAGTGGCCCGACTGGGCCACGGATCACAGTTTATGGCAACCCCGAGCTGAGAGCCCGCGCCTCGGCTCCATCTCTGCAGCCGGCTTCCCCGCTCCGATACCTGGGAGCTCTGCTACACTCAGGCACCCCCGGTCTTTCTTGACCCCGAGGGTCCTGAGACCACACTGTCCCGCGAGGGTTCCAACCCCTGCCCCTCTTAGCCACTGGAGCGACATCCCTCAGTGGAGCCAAGTTCTAAAACTTCCGATTTTGTGTTCCGTGGCTCTCTCATTTGCCAGAAGCGGCCAACGGAGGCCCCTCCCCTGCCCTCTATCTTCCCGAATATCGCCTCGGATTCACTTCTCCACACGTCCTACCTTCCAGTAAGTGGTCGCTTCTCTGTTCAGAGAGTTGTTGCTACTCTCTTCTTCAGTCTCCTGTTGAGTTCGTAGGTGTTGAAAATGGTTTGATCCCTATTCAGCTGAATTCCTGAGACCAGACGAAATCCAGGTCTCCTACTCCTCTGCCATCTTGCTCTGCACCCCCACCTTCCACAAGTTTTAATGGCATGTGCCATTATCGTCTCCCTGAGAGCATGCGAGCTTAATGGCACCTCCAGCCTCTAGAACAGTACCTGGCACACAGCATGTTGCTGACTGAAAAACCCTGGCTCGTCCCTGGGGATGGACCAGCCTCCATCCTACCTGTGGGTTTTTTGTATTTGGCCTTTATTATGTTGAGGTATGTTTCCTCTCAGCCTACTTTGTTGAGAATTTTTTTATCATGAATGGATGTTGTACTTTGTCAAATGCCAGTCACAGGCCGGGTGAGCACGGAGTGCGGCTGGAGACCGGGAAGATGGGAGTGACTGACTATTTTTCTCTGGGGGCTCACTGAGGAGCAGGGCCCCGAGTTCTCGGCTCCTCCAGGGCGGAGACTGGGAGGCCGCCATTTTCACTCTCATCCTCCAAAGCTGTACGGAAAGCTTGCAGGGAACAAAAGCTCCCAAGAGCAAACCCGAGCAGATTACTTAGCCCGGACTGGCAAGGGTGGGGCAATTCCGCCTCCGGCGGACATTTGGGAACCACAGCAACAGGCCCCTCCCCTAGAAGATCAGCATGAACAGCCAGCCAAGACCAAGTTTACTGATCAATGAGAACGGGAGAACTCCAGCACTAGGGGAATACTGCACATAGAATTCATGGCTTTTGTTTACCATGATTTATTAGTCTTTCAAAGTTAATTTTTAACTGTTTTTTTTCCTGAATTTTTCTTTTTCCCTTTTTCAACCAACATCTTATCAATCCCTTTTTTAAAAAACATTTATATTTTTCATTTTTAGTTATATTCTATCCCGTCATAGTAGTTACCATTATTTTCGGCATATATATATATATAAGTTGTTCTCTCTTTAAAATATTGAGATACAATTTCTTCTAACATATCAAAATATACCCTAAATCTCTAGTGTATGGCTTTGTTGTAGTCTCCTGCCTGATCACATTCTCTCCCCCCCTTTTTTTCTTTCTTTCTTTCTTTTTTTTAATCCTCTTCTTTCTTTTTTCAAACACCTTCTTAACAATTTCTTTTTAAAAATTTTTATAATTTTCATCTTTACAGTCATATTCCATCCCTTCATTGTATCAACCCTTAATTTGTACATATATAAGTCTTTATTTCTTTAAAATTTTAGGAGGCACTTTCTTCTAACACACCAAAATACGTGCAAAATCTACTGTGTGGCACTGATCTATGCACCAGCCTGATCATATTTGATCATATTCTGTTTTTTTGTTTTGTTCTGTTTTTGTTTGTTTTTATCTTTTTCTCTTTCTCTTTTTCTTTCTTTTTTCTTTCTTTCCCTTTTTTTCCCCTGGTTTCAGGTCTTTTCTGATTTGTTTGGAGTATATTTTCTGGGGACATTGTTAACCTGTTAGCATTTTGTTCTCTCATTCATCTAGTCTCCTCTGGACAAAATGACAAGACGAAAAAAATCACCTCAACAAAAAGAACAAGAGGTAGTACCGTCTGCCAGGGACCTACTCAATACGGACATTAGTACGATGTCGGACGTAGAGTTCAGAATCATGATTTTAAAGATACTAGCTTCCCTTGGAAAAAGCATGGAAGTTATTAGAAAAACCCTTTCTGGAGAAATAAAAGGACTAAAATCTAACAAGTCGAAATCAAAATGGCTATCAATGAGGTGCAAACAAAAATGGGGGCACTAACTGCTAGGATAAATGAGGCATAAGAGAGAAATAGCGATATAGAAGACCAAATGGTAGAAAATAAAGAAGCTGAGAAAAAGAGAGATAAACAACTATTGGATCATGAAAGCAGAATTCGAGAGATAAGTGATACGATAAGACGAAACAACATTAGAATAATTGGGATCCCAGAAGAAGAAGAAAGAGAGAAGGGCAGAAGGTATATTGGAGCAAATTATAGCAGAGAACTTCCCTAATGTGGGGAAGGAAACAGGCATCAAAATCCAGGAGGCACAGAGAACCCCTCTCAAAATCAATAAAAATAGGTCAACACCCCGACATCTAATAGTAAAACTTACGAGTCTCAGAGACAAAGAGAAAATCTTGAAAGCAGTTCGGGAGAAGAGATATGTATCCTATAATGGTAGAAACATTAGATTGGGAACACACCTCTCCACAGAGACCTGGCAGGCCAGAAAAGACAGGCATGATATAGTCAGAGCACTAAACGAGAAAAATATGCAGCCAAGAATATTATATCCAGGTAGGCTGTCATTGAAAATAGAAGAAGAGATAAAAAGCTTCCAGGACAAACAAAAACTAAAGGAATTTGCAAACACGAAACCAGCCCTCCAAGAAATATTGAAAGGGGTCCTCTCAGCAAAGAGAGAGCCTAAAAGCAGCATAGACAAGGAAGGAACAAGACACAATGGCACTAAATTCCTATCATTCAATAGTTACCCTGAATGTAAATGGGCTAAAGCCCCAATCAAAAGACACAGGCTATCAGATTGGATTAAAAAATAAAACCCATCGGTATACTGTCAGCAAGAGATTCATTTTAGACCCAAAGACACCTCCACATTGAAAATGAGGGGGTGGAAAACACTTTACCATGCTAATGGACACCAAAAGAAAGCTAGGGTGGCAATCCTTATATCAGACAAATTAGATTTTAAAACAAAGACTCTAATAGGAGATGAAGAAGGACACTATATCCTACCTAAAGTGTCTATCCAACAAGAAGATCTAACAATTGTAAATATCTATGCCCCTAACGTGGGAACAGCCAGTTTTATAAGGCGATTAATAACAAAAGCAAAGAAACACATTGACAACAATACAATAATAGTGGGGGACTTTAACACCCCCCCTGACTGAAATGGACAGATCATCTAAGCAAAAGATCAACAAGGAAATAAAGACTTTAAATGACACACTGGACCAAATAGACTTCACAGACATATTCAGAACATTCCATCCCAAAGCAACGGAATACACATTCTTTAGTGTCTATGGAGCATTCTCCAGAGTAGATCACATCCTAGGTCACAAATCGGGTCTCAACCGGTACCAAAAGATTGGGATCATTCCCTGCATATTTTCAGACCACAGTGCTTTGAAACTAGAACTCAGTCACAAGAGGAAAGTCAGAAAGAACTCAAATTCATGGAGGCTAAAGATATCCTCCTAAAGAATGAATGGGTCAACCAGGAAATGAAAGAAGAATTAAAAAAATTCATGGAAACCAGTGAAAATGAAAACACAACTGTTCAAAATCTTTGTGATGCAGCAAAGGCAGTCCTGAGAGGAAAGTATATAGTAATACAAGCCTTTCTCAAGAAACAAGAAAGGTCTCAAATACACAACATCACCCTACACCTAAAGGAGCTGGACAAAGAACAGCAAATAAAGCCTAAACCCAGCAGGAGAAGAGAAATCACAAAGATCAGAGCAGAAATCAATGAAATAGAAACCAAAAGAACAGTAGAACAGATCAATGAAACTAGGAGCTGGTTCTTTGAAAGAATTAACAAGATTGATAAACCCCTGGCCAGACTTATCAAAAAGAAAAGAGAAAGGACCCAAATCAACAAAATCATGAATGAAAGAGGAGAGATCACAACCAACACCAAAGAAATACAAACAATTATAAGAACATATTATGAGCAACTCTATGCCAGCAAATTAGATAACCTGGAAGAAATGGGTGCATTCCTAGAGATGTATCAACTACCAAAATTGAACCAGGAAGAAAGAGAAAACCTGAACAGACCTATAACCACTAAGGAAATTGAAGCGGTCATCAAGAATCTCCCAACAAACAAAAGCCCGAGGCCAGATGGCTTCCCAGTGGAATTCTACCAAACATTTCATGAAGAACTAATACCTATTCTCCTGAAACTGTTCCAAAAAATAGAAATGGAAGGAAAACTTCCAAACTCATTTTTTGAGGCCACCATTCCCTTGATCTCAAAACCAGACAAAGACCCCATCAAAAAGGAGAATTACAGACCAATATCCTTGATGAACATGGATGCAAAAATTCTCAGCAAAATACTAGCCAATAGGATCCCACAGTACATTAAAAGGATTATTCACCATGACCAAGTGCGATTTATCCCGGGGCTGCAAGGCTGATTCAACATCCGCAAATCCATTAACGTGATACAATACATTACCAAAAGAAAGAACAAGAATCATATGATCCTCTCAATAGATGCAGAAAAAGCATTTGACAAAGTACAGCATCCTTTCTTGATCAAAATTCTTCAGAGTATAGGGATAGAGGGTACATACCTCAATATCATAAAAGCCACCTATGAAAAACCCACAGCGAATATTATTCTCAATGGGGAAAAGCTGAGAGCTTTCCCCCTAAGGTCAGGAACACGGCAGGGATCTCCCCTCTCACTACTGCTATTCAACATAGTATTAGAAGTCCTAGCCATAGCAATCAGACAACAAAAAGAAATCAAAGGCATCCAAATTGGCAAGAAGAAGTCAAATAGCCATTGTTTGCAGATGATATGATACTTTAAGTGTAAAACCCAAAAGACTCCACCTCAAGACTGCTAGAACTCATACAGGAATTCAGTAAAGTAGCAGGATATAAAATCAATGCACAGAAATCAGTGGCATTCCTGTACATCAACAACAAGACAAAAGAGAGAGAAATTAAGGAGTCAATCCCATTTACAATTGCGCCCAAAACCATAAGATACCTAGGAATAAATCTAACCAAAGAGGCAAAGGATCTGTACTCAGAAAACTATAAAATACTCATGAAAGAAATTGAGGAAGACACAAAGAAATGGAAAAACGTTCCATGCTCATGGATTGGAAGAACAAACATTGTGAAGATGTCAATGCTACCTAGAGCAATCTACACATTCAATGCAATCCCCATCAAAATACCATCCACTTTTTTCAAAGAAATGGAACAAAGAATCCTAAAATTTGTATGGAAACAGAAGAGACCCCGGATAGCCAGAGGAATGTTGAAAAAGAAAAGCAAAGCTGGCGGCATCACAATTCCGGACTTCCAGCTCTATTACAAAGCTGTCGTCATCAAGACAGTATGGTCCTGGCACAAAAACAGACCCATAGATCAATGGAACAGAATCGAGAGCCCACAAATGGACCCTCAACTCCATGGTCAACTCATCTTTGACAAAGCAGGAAAGAATGTCCAATGGAAAAAAGACAGTCTCTTCAACAAATGGTGTTGGGAACTTTGGACAGCCACATGCAGAAGAATGAAACTGGACCATTTCCTTACACCACACACAAAAATAGACTCCAAATGGTTGAAAGGCCTAAACGTGAGACAGGAGTCCATCAAAATCTTGAAGGAGAACACAGGCAGCAACCTCTTCGACCTCAGCCGCAGCAACTTCTTCCTAGAAACATCGCCAAAGGCAAGGGAAGCAAGGGCAAAAATGAACTATTGGGACTTCATCAAGATAAAAATTTTTGCACAGCAAAAGAAACAATCCACAAAACCAAAAGACAAGTGACAGAATGGGAGAAGATATTTGCAAATGACCTATCAGATAAAGGACTAGTATCCAAAATCTATAAAGAACTTATCAAACTCAACACCCAAAGAACAAATAATCCAATCAAGAAATGGGCAGAAGACATGAACAGACATTTTTCCAAAGAAGACATCCAAATGGCCAACAGACACATGAAAAAGTGCTCAACATCGCTTGGCATCAGGGAAATCCAAATCAAAACCTCAATGAGATACCATCTCACATCAGTAAGAATGGCTAAAATTAACAAGTCAGGAAATGACAGATGTTGGCAGGGATGCAGAGAAAGGGGAACCCTCTATACTGTTGGTGGGAATGCAAGTTGGTGCAGCCACTCTGGAAAACAGTATGGAGGTTCCTCAAAAAGTCTAAAATAGAGCTACCATATGATCCAGCAATTACACTACTGGGTATTTACCACAAAGATACAAATGTAGGGATCCGAAGGGGTACATGCATCCCAATGTTTATAGCAGCAATGTCTACAATAGCAAACTGTGGAAAGAGTCAAGATGTCCATCGACAGATGAATGGATAAAGAAGATGTGGTATATATACACAATGGAATATTAGGCAGTCATCAGAAGGAATGAGATCTTGCCATTTGCAACGACATGGATGGAACTGGAGAGTGTTATGTGAGTGATATAAATCAATCAGAGAAAGACATGTATCATATGACCTCACTGATATGAGGTATTCTTAATCTCAGGAAACAAACTGAGGGTTGCTGGAGTAGTGGGGGAGTGGGAGGGATGGGGTGGCTGGGTGATAGACATTGGGGAGGGTATGTGCTATGGTGAGTGCTTAAATTGTGCAAGACTGTTGAATCACAGATCTGTACCTCTGAAACATATAATATAATATCTGTTAAGAAAAATAAAAGAAGATAGCAGGAAGGGAAGAATGAAGAGGAGTAAATTGGAGGGGGAGACGAACCATGAGAGACGATGGACTCTGAAAAACAACCGGAGGGTTCTAGAGGGGAAAGGGGTGGGGTAATGGGTTAGCCTGGTGATGGGTATTAAAGAGGGCACGTTCTGTGTGGAGCACTTGGTGTTATGCCCCAACAATGAATCATGGAACACTACGTCAAAAACCAATGATGTAATGTTTTGTGATTAACATAACAATAAAAAAATTAGAAAAGAAAATGTAATTGGAATATATTTATCAGCCTGCAGAGTCCTCACATTAGTGTCCTGACTTGTGGAGTAACGGCAGTTTTATGGTGGGAAAAGCCCAGGGGAAGTCTAATAGAACTGCCTCTAAATAGTATGTCAAAATAATAGCACATTTATGGAGGTATTGTAGAGATTAGTGCCATCATCAAGGACTTGAAAGTTGCAGGGGTAGTGAATCCCAGCACATCCCCATCCAACTCTTCTATCTGGTCTATGCAGAAGACAGATGAATCTTGGAGAATGACAGTGGATTACCAGAAGCTTAACCATGTGGTAACTCCAATTGCAACTGCTGTATCATACGTGGTTTCATTGTTTGATTAAATCAGTACATCTCCTGGTATCAGGTATGCAGCTGTTGATCTGACAAAGGCCTTTTTCTCCACCCCTGTTATTAACTTTCAGAAGCAGTTTTCTTTCAGCTGGCAAGGCCATCAATACATCTTCGCTGCCCTAGTTCAGAAGTATATCAACTCCTCACCGCTTTGTCATAATATAGTTAAAAGTAGGGCTGTCCTTCAGAAATAAAGGAGACTTTATTTCTCAGACATTTTCAGACAAATAAGAGCTGTGAGAATTCATCACCACTAGAACTTCCTTACAGTGCTAAAGAGAACACTTGAATGAAAGCATGCTAACTAATATCATGAAAATACATGAAAACATAAATCTCACTATAAAGGTAAGATTATAGTCTAATCCAGAATATTCTAATAGTGTAATGATATGTAAATCACTTTTAACTGTAGTATTAAAGTTAAAAGACAAAAGTATTAAAAATATAGCTACAATAGTTTGTTAACAGATACACAATATATAAAAGATATAAATTGTGACATTAATAATACAAAATGTGGGAGAAGGAGAACTTAAAGTGTAGTTTTTTATAGGTCAACATTAAGTTGCTACCAGTTTTAAAATATTGTTATACCATAAGATGTTTTATGTAAACCTCATGGTAACCGGAAAGAAAAAAAACCAATGGTATGTACACAAAAGATAAGGAGAAAGAAATACGACCATACCACTACAGAAAAATCAAATCACAAAGGAAGACAAGAGAAGAAGAAAGAGACAAAGGATCTACAAACCAGTCAGAAAACAGTTAACTAAATGGCAATAGTAAGTTCTTACCCATCAATAAAGAATTTAAATGTAGGTGGATTAAATTCATAAATCAAAAGACATACAGTATCTGAATTGATTTTTAAAAAAGGATCAAATACTATATGTTGCCCACGAAACTAAATGTACTTATATAGTGATAAAATAGACCTTAAGTCAAAAACTATCAGAAAAGATAAAGGTCACTATATAATGTGTAAAGGGGTTAAATCCATCGACGCATATAACATTTGTAAATATTTGTGCACCTAATATTAAAGTACCTAAATATATAAAGCAAATATTAATAGACCCAAAGGAAGAAACAGACAGGGATACAGTAATGCTAGGGTACTTCAGTATTCCACTTTCAACAATGGATAGATCATCCAGACATAAATACAATAAGGAAACATCAAACTTGAACAACGCTGTACACCAAATGGTCCTAACTGACACATATATAGAACATTCCATCCAACAAGAGAAGAATACACATTCTTCTCAAATGCACATGGAACATTTTCCAGGATGAATCATATGTTAGGACACAAAACAAGTCTTAACAAACTTAAGAAGATCAAAATCATATCAAGTGTCTTTTTTGACCACAATAATATGAGACTATAAATCAATGACATGAGAAAAACTGGAAAATTCACAAATATGTGGAAATTCAACAATGTGCTCCTAAAACAGTTAATGAGTCAAAGAAGAAATCATAAGGGAAATTAAGAAATATCTTGACACAAATGAAAATGGAAACACAACATATCACAACAGAGTCAGATGGGACAATTTTTATATTCCCTGGCAACCCCTAATGTAGCTCTGGGGACTTTAAGGAGCCATAAATACTCAGACAGTTATACAATGATGAGTGTAGTGCCTTCTGTGTGTCAGGTGATTACATTACATCACTTCCACATCTATGTCATGTCACATCACCCCTTTGAGAGACAAGGGATGGGAAGCAGAGAGATTGAGCACTCACTCAAGTTCAGCCAGGTGGTGCCTGGCAGAGCTGGACCCTGTCCCAAGGGTCTCAAGCTGCCTCTCATCCATTTCCACCATGACAGCCCTGTGTTTACTATGTAGCTACTGCCTCACATGGAGCTTTGGGTAGAGGAGGGCCTAGAGGTTCTGAGGGGTCACTGGTCTTTTCTGCCCACATCACTGTGCTCTCCCCCAGGCTTTGCTCCTTAGGACAGTCTGTCTTCATCCTGCCTTGTTGATCAGGGACTGTAGACACCTGCAGATTTATTCAAGTTCAATGCCAAATGCCGGGGAAAAGCCAGGAGACTATGGAGTTCTCCCAAGGTCCAAACACTAAACAGAGAAACTCACACAGACCCATCTGCCTTTTGCTTTCCACCCCCATTCCCCATACTCCCTCAGCACCACAAGTAGTTACTTCCACCTTGACTTTATCTTTCATAAAATTGTAAATCTTATACCTTGAGGACATCATGCTAAGTGAAATTATTCATACAGAGAAAGAAAAATACTATATGATCTCACTTATATGTGGAATTAAAAAAAAAATCAACTCCTAGAAACAGAGTAGATTAGTGGTTGTGAGAGTGGAGGAAATGGGTGAAGTTGGTCAAACAGTGCAAACTTCCAGTTATAAGATTAATAAATTATGGGATCTAATGTACAGCATAGTGACTGTAGTTAATAATACTGTATTAAATACATGAAAATTACTTAGAGAGTAAATCTTGAGAGTTCTCACCACACACACACAACATGGTAACTATGTGAGATGATGGTTGTCTTAACATATGGTATTAATCATTTTGCAATAAATACATGTATCAAGTCATCATGTTGTTACACCCTAAAATTACACAATGTTATATGACAATTATATCTCAATAAAGCTATAAAAAAATAAATCCAACATATACAAAGATTGGCATCAAAGACCTTACTTGATCTTTTGCTATTTTACTTGTTACAGTTTTATAAATTAACAACAAAAATTTTTAAATATTGCATTTATATAATATTTGTTTATTAAATGATATTGCAATATTAGCTTCCATTATATTGTATAATTGGGTTTCTATAAGAAAAAGTTGGTCTCAGAATAAACAAAGAAACAATTTGATGTGTTGGTGAGAATGTGGAGAAGAAAGCATTGTTGCTGGGAAGGTTGCATTGTTGGTGGGAAGGTAAATTGGTACGGCCACTGTGGAAAACAGTATGGAGTTTCCTCAAAAAATTAAAAGTAGAAATAATGTATGATTCAATAATTCCACTACTGGGTATTTATCCCCCTAAAATGAAAACACTAATTCAAAAAGATACATATACCCCTATGTTTATTGCAGCATTATTTACAATAGCCAAGCTATTGAAACAACCTAAGAGTCTATCAACTGATGAATGGGTAAGGAAGGTGGATACATACACACACACACACACACACACAAGAATATTACTCAACGATATAAAAAAGGATGAGATCTTGCCATTTGCAACAACATGGATGGACCTAGAGGGTATTATGCTCGGGGAAATAAATCAGACAGAAAGACAATTACCATATGATTTCGCTCATATATGGGATCTGAAAAATAAATGAATAAACAAACAAAAAGCAGAATGAGACCTATAAATACAGAGAACAAACTGATGGTTGCCAGAGGGAAGGGGATAGTAAGAAGGACAGAATGGGTGAAGGGAAATGGGAGATACAGGCTTTCAGTTGTGGAACGAGTATGTCATGGCAGTAAAAGGCACAACATAGGAAATATAGCTGATGATATTGTAATAGCATTGTATGGTGACACACAGTACCTACACTTGTGGTGAGCATAGCATAACAGAGACAGAAGTTGAATCACTATGTTGTACACCTGGAACGAATGTAACATTGTGTGTCAACTATACTCAAATTTTAAAATTTTTTAAAAAGAAACAATTTTAATCAGTACACTATTAAGTGTTACTGAGACAGCTCTTAAGTTGTCAAAAATAATTTATGGCAGAAAATGAAATATGAATTGATGTCTAAAGAAGGTCAGGATTTATACAATCTTCAAAGGGGAGAAATATACCCCAGGGAGTAGGATAGGGAAGAATTGAGGCATAGAGGTAGTAAAAAGCAAGACAACAAAACAGATGCCTAAGATGGAGCCACTGAAGGCTTTTGAGTAGTGTTAGATATTTTGCAATCTCCATAACCCAATATTAGAAGAAAATCACTGTTTCTGCCTTTCCTGGGGTCCATTTGTTCAGGATTATAACAAGATTTCTTTATAGTATAAAGTTGCCAGCTGCCCAGAATGGAATGGGTGAAGAGACGCTTTGTGTGTTTTCAGATAGAACAAATCTGGGGAGATACTAGAATAGATAAGCTATTTCTTACTTTACCTTAGACTCAAGTAGCTTGAGTGTAGGTTGGATAGTTTTGTGCTCTTCATTTGGTCTGAATATACTTTTTAAAAAGCCATAAGGTTTATATGAGGTTTTGTGTTCATGGTCATTGTTCCTCTAAATTTTATAATTTTATTCAAGTATTATCCAATTGAAACATGTGAAATATGATCTTAGAAAACCGCATATAAAATATTTGCATAATAAATGCCATTTTAATAGGAAAAACATGTTTCTAAAAACATATTCAGACTGAACATAAAATAAGAATGGAAATATTCAAATAAAACAGATGCATAGGAGCGCCTGTGTGGCTCAGTCAGCTGAGCGTCTACCTTTGGCTCAGGTCATGATCCCATGGTCCTGGGATCAAGCCCTGCATTGGGCTCCCTGCTCAGTAGGGTGTCTGCTTCTCCCTCTCCCTCTGCCCCTCCCCCTGCTTGTGTTCCCTCTCTCTCTCTCTCCCTCTCGCTTGTGTGCTCACTCTCAAATAAATAAATTCTTTTAAAAATAAATAAAACAGATGCATAAGGGAATATTTTGCTTTGGTTAATAAGCAGGCAACAGCATTTAATTTCCCCCACAACTTATGATAAAAATTAATTAAATGGACAGTCACTTCAGTCATGACGATTTTAGCCATTATGTTTGATATATCAATGTTCTAAGGCAGTATTTTTCAAAATATGTTCCTTAAATATCCACAAAATGTTCCTCCAAAAACTGCATCATGCATACATGGGTGTGAGGACCACCACATATGTTATCCCCTCTTGAAATTACTTTGATGTTAGCATATTAAAGGTTCTCAGAAGCCCTGAAATAAATGAACCTGCTTTGTATTGTTTATCACACAGTATATTGTAAAACCTAAAATTTTAGGTGTTACCTTCACATTTTTGAGCATCACAGGGCCTCAGAGGTCTAACCAAGAGTTTCCCTGTTCCATCAGATATGTCTGCCCATCCACCCAGCAGGAAGGGCTCCCCACCTGGCTAGCTCCCCTAGCAGATGGATCAGCTGAATTGTACTCAGTCCTAATTCTGAGGGGTTTCAATTCTCTGCCAGCCATTAAATTATTTAAACAAGCTAATCCCATCCTCCCAAAGAAACCAGGAGGTACTCCATGCCCTGTTACTACAAAGTTTGCCCCTTCTGATTCACTCTGCTCCTGAGTGCAGTTTTCATGTGGCCCTGCATATTGTGCAGTGTTCTCCTCCCCAAGGGTGGGTATATGTGACTAGTTAACTGCTGTCAATCTCATCTGTTTAATGGCAGGTGTTGTGTGTTCAACCACCTCATATAACTTAGAGTAGGAAATCCCTTCTTCACCAACAGGGTGAGTAGGAGGTGATCAGAATACATGATTTCCCTATACTTTATGAAAACAGAACTCTGTTCCTTCTATTGAAATAAGTGTCTCAGATACCCATAAACATATTTGGAGAAATGCTATTCTGTGTTATTGAGCAAAGACTCTATGGCTAAAGAACTATCTAGCATTGATTTTTCTGGACAGCACTCACCAAATCAACAGTAGAAAAGAGCAAAAAGAACAAAACTTTGAATTGATAAACTGTTATGTGCACTAAGCATGGCTCTTAGAATACTAAGAGGTACATTATATGATTGTTATATTCAGGCATCTAAGAATTATGTGATCTGCTTTGAAATTTCATTTAATATACTAAAAGTTTTATTAAGGCTCAGTCATGAAGAGTCAAAGGGACTTGAAAAGGAAGATGAAATATTAACTAGTCCCTGAAAACGCTGGTAGGGATTACACAATGTAGAGTAAAGAAGAGCAACCAAGGCATCAGTATGTGTAAGAGCTAAGGCACAGTCGAGGAAAAGGGTAACAGGTTCTTAGTTTCAGGCTTATTGTGTTTGTAGAACCAAGAATAGAGAAGGATATTTTACAAAGAGCAAATTCTTTTGTTAGGAAGAGTATTAAATTAAAAGTGACAGATGTAGAACAAGATGGAAGGAATTATAGGACCAATATGGAGTTAAACTTTATCCAGAAAACAATAGAAGGAACAAGGGTGTCTGAGTTGAGAAATAATGTTTAAAAAGAATAAAGGGCTCTAATTCTAATTCTTCAAATAACTGAATACATGACATTTTAAAAAAAGGGAAGTGACATAGCTAGTGAAATTCTGTGTACACTTTTCCCACAGTGTCTGTGTTCACAATTTCAGTAGTTATTTTAAAATTATATGAACTCTCACATAATGGTAACTTAAAATTTCCAAATATTTGGAAATTAACAACACTCTTCTAAAAAAATCCATGGGTCAAAGAGGAAGTCTCAAGAGAAATTAGAAAATATTTAAGCTGAATAAAATAAAAATATAATATATCAAAACTTGTGTGATACAGCTAAAATAACGTTTACAGGGAAATCTATGTCATTCAATGCTTATGTTAATAAAGAAGAAAGATTTTAAATTAATATTTTAAACTTCTGTATCAAGAAACCAGAAAAAAAGCAGAAGAGATTAATATAAATAAGATCAGAAATAAATGAAATTGAAAACAGAATAGAGAAAATAAATGAAACAAGGCTGATTTTTGAAAAGATTATTAAAATTTATATACCTCTAGATAGACTGACAAATAGAGATGTCATAAATTACCAATATGAAAAATAAAAGAGGTTATATCAGTACTCACAAACATTATGTGAAAAATAAGGAAATATTATTAACAACTCTATACAAATAATTTAAACAACTCAGAAAAAGCCATTTTCATGAAAGTAGTAAAAATTACAATGATGAAGTAAAACTCACCCAAGATGAAATAGATAACCTGAATAGTCCTATATCTGCTAAATAGTTTAAAATCTTAATAAAAAGAAAACTCTATGCAGAGATCATTTCAGGAATATAACCGAATATTTAATGAAATAATAACACCAATTCTACACCAATCTTTTCCAGAAAAAGAAGGGAACATTTTATTCAGTTTAAACTTTTCTAGTTTCCCTTGCGATTTTCCTCTTTGACCCATGAATTTTTTAGAAGGGTACTGTTTAATTTCCAAGTACTTGGAGACTTTCCATTTGTCATTATGTTAGAGTTCATATCATTTTAACATAACTAAAATGCTAAACAAAGATGCTATGAGAAGGGTGTTAACATACATCCTTTTTAATATTGGGTGTTCATATATGTAAAGAATCAGAACTCTTTATATTATACACTTTGAGTCTGAAATTACCTTGATGCCAAAACCAGACAAGGATGTTCCAAGTAAAGAAAACTACTGATTAATACCCCTCGTGAATGTAGAAAATTTCTCAAAAGATATTAGCCAATCAAATCCATCAATATATAACAAGAAAAATACACCATGGTCAAGTAGAATTTTCCCCAGGAATGCAAGCCTAGTTTAATACTCAAAATCAAGCAAGAGTAACTCATCAAATTAATAATCTAAGGAACAAAAAACATGAGATCATAACAAATTTGGTGGAAGAAATATTTGAGAAAATTCAACATCCACTCACAATAAAAATTCTTAGCAAAGCAGTAGGAAAAGAATTTCCTTAACTTGATAAAAGGTACCTACAAAAACCCACATCTAACAATACTTAATGGTGAAATACTAAATCCCCATCCCCTCAAGATTAGGAACAAGGAAAGTATTGTTAATATCACCACTCCTATTATTTAATATTGTACTTAAAGTCCTTGTCAGTGCAACAAAGCAAGAAAAAGAAAGTGTACAGGTTGTTAAGTAAACAAGAAAGCTGGAATTGTTCAGAGACTACACTGAAAATATCAAGGAATCTACAAAAAAAAATCTTTAATTAATAAGTGAGTTTATCAAAACCACAGGATACAAGGTCATCTTTCAGAAATTAATTGTATTTCTATATGATAGTAAAGAACAATTGGAGACCCACATTTGAAAAACAATATCATGTACAAAAATTCTCAAAAAATACTTCAGTATACATCTATTAAAACATGTTCAGGATCTATATGTTAAAACTATACAATGTTGTTGAACAAAATCAACAACCTAAATAAGGTAAGAGACATACCATGGATTGCAAGACTAAAAATACTCAAGATGTCAATTCTTTTCAAATTGATCTATAGATATGATGTCATTCCAATCAAAATCCCAACAGGATTTTTTGTAAATATAAACATATCTAAAATTTATATGTTAAAGAAGAACAATTATAATAGCAAAATGATTTTGGAAAAAAAAACAATAAATATGGAGAACTCACATTACCCATTTTAAGGCAAAACAAAACCACACCAATTAAGATTATGATATTTGAGAAGTTATATATCCAGAGGTCAATAAAATAGAATACGGAACTCAGAAACAGACCTACCCAAATATCTGCAATTGGTTTTTGACAAAGGTGCAGAGGAAACTCAATTGAGTAAGAATAGTATTTTCAACAAATAGTATTTCAAGAAATAGCATTTGCATATTGGACAACCATGTGCAAAAACATGAACCTGTATCTAAACCTCATGCTCTATACAAAAATTAACTCAAGATGATTTTACTTTTATAGATCTAAAAGTAAAACATAGAACTATACAACTTTTAGAAGAAACTCAGAGAAATTAAAATGAAAAATGCTTGCTCTTCAAAAAACACTAAGAATGAAAGAGATGTTACACACATGAAGAAAATATTTGTAAATCACATATCTAACATAGGACTCGTAACCAGAATAGACAAAGAATTCTGAAAACTGAACAATAAGAATATAGCACAATTAAAAAAAGGACAGATTTGACCAGCTGCCAAAGGTGATATATAGATGGCAAATAAGCACATACAAAGATGTTCAACATCATTAGCCATTAGGAAAATGGAAAATTAATAGTACTATAAGATATTACTACAATTAGAATAGCTGAGATATTTTTTTTTTAATGATGTAGCAAGTGTTGATGAGAATATGAAGCAACTAGAACTCTTACACATTGCTGGTGGGAATGCAAAATGGTATAGGTGCTCTGGAAAAATAGTTTGACAGTGTGTTATAAATTTGTACATGTAATCACCAGATGATTTAGCAATCCCTCTTTTAGTTATTTCCCACAGAAAAATGAGCACTTAACTTTCTTAAAAACATCTCTACCTAAATGTTTATGGTATCTTTACTCATAATTGTTGAAAAATGAAAAAAATCAAGTGTCCTGCAATAGATGAATGGGTAAGTAAACTGTGGATACAATGGAATACAATTCAGCAATAAGCAAGAACAAACTGTTGATACACAAAAGAATGTGGATGAATCTCAAAGGTATTATGTAAAAAAAGAGTGTCAAAAGGTTACATACTGTGATTCCATTTATGTAACATTTTGGGGAAGGCAAAATTATAGGGAAAGAGATCAGAGATTGCCAGGGGTTCCAGTGGAGGGAAAGTTTGACTGTAAAGGGACAGCATGAGAGAATTTTTGGCAGTGATAAAAAATATTTTGTATCCTGAATGTGATGTTGGTCACAAGAATAGGCATATATATTAAAAATCAGAGTCATACATCAATAAAGAGTATTCTATATAAATTTTAAAATAATAATGGTTTTTAAAATACTAGAAATTATTGAATAGTTGCCTTGAATAGCTAAGTAGAGAAGAGGCATATTGGTTAGAAAGAAAGGCATTGTTTTTCTTGCATAGACTAACAGGAAGATAACTTGAAAGAGCAATGAAGGAGAAAAACAACTTTTGTCATAACACACATTACAACCACTCATTGTATGAATTGAGACAGGACTTGGGGAATAACAACAACAACAAAAAAGACCACAGTCTTGTTCTATCCACTCCAAGAAGGAATGGGCAGCAGGCAGTGTTAGTGAAGAGAAAATTTGGGAGAAAAGGAATTATAATAAATAATCAGTTCCCTGGTTCTATGTCATGGTCCTAAGTCTCCTAAATGCAGTCCTGTTGCTTTCAAATGACTTAAAAGTGGGAAAATCATTATGAAATCAACTCATTTACTTGCTGGGGTGGCCCTATTAATCAAGTCAATCAATAAATACTTATGGAGCACCTGCTATTTGCTAGATGGCAATATAGTCACTAGGAATAGAGAAGTGAATAAGATAAAGTCTCTGGTCTCAGGAGCTTACATTCTAATGTATAACAGGTGATAAGTGCTGCTCTTAAGAAGAATGTGGTAGAGTCAGGGAAAGGGAGAAGGATGGACAGGTGGTAATGGTTGCTATTTGGAGTGATCCTGGAAGACCTCTCATAAAGTGATACAGAAGAGTGACCTAAATGGAGCCAGTAGAAGCAGGGGCATATCTGGTAGGAGATTTTTAATCTGAAGGAACCGAGAGCAAAGGCTGTGAGGGAAGTGTGGGTTCAACAGGTCCTAGGAACAACAAGGAGACCAGGGAGGTGGGAGTGGAGAGAGTGAAAAAGAGAGGGAGAAGAAATGAAGTCAGAGGTGGTAGGCATCACATCCAGTAGGACATTGAAGGCCATAGTAAGGACTAGATTTTTCTCTCTATGATAGAGTTGACCATGAGGGTTTTCAGCAGGGGAGTGACATGATCTGAATTATGTTTTAAAAGACTCATTTTGGGCAATGTGTGGACACTAATCTCCAGCAGAATAAGAGTGGGAGAAGGGAGGCCAGTCGGGAGGTGATTTCAGCAGCCTACTTAGACCACAGTGGTAGCAGTGCAAGTAATGGAAAGGAGTTTCAGGTTCTGTATCCACTTTGTTTGTGGGGTTTTTCCCCACAATTCTTGGATACCATCTGGATGTCCTAAATTACCTCAATTCGGACACAATCTACAGGGAGGTAACATTGGATCCTACAGGTTAAGGTATTAGTCCTACAAAACTCTCCCTACTTCAGAAAGCAGTCACAAGCCCGGATTGTCACATGTACTTCTGGCTAATTAGGTACACCTGAGAGGTTCCAATAACACCCCCCCCCCCCCCCCCGCCTCACTGGGTTCAATTAATTTGCTAGAATGGCTCACAGAACTCAGGAAACCAGTTTACTTATTAGATAACTGGTTTATAATAAAGCATATGACTTGGAAGCAGCCAGATGGAAGGGATGCAGACAGAGGGCAAAGTGTGGGGAAGGGCATGGACCTTCAATGCCTCTTCCAAGAGTGAGACACTCTCCCCAAATCTCCAATGTTCACCAACCCAGAAGCTCTCCAAACCCCATTCTTTTGAGTTTTTATGGGACTTCATTACATAGACATGATTGATTAAATCATTGGCCACTGGTGGTTGATTTCAACCATCAGCTCCTCTCCTCTCTCCTCTCTTAGGAGGTCAGGGAATGGGACTGAAAGTTCCAACTCTCCAATTACATGGTTGGCTCCACTGGCAATCAACCCCCATCCTGAGGTACTTTTCAAAAGTCACCTCATTAACATACAAAAGACACCTTTGTTGCTCTCATCACTTAAGAAAGTCCAATAGTTTTAGATGCTCTGTGCCAAGGACGAAGACCAAATATGTATTTTTTATTATAAATCACAAGATCACAGGTTAGTTACGTTTGGATGTATTGCAAAGTTGGATGCAAAAGAATTGCTGTGAAATTGGATCTGGTGTGTATGTGTTAGTGGTGGGTCTCTAGGTAGATTTCAAGGTTTGAAGCCCAGCTTAAGAAACTAGGAGCCAAAGCCATCCAAGAAGATGGCTATCTTCTTAAAAATTGTAGTTGACATACATTATTAGTTTCAGGTATGCAACACAGTGATTCAACATTTATATACATTATAAAGACAGTAAGTTTATTTGCCATCTGTCACCATACAAAGTTATTATGATATTATTAACTATATTCCCTACACTGTACATTACATCTCTGTGACTTACTTATTCTATAACTGGAAGTTTGTACCTCTTAATCCCCTTCACCTATTTTGCCCATATTCCTACCCTCCCTCCCCTCTGGCAACCACCAGTTCTCTGTATTTGAGTCTGTTTCTGTTTTGTTTTGCTTGTTATTTTGTTTTGTGTTTCAGATTCCACATATATGTGAAGTCATACAGTATTTGTTTCTCTGTCTAACTTACTTCATTTAGCGTAATACCCTCTAGGTCCAACCATGTTGTCACAAATGGCAAGATTTTAATCATTTTTAAGCTAATATTCTGCCATGTGTGTATATATATATATATATATATCTCCCATCTTCTTTATCCATTCATCTTCTTTTTTTAAGATTTTATTTATTTATTTGACAGAGAGATGGTGAAAGAGGGAACACAAACAGGGGGAGTGGGAGAGGGAGAAGCAGGCTTCCCGCTGAGCAGGGAGTCCAATGTGGGGCTTGATCCCAGGACCCTGGGATCATGACCTGAGCCGAAAGTAGACGCTTAATGACTGAGCCACCCAGGCGCCCCTATCCACTTATCTTTTGATGGGCACTTAGGTTGCTTCCATAATTTAGCCATTGTAAAAATGTTGAAATGAACATAGGGGTGCATATGTCTTTTTGAATTAATGTTTTTCTTTATATAAATACCCCAAAATTGGCATTACTGTATTATATGGTAGTTCTATGTTTAATGTCTTGATGAATCTCCATACTGTTTTCCACAGTGGCTGCACCAATTTACATTCCTACCAATAGTGGGAATTATGTTCATTCTGACAAAAGAGGGAATAGAGAGAAATTTGTGCAAAAAAAATCATGTGTTAATTTTTAGATGATCTGAAGTGATAGGAGAATAATGATTAGATATCCAGTTAGAGATGTGGGCCTAACACGAAGTAGTGGGTGTGAGAATATGAGAAATTGAGGCTTTTGGTTAATAATAATATCAATAGCAAATATTTGTTGCATCCTTACTGGGTACCAAGCATTATTCTTAGACTTTCTACATGTATTATTTAATTTAGGTTTAACAATTCCACAGGTTAAGGACTTTTATTGTCCTCATTTCAAAAGTGAAGAAGTTGTCGGGCAGAGAGGTTAAATGCCTATCCCATCTGCCAGGATTCCAGCTGTAGTGTTTGACTCTGTAGTCCCTATTCTTACACAGGGACTGTGTCCTGGATTATGTTAGTTGAATATAAAAGCTTATATTCAAAAACCACACACAAAATAATGGTAGCATCTCCTTTAAGTTCAGTCACTTAAATTGTTTTTTTTTTAATCTTTCTTAACTGGGGGGCCTGGGTGGCTCAGTTAAGTGTCTGCCTTCAGCTCAGGTCATGATCCCAAGGTCCTGGGATCAAGCCCCACGTGGAGCTCCCTGCTCAGTGGGAAGTCTGCTTCTCCTTCTGCCTCTGCTCCTCTCTCCACTCATGCCCTCTCTCTCTCTCTCTCTTTCTTTCTCTTGCTCTCAAATAAATAAAATCTTTAAAAAACAAAGCTTTCTTAATCATGTATAAACTTTTAAACTTTTTTCTTTCTTCTTTTAAACCTGCTCAAGGTGGGGTCTGAAAACAGCACTGTTAAATTTAGAATAAATTTAGAGGCTGCTGACAATGGGCCATGCAACGTGTCAGAGCCCTGAGATGGAAGCTCTCTGGTGAAGAACCAACCCACTAAGAAATCTTCATTTTGCATTGAGTTTGTTCTAATATATTGGAAAACATTATGTCACTCCTATTGGATCTCAATAAAAATCAAACACTATTTATTATTGTGAAAGAAAATCCCTTTAACAGGATTGGGAGGTGACTGGAAAGAAGAAATAAATTTCAAAAGAGAGGAAAGTACCATTCAGAGGCAAAAGAGTCCAGAGCAGCAGATTAGGAAGGAAAGTAGCAATATTCCCATGCCAGGAAGAACAGGAAGTTAACTTCCTTTATCGACTGAAAGAAAGTCCTGAGAAGTAAGGACCGCCATAAATCCCCTCCCACTACACAAACAAACCTTGCTAAGCTAGCCCTTCTTTTCCATTTGTTTCTTCCATATATTTATCTTCCCACATTTTGCCACCTTTGGAAGCCCAAATCTCTTTTCCAATCAATATGTCACATGTCCACAATTTTTCAGTCTTTGTTGAAATGGCATATAAGCTCTCAGGCCTATCCACTTCTTTGGGTCCTCACTTCTTTCATAGGAAGGCCCCCTCCTCATGTACGGTTTAACATCAAATAAAATTTGTATGCTTTTCTCCTGTTAATCTGTGTCAAACTGGCAGGGTCCCAGGTAACGAACCTAAGAGGAAGAGGGGAAAGTTTTTCCTCCCCTACACCTGCTAATTGGATTCAACTGAATTCATACATCTAGCTAATTCTTCAATGAGGATAAAGACACAAAAGTTTAGGGAACAGTTTATAACAATGTTGCCATTAATAAGGTTAGTTCAGTTTGTGAGAGCAATGTGGTGCATTTGTTCCCCAAAGGGGCACTTCACACGGAGACAACCAGTCCTACAAGGGAGACACAGCCAATATGGGCTACCAGACATGGATGTGATCTGTTTTCAATGTTGGTGATAGTAGAACTTCATCTCCACTCTTGGAAAATCAACTCCAACTGATGTCAGTGGGTCAACAGCATGTGTGTGTGGCAGATCAGCCATTCAGACACAAATTACTCTAATAAATTGCTCTAAGAAGAGGGATATCCAGGTTTAAAAACAGTGAACCAGAAGGTAACCTTGAACACATTTGTTTGTAGCCTTGAATAAATAAAAACTCTCTTGAGCAAAAAGTAGTCAACACACAAGAAGTAGAACTTTCAGAAGCCAATTCAAAGATTTGATAAACATCCCAGCATAGTGGGAGGCTGGTGATACTCTCTTACTTTAATTTATTTCTTCTGCAGGCAAAGGGATGCCAAGTCATTATTTGGTTGATGCCAGTTCCTTCTTTATCAAAGTTAAAGAGATGACGTAAAGGATTATTGCAAACGTTTTTACATCATAGTCACTAAAATGCCCTTGAATAAAGAAGACTAAAAATACTTTTCTTTCCTTCTTGATATGTAATGAATTAAAAGTTATTTATGCAATTAGGAAGGACTTATGTTTTATTGGAAGGACACACTAGACAATTGACTAACAAAAAAATTCCAAATATTTATTAAGGATACAGAAAGTCAATATTAATAAACCAACCAATCACATCTTATTCCTTCTTCCTCTAAACCTCCCTCAAGAAAAAGATGTAGAAAGCACACACATGTATTTTCCCCATTGTTCTGTGGTAATTATATTAAAGGTGTGAAATCTTTAGCAGAACAGAGCTATGCTGCAGCAAGAAATTAATATCTACAATGCTTAAGGACTACTTAATGTTTTCCCTAAATGTTTGTATAAACACAACCTAAAAAACCTAGCCTCCACTTTATTCCTAGATAAACTGAGGGGGGGAAATATTAGTTTAGAATAACAAGACTGCCACTAATCTAAACAAATAATGGCAGAAAATAATTGTCAAAGAGTATTTCTAATCATCCTTCTGAAGAACAAACTTTTATTTGTTTGACACTCAACATTCCTGTTGCCATTTGCCTAAACATATTTCATAAGCCTATCTCCTATATGTAGAATATAAAGAAAATTTAATGCTAGAGAGATGGTGTAAAGATCTGAATATGTACAAATAAAGTTCCTCCAACTGATTGAAATGAAAACTTTTTTTTCTATTTCTGGTAAAAATTCAAATCAAAACCTTAATATTTATCTTAATTAGTGAGTCATACCTCTACAGTTTTAGTATGGCAATTCTAACTGGAGATCCCAGGTCCCTTTTGATCATCAGTGTCCCTTCTTCCCAGGTAGATTCTGGCCTCCGTAAGTAAGTAGTACTACTCTGATCCCATCCTTACAGTTGGTTCAGGCAAGCCCAACCGCCTGTATTCCACAACTAATAAATCTCACAAAGTTCATGGAAACTCCATCTACAAAGCATCTCATCTCTAAAGCTGGGCTGCAGACAAATTTTTTATTTGCAATTAATTGTCTCCAGCTGTTGGAGAGCGAAGAAAGAACACTCAAAGCATCAAATGAATATTTTTCATGCCCATGGGGTACAAAGTTCATTTTGCTCATGTGAACCCCACAGAATGGGAAGGGGCATTAAAAAACATTTAATCTAACACTTTCAGCTTCATGGGAGAAGTGAGGCTCAGAGATTGTGAGTTCTAGGCCCAAGGTCAAATTTTTAATAAGTGGTTGGTCCAGAACATACTGAGTCTAGAGATTTTGTATAGTATGTGTTTTTTGAACATTAACATTTTTCCACTTCCTTAAGGAGGAATCTTAGATACTATGACCTACCCTCAGTTGTACACTGCAAAGAAACTTGTGTGTGTGTGTTTGTGTGTGTGTTTGGTGGGTGGGCACAGGGAAAAGTAAGTGAAGGAAGAGGGAAAGGGTAAAACAAGAGCAACATGAATAAAGGTAAACCCTAAGAAGCATGTTAGCCAATGGGTACGTGCTCTATCAAATTATTTCCCAGAGCTACTAAAGGAGAAAACAAAATGGTGAGTTGGTTCTTCCTGCTCTCATTGCAACCTCCTATGGAAATGATGTCATGCAATGAATCGGACAAAGGATGAGCAACTGGAGGGAAAAACAAGAGAGAGAAAGAGATTGGAATCCATAAAGTGCAACCCCTCAATTATTGAGCATTGACTGCAGAATTACATTTGGAGAGTACTGGAATGCCATCAAAGTTTTAGTTGATAGAGTTGGGAAGTAATAATGTAAGCATTTTGTTCACTATGATAATCATAAGGTACCAGGTAACAACTAGCCTTGTCTCAGGAAACTGTTTTAGAAAGGTACTAAGACACACCCTCTGATTAAGAATCACAAATAAGTGAAGATACCCACCAAAACCACAGGATCACTGCCTGTCACTTAGTGTACAATAAGAAGCATTGTGCCTTCCATTTATAGTCCCATCTCTTTCTTCCAGCCACTTGGCAGCAGCACAGTTTAGCCATGAGATTACTTGAAGGGATCAAAGGCAAGTCCCCATGCTGCTCTCCAGCACAGAACCACTGTGAAATTATGGTAAATTATGTCAGCACCTCTCCGTGTTTTTCCAAGTTCTCATCTGTAACATGTTAACAGTAATCTGTGAAATGCAAACCCTGCATTTCCTTGTGTTCTTAGAACATAGTGACGACGTGTGAGATCATGGCTACCCACATGGCATGGTGATTGTGGTGCCTCTGGTTGGAACCTGTCATCCTGGCCAGTGGTGATAAGGCCCATGGCTCTTTAGAGGATCCCTACTCCTAGCCCTCCACTATTGTTGCTGGCAGAGGCTGCCTGAAGGCCACAAATGATGCCCCCCACCCCCCCCCCCACACACACACACCACAAACTGAGTGTAGTACACATGCTGAAATGGGCCATGTGTTTCTTACCTCTGAGACTTCACACATGCTGCTGCCTTTGCTTCCCATGCTCTCTCTTCATTCAGGCCCTGGATGACTCCGGGTGTCATCCCCTAGAATTCATGTCAGAGCCCAGATCTCCATTAGGCCTACTCTATTCCCTCCAGAGCTTGACTGGGGCTTCCTTAAGGCCTTTTGTAGAAGGTCTGCAAGCCCTAAACTTCTGAATTGAAATTACATGTTTCTGTGTCTGTTGTCTTCACTACATTGTCTTTATCTCAGGAATCTAGCACTTAGTTGGTGCCCAATGAATTAAATAATAAATGACTGGTGAGTGAGTGAGTGGATTTGGCACAGAAACGATTACTTGGGAGAGACATATAAATCTGGGATAGGCTGCCTTTAATCAGAAAATTCCCAGATGTGATCCTTTGAACAATTTTTTAAAAAATATGTATTTATTTGTTTTAGAGAGAATTATTGGGGGGGGTGCAGAGAGAGAGGGAGAGTCTTAAGCAGACTCCTCACTTAGCATGGAGCCCAAAAGGCAGGGCTTGATCCCATGACACAGATCACCACCTGAGCCAAAACCAAGAGTCAGACGCTCAACCGACTGCACCTCCCAGGCACTCATCCTTTGAACAATTTATCCACCATCTAGTGAAAACAGCAAGATTTGGTGAATTCGACACCTAGCATGTTGATCCCACACAGCCTTATAACACACATGCATCCCATTTCCAGAGAAGCACTGTGGTTATCAGCAATCTTTGTGTTTAGACACATGTCCACAGACCGCACAACTGCTGTGAAGTATGTAACACATAGATGGATGTATAAATAGCAGAATGAACTGGCTACTCTGTTCACACAGCCTGGGAGCCACTACTTTTGAGCTGAAATCTGTGGCCCTCCTTTTTTACGTTGTCCATACTTTTCTTCATTCTGTAAGTCTCTTACTCTGCTTCCTTGCTGAGAATTTACTTTTTTGTTTCAGAGCTCCTCATATGAAGTCTTAACTGAGGGTTTTTTAATTCTTTCTTGGCAAACCTGCCTATTTTGCAAAATGCTTACTTACCAGGTCCAAGAAACCCTCTAGCCAAGAATCATAAATTTTCAGTATTTCTTGGGCTCTCTTTTGTTAAGATACCAGAGAATTCACTTCCCATTCTCGTCATTCTCTGTACAGGGAGGCCCTCCTCTGCTCCAGGAAATTTCAAATTTTGAATTTTCTTACATGTGAGAACAATTTAGGAAACCCCCCCTTTTTTTCCCAGTGTGACCATTTGGTACAAATGGCAGGATGAATGGAACAAATACAGTGTGACAATAACAAGCTGATGTATTGATTTCCCCACCTTCCCCCAGGAAGACCCACCCTCCCCTCCCCCCCCCGGCTGCCCTGGACTCACTATAGTCTAAAAATAGTTACTAGATCAAGATCACATTCTTTCACCTATGAAAGTATACCCATTAGTTAAGACTCCCATTTTCCAATAAGACAGACTTACCTCAGACTCTATAAAGCAAAACAGCATGCTTATGATTAAGATAGTGGGATCAGAGACTGAGGGAAGGACTGTGGTTAAGCTTCAGGCTCAAGTGGGACCAGACTCAACTGACGTCAAGATTTTCTCTCCTTCTCATCTCTCTACATTTTGGTGTGTCTGGATTATTCATATCCACAGTCAGCCTCCTCTGCTTCTTTGGTCGGCTTGGCTATCATCTGGCCCTGACCTTTGTATCATAAATTGAAGACATCCAGAAAAGGCTGATTTATTCTTTCTTTTTTCCTTCTAAAATTCTTGAATTTTTTTTTATTAACCTTGAATCTCATGTCCACCCCTTGTCAAATAAATGATGGTCTTGAGGTGGGGTCACCTTACTAATATGGTAGGTCCTACAATAGTCATATGAACCAAGATTGAGGAGGGCAATTTTTTTTTTTAAATCTTGGTACTTTTTTTTTTTAAGATTTTATTTATTTATTTGACAGAGAGAGAGATACAGCGAGAGAGGAAACACAAGCAGGGGGAGTGGGAGATGGAGAAGCAGGCTTCCCGCGGAGCAGGGAGCCCGATGCGGGGCTCGATCCCAGGGATCTGGGATCATGACCTGAGCCGAAGGCAGACGCTTAACGACTGAGCCACCCAGGCGCCCAAGGAGGGCAATTTTTAAAAGGATGCTGGATACAAATTTCTGCTGGTCTTCATTATAGTAGCTGTTGATGTATCTAGGACAAAATACTGTCTATCTCTGTGTGTCTCAGATACAACTAAAGTATATTGTTAGTTATATCTTATCTTCCTCCCTTGACCTTGCTTATACCTAGCTTATTCTTCCCCCAACACACACACACACACACACACACACACACACACACACTCTTGATGCACAAAGAATCCATTCCCATATACAAGCTAGATAGCATGTCTTAGGAAATTATTGACCTGGATCATGAGATAAATGCTACCAAGTAAAATTTTTTTTCCTAAAAATCTCAGCAAATGAAGTTCATTTGGAAATGTTAACCCTTGATCTCTAGGCTAGTTGAATATTTTGTTTAAAACTTCATTAAGATCTTATCTTGCCCCAAAAGCTGACTTCATCATTTCTTCTGTCAAATATGCCTAAAAGCTGATAGAATAGTGTTTGTGATTTCTGGAATAGTTGTTTCTTCTCTCTCAATATTCTCAGTCACTGGAACAATTTCCATCAAATCTTCTCTGTGCACAGTTTACCCATCCAGAATTAGAGGTAGGTGTGGCAGAATATTTGCTACCATGGCAGAACCACCGGTGAATAATGCTTTATGTTAAGGGTGGGCTTACTTTGGTGACATATTCCATTATTCTCAGAAAGATCATTTGTGAATATAGGAATACAACTTTTATTATGCTTTAGGTCCTCTAATAAGACGATAGTTCACATGGGAAAGCATGGAGGATATTCAAGTGTTGAGGGAGTTGTGTTGGAAGCAGGGAGAAAAACAATGCTATTTCAGCCAGGCACTGGAGAGATGTAGATCTAATAATGGGATACTTGCAGTTATTTTTCCTGCTGTTCTAGTTGTGGCTAAGACCCCAAAGTCTGAGATCATTGCATTAGATGCCAAGTCTGATCACATGATGAGAGGCCACTAGACCACCTGCAAGGTCTCTTGCTTAGAGAATGCACAATGGGTTCTTTACAGCACTAGCCCACTGCCTGCCTCCAGACTGTGTGAGATGGTAAATCACTCACCATGGAGCCTGAAGGAACAGCAATTAGGAATCCTTTGAAGATCAGTGTGACTGGGCCCTCTGTTTTCCTCCCCCATAGGCACAGGGATATGCTCCATGTGAAGGTGGAGCTTCCAGAGAGCCACAGCATGGTACCTGTTCCGTGGAATCTGAAGGACCCAGGACTTGTGTCTAGCTCAGACCATCGAACTATGAAGGTAGGTGTCTGGCTGGCTGCCTCGAGATGGCAGAGGGAGGAGGTGTGGAAACTCTGTGGTGGCAGAATTAAGAGGAAAGGCAGTGCAGGTTCTGTGGGCCTGATGGGAACCCCACCATGGAGATCCAGGCTAAGATCTTGAGAGAAACTCTACCCAAGAGGACTACTTGAAGGGTGAGTTGAACTCAAAAAGGGGTGAATCGCAAGAAACAAGAGTCAGACAAGGAAATCATAAGCAACCAACTGGAGAAGGAAGGACACACCTAAGATAAGAGAACCCCATTCAGTCTTCAAAAAGAGTCCAGAGGACCCCCTAGGAAAGGAAGAATCAGCTCTTGGAATCCATGAGACCCAGATGGCAATTTTACCAGATAAGTAAGACAGTGCATGTTCCTTACCTTTCTTCCCAACTTTTAACTAGAATTTTGTATTGTTACCAAAATAACAACCACTGAGGGGGAGAGGAAGTGGGGTCAGAAAGAGAAAACAATCAAGGGCGCCCCTTCCTCTGGAGGCTTCCCTGGCTGAGTCGGGCTCAATGTGTGAATGAAATCCAGATCCGAGGATTTACGTTACACTGAACAGGAGATTGGTACTTGGAAAACAGAAACCATTTTGTTTTTCACCTAGTAGCGATTGGAAAATACTAAGAATCGCCTGAAATTGCATCCAGGAAACAGGTATGAAGGGATAGTGATGAGAAAGAACAGTTTCCACTTGTCTCTTCCCCAGTTGTCTGTCCAGTTAATTGGTTACACTGCAGATGACTTCATCCCCTGCTTGCATTTTTATAGTCTCCTACAGCTCTTCAAAGACGTTCTAGGAGTTGTGCTTGCACTCTTAGGGCTTGTCCCCTATGCACAGAAAAGGATGGAGATGTCTCCCTAATACTTGTTTGGAAAATAACAAATACTAAATAATATCTGGAAGCAATTACAGAATACCTCCATTAGGAAATGATCTCAAGTTGTCGCCTACCTCTTTATCTGGACTTCCAGGGCCACAAGCCAATTAACCTTTGAAAGATCAATTTAATAAGAAAAATAGACCACCAAAAAAGCCTCATTCCAGACTTACCAATACTCTGTTTGGACCATCTTGAAGTTAAAGGGGGACCACACCACCTCCCATTCATGACTCGATGGTTTAATTAACGTCACCTGAATTTGCATGATCTCTGGGGGCAGTGACATCACACTGCTGACCTGGAGCTAAAACCTCTAATCCTCTCTCACACGTGACTTTATTGAACAGAGTAAGCCCCATTTTGAGGGCACAAATGCTTATCTTTGTATTTGGTTCTCTTAAATGCTACTTCTTTCTTGGCTCAGTACAGTCACAAATTTTGCCTCTTTATTATCACTTAATTTCTCTTTAAAATACCACTAAAGCCCCAGAAGAGATGCATTTAACCCCTATGGGTCTCTCAGCCTGTCTTTAATTCACCTCTAAGATAAAGAGGTGATTCTCAGGTTAGTCAATAGGGAGCACCCCCGAGTATGGATCTATCTGGCTCAAAACTTCACTAGCTGTGGAACCATGGGCAAGGTATTTAATCTCTCGGGGCTTTTCTTCATCATCTGAGAAAGAGGAATAGTGTGTACCTCACAGTGGTCCTGTAAAGATCAAGGAAGGTGCTACATAGGCAGCAATAGGCTACCACTTGGCCTCTTACCATGAAACTCTCTTCTGCGACAGGACTAGGCACCAATTTCAAAGATTTTATTTATTTATTTATTTATTTATTTTTATTTATTTATGAGGGAAAGAGAGTGCAAGCAGGGTGAGGAACAGGAGAGAGAGAATCTCAAGCAGACTCCCCGCTGAGCATGGAACCCAACATGGGGCTCGATCTCACAACCCTAAGATCATGGCCTGAGCCAAAATCAAGAGTCAGATGCTTAATAAACTGTGCCAACCAAGCATCCCTAGGCACCAATTTTAAAATTTAATCTCATTTGGAGAATCTGTCAATTTAAATTAGGGCCTCAGCAATTCTGGTAAAGAAGTTCTTGAATTTTGTAATGATTTTCCCATTCCCTGAGGCAGCATGTTGACTTCTCAGAGGTTGTCAGGGACACCAACGTGCAAACCTCTCTGCCTATTCTGTCCATTTTATGACTCCCAAAGGCCAGATCACCAAGACCTAAGAGTCATGTGAAACATGAGGAGAAGGGATCTGGGATTTCCAAATTGCCATTCCTGGGAATTTAACATCTTGTCTTTCTTTCTGATGCCCCACTGTCTTAGGTGTGGAGACAAGATGCTTGGCCCTGTTCCTGTTCTTGGCTTTGGTGATTCAAAGAGCACTACTTCTTTTATTTTTCTTAAATAAAAGAGTAAAAAAAGAAAAGAAAGAAAAAGGGAGAAGAATGAGGTTATTGCGTTTTTCCACATCTACCAAAGCAAAACCAATAGTCCCCTTCAAGCATTTCTCAAATGCCCCAGGGCTGATTCACAGGAACTCACAGAAAAGTTTTTGCACTCTCAGCTCTTTCTGATTCAGCAGCCCCACCCTCAGGGAGGACTCCATACCTCTTCCCCCACAACCCCCCAGGCAGCACCTCCATACTTGTGGTTTCCCACTCCTGTGGCCTGCTCCTCCCACTCAGGCCCTGGGGCTAGAATGTGCCCACTCTGCCCACTCAGTGAGGCTATAGGGCCCTTGCACTACACAAAGGGCCATATGTTCTGTGGTAATTGGAGCAAATGCCCCTTTGCTTTTTGAGGTTATGTTGGTTGAGGTAGCCAAGCAGTTTTACCTTACATTTAATGAAAATGGTTCTTCTGTTTTTACTCATATTATCTTCCTCCTTAAAACAGTGAACTCGTGATTACAGACCCAAGGAAAATCATCAGATGCTAGGTTTTAATGAGAATCCCCTCATTAAGGCTTTGCAATGGGGTCATTGTGCAGTACCTGGGTACAATAATAGGACCTACTTTGTTGGGTTGTAGTTGATATGAGTTAATACTCAGGTCTTGGCACAGATGAGTGCTCAATAAATCTTACTACTGTTACTATTTTTATTACTGTTATCACCTCCCTTATAATGTTTTCTCCTAAAAAGTTTCTCTTGCCCCCAGCAAGTAAACTTCTGTGGCCTGCCTCCCTGATTTTTCCGGGATGTCTCTGAGTGGCTCTGGTGGATTGTCCTCCTCTTACCTGCCCCGGCCCAGAACGAATGAGACATAAGTCCAAGATAGGGACAGATGGAGATCCAAAATATTTTCTTTATTACAGATAAAGGCTAAGTTGGAAGATGTATCTAAAGGTGAGAAAAGAATGGACTGCTCACTCCAGACCATAGGCACTGCCTGCATCAATGACAATGACAATGACATTGATGGTGACAATGACAGTGATGGTGACCACAGTGGTGAGTGTGGAAGCAGCCATCTCTTGATAGTAATTTACAAAACATGTTGGCACACAGTAAAATGCTTTTAAATATATGTTCCTTCTGGGAGATTAAAAAAAAAAAAACCTATTTATAAGATAGAGTTCTTAATACCAAAAAGCTTAGAGTATAGTAGATAAGACACAGCAAGGAAATAAATCACTACCTAACAGGGTGAGAGGGGCCAAGTTCTAAAGCAGTGTAGCTAAAATGTTAAGAGAACCCAGAGGAAGGAGTAAATACTTCTTGCGCAGAGTTTTAGGATAGACTTCAGTGAGGAGCAGAATGTTAGCCAAATCTTAAAGTGTGGGTAAAATTTGGAAATTTAGAGTGGTAAGGTGCATCCCAGAGAAGGGAGGTGTTTCAGCCAAATAATGGGAAAAGAAGCTAGACAGAGTCCCAGGCGTGGCATGTCCAGACTTACAGAAGCAACACAGAGAGAAGAGTGGTGTTGTGGTGGTTTCACTGCTGTTTCACTGCTGTTCATCTCAGGGTGTGGGCTGTGGGCTGTTCCCACCATGCCAGACACTGTCACCACCCTGGCCAAACTGAAACCACACCCTATGAGCCTTTTAATGAGGTCTACACTACATGTCAAGAGTGCAATTTGATGAGGAAACAATGAAGTTTGTTCAAGTCCCGACAAACAAATCCCGAGACCTTTACCATCTCCTACTGAACCACAACCAGACAATCCCACTAGAATGTCAAGACCAATAAGAAAAGTCTCGTTTAGAACCATGAGAGACTATGGACTCTGAAAAACAAACTGAGGGTTCTAGAGGGGAGGGGGCGGGGGGATGGGCTAGCCTGGTAATGGGTATTAAAGAGGGCACGTACTGCATGGAGCACTGGGTGTTATACGCAAACAATGAATCATGGAACACTACATCAAAAACTAATGATGTAATGTATGGTGATTAACATAACATAATAAAATTTTTTAAAAACTCTCTGCTGTCTGCCCTAGAGGGTCTTCAGGTGACACATCTAATTATAAAAAGTCCCAACTTCATACATAATATTAAGTCATTATTCATTTTAGGGTCCATGGTATTAACTATATTGTATATGATGCATACTAAATTATATATATATTTATATAACTAAGTGTAAATATTATGTTCAGCCAGATTTAGTCATCTCAAAATTATAAATCATCTAAAATCCCTAGGATTTTTGAGAATGCTAAAACAATTACCATAAATGTCCTTGCATTTATATGAGGCCATTAAATAATGTTTACCTTTATCCATTTAATTAAAAAAAACTAATGCAAATTCAAGATCTGTAGTAAGTATTCAGCCATTTTCTATAGTAAAATACTCCTGGTGGTGACTAACTCAGAAGATATGACATATTTCACCAAATCTAAGACACTTCATGGTTTCAGAGATAATAAAATGAGAAAAAAAATGTGTCTCAGGATCAATAAAATGAGATCTGATATTTTCTTCATGTGTGAGAAAGAACATCAATTTTTTTTCATGAAAAGGATCTGTATCCTGATACTGTCATTTCTAATGGAAAAATACTTTTTTACAAAAGTATTTTATTAAAAGTAAAAATTTTATTAAAAATAATACTATTTACTTTTACTATTTCTATAGTAATAATACTATTGTACTTGAAAAGTCCCTTTAAGTGGACAACCAAATAGTAGGGTTAAAAAAAGCAGTATTAGGATAGTTGCCCACAAAATATATAATGGGATGCTGATAAATTGGTTTTTTTACTGTTTATTAATCCATCCATCTATCTTCCGGAAGTGTAGACAGGAGTCATGTTAGAAGAGATTCTCTTCATTTTGGGGAAAGCTCTCCCTTAGTTGTACCCCAGGGGAACGTTATAAGTCAGTCTTTATGTTTAGATTTGTGCTGTACTGTCATCTCTCTGGTGGAACAAAAGTGTCCTTTGTCTGACATGGAACTTTCTGGAGGACAGTTAGACTGGTCTGCACAGGAAGGGATTGAAACTGCCCAATAGTTTTTTACAAACCTTTGAAGTTAAGGCTACCAGTCCGCATGACTGTGGCAAGTGGTGCGTGTCCCAGACCAGAGGGTCCCATGTCAATTTCATTACTAATGGAGAAGTGAAAATATACTTATTCTACATATTATTAATTCAACCTTAACTACCTGAAAATACAACCAGTGCTTCAGAGGGAAATTCAAATTGAAAAAAAGGGGTGTTTGAGTTGTTGACTGGAATTCAAAAACACTATGGACAGACAGGAGTGAGCTGGTCTCATGCATGTGGGTAAGTTTGGAAGCTGCTGCTCCCCACCCCCATCCCACAGTCATGTGTGGCCGTGATGTCAAAACTCCTGCAATAGAACAAAGAAATGCTTTTTAACTGAGAACAATGGGTAGAAAATCTGCTTTAGTTTCAGTTTGACTTTGAAGAAAAGAGAGAGAGGTAAAATGGCAAAAATAATCCTGGCCACGGCTTTAAGCAAAAGAGAATATTAATACTGTCTCTGTCAGCACTTGAGCAGATTTGCCTTACCAAGAGAAGAGGTGTTGGATTCACTCTTCTCTGGGAGGTGAGAAAACAGAAAAAGAAAACCCCCAAAATAGCAGTACAAATTGAAAATTAAGCCATTATGGGGCGCTTGGGTGGTTCAATAGGTTGGGCAACTGCCTTCAGCTCAGGTCATGATTCCAGGGTCCTGGTGATCGAGCCCCACGTCGGGCTCTCTGCTTGGTGGGGAACCTGCTTCTCCCTCTCCCTCTGCCTGCCACTCCCCCTGCTTGAGCTCTCTCTCATTCTCTTGCTCTCTGTCTGTCAAATAAATAAGTAAAATTAAAAAAATAAAATAAAATTAAGCCAGTAAATACAAGACAAACATTTGATACTATCATGGACTAAAGAGTCTATCATAAACAATGTGTGTGCAAAGCCTTTTGTCCAATGGCTGCCAGAGAGAGTTCCTTGGTGACCCTAGGCCATCCAAAAATGTTTAAATATTTCCTAGGAGTTCTGTAATTACAATATTTTATGAAATAACTCTCACTCAGGGAAATGACTGCACTTTTACAGATTATTGTACATTCTCAAGCCATCCAGAACCAGAAAGAATTATGTTGATAAAGGTGCTCAAAGAATAATACTTTTCTTTTGGAAAAGAAAGGAGTATCTTCAACTCTGAACTGAGAGCCTACTACCCATGAATTTCTAGTATGTATTAAAGTTGTTTGAAAACATTGTTTTAATATTAATATTAGCATATAAAGATACATATCTCCTGCACAACATTAAAAAATACATTTTATAGGGGAGCCTGGGTGGCTCAGTCAGTTGTCTGCCTTGGGCTCAGGTCATGATCCCAGGGTCCTGGGATCGAGCCCCACGTCAGAATCTCTGTTCAGCGGTGAGCCTGCTTCTCCCCCTCCCTCTGTCCCTCCTCCCCCACTCGTTCTCTCTCTGCCTCTCAAATAAATAAATAAAATCTTTTAAAAAAATAACATTTTATAGAAGCCAAATTTGGCCATTTTATCAGTAACACCCTCCTATCAGAATCAAGATCCTGTCCACAGGTCAGCAGATCCCTTATTGCCATCTTGATGTCCTAGCAGAACCCCTCAGAGAATCTGAGACAGGAGAAAGAGGTGACATGAGCAGTCTGGGACAGACACCAAGGACAGTGCAAAGATGATGGGATTATCTTGCATTGTGATAACTGTGCTTCTGTGTGATTTTCATTTTTAAAAAATAGATATCAACCATCTTAGTTGCACTTTACATCTCAGAATCACATAAGAGCACAGGCCATTCGGTAAGGAACTGCCTTATATAGGACTTGACATATTGGCCCATGTTGAATTAGATTTACTTTGTAAACACTTGGGTTTTATTTCATCATGAATAAGCAAATTTATTATAAAGATTTATTCCTGTGATTAAAAATCTGTGCATTGTGTTACCAAAAAGTCAATCAAGAAAACAATGACAAAGTTTGTGATGTCTCAGCCAGAAAGATGACAGTGACTGATGAAGTTGGAGCATTAAGCTCTTCTTCGAAGACACCACATCATCACAGTCTGTCTGGCAACCTCTTCTACCTCCCACCAATAAAATGTAAAATAGGGCGCCTGAGTGGCTCAGTCGGTTAAGTGTGTGCCTTCAGCTGAGGTCCTGATCCTGGGATCCTGTGACTGAACCCCTCCTCAGGTTCCCTGCTCAGTGGGGAGCCCCCTTCTCCCTCTCTCTGCCCCTCCTCCCACTCATGCTCTCTCTCTCTCTCTCTCAAATAAATAAATAAAATCTTTTAAAACATAAAATGTAATGTAAATAATGTAAAATGTCAAGAACAAATGTTTATTCTGTGTCAGAATATTTCTGGAATGAAATGGAATGGAATCCACAAAATCAAAGAAAGGAAACAAAAAGTGTTCACTAAATAATCTGTAGTTTTTCTTTAAGCCTTCGTTCTTTATTTACATCCTTGACAACTGATTACCTCACCTGGTGATACAATGAGAAGTGGATACTGTCTTCCCTCAGCAGGATTCATTGCACTGAGCTCCTTGAAGATCTTTCTGGACATTCCTGGTGTTTGAGATGTGGGAAATGGCTCAGTTGAAACCAATCAGGAGAAGAGCAGTGGGCAGGGGTTGCCAGACTTAGAGTAAAATGTGCTTTCATGTCTTGAGCGCAGCAGGATAAATGTTTCATACAAAATGGTAAAGTTTGAGTGCTTATTTGCACATATTTTTAAAATACCTAGTGAAAATAAGTTGGGTGAATCTGCTAACAGGCACAGACCACACTCTTGCTTGTGGAGTCCCTTGATCGGAGCCACCCTGCCAAAGCTGAAACTGATTTTCAGGTGTCATCACCTCCTGTCTCAAAGAAGAATGTAAAAACCTGATGCAATCACACCATGTTCAGAAAGTGGCCACAGCATGTCCAGAAAGGATGCCTGGCTGGTAGTTTTTCAATTGCCACCAACTGCGGCATCTTTAAAAGTTCTGGTAGTGAGAAATAGGACTTGGACTTAATCAATTCTGATACTGTTATAGGAATAGGGAATCATGCCGTGTCGCAAAGCAGTGTCACCAATGGTATGATGAAAACACCATTTCAACAGAGATGTCTATTCAGAGGTAATGCAACAAGTTCTAAGATGAAGCAAATGAATCACCAACATGGCCCAGTTCAAAAGGGGAGTGGAAGGAGGTATCCCTGCCCGAGAGTCCTCCTGCCATCCTGCAGTGGTCATTGGCTGGGGCGAGTGTGGGTCCATGACTACTCCTTTAAAATACCCTCAGTCCTAACAGTAGGAATAAAGAAGCTGGCGTGGAGATCAGTCCACATGTAAGAGACACTTCTGGGGATGGAAGAATCAGAAGAAAAGACAGTTGACTACATATTTGTGGGTCAAGAGCAGAGACTGTAAGGGAACTTTTACTTATGGTGGCCAATAAGGATACATCTTCAATGAATCATAGTTTTTAAAAAATATTATAATCCTTTATGTTATAAAAAGATCTTCTGGAATATTGAGCTTTTCAGTAAATCACAGGGGTTTTTTTTCCTAGTCTTTAAATACAATATTAAAAGACCCTTTGAAATATTGAGATTTAAGGCATTAGAATTTTCTAAAAGCCCTTCTTAAAACATATGTGTGGCTTGTCAATACATACCTGTCAGAGCAACTTGAAGCAACTCTGTGGGTAGGTATGATCAGCATACACAAGGGTTTGTTCGTAGGATCTGATCCAGGGCCCCCTTGAAACAGATGTTGGGAAATATCTGACATCTTTACACATTATCGCTCAGGCGTAGAGCCAACACGAGGGAAAGCTGAGAATTGGAAAGTGTGTCTTTAGCACCCTTCCACCTCTTTCATCAGTGCTCCATCCTCCCCTCTCTGATGTGTGCGTGTCCTCACTCCCAACCTCTCCCCAGACGGCACACCAAGCCTTTTCCTTCTGAGCCACTACAGCAGGTTCCACGCTGCAATTACTCTGTATCTCCCTCTCCGTGTGGAAGAAGGTGGTCTGGTTCATTGCTCTATCCCCCCGGGTATCTAGAGCATGTCCCCAGTGCATTTATCTTGGGGAGACCCTGCAGAGAGACCCAGTAGGTGCCCAGTAAGGGTTTGGTAAGGCCTGGGGGCCGCCATGACACTGCTTTCTCTTACACCAGCATCAAACATTAAACACAGTCTCCTTGGCTACTTGCAATGCCCTACCTAAAATTGCCCCCTTCCATTTACACACTTGCTCTATAAGTCATGCCCGCCATGCCTGGTCCTGCTCCCCCTCCATCTCGCTCTGTCTTTGCCCCTCCCTCCATGTCACTCATATCGACATATTGATTGTTTTCCTCCACCAGCATCCCTAAGCCAATATACAAATATAGATAACTCCAAGTCCACCTTCCCCTTGAGACCTTGAAAATGAAAAAGAGCAAATGTACTACTCTGCAGTGATATAAAGCTGTAGATATATGCCATGCAATGGACCTTCAGGAAATAAACTGAAGATGTACTGATTGATGCAATGAGTAAACAGAGCTAGAATCTGGTGAGTAAAGAAAGAAACCACAACTAGTAGGCATTTCAACGGCTGTTAGATGGGAATTTGATTTCTACAAACTAGAAAGAAAACAAGAAACAGAGCAGGACACAGTTGGAGAGAAAAAATCTCACAGAGATGAAATCTCAGACGATGGCTTGTTTTGACCTAGGATTTACTGGCTAGTGCTCTTGAGAAAGCCTAAGTCAAATCAGAAGCAGAGCATGAACTGGGAAGAGTTTCCATTGGACTCTTTCTGTACGTGACACATCAAAAAACCCGTTTTCAGATGGCTGCTTCTGGTCATAGTTCTCACTGCTGTGAGCCCCTTCCCAGCTTCTAACTGCCACCTCTCCAGACTCTTCACATTCATTTTAACATTTCATTGCTCTCTTGAAAGAGGGAGGAGCAGTATGTGCATGTTCCTTTTAATCGATTCATTATGGCAATTATTATTATTATTACTATTTTACTCCAGCGGATGCTAGAGAGACTGCTACTACTTCCCTGAAAGGGAGAGTTTTAGAAGCTTGTGTAATGCAACTGATATTCCCCTTGTACCACATACAGGGTATTCCCGAGGGATTCTCCTGTGTTTGTGAAAAGTCTTCAGGTTAATTTCTAAGACCTGTTTTAGGGTGAGGCAATCCTCATCCTCTGGTGAACTCATTGTCAGGCCCGCCCACTAGTGATTGAATAATACCTTAGGAAAGAGAGTATCTGGCCACAGGTTTCCCTCAAGAGAAAGTTCTGGATAAGCCCAGTTTCCGTGAACATGCCCTAGTAGCTTCCCACCATTCCCAACCAAAACTCCTACAGAGCCCTGACTCTTCATCCCTGTCTTATGAACAGCCAATGAGCTATTCGTCTTGTGCTTCCAGATTTGGAAACACTTGTTGCAAGTAACACTGATGAATTTTACATCATTACATTCTGGCAATTTCATAAATCCAATGTGGTAATAATATGCAAAGTAGAATCCATTGATTAACTGAAAAATATCAGGTAGCATTATACTAAACTGAACAACCTAGCAAATGTTTCTTCCTTCCTTCCTTCCTCCCTCTTTCTTTCATTTGTATTCCATTGATTAAAATCATTTATTCATAAATATTAAGCATCTATCATGTGATGTGCACTATTTGGGTACTAGAGATAAAACAGTGAAACAGATTGGGAAACAAGGAAGTAGACTGTGTCCATGTCTGAGGAACAGAATTCCAGGCAGAGGGAACAGCAAAGGCTCCGAGGAGGTGAGTGTGTGCCTGACAGGATATAAGGAGGTAAAGGGGCCCATGGCCAGTGGGGTAGAGTCAGAGAATCCACTGTAAGTGCTTTGGTTTTCACTCCAAGTGAGACAGGCAGCTGTTGGCAGGCTTGAAGCTGCAGAGTAATATGACATGACTCGGGTTAACAGGGTCACCATGGTCACTATGAGGAGACCAAACCAGAGAGGACTGTTCCCATCATGTGTTGTAACTGTCCTCATTTTCTAAACTTGAATACGCCACCTGTGTCGAATTGCATAGTCATAACCTATAGACAATATCTGAAATGGTATATAAAGTCTAGTCACACTGAAGAAAGTGGTAATTAAAAGCAAAACCATGAAATTCTCTGTAAAAACAAAACAGCCACTTTCTGGGGCGCAAAGTACAGCAAAGTTTTGATTTAGCCTTGAGGAATGCCACATGCTGATTATTTTCTGATTAACAGGTTAATCTGATGGGAAAATAAGTGAGAAAGAAAACTATCAAATTTCCCTGTCTTATTAAGCAAAGCATATAAAGTATAATGAGGTCATTCTGAGGACAACATCTTCTTCATACTTCAAGTCATGGTCGGAAATACCTCAAGCTGCAGATGGCACAGAGCTGGGGTGCTGAGAAGGTAGGCATAGGGGCACCGGAAGGGAATTCCAGGCAGGAAGGACCCTGGAGGGAGCTGAGGGGGGAGTAGGAGGCACAGCAAATAGCAGACACTTGACTGTGGTTCTACTGCAGAGTCAATGCCTTTAACTGAACTAAGGAAAAGGGATCCTGGACCTCATCAAAGTGAGAGGAGACACTTCCACAGAAGTATCCAGTCTCAAGATCCTTGGCCAGCATCATGGGCACAGGAGGGGCCTTTTACAAATTGGCCAACATGCTGCCCTGTGCCCTTTTACCTACATTGACTCATATCATTTATCTGTTATTATCCCTGTCTCCTGGGCTCACTCACAGAATAAACTTGTCCTCAGCAAAAGGTTTTAGACCATTGGCCAAATCACCCACAAACACAGGTTGATCTTTCCCAGAATTCCTTTTATTTTAATAATTTAAGTCTCATCAGAGAGCACTGTCTGACCCTGAAAGCATTTGAAATGTTTTGTTTTGATTTTTTTTTTTCCCCAAGTGATTGAGTTGCTTCTTTGCTCTCTGCAGTCCCCCAGTGGAGCGGGCTGCTGAGCCCTGGGATTTAGACCCTGGAATAACATTCCTTAGCTTAGCAGCAGCTAGAGCACCCACAAAGCAATATGGCCAATCTGTCCCCTCAGCCTTTTAGAAGCAAGAGGTGTGAGCACATGAACTTGTGCTGTTGATTCGATGGATGTGAATATTAGTATCTCAGTGACAAAATATAAAGACATTCACACGTGGTTCTGGAATGAGCTAACACTTCTACATGTCCATTTAAGAGATCTGGGCACTGGAGCTAGATGTATGTGCATTAAAACAGGCCCGAATGTGAGGCAAAAGTATCAAATGCATCTTCACGGCCCCCCACTTCCAGCCCTCACTGGGCCAGGCCAAGGGGCGGCCTCTGCTGAGCTGCACAACAAACAATGTGCAATCTATCAGCCTCGGGGCCCCAGGAAACCCAACCTGGACCAGAATACTGAGATTATCTTTTGTCATTTTTCCCTACTTTAAGGTTTTTAGCTAGAAGTGGGCCATGCATTCATTTCTTCACCAAACACTTCCAGAGCACCCATGTAGAGAGAAAAGCTGAGAAGTCCCAGTCGTCCAGAGGCACAGGAATCCTGAGGGCCCAGAGTTGGAAGAGCACGGTGTGGGGAAAGTGCCCTTCCCCTGACTTACATTCTCTACTTTCCAACAACTAAACTGGGGGACATTAACACTGGGCTTTACTGAGAATAAAGACAGCACAATAAAAATGACCTGAGGGGATATTTTGACATCTGTCCACATCTCCTTCCTTATCATGTGTATCTTCTGCTCTGAATAATATTGCATTTGTTTCCAAAAGTTGAAGAGATTGTATTTCATTCTGGCTAAATGTATCTCCACGATCTGAAAGACTGATGTGATTAACTAAATCATAGAGCTTAGAGCATAATGTTTGCTATTGTTTCTCAAATACATTTGACATATTTCTCAAATGCTACACAAGTATATCTTCATATACATTATTTAATAACAAAAAGGCAGGAAAATGTTGTATCTAACAGCACAGGCTCTGGGGACAAAAGCCGGCTCTGTCACTTCTTAGCTGTATGACCTCATCTCAGGGTGCCCCACCTCCTCATTTTTAAATTGGGGATTATAATAAAACATCTACCTTGAAGGATGTTCTCAGAGGTAAAATCAAGGAACATACATCAAGCACTTAAGGGCAGGAGACACATGAAAAATCCCAGAAAAGTGTACTGACTAAGGTTGGCTCTTAATCATTAATCAATCATCCTGTCATCAATAATCCTCAGGAAAATTATGTAGTGTTATCAGTTTTTACAAATAAAGAAATGGAAGCCAGAGCCATTACATAACATAGAGCAGGAATTCATCTCTAGACTGTCTAACTTCATGGCTCAGGTTTATATAACTACACCAGTCTGCATACCCCTCAAAGTATCCTTCATTAATAAGTGGTATTCATAACTATTAAAATCAATTCAGCAGACATGTATCTAACATCTGAAACATAGACATTTTGTTTGGTTGCAAGTTGATGGCCCCCAAACTTACCTTGCTGGTGTTGGGATAGGAGGATAAAGGTTGGAGAAAGATCATGGGCCCTGATACATTAAAAACAAAATGAGAGGAATCAAAAACTAATGATGTAATGTATGGTGATTAACATAATATAATAAAAAAAATGAGAGGAATATTCTGATGATGTCACATTCACAGTAGACTTTGAACTGAATTTGTTGAATTTAAAAGGTTGATGAAGAAATGGTTCTAATCAAATCAAGATGTGATGAGTGGGGTATAAGGACATAGATAGAGAATAATTTCAGCATTTTTTAAAAAGATTTTATTTATTTATTTGACACAGAAAGACACAGCGAGAGAGGGAACACAAGCAGGGGGAGTGAGAGAGGGAGAAGCAGGCTTCCTGCTGAACAGGGAGCCAGACGTGGGGCTTGATCCCAGGACCCTGGAATCATGACCCAAGCCGAAGGCAGATGCTTAACAGTTGAGCCACCCAGGCGCCCCTAATTTTAGCATTTCACTTGGGTGTGTGTCAGGGAGGATTGGGGAATGAACCAGGTGTACCAGCAGAGAAGGTAACATTTATACTGGCCCACAAAGACTTGATAGGATGTGGAAGGATACGTAGACTGAGGTAAAAGGGCATAACAGAGAAAACAGTCTGAGCAAAGACCATGAGGCTGAAAAGCAATTATACTTTCAGAAAAGTTGTGTTCAGATGCTCAGAAAAATTGAGGGTACACAGAGGATTGAAATGTAATAGGAAATGAGGCACAAGAATTAGTATGGCAGGATACAAAGGCAGATGATTCCTATGGCTGTTGGGGTTGAGAAGAGAGTAACAGGCTCCCCGTGGGCCTGGCAAAAGAACTCTGTCGCCTCAGTGAGGCACGGGTGGGAAGCAGGGAGGTGAGAGACAGGGAGCAAGGAGCCATTGAGGGGAGAAGCAAAGAAGCCAGCTCTAGAGCTATTCCAGAGGGGATTTAATAATCAGTAAAGAAGACAAGATAGGAGAGTTGGAGTATCAGTACAGTTTAGTGATCGGAAAGGGAATGAGGGGCACAGAGGAATACAAAATGGCTAAGGTTTGGGGTTAGGTGGGAGAAGACGGACCCGTGTCACTGAGAAAAGAGGTGTAAGAGGCAAGAATCTCTTTCCCTGGACATGAGTAAGGAGAGAAGCAGAGCTGGGAAAGATCCTGAGTGCCCTTGTGAGCCCACCGAGTTGAGGTCCTGCAAGGGCATCTGGGTGCTGATGCCTGACAGGAAGCTGGAAATGGGGGTCCAGATTCGAGCAGAGTTTAGGGAGTTACATGTCAGCGGTGACCGTCCACACTATGGGAGAAGATAAACCGAGAATAGATACTTGTATTTTAATGTGGAACCAAAGAAGAAAAACCAGCAGAAGAAACATGGAGACAAGAGTGGAAAACAATGACCAGTGGAAGATTGCTGAGAACAGAGAGATAGAAATTGGCCCGGGGAAGGGCGGGGGAGAGGGAGGGTGGACCAAGGGATTGCTAGAAAGAGGCAGAGCGACAGGAACACTGAAGAGAACCCTCTAGGTATGTGAATAAATAAAACATTTCAGGCATGTCAAGAAGGTTGAATATTTTAACAAGTCCTCCTATTGCATTAACTTAAGAGGAAAATTGTCAAAGAGAGCTCCAGAAGCATGCTTTAATTGCAAACAAATGCTTTTGGGGACCTGTAAATAGTTTTGAATGCCATACTATAACTCAAATAACAGTATAAAGTATTTAAAACTATAGATCAAATGAACTGGTCAGATCACTGTTTTTCTACTTATGTCTCTTTCCCCATCAAAGCAGATGAATTTTTGCACTAGGTGTCTATTTACACGTTAACTTCATAACAATGTATGTTTTCACCAATCTCCTGGTACCCACTGTTAAAACACCAAAAGAATAATCCTTCAATTTGTTTAGCCCACTGAATTTTGAAGAGACTGAAAGAGTAAAAAAAAGTTGGCAATTTGTCGGAAATAAGAGTGTCCTTTTAGAAAAGAAAAGGTTCCCCAGAGAACATTTTAATACTACTGAGCATTTAGTAAGAAAAACATACAGAAATAAGCAACATCCGTGGACTTGTGAAGCCTGCAGATCTGTCAGGAAGTTTCAAAGGAGAGGCAGGCTAACTCCGGCAGACAGTGCATTGCTGGAGACGAAGATTGCCTTCCTAATCAACTTTCACCATTTAAAAATGTAGACACATCATTATGAATTGCTTCTGATAGCCGAATGTTCACAGCAGAGGATCTGTTCTTAACTATTTTTCTACTGCCAAGTTGTGCTCAGTCGCAGCATTTTAAATTATGTGCTTGTTGATGAAATTGGATGCACTGCTTTTTAAGTTTTCATCCAGCTAAGATCATGTTTGGGGAGAAGCCAACTGTAGATGCAGTTTTCTGCCTCTGAGCTGGAAACTCCAAGTTCACTAAAGTTCAGGAAGTTCAGAAAGACAGATGACAGGGGAGAGAATAGCCCTGCCTGTTTGGTGGTTCAGGACCGTCCCAGGATGCCCTCACCTCCCTCACCCAGGCAAGTTCAGGTCCACACGCAGCATGGTAATGATGCATGATTTTCTCCCTTGCTCAGCTGGCCTCCATTTCCTTTCTCATGGAAGACCCTTAACAAATATGCGCTAACTTGGCTTTGTCTTCTGAAGATATGCCATGTTTTGTTTCCAGAAATCCTATTTAGTTAAAATAGCACTCTGACTTGCAAAATAAAAAAAAAAAATTTCAAAGGGGTCTTTTTCCCACATTTTTATCTCTCATTGCAATGTAGAAATGACTGCACGGACTTACCGACTCCAATTAGCCTCCCAGGCACCCAAAGAAAGAGCATTTTAATACCTTCGCAGTGGCCTCCCCATGACGTCAGGGGATGCTGGGCTTCAGGCCAGACTTGCTGGCTCCACAAGGGTACACACTCTCTTCATCCCACAGAATGCAAACCTGCAGGACTCTGAATTCAGACTTGAAAATGGAAAGGAACTTGGAAAGCAAAACATAGTATAGAGAGGCCTAGAAACCATGATGAAAAATCTCAAATAGGAACTCTATATCCAAAAGGCAAAAAAGTTAACTTAAAAAATTCAGCGTTATCCAAGGTAAGGGAATGTTTTCTGGCCCAGAAGACCTGTGCCCAGGATGGCTGGACGGGAGTAGAGAGAATTACTCTCTCAGCACCGTGCCCTGCAATTCAGTCCCTGGCACTAATGATCTATCTCGTCTGGTGGGTGGCAGATCAGTTTCCGTAAAGGGAAGTATCTCAGGCCTTGGGAGCCATGTGAAGGCAAATCTTCCACCCTGCCCCTGTAGTGGGAAAGCACCCGTAGAAACCATGTAAACAAACTAGCCTGACTGTATTCAAGAGGTTTTCTTTGCAGACTCAGGCAGACCTTGTCTAGTATGTTTACCATTAAACCATTTGTTCAAGCCTTTCATCCAGTAATGATTAATATCATCATCATCAAGAACACCTTCAACTGAATTTGGAAGAAACTTTGACTCGCGCCGCTTCATAAGGCCACAACATTGCCCTAAATCCTTATCAGAAGACCAAAACGGTTTCTGATTTTTAAAACAATTTCGCACTGAGGGGGGCGGAGCAAGATGGCGGAGAAGGAGGAGACCTGGATCTCAACTGGTCTCAGGAATTCAGCTGGATAGGGATCAAACCGTTCTGAACACCTACGAACTCAAGAGGAGATCGAAGAAAAGAATAGCAACAACTCTCTGAACAGAAAAGCAACCACTTTCTGGAAGGTAGGACGTGCGGAGAAGTGAATCCGAGGTGATATTCGGGAGGATAGACGGTGGGGGAGGGGGCCTCCATTGGCCGCTTCTGGCAAGTGATAGAGCTGCGGAGCACAAAATCGGAAATTTTAGAAGTCGGCTCTGCTGAGGGACATCACTCTAGTGGCTAAGTGGGGCGTGGAACTGTCCCTCGCGGGACAGTGTGGTTGCAGGACCCTCGGGGTCACAGAAAGACCGGGGGTGCCTGAGTGAGGAAGAGCTCCCAGGTATCGCAGCGGGGAAGCCGGCTGCAGAGACGGAGCCGAGCCGCAGGCTCTCAGCTCGGGGTTGCCATAAACTGTGATCCGCGACCCAGTCGAGCCACTGTTCCTCCAGCAGGGACCCAACGAGCCGCAGATCTGGGGACACTCCCGTTCCTCCCCCAGGAGGAGCAGCGCGGGAGCGCACCACAGGGATCTGCTGGGTTTGGAGACTCCACACAGGGTCAGGTGCCAGAGATAGAAACGCTCGGTCACAAGCCGGGTGAGCACGGAGTGCGGCCAGAGACCAGGGAGACGGGAGTGACTGCTTTTCTCTGGGGGCACACTGAGGAGCGGGACCCCAAGTTCTTGTTTGCTCCTGGCGGAGATTGGGAGGCTGCCATTTTCACTCTGGTCCTCCAAAGCTGTACCGAGAGCTTGCAGGGAACAAAAGCTCCTGAGAGCAAACCGGAGCAGCTTCCTTAGCCTGGACTGACAAGGGCGGGGCAATTCTGCCTCCAGCACAGACATTTGGAAACCACAGCAACAGGCCCCTCCCCCAGAAGATCAGCACAAACAGCCAGCAAGCTAAGACCAAGTTGATCGATCAAGGAGAATAGGAGAACTCCAGCGCTAGGGGAATACTGCACATAGATTCATGGCTTTTTTTTTTTTTTTTTTTACCATGATTCATTATTTCATCAAAGTTAATTTTTGTTGACTTTTTTTTATTTTTCTTTTCCCCTTTTTCAACCAACATCTTATAAATCCCTTTTTTTAAAAAAAAAACATTTTTTATTTTTTTTTCATTTTTAGAGTCATATTTTATCCCTTCATAGTGGTTACCCTTCTTTTTGGCATATATATATAAGTTGTTCTCTCTTTCAAATTTTGAGGTACAGTTTCTTCTAACAGATCAAAATATACCCTAAATCACTAGTATATGGCTTTGTCCTAGTCTCCTGCCTGATCACATTCTCTCCCTTTTTCCTTTTTTTTTTCCCTTAAATCTTCTTTCTTTTTTCAAACAACTTATCTTACCAAGTCCTTTTATAAAATCTTTTATAATTTTCATCTTTACAGTCATCTTCCATCCCTTCATTGTATCAACCCTTATTTTGTACATATATATCTTTCTTCCTTTAAAATTTTAGGAGGCACTTTTTTCTAACAGACCAAAATACGCCCAAAATCTAGTGTGTGGCACTGATCTATGCACTAGCCTGATCATATTTGATCATACTCTCCTTTTTTGAATTGTTTTGTTTTTGTTTTTATCTTTTTTTCTTTTTTTTTTTTCTTTTTCTCTTTCTTTTTTCTTTCTTTCCCTTTCTTTTCCCCTGGTTTCAGGTCTTTTCTGATTTGTATACAGTATATTTCCTGGGGACGTTGTAAACCTGTTAGCATTTTGTTCTCTCATTCATCTATTCCCCTCTGGACAAAATGACAAGACGAAAGAAATCACCTCAGCAAAAAGAACAAGAGGTAGTACCGTCAGCCAGGGACCTACTCAATACGGACATTAGTACGATGTCAGACCTAGAGTTCAGAATCATGACTTTAAAGATACTAGCTGGGCTTGAAAAAAGCGTGGAAGTTATTAGAGAAACCCTTTCTGGAGAAATAAAAGAACTAAAATCTAACCAAATCGAAATCAAAAAGGCTATTGATGAGGTGCAATCAAAAATGGGGGCACTAAATGCTAGGATAAATGAGGCAGAAGAGAGAATCAGCGATATAGAAGACCAAATGATGGAAAATAAAGAGGCTGAGAAAAAGAGAGAGAAACAACTACAGGATCACGAGGGCAGAATTCGAGAGATAAGTGATACGATAAGATGAAACAACATTAGAATAATTGGGATCCCAGAAGAAGAAGAGAGAGAGAGAGGGGCAGAAGGTATATTGGAGCAAATTATAGCAGAGAACTTCCCTAATGTGAGGAAGGAAACAGGCATTAAAATCCAGGAGGCACAGAGAACCCCTCTCAAAATCAATAATAATAGGTCAACACCCCAACATCTAATAGTAAAACTTATGAGTCTCAGAGACAAAGAGAAAATCCTGAAAGCAGCTCGGGAGAAGAGATATGTAACCTACAATGGTAGAAACATTAGATTGGCAACAGACCTATCCACAGAGACCTGGCAGGCCAGAAAGGACTGGCAAGATGTCTTCAGAGCACTAAACGAGAAAAATATGCAGCTAGGCTATCATTGAAAATAGAAGGAGAGATCAAAAGCTTCCAGAACAAACAAAAACTAAAGGAATTTGCAAACACGAAACCAGCCCTCCAGGAAATATTGAGAGGGGTCCTCTCAGCCAAGAGAGAACCTAAAAGCAGCAAAGAGCAGAAACGAACACAGACAACAGACAGTTAACAGTCACCTTACAGGTAATACAATGGCACTAAATTCATACCTTTCAATAGTTACCCTGAATGTAAATGGGCTAAATGCCCCAATCAAAAGACACAGGCTATCAGATTGGATTAAAAAACAAGACCCATCCATATGCTGTCTGCAAGAGACTCATTTTAGACCCAAAGACACCCCCAGATTGAAAGTGAGGGGGTGGAAAACCATTTACCATGCTAATGGACACCAAAAGAAAGCTGGGGTGGCAATCCTTATATCAAACTAGATTTTAAAACAAAGACTGTAATAAGAGATGAGGAAGGACACTATATCCTACTTAAAGGGTCTATCCAACAAGAAGATCTAACAATTGTAAATATCTATGCCCCGAACATGGGAGCAGCCAATTATATAAGGCAATTAATAACAAAAGCAAAGAAACACATTGACAACAATACAATAATAGTGGGGGACTTTAACACCCCCCTGACTGAAATGGACAGATCATCTAAGCAAAAGATCAACAAGGAAATAACGACTTTAAATGATACACTGGACCAAATGGACTTCACAGACATATTCAGAACATTCCATCCCAAAGCAAAGGAATACACATTCTTCTCTAGTGCCCATGGAACATTCTCCAGAATTGATCACATCCTAGGTCACAAATCAGGTCTCAATCGGTACCAAAAGATTGGGATCATTCCCTGCATATTTTCAGACCACAATGCTTTGAAACTAGAACTCAACCACAAGAGGAAAGTCGGAAAGAACTCAAATACATGGAGGCTAAAGAGCATCCTACTAAAGAATGAATGGGTCAACCAAGAAATTAAAGAAGAATTAAAAAAATTCATGGAAACCAATGAAAATGAAAACACAACTGTTCAAAATCTTTGGGATACAGCAAAGGCAGTCCTGAGAGGAAAGTATAGAGCAATACAAGCCTTTCTCAAGAAACAAGAAAGGTCTCAAATACACAACCTAACCCTACACCTAAAGGAGCTGGAGAAAGAACAGCAAATAAAGCCTAAACCCAGCAGGAGAAGAGAAATCATAAAGATCAGAGCAGAAATCAATGAACTAGAAACCAAAAGAACAGTAGAACAGATCAACGAAACTAGGAGCTGGTTCTTTGAAAGAATTAACAAGATTGATAAACCCCTGGCCAGACTGATCAAAAAGAAAAGAGAAATGACCCAAATCCACAAAATCATGAATGAAAGAGGAGAGATCACAACCAACACCAAAGAAATACAAACAATTATAAGAACATATTATGAGCAACTCTATGCCAGCAAATTAGATAACCTGGAAGAAATGGGTGCATTCCTAGAGATGTATCAACTACCAAAATGGAACCAGGAAGAAATAGAAAACCTGAACAGACCTATAACCACTAAGGAAATTGAAGCAGTCATCAAAAATCTCCCAAGAAACAAAAGCCCAGGGCCAGATGGCTTCCCAGGGGAATTCTATCAGACATTTCAAGAAGAATTAATACCTATTCTCCTGAAAATGTTCCAAAAAATAGAAATGGAAGGGAAACTTCCAAACTCATTTTATGAGGCCAGCATTACCTTGATCCCAAAACCAGACAAAGACCCCATCAAAAAAGAGAATTACAGACCAATATCCTTGATGAACATGGATGCAAAAATTCTCACCAAAATACTAGCCAATAGGATCCAACAGTACATTAAAAGGATTATTCACCACGACCAAGTGGGATTTATTCCTGGGCTGCAAGGCTGGTTCAACATCCGCAAATCAATCAGCGTGATACAATACATTAACAAAAGAAAGAACAAGAATCATATGATCCTCTCAATAGATGCAGAAAAAGCATTTGACAAAGTACAACATCCTTTCTTGATCAAAACGCTTCAGAGTATAGGGATAGAGGGTACATACCTCAATATCATAAAAGCCATCTATGAAAAACCTACAGCGAATATCATTCTCAATGGGGAAAGGCTGAGAGCTTTTCCCCTAAGGTCAGGAACGCGGCAGGGATGTCCACTCTCACCACTGCTATTCAACATAGTATTAGAAGTCCTAGCCACAGCAATCAGACAACAAAAAGAAATCAAAGGCATCCAAATCGGCAAAGAGGAAGTCAAACTCTCACTCTTTGCAGATGATATGATACTGTACGTGGAAAACCCAAAAGACTCCACCCCAAAACTGCTAGAACTCATACAGGAATTCAGTCAAGTAGCAGGATATAAAATCAATGCACAGAAATCAGTGGCATTCCTATACACCAACAACAAGACAGAAGAGAGACAAATCAAGGAGTCGATCCCATTTACAATTGCACCCAAAACCATTAGATACCTAGGAATAAATCTAACCAAAGAGGCAAAGGATCTGTACTCAGAAAACTATAAAATACTCAGGAAAGAAATTGAAGAAGACACAAAGAAATGGAAAAACGTTCCATGCTCATGGATTGGGAGAATCAACATTGTGAAGATGTCAATGCTACCTAGAGCAATCTACACATTCAATGCAATCCCCATCAAAATACCATCCACTTTTTTCAAAGAAATGGAACAAATAATCCTAAAATTTGTATGGAACCAGAAGAGACCCAGAATAGCCAGAGGAATACTGAAAAAGAAAAGCAAAGCTGGCGGCATCACAATTCCGGACTTCCAGCTCTATTACAAAGCTGTCATCATCAAGACAGTATGGTACTGGCACAAAAACAGACACATCGATCAATGGAACAGAATCGAGAGCCCAGAAATGGACCCTCAACTCTATGGTCAACTCATTTTTGACAAAGCAGGAAAGAATGTCCAATGGCAAAAAGACAGTCTCTTCAACAAATGGTGTTGGGAAAATTGGACAGCCACATGCAGAAGAATGAAACTGGACCATTTCCTTACACCACACACAAAAATAGACTCCAAATGGTTGAAAGACCTAAACGTGAGACAGGAGTCCATCCAAATCCTAAAGGAGAACACAGGTAGCAACCTCTTCGACCTTAGCCGCAGCAACTTCTTCCTAGAAACATCGCCAAAGGCAAGGGAAGCCAGGGCAAAAATGAACTATTGGGATTTCATCAAGATAAAAAGCTTCTGCACAGCAAAAGAAACAGTCCACAAAACCAAAAGACAACCGACAGAATGGGAGAAAATATTTGCAAATGACATATCAGATAAAGGGCTAGTATCCAAAATCTATAAAGAACTTATCAAACTCAACACCCAAAGAACAAATAATCCAATCAAGAAATGGGCAGAAGACATGAACAGACATTTCTCCAAAGAAGACATCCAAATGGCCAACAGGCACATGAAAAAGTGCTCAACATCGCTTGGCATCAGGGAAATCCAAATCAAAACCTCAATGAGATACCACCTCACACCCGTCAGAATGGCTAAAATTAACAAGTCAGGGAACGACAGATGTTGGCGGGGATGTGGAGAAAGGGGAACCCTCCTACACTGTTGGTGGGAATGCAAGCTGGTGCAACCCCTCTGGAAAACAGTATGGAGGTTCCTCAAACAGTTGAAATTAGAGCTACCGTTCGATCCAGCAATTGCACTACTGGGTATTTACCACAAAGATACAAATGTAGGGACCCGAAGGGGTACGTGTACCCCAATGTTTATAGCAGCAATGTCCACCATAGCCAAACTGTGGAAAGAGCCAAGATGCCCATCGACAGATCAATGGATAAAGAAGAGGTGGTATATATACACAATGGAATATTATGCAGCCATCAAAAGGAATGAGATCTTGCCATTTGCAACGACGTGGTTGGAACTGGAGGGTGTTATGCTGAGTGAAATAAGTCAGTCAGAGAAAGACATGTATCACATGACCTCACTGATATGAGGAATTCTTAATCTCAGGAAAGAAACTGAGTGTTACTGGAGTGGTTGGGGGTGGGAGGGATGGGGTGGCTGGGTGATAGACATTGGGGAGGGTATGTGCTACGGTGAGCGCTGTGAATTGTGCAAGACTGTTGAATCACAGATCTGTACTTCTGAAACAAATAACGCAACATATTTTAAGAAAAAAGAAAAAGAAGAAGATAACAGGAGAGGAAGAAAAGGGGAGTATGTCAGAGGGGGAGACGAACCATGAGAGATGATGGACTCTGAAAAACAAACTGAGGGTTCTAGAGGGGAGGGGGGTGGGGGGATGGGTTAGCCTGGTGATGGGTATTGAGGAGGGCACGTTTGCATGGAGCACTGGGTGTTATGAACAAACAATGAATCATGGAACACTGCACCAAAAACTAATGATGTAATATATGGTGATTAACATAACAATAAAAAAATTTAAAAAAAAATAAAGACAAAGGAACCACTGAGTTCCAAATAGTCACACTTAGGCTTCAAGTAGGACCTTTGGTTCTTGTTATTTTATAATTTAGGTGTTTTTTTTTCCTACTGTGCAACTATGTTTTGGATTGTTACAGTTAATATATTTCTATGTCCTTTAAATCTTACATTAAGAACAACTTAAATATTTCTTGCTAGAAAATGAGAATCCAAAATCAAGAACAATCTTGAAATTAAGAATCTGACATTCTTAAACAGCTACCTGATGTTGATCTATTTGCCTAAATGCAGTTATTCTTAGCTCATATACAGAAAACAAAAAGTTTCAAACTATGAAATGAGGTTCCCAGCATTTTAAAAATCTCCTGAATTACTGACTCCCACTACTTGTTTTTATGAGAAATTAAATTTATCAAGAAAAGCACAAACTTGCCTTGTCTTATTTAATCTGTATTTGAGAAGTTCCCATTTACTTCAGTTTAATGAATCTACTTGAATTGGCTTCTGGTTAGCATCAAATGTTCCTTTGGAATGTTTTGCAAGGAAGTTATATTTTTTGAAGAAAAACAGTCTTTGTTAAATACCATAATATCACTAAATCAGGCAATTTATCTCCAACAAGTAACAGACTCAGACCATTAAAAACATCCTAAGTAAAGGCCTTTAATATAAAACTTTGAAAAACATAGAAATGTATTTGTAAGAATGTATCAGTGTTAAAATTTATGGCATACCTTGTAATTTGATCTTTCTTATAGTTTAAACTATAGGTCTTTTTAAGGATTTGAGATATGAGAATAAGTTCTCAGGAAGTTCAGTTATTAAATAATTTGAGGAGATAATCCTAAAGTATGTTTAATCCACCTCAAGTCCCTGATTACAACACATGTGTCTAGAGTTCCCACGGGGAACCTCCCATGACAGAGGGACCAACAAAATTACTTTGTTTTGTTGACTGATTCCTTTCTATGTGGCCTTCTTTCTTCCCGAGGATATTTTTCTTTTGACCATGGTGACAGAACAAAATGATATGCCTGACAGAAAGTTGTGACACAGAAGGATCCCAATAATAGAGCCACTGAGGGGTGGGCAAAGGCACTGTGGACGGAGAGACCTGAGTTCTAAGCCCAGCTCCGCAGTCTTACTTACAACTGGATAACTACTACCGCCTTTTGCACCTGTTTGTTCATCTGTAAAAAAGGGATAAGAATACCTACCTTGAAGAGTTAGAATCGCATTCATTGAAAAAGTAATTACCATTTTCTCCCAGATGCCCTGGCTCCACCACTTCCTGGCTGTGCCATCTTTAGCAAGTTACTTAACTTCTCTGTGCTTTTTTCGTTTCATCTGTAAAATGAGGCTGTTACCATAGCTATCTCTCATTGAGAGAGAGGATTATGAGACCTACATGCAGGTTCAGAACAATACATAGCACATGGTAAGTGCACAATAAATATTACATATTGTTCTGATCGTCATTTTTTAAAGTATGGTTAATGGTGGCTGATAAACAACTAGGTATTAGGCTTACAGGCTAGCGGGGGCGAGACCAAAAATGCCAATGATGTTGTCTGGCACTTGCTATCACAGAGAAGAAAAGGGAAGGCGAGGGAAAGGTGGAGGGCAGCTTCTAAACCTGAAAGAAACGCCTCCCGCACTGACGCCGGGTCAGGTAGCAGAGCATGGGATGGGGGCCGGACCACAGGTGGGAAGAAAGGACGTGGCCTTGCTACACGGAGCGTTTGAAATGCTAAGTACAAGGATGAGGGGAGGGGAAAAGTGAAGGTAGAGGGTTAGGTAGAGGCAAACCCACAGAGCACCCTGCAAACCTTACTGGGCGCTTTTTTTTTTTTTTTTTTTTTAAATCCTGACAGCTATGGAAAGCCTGAAAAGAGATTTAAGTGGGAAACTGAGAAGAGTTTCCTTTGAGAGGCGTGGGCTGGGCTGCCTTTAAAAGACTCCATTGAAGAGGCAGGACTGGGGGCTGGCGACCAGGTAGGAGGGTGCAGGGGGGAAAGAGCCAGGTAATGCAGGGGGGCATGGGGAAGAGGAGGTGTCTTTGCGAACTGAACTGTGGAGGGGCTGACTTCACATACCAGCTAAGTTTATTGCTGTTGTGGAGACACTCATTTATTCGACCCGCCAAGTTAGGTTGTAAGAAAATTGGGCCAGTAGTTGAGGAGTGTCCATGAAGTAGCAAAATATCTCACTTGACGTACAAAGAGCCTGTGAAAGATGCTGCGTGAGTCGTTTTCGACGCCTTTGCTGGAATTAACTAACAGGAAGATGATCACAGGCCCTGAGTGGGATCCTGGGGCAGAGGCTCTGGACAAAAAGTCCAGGCCTCCCAGCACTGCCAAGAGAAGGAAGCCTAGGAGTCCCACACATCTCGTGTCAAGCTGACTTCCCAACTCAGGCTTTCTCTGCCTGCCCCCATGTCTTGTCCCTTCCCATATTATTCTTGTTGTTGTTTTATTCTGTTTATCAGTGATATATCATTGACATACAATGTTAAATTAGTTTTAGGTGTACAACATATGGGTTCAACAATTCTATGTATTACTCAGTGCTCACCATGGTAAGTGTAATTACCATCTGTCACCTTACAAAGTTATTATTACCTTATTATTGACTATATTCCCTATGCTCTACTTTTCCATCTCTGTGACTTATTTATTTTATAGCTGGAGGTTTGTACTTTCCCATGGTATTCTGATGACAAGCACATCATTTAGGGTGATTTAGGCCACAAAGAACAGAACACCTACTTCTAACTGCTTTTAAAAAGGAGAAATTGTTATTTCATATAACAAAAAATCTGTAGGGCAAATTGTTTCATTTAGTGGAGAGTCTCTGCAGCCTCCCCAGGGACCTGGGTTCATACTTCTCTACCTTCAGCTTTCCTCCTCAAGCTGGTCCCCTCATGGCTGCAAGATGGCTTTGTCAGCCCCAAATATCCTGTCCTTGCAGAGACTCCTGAGGGGAGGGTGACAGAATGACCAGTCCTCTGACGCTTGTGGGAAAATCTTCCCTAATACTATGCTACCACTCCCCTTACTTCTCATGGACCAGAACATCATCTCATGCCCATGTCCCGAATAAATCTGGCAAGTGAATAAGGCTTTGGAAGCCGGGGCAGGGTTGGGCCCAGGGTCCGCTGAAGTGCTTGGCAGCCAACACCTGAAGGGAATCCAAGTGCTGGTATGAAGAATGGGACAGGCCACCCGCAGGGGGTGCCACAGCAAGCCTGGTGATAAGGTGACTACTGGCTGAGGTTAGACCACAAATCCTATTTGACCCAGACTTGAAAGTTGTAAAGAAGATTTCTTTTGTGGTCTAGTCAGCAAACTTGAATGGTCACCCTTACCTTTTCTGGATCAAAAAATGCCTTCTACTCTCCTTGGTGGTGCTTAACCCTGGGGTGTTAATAACCACAGTCAGATCCATTGAGACCTATGGATCCTCTGCCCCCAAGGGAAAATTGCTCATGAATTCACATATAGAATTTTACTTATGATTTCCGAGGGTCATGAGCTTCCTGAAGCTCACTCACAGCCCAGCTGGAGGTTCATGCCCAGGTGTTCTGGTCAGGACCCTTCAGGCCCTGCTAAGCCCTTTGCAGTCCCTGACATGGAAACAAAGCTGCTAGCTGAGACCTAGTCATTCCTGATACCCACATCCCTGCAAGACGCTTATCCATTGAGGAACCTATTCAAGTTAGACCCCTAAATTGCTCAAGATAATAACTTTTTCACCTTTTTAGTTGGTACTTAAAGCACTCTCATACTCCTTCCATCAACATATGAATGCCCTTCCCACGAATGTGCCTAAGTGAAATGACCACTATCTATCTCCTGACAAAATGCCAATAGAAAGCTTAGATGTAAAAAACAGGTAAAAAATACTCGAAGCACCTTTACTCAAGGTTCTCTAACTTCTACAGATGAATCAAGTTGTGTTTACAGAAAACTATATCGATAGATCACACTCACCAGACTAACAGTGTACCTTAACACATTAGTTTTGGATTTATACCCTTAGCTTTTAATGAGATTCATCAATGGGTGGCCAACTGATGACTGTTAAATTCATTATCTGTAACCCTGAGGTGCTGGGGCTCAGGGAACCAGTGCAGGAAAATACAGGTTTTCTGGATACTGCAATAAAGTACTTTGTCTCTGACCCAGCCGTCTTGTGTCTTCTGTCAGTATCCATGACACTGTGACTGGCTAAGTTGTTAGCTTATGAGTAGGGAAAAATCTCACAATTTTTGACCAATACTCTTCATTTGGGGAACCATGTATGGTCAGAGAATTTATTGCCTGTGAAAAACTTTTCTGATATGAAAAGTCCATTTTCTTCTGGTAAGTACTAAATGAATTAATAGCCCAGAATGTGGCTAACCAGGACTATTATGGTGTCTAACCATGCTAAATAATTATTTCTATTAAAAGATACAACCCAGATGCCTAGGCCCTCTCTTTTCAGGAGCTTGATGTAGCCAGGGTCTTCAGTGAATCTACGAAGCAGGGCTTGGGTGAGACATACTATGGCAGCAGCTCTTGAGCCCTCCTCAGGTAGTAGGATTCTTGAGAATTCTCACAAACATGGGCTTATATGACTCCTTCCCTACCTAGTTCCTGGTGAAGTGCAAGGCATAAATCCAAGATGTAGGAATGCTGAGGGCATAAACTCAGAAGGCAAAGAGGATTAAATATAGACTCCCAACAATGGGGTACCAGCAAACGCTCCAGCAGTGTCCAGACTTCTATAGAAGCAGAGGCTGGGACAGAGTTGCAAGTGTGTTTGATTTATTAAGAAAATTCTGTTGAGAAAAACTCTGTGAGGGAAGGAGGGAAGCAGGATAAAGTAGAAGGAAAGGACCAAGCAAGGTGTGTGGTCTTGGTTTAAGGCTATCCTTGACCTGAATTTTGGCAAGGGAATGGGTGGAATGCCTCCAATGAGGCAAGTGTTAGCCTTGGTGAGGAGGACATGCAGGACACATACCTGCCCACTTCAGGCAATGTGGCTCCCATTGGCTGAGGGACAGTTCTCCAGAGAACCATAGCAGTGAGCTGTTGGGAACCAACACTCCCAGAAGGCGGGGGGAGATATGCCATCTTGGTAAAGGAGACAGACAGTGAAGGGTACCACCAACAACCACCATCTACTACAGCAGTGATGATGTGTGAGGGAGTAAGCCAGTGGGGACCAGCAGGGGACAAGACAGCATGGAGCATGTGGGGTCATACTGGAGTTGCTGTGATGACAGTCTTCCTGACTGGATGATGCTGGGTCACTGCTGTGCTTGATATCGAGACTTGGGGGACTCTGTGTACCAACAGTATCTACAAATGGCCTCTTCCAGGATTAAAGTCAATTAGCAACTTATTCCATTTTATTATGCTTTCTGCAACTCTGCAATTCTAACTTACATGGAATCATGATAGTGTTGTCTCCCCATTTTCATGCAGAAGGAACACAAGTCAGCTGGTCTCTACGGTCCAGGAGAACATGCAGTCAGATCTTTTTTAAGACTTAGCAATGTGGTAGTGCCTGGGTGGCTCAGTTGGTTAAGCGTCTGCCTTCGGCTCAGGTCATGATCTCAGGGGTCCTGGGATCAAGACCCGCATTAGGCTCTCCACTGAGCAGTGAGTCTGCCTCCCCCTCTGCCTCTGTGATCCCTTTAGTTCTCTCTCAAATAAATAAAATCTTAAAAAAAAAAAGACTTAGCAATGCGGTTCACCGTGGAACAAAGAGGATCAACAAGTGCCCATCACCTTTTTCCTGCTGATGGGAAAAATACAAGTTAAAGAGTGAAATCAACCTGGTTACAAATTCAAGAAAAGTAGGACAACATTGGGCTGAGCTTCTAGGCCACGGGTTTATCTTTACAATTTTGTACATAATGTAGCCGCCACGTCTCTAGAGAGACCATGTCCTCCCAGTCACCAAGTTATTTTTTAGCAAATTCTCAAGCAAAACTTTGTTCAATTTATACACACTGAGGTTTGGGGGAGTCTAGGAGAAGTATCATTTTGCATGTCACAGGTCAGAAGTGCCATGTGAAGAGGAGTTAAGAGTCAGCACAAAACCACATGAGCACAAACTTGCTGCTTTAGTTCCAGACATCTTTAGACCAGGAAATTGCAAATGAGTCCCACTGGGATTGAGTTCTTTATGAGAAGTAATCATTCCCACTGCACCACAAGAAGTCCCTAGTAATGGAATCTACTACTACTAAGTATGTATTAATTGCTCACTTGACATTGTACAGCACAAGAAGCTCATGGAAGATTTCAGCTTTTCTAGAGTAGAAAGGCTAGCACCATCCCCCACCTGCCACCCAAACTGGACCATTCAAAATGGGATCCAAATAATCTCCCATCTACAAGAAATCATCTCCAGAATTGATGCAGTAGCCCTGAGTGGTCATTAGGAAGTATCACTGGGCCTGAAAGGCAGTGAGGGAAATCCCAGGTCATGTGTAGGGATAAGGATAGCTCTGAGTGACTTAAATTTGGGAGGTTTCAAGTTGCAGGCTTGTATAATATCTGACATGGTCTTTTGAACATACTTGTTCTCTCCTTGGCTGTGTGAATACTTCTCCTCCCAGAAGAAGAGGGGATTGTACCAATGGGTGAGTAAGTATTCATTAAGTTCCTTGAAAATAAAAGACAAGTTATGCCCTAAAGGGGCCTATCAAAGGAATCAAATATTTTGCAAAGAAATTCCTTTTTTTTGGAGGGTGGAGCAAGATGGCAGAGGAGTTGGAGACCTAGATTTCGTCTAGTCTCAGGAATTCAGCTGGATAGGGATCAAACCATTCTGAACACCTATGAACTCAACAGGAGATCGAAGAGGAGAGTAGCAACAACTCTCTGAACAGAGAAGCGACCACTTACTGGAAGGTAGGGCGTGCGGAGAAGTGAACCCGAGGCGATATTTGGGAGGATAGGCGGCGGGGGAGGGGGCCACCGTCGGCTGCTTCTGGCAAGTGATAGAGCCGCAGAGCACAAAATCGGAAATTTAGAAGCCGGCGCCACTGAGGGACGTCGCTCCAGTGGCTAAGCAGGGCGTGGAACCCTCACGGGACACTGTGGTCTCAGGACCCTCGGGGTCACAGAAAGACCAGGGGTGCCTGAGTGCACCAGAGCACCCAGGATTCGGAGCGGGGAAGCCGGCTGCAGAGACGGAGCCGAGGCGCAGGCTCTCAGCTCGGGGTTGCCATAAACTGTGATCCGCAGCCCACTCGGGCCACTGCTCCTCCAGCAGGGACCATACAAGCGACAGATCCAGGGAGACTCCCCTCCCTCCCCTGGGAGGAGCGGCGCAGGAGCGCACCGCAGGGATCTGCTGGGTTTGGAGACTCCACACGGGGTCAGGTGCCAGAGATAGAAATGCTCGGTCACAGGCCGGGTGAGCACGGAGTGTGGCCGGAGACTGGGGACACGGGAGTGACTGGCTGCTTTTCTCTGGGGGCGCACTGAGGAGCGGAGCCCCAAGTTCTTGCCTCCTCTGGGGAGGAGATTGGGAGGCCGCCATTTTCACTGTCGTCCTCCAAAGCCATACGGAAAGCTTGCAGGGAACAAAAGCTCCTGAGAGCAAACCCGAGCAGCTTGCTTAGCCCGGACCCACAAGGGCAGGGCAATTCCACCTCTGGCAAAGACATTTGGAAACCACAGCAACAGGCCCCTCCCCCAGAAGATCAGCACAAACAGCCAGCAAGCCAAGACCAAGTTTACCGATCAAGGAGAACGGGAGAACTCCAGCGCTAGGGGAATACTGCACATAGAATTCATGGCTTTTTTTTACCATGATTCATTAGTTTTTCAAAGTTAATTTTTTTAACTGTTTTTTTAATTTCTCTTTTTCCCTTTTTCAACCAACATCTATCTTATCAATCCTTTTTTTTTTTTTTAAGATTTTATTTATTTATTTGAGAGAGAGAGAATGAGAGAGAAAGCACATGAGATGGGGGGAGGGTCAGAGGGAGAAGCAGACTCCCTGCCGAGCAGGGAGCCCAATGCGGGACTCGATCCAGGGACTCCAGGATCATGACCTGAGCCAAAGGCAGTCGCTTAACCAACTGAGCCACCCAGGCGCCCTCAATCCCTTTTTTAAAAAAAAAACTTTTTATTTTTCATTTTAGAGTCATATTTTATTCCTTCATAGTAGTTACCCTTATTTTTGGCATATATATATAAGTTGTTCTCTCTTTAAAATTTTGAGATACAGTTTCTTCTAAAAGATCAAAATATATCCTAAATCACTAGTGTATGGCGTTGTTCTAGTCTCCTGCCTGATCATATTTCTCCTTTTTTTTTCTTAAATCTTCTTCTTTCTTTTTTCAAACAACGTCTTATCGTATCAATTCCTTTTATAAAATCTTTTATAATTTTCATCTTTACACTCATCTTCCATCCCTTCATTGTATCAGCCCTTATTTTGTACATATATGTCTTTCTTCATTAAAATTTTAGGAGGCACTTTTTTCTAACAGACCAAAATACGCCCAAAATCTACTGTGTGGCACTGATCTATGCACTAGCCTGATCATATTTGATCATATACGGGTTTTTTTGTATTGTTCTGTTTTTGTTTTTAAACTTTTTCTTTTTTTTTCTTTCTTTTCTCTTTCTTTTTTTTCCTTTCCCTTTCTTTTCCCCTGGTTTCAGGTCTTTTCTGATTTGTATAGACTATATTTGCTGGGGACATTGTTAACCTGTTAACATTTTGTTCTCTCATTCATTTGTTCTCCTCTGGACAAAATGACAAGATGAAAAAATCACCTCAGCAAAAAGAACAACAGATAGTACTATCAGCCAGGGACCTACTCAATATGGACATTAGTACGATGTTGGACCTAGAGTTCAGAATCATGACTTTAAAGATACTAGCTGGGCTTGAAAAAGCGTGGAAGTTATTAGAGAAACACTTTCTGGAGAAATAAAAGAACTAAAATCTAACCAAGTCGAAATCAAAAAGGCTATTAATGAGCTGCAATAAAAAATGGGGGCACTAACTGCTAGGATAAATGAGGCAGAAGAGAGAATCAGTGATATAGACCAAATGATGGAAAATAAAGAGGTTGAGAAAAAGAGAGAGAAACAACTACAGGATCACGAGGCAGAATTCGAGAGATAAGCGATACGATAAGATGAAACAACATTAGAATAATTGGGATCCCAGAAGAAGAAGAAAGAGAGAGAGGGGCTATTATTGGAGCATATAATAGCAGAGAACTTCCCTAAGGTGAGGAAGGAAACAGGCATCAAAATGCAGGAGGCACAGAGAACCCCTCTCAAAATCAATAAAAATAGGTCAACACCCCGACATCTAATAATAAAACTTACGAGTCTCAGAGACAAAGAGAAAATCCTGAAAGCAGCTCGGGAGAAGAGATATGTAACCTACAATGGTAGAAACATTAGATTGGCAACAGACCTATCCACAGAGACCTGGCAGGACAGAAAGGACTGGCATGATATCTTCAGAGCACTAAACGAGACAAATATGCAGCCAAGAATACTATATCCAGCTAGGCTGACATTGAAAATAGAAGGAGAGATAAAAAGCTTCCAGGACAAATGAATGAATGGGTCAACCAAGAAATTAAAGAAGAATTAAAAAAATTCATGGAAACCAATGAAAATGAAAACACAACTGTTCAAAATCTTTGGGATACAGCAAAGGCAGTCCTGAGAGGAAAGTATAGAGCAACACAAGCCTTTCTCAAGAAACAAGAAAGGTCTCAAATACACAACCTAACCCTACATCTAAAGGAGCTGGAGAAAGAACAGCAAATAAAGCCTAAACCCAACAGGGGAAGAGAAATAATAAAGATCAGAGCAGAAATCAATGAAATAGAAACCAAAAGAACAGTAGAACAGATCAACGAAACAAGGAGCTGGTTCTTTGAAAGAATTAACAAGATTGATAAACCCCTGGCCAGACTTACCAAAAAGAAAAGAGAAAGGACCCAAATCAACAAAATCATGAATGAAAGAGGAGAGATCACAACCAACACCAAAGACATACAAACAATTATAAGAACATATTATGAGCAACACTATGCCAGCAAATTAGATAACCTGGAAGAAATGGGTGCATTCCCAGAGATGTATCAACTACCAAAATGGAACCAGGAAGAAAGAGAAAACCTGAACAGACCTATAACCACTAAGGAAATTGAAGCAGTCATCAAAAATCTCCCAAGAAACAAAAGCCCAGGGCCAGATGGCTTCCCAGGGGAATTCTATCAGACATTTAAAGAAGAATTAATACCTATTCTCCTGAAACTGTTCCAAAAAATAGAAATGGAAGGAAAACTTCCAAACTCATTTTATGAGGCCACCATTCCCGTGATCCCAAAACCAGACAAAGACCCAATCTAAAAGGAGAATTACAGACCAATATCCTTGATGAACATGGATGCAAAAATTCTCACCAAAATACTAGCCAGTAGGGTCCAACAGTACATTAAAAGGATTATTCACCCTGACCAAGTGGGATTTATTCCTGGGCTGCAAGTCTGGTTCAACATCCGCAAATCAATCAACGTGATACAATACATTAACAAAAGAAAGAACAAGAATCATATGATCCTCTCAATAGGTGCACAAAAAGCATTTGACAAAGTACAGCATCCTTTCTTGATCAAAACTCTTCAGAGTATAGGGATAGAGGGTACATACCTCAATATCTTAAAAGCCATCTATGAAAAACCTACAGCCAATATCATTCTCAATGGGGAAAAATTGAGAGCTTTTCCCCTAAGGTCAGGAACACGGCAGGGATGTCCACTCTCACCACTGCTATTCAACATAGTATTAGAAGTCCTAGCCACAGCAATCAGACAAGAAAAAGAAATCAAAGGCATCCAAATCGGCAAAGAGGAAGTCAAACTCTCACTCTTTGCAGATGATATGACATTGTATGTGGAAAACCCAAAAGACTCCACCTCAAGACTGCTAGAACTCATACAGGAATTCAGTCAAGTAGCAGGATATAAAATCAATGCACAGAAATCAGTGGCATTCCTATACACCAACAACAAGGCAGAAAAGAGACAAATCAAGGAGTCGATTCCATTTACAATTGCACCCAAAACCATAAGATCCCTAGGAATAAATTTAACCAAAGAGACAAAGGATCTGTACTCAGAAAACCATAAAATACTCATGAAAGAAATTGAGGAAGACACAAAGAAAGGGAAAAACGTTCCATGCTCATGGATTGGAAGAACAAACGTTGTGAAGATGTCAATGCTACCTAGAGCAATCTACACATTCAATGCAATCCCCATCAAAATACCATCCAGTTTTTTCAAAGAAATGGAACACAGAATCCTAAAATTTGTATGGAACCAGAAGAGACCCTGAATAGCCAGAGGAATCTTGAAAAAGAAAAGCAAAGCTGGCGGCATCACGATTCCAGACTTCCAGCTCTATTACAAAGCTGTCATCATCAAGACAGTGTGGTACTGGCAAAAAAACAGACACATAGATCAATGGAACAGAATAGAGAGCCCAGAAATGGACCCTCAACTCCATGGTCAACTCATCTTTGACAAAGCAGGTAAGAATGTCCAATGGAAAAAAGACAGTCTCTTCGACAAATGGTGTTGGGAATATTGGACAGCCACATGCAGAAGAATGAAACTGGACCATTTCCGTACACCACACACAAAAATAGACTCCAAATGGCTGAAAGACCTAAACGTGAGACAGGAGTCCATCAAAATCCTAAAGGAGAACACAGGCAGCAACCTCTTCGACCTCAGCCACAGCAACTTCTTCCTAGAAACATCGCCAAAAGCAAGAGAAGCAAGGGCAAAAATGAACTATTGGGATTTCATCAAGATAAAAAGCTTTTGCACAGCAAACGAAACAGTCCACAAAACCAAAAGACAACCGACAGAATGGGAGAAAATATTTGCAAATGACATATCAGATAAAGGGCTAGTATCCAGAATCTATAAAGAATTTATCAAACTCAACACCCAAAGAACAAATAATCCAATCAAGAAATGGGCAGAAGATATGAACAGACATTTTTCCAAAGAAGACATCCAAATGGCCAACAGACACATGAGAAAGTGCTCAACATTGCTCGGCATCAGGGAAATCCAAATCAAAATCTCTATGAGATACCACCTCACACCCGTCAGAATGGCTAAAATTAACAAGTCAGGAAACGACAGATGCTGGCAGGGATGTGGAGAAAGGGGAACCCTCCTACACTGTTGGTGGGAATGCAAGCTGGTGCAGCCACCTGGAAAACAGTATGGAGGTTCCTCAAACAGTTGAAAATAGAGCTACCATATGATCCAGCGATTGCACTAATGGGTATTTACCACAAAGATACAAATGTAGGGATCCAAAGGGGTACGTGCACCCCAATGTTTACAGCAGCAATGTCCACAATAGGCAAACTGTAGAAAGAGCCAAGATGTCCATCGAGAGATGAATGGATAAAGAAGAAGTGGTATATATACACAATGGAATATTATGCAGCCATCAAAAGGAATGAGATCTTGCCATTTGCAACGACGTGGATGGAACTGGAGGGTGTTATGCTGAGTGAAATAAGTCAATCAGAGAAAGACATGTATCATATGACCTCACTGATAGGAGGAATTCTTAATCTCAGGAAACAAACTGAGGGTTGCTGATTTCTGGGGGTTGGGAGAGATGGGGTGGCTGGGTGACAGACATTGGGTAGGGTATGTGCTATGGTGAGTGCTGTGAATTGTGCAAGACTGTTGAATCACAGATCTGTACTTCTGAAACAAATAATGCAAGATATGTTAAGAAAAAAGAAAAAGAAGAAGATAGCAGGAGGGGAAGAATGAAGGGGAGTAAGTCGGAGGGGGCGACGAACCATGAGAGACGATGGACTCTGAAAAACAAACTGAGGGTTCTAGAGGGGAGGGGGATGGGGGGATGGGTTAGCCTGGTAATGGGTATTAAGGAGGGCATGTTCTGCGTGGAGCACTGGGTGTTATGCACAATCAATGAATCATGGAACTCTACATCAAGAACTAATGATGTAATGTATGGTGATTAACATAACAATAAAATTTAAATAAATAAATAAATAAATAAAAAGCTAAAAAAAGTCCTTTTTTTACCTTATTCCTTACTTTATTTTCTTTTAAAAAATGTATTATTGAAGTATAATTGATATACAATGTTATATTAGTTTCGGGTGTACAGCATATTGATTTGATAATTCTGTACATTATTTAGTGCTCACGATGATAAGTGTAGTTATATCTGTCACCATACAATATTACACTTATATTATTGACTATATTCCCTAACCTGTACTTTTCCTCAATGTGATTTATTTATCTTATAACTGAAAGTTTGTATCTCTTTTTTTAAGGTTTCTTTTAAGTTGTTTTTTTTTTTTAAGTAATCTCTACTTCTAACTGAGCCAGCCATGTGCCCCTGGAAGTTTGTACGTCTTAATCCCCTTGATCAATTTCACCCATTCCCCAACCTACCTCCTCTCTGGCAACCATGGGTTTGCTCTCTGTATTTAAGAGTCCGCTTGGTTTTTTGTTTGTTTGTTTACTTGTTTTGTTTTTTAGGTTTCACATATAAGTGAAATCATATGGTATTTGCCTTTCTCTGTCTGACTTATTACACCCAGTAGTGAAATTATTGAATCATATGATATTTCTATTTTTAACTTTTTGAGGAACTTCCATAATAGTTTCCACAGTGACTGTGCCAATTTACATTCCCACAAATAGTACATGAAGTTTCCCTTTTCTCCATATCCTTGTCAACACTTGTTATTTCTTGTCTTTTTGTTAACTAGCCACTCTGACTGGTAGTTTTAATTTGCCTTTCTCTGCTAATTAGTGAGATTGTGCATCTTCTCATTGTCTGTTGGCCATCTGTATGTCTTTTTTGGAAAAATGTCTATTCAGGTCCTTTGTCCATTTTTAAAATCAGATTTTTTTTCGTGTTGAACTGTATAAATTCTTCATATATTTTCAATATTTTCCATTTGTTGGTTGTATTGTTTGCAAATATTTTCTCCCATGCACTAGGTTTCCTTTTCGTTTTGTTGATAGTTTCCTTTGCTAAGGGAACTTTTTATTTTGATGTAGTCCCAATAGTTTATTTTTGCTTTTTATTTCTTTTTCCTGAAGAGACAGATCCATAAATATGTTACTAAAGCCAGTGTCTAAGAGATTACCACCTATGTTTTCTTTTAGGAGTTTTATGGCTTCAGGTCTCACATTTAGGTCTTTAATCCATTTTGAATTTACTTTTGTGTATGGTGTGAGAAAGTGGTCCAGTTTCATTCTTTTGCGTGTGGTTGTCCAGTTTTCCCAACATTATTTATTGAAAACATTTTTCCCATTGCATAGTCTTGCCTCCTTTATTATAGGTAAATTGACCACATAGACTTGTGTTTATTTCTGGGTTCTCTACCTTGTTCTGTTGATCTATGTGTCTGTTTTTGTGCCAGTACCATACTGTTTTGATTACTACAGCTTTGGTGTTGACGGCAGAAAACTAATCTTGGCTGAATATAATTGGTTGCTAAGGCTATCACTAAGCAAAAGTCTGTTATTATACAAGCAACATGCAGGTGTTCGTGCTGAGTCCTTGGCGAATTTGTGGTTTGGCCCAATTCAAAAGTTCATGGTTCCAGCAGTGAAGATGTGTGTAAGGCCCACCACCTTTATGGCCTCCAGGCTCCATTTTAAAACCCCTGGACACAAGTGACGCCATTTCATTTCATCTTTCACAGAATCAACAGTCTGATGGGAAAGAGACCAGTAAATAGGCAATTGTGACAGTGTGAAATACACACTCTCTGATGAAGGTGGTCACAGGGTGTTGCGGGACCTGATAGGTGAGGCCAGGCTCAGCTTTGGGAATGCAGAGAAGGAAGAACAAGCTCTCAGAGGTTGGGCCTTCCTTCTAGCACAACTCAGTGCCCTTCTTCATCTCCTAAGCATCCACTTCTGGCATGAAATGGGATCTTGCCTTGGAAAGCAATGTTTGCAAGGTCAGACCACAGTCCACTGTTGTTTTAGGCTCAGAAATTTATAAGGGGGTTCTCCAAGAGGTGCACATGCACCCAGGGATGCAAAATGGAGTGCTAACATCCATTTTTGTCTTTTAAAAAAATAGAAAAGACTTGGGCTTTTTCACATTGAACATGGACAGGCAGTTAGGTCCTCGCCCAATGTGAGCATCAGTCACTGGCCGGAAGTGGTGGAGCACCTCTTTCTAGCTGCTTCGCTTTAGCTTAATGTGATGAATGTGATAATTTTACATGGCCGACTCTATGTGCTCACAATTTACTAATCATATTATTTAGATTTAACTGACCCTCACAGATTGAAGACAGTTCTTGTGATACGAGCTCAAAGGAACAAAAAAGTGGAGGAGCTAACACTCCGGAAATGAACCATGTTTGCAGGTAAAAATAATTATTTCATTTTTATGTTAACCTTTATAAATTTCTATTTCACTTAAAATTTATAGTGTACAAAATAGGCCTGTACAACAGTATTCTCAAATCTATAAGTAAATACCTAAATTCACACTATGCTCAAAAATGGTGATGGTATTAAAGAAGGCACATACTGCATGGAGCCCTGGGTGTTATACACAAACAATGAACCATGGAACACTACATCAAAAACTAATGATGTAATGTATGGTGATTAACATAATAAAAAAATGTTTCATTGATAGTGATTTTTCATTAAAAATGCTTATGGACTCAGTCAGTTAAACGTCTGACTCTTGATCTCTGTTCAGGTCTCAATCTCATGGTTCTGAGTTCAAGCCCCGCATTGGGCTCCATGCTGGGTATGGAGCCTACTTAAAAAAAAAAATACTTAGGGACCATTGCTTTAGATTGCCAATCTCCACCTCAAAGGAGGTAGTCCATCTGTCAGGTAGCTCATTTTGTCCTCACCTAGTGGTGTCAACTTTCCTCCATACAAGAATTTCTGGCATCTATGGGTCCCAGTGGTGGAACACAGAAACAAAAACAATGCCTTAAGTAAATTGCAAAGTACAAGCCCAGAGAAACTCTTCCTGTTTCCTGGCTGACATCCCACACAGGTATGAGAGCAACAGAGAGCTCCTTCCTGGATGTGGCAGACCACTGTCTTCTCTGGTGACAGGCACGCTGCTCACTGTCTGCTGGGAGGGGCCACCCAGCTCCACGATGGTTTTATGAAATCCTCTTTGATTTGGTTCCTGGTGGTTTGCCATTTGAAGTCTTACCTTGTTCTGGATGGAAACCATGTAAAACTATCACATTCTATGTTGTTTCCATTCTAGACTATGAATTCATTGGTACCCATCCAAATCAAACCTCAGTCCTGATTTCCTCAATATTTGGCTCATATTTACAAACCTCAGAGAACCTCCCAGCCAACCTGACTTGAATCTGAAACTTCCTTACCCACATTTTACACAGCCTTGCTTTCAAAACCAGCAAGCCTGCAATTGACTGCTCAGGAATCCCACAGCTTCCTTCCAGTCCTGTTATATGTAACTTCTGTATTATTTGTTTAAAAAAAGAAGCAGCAAGATAATTTGGTGGCTCAAATCCAGTTAGCTTGATAGAATTGTAATGATCTTGGCGATCATTTTTGAAGCGGCAATAGCTAATCATTGTAGATCTAGCTATATGTCCAGACAGACACATGGAGAATATTAATGGAAATCTTCCAACAAAGTTTCTTTCAGAGCAGGCCTGCAATTTGCTAAGTGTTCTTCCTCACTTTCTGTAGAAAAGGTCATAGTCCCCTTTTAAAAAAATATTCTAATGCGTTGTACAAATGTAATACTGTTACAGTTGTAAAAATACATACAGGCAAAAATACATATATGCGTACAAATATATTTGTAAAAATACATAGATGTGTGTGAAGTCCCAAATAGGAGCAGCATTTACACGTGGTGACATGTTGCAATCTGCATCATGACATTGCAGAGTTAACACCACCTGTGAAAAATATTGGCTCTGTAATGAATGCTTATATTGTAAGTACAGTAGAAATACACCATGTGTGTTACACCCTATAAATGTAATACAGGAAATTAACATAAAGGCATTTGCAAAGTCAACGTTTATATAGCTCTCTCCCACGGAGGGTCCTAAGACTTGACTTCATCCCGAAACTGCTGGGCAGGGATGCTTTATAAGTTGATTCTTCATCAGTCCTGTATACACTCCCAGATATGTGGAGAGAAAAAGGCTCCGTTTATTTTCCTTTCCTAATATTTATTATAGCACCTGGGACATATAAGCAGGAGATGCAAACCTCTGGCCAAATTCAAAGACTGGCGTAGGAAAGCATGTGTACCGCTGCCTCCCCACGCTGAGCCTGATAGAAAAGGGTGACGAGCACTCCTCACAGGCTTCTTGCATGCGTGCAGGCTTCCTGTTACATGCTGGGATTAATGCTTGCAGCTGAGATCAGCCTGTACTTTAGAATTACTCAGGGTAAACGGAAAGGAACAACACGCTGTTTTAGGTAAGAAGCTGAGTCTTAAGGCACATGCAAGAAAAACAGAAAGGGGAGAGGCCAGAGAAGCACATGTGTTACAAGTTAAAAAAGAACCCCCCCCCCACCCCTTAACCTGAAGTTTAGAAACTGGAGCAGGAGAGGGAACAGGTCTTAACAGACCCAGATTGTTTACATGAACACAACCTATTTCTCTGCACAACCTTCCATCTCATTTTGTGGGGTAAGAAATAGACATAGACTTCTGTGTGAAGTTCTCGTGACACTGTTGTCCTTATCAAGGCCTTTGCCCATGTTGAAACTGAGTTTCTCATTCACGAATCAAGCAGCAGGATGAAATACGGATTCCTAAATCAAATGAGAGGTTATTGAGGAGGATCATCTCCTGGATGGTAAACTGGAATGTCTCGCAGTTAATTCATGGCCTTACCCTACTATCTTCATTTATTTAACAACTACCGTCATTCAGCAAATCTAAGACACCACTGATTGCCACATGCACCCTTACTTCATGTACCTCTAAGAAAAAGAATACACTCAATTATAATGTCAGAGCCATCAATTGAAAGACGCACAGTGATTTCAGAGGTATTAAGTGTGAAAATACACGTGACTTGGAATTCATGATGTAGTGTATTTCTCATGGGCCTATTAGATGTCACGTACTGTAGAGATTTTTCCTTTTCTTCATGAAACTTGCTGCCTCATCAGATATGGGACAAACCCTCATCTGTAAGGCCTTCAGTTCTTCCATAGGACTGACCGCAAGGAAGCCAGGCGGCCTCTCTTCACTATTTCACTTCAGGAGGACAAGTTAACCCTTTCTGCCTGCTCCGTTTAACAACAGGTGAGCAGCATGGAGCACTGGGTGTTATATGCAAACAATGAATCATGGAACACTACATCAACAACTAATGATGTAATATATGGTGATTAACATAACATAATAAAATAAATAAATAAATAAATAGGTGAGCAAGTAAACAAAAGAAAATGGGAAGATAGTACAAATCTTCAAAATAGCAAGCACATGAATTCTACAGTGCTGGAAACCTTATAGAACCTAATTTCAGCGACTCCCCCTTGATTCCTGTTTTGTTTGCAAATACGTTTCCTGTATTTTTTCCTTGGGAATAAATAGTACAGACTGGTTCCTTTTTAGAGAAACAAACATGTGCGGTTTCATAGTGGTACACTGTGGACAAAGAAAAGAGGGTATGTTAGGCAGAACCCTGATGGAGATCACACACTTTGAAGTCAGATTTTAAAAATAGATTGTTAATCACCTATACTTCTCCAGAGAGTCTTAACCCATCTTGCTTTACAGGTACAACTTGGAGGACGGTTTTTGCTTTGACTGGATTTGGCTATTATTTACCCATTGAGAGCCACTTCCAAAAGTGATCAGGACAGAGATTTAAGACAGGCGGGTGGGCTGTATGCCTGTATGCCTATTGGCTCCCCCCTGTGTCTTTACACAGAACCCCTGTTCTGTGTACTTTGTCTTTGAACCCCCAGCTATTGACAACCCATCCAAAGAAAAGGAATCGATTTCTTTTTCACCCCTTCTCTCTGTCAGGAACACTTTCTCATACATGCAGATAGGAGCCAGACTTAATTCTCTGAAATTAATTATCTTCTTCATTTTGCTTCATTAAAAAAAAAATGTTCCATTGAACCTTGATGCATCTGATTGCCGCCCTATCCAGTCTTAAAGAAAACAGTGCTTTTGGAAAGGTCGTATGTATGGAACTGGAAGGGATTATGCTAAGTGAAGTAAGTCAAGCAGAGAAAGACAATTATCATAGGGTTTCACTCATATGTGGAACATAAGCAATAGCACGGAGGACCATAGGGGAAGGGAGGGAAATCCGAAGGGGGAGAAATCAGAGAGGGAGACAAACGATGAGAGATTATGGACTCATGGAAATAAACTGAGGGTTTCAGAGGGGAGGGTGATGGGGGGGTTAAGAGGGTGATGGGTATTAAGGAGGGCACACGTGGTGATGAGCACTGGGTGTTATACGTAACTAATGAACCATTGAACACTACATCAAAAACTAACGATGTACTATATACAGTGGCTAACTGAACGTAATAAAAAAAAAACAAAGGAAAGGTCATCTGTAGTATTTTGAGTAGTAAAATGGTCTATAAACCTGAATGTGTAATGTAAACTCAGAAATGTCACGTCAACCTCCTCCTTACTGTAGTCACAGCATTGGTTAGGGTAGCTCTCCTGGGCTATTTAGTTTCATTTCGATTATTTAAGTTGCTGTCGGTTTATTTGTTTATTTGTTTGTTTTTAATATATTCAATGATACTGACATTGGCAGATTTGGGCTTTTACTGCGTCTGTCTTTCCATAAAAATAGTTTGCTCGTTAGTTAGCCCAAGTACTTTTATCAATGTTTCTCAAGGTCAAGGTTGGCTGCTTCATTTTATTTTTGTTCTTTCTCCTTACAATATAAATGAATAAAAATAAATCTTATCTTTGTATAATGCTTTGCAGTTTCCAAGATACTTTTTCATAAACTGTTATATTTGAAATTCACAAAAATCTTTGTTAAGTGACCAACCAAAGCCTTTTATTTGTTTTTTAAGATTTTATTTATTTACTTGAGAGTGAGAAAGAGTGAGAACACAAAGGCAGAGGGAGAAGCACACTCCCCGCTGAGCAGAGCACTGTCTGGGGGCTGATCCCAGGATCTTGAGATCATGACCTGAGCCGAAGGCAGATGCTTAACTGACTGAGTCACCCAGGTGCCCCCCAACCAAAGCCTTTTAGGCATGAAGCTTTCATTTTTATAATCATCCTTAGGGAGAGGACAGGGACATGGATTCATCAGTCTCCATTCCAGCGTTTTGTCAATTTTAACACTAAAAGATGTAGACAAAATAATCTTGAAACATAGACTTAAATAAAGATCATAGTCATGACATATTACAGAATAAGACCTTTTCTCCTCCTATGTAAATAATGAGAATGATTTGAAGATGGCGGAGGAGTAGGAGACCTAGATTTTGTCTGGTCTCAGGAATTCAGCTGAATAGGGATCAAACCATTCTGAACACCTACGAACTCAACAGGAGATCGAACAGGAGAGTAGCAACAACTCTCTGAACAGAGAAGCGACCACTTACTGGAAGGTAGGGCGTGCGGAGAAGTGAATCCGAGGCGATATTCGGGAGGATAGACGGCGGGGGAGGGGCCTCCGCCGGCCGCTTCTGGCAAGTGCTAGAGCCGCGGAGCACAAAATCGGACCTTTTAGAAGTTGACTCGGCGGAGGGACGTCGCTGCAGTGGCTAAGCGGGGGGTGGAATCCTCCCGGGACAGTGTGGTCTCAGGACCCTTGGGGTCACAGAGAGACCGGGGGTGCCTGAGTGCGCCAGAGCTCCCAGGTATCAGAGCAGGGAAGCCGGCTGCGGAGACGGAGCAGAGTCGCGGGCTCTCAGCTCGGGGTTGCCATAAACTGTGATCTGCAGCCCAGTCGGGGCACGGCTCCCCCAGCAGGGACCCAACAAGCAGCAGATCCGGGGAGACTCCCCTTCCTTCCCGGGGAGGAGCGGTGCGGGAACGCACTGCAGGGATCTGCTGGGTTTGGAGACTCCGCGCGGGGTCGGGTGCCAGACATAGCAACGCTCAATCACAGGCCGGGTGAGCACGGAGTGCGGCCGGAGACCGGGGACACGGAAGTGACTGCTTTTCTCTGGGGGCACACTGAGGAGCGGGGCCCCGAGTTCTCAGCTCCTCCGAGTGGAGATTGGGAGGCCACCATTTCTGCCCTGGTCCTCCAAAGCTGTACCGAGAACTTGCAGGGAACAAAAGCTCCTGAGAGCAAACCGGAGAAGCTTCCTTAGCCCGGACCGACAAGGGCGGGGCAATTCCGCCTCCGGCAAAGACATGTGGAAACCACAGCAACAGGCCCCTCCCCCAGAAGATCAGCACAAAGAGCCAGCAAGGCAAGACCAAGTTGATCGATCAAGGAGAATAGGAGAACTCCAGCGCTAGGGGAATACTGCACATAGATTCATGGCTTTTTTTTTTTTTTTTTTAACCATGATTCATTATTTCATCAAAGTTAATTTTTGTTGACTGTTTTTTTTTATTTTTCTTTTTCCCTTTTTCAACCAACATCTTATCAATCCCTTTTTTAAAAAAAAAAAAAAATTTTTTATTTTTCATTTTTAGAGTCATATTTTATCCCTTCATAGTAGTTACCCTTATTTTTGGCATATATATATAAGTTGTTCTCTCTTTAAAATTTTGAGGTACAGTTTCTTCTAACAGATCAAAATATACCCTAAATCACTAATGTATGGCTTTGTTCTAGTCTCCTGCCTGATCACATTCTCTCCCTTTTTCCTTTTTTTTTTTCTTAAATCTTCTTTCTTTTTTCAAACAACTTATCTTACCAAGTCCTTTTATAAAATCTTTTATAATTTTCATCTTTACAGTCATCTTCCATCCCTTCATTGTATCAACCCTTATTTTGTACATATATGTCTTTCTTCCTTTAAAATTTTAGGAGGCACTTTTTTCTAACAGACCAAAATACGCCCAAAATCTAGTGTGTGGCACTGATCTATGCACTAGCCTGATCATATTTGATCATATTCTGCCTTTTTTGTATTGTTTTGTTTTTGTTTTTATCTTTTTTTTTTCTTTTTCTCTTTCTTTTTTCTTTCTTTCCCTTTCTTTTCCCCTGGTTTCAGGTCTTTTCTGATTTGTATACAGTATATTTCCTGGGGACGTTGTAAACCTGTTAGCATTTTGTTCTCCCATGCATCTATTCTCCTCTGGACAAAATGACAAGACGAAAGAAATCACCTCAGCAAAAAGAACAAGAGGTAGTACCGTCAGCCAGGGACCTACTCAATACGGACATTAGTACGATGTCGGACCTAGAGTTCAGAATCATGACTTTAAAGATACTAGCTGGGCTTGAAAAAAGCGTGGAAGTTATTAGAGAAACCCTTTCTGGAGAAATAAAAGAACTAAAATCTAACCAAATCGAAATCAAAAAGGCTATTGATGAGGTGCAATCAAAAATGGGGGCACTAAATGCTAGGATAAATGAGGCAGAAGAGAGAATCAGCGATATAGAAGACCAAATGATGGAAAATAAAGAGGCTCAGAAAAAGAGAGAGAAACAACTACAGGATCACGAGGGCAGAATTCGAGAGATAAGTGATACGATAAGACGAAACAACATTAGAATAATTGGGATCCCAGAAGAAGAAGAGAGAGAGAGAGGGGCAGAAGGTATATTGGAGCAAATTATAGCAGAGAACTTCCCTAATGTGAGGAAGGAAACAGGCATTAAAATCCAGGAGGCACAGAGAACCCCTCTCAAAATCAATAATAATAGGTCAACACCCCGACATCTAATAGTAAAACTTACGAGTCTCAGAGACAAAGAGAAAATCCTGAAAGCAGCTCAGGAGAAGAGATATGTAACCTACAATGGTAGAAACATTAGATTGGCAACAGACCTATCCACAGAGACCTGGCAGGCCAGAAAGGACTGGCAAGATATCTTCAGAGCACTAAACGAGAAAAATATGCAGCCAAGAATACTATATCCAGCTAGGCTGACATTGAAAATAGAAGGAGAGATAAAAAGCTTCCAGAACAAACAAAAACTAAAGGAATTTGCAAACACGAAACCAGCCCTCCAAGAAATATTGAGAGGGGTCCTCTAAGCAAAGAGAGAACCTAAAAGCAGCAAAGAGCAGAAACGAACACAGACAACAGACAGTTAACAGTCACCTTACAGGTAATACAATGGCACTAAATTCATACCTTTCAATAGTTACCCTGAATGTAAATGGGCTCAATGCCCCAATCAAAAGACACAGGCTATCAGATTGGATTAAAAAACAAGACCCATCCATATGCTGTCTGCAAGAGACTCATTTTACACCCAAAGACACCCCCAGATTGAAAGTGAGGGGGTGGAAAACCATTTACCATGCTAATGGACACCAAAAGAAAGCTGGGGTGGCAATCCTTATATCAGACAAACTAGATTTTAAAACAAAGACTGTAATAAGAGATGAGGAAGGACACTATATCCTACTTAAAGGGTCTATCCAACAAGAAGATCTAACAATTGTAAATATCTATGCCCCGAACATGGGAGCAGCCAATTATATAAGGCAATTAATAACAAAAGCAAAGAAACACATTGACAACAATACAATAATAGTGGGGGACTTTAACACCCCCCTGACTGAAATGGACAGATCCTCTAAGCAAAAGATCAACAAGGAAATAAAGACTTTAAATGACACACTGGACCAAATGGACTTCACAGACATATTCAGAACATTCCATCCCAAAGCAAAGGAATACACATTCTTCTCTAGTGCCCATGGAACATTCTCCAGAATTGATCACATCCTAGGTCACAAATCAGGTCTCAATCGGTACCAAAAGATTGGGATCATTCCCTGCATATTTTCAGACCACACTGCTTTGAAACTAGAACTCAACCACAAGAGGAAAGTCGGAAAGAACTCAAATACATGGAGGCTAAAGAGCATCCTACTAAAGAATGAATGGGTCAACCAAGAAATTAAAGAAGAATTAAAAAAATTCATGGAAACCAATGAAAATGAAAACACAACTGTTCAAAATCTTTGGGATACAGCAAAGGCAGTCCTGAGAGGAAAGTATAGAGCAATACAAGCCTTTCTCAAGAAACAAGAAAGGTCTCAAATACACAACCTAACCCTACACCTAAAGGAGCTGGAGAAAGAACAGCAAATAAAGCCTAAACCCAGCAGGAGAAGAGAAATCATAAAAATCAGAGCAGAAATCAATGAACTAGAAACCAAAAGAACAGTAGAACAGATCAACCAAACTAGGAGCTGGTTCTTTGAAAGAATTAACAAGATTGATAAACCCCTGGCCAGACTGATCAAAAAGAAAAGAGAAATGACCCAAATCCACAAAATCATGAATGAGAGAGGAGAGACCACAACCAACACCAAAGAAATACAAACAATTATAAGAACATATTATGAGCAACTCTATGCCAGCAAATTAGATAACCTGGAAGAAATGGGTGCATTCCTAGAGATGTATCAACTACCAAAATGGAACCAGGAAGAAATAGAAAACCTGAACAGACCTATAACCACTAAGGAAATTGAAGCAGTCATCAAAAATCTCCCAAGAAACAAAAGCCCAGGGCCAGATGGCTTCCCAGGGGAATTCTATCAGACATTTCAAGAAGAATTAATACCTATTCTCCTGAAACTGTTCCAAAAAATAGAAATGGAAGGGAAACTTCCAAACTCATTTTATGAGGCCAGCATTACCTTGATCCCAAAACCAGACAAAGACCCCATCAAAAAAGAGAATTACAGACCAATATCCTTGATGAACATGGATGCAAAAATTCTCACCAAAATACTAGCCAATAGGATCCAACAGTACATTAAAAGGATTATTCACCACGACCAAGTGGGATTTATTCCTGGGCTGCAAGGCTGGTTCAACATCCGCAAATCAATCAGCGTGATACAATACATTAACAAAAGAAAGAACAAGAATCATATGATCCTCTCAATAGATGCAGAAAAAGCATTTGACAAAGTACAACATCCTTTCTTGATCAAAACTCTTCAGAGTATAGGGATAGAGGGTACATACCTCAATATCATAAAAGCCATCTATGAAAAACCTACAGCGAATATCATTCTCAATGGGGAAAGGCTGAGAGCTTTTCCCCTAAGGTCAGGAACGCGGCAGGGATGTCCACTCTCACCACTGCTATTCAACATAGTATTAGAAGTCCTAGCCACAGCAATCAGACAACAAAAAGAAATCAAAGGCATCCAAATCGGCAAAGAGGAAGTCAAACTCTCACTCTTTGCAGATGATATGATACTGTACGTGGAAAACCCAAAAGACTCCACCCCAAAACTGCTAGAACTCATACAGGAATTCAGTAAAGTAGCAGGATATAAAATCAATGCACAGAAATCAGTGGCATTCCTATACACCAACAACAAGACAGAAGAGAGACAAATCAAGGAGTCGATCCCATTTACAATTGCACCCAAAACCATTAGATACCTAGGAATAAATCTAACCAAAGAGGCAAAGGATCTGTACTCAGAAAACTATAAAATACTCAGGAAAGAAATTGAAGAAGACACAAAGAAATGGAAAAACGTTCCATGCTCATGGATTGGGAGAATCAACATTGTGAAGATGTCAATGCTACCTAGAGCAATCTACACATTCAATGCAATCCCCATCAAAATACCATCCACTTTTTTCAAAGAAATGGAACAAATAATCCTAAAATTTGTATGGAACCAGAAGAGACCCCGAATAGCCAGAGGAATACTGAAAAAGAAAAGCAAAGCTGGCGGCATCACAATTCCGGACTTCCAGCTCTATTACAAAGCTGTCATCATCAAGACAGTATGGTACTGGCACAAAAACAGACGCATAGATCAATGGAACAGAATCGAGAGCCCAGAAATGGACCCTCAACTCTATGGTCAGCTTATCTTTGACAAAGCAGGAAAGAATGTCCAATGGAAAAGAGACAGTCTCTTCAACAAATGGTGTTGGGAAAATTGGACAGCCACATGCAGAAGAATGAAACTGGACCATTTCCTTACACCACACACAAAAATAGACTCCAAATGGTTGAAAGACCTAAACGTGAGACAGGAGTCCATCCAAATCCTAAAGGAGAACACAGGTAGCAACCTTTTCGACCTTAGCCGCAGCAACTTCTTCCTAGAAACATCGCCAAAGGCACGGGAAGCCAGGGCAAAAATGAACTATTGGGATTTCATCAAGATAAAAGGCTTTTGCACAGCAAAAGAAACAGTCCACAAAACCAAAAGACAACCGACAGAATGGGAGAAAATATTTGCAAGTGACATATCAGATAAAGGGCTAGTATCCAAAATCTATAAAGAACTTATCAAACTCAACACCCAAAGAACAAATAATCCAATCAATCAAAAAATGGGCAGAAGACATGAACAGACATTTCTCCAAAGAAGACATCCAAATGCCCAACAGGCACATTAAGAAGTGCTCAACATCGCTCGGCATCAGGGAAATCCAAATCAAAACCTCAATGAGATACCACCTCACACCCATCAGAATGGCTAAAATTAACAAGTCAGGAAACGACAGATGTTGGCGGGGATGTGGAGAAAGGGGAACCCTCCTACACTGTTGGTGGGAATGCAAGCTGGTGCAACCCCTCTGGAAAACAGTATGGAGGTTCCTCAAACAGTTGAAATTAGAGCTACCGTTCGATCCAGCAATTGCACTACTGGGTATTTACCACAAAGATACAAATGTAGGGACCCGAAGGGGTACGTGTACCCCAATGTTTATAGCAGCAATGTCCACCATAGCCAAACTGTGGAAAGAGCCAAGATGCCCATCGACAGATGAATGGATAAAGAAGAAGTGGTATATATACACAATGGAATATTATGCAGCCATCAAAAGGAATGAGATCTTGCCATTTGCAAAGACGTGGATGGAACTGGAGAGTGTTATGCTAAGTGAATAAGTCAATCAGAGAAAGACATGTATCACATGACCTCACTGATATGAGGAATTTTCAATCTCAGGAAAGAAACTGAGTGTTACTGGAGTGGTTGGGAGTGGGAGGGATGGGGTGGCTGGGTGATAGACATTGGGGAGGGTATGTGCTACGGTGAGCGCTGTGAATTGTGCAAGACTGTTGAATCACAGATCTGTACTTCTGAAACAAATAACGCAACATATTTTAAGAAAAAAGAAAAAGAAGAAGATAACAGGAGAGGAAGAAAAGGGGAGTATGTCAGAGGGGGAGACGAACCATGAGAGATGATGGACTCTGAAAAACAAACTGAGGGTTCTAGAGGGGAGGGGGGTAGGGGGATGGGTTAGCCTGGTGATGGGTATTGAGGAGGGCACGTTCTGCATGGAGCACTGGGTGTTATGAACAAACAATGAATCATGGAACACTGCACCAAAAACTAATGATGTAATATATGGTGATTAACATAACAATAAAAAAATTTAAAAAAAATAATGAGAATGATTCAATTCCATTCAAGTGTCTAAAAATAAAGATTAAAACACAAAGTGGTACTTATAGTTTGAGCATGGTAGCATGAAGTTGACATCTACATCTTCTTTACTTGGAAATCACTTAATTGCCACGAGAGGATTAAGAAACAAATGGAAATTCCATTTGCAGTGAAACTCAGAGGCACCTGAAATCACAAACCATAACACAAAGAGAGAACTTTCCAAAAGGGGCAGATGGAGCCAGTGGGGGTGCGGAGGACACAAGTCTCAGGAAAAGCTGGGCTTCAAAGATAAAGAGTACTTTGGGCAGTTGGGCAAAACTGTCAAATCATTTATAGACTTTTCCACAGGAACTAACACCTACAGGGTCCTAAAGGAAAGGAAGTTTGTTCCAAGAAAATTTCTATCCATCCTTATTTAATGAAAGTATGAAGTAACAGACAAAAAGATTTGCTCTTTTGAGAACTCAGGAAATATTGTCCCCATGGGTTCCTCAAGAATAATCCAAGAGGAGTACTAGAGGCACCGAGAGATGCTGAGGGTGGTGGTTGGGAAGGGGGCAGAAATATGGCAGAAAGACCAGCTTTGTGCCTGGACTTTGTTTAATTGGTGGACTGACTGAAGGGAATTGGAGAATTATGTTTGCAAAACAGAATATAAGTTTCATAAATCAGAGAAAATGTAGAGACATTAAAACTGACAAAGAAAAGAAGTAGAGGTGGAGACAGTGTCAATTCACTGATTTTCTTATCTTTACTAATTGGGAGTTAACATATATTATTGTGAGGCTAAAAACCAAGGGGTAGAGGTATAATTCCATTTAGTAGTGTAAACATGAATAGTTACACTGAGATCATCAAAATGTCTAAGTGGGTGGTGCAGAGAGATGGAAATGGGGATGAAGAGGAAATAAGAGGAAGCACAGTTTCTTTACACATAAAGGTAAAGGGATTAAATTTGCCATTAAGATTGTCAGATTGGATCACGAAGTAGGTTGAAGGAATGAATACATACAAAATTGAACTCAATCATTAGAAACAAAGATTAAAGAAATAGTATTAAAAATAAATAGTAAAAAAATTAAGTAAATAGTAAAAAAATAAGTTAAAAAATTAAAGAGCTTATTTTTTGAAAACAATGGGTAAGTTTTACCTTCAAAAACCCTAGCATATATAATAGAAAATGACAAAAAGAAAATGACCACTGACATAATTTAGTTAAAATAATTAAAGTCAGGATAAGAAATTATTTTACTTTATTCTATATAAATAAATTTGAAACTTAGACAAAATATACACTTCCATAAGAAAACACAATCTGCCAGGTTGCCTGGGTGACTCAGTTGGTTATTAAGCACCTAGCTCTTGGTTTTGGCTCAGGTCATGATCTCAGGGTCCTGAGATTGATCCCTGCATCAGGCTCTGTGCTGGGTGAGGAGTCTGCTTCTCCCTTTCCCTCTGCTCCTCCCCTCCCTCTCTGCCCCCACTCAAGTACTCTCTCTCTCTCTTAAATAAACAAATAAATAAAATATTAAAAAAACAAAAACAAAACACAATATGCCAAGGTGAACTCTAACGAATCTTATTAGACTATTACAAAATATATAAAGTTTTCTAAAGTTATCCTTTTAAAAAAAACAAAAAACTAGCCTCAAATGGCTTCACAGGGGATTTTTCCATATCTATAAAAATCAGGTAACTGTAATGCCATTATAGATCATAGAAAAGAAAAAATTTCCTAAATTATTTTAAAGAAGGAATGTAAGGTTGATCCAAACCCTGAAAAGGCCACCTATGCACACACAAATTATCCTAAATAAAATAGTAACAAACAGAATCCAGGAGTATATTAAAAATTAATATGTCATGACTAATTGTGGTTGATTTTAGGAATGATGAGATCTTTCAGATCAGGAAAACTATTAATGCATTTTACCATCTTAATAGCTATAAGAAGAAAAATTATAAGATAACTCATACATTCAGAAAACATATTTAGTATGATTAAACAAACTTTCTCAGGTTAATCACTTCTACCAAGACAGAAATGGGCAGGTACTTCTTTTATATGCTAAAATATCAATCTCATCCTAAACACTGGTTTCATGCTTAATGGGGGAAAAATCCTATAAAATATATTAATGTTGGGATGCCTGGGTGGCTCAGTTAGTGTCTGCCTTCAGCTCAGGTCATGATCCCAGGGTCCTGGGATCGAGTCCCACATCAGACTCCCTGCTCAGTGGGGAGTCCACTTCCCCCTCTGCCTGCCCCTCCCCCTGCTTGTGCTCTGTATCTCTCTCTGACAAATAAATAAAATCAAAAAATTAAAAACAAAATATATTAATATCATAACTCTACACCATCCACAATTATATAACATTATTCTGGAGGGCTTAGCTAATGCAACTAAATAAGATAAAGAGGTTACTGTATTGTTACAATAGTTGGAAGGGAGAAGATAAAATATTATATTTATATTTTAAAGATTATATACTTGGAAGATCCAATATTATAATATGTAATACTACAATGATAAAAATAATTCAATGAAGTACCTAGGTACAAAATTAACATACAGAAAGCAGTTGCCTTCTTGTATACAAACAATGATTGGAAGACAAAATAGCAATAAAGACCCCACTTACGACAACCCAAAAGATAAAATATGTAGGCATGAATTAAACAAAAACTATCAAGATTCACATAAAGAAAAAAGTTCAATGCTTAGAAGACAAACAAAAGGAAACTTGAAAAAATGAAAAGGTATACAATACAATGTGCATTACTTAATCCATTAGGCAGCTGTTCACTAAGTACCATTTATTGCCATTTTGAGATCTTTCAGAGATCTTTACCTTTTGGTACAATAACCAGAATGCTAAACATGATAGTGGCTTTGCCAGTGTGGGCCTCTGAATGATTGTGATGGTAGATCCTCCTGCTAACTCATGGAGGATGCATATCATAAGAAATAAACCTCCGTTATTTAAACTTTTGAGATATTGGGATATTTTATGTTTCATCATAACCTAGCCTCTCCTGACTAATACAATGTTCCCATGCACACTTTCTAAATGCAGGACTTTCTTATATGCAGTATTTCCACAATCATCTTTATTCATTGCATTCTTTAAAGTCTTATACGCTTCCACTTATCTACAGGATAGAATCCTTGTTGACTCGAGGATTTACTCCTGCACTTGACCTCTCTTTTCTTGTTTATATTTTTCTCCCTACTGGATCATTCATAAACATACAAATATACCAAAATTTTCCAAATTTAAAAATATGTTCCCTTGACCCAATTTCCTCATACCTCTGTCTGTTCAGGTTGCTATAACAAAGTACCACAGACTGGGTGGCTTATAAATGATAGAAATTTATTTCTTGAAGTTCTGGACCTTCAAAGTCTGAGATCAGGGTGCCAGCATGGGTAGGTGAGAGATTTCTTGAAGACTTCTTCTTTCTTTTCTTCTTCTTCTTCTTCTTCTTCTTCTTCTTCTTCTTCTTCTTCTTCTTCTTCTTCTTCTTCTTCTTCTTCTTCTTCTTCTTTTCTTCTTCTTCTTCCTCTTCTTCTTCCTTCTTCTTTTCCTTACAGACTTCTTATATCCTCATGTAGCAGAAGGGGTGAAGGATCTCTCTGGAGCCTCTTTTATAAAACACTAATCCCACTGATGAGGGTTGCACCTTCATGACTTAAGAACATCTCAACGGCTCCACTTACTAATATCATCCCCTTCAGGGGTTAGGGTTTCAATATATGAATTTGGGGGGATGCAAATATTTAGACCACAGCCCACTGCCCCCTGTTTCTCTGTTATTAAAAACTTGAGAATCTACCTTTCCCCCAATTCTCTAGTTGACCTCTTTAAATCTCCTTTTGTCCCTACCATCTCAACACTGTTCCTACCACCCACCAATGGCTTTCATGTTACCAAAGTTAATGGTCAATAATGCCCAGTACTTCAGAACCACAGCTACGTTGAACACATTTGCTCATTCCCTCTTCCTTTTCTTAATCCCCTTGGCCTGTTTCCTTTATTTTCCTAAACTCTAAGCATTCCTCACATACTTGGAAACCATCAATGGATAGATTGTGTTTAACAACATGGGAATGAAGGTCACTTATGGAGTGACCATGACAAGAGGGAAAAAGAAAGAAGTTTGGGTAAAGTTTAATAATGGGAATTATCATTAGGTTAGCCTAGCAAACTCTGCATAAAGACTTGGATATTTTGAGGTCTCACCTTCTCCCTCATCCTGACCTGGTTTCTTCTTCCTGAGTATTGGCATCACAGCTCATATTGTTCTCCCTCGGGACATCATTGCTTCCCTCTGTGTCTCTGTTTTCTCTCTCTCATTTTCTCCCAACTTGATGACTTTCTCCCTAGTCTCTTAATCTTTTCTGAAGAATTTGCCTGGTTTAATAACCATCACCTTAGTTGAGTAGAAATTTTCATGGCAGGTCACCTCAGTGGCAGCAGCCAGCTTAGAGATTCACTGACATTAGATCAGTTGTCTACATTTAGATCGATTAGTGTCAGTCACTTCCTCGAAACATAGCCTGGGCCATCACTTTCAGCACAAAGCTGGGGGAGGGACAGTGGGCGTTGTCAGGCAACTTGGTTGAAGACCTCGGTGTTCTGAGTGTAGACTATTGGTCTGCATATTTCGCTATATTGTCTTGTAGATTAGAAAGCTTGCAAGTATGTAATGGGCTACTGCTCATAACCAGGGTGCAGCTCTTTCTGCCCACTGGTCCTTTCCCCTTATTTTAATAAAACCACCTTTTTGCAGGGTGCCTGGGTGGCTCAGTCATTAAGCATCTGTCTTCAGCTCAGGTCATGATCCCAGGGTTCTGGGATCGAAGTCTGCTTCTCCCTCTCCCACTCTCCCTGCTTGTGTTCCCTCTCTCGCTGTCTCTCTCTCTCTGTCAAATAAATAAATAAAATCTTTAAAAATAAATAAATAAAACATTTTTTTTAAAAACCTCACCTTTTTGCACCAAAAAAAAGAAAAAAAAGAAAGCATTAAAATATTTAGACGATTTACCTAAAATAGTTTTTTATTAATTCAAAATCCCTGAGAGTCTATTGACCATAGTTTAAGAAATAGATTCCACCTAAATTCAAGCTGAGTGATAATATTTGAATTATGTTCATCATAAAATTCTATAATACCGTAACAAAAACCTAACCAGACTTATTATGCTATTCACAATTCATGTACTTCTGTTCCGATGTGGGCCATACAATTTATCTCCAAGAAAGTGTGGAAAAGTCACCTAGATGCTTAGGAAAAGCTCAATTTTGCTCCTATATTTAAATATGAAATTCTTTATTTTCAGCTCTGAGCCACTGACAGTATCACCATAGATACAATAAAATAAATTTTAAGAACAAAAAATCAAAGGGGTAATAATTAAAGTGTTATGAAAAATCATGAGTAGTTGCTTTGTCTGAAGTCCTTGTACCTAGAGTAAATCTATTCAGCACGGTCACCACTGTGTCTTACTGGACTCCAGTATGCACCAAAGAAATCTGGTGCCTATGTGTGTGGGTGATACCATGGTGAAGAACATGGGTTGGGCTTCCAATCCGGGCTCTATTGCTGACCAGCTATGCTGCCTTGGGAAAAGCAGTTGAACTCTCTCCATTTTCCCACTAGGAATGATAAAAATGTGATTAATAACTAATGCATCTGAGTTATTGTAAGAAGTAACTGAAATAATATGTCAGAAAAGCTTCAAACTATGTCCGACACTTAACAAAATCCTGTACACATATAATTTGTATTTATTTTAGCATATATCTCCCAACCTACTCACTAAGGATGGCATTTCCTTTGTGCACACTTTCATTTGGTAAAATGTAATTGTGACAAGACTTATTAGATATCCTATTGTATTAACAATTATTATCATAAACCTCAAGGAATTTGTAACATATGGAAATGTAAAATATGGAAACACATTAAAATAACTCAGTTTCCTTAAAAAGTGGGTGCTTCTCAAAATCTAATGTGTATAAGAACCACCTGAGGGGAAACAAACTGAGGGTTGCTGGAGTGGTGGGGGGGTGGGAGGGATGGGGTGGCTGGGTAATAGATATTGGGGAGGGTATGTGCTATGGTGAGCACTGTGAATTGTGCAAGACTGTTGAATCACAGATCTGTACCTCTGAAACAAATAATGCAATATATGTTAAGGAAAAAAAAAAGAAGATAGCAGGAGGGGAAGAATGAAGGGGGGTAAATTGGAGGGGGAGACGAACCATGAGAGACGATGGACTCTGAAAAACAAACTGAGGGTTCTAGAGGGGAAGGGGGTGGGGGGATGGGTTAGCCTGGTGATGGGTATTAAAGAGGGCACGTTCTGCATAGAGCACTGGGTGTTACGCACAAACAATGAATCATGGAACACTACATCAAAACTAATGATGTAATGTATGGTGATTAACATAACAATAAAAAATTTAAAGGAAAAAAAAAAGAACCACCTGAGGCCCTCACTAAAATGTAAATTCTGACTCAGTAGGCCTGGATGAAATCTGACTAAATGTCTAACAAGTTCTAAATGTCTAACTAAATGTCTAACAAGTTCCCATATGACAGTGATGTCCCTGGTCTTTGGACCACAATTGAGTAGGAAGGCTCCAAAACACTAGCTAAGAGTTGAAATTTAAATATTACTGTGGTGTGTATAGCTTTGAATTGAAAATGTAAAGGTGTCAAATCAAGACAAAATGTGAACAAAGTTTAGGCCAAGTGGTATATTAACCCAGGGGTGTTTGCAAAAATCTCCTAAATAAATGGCTTTCTTGACAAAAACAGGTTAGATTGTAGACTTTCACTCTTTTTCATATTCTCAATTCGTATTTTACACAAGCGTGTAGTGACCATACTTCTTGAACTGTGAAGACACATGATGTGGATAATGATAACAGATGAAAATATTTGAAGCAGTGATCAAAAACCTCCCAAAAAACAAGAGTCCAGGGTCTGATGGATTCCCTGGGGAATTCTACCAAACATTCAAAGAAGAAATAATACCTATTCTACTGAAGCTGTTTCAAAAAAATAGAAACAGAAGGAAAACTTCCAAACTCATTCTATGAATCCAACATTACCTTGATTCCAAAACCAGGCAAAGACCCCATCAAAAAGGAGAATTACAGACCAATATCCCTGATGAACATGGATACCAAAATTCTCAACAAGATCCTAGCCAGTAGGCTCCAATGGTACATTAAAAGGATTATCCATCATGACCAGGTGGAATTTATCTCTGGGATGCAATGGTGGTTCAACATTCACAAATCAATCAGTGTGATAGAACAGATTAATAAGAGAAGAGACAAGAACCATATGGTCCTCTCAATTGATGCAGAAAAAGCATTTGACAAAATACAACATCTTTTCCAGACTAAAAATTTTCAGAGTGTACGGATAGAGGGAACATTCCTCAATTTCATAAAAACTGTCTATGAACAGCCCACAATGAATACCATTCTCAACAGGGAAAAGCTGAGAGTCTTCCCCTTAAGATCAGGAACACGACAAGGATGCCCACTCTCACCACTATTGTTCCACATAGGACTAGAAGTCCTAGCAACAGCAATCAGACAACAAAAAGAAATAAAAGGTATTCAAATTGTCAGAAGAAGTCAAACTCTCTCTCTTCACAGATGACATGATACTTTATGTGGAAAATCCAAAAGACTCCACCCCCAAATTACTAGAACTCATACAGCAATTCAGTAATGTGAAAGGATACAAAATCAATGCACAAAAATCAGTTGCTTTCTTATACACTAACAATGTAACTGTACAAAGAAAAATTAGGGAATTGATTCCATTTACAATAGCACCAAAACCCATAAGATACCTTGGAATAAATCTAACCAAAGAGATAAAGAATCTATACCCTAGAAACTACAGAACACTCATGAAAGAAATTGAAGAAGACACAAAAAGATGGAAAAACATTCGATGTTCATGGGGCAGAAGAATAAACATTGTTAAAATGTCTATGCTGCCCAAAGAAATCTGTACCTTCAATGCCATCCCAATCAAAATACCAATGGCATTTTTCAAAGTGCTGGAACAAACAATCCTAAAATTTGTGTGGAACCAGAAAAGACCCCGAATTGCCAAGTAAATGTTGAAAAAGAAAAACAAAGCTGGGGGTATCATGTTGCCTGAGTTCAAGCTATATTACAAAACTGTGATCACCGAGACAGCATGGTACTGGCACAGAAACAGACACATAGATCAATGGAACAGAACAGAGAACCAGATATGGACCCTCAACTAATCAACTGTCAAATAATCTTCGACAAAGCAGGAAAAAACATGCAATGGAAAAAAGACAGTCTCTTCAATAAATGGTGCTGGGAAAATTGGACAGCCACATGCAGAAGAATGAAACTCGACCACTCTCTAACACCATACAAAAAGATAAACTCAAAATGGATGAAAGACCTCAATGTGAGACAGGAATCCATCAAAATCCTAGAGGAGAACATAGGCAGTAACCTCTTTGACATCAGCCACAGCAACTTCTTTCAAGATACATCTCCAAAGGCTAGTGAAACAAAAGCAAAAATGAACTTTTGGGACTTAATCAAGATAAAAAACTTCTGCACAGCAAAAGAACAGTCAACAAAACAAAGAGGCAACCCACAGAATGGGAGAAGATATTTGCAAATGACACTGCAGATAAAGGGCTGGTATCCAAGATCTATAAAGAACTTCTCAAAATCAACACCCAAAAAACAAATAATCAAGTCAAAAAATGGGCAGAAGACATGAACAGACCCTTCTCCAAAGACTTACAAATGGCTAACAGACACATGAAAAAAATGTTCGTCATCATTAGCCATCAGGGAAATTCAAATCAAAACCACACTGAGATACCACCTTACACCAGTTGGAATGGCAAAAATTGACAATGCAAGAGACAACAAATGTTGTGGAGAAAGGGGAACTCTCTTACACTGTTGGTGGGAATGCAAATTGGTACAGCCACTTTGGATAACAGTGTGGGTATGCCTCAAAAAGTTAAAAATAAAGCTACTTTATGACCCAGCAATTGCACTCCTGGGTATTTACCCCAAAGACACAGATGTAGTGAAAAGAAGGGCCACATGCACCCCAATGTTCATAGCAGCAATGTCCACAACAACCAAGCTGTGGAAAGAGCCAAGATGCCCTTCAACAGATGAATGGATAAAGAAGATGGGGTCCATATATACAATAGAATATTACTCAGCCATCAGAAAGGATGAATACCCAACTCTTACATCAACATGGATGGGACTGGAGGAGATGATAAGTGAAATAATTCAAGCAGAGAAAGTCAATTATCATATGGTCTCACTTACTTGTGGAACATGAGGAATAGCAGGGAGGACATTAGGAGAAGGAAGGGAAAAATGAAGGGGGGGAATCGGAGGGAGAGATGAACCATGAGAGACTATGGACTCTGAGAAACAAACTGAGGGTGTTAAGGGGAGGGGGGTGGGGGGATGGGTTAGCCTGGTGATGGGTATTAAAGAGGGCACGTACTGCATGGAGCACTGGGTGTTACAAGCAAACAATGAATCATGGAACACTACATCAAAAAACTAATGATGTACTGTGTGGTGCTTAACATAATATAATAAAAAAATGTTTTTTAAAAAAATATTTGAAATAAGGACTATCCTAAAAATTTGAGATATCTGCTTTCAGTGGCTGATAGGCTTGCACAGTCCCACAGTGGAATCTCTGATTTCTGAATCTATAAAAAGGCTTTAAATATATTTTTGGAAATCATATTTGCCTTTTCTTTCCAAGATCCTGATAACTGTGTAATGAAACACACATTTCTTTTCTTTTACTTACAAAAGAGTCGTTGTTATCTAAATTAAAATGGAGACACCACACACACATGAGAAATTCCCCATCACCACCACTCCTTCGGTCAGGGTTTGAAAAGTGAGGGATGAGGGTGGGAGGATGGCAGGACAGGGTCTGGAAGGATTTCTCCACCAGAGCTCAGCATCAAACGGTCGTCTTTGGGGTCAAGGGTAAGTGCGAGAAAAAGCTTTTCATTCAATCTTTAAAGATAAGATAAAACAAGTCACCACCCCTGGGAGTGGATATGCACAGATTTAAATTTATCCTATAAATGGATTGTATTTTTTAAATTTATTATACCTTCCTTTATAAAAGCAAACGAAGGTAGTTCATATAGATACATACACATGGTAGCAAAATTTAAAATAGAGGCAATGAGGAAATCACAAAGGAAGAAGCAATAAAGTGATTAAAGCAGCAAAGCAGAAGTAAAGCCAATATCTATGCCAATATCAATGCCTGGAGGCCTTTTATATTTACAAGAAATATTTTTAAAAAAAAGGTAAAGTTCTGAGTCTTTTGGCCACTGATTAAAAGAGTGAAATAATAGTTATAAGACTCGAAAAGGTAACACGAAACAGTTGGTGGAGGACCACACACTGCGAATGAGAGCAAAGAGTGGCTCCTTCTTCATGTAAAGGACGGGGAAGAATAGAGACAACACCTGGCTATCAGCACAGTCAAGACAAGCTGCTAATCTTCCCTCCAACGCTCTCCCAAAGTGGGTACATAGCAGCAGAACAAAGCAGGATTCAGTAACAGCAAGTTCGCAGTTGGATCCAACATGCAGATTGCTATTAGCCAACATAATCCAAGAATCGATTTTATACTATCTAGAAAAATACATTGATTGACAATTGTCCGGATAATCACTTATAAATATTTCTTCTGAAATATTTCCTTAGGTAAGAAAGAGCGTGGTTCGAATTTCCACTCTGGAGTAGAGTATACTGTATGGGAACGATGTTGTTCAAATGCAGTGGTAGCATTTGCTGAGTTAAGGGCTGAGGTAGGACTGTGGTCTTCCTGTGACAAGAACAGCCCCCGGACACAACACCACTTGGAGATACGGTCCAGATGGGGGCCACGGGGCTGCTTCCGAAGAGCCAAACATCCTGAAGAAACAGTTCTGGTCCACTATGACAAGATACTGAAGGGCCATCTAGTCCCTAAAGTTCTGGGTCATAAAGCAGTGCTGTCAAGTGGTTGTAACAATGAAACTCTTTATGCAAATAAAATCTCATGTGCATGCCTAGTATCTATCAAAGCAACAAAGGTGTCTGCCCCATTGAGGCAGGGGCAGCCCACCCCTCTAGTCTTGTGTGGAGGACTCACAGTGGCCCTGGAGGCACCTCAATAGCAGGTCTGAAAAGATAACCCCACATTCTACCAACAAGTTCCAGAAAGCTGTTTCTTGTTGAGGTTAACAAAAACAACCAGAAATCTTTAAAATCAAGAATATTGAAGCACCTACCTTGTAATTGGAAAAAAAAATCAATAAAGCTCTCATGGAATATTTAATACTAAGCAATAAAACTTCCTGATGCACTCACCAAGATTAAATAGTTGCAAAGTGCATGTCTGAGCAACTAAGTAAGTTTATTAACTCAAAGGCAATCAAATGTTGGTCGATGCCTAACAAAATTATGTAATCTGACAATATTGTCAATTGACTCTAACAGCCTGGTTAATGACATGGAACCTATTCAGCTTCACCGGAAGGAATGCTGTTGTCCTCTGTGAATAAGGAAGTCATTCAAAAGAGTTTTTGAAAAAATTTCATTTTTTAAATGTTAAATGTTTAAAAGTCTAAATGTTAAGAAAGTGCACATTAAAAAAATAAGCTTAAAAATTAAAAAGTATTTCAGAATAGATTACTGCTTCACTCCCCAGGAAGTGCTTTTCTCATTCTTCAAAAGATGGTGCCTGTCAAACTTGACCTTCAAGGTAATATAAAGGACAGATTCTGAATAAGGGCCAGAAACTAGAGAGGTGGCACTGAACTTCTTCAGCTAATTCCATTATAGACATATGTCCAATTTAATATAAATATATATATACCCATAAAATTAAAATTAAGTGGGATGTAACAGTGTCCAGAATTGGACTAGCCCAGCTTGAATTCCAGAAGTTCCTTGTTAGCCTGAGAAAAACCTTTTTTTTTTTTAAATTTGAGTGTAGTTGACATACAATCCTGCATTACTTTCAGTTGTACAACAGTGATTTGACAAGTTCATACACTATGCTATGCTCACCACAAGTGTGGCTACCATCTGTCCCATTACATCCCTCCTGCAATTATCACTGACTGTATTCCTTATGCTGTGTGTTTTATTCCCAGGTCTTACTCATTCCATAACCAGAAGCCGGTGTCTCCCACTCCACTTCTCCCATTTTCCCACCCCTCTCCCCTCTGGCAACCACTATTTTGTTCTCTGTATTTATAGGTCTAATTCTGCATTTTATTTATTCATTTGTTTTTGGATCCTGTTTATGAATGGAATCACATGGTATTTGTCTTTCTCTTCTGACTTATTTCACTTTGCATAATAGCCCCTAGGTCCATCCAAGAAAAAAACATTTGTAAGTTTAATTAAGAAAACAGCTGCCATCATATGACTCATATAATATCTCTTTCAGGGAAAAAAGGGACAAACTTTTTAAAAATTGGGTAAACTATGCATTGGATCCACCAGGTACAAACATGCTCATATAATCACAAAATTGGTAAAATAAACAGTAATGGCCAAGAACAAAATGTGCATTTCCAATTTGGCCTTAAACTGTTTCAGAGGCAAGAAATTTTTTTCCAGTTTTGTTCTGCTTTCAATTTGATTCAACCATACAATAGAGGAAAATGATTCATATAGTAACTTGAGGAGGTATAAATGATTAAAGTCAGATTATTTCTGAGAAGACACTTGAGTCAGTAGACTATATACCTGATCTTACAGGTGAGAGAGAGGGTGAGCACACAACTGTGTGCTGGCAGATGCAGAAAGCAGAGGCTGGGGAATGTGGACAAAAATGTATCAGGCAAATGATTTTTTTTTAAAAAGACAAGTAAATGATTACATAAAGGATGCTATTACTCTGGTCACAAGTTTATTTGTTATGAAATGCAGTCTCATTTAAAATTCCAGCATTGTTTTTATAAAGTGTGAAATATTCTGAAGTATGTGTGTGCATGTGTTTGTGTGTGTGTGTGTATATAAAATAGGCTAACATAGCCTAAATGTATTTTACAAAGAAGTAGAATGAAGGTAATGCTAGCTGTTAAAACACAATAAGTAATTACAGTAGTGATGAGTTCATAATTGGAACAGAAATAAACAGTCAGTAAAACAGGCTGAAGTCCAGAGACACATGCATATATATGGGAATGTGATGCATAATAATAACAGTATTTCACCCAATCATTGTATAATATTATAAATCAAAAGTGTTTTTAAGATGGCATGTCCACTTGAAAAATAATAAATTTTGATTCTTACCTCACACCATACAAAAAAAAAAGGAAACTCTCAATCCATTGAATAGTTATATATAAAAACCCAAACTATAAAAACACTAGCAGAAAATATTGGAAGATGTTTGTATAATCATACAATGGAGGAGTTTTTCCTCAGCTATAAAACCTGAAACCTTAGAGAAGATTTAAGTTAAAATTTAAAGGTTTTGTACAGTAAAGATAACATTTAAAAAATTAAAAGACAGGAGCACCTGGGTGGCTCAGTGGGGAGAGCTTATGACCCTTGATCTCGGGGTCATGAGTTTGTGCCCCATGATGGGTGAAGATTACTTAAAAATAATAAAAAATTAAAAGACAAACAAGATACCAGGAATTTAACAAAGAAAAGGTTAATTCTTATAAAAAGACTTCCTAAAAATAAATTTTAAAAAGGCAAACATAATATAAAAGTAGACAAAAGACAAGAAAACATAATTTTGTCACATCACGTTGGCACCAATTTACAAAATTTGACAATAGTGTTTATGAGATTGTATGGACAGAAACTCTCAAACTCTATATAAAAACACTCGGTTGGAGTAGCATGCTTTAGTGTAATTTGGTGTATCTACCCTACTCTAAGTTAAACGTTTTGTGCATCTTTATGGCACAAAATTATCATATCCAGAGCTATAACTTACATAAATAATATCCCTAATGTGTAAAGATATACATAGTTTCAGTGAAACATTGTTTATCGATGGAGAGTTAGAAGTGGTTAAATGCCATGAAGTGGAGTACATCTCCAGCTGTGGAATTCCCCATGTTATCAAGCAGGAAGAGGATATGATTTTCAAGAAGAGCAAGCATTCCTGGTGACCCACTGTCCACCTGGTGACCAGCTGTCCTGTCTTCATCTCAGGCTGGCGCTGGCCATGTTTCTGAGTGTCTTTGCATGCAGTAAGGATGCCTTCCTGGAATAAATCCAGGAACCAGTTACATCTCTGGCATCTGAGGCCTGGCAGGGTCTGAAAGGAGTCTATGCCCTCTAGCTCCAAACACCAAATCTCTAAAAGCAAATTCTAGCAGCCCCTGGAAATCCACACACATATTACAAAAGTATGTATAAAAAATTGCAGAACCAAAATAAACTCAAGTCTTTTTCCTTGGTGGTACCCACTGTGTTAATCAAATCTCGTCTAAAATAATGTATTCACAACCCCAGGCACCGGGAAGGAATTTAAATCCAGTAGTGATTTAGAATCAAAGAAGAAACACAGCATGTGTCTCTGGCATAAAGAGAAAGCCTGGGGGACAGGATGAGGCTTTGAAAGGAATATGTACCCTTCAAGCCACCGGGTCCAAGGAGCTTTCAGTACGAAAAGATAAGGAGGTCATTTTCACTGGAGGGCCTACATGAAAGAATTTTTAAACTTAAATAGTTAGCGAAGGTACTGAGGATTTGGGGATGCTTTGATTTGTTAGTTATTAGTGTGCTAAGATCAGGCTTATAGATAATCCACAACGTAGGAAAGTAAATTAATAACCTAACACTCTATTACCTTTGCAGTACCTGTGACAGCTCTTTGTTATTATCATAGTGGGTAATAATGAAAAAAAACCCACATTATTCCTCAAGGATTTTTTTATTAAGTTTCAGGACTGTAAATAAAGGGGGTTATAGACTGAAAATAACCCTAAGGAATAAATGCCTAGCTTATATTTGCGCATATATTAACTTACTGGAATCTAAAGTAAGGAAGATGGGGAAGGAACAGATCAAGGAGCAGGGCAGAGAGGTAAAGAGGAAAAGTCTGTTTTGGACATGTTTGGTTTCAGCTGCTACAGGAAACTCAACAAGAATGTCCTGTGCAGAGTTGCTTATACGAATTTAGAATCTGGAAAAATTTGCTGAAGAGATATAAATGTAGGAGTAAACAGTATCTAAATAGTACCAAAGTCATGGAAGAGAATGTGGACAAAGGTGAGGACCGGAGGCAAAGGTCTGGGATTTCTCTGCAGGGTAAACAAAAAGTGCAATGTGAAAGACCAATAAAGCCTATTTTGCTTATAAGGGTTTCCTGCCATCTTCAAAACAATAGATTGATCAGCTGGCACTTCAGGACCCCTCACAATGGGCGGTAAACAGAAGTTAGTGAAAAGGTATTTACCGATATGTGATCAGGCTTAAAAGCAACAAGAGATGGCAAAACACCCAGGATCATGTAAACACTACCAGCCCAATCCCGCCTCGTGTCAGCGCAGGGTGCAGGGCACATAAGCACACTACCCTCCTGAAGCTCCTGTTGACCAAGCCCAATGGAGACCAGTGCCCAAGGCATTACTGAGACAATCCAAGAAACCAGCTCCCCAGGGCACAGGGCAGGGGGACTAGCGGGGATGGTAGATGTAGAAGGGGAAACTGAGAATCAACATAACTAATTACAACTGACTGGGCAGGTGGTTGCTGTCTACCTGAGACACCACTAACCCAGCGTGTGTATGCCATTCAGACCTTGTCTTTCAAATTGCAAACTTCCCTGGCGGAAGTAGAAAAGTCTAGTTCAGTTTTGCCTGTCACTAAAGGACCTATAAAGCAGTATCTGTACCCTAACTTTAATATTTTATTGAATATCCCATCTTTGTTTTGTAAAATGATTGGAAAAAAGAATTATAAAGACTGATGCTATTCATAGGAAACATAAGCCTTACAGTTGTATATTATGAAACAAAAATGGAAATCATAATGTACTAATCTGAAGCCAATCTTAGTTTTCATATACCTTGTCTCATTTAGAACTCATCCCAGCTTTGTGAATAAAGAAAGTGAAGTTTGTTAAAACCACTCAGCTAGTTAGTGACAGATGTAGGATTTGAACCAGGCACATTTAGTCTTAAAAGCTAGGTCGTATGGACTCTGAGAAACAAACTGAGGGTTCTAGAGGGGAAGGGTGTGTGGGGATGGGTTAGCCTGGTGATGGGTATTAAAGTGGGCACGTTCTGCATGGAGCACTGGGTGTTATATGCAAACAATGAGTCATGGAACACTACATCAAAAACTAATGATGTAATGTATGGTGACTAACATAACATAATAAAATTTAAAAAAGTGTAAAATAAAAAAAAAAAAATCCCTGCCTTCAAAAAAAGAAAAAAAAAGAGCTAGGTCATATTGGTCAGTCTTCCTGGAGCTGCAGTATAGAGCGGTAGTTGAGAGCTCCCTGCAAGTGTAGCTTTGGGGTCAGGCGGCTCTCGGGTCAAGTTCCGGTTCTATCAATAACTTGCTCGTGGCCTTGGATTAGTTATCTAACTTCCCCAAAGCACACTTTCTTCATGTGCAAAGTGGGGGCAATAATAGCCCCTCCTTGTTACATAATATTGTAGAACATTGTAGGTGCACTTCATGGTATTACAATGTGCACAACTCACTAACCATATTATTGTTACATGCAAAAATTCATTTCAAAGCATTTTTTAATTTGGTCACTAAAGCAGAATCCCAAAGACTTCGATCCAGTCATGCTTTCTTGGACTTCTTTGAAATAATGATTAGGTTGAGAGTATAACACGATATCCCTAATTTTTAAAATCTCAAAAAAGCGGGGAACAAAAGCCTCATTTCATCTAGCAGATTTTTTTCCAGTTTTTATTTTTTTTTATTTTTTTTTAAATTTTTATTGTTATGTTAATCACCATATATTACATCATTAGTTTTTTGGTGCAGTGTTCCATGATTCATTGTTTGTTCATAACACCCAGTGCTCCATGCAGAACGTGCCCTCCTCAATACCCATCACCAGGCTAACCCATCCCCCCACCCCCTCCCCTCTAGAACCCTCAGTTTGTTTTTCAGAGTCCATCATCTCTCATGGTTCGTCTCCCCCTCTGACATACTCCCCTTTTCTTCCTCTCCTGTTATCTTCTTCTTTTTTTTTTTTCTTAAAATATGTTGCGTTATTTGTTTCAGAAGTACAGATCTGTGATTCAACAGTCTTGCACAATTCACAGCGCTCACCGTAGCACATACCCTCCCCAATGTCTATCACCCAGCCACCCCATCCCTCCCACCCCCAACCACTCCAGTAACACTCAGTTTCTTTCCTGAGATTAAGAATTCCTCATATCAGTGAGGTCATGTGATACATGTCTTTCTCTGATTGACTTATTTCACTCAGCATAACACCCTCCAGTTCCATCCACGTCGTTGCAAATGGCAAGATCTCATTCCTTTTGATGGCTGCATAATATTCCATTGTGTATATATACCACCTCTTCTTTATCCATTCATCTGTCGATGGGCATCTTGGCTCTTTCCACAGTTTGGCTATTGTGGACATTGCTGCTATAAACATTGGGGTACACGTACCCCTTCGGGTCCCTACATTTATATCTTTGTGGTAAATACCCAGTAGTGCAATTGCTGGATCGAACGGTAACTCTAATTTCAACTGTTTGAGGAACCTCCATACTGTTTTCCAGAGGGGTTGCACCAGCTTGCATTCCCACCAACAGTGTAGGAGGGTTCCCCTTTCTCCACATCCCCGCCAACATCTGTCGTTCCCTGACTTGTTAATTTTAGCCATTCTGACGGGTGTGAGGTGGTATCTCATTGAGGTTTTGATTTGGATTTCCCTGATGCCGAGCGATGTTGAGCACTTTTTCATGTGCCTGTTGGCCATTTGGATGTCTTCTTTGGAGAAATGTCTGTTCATGTCTTCAGCCCATTTCTTGATTGGATTATTTGTTGTTTGGGTGTTGAGCTTGATAAGTTCTTTATAGATTTTGGATACTAGCCCTTTATCTGGTATGTCGTTTGCAAATATTTTCTCCCATTCTGTCGGTTGTCTTTTGGTTTTGTGGACTGTTTCTTTTGCTGTGCAAAAGCTTTTTATCTTGATGAAATCCCAATAGTTCATTTTTGCCCTGGCTTCCCGTGCCTTTGGCGATGTTTCTAGGAAGAAGTTGCTGCGGCTAAGGTCAAAAAGGTTGCTACCTGTGTTCTCCTTTAGGATTTGGATGGACTCCTGTCTCACGTTTAGGTCTTTCAACCATTTGGAGTCTATTTTTGTGTGTGGTGTAAGGAAATGGTCCAGTTTCATTCTTCTGCACGTGGCTGTCCAATTTTCCCAACACCATTTGTTGAAGAGACTGTCTCTTTTCCATTGGACATTCTTTCCTGCTTTGTCAAAGATAAGCTGACCATAGAGTTGAGGGTCCATTTCTGGGCTCTCGATTCTGTTCCATTGATCGATGTGTCTGTTTTTGTGCCAGTACCATACTGTCTTGATGATGACAGCTTTGTAATAGAGCTGGAAGTCCGGAATTGTGATGCCGCCAGCTTTGCTTTTCTTTTTCAGTATTCCTCTGGATATTCTGGGTCTCTTCTGGTTCCATACAAATTTTAGGATTATTTGTTCCATTTCTTTGAAAAAAGTGGATGGTATTTTGATGGGGATTGCATTGAATGTGTAGATTGCTCTAGGTAGCATTGACATCTTCACAATGTTGATTCTCCCAATCCATGAGCATGGAACGTTTTTCCATTTCTTTGTGTCTTCTTCAATTTCTTTCCTGAGTATTTTATAGTTTTCTGAGTACAGATCCTTTGCCTCTTTGGTTAGATTTATTCCTAGGTATCTAATGGTTTTGGGTGCAATAGTAAATGGGATAGACTCCTTGATTTGTCTCTCTTCTGTCTTGTTGTTGGTGTATAGGAATGCCACTGATTTCTGTGCATTGATTTTATATCCTGCTACTTTACTGAATTCCTGTATGAGTTCTAGCAGTTTTGGGGTGGAGTCTTTTGGGTTTTCCACGTACAGTATCATATCATCTGCAAAGAGTGAGAGTTTGACTTCCTCTTTGCCGATTTGGATGCCTTTGATTTCTTTTTGTTGTCTGATTGCTGTGGCTAGGACTTCTAATACTATGTTGAATAGCAGTGGTGAGAGTGGACATCCCTGCCGCGTTCCTGACCTTAGGGGAAAAGCTCTCAGCCTTTCCCCATTGAGAATGATATTCGCTGTAGGTTTTTCATAGATGGCTTTTATGATATTGAGGTATGTACCCTCTATCCCTACACTCTGAAGAGTTTTGATCAAGAAAGGATGTTGTACTTTGTCAAATGCTTTTTCTGCATCTATTGAGAGGATCATATGATTCTTGTTCTTTCTTTTGTTAATGTATTGTATCACGTTGATTGATTTGCGGATGTTGAACCAGCCTTGCAGCCCAGGAATAAATCCCACTTGGTCGTGGTGAATAATCCTTTTAATGTACTGTTGGATCCTATTGGCTAGTATTTTGGTGAGAATTTTTGCATCCATGTTCATCAGGGATATTGGTCTGTAATTCTCCTTTTTGATGGGGTCTTTGTCTGGTTTTGGGATCAAGGTAATGCTGGCCTCATAAAATGAGTTTGGAAGTTTTCCTTCCATTTCTATTTTTTGGAACAGTTTCAGGAGAATAGGTATTATTTCTGCTTGAAATGTCTGATAGAATTCCCCTGGGAAGCCATCTGGCCCTGGGCTTTTGTTTCTTGGGAGATTTTTGATGACTGTTTCAATTTCCTTAGTGGTTATAGGTCTGTTCAGGTTTTCTATTTCTTCCTGGTTCAATTTTGGTAGTTGATACATCTCTAGGAATGCACCCATTTCTTCCAGGTTATCTAATTTGCTGGCATAGAGTTGCTCATAATATGTTCTTATAATTGTTTGGATTTCTTTGGTGTTGCTTGTGATCTCTCCTCTTTCATTCATGATTTTGTGGATTTGGGTCATTTCTCTTTTCTTTTTGATCAGTCTGGCCAGGGGTTTATCAATCTTGTTAATTCTTTCAAAGAACCAGCTCCTAGTTTGGTTGATCTGTTCTACTGTTCTTTTGGTTTCTAGTTCATTGATTTCTGCTCTGATCTTTATGATTTCTCTTCTCCTGCTGGGTTTAGGCTTTATTTGCTGTTCTTTCTCCAGCTCCTTTAGGTGTAGGGTTAGGTTGTGTATTTGAGACCTTTCTTGTTTCTTGAGAAAGGCTTGTATTGCTATATACTTTCCTCTCAGGACTGCCTTTGCTGTATCCCAAAGATTTTGAACAGTTGTGTTTTCATTTTCATTGGTTTCCATGAATTTTTTTAATTCTTCTTTAATTTCTTGGTTGACCCATTCATTCTTTAGTAGGATGCTCTTTAGCCTCCATGTATTTGAGTTCTTTCCGACTTTCCTCTTGTGGTTGAGTTCTAGTTTCAAAGCAGTGTGGTCTGAAAATATGCAGGGAATGATCCCAATCTTTTGGTACCGATTGAGACCTGATTTGTGACCTAGGATGTGATCAATTCTGGAGAATGTTCCATGGGCACTAGAGAAGAATGTGTATTCCTTTGCTTTGGGATGGAATGTTCTGAATATGTCTGTGAAGTCCATTTGGTCCAGTGTGTCATTTAAAGTCTTTATTTCCTTGTTGATCTTTTGCTTAGAGGATCTGTCCATTTCAGTCAGGGGGGTGTTAAAGTCCCCCACTATTATTGTATTGTTGTCAATGTGTTTCTTTGCTTTTGGTATTAATTGCCTTATATAATTGGCTGCTCCCATGTTCGGGGCATAGATATTTACAATTGTTAGATCTTCTTGTTGGATAGACCCTTTAAGTAGGATATAGTGTCCTTCCTCATCTCTTATTACAGTCTTTGTTTTAAAATCTAGGTTGTCTGATATAAGGATTGCCACCCCAGCTTTCTTTTGGTGTCCATTAGCATGGTAAATGGTTTTCCACCCCCTCACTTTCAATCTGGGGGTGCCTTTGGGTCTAAAATGAGTCTCTTGCAGACAGCATATGGATGGGTCTTGTTTTTTAATCCAATCTGATAGCCTGTGTCTTTTGATTGGGGCATTGAGCCCATTTACATTCAGGGTAACTATTGAAAGGTATGAATTTAGTGCCATTGTATTACCTGTAAGGTGACTGTTAACTGTCTGTTGTCTGTGTTCGTTTCTGCTCTTTGCTGCTTTTAGGTTCTCTCTTTGCTTAGAGGACCCCTCTCAATATTTCTTGGAGGGCTGGTTTCGTGTTTGCAAATTCCTTTAGTTTTTGTTTGTTCTGGAAGCTTTTGATCTCTCCTTCTATTTTCAGTGCTAGCCTAGCTGGATATAGTATTCTTGGCTGCATATTTTTCTCGTTTAGTGCTCTGAAGATATCTTGCCAGTCCTTTCTGGCCTGCCAGGTCTCTGTGGATAGATCTGTTGCCAATCTAATGTTTCTACCATTGTAGGTTACATATCTCTTCTCCCGAGCTGCTTTCAGGATTTTCTCTTTGTCTCTGAGACTCGTAAGTTTTACTATTAGATGTCGGGGTGTTGACCTATTATTATTGATTTTGAGAGGGGTTCTCTGTGCCTCCTGGATTTTGATGCCTGTTTCCTTCCTCACATTAGGGAAGTTCTATGCTATTATTTGCTCCAATATACCTTCTGCCCCTCTCTCTCTCTCTTCTTCTTCTGGGATCCCAATTATTCTAATGTTGTTTCATCTTATCGTATCACTTATCTCTCGAATTCTGCCCTCGTGATCCTGTAGTTGTTTCTCTCTCTTTTTCTCAGCCTCTTTATTTTCCATCATTTGGTCTTCTATATCGCTGATTCTCTCTTCTGCCTCATTTATCCTAGCATTTAGTGCCCCCATTTTTGATTGCACCTCATCAATAGCCTTTTTGATTTCGATTTGGTTAGATTTTAGTTCTTTTATTTCTCCAGAAAGGTTTCTCTAATAACTTCCACGCTTTTTTCAAGCCCAGCTAGTATCTTTAAAGTCATGATTCTGAACTCTAGGTCCGACATCGTACTAATGTCCGTATTGAGTAGGTCCCTGGCTGACGGTACTACCTCTTGTTCTTTTTGCTGAGGTGATTTCTTTCGTCTTGTCATTTTGTCCAGAGGGGAATAGATGAATGAGAGAACAAAATGCTAACAGGTTTACAACGTCCCCAGGAAATATACTGTATACAAATCAGAAAAGACCTGAAACCAGGGGAAAAGAAAGGGAAAGAAAGAAAAAAGAAAGAGAAAAAGAAGAAAAACAAAAAAAAAAGAAAAGAAAAGATAAAAACAAAAACAAAACAATACAAAAAAAAGCAGAATATGATCAAATATGATCAGGCTAGTGCATAGATCAGTGCCACACACTAGATTTTGGCGTATTTTGGTCTGTTAGAAAAAAGTGCGTCCTAAAATTTTAAAGGAAGAAAGACATATATGTACAAAATAAGGGTTGATACAATGAAGGGATGGAAGATGACTGTAAAGATGAAAGTTATAAAAGATTTTATAAAAGGACTTGGTAAGATAAGTTGGTTGAAAAAAGAAAGAAGATTTAAGAAAAAAAAGAAAAAAAAAAGGAGAAAGGGAGAGAATGTGATCAGGCAGGAGACTAGAACAAAGCCATACACTAGTGATTTAGGGTATATTTTGATCTGTTAGAAGAAACTGTACCTCAAAGTTTTAAAGAGAGAACAACTTATATATATATGCCAAAAATAAGGGTAACTACTATGAAGGGATAAAATATGACTCTAAAAATGAAAAATAAAAAATGTTTTTTTTCTTTAAAAAAAAAAGGGATTGATAAGATGTTGGTTGAAAAAGGGAAAAAGAAAAATAAAAAAAAAACAGTCAACAAAAATTAACTTTGATGAAATAATGAATCATGGTTAAAAAAAAAAAAAAAGCCATGAATCTATGTGCAGTATTCCCCTAGCGCTGGAGTTCTCCCATTCTCCTTGATCGATCAACTTGGTCTTGGCTTGCTGGCTGTTCGTGCTGATCTTCTGGGGGAGGGGCCTGTTGCTGTGGTTTCCAAATGTCTTTGCCGGAGGCGGAATTGCCCCGCCCTTGTCGGTCCGGGCTAAGGAAGCTGCTCCGGTTTGCTCTCAGGAGCTTTTGTTCCCTGCAAGCTCTCGGTACAGCTTTGGAGGACCAGGGCAGAAATGGTGCCTCCCAATCTCCGCCCGGAGGAGCCGAGAACTCGGGGCCCGGCTCCTCAGTGTGCTCCCAGAGAAAAGCAGTCACTTCCGTGTCCCCGGTCTCCGGCCACACTCCGTGCTCACCCGGCCTGTGACCGAGCGTTGCTATCTCTGGCACCCGACCCTGCACGGAGTCTCCAAACCCAGCAGATCCCTGCAGTGCGTTCCCGCACCGCTCCTCCCCGGGAAGGAAGGGGAGTCTCCCCGGATCTGCTGCTTGTTGGGTCCCTGCTGGGGGAGCCGTGCCCCGACTGGGCTGCAGATCACAGTTTATGGCAACCCCGAGCTGAGAGCCCGCGCCTCGGCTCCGTCTCTGCAGCCGGCTTCCCTGCTCTGATATCTGGGAGCTCTGGCGCACTCAGGCACACCCGGTCTCTCTGTGACCCCAAGGGTCCTGAGACCACACTGTCCCGGGAGGATTCCACCCCCCGCTTAGCCACTGCAGCGACGTCCCTCCGCCGAGCCAACTTCTAAAAGGTCCGATTTTGTGCCCCGCGGCTCTAGCACTTGCCAGAAGCGGCCGGCGGAGGCCCCTCCCCCGCCGTCTATCCTCCCGAATATCGCCTCGGATTCACTTCTCCGCACGTCCTACCTTCCAGTAAGTGGTCGCTTCTCTGTTCAGAGAGTTGTTGCTACTCTCCTGTTCGATCTCCTGTTGAGTTCGTAGGTGTTCAGAATGGTTTGATCCCTATTCAGCTGAATTCCTGAGACCAGACGAAATCTAGGTCTCCTACTCCTCCGCCATCTTGCTCCGCCCCCCTCCCGTTTTTTTAAGTAGGTGGTTTAGGGGTTGTTTGGTTTTGCCTTCAGTAGTAATGACTGAAGAGAGTACGATTTCAACAACTATCTGATATGGTGGCAAACACTGGCCTGCATGTCAGCCCCTGGCCAGTCCTGAGGAGGTGACCCTTGAGTGTCTGAAAGGGAGGGGTCATTTGAGCCATAGAGGTCGCCAGAGTCCACTTGAAACTACGTGGCCTCAGAGTCCTAGAGTTGCTCCCAGTTTCCAGATCTTTCCCAGTGGAGCAATCCTGAAGGGAGGAAAAGAAATCATACTTTAAAGATTAGTCTCTCAATCCCTCTGCCCTGAGAGCCAAAGATTCAGGCACATAATTTTTTAAAAAAATATTTGGCCCTGTGCTAGTGCTCTGTCAAATATCAGATGTTACCAATATTTTATATTGATTCTATTATTTTTTCCAGAGGGTTGTATCATAGCTAGCCAGGTACAGATTCATAATAATATAAATTAATCTTGTTGACTATTATATTAAATTCTGGGGAATTGCTGACCGTCCTTCAGAAAGCCAAGAATTTTTCTCAGATGAAGTTTTTCTCAACTCAAGCCAGATTTTTCACGGTTCATATGTCAGGCAGTTATGTTCATGGGGCAAGGATCAAATAGTCTACAATGCCTTCGGGCAGGTTGACATTTACAACTTCGATGCAACTGTGGAGACAATGGGACATTGAGAAGAGTGGGTGACAAAGGAAAAGGCACGGTGCTGTACGGTCTAAAAATTCAGATTTCTCTTGTGAGCTTTTTTTTTTCTTTTTTTAATTTAAATTCGATTAGCCAACATATAGTACATCATTAGTTTTTGATGTATTGTTCTATTTGTTGCATATAACACCCAGTGCTCATCACATCTCTTATGAGTTTTAAAAGGGTTGGCTGGCTCACATGAGAAGAACAGTGGGCTATAACAACCACAAAGATTTCAGAAATATTGTTGATTCAGAGCAAAATGACGCTCTGCAGCCTTCTTAGGGATATGGCTTACCTTCGTGGGACACGTATGTGAAGTGGACAATGAACCTAGTCCACACTTAATATCGAAAGTAGGATTATAGGTGACCACGTGAGGAGGGACCAAGCAGGAAAGAGCCATGGGCTGAAGCCTGAGATGCTTGGAATGAAATAAAGGGCCTTTTCATTCTCCACCCATAGCATCCACATGGGACAGGTGACAGTGGAAGGAAAGTCTTAGGTTTGACCCAGGCACCATGTTTGGTGCTCTCAGAACCAATCCCTGCTTCAGCTACTGATGTTTTTTCTTGGTGGAAACACTGTTCATTTCTACATAGTCAACTCCTTAATTTAAAACCAATGTTTGTGTAGTTCTGATTCAACTACTATGGTTCCTTGAAGCTTGAGACCTGTGGAGTAAATGGTGTGTTGCAATGACAAAATGACTAATGGCAAAAAAAGATCTTAGTACTAACACAACAAGTAGTGACCCAAGTCATGGACGAAGTTTTGCACATTGGCCTTAAATTTAACACATTTCAATCTGATAAATTTTTAAACTTACTGCTGAGAATGGTTCCAGTTGTTTACCAGAAAAGTCAGAAAGATAGGAATTTAGAAAAAAAAAGGCATTTAGAAAGATGGATTCTCAAGGCAGAGCACAGGCAGTTAGCAGCAGATCGGAACACCATGTGGGATATCCGTTTCTCAGAACAGTCTTCTCATGGCAAAATGGGTCAAGTACTCTCAAGCTGCAGCCAAATGTAGGATGACCATGCCAACTGTGATTACTGCCAGGATTATACTGTTGGAAGGGATGCTTCTGAAATTACTGCCATGTTAAAATTGAAGGTATTCCCGGTGATGGTGAAGAAGATATCACTGCAGAAAGAAACTAAAATATTATAGAAGGAATCCAGCAGTGTTATTATATTGTGAATCCTTGTGCTGTTTTTTGCTAACTGGTTTTGGAATACTTTCAGTTGATTTGGGATCTAGTATAGCACTGAGAAGCTGCAATGGTTTGAGATTTGGGGAGATATGGGGAGGGGTGAATACATTTTCCATGGGAGATGGACATGGATCTTTGGGTGCCAGTGGGTGGGTCATAGTAGACATATTCATATTCAAATAATCAGAACCTATAAATATGTTACCTTATGTGGCAAAAGGGACCATGCAGATGTGACCAGTATAAGGATTTTGAGGGAGGAAGATGATCCTGGATGATCTAGGTGGGCCCAATGGAAACACAAAGATCCTTATAAGAGAGAGGTAGAAGGTTTGAGTGAGAGACGAGATGTGGTGATGGAAACAAAAGTCAGACACAGAAACTGAGGCAGAGATAGAGGAGGTTCTGCTGACACCTTGATTTTAGGACATCTGATCTCTAGAACAGCAAGATTATAAATACGCGTTGCTTTAAGTTACTAAATCTGTGGTCATTTGTAACAGCCATGATAATAGGAAACTAATACAGCAGTGTTTTTTGGGTTTTGCATTTTTTTGTTTTTGTTTTTGTTTTAAGTAACACAAGTTTTTCTTTTAGTCTTGTACTTCTTGGTCTCCAAGGGAGCTTGGAAATGACGTGGGCATCCAGATTTCCCACTGCAGCAAATATTGGCAGGATTCATCCATTGAAGAGTAGAACCTAAAAATTGGGGATTTAAAACAGGTTCTGGCTATAATAAGTTGGTTTTCTTGCAGCTATAACAGCAATTGTTTTGGGTTGGATCCCAGAGGGAAAATAGGACTTGGGTCATTCCATACTTCTGTGCCCTGATAGAGTGTAGTGACCTTCGCTGCATCTTTTCTCCAGGGAATAATACTGGTTGGGGTTATCCCTAGTGCCAAGGAGAATGGTATAAACCCTGATAATGTCACTACACCATGGTGTGGGCAACCTTGTAACTCCATCTACATCCCCCTGGATAACTCAAGGTCTGTACCCCTGCCTCAAGCCCTCTTACTGTGTATTCGTTGGTGCCTTTTCCATGGTTCTAACTCTTATCTGAATTGTAATGGCTGCCAAACTTGCAGTTCTGTGCTCAGGCTGAGAGCCTGCCCTAACACCTATGGCTAGAAGTGACTTAGCCTTATTATAGAAACACCTGTATCTGACCCAGCTTGACCGAGATTGTTGCTTCTGCATTGTTGTTATACAGTTTACCAATGCTCTTGGTAGTAATTTGGCAGCTATTCATGCTAGTGGGATTTCTATTAGCCCCATTTACATAGCACGCCAGGAGAATGGCCTGAGGAACCCAAAGGTACTTATAGCTCATTTAGAACATTTTTGGTCCAGGACTTAATAGGAAGCCTGCTGAAGTTCTACTGCTTTCGGTGATTCCTCAACACTTTATTCCTTTACAATTTCACTTGATGAAAAGTGGCTACACTTTTTTCACTGTGATCTTCATAGTAATTTATTGATTTGCTACTTTATTACAAGTATTAATCTTAAAACATTTGTGGGTTTCTGACTGGATGGTCATGTCATCAACAAATAAAGACTGGTTTTCTTCTTTCTATCTGGTTTTTATTCATTTTCTAACTTTTATTTGCCTTATTGAACTTGTCGTACAATATGATCATAGAAATCCTGAGAAAGGACATCTTTGGCTTTTCTTCTATTTAGTAAACTAAAAGCTGTAGAAGAAATCTACAGCTAATATCATACTCCATGTAACATCATATATCATTTCTTTTAAGATTTGTTTGTTTATTTGAGAGAGAGATTGAGAGGGCACACAAGCGGGGGGGTGGGCAGAAGGAGGAGAGAATCTCAAGCAGGCTCTGACTCTGGAGCCTGATCTGGGGCTTGATCTCACCACCCTGAGATCATGACCTGAGCCAAAATCAAGAGTTGGCTGCTTAACCGACTGAGCCACCCAGGCGCCTCTATTATTTTTAAATTGTAGAAAAATACATTTTAAATTGCATTTAAATGGAAATATGAGAGTATGGAGTATAATGTTAGCTATAGATTTCCAATACACTTATTTTATCAGATTTCAGAAGTGACCTTTTGTTCCTTATTTTCAAGAGTTTTTTTTTTTTCCCAATCATGAATAGGTGTTGAATCTTGCCAAATAACTTTCCTACATCTAGAAAATGATGATAGGGCTTTCCTCCTTTATCCTTCTTATATGATGAATCACAATGATAAGTTATCAGATGTTAAATCAGCCTTTAAGCCTTGTGATCATTTTTACTTACTACTGGATTTCATTCACTGAAATTGTGTTAATAAGCGATATTAGTCTGGAGTGATCTTTTCTTGTGATACATTTTTTTGGGTCTGGTTATCAAAATAATACTGTTCTCAAAAAATATTTTTAATTTGTTCACTCCTCTCTTTTCTTTCAAAGAGTCTTGTAGAATATATATTACTTATCCCTTCCCTACTTCCCTGCTTAGGGTCCAAATACATTGAGAAATGAGGTGAAAGCATCAGCAGCTGGAAAACTGTAACATCTCCTAAATTGAAGGACATAACTTACTTCGAGATCACATGGGTGTGACAATCTGTGAATTAGGCAGACGGCCCCCATCCTGGTATCACTGCACCAGGGCAGGAGGCTCTGAGGGGTCTCCTCATGTAAGATTGTCAAGATGGAGGAACAGAGGAAAATTCCTTCTTCCTGCAGAAAGCTTATTCCCAAAAGGGAAAAAAAAATGAAGAGCTGTACTGGAATAAATAAGCCCCACTTAATTTTCTTTTCTTTTTTTTTTTAAGATTTTATTTATTTGAGAGAGAGAGAGGGAGAGTATGAGCCAGGGGTGGGTAGGGGCTGAGGGACAAGAGACTCCATGGGGAGCAGGGAGCCCCACACAGCTCATGTCGCAGGACCCCGGGATCATGACCTGAGTTGAAGGCAGACACTTAACCAACTAAGCCGCCCAGGCGCCCCTCCTCCCCCCACTCCCGCCGCTTAATTTTCTTAAATCTACTAATGTTTTAAATCATTCCACCTCGCCAAGGGTAAAGGAGTAGAAGGAGGCTAGAAGTGTTACACAAATCAAGTTCCCTCAATGTAAAAACAGTAGGAGCAGAGAAGAACCATTCCACCTCGATAATCAGGACTAGTTAGAACGAGCACAACTGTAGCAGGGGTCACTGAGTATAAAAGATAGCAAGAAAATCAGACGCCTTACCGTTTTGCCAAGAAACTATAAGCCCCAGCCTCACTTCCCACTCCCAGGAGAAAGTGTCATAAAGGAAGAGGGATGTAGCCCGAATTGGGCCAAAATTTGGTGTTAAGAGTCAACTTTAAACCCAGATGATGCTGCAAATGGGCAAAGAATTGTTATCAACATAAATAGGAGCTAAAGCTAATTTCAATTATATAGGAAGAAAAAACCCACATTATTGTATATCGCATGGTGATTTTAAAATTGCAACCCATGACTTTGTAAATATCAACACAAGCACTATTTAATTTCAGAGAAAGACACTATGAAACAGGAAAGCCAAACAAAACCTCCCCCTGGGTATCCTGTTACATTTAATGAACCTAGTTTTATACAGGTAAACTCTTCTGATCCAGGTAATGAATTATTCAACACCAAATATCTGAGTCAAAAGGAAGACAGACTAGCTTCATTAAGTGCCAGACTCATAGTAGAAATCTGATGAGTTAAGGACTTTAGAGGTGTAGCTTTCTGCAACTGACATATTTTATTTGAAGCTCTGTTATAACATATCCTGCGGCCAGATTCCCTCTTTAAGAGTGAGGCTTCCAGGGCGCCTGGGTGGCTCAGTTGTTGGGCGTCTGCCTTCAGCTCTGGTCATGTTCCCAGGGTCCTGGGATCAAGCCCCACATTGGGCTCCCTGCTCAGCGGGAAGCCTGCTTCTCCCTCTCCCTCTCCCACTCCCCCTGCTTGTGTTCCCTCTCTCGCTGTGTCTCTGTCAGATAAATAGAATCTTTAAAAAAAAAAAAAAAAGAGTGAGGCATCCATCACCCAGCTGCTGAGAACAACCACTCCTAATTGCATTCCTTCCTGGGAATTCTCCTGGGCCACAAGAAGTACCCCACCCAAAGTTATGCCCCCTCCAGGGGAAGCCTGCATCAATGACTGGTCAATGCAAACTTACAAAGCCCTGACACTCTTTCTAATTTGGGGCAACTCTGAAGAGCCATTCAACTCCAGAGCTCCCTGGAGGATTGGCTGCAGCACTGACTGCACCTGCATTGTGAGTCAGCTTCCTCTCTGTCCTCTTTACCACAGGACCGACTCCTGACAGCAATCCTCAGAAGAACTTTGATAAACCTGTTTCTGCATCTGTGTTCAGGAAACCCAGTCTGAGAGTGTTGGTACCAGTTGTGGACCTAGAAAGCAGCTTCTTAAGAGGGGATTTGAAGATGGATCATTATGGGCATTGAGGACGCCATCTCTGGTTGTTGGTGGAGTCTGTATAGCCCCTGGCATGGTCGAGTGGTACAATGTCTGTTTTTTTCACTGGCATTGAAATGGGATGACACAGTAATAAAAGGGGGCACACTGGCTGATGCACAACTTTTGCACTTGTGAGGTCTGAGGGAAATGGTAAATTATAAGGGCTATGGAAGTATATGGACGTGGGAGTGCCACTGATTTATTGAAGAGAGGCAATAACTGGGCAGGGTGATTAATGAACAATGAGTGGAAAGTGTCATGTGAAAGCCAGAGCCCCCCCCTCCCCCCGCCGCCTTGGTGGTATTTAATGAAACCCTCATTAAGCTAAAGGACAAAAACCAGAGTGAAGCACCAAGCCCAAGGCTTCAGCATAGGAATAGCAGAAATTCAGAGTGTGAGTTCTCAGCCCCGCAGTTCCCCTACATGGTGGTCAGAGCTCCCGTAATGGAGAGGGACAGTGAAACATGGACTGGGAAAATCTGGTGGGTGCAGTTAGGAATTTTGAATTCCCAGATTGCCTTGGACACATTAGGCTTGCAGAAATGACCTACTTCTCCTTGTTAGAAGATTACCCCACCTTGTTTGATGATCATGCAGAGGTCCCAGATGAGGCAGTTTCCTTATAAGCCAATGCTCATCCCTTTGGGATTGGCCCCTACCTTCTCTCTTGGCAAGCAGGCCAATCACAATGACCAAATCCCAGAAGAAAAATGGGAATGTAATGGGTCTACTAAGGAAATAGTGAGATGAAGTGCCAAAGAAGCTAGAGCACCACGATGCTTTTAATGATTCTACACTAAAAAATAGAATCTTATGTATTTCCACATGTGATGCAGGTTGCTTATGGGAAGCTTCCTGCTATTTTCATGCTAAAAACAGAACATACATTATATCTTATATCTAACCCACAAAAAGAACAAATAGTAAGAAACTGTAGGAAATAATGGCAGATTTGAAGACATGACAAATTTCTTTGGTATTGCTCATTTAGTAGCCAGTGGATAAAATTTATTGAAAGGAGTTTTGGAAGGCTTTGAAATGAATTTCCATGAAATAAAAGTGGAAAAATGTTCCTTTATTTTAAAATACAACCTTGATTTGCTAAAAAGTTCATTCTTCATCCCTATGCAATAAATTAAATAATCACCTGGTTTATGCTGAACCAGAAGCTACTAAACAGAGGCAAATCACTAAATTTTAAAGTACTTGTATATATCAAAATATTTCAAACTGTGGGGTGCCTGGGTGTCTCAGTCAGTGAAGCGACTGACTCTTGATTTTAGCTCAGGGCATGATCTCAGGGTTGTGAGATCAAGCTCTGTGTAGGGCTCTGAGCTCAGTGTAGAGTCTGCTTAAGATTCTCTCTCCCTCTCTCTCTGCCCCTTCCCCCCAAACCCTGCTCGCACTCCCTCTCTAAAAAAAAAAATTTCAAACCGTACAGCATATTGATAATAAACACCATGAAACAGGTCCTACATTGCCTGGTCTTAGGTCTACATCACAAATTGTTTAAACTATTTGAAATAGAACTCTGTGTGGCAAACAAAAAGAAATATAAACATATTAATTGCACAACACTACTTCTATTTAATCAAAGTATATTATTTGGCTAAAAGTTAAGTTTCCTATATTTTAAATGTTTGGAAATTTGGAGGAAGTCAAGATTCAGAAGTATTCTCCTACTCACTGCAAGATAGAAAACTGAAGCAATTTACCATTGTTCCTGACAGATTATATCTATTTGAGAAAATTTATTTCTAATAAACTTCTTCCTCTATTTTTTAGAAAAATAATTTCTAATAAATTCTTTCCTCTATTTTTTATTTATTTCTAATAATTTTGTTCCCCATTTTGCCAGCTCAAAAAACCTTTTAAGAGTCATTCTAAGAATATGTATAAATTTTCCTTAAGTGATCTCTAAACAACACCAAGGAAAATTAATTTCATTAATATTATTATGCATAGACATTAAAAAAAAGTCTCCAAGTACAGAAATTCTCAGTACTCTAAAATTTAAACCAACTAATTGGCCATAATTAATCAAGGATATTTTTTGTTCTTATAGATTTTTTCCTAATGTTAACAAAGAACTATGATAACTTTAAAATGTCATTATTTAGTCTTAAGAGGAGCTTGATTTTTTCTTTACTAAAATGCTGTCATTCATGTTCAATAAAATATTGGCTTTTTCCCTTTCTATAAGCTTGTCACATGACACATCAGAGCCCATACACTGTGACTGCAGGATATCAGGAGGGTAGGTGTTTGTGCAAGAAGTTTGGAGCTTTCTCTAAAATTAACCCACAGAATTTTCCTTAAGAACTTCTTTTCTCAAAGCACTTCTGCTTTTAGCCAAGGGCCAGATTTCTAATTCCACATGAAACAACTAAAAGCCAGGATAAAATATATGAAATAATAATTTTTTATACCAGACATCAGGCAGCACAGGACTGACCCTTGAGAGATGGGAAACAAATGAGGGGAGCCCACCATTGTGCCATTTTACCACCTAGACTGTCCAGGTGGCAACACCCCAAAATCACCCAGCAATCTCCTTGACTTGAGGAGAGGGACCGGGGAACCTGGGGGGAGGCCTCAGCTGAAGTTCACGTGGAGAAAACAGGAGAGGGGAGAGGTACACAGAGAGAGCACTCTGGAGGGTCTTCAGCTGAATTCAGGTGGATCATCACACACATGGGAGGGAAACACACACCAGGAAAAGAAGCACCCAGAGGAGTAGAGGGACCAATCCCTGTGACTCACACACACAGGCTTCAGAGAAGTTCATGTTCCCACCAGCCACGGTACAAAACTTGGTAATTCCTGGGGAGGCAGGTAGAATACTTAAGTTATTGTATCCACAAAGCTTAAAACTGAGCTGTGACAAGATCAAATCATTTGTAGAACAAAGCTCAGCATATAAAAATATCCAGCAGCCAACAAGGCAAGTTTCACAGTGACATCCCAGGCAAATATTACCGAGTGGGCATGCAAAGAAGCAGGAAAACACAATCCATAATAAGAACATCAGTCCATTAACACACACAGACCAAGAAATGATATAAATGGTGGAAGTATTAGAAAAAAACATTCAAATGTTATTATATCTATATTCCATATGTTAAAGAAGGTGGAGGAAATTTGGGGCATGTTAAGATACAGAAGGTATAGGGGCGCGTGAGTGACTCAGTCAGTTAAAGCGTGTGCCTTCTGCTGGGGTAATGATCTAAGGGTACTGGGATCCATGGGGCTCTCTGCTGATCTGGAAGTTGGCTTCTCCCTCTCAGTCTCCCTCTGTGCTCTCTCTCTCTCTCAAATAGATAAAATCTTTTTTTTAAAAAAAAGATACAGGAGGTATAAAATATTCCCAATTAAAATCCCAGGTTAAAAAAAAAAACACAATGCCTGAGATGAAAAACACACCGAGTGGGAGAAACTATAGATTAGATACTGCAGAATAAAAGATTAACAAGTTTAAACACAGCAATAGCAACTATTCAAAACGATGAAACACAGAAAGAAAAATACAGAAAAATAAATAAATAGAGCATCAGTGAGCTGTGGAACAACATACGTGTAACTTGAGTTCCTGTAGAAGTGGCACAGAAAAAAATTTGAGAAAATGACTTAAAATTTTCAAGATTTCATGAAAACTATAAACCCACAGATCTAAGGTCAATGAAACTCAAGTATAAAAAACATGCTGAAAATTAGACCAACACACATTATAATCAAATAACTTAAAACCAGTAATTAAAACAGTTCTTCAAGTTTTTAAAAATTATATTTATATTACAACCATAGTGCATTGGAGCTTATATCTTAAAGATGTTAGGTCTAAAGATCTCATACATTTTTTATACATGAAATATAGTCTGGAAACATCCCTTTATAGAGCAAGTAAATTTGGGGGATGGAGCAAGCTAAAATATAAACATGGACAAATCATGGTCAATTTATCATCAATTTATTAATTTTGACCATTTTTATGAAAAAAAACTATTATGGAAACCCTATAACTTCAAAAATCTCTGTTACTTCAAGGTTAAATAGCCATTGGCAGCAATCCAAAATAAATCTGCACCTGAATCCCATGGGTTATTTGGTGGTAATTTTTTGTGGGCTGAGATTTTGTTTTGCTTCTTGGTTTGTTGATTTTAAGGGAAAAAAGAAAACCCAGAGGAGCAATGTAGATATTTATTTTACAAAAGTAGAATTAAAATGAACAAAAACTGAGGGTGACTGGCAATTTAGAGAAGAAAATCCAAGCAGTAAAAAGACAAGAATTCACAAAATGACTTACAAGCTGAGGTCTGCCCAGATACTAGGGAATGGTTTCAGATGATACCAATTTACTCATAAGTCTGGTTAAATATTTCTGACATTATGTAGTTGAATAGGAAAAGGAACAGAATGCAGCTAATATGAAAACCATAATAATTACAGCTATAGTTTAGTGCATTCTGTGTGGCAAGTCCTTTTTATACATTACAGTATTTAATCCTTAATATAACTGTGTCATGTATGAGTTATTAGTTATTAATCCTATTATTACAGAAGTAATAACTAAGTAAAAATTGAGGTTTTGAGATAATACCATTTATAGATGGTCCCCAATTTACAATGGTTCCACTTAGGATTTTTAGACTTTACAATGGTATGGAAGCCATATGCATTCAGTAGAAATCATACTTTGAAATTGGAATTTTGATCTTTTATTTTAAGTTTTAATTTGAATTCTAGTTAGTTAACCTACGGTGTGTATATTAGTTTCAGGTGTACAATATAGTGATTCAACACTTTCATACATCACCCGGTGCTCATGATGACAAGTGCACTCCTTAATCCCCATCAGCTATTTAACCCATCACTTACCCACCTCCCTTCTGGTAACCATCAGTTTGTTCTCAATAGTTAGGAGTCTGTTTCTTAGTTTGCCCCTCTCTCTCTTTTCCCCTTTGCTCATTTGTTTTGTTTCTTAAATCCCCCAGACCAATATGCGGTAAATACTCCCCTGTGATGCATCTGCCAGGCAACCACGCCATCAGGAATGTGAAAAACAGAAACACTTACAGCCATTCTGTACCCATCCTGCCGTTCTGTTTCTCACTTTCAGTATAGTATTCAGTCACTTACATGAGATATTCAACACTTTATTATAAAATAGACTTTATGTTAGAAGATATTGCCCAACAGTAGGCTAATGTAAGTGTCTTGAGCACATTTAATGCACACAAGGCTGAGCTATGATGTTCAGTAGGTTAGGCGTATTCAATGCATTTTCAACATACAATGGGTTTATCAGGACATGACCCCATTGTAAGTCGAGGAAGATCTGGATGCCATATTTAAGTCACACAGAATATGAAGCAATAGCAAATATAAGGCACACAACAAAGAAAGCCAAAACCATCTTTTCAATGAGAAGATCTAAAAATCATGTCTGGCTCTTTTCCATCCTTTCAGTCTCATTCTTGAAAGTCTCAACTCCTTGGACAGTCTCCCTGACAAGTCTATGTTTGTTGGTTCTTACCCAATATCCACAGGAATTTTTTATCAGAGTTTTCCATAATTTGGAACTATTTCTGTATATGTTTGTTTATTATCTTAGTAGGTTTAAGCCTCATGGAAAAAAAGGGGCAGTGCTTTCTTCACTTATCACTCACCACTGTATACCAGTACTACTACTGCTAATAACAATAGTATAGTACTAAATGTAGTGTTACATAAGTACTTTCGTATTTACGTAGTCTAGAAGGAAAATGGAGGATGGAGTGAAGGACTTTCCATTTTTGTCACTTTGATAAAAACAATAATAAAATAAAAAAGTCAAAATATATTTAGTGTGATAAAGAGAGCAAGACATTCCTTTTTTCTTAAAGATTTATTTATTTATTTATTTTAGAGACAGAGCATGCATGTGGTGGGGAGGGACAGAGAGAGAGAGAATCTCCAGCAGACTCCCCACTGAGCGCAGATCCCCATGCAGGGGCTTGATCTCACAACACTGAGATCATGACCTGAGCCAAAATCAAGAGTTGAATGTGTAACAGAATGAGCCACCCAGGTGTTCCAAGAGAGCAAGACATTTTAAATTAAAACTAGTTGAATTATCAGTCAAGCATGCTATTTAAGAGTCTTTACGTTAGAGACTATTTCAATAGAAATAGACACTTACATTAGAAGTAGCCATTGTTTTGACTTCAAGGAAATCTTGTTGGCTAAGCAAGTTTGCATAAGAGGAAAGTAACCAAATAAACCTCCACTTCATGATTTCTAAATCTGTGCAATGTTTTGAAAGTAATTAAAATTTTTGTGGTTTTTGTATATTTGAAATCATCAAGCCAACAATCTCCTCACCCTTATTTTCCTAATTCTCCCATTCCAATATTCATTCTGGTCACCAACTGGCTTATGGTTTCATTTAATGAAGTGCAGAGCTCCATAAGTATTTAACATAAAACACATGGTAATGTACACACCCAGAAGCCATTAAATAAATTCAAAATTCAGAATGCACTTCATTCCCTACACCTTGGAGTTCCGAAGTGTGAACCAGTCACATCCCTCTAGGACACTGTGCACCAAATGCTTGGAGCAAGACATTTTTAGAAAAAGAATCACAGAAGAGGTTTCTTTGAGTAACAGATCCATATAAATCTATTAATTGGCCTCAAACCTTAATAGGAAAATCAATTACCCAGTTTAAAATTTGGCAAAAATTTTAGTAGACACTTCACCAAAGAAGATATATGGCTGAAAAATAAGTACATTAAAGGATGCTCAACACCATTAGATATTAGGAAATTCAGATTAAAACCACAACAATCTGAATAAAATACTACTATAAAGTTTTTAGAAGAGCTATTCAAATGAAAAGTGACAAGATAAAATGCTGATGAGAATGCAGAGCAATCAGAACGTTCATGCATTACCGGGAATGCAAAATGGTACAGACACCATGAAAATAGTTTGGCAGTTTCTTATAAGGTTGACATATAGTTAACACATGACCCACCAGTTCCACGCTTAGGTTTTTGCCCCAGGGAAATGAAAACTTATGTTCAGAGAAATCTGAAGGTTTATATCAGCTTTATTTAGAACTGCCAAAAACTCAGAACAAGCCACATTTCCCTTAACTGGGGAATGGATAAATAAACTGCAGTCTATCCCTACTATGGAATACTTTCAAGCAATAAAAAGAACAAACTATTGAAACATGCAATAACATGGATGGATCTAAAAGGTATTATACTAAGTAAAAGAAGCCAGCCTAAACCCGTGTTGTTCCCATGTTGTTCAAAGAGGGGGAAAAAAGCCAGACCAAATACTGTATGAATGCATTCATATGATAATCAGGAAGAGGCAGAAGTATAGGAATGGAGAATAAATCATTGGTTGCCAGGAGTTAAAGAGGTAGAGAGGAAAGTTTAGCTAAAATGCGTAGCACAGGTGATGTAGGGAGCCAGCGTGATGTAAGCGTTCTGTGCATTGATTTTGGAGGTGGTGCACAGCTCAATGCGTTGGTCAAAACTCAGAACTGTACACCAAAAGGCGAATTTTACTGTATGTAAATTATTTTTAACTAAAACAATAATAACAACAAGGATAAACAACAAAACAAATGTAATACAATGTATTTTGTCTTTATAACCTGTAAATCTAAAATATATGACAATAGCATAACAGATGGAAGAAATTAGAAATTTGCGGGGCGCCTGAGTGGCTGTTGGTTGAGCGTCTGCTTCGGCTCAGGTCATGACAGGGTCCTGGAATTGAGCCCCATATCAAGCTCTCTGCTCAGCGAGGAGCCTGCTTCTCCCTCTCCCTCTGTATACTGCTCTGCCTACTTGTGCTCTCTCTGTCAAATAAATAAATAAAATCTTTTAAAAAAAAGAAACTAGAAATTTGCTGCTGTAAGGCTTTAATACTACAAATGAAGTGGCATTATATTATGTATTATTTGGAAATGGCAAGTTAAAACAGAAAAAGAGGCATAAGCTAGTAAGCCAATATTGGGGTAATTTGAAATCCTAAAAATAATTAATCCAAAACAAAGCTGATAAGAAAGGAAAATGGAAAAAGATCATATTTAACAAATGGAAAATAATCAACAAGATGGCAATAAATGTAAATATTTTAAATACTCCAATTAAAAGATAGATTTTATTAGAGTGGATAAAAAGGCAAAATCCAACAATACATTATCTATAAAATTCCACTTTATTTATTTATTTATTTTTTAAAGACTTTATTTATTTATTTGACAGAGAAAGACACAGCGGGAGAGGGAACACAAGCAGGGGGAGTGGGAGAGGGAGAAGCAGGCTTCCCGTGGAGCAGGGAGCCCGATGCAGGGCTCGATCCCAGGACCCTGGGATCATGACCTGAGCCGAAGGCAGACGCTTAACGACTGAGGCACCCAGGCGCCCCTAAAATTCCACTTTAAAAGACACAACTAACTTAAAAGTAAAATTAAAATTTTCTGCTTATTAACAAAGAAGATATGTCTGAGAGAAAATGTTCAATATATATACTGCAAATTTACCTGACAAAGGACTTGTATCCAGAATGTATTTAAAATGCCTATGGGGCTCCTGGGTGACTCAGTTGTTAAGCCACCGACTCTTGGTTTTGACTCAGGTCATGATCTCTGGGTCCTGAGATGGAACCGCACTTTGAACTCTCCACACTCAGTGCATCTGCTTGTCCCTCTCCTGCTCCCCCCTCACTTGTACTTGCTCCTTAAATTAATTAATTAATTAATTAATTAAATCTTAAAATGATAAAATTCTAACTGTATATTATCATGTCTTTTTTCCCTATGATTAATAATTTATACACCTACATTTGCTCAGCTTTGTCAAAAGTTTGTGTATTTTTATTTCATTAATTTCCATTTTTATTATTATTTCTTTTACTATTTTGGGAATGAGTCTTTTGTTCTATTTCTAAATTCTTGACTTTGATTCTTAACTCAAAAATTTTAATTAATTATTATACATAATTATATGTAATATATAAATTATAATATTACACATACTTTGTATATTATATAAGGATCCTGGGTCTTTGCCCTTTGGAATGGTAGTGTCTCCAGGGGAAAGATAACGTAAGCATCCAATAAAGAGTTTTATCCCTTTGAAATGTAAACATCTAGGAAAATAATTCTCCACATCTCTCAGATGATCTCAGGGTTATGTAGTCTCCCTTTCTAGTGTCCCAGGTCCCTAACGCAGCCTTTTGTCTCAGAAGTAAACGAAGGTTTATTATCCTTTGGTTGTGAGTAAATTAACTTTATCTTTAAAGAGAGCAATATGCAGATGTAATACACAAAGCATGTGAAAAATAGAATATTTGAGGAGTAAAGTAAAACCATCTCTAGCTTCATAGCATGTCAATTTCAGTGATTGAAGACTAGAGCTTTGCAGGAATAAGAGAAATCCAAGGAAGATTGATTTCCCCATGCATATGTTTTAAGGCTACAAATTTCCCTCTATTGGCTTATTTAACTGCATTTCACAAATGTTGCCTTGGAATTTACATTCTCTTCTAAATATTTTCTAATTTCTACTGAGGCTTCCTTCCTTCCTTTTTCTTTCTTTTTTTTTAAGATTTTATTTATGTATTTGACAGAGAGAGACACAGTGAGAGAGGGAACACAACAAGGGGGAGTGGGAGAGGGAGAAGCAGGCTTCCCTCGGAGCAGGGAGCCCGTTGTGGGGCTCCATCCCAGGACCCTAGGATCATGACCTGAGCCGAAGGCAGATGCTTAACGACTGAGTCACCCAGGCACCCCTTTCTTTCTTTCTCTACTTCCCTCTTTCCTTCTTTCTTTTTTCCTCCCTCCCTCCCATTTTTCTTTCTTTTTCTTTTTTTTTGTACCTTGAACTATTATTGTGCACACTTAGTTTCTAAACATTTTGAGGCAAGGTATGGATTTCTTTGGCTATCCATTTTATTGTGGACTTCCACTTGCATTGCACATGGTCAAAGAACCTAATCAGAAGCTGGTATCAGTTCTTTGGCTGGTGTTCTTTGAATAGTCTAGTATACCTTGTGCTATTCTGTTCCACATGGATTTTTTGTATGTGTATGTGGTAAAATATAAATAGCATAAAATTTGCCATTTTAAACATTTTTAAGCATATGATTCAGTGGCATTAGTAAGGTTTCATATTTTCTAATTGTTAGTTGCAAGCTTATTACATATCTACTAAATCAATTTTGTGTGTTCTTTAAATCTTCTATATCCTTATTAACATTTTGTTGCTTTTTCTACCCAATATTGAAAGAGGCACAAATTTTCTCACTGTAATTTTGTAATTTTTTTACTTGTAATCTTGTACTTTTTACACCATAGATTTTTCCATTATGTTGTAAGATCCACAAGTATGTTATCTTCCCAGCAAATTATTCATCTTCTCAGTATATAGTTATCCTAATGAGCAATTATCAATTGTTGCCTAAAAATTTATTTCATTTTATATGCTGTTATTACCAGGATCAAGTGGAGTGACCTAAGATAGTGGAACTTCCAGTAGATAGGACATGGCAAGATTTATTTTCCTTTCAGTGGATGGGCTATGTGAAAATAGCTATTAACCTTGGGGAAGAGGGAATTCTGTGGAATGAAAAACAAAGGCAAGTTTTTATAGGATTCAATCCTCTGTGGGATCGCTGTGCTTTCCCTTCTCTGTGGTCAGTCGACTTTCCCCTGAAGTTATGCAGTATGCTGCTGCTCCACGTGGCTATGAGTCATCCTCTTTGAAGTGACCTGGGGTTTGGAAATTCACGATACCTGATATTTCTTCTTCTCTCCTACATATGTGTTATTTTCAGCCTCAGAAAGTGGGATTTCAGACAAATGGGGTTTCTCAGTCATTACCCCCTAAGATAGTGATACTCCTTGCTTTGTTCCTTGGCCATGGAGGTTGGGAGTGGAAGCCATGATCCTTCTGATGGCACGTTCTATTTTTATAGCAGTCAGCATTCACTGAGATCCACCCCCGCAGTATTCCCAGGAGGCATGGAAAGCCCTGCTAGTCATATTTATGTTGGTTGAATTAGAATGAAAATAAAATTAGATGGTGAGGAAATAGATCTTGATCATGGCGGCAATGGGAATAAATAAAGATTGCTATGAAACACTATACACCCACATCTTGATTTTCACTTTTAAAGACTAGACTGAACTCCTACCGACATTGCCCTGTTCCTGTTTTGTCAAACATTCTTTGTCTGTTTTAGGCGTCAGAGGAAATCAGCAGTTTGTTTCAAACAGACTGTTGGGTGCCATTCCCTGCTCTTCATGTGAAACATAGCCCCTACCATTTTGCCCAACAAAAAGATGCCCGCATTCTCTCTGCTGCGGTTTGCAAAGGACTTCTACTCCCTTCGCACATTTCACTCCTCTTCTCCCTCTCACGGGACATTTTAGTATATCACTTTTTAAAAAAAGATTATTTATGCTACTGAAAGCTTTCTAATTCTATAAAATATCCCAACTTAACAGCACTGGCTATTGGTGCCCTTTGGCATCTTTGGAAGTAATCAAATGGACATCAACCTCTGTCTTCCCATCTGTTCCTGGGATGTTTATTCTTTTGTAAGAGGTTTCCCACTGAATATGGTATTCCCATATTTCCCACATCTCTCAGAGTCACTTCACAAACTGAGAAATCTCCCTGCTAAATTCAATAAATTTGGGGGGGGTTTCCTTTTAGATCAGTCGACTATTTTTGTTTCTTTTAATTATGGTAAAATACACATAATATAAAATGTACCATCTCAGCCATTATTAAGTGTAAAGGTCAGTGGTACTAAGTGCATTCATATTGTTGTGCAACCATCAGCACCTTCCATCCCCAGAGCTCTTCATCTTACAAAACTGAAACTCTGTCCCCATTAAACAATGACTCCCCACTTCTTCCTCCCCCTAAATTCTGGTAACCAATGTTCTACTTTCTATCGTGATGAGTTTGACTCTTCTAGGTACCTTGTGTAAGTGAGACCATACAGTATTTGTCTTTTTGTGACTGGCTTATTTCACTTAGCATAATGGCCTCAAGTTTCATCCATGTTGTAGCCTCTGTCAGGATTTTCTTTCTTTTTACAGATGAATAGTATTCCATTGTATGTATAAACCACATTTTGTTTATCCATTCATCCATCGGTAAACACTTGGGTTGCTTCTGCCTTAGAGCTATTAGGTCAAATGATTCCTATAAAAACCAAAAACAAAACTTCACACAACACAGAAAAGTAAAACTAGAAATGTAAAGCCCCCTCATTTTTCATGGGCAAAAAGGCAACCATTCTTATCATTTTTGTGTATGACCTTCCAGTCATTTCTCTATCTTTTTATATTATACATCTGTAGATACAGACACAGAATAACAGTTTTACATATAGTTATACTGTATGTGCTGTCCTATAATGTCATTTTTAAAAAATTTTTTATTGTTATGTTAATCACCATACATTACATCATTAGTTTTTGATGTAGTGTTCCATGATTCATTGTTTGTGTGTAACACCCAGTGCTCCACGCAGAATGTGCCCTCTTTAATACTCATCACCAAGCTGACCCATCCTCCCAACCCCCTCCCCTCTAGAACCCTCAGTTTGTTTTTCAGAGTCCATCGTCTCACATGGTTCGTCTCCCCCTCCGATTTCCCCCCCTTCATTCTTCTCCTCCTGCTATCTTCTTCTTTTTTTTTCTTAACATTATTTGTTTCAGAAGTACAGATCTGTGATTCAACAGTCTTGCACAATTCACAGTGCTCACCACAGCACATACCCTCCCCATGTCTATCACCCAGCCACCCCATCCCTCCCACCCCCCACCACTCCAGCAGCCCTCAGTTTGTTTCCTGAGATTAAGAATTCCTCATATCAGTGAGGTCATATGATACATGTCTTTCTCTGATTGACTTATTTCGCTCAGCATAATACCCTCCAGTTACATCCATGTCATTGAAAATGGCAAGATCTCATTCCTTTGATGGCTGCATAATATTCCATTTTATATATAAAATACCACATCTTCTTTATCCAATCATCTGTCAATGGACATCTTGCTCTTTCCAAGGTTTGGTTATTGTGGACATTGCTGCTATAAACATCAGGGTGCATGTACCCCTTTGGATAACTACATTTGTATCATTGGGGTAAACACCCAGTAGTGCAATAGCTGGATTGTATGGTAGCTCTAGTTTCAACTTTCTGAGGAACCTCCATACTGTTTTCCAGAGTGGTTGCACCAACTTGCATTCCCACCAACAACGTAGAGAGTTCCCCTTTCTCTGCAGCCCCGCCAACATATGTCGTTTCCTGACTTGTTAATTTTAGCCATTCTGACTGGTGTGAGGTGCTTTCTCATTGAGGTTTTGATTTGGATTTCCCTGATGCCTAGCGATGTTGAGCACTTTTTCATGGGTCTGTTGGCCATTTGGATGTCTTCTTTGGAAAACTGTCTATTCATGTCTTCTGCCCATTTCTTGATTGGATTATTTGTTCTTTGGGTGTTGAGTTTGATAAGTTCTTTATAGCTTTTGGATACTAGCCCTTTATCTGATATGTCATTTGCAAATATCTTCTCCCATTCTGTCAGTTGTCTTTTGGTTTTGTTCATTGTTTCTTTTGCTGTGCAAAAGCTTTTTATCTTGATGAAGTCCCAATAGTTCATTTTTGCCCTTGCTCCCCTTGCCTTTGGCAATGTTTCTAGGAAGAAGTTGCTGTGGCTGAGGTCAAAGAGGTTGCTGCCTGTGTTCTCCTTTAGGATTTGGATGGACTCCTGTCTCACGTTGAGGTCTTTCAACCATTTGGAGTCTATTTTTGTGTGTGGTGTAAGGAAATGGTCCAGTTTCATTCTTCTGCATGTGGCTGTCCAATGTTCCCAATACCATTTGTTGAAGAGACTGTCTTTTTTCCATTGGACCTTCTTTCCTGCTTTGTCGAAGATGAGTTGACCATAGAGTTGAGGGTCCATTTCTGGGCTCTCTATTCTGTTCCATTGATCTATGGGTCTGTTTTTGTGCCAATACCATACTGTCTTGATGATGACAGCTTTGTAATAGAGCTGGAAGTCCGAAATTGTGATGCTGCCAGCTTTCCTTTTCTTTTTCAACATTCCTCTGGCTATTCGGGGTCTTTTCTGGTTCCATACAAATTTTAGGATTCTTTGTTCCATTTCTTTGAAAAAAGTGGATGGTATTTTGATGGGGATTGCATTGAATGTGTAGATTCCTCTAGGTAGCATTGACATCTTCACAATATTTGTTCTTCCAATCCATGAGCATGGAACATTTTTCCATTTCTTTGTGTCTTCCTCAATTTCTTTCATGAGTATTTTATGGTTTTCTGAGTACAGATTCTTTGCCTCTTTGTTTAAATTTATTCCTAGGTATCTTATGGTTTTGGATGCAGTTGTAAATGGTATTGACTCCTTCATTTCTCTTTCTTCTGTCTTGTTGTTGGTGTATAGGAATGCCACTGATTTCTGTGCATTGATTTTATAGCCTGCCACTTGACTGAATTCCTGTATGGGTTCTAGCAGTTTTGGGGTGGCGTCTTTTGGGTTTTCCACATAAAGTATAATATCATCTGCAAACAGTGTTTGAGTTTGACTTCTTCTTTGCCAATTTGGATGCCTTTGATTTCTTTTTGTTGTCTGATTGCTATGGCTAGGACTTCTAATACTATGTTGAATAGCAGTGGTGATAGAGGACATCCCTGCCTCGTTCCTGACCTTAGGGGAAAAGCTCTCAGCTTTTCCCCATTGAGAATGATATTTGCTGTGGGTTCTTCATAAATAGCTTTTATGATATTGAGGTAGGTACCCTCTATCCCTATACTCTGAAGAGTTTTGATCAAGAAAGGATGCTGTACTTTGTCAAATGCTTTTTCTGCATCTATTGAGAGGATCATATGACTCTTGTTCTTTCTGTTGTTAATGTATTGTATCATGTTGATGGATTTGTGGATGTTGAACCAGCCTTGCAGCCCAGGGATAAATCCCACTTGATCATGGTGAATAATCCTTTTAATGTACTGTTGGATACTATTGGCTAGTATTTTGGTGAGGATTTTTGCATCCATGTTCATCAAGGATATTGGTCTGTAATTCTTTTTGATGGGTCTTTGTCTGGTTTGGGGATCAAGGGAATGGTGGCCTCAAAAAACGCGTTTGGAAGTTTTCCTTCCATTTCTATTTTTGGAACAGTTTCAGAAGAATAGGTATTAATTCTTCTTTAAATGTTTGGTAGAATTCCCCTGGGAAGCCATCTGGCCCTGGGCTTTTTGTTGAGGTGACTTTTTCCATCTTGTTATTTTGTCCAGAGGAGAATAGATGAATGAGAGAACAAAATGCTAACAGGGTAACAATGTCCCCAGAAAATATACTCTAAACAAGTCAGAAAAGACCTGAAGCCAGGAGAAAAGAAAGGCAAAGAAAGAAAAAAGAAAAAGAAAAAGATAAAAACAAACAAAAACAGAACCAAAAAAAACAGATTATGATTAAATATGATCAGGCTGGTGCATAGATCACTGCCACACACTAGATTTTGGGTGTATTTTGGTCTTTTAGAAGAAAGCACCTCCCAAAATTTTAAAGAAAGAAAAACTTATATATGTACAAAAATAAGGGTTGATACAATGAAGGGATAGAATATGACTGTAAAGATGAAAATTATAAAAAAATTTTATAAAAGGAATTGATAAGATAAGAAGTTGTTTAAAAAGAGAAAGAAGAGGTTTTAAAAAAGAGAGAGAGAGAAAACAAAGGGAGGGAATGTGATCAGGCAGGAGACTAGAACAAAGCCATACACTAGAGACTTGGGTATATTTTGATCTATTAGAAGAAACTGTATCTCAAAATTTTAAAGAGAGAACAACTTATATATATATATATCTGCCAAAAATAAGGGTAACTACTATGAAGGGATAAAATATCACTCTAAAAATGAAAAATAAAAATGTTATTTAAAAAAGCGATTGATAAGATGTTGGTTGAAAAAGGGAAAAAGAAAAATTCAAAAAAAAAGTTTAAAAAAATTAACTTTGGAAGACTAAAGAATCATGGTAAAAAAGCCATGGATTCTATGTACAGTATTGCCTAGCTCTGGAGTTCTCCCGTTCTCATTGCTCGGTAAACTTGGTCTTGGCTGGCTGTTCTTGCTGATCTTCTGGGGGAGGGGCCTGTTGCCGTGGTTCCCAAATGTCTTTGCTGGAGGCTGAATTGCCCCGCCCTTGTCTGTCCGGGCTAAGCAATTTGCTCGGGTTTGCTCTCGGGAGCTTTTGTTCTCTGCAAGATTTCCGTACAGCTTTGGAGGACGAGAGTAAAAATGGCGGCCTCCCAATCTCCGCCCCGGAGGAGCCAAAAACTCGGGGCCCCACTCCTCAGTGCGCCCCCAGAGAAAAGCAGACAGTCACTCACTCCTGACTCCCCGGTCTCCGGCTGCACTCCATGCTCACCCGGCCTGTGACGGAGCGTTTCTATCTCTGGCACCCGACCCCGTGTGGAGTCTCCAAACCCAGCAGATCCCTGCGGTGTGCTCCCGCGCCGCTCCTCCTGGGGGAGGAAAGGGAGTCTCCCCAGCTCTGCCGCTTGTTGGGTCCCTGCTGGAGGAGCAGTGGCCTGACTGTGATGCGGATTATGGTTTTTGGCAACCCTGAGCTGAGAGCCCCGCGCCTCGGCTCCGTTTCTGCAGCCGGCTTTCCCACTCCGATACCTGGGAGCTCTGCCGCACTCAGGCACCCCTGGTCTTTCTGTGACCCCATGGGTCCTGAGACCACACTGTCCTTCGAGGGTTCCAGCCCCCACTTAGCCACTGGAGCGACGTCCCTCAGCGGAGCCGATTTCTAAAATTTACGATTTTGTGCTCCATGGCTCTATCACTTGCCAGAAGCGGCCTACAGAGGCCCCCTCTCCTGCCATCTATCCTCCCGAATATCGCCTCGGAATCACTTCTCCAAACGTCCTACCTTCCAGAAAGTGGTTGCTTTTCTGTTCAGAGAGTTGTTGCTACTCTCCTCTTCAATCTCCTGTTGAGTTCGTAGGTGTTCAGAATGGTTTGATTCCCTGTCCAGCTGAATTCCTGAGACCAGACGAAATCCACATCTCCTACTCCCCATCTTGCTCCACCCCTTAATGTCATTTTTAACTGAACAAGACTCCATGATCCTGTTGCCATGTCAAAAATTGGCTATCTACATTATCCAATTCATGATTGGATTGTAGTCAATTAAATGATCATGCAGTGATTTACTTAACCCATTCCCTATAAGTAGAAATATAGTATGATCTTTTTTCACATAGTGTAAACAAGACAGTGATGACAATATCAGGCAAATTTCTTAAAGTAGGATTTGAGCTCAAAGGAAAAACATTCGGTAAAAAGATTAAAATGCTCAGTATTTTTCTTTTATCTTGAAAGTGAATTGTAAAGGAAAACAATAATATCTAATTTAATGTGTGTCATCGAGGTTAACAATCGTTTGATATGCCTATCGGTTATTTGTACTTTTTTCATGAATTGTCTAGATACATCTTTTGCATAAATTTTTGTTATTTATTTATTGTTTTAAAAGATTTTATTTATTTATTTGAGCGAGTGAGAAAGCACAAGCAGGGGGAGGGGCAGAGGGAGAGGGAGAAGCAGGCTCCCAAGGAGCAGGAAGCCCAATGCGGGACTCGATCCCAGGACCCTGGGATCATGACCTAAGCCAAAGGTAGATGCTTAACCGACTGAGCCACCCATGCACCACCCCTATTCTTTTATTTTTTAAAAGAACCTCTTTGTCCTTACAATACTACTTATAGTTCAACAACCTTGTTCAAACCTGTTTACCTCTTTTTTGGTTTTTCTTTCAGTTTCTCAAAGGTATCTTTTGACATAAAGGAGTTTTATTCTTGTGGAAGTAAATTTATCTTTTTTTGTGGCATCTGATTTTTCTGACATTCTGAGGTTCTCATCCCTACAATCATCCCGTTGCATCTGACACACACATACATGTATACATGATCATAAAATGTAATTAGCTACATTTTCTAATAATATTTTATTTTTCAATTTTTAAATATAAAAGTGCATACGTTTGGAATTAATTTTTACATCAGAGTGAGGTAATTCAGATTTCCTAGTGCCATAGATCAAATAATTTATTTCCCCTTATTGACTTAAAATGTCATGTTTATCATATACTGAAGCTCACAGACACCTCAGCTTTATTTCTGGATTCTCTATCCCATCAAATGGAATGACTAATATCTTACTGATAATGCAGAGTTCTCATTATTGCACTTTTAAAATACATGTAATGCAGATATGGCTTGTGCCTTCTTGCTTTTTTTTCATAATTTTTAGATTTTCTTTCAGTTTTTTCAAGAGAAACATAACAATTACCAGAAACTTTCAAAAGAGTCTTTTTGGTATTGCCCTGGAATATATTAACTTCAGGAAAATTACTTTTTAATAAAATTACCTCTTTATCAAGAAACAGGTACATTACTCAATTTATTCAATTTTTCCTTTATGTTCTTCAGTCAAATTTTATCATTTTTTTCTATAGGTAGAAAAAATACTTGCTAATTTTACTAAGAGTACTTCATAATTTTGAAGATTATTTTAATTTTTTAAAATTAACATAATGTATTATTTGTTTCAGGGGTACAGGTCTGTGATTCATCAGTCTGAAGAGATTTCTGTTGTCAATGGTTTCTTTTTTTCTAATATATCTTATAATTCATTATTTCTGCTCATATAAAAAGTACCTGCTGGCTTTAATATATTAATTATAACTAATATAATCTTACTGAATAGCATATCTGAAATCATTTAGCTCACCCTTTTGAGTTTTTACAATTACAGTTATATTATTTCTGTATGATGTCTATAACTTCTTTTTGGTGCTGTAATTGTATGATCTAATACTTCCAGAAGAATATTTAAAAACAATGCTGAGAATAAAAACAGTGTTATTTTCCTCACTTTAATAGGAATGCTTCTACCATTCTGTTATGAAGCTTGAAGTTGGCTTATGGTCAGGTATATATATGTATGTACGTGTATAAATATATATATTTGTCCTACTAAGCTATCCACCTACTTTACCAAAGGTGTTTAGCATTTACATTAGAAATAGTTGTCAAGGGGTGCCTGGGTAGCTTAGTCGGTTAAATATCTAACTTTTGCTCAGGGCATGATCTAGGGCTCCTGGGATCAAGCCCCGTGACCTGACCACCTCCCTGCTTGGCAGGGAGTCTACTTCTCCTCTGCCCCTCCCCCCACTCATGCTCGTGCTCACACACACTCTCTCGCTCAAATAAATAAATAATATCTTTAAAAATAAAAAAAATAGTTGTCAAATTTTTGACACATATGGAAACTATAAACACATAATGTCTCCTCTTTGGAACTATTAATACTGTGAATTATTTCAGTCATTCCTAATATTGAACCATTTTATACTTCTCAAAATTATTTAAATTTTTACAAGTTATTTGTAAAAAGAAAACACAAGATTTTATTAAAGTTGTAAGCATAGTACAATAAAATTTTCTATATTCTTTACCTAGATTGATCAGCTGTTAACTTCTTGCTATATCTACCTCACCCCCATACATTTATATTTACTGAACTATTTGAGAGGAAATTGCAGATATGATTAATCTGTTACTCCATATACTTCAGAATGTCTGCAGTATAAACTAGAACATTCTATCATACAACCACAGGTATAATGATAAAATTTAGTAACTTGTTAACATTGATATAATGCTATTATCTAACCTATGATTTATATTAAAGTTTTTCCAATTGTCCCAGATGTTTTTTACAGCTTTTATTTTTCTGATCTAGGATCCAGTGCAAGCTTGCACATTAAATTCAGTTGTCTCTTCAGTATGTTTTAATATGGAGAAGTTCCTCGGGATTTATTTTCCTTGTAATGACATTAAAATTTTGAACAACACAGGCCAATAGCTTTATAGAATATCCCTCAAATTGAGATTTTCTTGTGTCTTAGTGATTAAGTTCAGCCTTTCTGACAGGAATGCCATGGAATTGTTATGTCTTACTCTGTGCATCACAAGAGACATCTGTCCATCCATGTTTGGTCATGTGGACTTTGATAACACAATGTCTGCCAGGTTAAATCACCATTTTCTTCTGAGTAATTAATAAGTAACCTGTGGAGGTAGACACATATTGAAGACTGTATAGCATCTTTTTTCTCATCCACATTTCACCCATGAGTTTTAGAATATTGATCATTTTTGCCTGAATCAAATAGTATTGTGCTGGTAGTTACATGGTACTTCAAATTCTGCCATTTGTTTTTATATTTATTGGTTAACATTTTGTTATAGGGAAGAGCTTCCCTTCTTCCTAGTTCCCTACTTCCCCCTTTCTTTCCTTCCTTCCTATGAACGCATGCATTCTTTTATCCCCAATGGGTTATAATCCATTACTATCCTTATTATGTATTCTTTCATTGTACTGCCAGATTCCATTTCTTAATATTTTATTTATTTGTCATCAATATTTATAAGTGACACTCATCTAGTTTTTATATTGTGTGCTACCTTTATCGGGATTTAGTACAGCTCTTATATAGGCATTGTAAGAGTAATCAGAAAGCTTTAGAACAGTTGAAACAACATAAAAATTCATCTGTTTTTTTAAGTTTGAAAGAATTTCCTTATAAAGTTTTTGAGATTGAGTAGATCTTTTGGTGTCTCTCTCTCTCTGTGTCCAGTTTTGTGGTTATAGTTTTATTTTATCTTATATTTGATTTTATTCAGGATAGACTTGTGTAAATACAATTTTATAACTATTTTAAGTTTTTTTATAACTGGTTATTTCCCTGTTCTCATTTCCATTTTGGCATTATTACACTCTTTTCTGTACCCACCCCTTGATTTACTTATCTACTGAGTTTTATCTAAATTATTGTTTATTTTTCCCTTGAAGGTATAACCCTTGATCTATGCACCAATTCTGTAATTTTTACTTTTTCTGACTTACAATATCTTCTTAGGTAATTTTTCCCTTCTGCTCTTCCTAGGTTTGTTTTCTGGTACTTTTTAACAACCTAAGTTTTCTTCTAAATTCTATTTTTCTCTGAGTATAAGTTTGGCAGTAAGTCATGGATTTTTATTTGGAGTTTTCCCATTATTGTTATTTCCTAAATAATCTGCAATTTCAGGCTCACCTTTCTTTATGATCCTAAAGTCATTTTCCAGAAGTTTTTATAAATTCAGAATGATTGTGGTTTTATTATTTTGTTTCATGGTTGGCACTTATTTATAATATTATTGCATAGCCAGAAATAAACAATTTTGATTCTGAGTCTTATTTGCAATGTTATGTTTCTTTGTAATCTAATATATTGCTAGTTTTTATAAGTTTTCCATGAACATTTGAATTGAAAGTCTAGTGTCTGCTTATAAGGTATACATTTCAATGTATGTTAGATCTATTTGGTAAACCTCACTTCACTCAAACATTCTATACATGGACTTACAATATATTTGATCATCAAGGACTGAGAAAAAAGGTGTTAAACTCTCCTACTTCTGTGTTTTGTTGATTTCTTTATGGCTCAAATTCAACTTTCTATTATATCCCCTGCTTTATATGTTTTTTAAAATTTGCCCGTTAGTTCTCTATCCAGTTTACTCTAAGAAAATCAAATTTGACAAATGAAACGAAACCAAGTCCAAACAAAACCTGAGAAGTAAAGCCCATGCTTTGTGCCCTCCCATCCCCCACCTCCTCCCATCCAGCAGAGCTCTTGTTCTTTCCATTGCAGAGCTTCCCCTCTGCTCTGGATCGGGGTCAGTAGGCTTCAGGAAGTCTTAGCCTTCTAAGAAAAACTCATTTTATGCCTACAGTAATGGATCTCAATGAAAAATTGCAGTCTCCATGACAAAGTGAGAAATATATTTGGACACAGAGTATCCCACTGAGGTCCTGGCGTCAGGCTGCCCCTAACACAGCCTTTCTATGCCAAACCTACTTCACAGTGGTCCCTACACCAGGTCCCCCAAAGTCTCATCATTTTATTTAAGCTCTAAGAGAATGTGTTTTTTCTGCACATACCGTGAGACTATATGCTAACATTTACGATATGCCCAGCACCACTGAGGCTGTCATAAACCTTATCCTCAAGCAATAACATCTAACCTTTTCTAGATTCCAGTGATGTAGTATTTGTCTTCAAAGTCTCTCACCTCAACCCCCAACACTGATATCAAGAAGATTTCCAAAAAATCACACAGATACTAAAGATATGAAGCTGGGTCTGCCTAGCTTCCACATCAGGACTATTTCTCAACTTTTGGGGGCATATGAATCACCTAGAGTGCTCATTTAGAATGTTCATTCCAACCCTCCCCAGCCTCAAAATCTAATTCTGTAGGTCTGTCCTGTGGCCCAGAAATCTAAGTTTTTACCAAGGTGCTCATTTAAATCTGATGCAGTGGTTACTAGTCTGCGCCTTGCAAACTGCTCACCGTGCTGGTTGAAATTGGATGCTTTCACCTGCTTATATGAACCTCAACAAAAAAGTAGATTTTAATCTCTGATATGAAAGACCAGTAAAAATACTTGATTTTTCTGTTTTCTAATGTCATTGGGTAAAATGTTGAAGAAAAATAAAAGTTTTGTTCTGAGTTATTTCTGATTTAGGTCATTACAGTATCTAAAAAGGTCTTCATTCCATCAACATAGGTTGTAATTTATGACTCATATTTACAGGGCTTTTAAAAATCCTTTACCCCCCAAACAAAGTTATTCAATATAGTTTTCCCCTTTGTATATATAACATCAAATATAATATAAAGCACTAGAGAGGAAAAAGGAAAGACAGAACAATGAAAAAATAAAGTTTTCTTCTGCCAGAAGGTAAATACTATTGCATCCAGACTGCCCTCCCCCAATCCACCTTTTTTTTGAAGATATTTTTGTTGAACACAGAGAGTTCTTTATTCTCTTTTAAATTGTAACAGGAAGAATAACTTGGGTGACTGTTTGACCCTTACCAGTTGGGTAACTTTATTTGGTAGAAAAATACGAGCTATATATTCAAAAGTGAGTAGTAGCAAGTGACTGGTCAATAACACCCTTCAAAGGAAAGACCACAAAATTGAGTCTGGTGTTTAATCCAGGCACAGCTCATTCATCAATCTGGAAAGTTCACTCAATTTCACTCCAAAGTCTTACTTTTCATGATCACCATAGGAAACAGTCCCAGGACCCAGAGTTTAGAGTGGGAGGGTTCCTCACTGTCTCTTAACAAGATGCTTGACTTTGGACAAGTTGCCAAATACTCTCAGCCTCTATTTATCCATGTGAAAAAGAAACCATGCTGTTCATGCAGGGGATTGCTGTGAAGATTAAAATGAGATGATACGTATATGTTCCCTCCTCCAACCTTTCTGATGACATTATGGTCTGTGATGAAGCAACAGCACAGTACAGGAGGTCCTGGGCTGTTACCACGCCATAAAGCTCTGTAGATTTACTTGGATATAGCTACTTCTTATCTCCCCAACATCGTTCCACGGTTCCTCATCCTCATAAAGCTATGCTGCATATTACTTATTATTAAATATGGTTTGTCTGCTAAATTAGTTGTACATGTGTGATAACTTCATGTAGGTAACTTCAAGAGAAAATATGGGACATCTAACAACACAGGATATAAGAGTCATAAGAGGCCACAGCCTCTGGCCCAGGGACCCTTAGACTTTCAGGTGATGTGTTAGGAGGCAGAGTGGGAAGCAGGTGAGAGGAGTGTAATGCACTCTTGGTTCACAATTCTGTTAAACACAAACCCAAGAATGTTGGTTGTATGTACCTGGCATCCATAAATGTTTTTTGAAGAAGTTGTTCACTAAAATATTTGAAAACCCACTGAAACTATCTGGACTTTTCATCCAGGGCAAGAAACATAAAAGAACTGTCCCATTCACATGTCTTCTGGTATCAAGATGCAGGATGAGGCCCTGGGTTTTCCAAGCCTCAATCAGTGTTCTTTCAACTCTAACATTTGGAGGGATATTCCATGTACTGAGACACAGACTGGGTTGTGGGATAATTTAGTAGGGGATTAAGCTCTGTGTGTCACATAACAAAGACAGTTTTGACTTCTGTCCTCTTCCTACCCTCGTAATGTGGGAACCATCAAATGGTATATTTTTGAGAAATTTAAAAAAACATAATTGCTATTTTAAATTGATCCTGTGACCCAAGCTATGTTTATTTGGAATATTTTCTTTTTGATATGAAGCTGAGCATCTACTTAAGAAGTTATAAAGCATGATTTTTCAGTAACTAAGTAGAAGGAGATTTCATTTCCCCAACTGCATACATAACTGAATTTTTTGAACCCTTTAAATGAGTCTAAGAAATGCCTTCCAAAAATCATGACTTCTATGTTAGCTTAAAATCCTGTTTGATATGAGAGACTGCCTGGGTAATTTGGGGAGGGCCTGGGGATGGGGGTCATGGTGGGAAAAGGAGCAGGAACTTAGCAACAGCCAAGCAGCACTGCCTCAAAACACACGCATTGAAATGAGAGTCCTGCACTTTAATAATGGATTTGGTTCCTGATGAAGCTTTGGTTTCAGCCATTAATCTCTGCACAGTGGGGGATAAAAACCAAGTTGTGTTGTTTTAGCTGATACTCATTACCAAAATCATCAGTCTGTTGCTCCACAGCACTGCAAAGCCCCAAAATGCTGAGCGGGGAGCTCAAAGTGTAGGAGTTAATGTTTCTGACCATGAAAACCTTTATCAATCCTTCTCCTTCAAATCATCACAACTGCTCTAACAGCTGAAGTAGAGGAAAAAACTATTGTCTTCAGCAAAAAAAGAATCTGTCTAGAAAAATGAGGCAGGCAGGATGGGATTAATCCATTTCTTTGGGAAGTTTCTCACCTTCTTACCAAAGACTTTGAAGGTTGGCTGCAAAAGGAGCAAAATGGCTAGAATTAGGAGGAATATCACAGAAGGAGATGTTAGCAGGTACCTGAGATACGGGGTTTGCTTTTGTCCCGAAGCACATTGGGTTAACATGGTTCTATTTTTCTGACAAAAAAAAAATTCCCACAAAAAATACATTTTTTGGCACCTATACATTAGATGAACCAGGTATTCATCACTTGGTGCCTTATGTAGAGAATATGGCAATTTTGGTACCTTGGTACCTTGGAAGGAGGATGGAGATGAATGTGACGCCCAAGACATTTAACTATAGCTCCCCAGAGGATTGCTGAGACCCCTTTAAATGCATAATTTCGGTATTAATACTCCATACGAGCTGAGTACATCATTTAAGTGAATTATGACACAACGAGGGCATTTCTGTGCTGAGCTCCGGCAGGAAACAAAGGTCACAAACAGAGCAGCTTGGAAGGGGTTTAGTGAGGGATTATTTACGAAGGTGTGGGAAGAGACTACAGAAACGCCAGGTGCCCTAAAGGACCTCAGGACTAACAGAGGCCTGAATCAGGAAGAGAGGAACAGTTGCCAAGGCTTGGGAACAGAGAGGGCTGTAAAGGAAGCTGGAACGTTCGGTGGAGAGTCACAGCCGGCGGAAACGGAGCCCGGAGACACAGGCCAGGCCAGGCCGGATTCTCCTCCCGCCCTCTCATCTCCCGCCCGGGATTCCCAGGCCAAGCCCAGAGAGGAGTCAGAAGTCAAGTCAAGAGGAGGCTGCTGTGCATCCAGGAGGCTCCTGGAGCAGGGGAGATTGGAGGACGGTGGAGAGCAGATGAGCAGGTCACGGGAGGACCCCAGCACAGTCCAGAGGATGGAGACAACACAGTCCCTGCGCTGTGGCAGCTTCAGAACCAGGCATCTGAGTCCGAACCCCGACTCCTGCACTGCCCGGCCGGGTGGCTTGGGCAAATGATTAACTTCAAGGAGCCCGACCTCCTCATTTGTGGTATAGCCACCCTTCCAGAGGATTGTAAGGACAAAACAAGTTACAATTTCTCATGCACCCCACGGAGTCTCAACACTTCAGAAACATTAATCACATCTTAGCTAACTTCAGATACTCCGATGGACCAACTGCGCTTCCCGGGACCTAGCGGTCCTCTGATCAATGAACTGCAGCCAGAATGTCTATCACATGCACAGCTGCAGGGAGAGCCACAGTGATGCCGCAGAGACAGAGCCAAGCAGGCTATTGTTTGCCGCCACAGATCGCTAGGCCAAAGATGACCGGCTTCCTTTAAGGCCCTGCTAAAATAGCTGCGCACGCTCACACCGGCGCACCGCCGCCAGGCCACTTTCCGAATGGGGGAAAGCCTCCAGTGTACACGCATGCGGAAGAAAGGGAAGAAAGGGCCATCGCGCGTCCTTGTAGGATACTCATTGACTAAAACCCTACCACATAACATGCAAAATGATCACTTCACCTGAAGACGATGACAGACTTCCAGTTAATGTTAAGGAAAAGCCCTCTAAAATCCTTTTGGTGGCCAGGCAGGGTTTAGATACATAAACCGCCAACTAACACACAGAAACCTCTTTGTCCGTTTTCCAACTTGGGATGAATGAAGCAGCATTGCAGACTCGGGAGCTACCCCCAAAAATCACAAAATAACTTCGAAATGCTGTAAATTCTTCATCAGTCAGAAAATTCGCTATATCTTGTTTCAAGGCTCCTAGTAACCCTGTGAGACTCCTTCTTGATGTAGTTAAACCTTTGGTTAATTTATGGAATATCCAAGCATCAGATAAGCTTGTAGGGCAGCCACCTCCTCCCTCCCCCACCCCAGGCTAGTTCAAACAGTCAAGCTCTTGAATGAAAGAAAAATACTTTTTCTTATTCAGAAAACTCCTTCAGCTTTGGTAAATAGATTATTTATGGACTCAGGAGCTATTTTTAGATATATCTTGTCTTTGGAGGATAAGCAAGGGAGCCCGAGCTCTCCAACAATGTGTGCCATGAGACACGGAGGCTCCACAGTTTGAGCCTGGAGCGCTAACTCAGGAGAGCACCGCAGAGCTGCCCCTTTGTGCTGCTGTGGGTCTGGGAGAGTGGACAGACCTTCTGAGAAACACAAGCAGCTGCTGTGCCGGGCATGGAATCCGGCGGTGGAAATGGAGACAAGAGAGAGACAAAGTCTCTGGTTAAGGGAGCCACAAGCTTGTTACAGAGGCTATTGCTCTAGCGAGTGTGAAAGAGTATCCATAAAATGAAATAGATAAGTCAGAGCGTTTGGGAGAAGTTGATGGAGAATGTAATGAATCTGTGATCTTGTATAAGTTCCAGGATGGATGTTCTGAATCCATAACCACGTTACAGTTATTCAAACAAACAAAACAAGCATCCTTTTAAAATATCATTGTCCTGAGACCATTTGAATTACAATAAAATTTGAAAACAAGTTTCTTTTAGAAGAGTATAGGTCTCTGTGCAAAGTCTGCTCCTCTTGATTAGTTTTCTAGCATTTATCACCACTCTGCGGCAGGCTCGTTTCTAAGCCATTAACTTCTTTTTTTTTTTTTTTTGTACAGTTAATTGAAATAAAGAAATGTTGTGGTGAGGCAATAAGAGGAAATTCTTCTCATAACAAGGAAATTAAGATTTCATTTTATTGTTATTACTATCATTATGGTTGATTGCAGCTTATTAGTGAATTGCAGGACCAATGAGAAACTAGGATATTATGAGCTAGGATACTTCATTCATTGTCATTTATGAAGGCAGGCACGCCAAAATTCTGAGACACAGAAAGGAGGGAAGGGAGACAGGGAGGGAGGGATGGGATGGGTTTCATCTTCCCGGTACAACCACAGAAGCAAGCTCTGAGCCCCTGTTTGCTGTGGATGGATAAAGCTGGTAGATGACAGAGAAAAAGGAAGACTGTATCTGTACTGCCTTGTAAATAAGATGAGGAATAATGGCTGGCAGACCAAGACCAGTAGGATAGAGGCCATTAGGAGGAAAGGAAGGCCAGCCGTGGGGGATGCCCTGAGGGACCCCAGTTGCTCTAAGTGTCGTGGCATCCTGGCTTTCCAAGGTTGGATCAGTTTTATCTTGAGGGTTTTGCACCGGTATCCTCAGTATACCAGCCAGGACCATGGCAAGAAGTAGAGACACACTCCCATTTGGTGATAGAGCAGGTTATATTTACAAAGGGCCAGGAAGCCAAGAGGCATAGTGCCAAAGCCAGGGGCTAATAACACTGAGCACCCTTACCACTAAGGAGAGCAAGGAGAGGGAGCTGTCCTGGGAGAGGGAGAGAGAGAGAGAAAGAGAGACTGAGACCTGTGGAACAGAGGTGGCCAGAGCAAGACAACTGTAGGAAATGAGCTGAGCGATAAGCCAGGGAAGGGAGCTGGACAATGAAGGCCCTTGGATCCTGAGGTCGTAGGATTTCAGTGCAGTTTGCACATTTCAGCCTCCCAGGGCACAGAACAGAGGCAGAAGGGTGGAGTTATGGAGAGGCACATGAAAGGGGGATTTTGTATACTCATCCAACTGTTGTTGATTGTCCCATCTGGCTCTGTTTACTGAATTAGAAAGATATAAATTAAGTGGGACTGCAGTCTGGATGTACAACCGTCGAGACAGAGGGGCTGGAGAAGCTGAGGTGGCAGACAAACTACTACCCAGGCGGTATGATAACAGACATTAGGTGGTTCACTAGGTAGATCCAATCCTGGGAACACAATTCCCCTAAAACAGATCTGTGACCACCAGTGGGGAACCCAGGAGATCCAGGGGCAGGTGGCATGCTGATGCCCAAGTAGGTGTTATATTTCAGGAAGTGACCTTGCTACCAGAGTCACAGGCACCATGATGGTGCTCAGAAAGAGTCTGAGTGGGGGCCAGGTTGTGGGCAGGTTTTTATGGCATCCACATCCCAGAACAGACAGGAAGCTCGACTAAGGCTAAGGTTTGAATTAATTTTGAATATACCAATAAAGAGTTGCGTGGCAACATATTTAAATACTTTATTTCACTGGGTTTCAAAATAGCTGTTATTATGAATGGAAGAGCTAGATGAGCCTCCTTAAAACTAGATCTTATTCCTTATTAAATAGAATATTTATTGAACATCTCTGCACTGGGTGCCATCCCAGGTGAAGAGGATGTCAAGAAGAAAAAGACAGATTGTCATGAGGTTTGCTTGGTGAAGAGTCTAAAAGTAACTGAAATTTTTATACACAACTGAATGTTAATACTTTAAGAACAGAGATTTTATATGTTTTGTTCTGAGCAGGATTCCAGAACCAGGGCTATTTGTTGACTGACTCACTATTCGCATATTCAGTAAGAACATGACTGGCCAAGAAAGACATCATCTCCGAGTGCTTACTGAACTGTACAAACACACGCCAGCCAACCAAAAATGAGGCTGCATATGAAACTCAGTAGGATCCCATGATCGAGGATGAATTATGACACAACTGTAAGAGGTAGATTACCTCTGGTAATCTAGGTCATCTAGGTAATCTACCTCAATTACCACAGTTGATCAGACCCACAAAAGAAAAATACCATTAGAGAACATTTTTATCTTGTGCCCCTTCCATTTTGGGGAGAGGGGGATAAACATGGCATCACTATTTTGCTGACCTGTGTCTTCAAAATTCTGCATGGGTTGAGTCTTTCCTTAAAGTGAGCACGTGATTGGAGGAAAATATTTCTAAAGACATTTATACTCTACAGGCTGTTTATTTTATATCCCTGATGCCCACATTTATTCTCAATTAAATTTTTTTCAAAATCATCACATTTAAAATTTAGCACTAATAATTGCAAAATTCTTAGCACATTCATTCTTTCAAGCAATTATTTTAGTAACTGTCTTTAATCTTCCCTCCTTGACCATGTTGTTTCAAACAATGACAAGATTTATAACTGAGAGAGTTATTGACTCCATACATCAGAGCATTTTTTTTTCTAGGACCGGGGACGTTAATAGAAAATGAGGAATGGCTCCTGATGGTTGTTTTGAAAAATCTGCACAGCATAAAAATTGATAACAGTTGAGTCACTCAGTGCAGGAAAAGGAAAATTAGTAAAACATTTCTCATAAGGAGCAAACTTTTGAACTTTTGGTATTTGCTTTTTCTCTCAGAAGCTTCAGCAGTTTTGTCCACTTTTGGTACAAAATGATCAGAAAGGCCCCACTTAAAAAAAAAAAAAAAAAAAAAAACAAAGTACTTTTCAAGAACCATGATTTTGTGTGTCCCTGGGGAATTTGGAGGTGAAAGCCAAAAACGAAGGCAATCTTCAAATTCAGGGAAAACTCTGGCAGTCAACCCTGCTCACAATGAGAACCCTTCATAACTCTGTGTGCTAGGAAATAAAATAGAAATTCAGGCGTCACCATGGCCATTTTCCTAAAGAGAGATTGGAGTTTCTTCAGCTCACTATTATCCCTGGTGTGAAAGCAGAAAAAAAGCAGTATAAATCACGAAGCTGCTGGAAAACATTATCTATAACATTACCAAACCTACCATAAAACAGGAGCGGGAGAATTGAAAACTTGCTGAAAATTCATGTCAAATGCGAGTGGATCCTAAAGATTATGTACATTCGCTTTATTTTATTTTGGAAGAAAGGACAATATTATCACTATGAAAATATCAGTTGGTTTTTTTTTTATGTATTAGAAAATCCTAAGGGAAAGAGGCAAGATGAGAGCATTCTATCTTTTAAACAGGATAAAATAAATATTTTAGTTTAAGGAAATGCCTTGAAAATGAAAAATAATGCAATATATTATCTTTGATTATAAATAGATCTTTCTTATATCCACATATAGATTATTCTTTGGGCAAATAATGAGCTTCTTTGTTGTTCTACATTGGCATTGCTTTTCTCAAGGGATCTTAGTGAGTCAACCAGGAAGATAGAAAAGCAGCAGTTTAGTAGAGACAATATGTAAATCACCACTAAAATCATTTCATTTCATTGTTTGCCATAGAGCCACATTGAGCTGTGGCGGGTTGAAATGTTTCTGATTAAAATGAGGATTTTTCAACAGCTTTCTTGATTGAATGAATGTCTACTATTTGCTTTAAAAAAATCTGATGTAAATCTTAACTATTGCTCTATCACAAATGAATGCTTAAATAAAACTAGGAGATTATCTTTCAAATATCTGGTGATGACTTAATCTGAAAAGAGTGTCAGAAGAAAGTTTTGAACCAGTTTAATTTTGATGGTGTAGAAAAGGAGGGAAAGGTAATATTTAGGAAACTCTACCACTTAATTTCCTATTTTATCTGGATCTTTGATAATATATTTAAAACAGAACATGTTATCTCACATTAAGCAAAATCACAAGTTCTGATCCCATGGTTTCCAGTGGCATACAGCTCAGGGTTAAAGCAAAGGTAAAAATCTTTTTTCTATAGGAAAATCATTATATATTGCCAAGGGAATAAGCAATATATAAAACAGCATATTTGGTATTCTCCCATTTTGGTAAAATGTAACAAAATATAGCAAATATGTTAAATTGCACAGAACTTGGTAAAATTAATATGTAGGTGATGTTTATCTAAGAGTGATATATACAGGCAGATGTGATATGCATATGTATGGATGATATATGTATGTGTCATTTATCAGTGCATGCCAGATGTACGCAGATAGAAAGGAGGGAGGGGAAAGACTGGAGTGACATATGCCAAAATGGTAATCTCTGGAAATTTTGGTCTTTTGTCTTTAGGCTATTTGCAACTTCCCAAAATTTCTGCAAGGACCATATGTGAGTTTTTTAAAATGAGTATGATAGGTGCCCTCTTTGCCTTCCAAGGTCCTGACTGCCTTTCAAGTCACTCTTTTATACCCTGCTGTGTTTCGTGGATGGCTGAAATGTATAGACTGCATCCATGGACTCAAATGATTGGTTTGGGCAATTGGATCTCAATTTGGTTTGGCAACACAGAGCATTTGCAGGGAATTTCGGGAGAAATCAGTGTGAAGTTAGGTATCTATTTCCCTGGCTCTTTGTTAGTGATGTCACTGAGGATGATTCTATCCCTTGACCAACAATGGCTATTTGCAAACATCCTCCCTCTTTCCATGGGTTTCATTAATAATCCCCTAGCCCCAAGTGCTCTTACTAGTCTTGGGGTGCTGTGCTATTCCTATATCAGGTCCACACCTTTTAAATAATCTCTTCAATATCACCTTATAAATAACACAATTGCATGTGTGATCTTGTTGCTACTGGCAACATACCTGAAACATAGGGATAATTTCTATGACTACATTTTTCTGTAGCTTCACTATTAATGCTGTTCTTGGGACTTCACTGAGCATGGGAATTCATTGTAGATAGAGTTCAAGATACACTCATGTAACACCATATATTGCAATGGAATTACTGTGAGAGATGTCAATGTTTGAACTAAGGTAGCTGGGATAGAGTCAACCAGTGTTATGAATCTTTCACTTGTTATTGGGACATAAAGCCATTCTGAAAGTTTTTAAGGTCCCAGATTGCCTTTATAACCATCCTGAAACAAACTCATTTTCTCTCCTACTTCCCAATTTTAATTCATTTTCCCCATGGTCTTTCCTGGTATCACCAATGCCTTTCCCATCCAAGTTTGCCATATGTGCTGGGGGAAGGGAACACTTTCTCTCTCATGATAAGAATCAGCTGGCATAGACAGTATTAAAAAGGATTCCAATTTTTTCTTTTAAAAAAAGAAACAAAACAAACTTCCACTCTGACAACGATGAAGTAACTGGAACCAAAATTAAACTCTTGCCTGAAAAGACATGTATATGAGGAAATGATCCAAGGCCTGGGAAAGAAGCATTGCAAAAGGCAAATGAAATAATTCCTGGAGCTCACACATGGCCAGGAATACTATTCGCTCCCTACCAGCCAGACTGTGATAAATCTTGCAAGTAACAGGGCAAAAAGATGAGTACTCAGAACAATGTTGCCTCAGTAATGAGAATAAAGAGGTCCTATGCTGAAGGCTGCGTTGATATTGCTTAACAAAATTAAGAGCAAGCTTTAAAAGAATTAAGCTATTCTCAAAGAACTTAACTCTGTTCCAGAAAGTAACTTACACATATTTCCAGGAACACCAAAACTTTAGCAATCCACAACAGAAAATCACAATGTTGGGCATTCATTCAGAAATTACAGAAATTGCAGCAGTAGGAAAAAACAACCCACACTGAAGAAAATAATCAGTCAATAGAAATAGACAGGAATGAAAAAAGTAATAAAATCAGTAGATAATGACATCCAACTATACACTTCAAAGAAGTACAGCTTAAAAAAATAAATAAATAAAATTAAAGAAGTACAACTTATTGTGTGTCAAGTTTACTATAATAAAGCTGTGAGGCTTTTTTCCCAATCAGTTGACATAAGTCACTTGATATTTTTCCTTCCACAAAACCAGCCACCCACTCTCAGTGTGGCCACAATCAAAGGAAGGAGGAACCTGCAAATGATGATTATAAGAATGTCCCTTCTGTCACTTCTTCCTTTAAGCTGTCTTTCCTGTTTTATTAAGTTGCTCATAGTGATCCCAAAAGATGCAATGCCCAAAGTGATTCACCTGGCAATCCGAAAGTTGAGGAGCCGGAAGTGAAGGGAAAGTAAAAGCCAGAAGGAAGAATGAAGTGAGGTTGCCACAGCCACGGCAGAGAGCTGGCCTGCATTATTCCATGCCCACAGAGAATTCCACAAGTACAAATAAGGCTACTGACTGTTGCTCCCAAAGGCTGCAAAACAAAATCTGTCCAACTTCATAGTGAGAACCCAAGTAAGTGAACACAAGCAAAACAAATCTTCCATGGTATGGTATAGTTATTTGTCCAAGCACAGTATCGCAAGTCTTAAATCTTATGTACCTCTACCCACAACGTTCCTTTTTCCTCACCCTTCCTATTCTCACAGGCATGTCTGTGCTGAGGACCACACAGTCAAGGGAGTTGATAACAAGTGTGAAGAGTGGAATTGAGACAGGAAAATTAATGTCTTACTCTTTCAGATGCGTTCAAATTACAAGTGCATTAACTCATTTGATTCCCACAAATTGCTTGTAAAGCAAGCAGCACCAGCATAATCATCTCAGTGTGACCAATGAAGAGAGAATGGAACACAGAGACATTAAATGGAATGAGGCATTCTTGTCAAGGCCAACTTAGGTGTGAATATCCCATATGGCTCAAAGTAAACCCACTGTGATCTGTTACCTGTGTATCTGGACCCTGAGCCAGTGGGGCTCCAGCCTTTATCTTTGAGGTCTGGTAGAGTTCTGTGGAAGACACCTTTTCATTGTCAGGGACTGTTTAGGAATGTGGTGCTAAATATTTTTTACTAAATGAGAAAATAAACATCTAGGGAAACTATCAATGCAAAGATAAGGGCAAAGAATCTGAAGGGAAGACATGAGCCAATCTGTCGCTGTTTGTTTACTATGCATTAGCAGAAACCATCAATATAGTCGGCATATTTTCAACTGAAGAGACATCACAATTAAACGACTTCCGTGAAGCACTTTGATGAGCTTAAATAATATTCTCAGTTACCAACACCAGAGTTGAGTCTCCCATTATCATGAGTTTTCTCCTTCAGCATTAGTCCAAACTGGAGAGAACCAGAGACTTCCGTTGGTGCAATAAAAACATAAATAATTAAAAAGATTAAGTTGCCCTTTCCTTTAACATATCCTATCCAAAAAGGCCATAAATCACTTCAATAAAAATGACTCATTTTTTAAACCCTGTGTCTGTATTTAGGTTATGTGTTTCCATTTGTTTTATGCATCTGACACAGCAAGAATTAAATGACCTGTTCTACTACGTCCTAGATATGGGACCACCACTCAGTACTGCCAGCAGGGGGAGGCTACAAACAGATTTCACAGGAGACCACCCATCACTTTCTCCTTCTTCCAGGGATTTCACCCTCCATGCTCTAAACCAGATCATTAGCCATAATTAATTAACTCTAATCAGGGAGCCCTTTTAAGAATAGACAGTCTGGGAGCACCAATAGCAACAACTATAGCTACTAAGATCCTTTCCTTAATCAAAACACTCAAACATAAGTATGCATGGTTAATTCTGTTTTCTCCATTTTGCAGACTTAAAATGATAATGGTCTTGACTAAAGTCTCCATAAATAACCAGGAGAAACTGGACTTGATTCAAGTTCTCTCTGACTTAAAGATCTCATCAATAAACCTTTCTTTCAAAAAAAAATATGACTCTGGTCAATTAGTAGAAAAGGATGAGATGTCAATTGCTTTAACAGTTGTCTTCAAAACAAAATTATGACCATGTAGTAAGGCTACTAACTTCTTTAGGGAAAGCAATTTCTCAAACTGCTTCCATGCCCACCCTTGGGCCATTCTATACCTATAAATTCAGTTCTGAAATGTTGCTTACCCTCTGAGTAGGCTGTTCTAGTTTTACTCAATCCCATCTAGACAGTACCTAGCTGTAGTAATAAGTAATACATACCAAGTGCAGGAACATGATACAGCTAATCCACCTTTCTGGCAATTTCTCAGCCTCTATGTATTGCAACAAGATGGAATTTGACATCATAATTGGATTACAAGCAACCTGGCAATGCAGAAAATGAATAGATTTGGGAGATAGGCATAATTGGATTTAAATCCCAGCTTCATCACTTAACAACTGATTAATCTTAAGAACATCACTTAACCTCAGAGTATTATCTTTCTCGTCTTGAAAATGGGTTAATACAACTCTCCTTATACATATTGATAGGAGTTTTAAATGAGATAATGCAAGCAAGATACTTGGTGATAAGTGTAACTGTTATTATTATCATAGAAAAAATATTTATATATAACAGCTCAATTGTTCTAGAATTAATTTGATCTCCCTTTATGTATACCTGTGGACTTACTAATAAAATGCCCCTCAACATGCTCTTCCACACAAGTTTCATTTGTGAGAAAACACTGCAGTGTTGTCTGAAGTAAGCTGAGGAAATACTGAACACTATGATTATCCCCAGATTTGGAAGGACAAGGAGAAAACTAGGAACAAAATGGATGAACACTTTCTGGTTCTATAATAAAAAGATGGAGCAACAAAGATGTGTGTCCCTCAGTTTTCTTTTTCCCTTCTAACTCCACTCTCTGATACCATCGTGCATGTTTTTTGACATGTGCATAACATCCTTCTAATCTGGAAGGGGATTCTAGAAGCAAGGGAGGGACACTTTTAAAATCTCCTTGGAATCATTTTTCTGGCAGTTGACTTTCAACTTGAACAATTTAAGACAGAATAATATGCATGTAAATATCTCAAACTAAATGTCTTTATTTGAAATCTATCTATTTAAAGTGATTTCACCAAAGTAGTTAATTCACTGTCAGAGTGGGGAGAAAAATCAAATTTAAGGGGAATACTCTAATTCCTTGGGGTATACTCCTGTAGGGGAAGAAAAATATTTCTCCCTCTATTCTTCTGAGTTCTTGGCTGGGACCCCTGTAATAAAAGACAGATTAACAAGAAAAAAACAAACAGTTTACTAATATGTATTCCTCATGTACACATAGGAGAGACCCAGGAAAAAAATGAGTGCCTCAAAGGGTTGGCTTAGAACCCCAGTTATTATATAGCATCTTGAACAAAGAACAATAAATTTGTGGAGAAATGACAGGACAAAGGAAAACAGTTTGAGGTTTCTGAGGTCGGCAAACTGGGGGAAGGTCAACTAACAGTATAGACTAGTCAATAAAGTTTGTTATGTAGATTTCTCTGGTACCATTCCCAGGCTGATAGAATCTAAAATTATCTCCAGTGAGCAACTTTTGTCCTTCCTGGTAGAGAAGGAAGGAGAGACACCTTTGATTAGCAATAATCGCGCCTCGGATAAACCTCATTGGCTACGATACTGCCACTGCGCAAAGCTGGGAGGAGAGACACCTTTGAAATGTATATCCTGCTTTTAGGCAATGGGGAAAGGAACACGGAGCTTCTTTTGTATCTGCTTCTTCTCAGTTGCCTTCAGCTCAAAACACTCCTTATGCCAAAGTGGCATATTCTGGGGTGGCATATTCTGCCACCCTTCATTCCCAACCTAGAAACCTTGACTGTTAGGCAATGGATTTTTACAAATACCAAGAGAAAGCACTGAGAGACAAATCTCCATGACCTCCAGGTGCCCACAGTCCCAGCTCTTTCTCTGCTTCCTTAAAGAATTTAACAAATGAACTATCATTTATCATTCCATTGTGTTTATATTGCAGAAAACTCAGTCTACACTAGATTAAATAATAATGGGTATTTATTAGCTCATGTACCTGAATGCCCAATTATGGAGTGGAATACAGGATTTCTTAATCCAGCTGTATAGGATGCCGTCTGTTCACTAAGTCTTTCATAGTACTACAAGGCATAGAGTGGCTGCAGGAACAATCTGTCCCCTGGTGAGTGGTTATCTTTGATGAGGGCAATAGAATATGTTAATAGACATAGCTAAAAGTGACACCCTAGAGCTAGGGATCAGTTTTCTCCTACATGCATGAGCTGATTGGAGAGGAATGCATATACTAATGAACATCTGGTATTATTTGAAAGAGGTAGAGGACAATAGGGCACTGGGTAGGTATACAAAAAGTAAATGAAAACAATATAAGCCATCATTATCTAGGACCTCTGTGGTTTTAATGGGGATATTCAAACTAGCCCCCTTTAATTAAGAAATGAATCAAAACAGCAGAAAAAAGTGATCTACACTATTTTGGAAACAGACTAACTCTTTAAAATGAGCAGATGAAATAATATATATCATAGAATCTGTGTCCATTAGGAATGTGTCTGGTTACATGCAATGGAACAACTCAAAATACCAGTAAATTAAGCAAGTTAAAAGGTTTTTTTCTTATGTGAAAGAATATAGAAAGATCTGGTATGGTGATTCCTTGAATTAATAAAGGAAGCAAAAATAATGAAGGGACCTCTAGCACCTATTTTCTGCTCTTCAGTGCTGGCTTACATCTTCACTCAGCTCAAAGTTTAAAGTATCTGTTAAAGTTCTAGTCATTATTTCTACATTGCAAGCAAGTAAGAGGAGCAAGAATGAAAGGAAAACCAAAAAATATTTGCCAGTCCCCCACCACCCACTTTTGAAAGAAACCTCTTCACAGTCCTATACAACACTTTTGCTTGCTTCAGATTGGCCAGACTCTTGTCACATGACCAAATTTATGCGAAAAGAAGACTGCCAAGAAGTGTAACTTTTTAGTAAGATACACGGCCTACCCTTTGGAACCAAAGGACAAAAGCAAGAATAAATATTGGAAACTATTAATGATATCATTCTCAGAACCATGAAAATGATCTAGAACAACCAAAACAAATTGAAAGAAAAAGAACAAATTTGGAAGGCTTATATTATTTGTTTTCAAGAATTATAATAACAGTAAAATAATCAAAAGAGTGTAGCACTGGCATAAGAATAAACATACACAACCACGGAACAGAACAGAGTATACAAAAACAGATGTAAACAAATATAGTCAATTTTTGGCAAAGTTTCCAAGGGAATTCAATGGGAAAGAAAAGTCGTTTGAAAGAATGTTTGATCTAACAACTGGATATCAGTTTAGGAAAAAACTTAACCTCAACCATTGTTTCACAACATACATAAAAATGATACAAAATGGAACACAGGAGTTAAGTCTAGGAGCTAAAATTCTCAAGTTTCTAGAAGAAAATATAAAAGAAAATCAATGTGTCATGGGTTTAAGCAAGAATTTCTCAAAGAGGACACAAAACCCACAAACAATATAAGAAAAATATGATAAAACTGACCTCATTAAAATTAGAAACTTGTGCTCTTCAAAGGATAGAGTTGGGAATTGAAAAGGTAATTTACAGAGTGAGAGCAAATGGTTACATAACACATATCAGACTAAGGGCATGGGTCCAGGGTTTAAAGGAAAGCCTTAAAACTTAATAATAAGTAAGAAACCCACTGATTGAAAAATAGGCAACATTTATCAATAGACACACACAGAAGACAATATATGAACAGCCATTAAAAACATAGAAAGTTGCCCAATACAATTAGTAATCAGGGCAATGTGAATTTAAAACCACAATGAGCCATTACTATTAGGTCACTTTCATGACTAAAATTTAAAAACTGTTCAATATTCAAAGTTGATAAGAATGTAGAGCAACTGGAACTCTAATATATTGCTGGTAGTGGCACAAAATGGTGCAGCTGGAAAACAGTTTCAAAGTGTCATATAAAGTTAAATATACACTTACCATATGAACCAGCTATCCCACTGTTACAATTTACTCAAGAAAAATTAAAAGATCTGTCCACACAAAAATGCACTTGAATATTTATAGCAGCTTTATTCATGCTGACTCAACATGAAACAATTCAAATGCTGATCAACTGGTGAGTGGATTAACAAATTATGGTATATTTATAGTATGGAATACTATTTAGCAATAAAAACAAACAAAATACTACACACAAAAATATTATACTAAGTAAAAGGAGAAACACAAAATAATACATACTGGATGATTCAGTTTATATGAAATTACAAAAGAGGCAAAACTATAGAGACAGAAAATAGATCAATGGTTACCTATGTTGGGGACAGAGGGATATTTTCTAGGTGCACAGGAGCACAAGAAAATTGATTTTGATGGTGGTCAGAAGACTGTGTACAACTGCTAAAATCTATCAAACTTCAAATGGGCAAATTGAACTGTATACAAATTCTACCTCAGTAAAGTGGGGTGAAAACAAAGAATTCATAAACAAGTAAGTAAAGGTATGAATAGCTGGTGGCAAATGCTAAGTCTAAGGCCAATAAGTCTAAAGAACCATTAATAACTTTAACTGACAAATAGAATGTAGATATTATAATCCCCCCAAAAATATGTCATGTAAATAATGTAAAATTATTATCATTTAAATATACAGGGACAAGAATTTCAATTTCATGCCCTTAAAAACACACAAAAGATAATAATAAAGAAAAAGTAAAATTATTATTCATTATAAAGTTCAAAAATGAAAGCATTGAACAAAGAGGCTTATTTTCTTATTAAAGGAAGGTATGGTACATAATGGAGATATGCTTGCCACGAACCTATATGTTACAAAAAGCTACAGCCTTAAAATTAAAAATTTACACACATACACACACGCATATATATACATATATCAGAAATTACTAAAATTTTAAAGAAAACTTGACAAAATCAAAATAGATACTTTATAACATTTCAATTGGACATTGACATTGTAGGTAGAAATAAACATGATAATTGACTGTTTAAACAAAAGCAGTAATGTACTGTGGGATTTTAATGTACAGAAAGTAAAATGTGTGACAAAAATAATACCAAGACTGGTAGGGATGAAATGGAAGTATATTATTATAAGGTTGTTATCCTATATGTAAAGTGGTATAATATTACTTAAAAAGAGACTGTGCTAAAAGTGTGTGTTATAAAACTCTATAAACCACAATTAAAAGGCAGAAATTTTCAGATTTGCTAAAAAAGCAAGACTCTACTTGATACTTCCTACTACAATATACAGTAAATATAAAGAATTTTTTAAAGTAATTTTTTCTCCACAAATTTTTAAAATTTGTAAAAATTTTTACTTTTTACAAATTTTTAAAAGTAAAACAATGGAAGAATATATACCATGCTAACAAGAAACAAAAAAATCTAGAGCAACTATATTAATATCAAAGTAGATTTCAGAGAAAGGCCATTACCAGAGATAAAGTAGTATATTTCATAATGATAAAAGTATCAATTCAGGAAGAGGACATAAAAATCCTAAAGGTTTATGTACATAATTATACAACTTCAAAATGCATGACCCTAAAACTGCTGGAACTGCAAGAATGAAAAACACAATCCACAAATATAGTAGGAGAGTTCAATGCTCATTTAACAATAATTGATGGAACAAGCAAAAAGAAAATCAGTAAGGATATAGAGAAATTGAACACTATTGACCAATTTGTTATTTTTTAAATACTCAACACAAAATCAAAATTCACAATCTTTCAAATATACAAACAACATTTAGCAAGACAGACTATATTCTGAAACAAATCTAGATACATTTTAAAGAATTCTTGCAAACTATGTTCTCTGTCACAATGGAATTAAAATAAATAAAAGAAATATATCAAGAAAATCAACAAACATTAGGAAACTACATAACATACATCTAAGTGACCTATGGGTAAAAAAAGAATTAAAAAAAGGAAATTTAAAAGAATTGAAAAAAATGAAAATGATAACAATAGCAACTAAAAATGTGTGGAATGTCACTAAAACAGTATTTAGGGGGAAATTTATAGCACTAAATGTCTATATTAAAAATTATTTTCGGGGGGGCGGAGCAAGATGGCGGAGGAGTAGGAGACCTAGATTTCGTCTGGTCTCAGGAATTCAACTGGATAGGGATCAAACCATTCTGAACACCTACGAACTCAACAGGAGATCACAAAAGAGAGTAGCAACAACTCTCTGAACAGAGAAGAGACCACTTACTGGAAGGTAGGACGTGTGGAAAAGTGAATCTGAGGCGACATTCGGGAGGATAGACGGCGGGGGAGGGGCCTCCGTCCGCTGCTTCTCGCAAGTGATAGAGCCGCGGGGCACAAAATCGGAACTTTTAGAAGCCGGCTCCGCTGAGGGACATCACTCCAGTGGCTAAGCGGGGGGTGGAATCCTCGCGGGACAGTGTGGTCTCAGGACCCTTGGGGTCACAGAAAGACCAGGGGTACCTTAGTGCAGCAGAGCTCCCAGGTATCGGAGCGGGGAAGCCGGCTGCAGAGACGGAGCCGAGGAGCGGGCTTTCAGCTCGGGGTTGCCATAAACTGTGATCCGCGGCCCAGTCGGACCACTGCTCCTCCAGCAGGGACCCAACAAGCGGCAGAGCCGGGGAGACTCCCCTTTCTCCCCCGGGAGGAGCGGCGCGGGAACGCACCGCAGGGATCTGCTGGGTTTGGAGATGCCACACGGGGTCGGGTGCCAGAGATAGAAACGCTCGGTCACAGGCCAGGTGAGCACGGAGTGCGGCCGGAGACCAGGGAGACAGGAGTGACTGCTTTTCTCTGGGGGCGCACTGAGGAACGGGGCCCTGAGTTCTCAGCTCCTCCGGGTGGAGATTGGGAGGCCACCATTTTTGCCCTGGTCCTCCAAAGCTGTACCGAGAGCTTGCAGGGAACAAAAGCTCCTGAGAACAAACCTGAGCAGCTTCCTTAGTCCGGACCGACAAGGGCGGGGCAATTCCGCCTCCGGCAAAGACATTTGGGAACCACGGTAACAGGCCCCTCCCCCAGAAGATCAGCACAAACAGCCAGCAAGCCAAGACCAAGTTTACCGATCAAGGAGAACGGGAGAATTCCAGCGCTAGGGGAATACTGCACATAGAATTCATAGCTTTGTTTTTACCATGATTCATTAGTTCATCAAAGTTAATTTTTGTTAACTTTAATTTTTCTTTTTCCCTTTTTCAACCAACAACTTATCAATCCCTTTTAAAAAAAAAAAAACATTTTTTATTTTTCATTTTTAGAGTCATATTTTATCCCTTCATAATAGTTACCCTTATTTTTGGCATATATATATAAGTTGTTCTCTCTTTAAAATTTCGAGATACAGTTTCTTCTAACACATCAAAATATACCCTAATTCACTAGTGTATGGCTTTGTTCTAGTCTCCTGCCTGATCACATTCTCTCCCTTTTTCCTTTTTTTTTTCTTAAATCTTCTTCTTTCTTACTTCAAACAACTTCTTATCTTATCAAGTCCTTTTATAAAATCTTTTATAATTTTCATCTTTACAGTCATCTTCCATCCCTTCATTGTATCAACCCTTATTTTGTACATATATGTCTTTCTTCCTTCAAAATTTTAGGAGACACTTTTTTCTAACAGACAAAAATATGCCCAAAATCTAGTGTGTGGCACTGATCTATGCACTAGCCTGATCATATTTGATCATATTCTGCTTTTTTTGTATTATTCTGTTTTTGTTTTTATCTTTTTTTTTTTTCCTCTTTCTTTTTTCTTTCTTTCCCTTTCTTTTCCCCTGGTTTCAGGTCTTTTCTGATTGGTGTACAGTATATTTGCTGGGGACGTTCTAAACCTGTTAGCATTTTGTTCTCTCATTCATCTATTTTCCTCTGGACAAAGTGACAAGACGAAAAAAATCACCTCAGCAAAAAGAACAAGAGGTAGTACCGTCTGCCAGGGACCTACTCAATACAGACATTAGTACGATGTCAGACCTAGAGTTCAGAATCATGACTTTAAAGATACTAGCTGGGCTTGAAAAAAGCGTGGAAGTTATTAGAGAAACCCTTTCTGAAGAAATAAAAGAACTAAAATCTAACCAAGTCGAAATCAAAAAGGCTATTGATGAGGTGCAATCAAAAATGGGGGCACTAAATGCTAGGATAAATGAGGCAGAAGAGAGAATCAGAGATATAGAAGACCAAATGATGGAAAATAAAGAGGTTGAGAAAAAGAGAGAGAAACAACTACAGGATCACGAGGGCAGAATTCGAGAGATAAGTGATACAATAAGACGAAACAACATTAGAATAATTGGGATCCCAGAAGAAGAAGAGAGAGAGAGGGGGGCAGAAGGTATATTGGAGCAAATAATAGCAGAGAACTTCCCTAATGTGAGGAAGGAAACAGGCATCAAAATCCAGGAGGCACAGAGAACCCCTCTCAAAATCAATAAAAATAGGTCAACACCCCGAGATCTAATAGTAAAACTTATGAGTCTCAGAGACAAAGAGAAAATCCTGAAAGCAGCTCGGGAGAAGAGATACGTAACCTACAATGGTAGAAACATTAGATTGGCAACAGACCTATCCACAGAGACCTGGCAGGCCAGAAAGGACTGGCATGATATCTTCAGAGCACTAAACGAGAAAAAAACGCAACCAAGAATACTATATCCAGCTAAGCTGTCATTGAAAACAGAAGGAGAGATAAAAAGCTTCCAGGACAAACAAAAACTAAAGGAATTTGCAAACACGAAACCAGCCCTCCAAGAAATATTGAAAGGGGTCCTCCCTTTAGAGAGAGCCTAAAAGCAGCAAATATCAGAAAGGAACACAGACAACATACAGTAACAGTCACCTAACAGGCAATACAATGACACTAAATTCATACCTTTCAATAGTTACCCTGAATGTAAATGGGCTCAATGCCCCAATCAAAAGACACAGGCTATCAGATTGGATTAAAAAACAAGACCCGTCAATATGCTGTCTGCAAGAGACTCATTTTACACCCAAAGACACCCCCAGATTGAAAGTAAGGGGGTGGAAAACACTTTACCATGCTAATGGACACCAAAAGAAAGCTGGGGTGGCAATCCTTATATCAGACAAACTAGATTTTAAAACAAAGACTGTAATAAGAGATGAGGAAGGACACTATATCCTACTTAAAGGGTCTATCCAACAAGAAGATCTAACAATTGTAAATATCTATGCCCCGAACATGGGAGCAGCCAATTATATAAGGCAATTAATAACAAAAGCAAAGAAACACATTGACAACAATACAATAATAGTGGGGGACTTTAACACCCCCCTGACTGAAATGGACAGATCCTCTAAGCAAAAGATCAACAAGGAAATAAAGACTTTAAATGACACACTGGACCAAATGGACTTCACAGACATATTCAGAACATTCCATCCCAAAGCAACGGAATACACATTCTTCTCTAATGCCCATGGAACATTCTCCAGAATTGATCACATCCTATGTCACAAATCAGGTCTCAACCGGTACCAAAAGATTGGGATCATTCCCTGCATGTTTTCAGACCACAATGCTTTGAAACTAGAACTCAATCACAAGAGGAAAGTCAGAAAGAACTCAAACACATGGAGGCTAAAGAGCATCCTACTAAAGAATGAATGGGCCAACCAGGAAATTAAAGAAGAATTTAAAAAACTCATGGAAACCAATGAAAATGAAAACACAACTGTTCAAAATCTTTGGGATACAGCAAAGGCAGTCCTGAGAGGAAAGTATAGAGCAATACAAGCCTTTCTCAAGAAACAAGAAAGGTCTCAAATACACAACCTAACCCTACACCTAAAGGAGCTGGAGAAAGAACAGCAAATAAAGCCTAAACCCAGCAGGAGAAGAGAAATCATAAAGATCAGAGCAGAAATCAATGAACTAGAAACCAAAAGAACAGTAGAACAGATCAACGAGACTAGGAGCTGGTTCTCTGAAAGAATTAACAAGATTGATAAACCCCTGGCCAGACTGATCAAAAAGAAAAGAGAAATGACCCAAATCCACAAAATCATGAATGAAAGAGGAGAGATCACAACCAACACCAAAGAAATACAAACAATTATAAGAACATATTATGAGCAACTCTATGCCAGCAAATTAGATAACCTGGAAGAAATGGATGCATTCCTAGAGATGTATCAACTACCAAAACTGAACCAGGAAGAAATAGAAAACATGAACAGACCTATAACCACCAAGGAAATTGAAGCAGTCATCAAAAATCTCCCAAGAAACAAAAGCCCAGGACCAGATGCCTTCCCAGGGGAATTCTATCAGACATTTAAAGAAGAATTAATACCTATTCTCCTGAAACTGTTCCAAAAATAGAAATGGAAGGGAAACTTCCAAACGCGTTTTATGAGGCCAGCATTACCTTGATCCCAAAACCAGACAAAGACCCTATCAAAAAGGAGAATTACAGACCAATATCCTTGATGAACATGGATGCAAAAATTCTCACCAAAATACTAGCCAATAGGATCCAACAATACATTAAAAGGATTATTCACCACGACCAAGTGGGATTTATCCCTGGGCTGCAAGGCTGGTTCAACATCTGCAAATCAATCAACGTGATACAATACATTACAAAAGAAAGAACAAGAATCATATGATCCTCTCAATAGATGCAGAAAAAGCATTTGACAAAGTACAGCATCCTTTCTTGATCAAAACTCTTCAGAGTATAGGGTTAGAGGGTACATACCTCAATATCATAAAAGCCATCTATGAAAAACCTACAGCGAATATCATTCTCAATGGGGAAAGGCTGAGAGCTTTTCCCCTAAGGTCAGGAATGCCGCAGTGATGTCCACTCTCACCACTGCTATTCAACATAGTATTAGAAGTTCTAGCTACAGCAATCAGACAACAAAAAGAAATCAAAGGCATCCAAATCGGCCAAGAGGAAGTTAAACTCTCACTCTTTGCAGATGATATGATACTGTATGTGGAAACCCCAAAAGACTCCACCCCAAAACTGCTAGAACTCATACAGGAATTCAGTAAAGTAGCAGAATATAAAATCAATGCACAGAAATCAGTGGCATTCCTATACACCAACAACAAGACAGAAGAGAGACAAATCAAGGAGTTGATCCCATTTACAATTGCATCGAAAACCATAAGATCCCTAGGAATAAATTTAACCAAAGAGGCAAAGGATCTGTACTCAGAAAACTATAAAATACTCATGAAAGAAATTGAAGAAGACACAAAGAAATGGAAAAACGTTCCATGCTCATGGATTGGGAGAAACAACATTGTGAAGATGTCAATCCTACCTAGAGCGATCTAGACATTCAATGCAATCCCCATCAAAATACCATCCACCTTTTTTCAAAGAAATGGAACAAATAATCCTAAAATTTGTATGGAACCAGAAGAGACTCTGAATAGCCAGAGGAATCTTGAAAAAGAAAAGCAAAGCTGGCGGCATCACGGTTCCGGACTTCCAGCTCTATTACAAAGCTGTCATCATCAAGACAGTATGGTACTGGCACAAAAACAGACACATAGATCAATGGAACAGAATCGAGAGCCCAGAAATGGACCCTCAACTCTATGGTCAACTTATCTTTGACAAAGCAGGAAAGAATGTCCAATGGAAAAAAGTCTCTTCAACAAATGGTGTTGGGAAAATTGGACAGCCACATGCAGAAGAATGAAACTAGACCATTTCCTTACACCACACACAAAAATAGACTCCAAATGGTTGAAAGACCTAAACGTGAGACAGGAGTCCATCCAAATCCTAAAGAACACAGGCAGCAACCTCTTCGACCTCAGCCGCAGCAACTTCTTCCTAGATACATCGCCAAAAGCACGGGAAGCCAGGGCAAAAATGAACTATTGGGACTTCATCAAGATAAAAAGCTTTTGCACAGCAAAAGAAACAGTCTACAAAACCAAAACACAACCGACAGAAAGGGAGAAAATATTTGCAAATGACATATCAGATAAAGGGCTAGTATCCAAAAGCTATAAAGAACTTATCAAACTCAACACCCAAAGAACAAATAATCCAATCAAGAAATGGGCAGAAGACATGAACAGACATTTTTCCAAAGAAGACATCCAAATGCCCAACAGGCACATGAAAAAGTACTCAACATCACTCGGCATGAGGGAAATCCAAATCAAAACCTCAATGAGATACCACCTCACACCCGTCAGAATGGCTAAAATTAACAAGTCAGGGAACGACATATGTTGGCGGGGATGCGGAGAAAGGGGAACCCTCCTACACTGTTGGTGGGAATGCAAGCTGGTGCAACCACTCTGGAAAACAGTATGGAAGTTCCTCAAACAGTTGAAATTAGAGCTACCATTCGATCCAGCAATTGCACTACTGCGTATTTACCACAAAGATACAAATGTAGGAATCCGAAGGGGTATGTGCACCCCAATGTTTATAGCAGCAATATCCACAATAGCCAAACTGTGGAAAGAGCCAAGATGTCCAAGGACAGAGCTGAATAGGGATCAAACCATTCTGAACACCTACGAACTCAACAGGAGATCGAACAGGAGAGTAGCAACAACTCTCTGAACAGAGAAGCGACCACTTACTGGAAGGTAGGGCGTGCGGAGAAGTGAATCCGAGGCGATATTCGGGAGGATAGACGGCGGGGGAGGGGCCTCCGCCGGCCGCTTCTGGCAAGTGCTAGAGCCGCGGAGCACAAAATCGGACCTTTTAAAAGTTGGCTCGGTGGAGGGACGTCGCTGCAGTGGCTAAGCGGGGGGTGGAATCCTCCCGGGACAGTGTGGTCTCAGGACCCTTGAGGTCACAGAGAGACCGGGGGTGCCTGAGTGTGGCAGAGCTCCCAGGTATCAGAGCAGGGAAGCCGGCTGCAGAGACGGAGCAGAGTCGTGGGCTCTCAGCTCTGGGTTGCCACAAACTGTGATCTGCGGCCCAGTCGGGGCACGGCTCCCCCAGCAGGGACCCAACAAGCAGCAGATCCGGGGAGACTCCCCTTCCTTCCCGGGGAGGAGCGGTGCGGGAACACACTGCAGGGATCTGCTGGGTTTGGAGACTCCGAGCGGGGTCGGGTGCCAGAGATAGCAACGCTCGGTCACAGGCCGGGTGAGCACGGAGTGCGGCCAGAGACCGGGGACACGGGAGTGACTGCTTTTCTCTGGGGGCGCACTGAGGAGTGGGGCCCCGAGTTCTCGGCTCCTCCGAGCGGAGACTGGGAGGCCGCCATTTTCGCCCTGGTCCTCCAAAGCTGTACCGAGAGCTTGCAGGGAACAAAAGCTCCTGAGAGCAAACTGGAGCAGCTTCCTTAGCCCGGACCGACAAGGGCGGGGCAATTCCGCCTCCGGCAAAGACATTTGGAAACCACAGCAACAGGCCCCTCCCCCAGAAGATCAGCACAAACAGCCAGCAAGCCAAGACCAAGTTGATCGATCAAGGAGAATAGGAGAACTCCAGCGCTAGGGGAATACTGCACATAGATTCATGGCTTCTTTTTTTTTTTTTTTTTTTTTTTACCATGATTCATTATTTCATCAAAGTTAATTTTTGTTGACTTTTTTTTATTTTTCCTTTTCCCTTTTTCAACCAACATCTTATAAATCCCTTTTTTTAAAAAAAAAACATTTTTTATTTTTTTTTCATTTTTAGAGTCATATTTTATCCCTTCATAGTAGTTATCCTTGTTTTTGGCATATATATATAAGTTGTTCTCTCTTTAAAATTTTGAGGTACAGTTTCTTCTAACAGATCAAAATATACCCTAAACCACTAGTGTATGGCTTTGTTCTAGTCTCCTGCCTGATCACATTCTCTCCCTTTTTCCTTTTTTTTTTTCCTTAAATCTTCTTTCTTTTTTCAAACAACTTATCTTACCAAGTCCTTTTATTAAATCTTTTATAATTTTCATCTTTACAGTCATCTTCCATCCCTTCATTGTATCAACCCTTATTTTGTACATATATGTCTTTCTTCCTTTAAAATTTTAGGAGGCACTTTTTTCTAACAGACCAAAATACGCCCAAAATCTAGTGTGTGGCACTGATCTATGCACTAGCCTGATCATATTTGATCATATTCTGCCTTTTTTGAATTGTTTTGTTTTTGTTTTTATCTTTTTTTCTTTTTTTTTTCTTTTTCTCTTTCTTTTTTCTTTCTTTCCCTTTCCTTTCCCCTGGTTTCAGGTCTTTTCTGATTTGTATACAGTATATTTGCTGGGGACGTTGTAAACCTGTTAGCCTTTTGTTCTCTCATTCATCTATTCTCCTCTGGACAAAATGACAAGACGAAAGAAATCACCTCAGCAAAAAGAACAAGAGGTAGTACCGTCTGCCAGGGACCTACTCAATACGGACATTAGTACGATGTCAGACCTAGAGTTCAGAATCATGACTTTAAAGATACTAGCTGGGCTTGAAAAAAGCGTGGAAGTTATTAGAGAAACCCTTTCTGGAGAAATAAAAGAACTAAAATCTAACCAAATCGAAATCAAAAAGGCTATTGATGAGGTGCAATCAAAAATGGGGGCACTGAATGCTAGGATAAATGAGGCAGAAGAGAGAATCAGCGATATAGAAGACCAAATGATAGAAAATAAAGAGGCTGAGAAAAAGAGAGAGAAACAACTACAGGATCACGAGGGCAGAATTCGAGAGATAAGTGATACGATAAGACGAAACAACATTAGAATAATTGGGATCCCAGAAGAAGAAGAGAGAGAGAGAGGGGCAGAAGGTATATTGGAGCAAATTATAGCAGAGAACTTCCCTAATGTGAGGAAGGAAACAGGCATCAAAATCCAGGAGGCACAGAGAACCCCTCTCAAAATCAATAAAAATAGGTCAACACCCCGACATCTAATAGTAAAACTTACGAGTCTCAGAGACAAAGAGAAAATCCTGAAAGCAGCTCGGGAGAAGAGATATGTAACCTACAATGGTAGAAACATTAGATTGGCAACAGACCTATCCACAGAGACCTGGCAGGCCAGAAAGGACTGGCAAGATATCTTCAGAGCACTAAACGAGAAAAATATGCAGCCAAGAATACTATATCCAGCTAGGCTATCATTGAAAATAGAAGGAGAGATCAAAAGCTTCCAGAACAAACAAAAACTAAAGGAATTTGCAAACACGAAACCAGCCCTCCAAGAAATATTGAGAGGGGTCCTCTAAGCAAAGAGAGAACCTAAAAGCAGCAAAGAGCAGAAACGAACACAGACAACAGACAGTTAACAGTCACCTTACAGGTAATACAATGGCACTAAATTCATACCTTTCAATAGTTACCCTGAATGTAAATGGGCTCAATGCCCCAATCAAAAGACACAGGCTATCAGATTGGATTAAAAAACAAGACCCATCCATATGCTGTCTGCAAGAGACTCATTTTACACCCAAAGACACCCCCAGATTGAAAGTGAGGGGGTGGAAAACCATTTACCATGCTAATGGACACCAAAAGAAAGCTGGGGTGGCAATCCTTATATCAGACAAACTAGATTTTAAAACAAAGACTGTAATAAGAGATGAGGAAGGACACTATATCCTACTTAAAGGGTCTATCCAACAAGAAGATCTAACAATTGTAAATATCTATGCCCCTAACATGGGAGCAGCCAATTATATAAGGCAATTAATAACAAAAGCAAAGAAACACATTGACAACAATACAATAATAGTGGGGGACTTTAACACCCCCCTGACTGAAATGGACAGATCATCTAAGCAAAAGATCAACAAGGAAATAAAGACTTTAAATGACACACTGGACCAAATGGACTTCACAGACATATTCAGAACATTCCATCCCAAAGCAACGGAATACACATTCTTCTCTAGTGCCCATGGAACATTCTCCAGAATTGATCACATCCTAGGTCACAAATCAGGTCTCAACCGGTACCAAAAGATTGGGATCATTCCCTGCATATTTTCAGACCACAATGCTTTGAAACTAGAACTCAACCACAAGAGGAAAGTTGGAAAGAACTCAAATACATGGAGGCTAAAGAGCATCCTACTAAAGAATGAATGGGTCAACCAAGAAATTAAAGAAGAATTAAAAAAATTCATGGAAACCAATGAAAATGAAAACACAACTGTTCAAAATCTTTGGGATACAGCAAAGGCAGTCCTGAGAGGAAAGTATATAGCAATACAAGCCTTTCTCAAGAAACAAGAAAGGTCTCAAATACACAACCTAACCCTACACCTAAAGGAGCTGGAGAAAGAACAACAAAGAAAGCCTAAACCCAGCAGGAGAAGAGAAATCATAAAGATCAGAGCAGAAATCAATGAACTAGAAACCAAAAGAACAGTAGAACAGATCAACGAAACTAGGAGCTGGTTCTTTGAAAGAATTAACAAGATTGATAAACCCCTGGCCAGACTGATCAAAAAGAAAAGAGAAATGACCCAAATCAACAAAATCATGAATGAAAGAGGAGAGATCACAAGCAACACCAAAGAAATACAAACAATTATAAGAACATATTATGAGCAACTCTATGCCAGCAAATTAGATAACCTGGAAGAAATGGGTGCATTCCTAGAGAAGTATCAACTACCAAAATTGAACCAGGAAGAAATAGAAAACCTGAACAGACCTATAACCACTAAGGAAATTGAAACAGTCATAAAAAATCTCCCAAGAAACAAAAGCCCAGGGCCAGATGGCTTCCCAGGGGAATTCTATCAGACATTTCAAGAAGAATTAATACCTATTCTCCTGAAACTGTTCCAAAAAATAGAAATGGAAGGGAAACTTCCAAACTCATTTTATGAGGCCAGCATTACCTTGATCCCAAAACCAGACAAAGACCCCATCAAAAAAGAGAATTACAGACCAATATCCTTGATGAACATGGATGCAAAAATTCTCACCAAAATACTAGCCAATAGGATCCAACAGTACATTAAAAGGATTATTCACCACGACCAAGTGGGATTTATCCCTGGGCTGCAAGGCTGGTTCAACATCCGCAAATCAATCAACGTGATACAATACATTAACAAAAGAAAGAACAAGAATCATATGATCCTCTCAATAGATGCAGAAAAAGCATTTGACAAAGTGCAACATCCTTTCTTGATCAAAACTCTTCAGAGTATAGGGATAGAGGGTACATACCTCAATATCATAAAAGCCATCTACGAAAAACCTACAGCGAATATCATTCTCAATGGGGAAAGGCTGAGAGCTTTTCCCCTAAGGTCAGGAACGCGGCAGGGATGTCCACTCTCACCACTGCTATTCAACATAGTATTAGAAGTCCTAGCCACAGCAATCAGACAACAAAAAGAAATCAAAGGCATCCAAATCGGCAAAGAGGAAGTCAAACTCTCACTCTTTGCAGATGATATGATACTGTATGTGGAAAACCCAAAAGACTCCACCCCAAAACTGCTAGAACTCATACAGGAATTCAGTAAAGTAGCAGGATATAAAATCAATGCACAGAAATCAGTGGCATTCCTATACACCAACAACAAGACAGAAGAGAGACAAATCAAGGAGTCGATCCCATTTACAATTGCACCCAAAACCATTAGATACCTAGGAATAAATCTAACCAAAGAGGCAAAGGATCTGTACTCAGAAAACTATAAAATACTCAGGAAAGAAATTGAAGAAGACACAAAGAAATGGAAAAACGTTCCATGCTCATGGATTGGGAGAATCAACATTGTGAAGATGTCAATGCTACCTAGAGCAATCTACACATTCAATGCAATCCCCATCAAAATACCATCCACTTTTTTCAAAGAAATGGAACAAATAATCCTAAAATTTGTATGGAACCAGAAGAGACCCAGAATAGCCAGAGGAATACTGAAAAAGAAAAGCAAAGCTGGCGGCATCACAATTCCGGACTTCCAGCTCTATTACAAAGCTGTCATCATCAAGACAGTATGGTACTGGCACAAAAACAGACACATAGATCAATGGAACAGAATTGAGAGCCCAGAAATGGACCCTCAACTCTATGGTCAACTTATTTTTGACAAAGCAGGAAAGAATGTCCAATGGCAAAAAGACAGTCTCTTCAACAAATGGTGTTGGGAAAATTGGACAGCCACATGCAGAAGAATGAAACTGGACCATTTCCTTACACCACACACAAAAATAGACTCCAAATGGTTGAAAGACCTAAACGTGAGACAGGAGTCCATCCAAATCCTAAAGGAGAACACAGGTAGCAACCTTTTCGACCTTAGCCGCAGCAACTTCTTCCTAGAAACATCGCCAAAGGCACGGGAAGCCAGGGCAAAAATGAACTATTGGGATTTCATCAAGATAAAAAGCTTCTGCACAGCAAAAGAAACAGTCCACAAAACCAAAAGACAACCGACAGAATGGGAGAAAATATTTGCAAATGACATATCAGATAAAGGGCTGGTATCCAAAATCTATAAAGAACTTATCAAACTCAACACCCAAAGAACAAATAATCCAATCAAGAAATGGGCAGAAGACATGAACAGACATTTCTCCAAAGAAGACATCCAAATGGCCAACAGGCACATGAAAAAGTGCTCAACATCGCTTGGCATCAGGGAAATCCAAATCAAAACCTCAATGAGATACCACCTCACACCCGTCAGAATGGCTAAAATTAACAAGTCAGGGAACGACAGATGTTGGCGGGGATGTGGAGAAAGGGGAACCCTCCTACACTGTTGGTGGGAATGCAAGCTGGTGCAACCCCTCTGGAAAACAGTATGGAGGTTCCTCAAACAGTTGAAATTAGAGCTACCGTTCGATCCAGCAATTGCACTACTGGGTATTTACCACAAAGATACAAATGTAGGGACCCGAAGGGGTACGTGTACCCCAATGTTTATAGCAGCAATGTCCACCATAGCCAAACTGTGGAAAGAGCCAAGATGCCCATCGACAGATGAATGGATAAAGAAGATGTGGTATATATACACAATGGAATATTATGCAGCCATCAAAAGGAATGAGTCTTGCCATTTGCAACGACGTGGATGGAACTGGAGGGTGTTATGCTGAGTGAAATAAGTCAATCAGAGAAAGACATGTATCACATGACCTCACTGATATGAGGAATTCTTAATCTCAGGAAACAAACTGAGTGTTACTGGAGTGGTCGGGGGTGGGAGGGATGGGGTGGCTGGGTGATAGATATTGGGGAGGGTATGTGCTACGGTGAGCGCTGTGAATTGTGCAAGACTGTTGAATCACAGATCTGTACTTCTGAAACAAATACGCAACATATTTTAAGAAAAAGAAAGAAGATAATAGAAGAGGAAGAAAAGGGGAGTATGTCAGAGGGGGAGACGAACCATGAGAGATGATGGACTCTGATAAACAAACTGAGGGTTTCTAGAGGGGAGGGGGGGTAGGGGGATGGGTTAGCCTGGTGATGGGTATTGAGGAGGGCACCGTTCTGCATGGAGCACTGGGTGTTATGAACAAACAATGAATCATGGAACACTGCACCAAAAACTAATGATGTAATATATGGTGATTAACATAACAATAAAAAATTAAAAAAAAAAAAAAAAAAAAAAGATGTCCAAGGACAGATGAATGGATAAAGAAGAAGTGGTATATACACACAATGGAATATTATGCAGCCATCAAAAGGAATGAGATCTTGCCATTTGCAACGACGTGGATGGAACTGGAGGATCTTATGCTGAGTGAAATAAGTCAATCAGAGACAGACATGTATCATAATACCTCACTGATATGAGGAATTCTTAATCTCAGGAAACAAAGTGAGGGTTGCTGGAGTGGTGGGGGGTGGGAGGGATGGGGTGTCTGGGTGATAGACATTGGGGAGGGTATGTGCTATGGTGAGCGCTGTGAATTGTGCAGGACTGTTGAATCACAGATCTGTACTTCTGAAACAAATAACGCAACATATTTTAAGAAAAAAGAAAAAGAAGAAGATAGCAGGAGAGGAGGAATGAAGGGGAGTAAGTCAGAGGGGGAGACGAACCATGAGAGAGGATAGACTCTGAAAAACAAACTGAGGGTTCTAGAGGGGAGGAGTGTACGGGGATGGGTTAACCTGGTGATGGGTATTAAAGAGGGCACATTCTGCATGGAGCACTGGGTGTTATGAACAAACAATGAATCATGGAACACTACATCAAAAACTAATGATGTAATATATGGCGATTAACATAACAATAAAAAAATTTAAAAAAAATTTTTTTCGTATCAGTGACCTAAGCTTCTACCTTAACAAACTAGAAATAGAAATGCAAATTAAATCCAAAAAAAAAAGGATAGGAAATAATACAAATTAAAATCAAAATCTATGAATTAGGAAATAGGAAAAAATAGGTAAGTCAAGAAACGAATGGCTGCTTCTTTGAGATCAATAAAATTGATAAACCTTTAATCAGATCAGGAGAAAGAGAGAGAAGACACAAATTACCATTATCAGCAATAAGAGAACTAATATTGTTACAATTAGAACACATACTAGAAGGATAAGAAGAGAATATAATGAACGGTTTTAGGCTTATATATTTGACTACTTAAGCCGATTATAAAAATTCCTTGAAAGATACAAACCACTAAAGCCTACTCAAAAACTGGAATAGCCCTTTCACTAACAAAGAAATTGAAATTGTATTTTAAATCCTTCCCACAAAGAAAACATCAGGCCAAGATGATTTCACTTGTGAACTATACAAAACATGTAAGAAAAAATAATACCATTTATACACAACCACTTCCGGAAAATTAGAAGAAGCCAAAGTTCCAAACTAATTCTATAAAGCCAGCATTGCCTGAAACCAAACCCAGATAAAAACATTATAAAAAAATAAAACTACAGAGCAATATTTTCATGAAAATACACATAAAAACCCCAAACAAGATTTCAGCAAATAAAATCCAAAGACATGAAAAGGATTATATATCATGTCCAAGTAACATTTATCCCAGAAATGTAATGTAGGTTTAACACTGGAAAATTAATCACTGTAATTATTCGTATTAACACACTCAGAAAGAAAAGTCATGTAACTATCTCGATGGAGATAGAAACATACTCAGTAAAATCTATCATCCATTCCTAATAAAATTCTCAGCAACTTAGGAATAGAAAGGAAATACCTCAACCTGACAAAAGGCACTATGAAAACCTACAGCTGATATCACACTAAATTCATGAAAGATGGGATGCTTCCCCCTGAGCCGAGAAACAGGACAAAGATGTTTGTTCTTATTACTTTAATATTGTACTGGATGTTCTGGTCACTACAATAGACAAGAAAAAGAAATCGAAGGAATTGACATTAGAAAAACAGATATAAAGCTGTCCTTATTAGCAAAAAACATGATTACCTAAGTAGAAATTTGATGGAAATGTCAAAAAAGCTACTAGAATTAATAAGTGATTGGAGCAAAGTTACAAGATACATGATCATTACTTAAAACTCAACTGTATTCCTGTATATAAGCAACAAACAACCAGATTTTGAAATTTAAAAGTTGATATCATTTGCAATAGCATTAAAAATATAAAATATTTTGGAACGAATTTAACAAAAATATGCAGGAGGTATGCACTAAAAAGTACAAACACTGTTGGGAGAAATAAAAGAAGACCTAAATAAATGAATAAATACACCCTGTTGATGGTTTGGAGGACTCAATATTGCTAGAATGTCAATTCTCTCCAAATTGATTATAAATTCTAGCAAAACCAGCCAAAATATCAGCAGGCCTTTTTTTGTGTGAAATTCTTTAGCTGATTCTAAAATTCACACAGAAATGCAAAACATATAGAATAGCAAAAACAACTTTGAAAAATAACAACAAAGTTGGAGGACTTTTACACTACCTGATTTCAAGATATATTAAAAAGGTAATGAGACATGTTGGTATTAAGCTCAAGATAGAGGAATAGATCAATGAAATTTATTACAAAGCCCGGAAATAACCCATAAAAATATGGTCAGTGGCTTTTTGACAAAAGTAGTATTAAGACAATTTAATAGAGAAAGGAGAGTTTTTTCAGCACATTGTACTAGAATTATTGGATATCTAGCAGCAAAAACAACAACAACAATACAAAAAAAACTTAAAATGAATTATAGAACTAAGTGCAGAACCTAAACTATAAAACTTCTAGAAGAAAAAATAGGAGAAAATCATTGCACACTACATTAGGCAAAGATTTCTTAGATACAGTACTGAAAGTATGATCCATTAAAAATCAAAATTGATAAATTGAACTTCATCAAAATTAAGACTGTCTATTCTTCCAGAGTAGAAGAAAATAGAGACAATTCAAGGGCTGGGAGAAAAATATTTTCAAATTACACATTGGATAAAAAAACTTCATATTAGTTATCCACTACTGCATAAAACATGACCCCCAAAATTAACAGCTTAAAACAACACATTTATCATTTCACAGTTTCTATGAGTCAGAAATCCTAGCATAGCTTAGCTGCATCTTCTGCATCAGGGTTTTTCACAATATGTCTGCCAGGAATGCAATCTCATCTGAAGGCTCAGTTAGGGAAAGATCCACTTACAAGCCCTTTCACACGATTTTCAGCAGGATCCAGTTTCTGAAGGGCTGTTGGACTGAGGGCCTCAGTTCCTCATCAGCAATTGGTCAGAAGTCACCTCATGTTCCTTGCCACATGGGCCTCTCCAGCTTGCATCATCAGAGTAACATGCATGAGAAGCCAGAGAGAAAGTACGGTCAGAGAGAGTACTAGTAAAATGCGAGTCATGATCTTTTGTAACCTCATCGCAGAAGTTATACCCCATTACTTTAGCCTACTTTGTTTATTAGAGGCTATTCCCTCAGTCCATCATACACTCAAAATGAGATCACACCAGTACATGCACCTGTGGAGGCAGAATCACTGGGGACCATCTTAGTAGTCTGCCTGCTATAGACATCTTCCTGGAATATATTTTTTAAAAAACCCTTAAAGCAGAACAATTAAAAAATAAAACCAATTAAAAATGGACAGTTTGAACAGATACTTTATGGATGAAGATGTACCAATGGCACATGAGCACACAAAAATATTCAACATCATTGGTCATTAGGGAAATGCAAATTAAAACCTTAATGAGGTATCATTGCAAACCCATCAGAATGTGTAAAATGAAGAGACTGGATACAACAAGTGTTGGAAGGAGCTAGAGCAGTTGGAACTCTCATACACTGCTGATGGATATTAAAAATGGTACAATTCCTTTGGAAAATCATTTGGCACTTTCTAAAATGTTCAACTTATAATTACTGTAGAATTCAGCCATTCCACATGTAGATATTTCTTCAAGAGTAAGAAATACATATATTCATACAAATATGAATCTATACTAATGTTCATTGCAGCCTTATTTGTATCAGTCAAAACTTGGCAACAATCCAAATTTTCATTAGAGGATGAATGGATAAACAAATTGTGTCATATGTTATAGTGGAATACTACTCTGCAGTATTAATTAATGCACTCAGAAAGTGTTTTTGTTATTGCAAATCTTGTGATTCTTTCCCTGAAATGTCCAAGAGTTCAGTAAATATCTGAAAACAGTATATTCAATAAGAGAAATTGCCAAAATGGGCAAGTATAAAATAAGATATAAAAATTAAGTTTTTCATTGTTATTAATAAATAGAAATATTATGACTAAAACTTACCTTTTCAATACCAACAAATTATAATATACATAAATACACAGATACCATGTATTGTGTAAGGTTTATAAGGAAAAAACTAGAAATAGGTACTGAAAAACTTAACTGACTTAAGTAAATTTATAGATATAATTCATTTTTATAGGGGAAGACTCAAAACTGAAAAGATTCTAAATTTCTCCCAAATTAATTTATAAATGCAATGCAATTCCAGTGTAAATTTCAATGTTATTTTGGGGAGGGAAGTGGTACTTGAAAACTGTTAATCTGATTTTAAAATGTGTCTGAAGGTGGGTCATGAGATCAAACTTGGCCTCAGGCTCCATGCTAAGCATGGAGCCTGCATACGATTTTCTCTCTCTCCTTCTCCCTCGTACCCTCCCCGCCTCCCTCCTGCCCTCTCAAAAAAAAAAAAGTGTCTGAAAGACAAACCATGGGAGAAGATTCTGAAAAAGTAGAACAATATGTTGGAACTTATGCAACAAATGGAAGGTTTTGCACTTAGTTCTATAATTCATTTAGAATGAATCCATTTTAAGTTTTTTTTATATGATGTGAGGCACAGATTGAAGTTTTTTGTGTTGTGGATTTTAAATCTATAGTGGAAAACGAATTATTCAATAAATAATGTTGAGGCAAATTATTGTCATTAGAAATAATAAAAATGGGTACTTACCCTTATGACATAACCTAGATGGGTTAAATTGGATATGAAAAAAATGACTATATAAAAAAGTAAAAAAAGAAATTACAGCTCCGTGTATTTTTGCCCTAGGAATGTGAAGTCTTTTCTAAGAATGACACTAAATTCAGAAACTGTAAAAGAATTAACGATATATTTAACTATATAAAAATTTTAATTTTCTGTTCTTCAAACATTTTTTTACAAAAGATGAATAACAAACTGGAAGAAATATTTCCATTTTATATGCCAAAGACCTATAGCATTTAATGTACAAAGGGTTATTACCAAGTAATAAGAAAGACACAATAGAAAACTGGATAAGACATGATAGGCAATTTACAAATGGCCAATAAATACAAGAAAAGGTAATCTATTATATAGTAAAGAAGAAATACACATAAACACAAGGATTTTGCATTATAGTAAGCAATTTTTAAAATACTCACAATACGCATATTTGGCTATCCATATTGTAAAAAGCACATTTATGGGCCATTTTGGACATTCTATCACCAAGCTATTAAAAATTATAACTCTGTTCATGAACATGCTAATATATTCTTAAAGTAGTCAAGTGGGAAAAGCAGCTTATCAAAAACCATTAAAATGATCCCAGTTTTAAAAAAATGCACATAGACACCTATTTGTGCATGCATGTAAATGCTCAGAGAAAAGTCTATAATACAAGAGTCAGCATTTATTCTCATTGTGTAATGAAAAGAAGATGATTGCAGGTTGGGTAGTGATGGCGCATGAGGTAGGACGTCTACTTTGGTTGTGGACCTTAATTCTCAACACATCACTGGTTGTCATTTTTGCTGCTGAATGCTTTGAATGCAGGGACTCTCCCATCCAGTCCTCCTAACATCCAACCTGTCTCAAAGGCCTGGGAATGTTGGCATAATTATGCATTTTGAAAAGTGTATATTTTAAAATCTTCCATGTCAAAATGCCAGAGGTCAAAATGGAATCATAAATGGGACCAAAATGAGTCCATTATATTCTCATTATTACATCAGTCACATGCAGGACCTGAGCCAACCGTTGCCTTCCCTTTACAAGGAAAGGGAAGAAGTCATGGTCTGTGGGTGCTCTTGTTACAATGTTATAGAAGACTTGCAATTACTTTAAAAAGCCAAAGATAATGTATATTAACTAAAGCTGAGGAACTCTTCCAAACAACATTATCTTCTCAAACAATTTATTTTACCAAATGAAGTTGAAAAGCAAAACTGCAGAGCCAAGCAGTGTGTGTGAATATTCTGGTTCCACTACTCCACTTTAGCTATCAAGCACCAGATCCTTCCCTTACCAAAATTTAGACAATGGAATAACACTGGAATAATGCTATTGCAGAATAATTTTTGAAATCATTAAAGAGACCAAAACCTAGAGGGAAAGGAAATTGTAGAAAGACTGCATTATTTATGAAGTTAAACCATTTCCTGGAAAGCATCCCCAATGGATGTTATTGAGCAGGGAGACCTTGACTGCTGTGATCAAGCCACTCAAATCTGCCCCATGTACATGATCTAGCAGGTAGGTGGTTTTAGCCCATGCTGATGATGTGAATTACAAAAATATGCAATAGTGTACATGCTACAGTTTGTACTACTTTAATCATTGTCCTTAAAATAAATATGAACTGTTACTTACAAAAACTCAATGAAATGTTTCTAATGGCATTATTGCCTAATTATATTATGCAATTGCTCAGTCTCATCTTTGTGTTCTATTATTGCTGGGTAATTACATAAGAGTGCAATGTGCATAACTTTACCTGTTTTTCTTTCATCCTTGCAACTCTTAGGTAAACTGCCAACTTATTTACACTCCCATCTTTTTACATAACTCTTGCTGAAATAAATAATAATAATTGTACATTCAGCTGTCTCAAAGCAGAATAATCAAAGTGTTCTCTCTATTCTTCCATCACCTCTCATTTCAAGAAACTCAAATATCTTCTTAGCACCCATCCAACCTCAACATTCAGGAAAATGAATCCATCTTTGATCTCTTTGTCTGATACAACCCACACTTATAGCTATCACAAGTTGGCCTCATGAGCATGAGACTGTACAATAAATAGACACAAACTGTCTCCTTATGGATCTTCCTCACCACTTAGCTGCTGCCTGAACCTGTTTCCCATCCAGCGATCACAGCTAGACAAACCTTGCCTCCTTCTAAATCTGCTTCTTGTTCTCCTTTGTCAGATAATTCTCCTTGATGCACAATTTAATCTACCCTTTGCCCTGAATGGAAAACAACTCTTTAAAATGACAGTGAATAAGAGAAGTGACCCATATGCAACAAGACAGGAAAAATAAGTCCTGATCCTTGAAATTAATGCATTCTATAAGGAATTATTGATAATTATCCCATCAGTCAATGAAACCAAGAAACATCAGTGAGACTTGTTGTTCTGCAAAAGCAGAAACTGATTGAGTCTACAATGAATGGGTCTACGAATACGAATTAGTATCAATCCTGAATGAATAAAAAACTTGAAGGAAAAAACCTACCCATTCAAATGTTTTTAGCCAAAAGGTGAATCCATCATGTTGAAATAAAAAACAATCAACAAGCACTTACTAGCTACTGAGTCAAATAAGACATTTTAAAAATATGATAGACTAATTAGAAATTAATGACAGAAATATTTATTAAATGTGGCCTGCATAATTTCTGGTTTGGGAAAATACTGCTTTTTGTGGTCTAATACATTATTCATTTTTAAATGTATTCAATGAACAATGACAGTCATTCTTGATGTGTAGGATAAAAAGTTCATATGCATGTATTAAAATAGCTTACACTATTTAGTAAATTTTTAGTCACTTAGCAAAACTCTAGTGATTTAGTAAGCTTTCAACTCTTCTATTTTCTTTACTACCATTAGCCTTAGATACTGAGAAATATTTTAAAGTCTCCCAATGCTATTTCATTTCTGTCAATTTCCCACTGAATTACTAAGATCTTTTGCTTTATATATTTTAATGCAATTAGTTTTAGCAGTTTCACAGAACTAATATTGACAAGATGAGTATTTATCATTTAATTTTTAATTTTTATTTATGCACTGTACAATATTTAAGAAAATAAAGTTATAAAAATAATGCAAAAAATATATGAAAACCAAAAGATTGACAGCACAATTAATTAATCTTTGTGATCCTTCCCCAGGGCCATCTGTCTTCCTTCCTCTTCAATTGAAACCTTTATATTACTTCTTAAGTCTACACTTCTCATAAATTTTTATATACTTATATAATTTTTTAGTTCTGAATCCAAAAATAATATACTATTATAGTACTTCATGCAACAGTATTTTATGCAGCAATGAAAATAAATGACCTTTGGTAAGACCTTTTAAGTTGTATGATTATCAAAAAATATTTAGGAAAAATAAGCAAATACACAAAAATATGTGCAGCATTAAACCATTTATATCATGTATTAAAGTAAAAATTGCACATTATTGATATAAAATAGTTTCTTTTCTCCCATTTTATTCTTTCTGCCTTGAATTGTTTCTTATCTTTAAAAATTTAATTCTGATGTTTGGTTTATTTTGTTTCCCTGTTCATGATTTACAAGTGGCCACACTTGTAAAGTATGTTTATTTACACCACACGTTTGTCTCAGATCCAATGTGAAAGAAGCAAATAATTTCACTCTCAGAGATGGAGAATTTAACACAAGAGTCAGCAACCTTTTTCTCTAAAGTTCCAGAGAGTAAATATTTTAGGTTTTCAACATATTCTTTGGGGAGTGTGTGTGTGTGTGTGTGTGTGTGTGTGTGTGTGTGTGTGTGTGTTTATAAACATTTAGGAAAGCAAAAAAATTCTTAACAGCCTTTGGACCAGCAACTGATAGGACAGTCAGACAGAAGAATCAGCAAAGACAGAGAATGGTTGAACAACACTATCAATAACCTAGAGCAAATTAATATTTATAGGACACTACACCCAACAGTAGCAGAATACATATTCTTTGCAAGTATATAAAATATATTTACCAGCATGCAGGATATAATCAGTCATACAAAAATCTAAAATTTAAGAGATTGGAATCATCTGAGTATGCTGGCCACAACAGTATTGAATTAAAACTCAGTAACAACATAGTATATAGGAAAACTCTAAATGTTTAGAAACTAATCACTTTCAAATAATCAATGGGCCAAACAAGAAATCCCAAGGGATGTCATTCAGTGATTAAACCAAATAATCAAAAAATACAAAAAAGTCAAAATTTGTCAGATGCAGACAAAGTAGTACTTAGAAATTAAATACTGATGCTGGAAAAGAAGAACTAAAATCAGTGTTCTGAGTTCTCACCTTAAGAAATTAAAAAAAGAACAAATTAGAACCAATGTAAGTAGAAAAAGGAAATAGAAACAGAGAAAGAAGAAGAAAGCAATAAAGTGGAACATGAAAAAAAAAAACAACAGAGAAAATAAATAAAACCAGTGTCTTGCTCTTTAAAAAGATAAATAAAATTGGTAAGTCTCTTGCAAGATTGATTTTTTGGGGAAAAAAGATACAAATTATCATTATGAGAAGTGGACAAGAAGAGGGAGGAGTAGGAGACCTGGATTTCGTCTGGTCTCAGGAATTCAGCTGAATAGGGATCAAACCAGCCTGAACACCTACGAACTCAACAGGAGATCACAAAAGAGAGTAGCAACAACTCTCTGAACAGAGAAGCGACCATTTTCTGGAAGGTAGGACATGCGGAGAAGTGAATCCGAGGCGATATTCGGGAGGATAGACGGCGGGGGAGGGGGCCACCGTCGGCCGCTTCTGGCAAGTGATAGAGCCCCGGGAGCACAAAATCGGAACTTTTAGAAATCAGCTCCGCTGAGGGACGTCGCTTCAGTGGCTCAGAGCGGGGGTGGAACCATCGCGGGACAGTGTGGCCTCAGGACCCTTGGGGTCACAGAAAGACCGGGGGTGCCTGAGTGCAGCAGAGCTCCCAGGTATCGGAGCGGGGAAGCTGGCTGCAGAGGCGGAGCCAAGGCGCGGGCTCGCAGCTCGGGGTTGCCATAAACTGTGATCCGCGGCCCAATGGGGCCACTGCCCCTCCAGCAGGGACCCAACAAGCGGCAGAGCTGGGGAGACTCCCCTTCCTCCCCCAGGAGGAGCGACGCGGGAGTGCACCGCAGGGATCTGCTGGGTTGGGAGACTCCACACAGGGTCGGATGCCAGAGATAAAAACACTCGGTCACAGGCCGGGTGAGCGCGGAGTGCGGCGGAGACCGTGGACGCGGGAGTGATTGACTGCTTTTCTCTGGGGGCGCACTGAGGAGCGGGGCCCCGAGTTCTCAGTTCCTCCGGGCAGAGAGTGGGAGGCCACCATTTTCGCCCTGGTCCTCCAAACCTGTACCCAGAGCTTCAGGGAACAAAAGCTCCTGAGAGCAAACCCAAGCAGCTGGCTTAGCCCCGACCGACAAGAGTGGGCAATTCCGCCTCTGGCAAAAGACATTTGGGAACCACGGCAACAGGCCCCCTCCCCCAGAAGATCAGCAGAACAGCCAGCAAGCCAAGACCAAGTTTACCAATCAAGGAGAATGGGAGAACTCCAGCGCTAGGGGAATACTGAACATAGAATTCATGGCTTTTTTACCATGATTCATTAGTTTTTCAAAGTTAATTTTTTTAACTGTTTTCTGTTGTTTTTTTTGAATTTTTCTTTTTCCCTTTTTCAACCAACATCTTATCAATCCCTTTTTTAAAAAAAATTGTTATTTTTCATTTTTAGAGTAATATATATTTTATCCCTTCATAGTGGTTACCCTTATTTTTGCAATATATATATATAAGTTGTTCTCTCTTTAAAATTTTGATATACAGTTTCTTCTAATAGATCAAAATATACCCTAAATCACTAGTGTATGGCTTTGTTCTAGTCTCCTGCCTGATCACATTCTCTCCCATTTTTTTCTTTTTTTTCTTTTTTTTAATCTTCTTCTTTCTTCTTTCAAACAACTACTTATCAATTCCGTTTATAAAACCTTTTATAAGATTCATCTTTACACTCATCTTCCATTCCTTCATTGTATCAACCCTTATTTTGTACATATATGTCTTTTTCATTTAAAATTTTAGGAGGCACTTTCTTCTAACAGACTAAAATACACCCAAAATCTAGTGTGTGGCACTGATCTATGCACCAGCCTGATCTTATTTGATCATATTCTGGTTTTTGTTTTGTTTTGTTCTGTTTTTGTTTGTTTTTATCGTTTTCTTTCTCTTTTTTTTTCTCTTTCCTTTTTCTTTCTTTCCCTTTCTTTTCCCCTGGTTTCAGGTCTTTTCTGATTTGTATAGAGTATATTTGCTGGGGACGTTGTTAACCTGTTAGCATTTTGTTCTCTCATTTATCTGTTCTCCTCTGGACAAAAGACGAAAAAAATCACCTCAGCAAAAAGAAAAAGAGATAGTACCGTCTGCCAGGGACCTACTCAATACTGACATCAGTACGATGTCGGACCTAGAGTTCAGAATCATGACTTTAAAGATACTAGCTGGGCTTGAAAAAAGCGTGGAAGTTATTAAAGAAACCCTTTCTGGAGAAATAAAAGAACTAAAATCTAACCAAGTCGAAATCAAAAAGGCTATTAATGAGGTGCAATAAAAAATGGGGGCACTAACTGCTAGGATAAATGAGGCAGAAGAGAGAATCAGCGATATAGAAGACCAAATGATGGGAAATAAAGAGGCTGAGAAAAAGAGAGAGAAACAACTACAGGATCACAAGGACAGAATTCGAGAGATAAGTGATACAATAAGATGAAACAACATTAGAATAATTGGGATCCCAGAAGAAGAAGAAAGAGAGAGAGGGGCAGAAGGTATATTAGAGCAAATAATAGCAGAGAACTTCCCTAATGTGGGGAAGGAAACAGGCATCAAAATCCAGGAGGCACAGAGAACCCCTCTCAAAATCAATAAAAATAGGTCAACACCCTGACATCTAATAGTAAAAATTACGAGTCTCAGAGACAAAGAGAAAATCCTGAAAGCAGGTCAGGAGAAGAGATATGTAACCTACAATGGTAGAAACATTAGATTGACAACAGACCTATCCACAGAGACCTGGCAGGCCAGAAAGGACTGGCATGATATCTTCAGAGCACTAAACGAGAAAATATGCAGCCAAGAATACTATATCCAGCAAGGCTGTCATTGAAAATAGAAGGAGAGATAAAAAGCTTCCAGGACAAACAAAAACTAAAGGAATTTGCAAACACAAAACCAGCCCTAAAAGAAATATTGAGGGGGTCCTTTAAGCAAAGAGAGAGCTAAAAGCAGCATAGATCAGAAAAGGAACACAGACAATAAACAGTCACAGTCACCTTACAGGCAATACAATGGCACTAAATTCCTATCTTTCAATAGTTACCCTGAATGTAAATGGGCTAAATGCCCCAATCAAAAGACATAGGCTATCAGATTGGATTAAAAAACAAGACCCATCAATATGCTGTCAGCAAGAGACTCATTTTAGACCCAAAGACACCCCCAGATTGAAAGTAAGGGGGTGGAAAACACTTTACCATGCTAATGGACACCAAAAGAAAGCTGGGGTGGCAATCTTATATCAGACAAACTAGATTAAAACAAAGACTGTAATAAGAGATGAGGAAGGACACTATATCTTACTTAAAGGGTCTATCCAACAAGAAGAGCTAACAATTGTAAATATCTATGCACGAACATGGGAGCAGCCAATTATATTAAGGCAATTAATAACAAAGCAAAGAAACACATTGACACAATACAATAATAGTGGGGGACTTTGACACCTCCTGACTGAAATGGACAGATCATCTAAGCAAAAGATCAACAAGGAAATAAGACTTGAAATGAACACTCTGGACCAAACGGACTTACAGACATATTCAGAACATTCGTTCCCAAAGCAACGGAATACACATTCTTCTCTAATGCCCATGGAACATTCTCCAGAATAGATCACATCTAGTCACAAATCAGGTCTCAACCGGTACCAAAAGATTGGGATTCATTCCCTGCATATTTTTCAGACCACAGTGCTTTGAAAAACTAGAACTCAATCACAAGAGGAAGTCGGAAAGAACTCAAATACATGGAGGCTAAAGAGCATCCTACTAAAGAATGAATGGGTCAACCAGGAAATTAAAGAAGAATTTAAAAAACTCATGGAAACCAATGAAAATGAAAACACAACTGTTCAAAATCTTTGGGATACAGCAAAGGCAGTCCTGAGAGGAAAGTATAGAGCAATACAAGTCTTTCTCAAGAAACAAGAAAGGTCTCAAATACACAACCTAACCCTACACCTAAGGAGCTGGAGAAAGAACAGCAAATAAAGCCTAACCCAGCAGGAGAAGAGAAATCATAAAGATCAGAGCAGAAATCAATGAACTAGAAACCAAAAGAACAGTAGAACAGATCAACGAAACTAGGAGCTGGTTCTTTGAAAGAATTAACAAGATTGATAAACCCCTGGCCAGACTGATCAAAAAGAAAAGAGAATGACCCAAATCATCACAAAATCATGAATGAAAGAGGAGAGATCACAACCAACACCAAAGAAATACAAACAATTATAAGAACATATTATGAGCAACTCTATGCTCAGCAAATTAGATAACCTGGAAGAAATGGATGCATTCCTAGAGATGTATCAACTACCAAAACTGAACCAGGAAGAAATAGAAACCTGAACAGACCTATAACCACTAAGGAAATTGAAGCAGTCATCAAAAACCTCCCAACAAACAAAAGCCCAGGGCCAGATGGCTTCCCAGGGGAATTCTATCAGACCTTAAAGAAAAATTAATACCTATTCTCCTGAAACTGTTCCAAAAAATAGAAATGGAAGGAAAACTTCCAACTCATTTATGTGCCAGCATTACCCTGATCCCCCAACCAGACAAAGACCCCATGTGAAAGGAGAATTACAGACCAATATTCTTGATGAACATGGATGCAAAAAATCTCACCAAAATCCTAGCCAATAGGATCCAACAGTACATTAAAAGGATTATTCACCACGACCAAGTGGGATTTATCCCTGGACAGCAAGGTTGGTTCAACATCTGCAAAATCAATCAACGTGATACCATCCATTAATAGAAGAAAGAACAAACACCAAATGATCCTCTCAATAGATGCAGTAAAAGCATTTGACAAAGCACAGCATCCTTTCTTGATCAAAACTCTTCAGAGTATAGGGAAAGAGGGTACATACCTCAATATCATAAAAGCCATCTATGAAAAACCTACAGCGAATATCATTCTCAGTGGGGAAAAGCTCTCAGCTTTTCCCTAAGGTCAGGAACGCGGCAAGGATGTCCACTCTCACCACTGCTATTCAACATAGTATTGAAGTCCTAGCCATAGCAATCACAACAAAAAGAAATCAAAGGCATCCGAATCGGCAGAAGTCAAACTCTCACTCTTTGCAGATGATATGATACTTTATGTGGAAAAACCCAAAAGACTCCACCCCAAAAACTGCTAGAACTCATACAGGAATTCAGTCAAGTAGCAGGATATAAAATCAATGCACAGAAATCAGTGGCATTCCTATACACCAACAACAAGACAGAAGAGAGACAAATCAAGGAGTCGATCCCATTTATAATTGCACCCAAAACCATAAGATACCTTGGAATAAATTTAAACAGAGGCAAAAGATCTGTACTCAGGAAACTATAAAATACTCATGAAAGAAATTGAAGAAGACACAAAGAAATGGAAAAACGTTCCATGCTCATGGATTGGAAGAACCAACATTGTGAAGATGTCAATGCTACCTAGAGGAATCTACACATTCAATGCAATCCCCATCAAAATACCATCCACTTTTTTCAAAGAAATGGAACAAAGAATTCTAAAATTTGAATGGAACCAGAAGAGACCCCGAATAGCCAGAGGAATCTTGAAAAAGAAAAGCAAAGCTGGCGGCATCACGATTCCAGACTTCCAGCTCTATTACAAAGCTGTCATCAAGACAGTATGGTACTGGCACAAAAACAGACACATAGATCAATGGAACAGAATCGAGAGCCCAGAAATGGACCCTCAACTCTATGGTCAACTCATCTTTGACAAAGCAGGAAAGAATGTCCAATGGAATAAAAACAGTCTCTTCAACAAATGGTGTTGGGAAAATTGGACAGCGACCTGCAGAAGAAAGAAACTGGACCATTTCCTTACACCACACACAAAAGTAGACTCCAAATTGTTGAAAAACCTAAACGTGAGACAGGAGTCCATCAAAATCCTAAAGGAGAACACAGGTAGCAACCTCTTCGACCTCAGCCGCAGCAACTTCCTAGAAACATTGCCAAAGGCAAGGGAAGCAAGGGCAAAAATGAACTATTGGGATTTCATCAAGATAAAAAGCTTTTGCACAGCAAAAGAAACAGTCCACAAAACAAAAGACAACCGACAGAATGGGAGAAATATTTGCAAATGACATATCAGATAAAGGGCTAGTATCCAAAATCTATAAAGAACTTATCAAACTCAACACCTAAAGAACAAATAATCCAATCAAGAAATGGGCAGAAGACATGAACAGACATTTTTCCAAAGAAGACATCCAAATGGCCAACGACACATGAAAAGTGCTCAACATCGCTCGGCATCAGGGAAATCCAAATCAAAACCTCAATGAGATACCACATCACACCCGTCAGAACGGCTAGAATTAACAAGTCAGGAAATGACAGATGTTGGCAGGGATGTGGAGAAAGGGAGACCCTCCTACACTGTTGGTGGGAATGCAAGCTGGTGCAACCCCTCTGGAAAACAGTATGGAGTTTCCTCAAACAGTTGAAAATAGAGCTACCATAGAATCCAGCAATTGCACTACTGGGTATTTACCCCAAAGATAGAAATGTAGGGATCCGAGCGGGTATGTGCACCCCAATGTTTATAGCAGCAATGTCCACAATAGCCAAACTGTGGAAAGAGCCAAGATGTCCATCGACAGATGAATGGATAAAGAAGAAGTGGTATATATACACAATGGAATATTATGCAGCTATCAAAAGGAATGAGATCTTGCCATTTGCAACGACGTGGATGGAACTGGAGCGTGTTATGCTGTGAAATAAGTCAATCAGAGAAATACATGTATCTTATGACCTCGCTGATATGAGGAATTTTTAACCTCAGGAAACAAACTGAGGGTTGCTGGTGTGGTGGGGGTTGGGAGGGATGGGGTGGCTGGGTGACAGACATTGGGGAGGGTATGTGCTATGGTGAGCGCTGTGAATTGTGCAAGACTTTGAAACACAGATCTGTACTTCTGAAACAAATAATGCAATATATGTTTAGAAAAAAAAAGAAGAAGAAGATAGCAGGAGGGGAGGAATGAATGGGAGTAATTCGGAGGGGGAGACGAACCATGAGAGACGATGGACTCTGAAAAACAAACTGAAGTTTCTAGAGGGGAGGGGGTTGGGGGGTAGGTTAGCCTGGTGATGGGTATTAAAGAGGGCACGTTCTGTGTGGAGCACTGGGTGTTATGCACAAACAATGAAAAATGGAACACTACATCAAAAACTAATGATATATGGTGATTAACATAACAATAAAAAATTTTTAAAAAATAGTATTGGCAGTCCTAGCCAGAACAATTAGACAGGAAAAAAAGAAATTAAAAATACCCACATCAGAAAGGAAAGAGTAAAATTATCTCTGTTTTCAGATGACATGTTCTTATATGTAGTAAAGTTTAAAGACTGAAAAAAAAACCTTTTGGAGCTAATAGATGAATTCAGCAAAGCTGCAGGATACAAAATCAATATACAAAAAGCAGCTATGTTTTTATACCCTACCAATGAATTATCTGAAAAGGGAATTAACAAAACAATCCCACTTATAATAGCATTGAAATGAATAAAATACTTAAAAATAAATTTAACCAAAAAGGTGAAAGAATTGAAAACTATAAAACACTGATGAAAGAAATTTGAAAAGACACAAATAAATGAAAAGACATCCTATATTCATGGATTGAGAGAATTAATGTTGTTAAACTGCCTAAAGTACTCTACCAATTCAATGCAATCTCTATCAAAAAATCCCAATGGCATTTTTTATAGAAATAGAAAAAAACAACTCTAAAATTCATATGGAACCATAAAAGACCTCAAAGAGCCAAACAACTTTAAGAAGAACAAAGCAGGAGCCATCACACTTTCTGGTTTCAATTATATTACAAAGCTACAGTAAACAAAACAGTATGATACTCACATAAAAACAGACATATCAATCAATGTAACATAATAGAGAACGCAGAAACAAACCCACATGTATATGGTCAAGTCATCTTTGAAAAGGCTGTGAGACTACATGGTGCAGAAAGCATAGTCTCTTCAATAAATGGTTTTGGGAAAACTAGATATCCACCAAAAGAAAGAAGAAGAAAGGAAAGAAAGAAAGAGAAAGAAGAAAGAAAGAAAGAAAGAAAGAAAGAAAGAAAGAAAGAAAGAAAGAAAAGAAAGAAAGAAAGAAAGAAAGAAAGAAAGAAAGAAAGAGAAAGAAAGAAAGAAAGAAAGAAAAGAAAGAAAGAAGAAAGAAAGAAAGAAAGAAAAAGAAAGAAAGAAAAGAAAGAAAGAAAGAAAGAAAAAGGAAAGGAAGGAAGGAAGGAAAGAAGAAAGAGAAGAAAGAAAGAAGAAAAGAGAGAAAGAAAGAAGAAAGAAAGAAGAAAAAAGAAAGAAAGAAAGAAAGAAAAGAAAGAAAGAAAAGAAAGAAAGAAAGAAAGAAAGAAAGAAAGAAAGAAAGAAGAAGAAGAAAGAAAGAAGAAAAAGCAGAAAGAAAGAAAGAAAGAGAGATAGAAAGAAAGAAAGAAAGAAAAGGAAGGGAGGGAAGGGAAGGGGAAGGGAAGGGAAGGGAAGAAAATTGGATCCTATTTCACACCACACAAAAATCAACTCAAAATGAATTCAAGACTTAAATATAAGAGCTGAATTCTTGGTAAATGTTAAGACCTTAACTTTTAGAAGAAAACATAGGGGAAAACTTCTGCATATTGGCTTTAATGACATGACACCAAAAGCACAAGGGACAAAAGCAAAAAATAGACAAGTGGAATTACCTCAAACTAAAAAGCTCTGCACAGCAACAGAAACTATCAACAAAATCAAAAGGTGACCAATGTAATTGAAGAAAATATTTTCAGACCGTATATCTGATAGTTAATATTCAAATATATAAAGAACTCCTACAACTCAATAGCAAAAAACCACCCAATTTAAAAATGGGCAAAGGAACTAAATAGACATTTCTCCAAAAAAGACGTACAAATAGCTGACAGGTATATGAAAAAGTGCTCAACATCAATGATCATCAGGGAAATGCAAAGCAAAACCACAATGAAATATCACCTCACACCTGCTAGAATATGGCTACTTTCAAAAAACAAAATGAAAGAAAAGATAACAAATGTTGGCAAGGATGTGGAGAAAAGGGACCCTTGTTTATTGTTCTTGGGAATGTAAATTGGTACAGCTCAAAAAATTAAAAACGGAACTATCATATGATCTAGCAATCCTACTTCTGGGTATTAGCAAAGGAATTGAAATCAGCATCTCGAAGGCATATCTGCACTCCCACATTTATTGCAACATTATTCACAATAGCCAAGACATGTTCACAACCTAAATGTTCACTGAGGGATGAATGTACAAAGAAAATGTGATGTATACATGTAATGGAGTATTATTCAGCCTTAAAGAAAGAAAGAAATTCTGCTATTTGCAAGAATATGAATGAACCTAGAAGATATATGGGAAGTGAAATAAGCCAGACACAGAAAGGCAAATACCATATGATATCACTAATATTATGAATAAAATAGTCAAAGTCATAGAAGCAGAGAGTGGATTGGTAATTGCCATTTGGCCAAAGAGTACAAAGTTTTGGTTGTATGAGATAAAAAAGTCCTAGAGATCTGCTGAACGGCATAGTGCCTATAGTTAGCAATACTGTACTATATACTTAAAAATTTGCTAAAAGTGTAAATCTTTTTTATCTGTTTTGCTCATTTTAGTTATTATTTTTTTATTATGTTCAGTTAGCCATCATTAGTTTTTGACGTAGTGTTCAATGATTCATTGGTTGCATATAACACCCATTGCTCATCATACCACTGCCCTCCTTATTGCCCATCACCCAGTTACCTAATCCCCCACCCACTTCCCTTTCCACAACCTAAGAGGGTAAATCTTATTTTAACTGTTCTTATCACAAAAAATAATAAATAATAGGGTGGGAGGAAGCTTTTGGAGGTGATGGATAGGTTTATGACAGAGAATGTGGTGATGGTTTCACAGATGTATATTTGTCTCTAAAGTCATCAAGTTGTATACATTATGCACAGCTTTTGGCATTTAAACAAATTTTCTCTAAAAAATTATTTATATATCCTTTTCTTTCCTTCTTGACTACCTTAGTCCAATCCTTTACCCTCTCTTAGCCAGAGCACTGCAACCCACTGTCTACATAACTGCTGGACAGAGCTTGAAAGACCTTTCTAATGTGCATGAGATAAGGCCCAATATCCCCAGCACAGCATATAAGGCCTCTTATGAATGGATCTCCATTCTCCAGTTTGCTTTCTTACCAGTTTTCAAATCACATTTTGCTCCTAGAATTCCAAACTGTAATGCTTACATAAACTTTTACTCTCTGTGCCTTTGCTTGTAATGTTCCCTATTTGTGAATTGTCCTTCTGAACTGTGTTTGTAGATGCCTCTAGATACTTTAAGACTCAGATTAAATATCACCTTTCCTGACGAATTTAAGCTGTTTAGTGCCCTTAATCTCTGTTCACATTGCCCTTATCTGTAACTACATTTGATCATTTACCACATTTTACTGAGATTTCTCTTCCATTTTGTCCAATTCCCCAGAAAAATGTTAAGTGCTATACTCACCTACACCTAACGTAAATCTCACATGAACACTAGATAAATGTGAAACTTTTCAAATTCCCTCTAATTTTTAGATAAGGAGAAAGGAATTTTTATGCCTTAAACTCCCACAATTTTCTCTGGCATATTAAAGACGTCCTTTAGTTTTTAACAATCCAGGAATCTTCAACTTATAGAATAGAGAGCACTGTAGTATGACCATCACTGGTGTGGTTAATCTGGAGTACTGCATGACCACCCTCACTGGTGTGGTTAGCTGTCACAATCTGGACTAGATACTCATGACACTAGCCCATAACTGTAGTCTCTTATTCAACCATTTGGAGCCATTTGCACACTAAGTGAACAATTAACCAGGATAAGCGAAGTGTGATGTTCAAGTTTTAACATGCATTTTTTGACTTTTCCAGGACTAAGTCAAGCCATGATATTACTTTAAGTGATTGATTATTGCCTGCATGGAATTTCAGACTTCTCAAGTGAAACGTTCTAAATGTGGAAAATGCAAAGACCTGCTGTATTTCTATCTTTAAAATGTATTGTGAACCTCCAGATTGCTTGTACCTTTGATGAGACTTACCTTCTATAGTACCTAGTAAGTAACAAGTGCCCATGAATGTGTGTGACTGAGTCAGTAAGACTGTTCTCAGAAATAATTTTTACATTTCTCTGGTTGCTACAAACAGTAAAAATTTAGTGCAATGATCACATTAAGGTAGGTATATCTATGGAGGAAAATGTGCATTGGTGACATTTCTGAACTGAGAAACACTTTTCCAAATGGGCGGATCTATTCAGTACACTGTATGACTCACTCTGGAATGACTGAGTCCAAATATAATTGACTACTAAGATATCTAGAGTCTCCCCAGCAGGGCTTGATTAATTAAGCCTGAGCAGTTTCCCCAGGACTACTCCATATTGCATCTGCACATCTCAAATTTGGCCAAAACCAGACCTGCCTCAATGGGTTCAATGGTCAAGAACTCTTGGCCCTTCTGATCCATGGATAATGGATGTCCAGTTATGGGGGAGGCTTTCTCTCTGTTAGAATCCTCCCTTCTTTCATCACACTTCAGATGCTTCTATTAAGTTCAGTGCATAACAAGGGTCTGAATGTTTCAGATGCTGGTTAGTTAAAAATATAAGTGACTCTTTAACCAGGTTGTGGGTGACCACCAGAAAGGTCAAAGGCAGAGGGAAAGGAAGTAATTCAATAAATAATTAGACTCTCTAATACACGGTTGAATCCCTTGTGTGCAGTATGTTATTTTTTATGCAATCTCTTGGCCTTACTGGCAAAAGTTCTCAGGCATTTACTCTGCAAAATATTTGTTTGTTCAAAGTTTTTCATCATAAACAGGAAGGCAGAGATTTGCAGAGCTCTTCTCTATGCTTTATTTTCTTTGTGAGTAATTACTTAAAGCTTTTGAGATTACTAGAAAGATTTTAGAAAGATGACACAGATGGTACTTGTTAGTATTTGTGCTTTAAGTTTTGATTATTTAAAGCAGAGAAAGAGGGAACTGGGCAGTTGGCCCAGCCATCCATACCATTCACAAGAACAAGTTGACTAATAAGAGAACCAGGCAAACACTATTTTTTCCTGGTAAATGCAAACAAGCAAAGAAACTAACAAAACATTAGATGCAGAACTAAAAAGGGGAAAGAAATCTGGAGGAGAAGGTGGAGGTAGCAAGAGAATTTCTGCATGTGTTATCCATTACTAGACTGAGCCTCAGCCAAATCCCCAACAGGGATGAAAAATTAAACTTTTAACCAATTAATGATGGCCTGTTTTTTTAGAAAGTTGGTCTTTTTGAGTAAAAGAGTTCTCAGAGTACCCCATTTTCCTGGTCCCTTGAGAACAGCAGGTCTTTCCAGCCACCAAATGGCTTTCCCCTTAACCAAGCTTTAACCAAGTAGTAGAGAAAGGCTCATGGAGGGAGTGGGGAGATCTTTCACTCTTTCTCTGCTTGCTGGTAGCTATATAAAAGTGTTCATCCTCCAGAAGCATCATCCAGGCATTCTTTGTCTTAAAAATAAAGCAGAATAGAAATGTTAGGAAGAAAATTCATGTATCCTTTTCAAAGAATTAGATATGATTTGACAGCAGCGCCCCATGCTCCCAGCACAGTCACCAGGCTATTGTTGAGAAATATCAAGGGTTAACTTGCCAAATGCCATCACACTGCTCTGCTTGAGTGAGCCCCCCAGGCCTGGGAAGAGGCTTTTTTTGTCAGCAAAGACGCAGAGGCTAGAGCTTCTCTCAGACCATCTCCCATTCTGTAGGCCAGCCAGCCAGGCTTATGGCCTGAGTTCACACTCTATCAACTTCTGCTTCACAGCTGTTGCTTAGTGACCACAGGCACCAAACTCAAATTCAAGCCTGGCCTTACATATCCAGTTTGCAGACACTGTATGGAGGAAGAGAAGACGAGAGTATTCGTTTCCTAGGGCAGGTAACAAATCACCACAGTCTGTGCTTAAAACAACAGAAATTTACTCTCTCACAATTCTGAAGGCCAGAATGTCCAAAATGAAGGTGCTGCCAGAGCAGTGCTCCTTCCAGGGGCTCGAGGGGAGATTGCATATCTTTCTTCATCCAGCTTCTGGGAGCTGTCAACCTTCCTGGCCTTGTGGCTGCATCAATCCAACCTCTGCATCTGTGGTCACCTTGCCTCCTCCTCTTCTGTGTGTCTGGAGTCTCTCTTTATTTCTTACTCACAAGGACACATGAGATTGGATTTGAGCCCTCAGATGATTCTGGATAATTTCTTAATGTCAAGACCTTTAATTTGAAACTTTTTCCTGTTAAGTAACATGCATTGTTTGCAGAATTAGGACATGATGTTTTTGTGTGGCCATGACTCAGCCTACTGCAGAGGGTAGGAAGAGTCTCCTTTATTTAATTCAATCTTCTTTTATTATACCTGATGTCTTAGTCTGCTAAGTTTGACATAACAAAATACCATAGGCTGGGTGGTTTATGCAACAAAAATTTATTTTCTCATAGTTCTGGAGCCTGGAAGTTTAAGATGAAGGAGCTAGCATAGCTGGGTCCTGGTGAAGTCTGTCTTCTTGGCCAATGGATAGCCATCTTCTATCATGTCCATGCATGGCCTCTTAATTTAGTGTGTTTGAGGAGAGAGAACAAGATCTCTGGTGTCTCTCTTTATAAGGGCACTAACCCCATTGTGAGGGCCACCTCCTCATGAACTCGTTTAATCCTGAGTAGCTTCCAAAGACTCCAAATTCAAAGACCATCACACTGGGGGTTAGGGCTTCAACCTGAGATTTGGAGAGACACAAACATTCAGTCCATAGCACATAACAATGTGTTCAATCTTGGGCTAAAAACACACACCTACAAATTCCAAGAAGGAATAGAATCCAAGACCCAGAATCATCCTAGAGTCGCTGAGTACAGCTCTGCCAAAGATGGAACTAGCTGAGTGAAGAGTAGAGCACTTTTCCTTCCAGAGTGAAGATGGTGTTCAGGCTTTCTGGCACGTGGGTGGGGATAGAATAAACACTTTACAGGGCAAAAGCTTATGTCATCAGATTTTTTCACCTTCAGACCTGCTAGTATCTCATTCTCTTTCAGCTAATGACACAAACATAATGAAAAGTACAACATATTTTAAATTACCTTGTTTTAATAACATCTAGGTCATACTAACCCTTGAGACCCAGAGGTTTCATAACCTTCACAAGATTCCAGACCATATGTTACACATTTCTCTCTGCAAATTTACATTCTGGATCTATATCTGGGCCTAATCCGAAAATATCATGTAATCATTCTGCAGTGCAATAAATTTTATGACAAGCTAAAGAATGCAAAACCATAATCTAACATTAAAGCATATATTTTTCACTACTAAATAGTTTAGCTGCTTATCCTCAGAGATCAGTAATGCAGCCACTGAATCCAACTTCCCTTCATGTGTTCTGAACAAGGAGTTTCAGAAATATCTATCCTTCTTGAACTTTTATATGGTCTGTGAAAAGAAGAAGAAATCACAGATATTTACATCAGGCAGTGCTTAGAAAGATAGGCTACAGAGCACTTATTAGAACATCCTAAATGAGAGAGAGAATGAGAGGAGGTGAGAGAGACTGAGGCAGATAGACAGAAAGGTGAATACATTGGAAAGACTTGGAACAAATAAGAAAGATTACTCTGGAGCCAGCTGGCCCTGTAGCTGAACCTTTAAACCGTTTGTAAAAAGTATTTTATATTATTTATGGAGAAATTTCCCCATGGATATTGCCCAATTCTTCTTGTGATCATTTAGACCATCTTCTGTTTTGAAGGAAATAAAAGCAATGTATAATTTAAAAATAAGGAATAAAAAACAGAGGTTAAAATCTCTAAAACTCTTTGTTTCCTCTGAGAGTAGAACAATACATTAAATATACAGCATTTTGCTGAGATAAACACACCATCAACCAACCTCTTTCCCTTTCATATACATGGGGTCTTTTCCTTGTTCCTAAATTGGTTGTTTATTGCTGAGTGCTTCTTTTTGGATGTGTTTTTTTCCCTCCTCCCTCCCTCCCTCCCTCCCTTCCTCCCTCCCTCCCTTCCTTCCTTCCTTCCTTCCTTCCTTCCTTCCTTCCTTCCTTCATTCATTCATTCCTTCCTTTCTTCCTTCCTTCCTTCCTCCCATTCTTTCAAGAACACAGAGGACTATGATGAGTATGAAGGATAACATAATTTATAAACCTAACATTCATAATGCTGCAACTCATAGACAAATAGCTGGCCTGTTAGAATACACAGAAAGAATAGGCTGTTATTTTTTGAAAAAAAAACATGTGGAATCTGCTTCTGGGATTTCTGTAGCATGACCTTAAGTGTTGCTCTTAGGGTTTGTTGAGGAAATATTCTGAAATGTATATTTATAAGGAAGCCTACATACACATGGCTTGATTGGCAAGAATGTATTAAAGGTAGCTTCCAACCTAAGAATGGGTGGCACTCCCATTGATCTGTCCTAAGTTGATTGTTTGCCATTAAGACTCTTCCTCCAGGTAATCACATAGTGGGTAAACTACCTGGCCAGAAACCCATTTTACCCAACTGCCATTGAATTGGTTCTGCCCAGAGAAATGGCTCCTCTGGCTGTGGCTTCAGCAATGACAGGCAGCCAGAAAAGTCTATTTGTGCTACCTAGTTGTTCATAAATCAAGGATTTATGAACTGAGGATGTCCAAGCTCTCTCTTTGTTGACAAGTGTATTCTTTAACTGAAGAAGGCCCTGAAGTTTTCATAAATGCAAAGTAGTCTCAGAACAGCAAGATGGGTAAGAAAACATTATTTCAAGAAGGACCAGTATCTTTCTGTTATTGAAAGTATTCTTTTTAAAAAATTTTCAACTTATTGTATTTTTAATTATATTACTTAAAAATGAAAAACAGTTGTATTTTCAGAATAGCAACTATTAAATAATTTCAAGTGCCAAATTATATCTGAAGAATATATTGGATTTTCTAATGGTGGAAATTCAGAGATCTTTACATGAATAAAGCCTTTAGAAATGACAGAGTATTTGTGAATACCCATCTATCTTGGATAGAAACATTATAAAGGCAAACGTTTACCATTGAATTGGCTGCAAATTGGCACCAGGCCTCTGTTGTCAGCCTGCCTGTGCTGTGGTTTTATGATTACTATTGCCTGTATCATCAATTTGTATTTACTATATTCCACTCTTAAGTGAAAACACAGTTTACTGCATAAACCACAAAAGCCTCTTGTTATCCTTCTCAGTCAGGCATTAATAATGCATCCTGATGTCCTGTTCATAAATGCAAGTGCATTTACAAACTTCACATTAACCATTGAAGCCTTCACAGGGCCTGGTGCCCTCTTACAACCATCAGAGGGAGGAGAGGTGGAGCATCCCTGGCCTCGGCCCAACACCTGCCTCTCCGTGGGTAACAGCCCCCAGCACCTCACAGTTTCCCCATCTGCTCCACTGGGACCCAAACTTTGGGTCTAATGAATTAACCTCTTTCAAAGAAAGAATAGTTATTTTAAAATTTGATTGACTGCATTACAGCCATGGGTTGACAGGTAAAACACCCTAGACATTCACCAAAAGTTAACATATTCATAGCAAATGAAGTAAAGCTTTTTCCATGGAGGATCCTTTTTACTATTTCAAGACAATCCTAATAGTTTTCTCCACAACAAGTGATTTTTAGTAAAATTCATCTCTTTAGGTTCAACTGAGGTAATTTTAGGAAAAGAGACCAGTGTCCTATATATACCTGTAACTCTTGCCATCTTGACAAACATCTTGTCAAAGATGAAGACCCCACCTTGACACGGAATATGCCAGAGCACCTCCTTGCTTTATTCCCACCCTCATCTCTATCCTTCCAATTCTTATGGCCCTTTTTTCATTCTCACGTTCATCCTATACATTATCCTATTCCTTCTGTCTTTCCCACCTTTCCTCTCTTTCTTCTTTCCTTCTTTCTTCCTGCCCTCCCTCCTCCTTCTCCTTCTTCTCCTTCCTTTTCCTTTTCTTCCTCTTCCTCTTCTTCCCCTCCTCTTCTTCCTCCTCCTCCTCCTTCTCTTCCTCCTCCTTCTTCTTCTTTTCCTTCTCCTCCTCTCCCTCTTCCTCCTCCTCCTCCTCCTCCTTCTTCTTCTTCTTCTTCTTCTTCTTCTTCTTCTTCTTCTTCTTCTTCTTCTTCTTCTTCTTCTTCTTCTTCTTCTTCTTCTTCTTCTTCTTCCCCTCTCTCTCTCTTTTTCTCTCTCTCTCCCCCTCCCTCCTAATCAAGGATTTGGACTCTGACCCACCTTGGTTCGATAGCAGCTTTATCCTTTGTGAGCTGTGTGACCCCCAAAAAATGTATCTTGACTTTCAGCAACCTCAACAGCAGACCTGGAAATAATAATACTTCCCTTGCAAAATTTTTGTGAGAATTAAGTGAAATTACATATGTAAAAGTACTTAGCACAGCCTGGAATATAAAAATATGGTACATACTTTTCAACTTCTGCTTATCTTTCTTTCTTCCTCTGTGACTGGTATTTCCCTTACACTTGACTGTGCAATTTGACTTGATCTGAGACATTTAATACCAGTTATGATTAATATTTAACAACATAACCTCTAATAATTTTCTGATTCATATGAGAATTGCTCTTTCCTACAGTAATCCAGGTGTCAATGCCTGATAAGAGCATCATGTAAAAAAGTGATAGTAAAAAGAATTCACACTTCATATTCCTACCATTCACTTCAGAAACAGCCTTACCCTCTTCAATGCCCAGACTAGCTGTATTTAATTTAATCCCACAAATCCCTTTAAAAAGTCAGTTGAATAAGAAATCTGTGTTATCTTGCACATTAAGTTAAAAGGGCTCATAAATTGAGATATAATAGGTAATCCAGTTAACTATGAGTTTCTATCATATTTCTTGGGACTCAAATAGTTAAACTCCACACAAGCAATGACATTAGGTTTTTAGTGGAATTTCTTAAATGTACTCATCATATGGGAATGCTTTCTATGACCACTTAGATAAGATAAGGAAAATGGGACAGGTACTTAATAGCAAAAGAAGAACCTTCTCTTTCAGTGGTCTTGTTCAGCTATGAGTAAGCATGTGTTACCCCTACTAATTCATAGAATCTTAACATGGGGAAGAAATCTGGAAGTCATCTACCAGTTCAAAACAGAAATTTTCCTTGACCCCTTTCCAATATACTAGAAGGGATATCTCTAAGAAAAAAAGATATTTAGTTGCCTTGTTTTGTTTCTCTAAATAATGAAATGCTTACATGATAAAAAGTAAATCCAAGATTATCTCAATAAACTGTGAGTGCATACTAAAGAGGTAAATAAGTTTCATCATGAGCAAGTTTAAGTTTTAAAAGTAAAATTCTCTGAAGGAATTATATAAGAAACATGTACTTGGTTTCTATTTTATATAGAACATGTTTTAGAAAGTGTGGGAGTTTTTAAACTAGTAGAGGTTATATACAAAAAATATTTGCCAAAAAAAAATTTTTTTGTGCAAGCTAAGCATAAGTAATATCAGAAAGGTACAGATAAAGGGTCTTGGTGTGTAGAGCCGAGAAAATGTGCTTCCTGCTGAAGGGTAGGTTTAATTGTTAAGAAAATTTAAAAAGCACTGAAGTCATGTCTTCCCTAGATACATTAATTTAATGAATTACAACATATCAAAATTCCAAGAAGTGTAGTGAATCACTGGAGTCTATTACAGACCACACACATAGTACTTGCCAAGTAAATCTTTATTCCATGAATCCATGAGGGAAATTTTTTAAAATAAAATGGAAGGCATGCAGCTAAATGTGAGTCTTCACCTGAAATACAGGTGATTCTGAGATTCAGAAAAAAAAACCCAAACAATTATTGAGATTGTCAGATTTTTCATATGAGGATAGATTAAAAATATCAAAACCCTCTGGGGCACATGGGTCATTCAGTCGGTTAAGCATCTGATTCTTGGTGTCAGCTCAGGTCATGATCTCAGGGTCATGAGATAGAGCCCCACATCAGGCTCCCCGCTCATTGGAGAGTCTGCTTCTCTCCCTCTCCCTTTGACCCTCCCCCCACTTGCTCTCTCTCTCTCAAATAAATAAATATATCTTTAAAAAAATCAAAACCCTTTAGAGCAAATCGCAGAACAACTTTAATTCATATAGAAGAGTAAACCTCTCAAGTTCATGTCACTGAAGCTTCTTAAATTTTGAAAAAAATATATGGAGTGAACACAGATTATGTCATCAAATTGGATTGAGGAAGATTGATTTCACTTTGTTAGCTTTACCTGCAACTAAAACATTGACAGCATCAGACAAAAGTCTGTGGGCCTAACTGGATCTTTCCTGAGTGTCCACTCTCTAGATCCTCAGCCCAGATACAGATTTGCACTAAAAGTTATTTGATTTGCATAAAGTCTTAGTTTGGGTTCTCTTGGGAGTGGACCTTGAGACAAGTATTTGAGTACTCCTAGTTTACTGGGGAGATGAAGAAAACAGCACTGTGGGAGTAAGAGTTGAGACAAGGCAGTAAAAGTAGCCAACAAATGGTGCATTGTCAAACCAGCTACCACTGAGGGCCCAGGGGGGATTCTGGGAACCAGTGAATCTGGGAGCCACATATCTCAGCCAAGGGTTGGAATCGCTGGGGTATTTATCTGCCAACTTTTGTTGTTGGTTGAAGACCACTCCCCAGATAGTGTTAATTTCCCAAGTAATTTCTTTGCTGCTTTGCTGCCTGGGACAGCCAAGGCTTTGATGGCCAAAGAAAGCCCTTAGGTAAAGACATGCAGAGGTGGGCAAGAAGTTGGACAGTGGACTGAAGTTGTGCAAGCAAGGTGGCATGTGAGGGTATGGCAGCATCTGCCACCCATAGAATGCATGTCTTGGCCTTTGATAACCATCTTAAAAGCTGTCACAACTGAGGTCTCGGAGACAATGGAGAAGCCAGCTCCAGAATATCACCCTTGGTCATGCCATCTTATGTTACAGTGTTGGGAGTAAGCTAACTCTTCCACTCTACCTGTCTGCTTCCTCTTCCTCTCACACTAGAAAAAAGAAATGCACAAACAGATCCTACAGCCAAAACTAAAACCAATTCTGTCTCAGAGCATCACAGAAGTGAGCTCTGACATGCAATGGTTTTCTGGTAACAATCTCGCTAACAAACTACAGAGAGAAAGAAAACAGAATGCTGTTCCTGCCACACTCTGCCAAGATTAAGCAGGCAAGCAGCTTGGTCCTTACTTAAGTGCTTTAAGAAAAATTATAAAGTTTATGCCAATGAGGCTGAAAACATCGCTGGTAGTTTTAAGGAGTTTTAAAATAAATTAACATATCTGAAGCCTCTAATGGCTATCTGTTGACCTAGAGATTTGAAGGGAAAACTTCCCACTAACATTAAGCAGCTGTCAGCAGCCTCTGTCTGACCATAATGCACACAGCCAGCTTTCCAAAGCATCAAGCCCATGAAAAATACCACTGTCAGACCAGCAGCCACATTACTAAAATGTCAGTAAGAAAATGACCCTTCTATTCACATTTCTTATAACTATGGCGATGGTATCATCACTTAAAATTTACTCCTCTGCACTCTTGCAAAAACAATGAAGCCTGACTTACTTAATCTAAAGGAGTAATAGTTTCCATATAGTCTTGGGATTTCTGGGAAATGTGCTATTTACAAAGCTATAACTTATTGAAATTCTCAAAGAAAACAAATTCTCCACATTCTACCTATGTCTACATCAGGGACCTCTGCAAGACTAAATATCTGGGGTTCCAGAAACCCTGCTTGGTCCACGGAGACACACACAATTGGAAACTCTTAAAAAAGGTACAATAAATAAGCCAAGTTGGCTTACTCTTATGTAAATTTAGGCAGGTGTTGTAATGTTTATTTTGCAAGTTTATCCCTTAATTCATTCAACAAATATTGGCCCACCTACTTTCTTTTTATTATGTTAATCACCATACATTACATCATTAGTTTTTGATGTAGTGTTCCATGATTCATTATTTGCATATAACACCCAGTACTCCATGCAGAACATGCCCTCCTTAATACCCATCACCGGGCTAACCCATCCCCCACCCCCCTACCCTCTAGAACCCTCAGTATGTTTTTCAGAGTCCATCGTCTCTCATGGTTCATCTCCCCCTCCAATTTCCCCCCTTCATTCTTCCCCTCCTGCTATCTTCTTCTTCTTCTTTTTTTTTAACATATAATGTATTATTTGTTTCAGAGGTACACATCTGTGATTCAACAGTCTTGCATAATTCACAGTGCTCACCATAACACATGCCCTACCCAATGTCTATCACCCAGCCACCCCATCCCTCCCACCCCCCACTACTCCAGCAACCCTCAGTTTGTTTCCTGAGATTAAGAATTCCTCATATCAGTGAGGTCATATGATACATATCTTTCTCTGATTGACTTATTTCGCTCAGCATAACACTCTCCAGTTCCAACCACGTCGTTACAAATGGCAAGATTTCATTCCTTTTGATGGCTGCATAATATTCCATTGTATATATATACCACACTTCTTTATCCATTCATCTGTCAACGAACATCTTGGCTCGTTCCACAGTTTGGCCATTTGACCAACCTACTTTTGAATGCCAGACCCTGTACTAAATGTTAGGTAATCAATGGTGAGCAAAGCAGACAGTCTCTCCTTTTTTATTACTTATGACACATACAGCATCAGAATTACCCTTACAGAAATCAAAGTGAAGAAAACTGCCCAGAATGCTGTCATCCCTATTTGATTTTGTGACCTCATAACCTTCAGGGGCTCATTCTTACAATAAAAAAAAACTCCTTTATGTGGTGTGGAGCATGTGTAAGATTTTACTTTAGGTAATTTTTAAGAAGATATTCCATTGAAAAAGTGATGCATTCAGTGGAAATCTTTTTTTTTCCATTTCTTTTTCTTTAAATTTTTTTATTGTTACGTTAATCACCATACATTACATCATTAGTTTTTGATGTACTGTTCCATGATTCATTGTTTGTACATAACACCCAGTGCTCCACGCAGAACGTGCCCACTTTAATACCTATCACCAAGCAACCCATCCCCCCACCACCCTCCCCTCTAGAACCCTCAGTTTATTTTTCAGAGTCCATTGTCTCTCATGGATCGTCTCCCCTCCAATTTACTCCCCTTCATTCTTCCCCCCCTGCTAACTTATTCTTTTTTTTTCTTAACATATATTGCATTATTAGTTTCAGAGATACAGATCTGTAATTCAACAGTCTTGCACAATTCACAGCACTAACCATAGCACATAGCCTCCCCAATGGTATCACCCACCCACCCCATCCCCCCACACCCCCACCACTCCAGCAACCCTCAGTTTGTTTCCTGAGATTAAAAATTCCTCATATCAGTGAGGTCATATGATACATGTCTTTCTCTGATTGACTTATTTCACTCAGCATACCACCCTGCATTTCCATCCACATCGTTGCAAATGGCAAGATCTCATTCCTTTTGATGGCTGCATAACATTTCATTTTATATATACATATATATATAAATATATATATATATACCAAATCTTCTTTATCCATTCATCTGTCAATGGACATCTTGGCTCTATCAACAGTTTGGCTATTGTAGACATTGCTGCTATAAAAATTGGGGTGAATGTAACCTTTTCGATCCCTACATTTGTAGCTTTGTGGTAAATACGCAGTAGTGCAATTGCTGGATCGTATGGTAGCTCTGTTTTCAACTTTTTGAGGAACCTCCATACTGTTTTCCAGAGTGGTTGCACAAGCTTGCATTCCCACCAACAGTGTAGGAGGGTTCCCCTTTCTTTGCATCCCCGCCAAAATCTATCCTTTCCTGCCTTGTTAATTTTAGCCATTCTGACGGGTGTGAGGTGGTATCTCATTGAGGTTTTGATTCGGATTTCCCTGATGCCCAGCGATGTTGAGCAAATTTTCATGTGTCTGTTGGCCAATTGGATGTCTTCTTTGGAAAAATGTCTGTTCATGTCTTCTGCCCATTTCTTGATTAGATTATTTGTTCTTTGGGTGTTGAGTTTGATAAGTTCTTTAAGGATTTTGGATACTAGCTCTTTATCTGATAGGTCATTTGCAAATATCTTCTCCCATTCTGTCGGTTGTCTTTTGGTTTTGTGGACTGCTTCTTTTGCTGTGCAAAAGCTTTTTATCTTGATGAAATCCCAATAGTTCATTTTTGCCCTTGCTTCCCTTGCCTTTGGCGATGTTTCTAGGAAGAAGTTGCTGTGGCTGAGGTGGAAGAGGTTGCTGCCTATGTTCTCCTTTAGGATTTTGATGGACTCCTGTCTCACATTGAGGTCTTTCAACCATTTGGAATCTATTTTTCTGTGTGGTGTAAGGAAATGGTCCAGTTTCATTCTTCTGCATGTGGCTGTCCAGTTTTCCCAACACCATTTGTTGAAGAGACTATCTTTTTTCCATTGGACCTTCTTTCCTGCTTTGTCGAAGATGAGTTGACCATAGAGTTAAGGGTCCATTTCTGGGCTCTCTATTCTGTTCCATTGATCTATGTGTCTGTTTTTGTGCCAGTACCATACTGTCTTGATGATGACAGCTTTGTAATAGAGCTGGAATTCCGAAATCGTGATGCTGCCGGCATTGCTTTTCTTTTTCAACATTCCTCTGGCTATTCGGGGTCTCTTCTGGTTCCATACAAATTTTAGGATTCTTTGTTCCATTTCTTTGAAAAAGGTGGATGGTATTTTGATGGGGATTGCATTGAATGTGTAGATTGCTCTAGGGAGAATTGACATCTTCACAACGTTTGTTCTTTCAATCCATGAGCACGGAAAGTTTTTCCATTTCTTTCTGTCTTCTTCAATTTCTTTCATGAGTATTTTATAGTTTTTTGAGTACAGATCCTTTGCCTCTTTCATTAGATTTATTCCTAAGTATCTTATGGTTTTGGGTGCAATTGTAAATGGGATCGACTCCTTAATTTCTCTCTCTTCTGTCTTGTTGTTGGTGTATAGGAGTGCCACTGATTTCTGTGCATTGATTTATATCATGCCACTTGACTGAATTCCTGTATGAGTTCTAGCAGTTTTGGGGTGGAGTCTTTTGGATTTTCCACATAAATTATCATATCATCTGCAAACAGTAAGAGTTTGACTTCCTCTTTGTCGATTCAGATGCCTTTGATTTCTTTTTGTTGTCTGATTGCTGTGGCTAGGACTTCTAATACTATGTTGAATAGCAGTGGTGAGAGTGGACATCCCTGCCGTGTTCCTGACCTTATCGGGAAAGCTTTCAGCTTTTCCCCATTGAGAATGATATTCACTGTAGGTTTTTCATAGATGGATTTTACGATATTGAGATAGGTACCCTCTATCACTATACTCTGAGGAGTTTTGATCAAGAAAGGATGCTGTACTTTGTCAAATGCTTTTTCTGCATCTATTGAGAGGATATGATTCTTGTTCTTTCTTTTGTTAATATATTGTATCACGTTGATTGATTTGCGGATGTTGAACCAACCTTGCAGCCCAGGGATAAATCCCACTTGGTCATGGTGAATAATCCTTTTAATGTATTGTTGGATCCTATTGGCTAGTATTTTGGTGAGAATTTTTGCATCCATGTTCATCAAGGATATGGTCTGTAATTCTCTTTTTTGACGGGGTCTTTGTCTGGTTTGGGGATCAAGGGAATGGTGGCCTCACAAAACGAGTTTGGAAGTTTTCCTTCCATTTCTATTTTTGGGAACAATTTCAGAAGAATAGGTATTAATTCTTCCTGAAATGTTTGGTAGAATTCCCCTGGGAAGCCATCTGGTCCTGGGCTTTTGTTTTTTGGGAGATTTTTGATGACTGCTTCAATTTCCTTAGTGGTTATAGGTCTGTTCAGGTTTTCTATTTCTTCCTGGTTCAGTTTTGGTAGTTGATACATCTCTAGGAATGCATCCATTTCTTCCAGGTTATCTAATTTGCTGACATACAGTCGCTCATAATATGTTCTTATAATTGTTTGTATGTCTTTGGTGTTGGTTGTGATCTCTCCTCTTTCATTCATGATTTTGTTGATTTGGGTAATTTCTCTTTTCTTTTTGATCAGTCTGGCCAGGGGTTTATCAATCTTGTTAATTCTTTCAAAGAACCAGCTCCTAGTTTCGTTGATCTGTTCTACTGTTCTTTTGGTTTCTAGTTCATTGATTTCTGCTCTGATCTTTATGATTTCTCTTCTCCTGCTGGGTTTAGGCTTTATTTGCTGTTCTTTCTCCAGCTCCTTTAGGTGTAGGGTTAGGTTGTGTATTTGAGACCTTTCTTGTTTCTTGAGAAAGGCTTGTATTGCTCTATATTTTCCTCTCAGGACTGCCTTTGCTGTATCCCAAAGATTTTGAACAGTTGTGTTTTCATTTTCATTGGTTTCCATGAATTTTTTAATTCTTCTTTAATTTCCTGGTTGACCCATTCATTCTTTAGTAAGATGCTCTTCAGCCTCCATGTGTTTGAGTTCTTTCCAACCTTCCTCTTATGATTCAGTTCTAGTTTCAAAGCATTGTGGTCTGAAAATATGCAGGGAATAATCCCAATCTTTTGGTATTGGTTGAGACCTGATTTGTGACTAGGATGTGATCTCTTCTGGGGAATGTTCCATGGGCACTAGAGAAGAATGTGTATTCTGTTGCTTTGGGATGGAATGTTCTGAATATGTCTGTGAAGTCCATTTGGTCCAGTGTGTCATTTAAGTCCTTATTTCCTTGTTGATCTTTTGCTTAGATGATCTGTCCATTTCAGTGAGGGGGTGTTAAAGTCCCCCACTATTATTGTATTGTTGTCAATGTGTTTCTTTGCTTTTGTTATTAATTGCCTTATATAATTGGCTGCTCCCATGTTCAGGGCATAGATATTTACAATTGTTAGATCTTCTTGTTGGATAGACCCTTTAAGTAGGATATCGTGTCCTTCCTCATCTCTTATTACAGTCTTTGTTTTAAAATCTAATTTGTCTGAAAGAAGGATTGCCACCCCAGCTTTCTTTTGGTGTCCATTAGCATGGTAAATGGTTTTCCACCCCCTCACTTTCAATCTGCGGGTGTCTTTGGGTCTAAAATGAGTCTCCTGCTGACAGCATATCGATGGGTCTTGTTTTTTAATCCAATCTGATAGCCTATGTCTTTTGATTGGGGCATTTAGCCCATTTACATTCAGGGTAACTATTGAAAGATAGGAATTTAGTGCCATTGTATTGCCTGTAAGGTGACTGTTACTGTATATTGTCTGTCTTCCTTTCTGGTCTATGTTGCTTTTAGGCTCTCTCTTTGCTTAGAGGACCCTTTTCAATATTTCTTGTAGGGCTTGTTTCATGTTTGCAAATTCCTTTAGTTTTTGTTTGTCCTGGAAGCTTTTTATCTCTCCTTCTATTTTCAATGACAGCCTAGCTGGATATAGTATTCTTGGCTGCATATTTTTCACGTTAGTGCTTTGAAGATACATGCTAGTCCTTTCTGGCCTGCCAGGTCTCTGTGGATAGGTTGTTGCCAATCTAATGTTTCTACCATTGTAGGTTACATGTCTCTTCTCCCGAGCTGCTTTCAAGATTTTCTTTTTCTCTGAGACTCGTAAGTTTTACTATTAGATGTCGGGTGAGTAGGTCCCTGACAGATGGTACTACCTCTCATTCTTTTTGCTGAGGTGATTTTTTTCATCTTGTCATTTTGTCCAGAGGAGAATAGATGAATGAGAGAACAAAATGCTCACAGGTTAACAACGTCCCCAGAAAATATACTCTAAACAAATCAGAAAAGACCTGAAACCAGGGGAAAAGAAAGGGAAAGAAAAAAAAAGAAAGGGAGAGAAAAAAAGAAAAAGATAAAAACATAAAGAGAACCAAACAAAAAAACAGAATATGATCAAATACGATCAGGCTAGTGCATAGATCAATGCCACACACTAGATTTTGGGTGTATTTTGGTCTGTTAGAAGAAAGTGCCTCCTAAAATTTTTAAGAAAGAAAGAGTTATATATGTACAAAATAAGGGTTGATACAATGAAGGGATGCAACATGGCTGTAAAGATGAAAATTATAAAAGATTTTATAGACAGAATTGATAAAATAAGAAGTTGTTTGAAAAAAAAAAGGGAGAGAATGTGATCAGGCAGGAGACTAGAACAAAGCCAAACACTAGTGATTTAGGGTATATTTTGATCTGTTAGAAGAAACTGTATCTCAAAATTTTGAAGAGAGAACAACTTATATATATATGCCAAAAATAAGAGTAGCTAATATGAAGGGATAGAATATGACTCTAAAAATGAAAAATAAAAATGTTTTTTTAAAAAAGGGATTGATAAGATGTTCGAAAAAGGGAAAAAGAAAAATTAAAAAAAACAGTTAAAAAATTAACTTTGAAAGACTAATGAATCATGGTAAAAAAAAGCCATGAATTCTATGTGCAGTATTGCCCTAGCGCTGGAGTTCTCCCATTCTCATTGATCGGTAAACTTGGTCTTGGCTTGCTGGCTGTTCATGCTGATCTTCTGGGGGAGGGGCCTGTTGCCGTGGTTCCCAAATGTCTTTGCCAGAGGCGGAATTGCCCCGCCCTTGTCAGTTCGGACTAAGCAATCTGCTCGGGTTTGCTCTCAGGAGCTTTTGTTCCCTGCAAGCTCTCAGTACAGCTTTGGAGGACGAGAGTGAAAATGGTGGCCTCCCAATCTCTGCCCAGAGGGGAGCCGAGAACTCGGGGCCCCACTCCTCAGTGCGCCCCCAGAGAAAAGCCGTCACTCCCGTCTCCCTGGTCTCCGGCCGCACTCCGTGCTCACCCAGCCTGTGACCGAGCGTTTCTATCTCTGGCACCCGACCCCGTGTGGAGTCTCCAAACCCAGCAGATCCCTGTGGTGTGCTCCCGCGCCGCTCCTCCCAGGGGAGGAAGGGGAGTCTCCCCGGCTCTGCCGCTTGTTGGGTCCCTGCTGGAGGAGCAGTGGCCCGACTGGGCCGCAGATCACGGTTTATGGCAGCCGCAAGCTGAGAGCCCGCTCCTCGGCTCCGTCTCTGCAGCCGGCTTCCCCGCTCTGATACCTGAGGGCTCTGCCACACTCAGGCACCCCCGGTCTTTCTGTGACCCCGAGGGTCCTGAGACCACACTGTCCCACGAGGGTTCCACCCCCCGCTTAGCCACTGGAGTGACGTCCCTCCCCGGAGCCAACTTCTAAAAGTTCCAATTTTGTGTTCTGCGGTTCTATCACTTACTAGACGTGGCCGACGGAGGCCCCCTCCCCCGCTGTCTATCCTCCCGAATATCGCCTCGGATTCACTTCTCCGCACGTCCTACCTTCCAGACAGTGGTCGCTTTTCTGTTCAGAGAGTTTTTGCTAATCTTTTCTTCTATCTCCTGTTGAGTTCGTAGGTGTTCAGAATGGTTTGATCCCTATTCAGCTGAATTCCTGAGCCCAGATGAAATCCAGGTCTCCTACTCCTCCTCCATCTTGCTCCCACATTTTTTTACCTTTCTTTATTCCACAACTTCTTTGCAAACATAGCTAACAGAGTACCCTAGCCAGTTTTATAGAAGAATAGAGACTCTATTCAGATATGCAAGTCAATTCAAGTTAAAAATGCTCAAACAGTCATTCATTGGTTCCTAGAAAAGCATGGAAGTGTAATGTATAGGGGATTCAATAAGATGAAAAATTTTCCAATTTTTAAATATGATAAATGTACATTTTAGGTTTAGGTTTCAATATTTAAAAGTTTGAGGAATCTAAAACTCTTTCAGAAAAAATGTCATGTCTTCATATTCCTACAACCCTGTCACTGTCATCTGACAAATCATAGTTAGAATAGGTTTTTATATTTATAGGCAGAAATATTATTAGAGATGTTTTTCAATCATGTGTTTCTCTAAGTCTTTTAGAAAGATTTTCTTTTTCCTTGAAGATACCTAGGCTTATTTACTTGTAAGCCTAAACCAGACACCAGCAGATAAAAAAATGTTCTCAGTTCACTTCAGCCAATTAAGGATAATTTATTCATGGAGAACGCAGAGAAAAAAATTCATTCACCCATTCAACAAAGTATTTATTAAGTGTTTATCATGTGCCAAGTGCTGTTTCAAGCACTTCAAATTGAATATAAGCAGAAAAGTCCCAGAGCTCATGAAGCTCTTATATAGAGTCAGAAGGGCTAATTCTAGCCCACAGTCTATGTGCAAAATGGGTAAGTGAGCCAGGGTAGAACATATTGCACTTGGGGACTTCAGGTTCCACTTGTAAAAGTGAAGAAGCTTTCAGTTCTAAACTTCTATGGTTTACACTAAGGATAATACCAAATAGAAAATGCCTCATGTAGATGAAGGTGATATTGGTAATAAGAAACATTTTCCCATTTAAGAGGATGAATCTCTGCAAACCCACTCACATTCTCTTGCTAATCCCTTAATATAAAGGTAAATTATCTATTGTCCCAAGGATCTGATGTGGATGGATTCTAAGCTGGCTTTAAACACATTAATCTTAGGGTGCCTGGGTGGCTCAGTCAGGTAAGCACCAACTCTTGATTTCAGCTCAGGTCATGATCTCAGGATCCTGGGATCAAGCCCCCCTCAGCAAGCTCCATGTTCAGTTGGGAGTCTGCTTGAGGATTCTCTCTCTCCCTCTCCCCCTCTCCCCACTCGTGCTCTCATTCTCTCTCTAAGATAAATCAATCAAAAAATAAAAAATAAACACATTAATCTTAAATTCCAAGCAACTGATTCATAGATTGAATCTAGTTTAAATTATTTTCATGGACCAAATATGGTAAACTAAATGAAGTGTAACATTTACTACATAAAATAATTCAAGTACTCAAAAATATTGGAAATATTGAAATCACATCATCATTATCAAAGCAAAATACTGTGTATTCACTAGAATATGAGTTACATGAGGGCAGAGATTTGTATCTGTTTCATTCAGTCCCTCAGACCCAACAGCTTATACACTACCTACATATAGGAGACACTTCATATATACTTGGGGTTTTTGTTTGTTGTTGTTGTTTCTCAGAGAGATCAACAAAGCTCAACCTAGAGCAATAGAACTGGCCATAGATTCATGAGCAATAGTAAATGGTTATAGTTTTAAACCACTGTGTCTGGGGACATTCATTACACAGCATTATTGTGGCCATAGATGACTGATACAAGTGGTTTATAGAATCACATGGAGGGCTGAAGAAGTGTACTTTGGGGCCTCATCACAGAACAGACTCCCTGATTTCAAAAAGTTGTACAATCAGAAGACCCCTTGCTAAGTTGACAAGCTAAAGCTACAGACCCTGGTTCCACAGCCCTCTCACTTCTTCTGTGATCAGGAAGCTCATGATAGAGCTGCCAACTCAGGACCATGTTACTGCTGCTACTGTTATGATTAATACCATCAGAATAGAAGCCCATATTTCACCTTTATTCCATCTAATTCAGTTATGCTGCTGCTTCTCACCAGCAGAATATAAGTTACATGTGAACTTCAGCTGCAAAGGAGTCTAGAATCAGAGGGATTTTTTAAATAAAAATTAACTTTATTTTTTGTTATTTGTTTTTTAACTAAGATTAATTAATATATAACATTATATTTGTTTCAGGTGTAAAACATAATGATTAAATATTTGTGTATATTATAAAATCATCACCATAATAAGTCTAGTTAATATCCATCACCACATAGTTACAGACTTTTTTCTTGTAATGAGAACTTTTAATATCTGCTATCTTAGCAACTTCCAAACATACAATGCAGTACTACTAATTATAGTTTCATACTGTACCACAGTATTACTATAATATAAAAATTAATTAATTGAATATTTTAAAATATATTAAAAATATTTTTAGGCCTACATATACTTGAATTAACTGCTAACTAACATGTCAATTGGTAAGTCCAAATTATAGGAGAAAGATGGTAATTCAAAGATATATAAAGAATTGGATGTTTAAAGGGGCTATCAAAGAGTATCCTTTTCTTCCAATCCAAATAGAAAGAGTTCTCCTGAAGGAGCCAATATTATAAAAGCTGTTTCAAAAAGGAAAGTGGAAGTTGGAGAAAGGATTTCAATAATTACAAATTGTAGAGTTCTCCAAGCCTAAGGGAAAGAGACCTAGGAAAAATCACCGAGATTGATATGCTGTCTTTTCATGCTCCTTGACAAAAGGGTTTGAATGGGTTTATATCTTCAGTACTTAACCATAATGCTTAGCAGGTTGTATGGGACTAAATGCACGTATGATTAAAAGTTGGCTTCAGAAATGACTGAGGGAATAAGAGACAAATATTCAATCAAATAAGAGAGACACATTCAATCAAACCATTACAAGGAGCAAGTCAGTAACCTCAGAATCGGAATACTGGAGCCATCCGCAGTTATTTGATTACACCAGCATACAAGAAACGTTGCTTTACAAATATAGATAAAGGAAAATGCAAGAGTGAATAGGAGATCTAAGACTAGGCCCTCGGTGGAAGAGGGTGGGAAGAGCAACCATTGCTGGAAGGCTAAGGGTTTTTGAAGGAAAGGATTGCAATGAACTCCAAACCCATCAGAACGGTAGTTAAACCTTATTTAATACCTATTATACTTGAACATTATTTATATTGCTGGAGTTATTCTTAATGGAAACTAGAAGAGTGATTAAGAGTAAGGTGTAGACTGTTGGTGGGAATGCAAGCTGGTGCAACCACTCTGGAAAACAGTAAGGAGGTTCCTCAAACAGATGAAAATAGAGTTACCATATGATCCAGGAATTGCACTACTGGGTATTTACCACCATGATACAAATGTAGGGATCCGAAGGGGTACATGCTCCCCAATGTTTATAGCAGCAATGTCCACAATAGCCAAACTGTGGAAAGAGCCAAAATGTCCATCGACAGATGAATGGATAAAGAAGATGTGGTATATATACACAATGGAATGTTATGCAGCCATAAAAAGGAATGAGATCTTGCTATTTGCAACGATGTGGATGGAACTGGAGAGTGTTATGCTGAGTGAAATAAGTCAATCAGAGAAAGACATGTATCATATGACCTCACTGATATGAGGAATTCTTAATCTCAGGAAACAAACTGAGGGTTGCTGGAGTGGTGGGGGGTGGGAGGGATGGGGTGGCTGGGTGATAGACATTGGGTAGGGTATGTGCTATGGTGAGCGCTGTGAATTGTGCAAGGCTGTTGAATCACAGATTTGTACTTTTGAAACAAATCATGCAATATATGTTAAGAAAAAAGAAAAAGAAGAAGAAGATAGCAGGAGGGGAAGAATGAAGGGGAGTAAGTCGGAAGGGGAGAAGAACCATGAGAGACAATGAACTCTGAAAAACAAACTGAGGGTTCTAGAGGGGAGGGGGGTGGGGGGATGGGTTAGCCTGGTGATGGGTATTAAAGAGGGCACATTCTGCGTGGAGCACTGGGTGTTATGCACAAACAATGAATCATGGAACACTACATCAAAAACTAATGATGTAATGTATGGTGATTAACATAACAATAAAAAAATTAAAATGGTTAAAAATAAAAAGAGTAAGGTGTAGAACCAATACCCCTAAGATGGAAACAAAGTCCCCAGAGCATACTATAAGAACACAGGCCCAGTACATACACAAAAATCTGGACAGCAACTTAAAGAATCGCAGGGCATAGAGTAGAGGTTCAAGTCTATGTACTTAAAATCTCAAATGGCCGGGACACACAAATTCATATACATATGCATGGGTTTGCTTCGTATTTTATTTATAGGAAAAGTTTCTTTTTCATACCATTATATTGAAGTGTAGGCATTCTGTTCTTCCTGGCTTTCTTTGACTTGCTGCCCTTGAGATGTTGTTTTATGTCCATTCAGCACCCAACTTCTTATTGGCTTTTGTTTCACATACTATTAGATACATACCTTTCTTTGGATCACTTCTGGTACTTCTGACTTCTTGCAGGTTCTTTGCTAAGCCCCATCCTCAACTGGATTTACATCAGAGCTCAACAAACAGCAAGTAAATGCAGAAACCTAAATCATCCCCCCAAAATGTGATACAATACTATACACAAAGACCAAAGATAAAATTCTAGAAGAAGCAAGGAACGTAATATGAATAATCATATTACAGTATTTGAAATGTGGCATCCGATTAAACAATACATCTTGGAATCTCTTAAAAAAACATTGAATCATAGGTCCAACATTCACCTTTATTATTAAGAGTTTATACACATGCTTCAGCAGATATTTTATTGCACATTAGGTGGGAAATGCCAGATTAGAGATTGAAAAGGTGAAAGTTGAAATAAAAGGCATTTACTTGTACTATGGGTCAAATTTAGGGATACATATACTAAATTTTTGTCCAAATAATGGCTATGCATGCGAAACTAGCCACTGGATTTTATTATAAGAATCCCTCAAGCATTTAAAATATTTACTAGGAAATCCAATTGTCTAAGTCAAGGGGGCTATCAAACCATAGAAAACTGTCTTTAAATACAACCATAAATAAATAAATACAACAACAAAATTATAAATGATTGACAGAAATTGCTGCAGACAACTGGGGTGTTATAGGAATAAAGATGTAGTTCTCACTTGGGGGCTGAGTCAATTCTAGAATAAATGTGGAAATCTGGAGCTTCTTAGGATTAGTTGGAAGGTTTTTTTTTTCAGATTTTTTTTATTTATTTATTTGAGAGAGAGAGAGAATGAAAGAGAGAGAGTACGAGAGGGAAGAGGGTCAGAGGGAGAAGCAGACTCCCTGCTGAGTAGGGAGCCCGATGCGGGACTCGATCCCGGGACTCCAGGATCATGACCTGAGCCGAAGGCAGTCGCTTAACCAACTGAGCCACCCAGGCGCCCTAGTTGGAAGGTTTTTGAAGGGATATATGTTCTCGACAAAGACTTCATGACAGAAAACAGTAGAACGGAAGGAAGAAACAAAACAGAAGAAAGACTTATTACAGAATTTTTTTCCAAGAAAAAAAAACCCAGGTAATGTTTCTTTCATAACTTCATGATCTAAACTACACTGTGTGTTCTTTACCTCATATCTTTTAGCAAATAGCTGTTCATTTTCTTTATTCTCTCTTTTTTTTATCACTCCCCTGGCCCATAATGAACTTGGTCACCCCATGTGCTGGGATGGCATAGCTATAAAGATGGAAGTGTTTAATGGCGCTCTTTGATGATAATAAAATAACAAAGTATACAGTTCCTATCATTTCATTTGTATGACAAAGACTGACTAGAAGTTCTGCCTGCTTTTCATTCTTCCCAAGCTCCCAGAGAGATGACATTTCTCAACCTTGGTGTCAGCATGTGACACTAATGTCCAATGGAATGTGAAGCAGAAATTATATCCTCCCCTTCCCATCTTATCCGGTTAGATCACCTGAATAATTATTCACTCTACCTTTTCCCCTGACTAAAGGCTTGAGGCATAGCATCTAACAGAAGACTCTGAGGCATAGGAATTAGCCAAGCCACAGGTAGAAAGAGGTTGGGTCCCTGCACTGCAGTGTGTAGAGTCTCCTATTGAATACTGGTATCAGACACTTATGAGGCCAGAAAATAGATTTCTATAGTGCTATGCCACAGTACATGTGGAGGCTTGTTACTAAGGCTTTGTCCAACCTGAATAATATGGTTTGCTACTCCAAAAAATGTTATCAGTTTTGTAATGCAGTGCTCTTCAAACTAACTGTGGTGAAGGACTAGGGGTCTTTTTGTTTTTGATTATTTTGTATTTTAAATTTCTAATCTAGTGTGGGTTGACAACTTTGTAAAATACAATAAAAATTGTTACTAGAAAATAAAAATAATAAGTATATCCAATGGGGCGCCTGGGTGGCTTAGTCATTAAGCATCTGCCTTTGGCTCAGGTCATGATCCCAGGGCTGGGATCGAGCCCCGCACTGGGCTCCCTGCTCAGTGGGGAGCCTGCTTCTCCCTCTCCCATTCCCCCTGCTTGTGTTCCCTCTTTCGCTGTGTCTCTCTCTGTCAAATAAATAAATAAAATCTTTAAAAAATAATAAAAAAATAAAAATAAATAAATAAAAATAATAAGGATATCCAAAATATAAACAGAAATTTATTACTAGAGTCAATGGACATTATCCAATTGCTATAAAGTTTCTAAACTTTCCTTGCTCTAATGTATCCTTTCATAATTTCTTTTTAAAATCACAGTTTTTAGGGGCACCTGGGTGGCTCAGTTGGTTAAGTGTCCAACTCTTGGTTTCAGCTCAGGTCACGTTTTCATGGGTCCTGAGATCAAGTCCCTCAACAGGCTCCACATTCAGCAGGAATGCTTAAGATTCTCTCCCTCTGTCCCTCCCCACACACGCATGCATGCTCTTTCTCTTTTTCTAAAAATAAATAAATAAATCTTTTAAAAAAATAAATGAATAAAATCACAGGTTTTTTTTAAAGACTTTATTTATTTGAAAGAGAGAGAATGAGAGAGAGAGAGCACATGAGGGGGGAGGGTCAGAGGGAGAAGCAGACTCCCCGCTGAGCAGGGAGCCAGATGCGGGACTCGATCCCCAGATTCCAGGATCATGACCTTAGCTGAAGGCAGCCTCTTAATCAACTGAGCCACCCAGGTGCCCCAAAATCATAGTTTTTAAAACCTAACAATAGGAAAACAAATAATTCAACTAAAAAATGGGCAAAGATCTGGACAGACACCTCACCAAAGATATACAGGTGGCAAATGAGTAGATGAAAAGATGTTCAACATCATTTGCCATTAGGGAAATGTGAATTAAACAACAATGAGATACCACTACATACTTACTAGAATGGCCAAAATCCAAAACAGTGACAATACTAAATGCTGGGAGTAGAGATAGGGGCACAGGAATTCTCATCCATTGCTGGTGGGGAATGCAAAATAGTATAGCCACTCTGGAATACAGTTTGACAATTTCTACAAAACTAAATATTACCTTCTCTAGCAATCTTGTCCACACAAAAGTGGGCACATGAATGTTAATACTTTTATTTATCATCACCAAAAATGTGAATGCAATCAAGACATCCTTCAGTTAGGTGAATGGATAAACAAACTGGTGTATCTGTAAGATAAAGTGCTATCCAGCAACTTTAATAAATAAACTATTAAGCCATGTGAAGATATGATTGAATCTTAAATGCATATTGCAAAGTGAAAAGAACCCAGTCTGAAAAGGCTACATACTGTAGGTTCCATTTATATGACACTCTGTAAAAAGAAAAGCTATAGAGATGGTAAACAGATGAGTGGTTGCAGGAATTTGGGGGAGGGGAGTGAGGTAGGCTAGAACAGATGAAACACAGGGGATATTTTAGGGTGATGAAACTTTCTATAGTGATGGATATATGGCACTATGCATTTGTCAAAATCCATAAAACTTTACAACAGAAAGAATGAACTCCAATGTACACAACTTTTTTAACAAATCAGTTAGCAGAGGGATCCCAGGGTGGAATACAGACTGTGACAAGAGTATCTGACTATACTACAAATGGATGAAACAAACTAACTGAAGGGGGTAGAGGACAGAGGTACTGACTAAACTTTGGAAATTAGTGAAGTCTGTAAGATGGAAGACAAAATAAACTGTGCATAAGCACCATACTCTACTTGATAAAATTATTTCCCACAGAAGTACAAGTTAAAAATTCAGAAATCACTAAGCCAATACACTAGAACTGAACAAGTAAGTAAATGTGTGGCAGAGCATGGGAGCCATATTTCTCAGTGTTGGAGTGGAAGGTTAAAAGCAAGAAAAGGAAGAGGCTATAATGGTCCACGAGGCAATGGATACAGTTGGAGACATCAGTAGGAGCTCATGCTGGGTTTAATACAGATACAGATTGCTATATATAGAAATATACATATAGATATGTATATGAGCATGAGTTAGTACCACACACATATTCCCCTTGCTGGCACCTGAGAGGCCTAGGAGCAGTAAAACTCCAGTGGTAGTGAGCACACTGAGTAACCAATCATGGTTTCCAGTACCAACCTCCAATGAAAGAAACCAAGCCTTCTTGGACAAAGAGCTGATTCCAGGACTGAGGCAGCAAATATGCAAGGTGACCCTGGAGCATCTTGTAGTCAGAAAGTATGGAAGTATTCCCAAAAATGCCTAATCTGATGCAGCCATGTCAGAAGAACACATTGGAACCAATTGAAAGAGCTTCCACTGTCCAAAACTAGAACAATCTGAGGAGAAAAATAAAGTAGCTCTGGCTTATAACCCTAGTATAAAGTAAATATCCAGGAGTCAATGCTGATATAAATAAATGACTCAATAAATAAATAAAAGAGAATAGATAAATCTCTCATGGAGTAGAATTCAAAATAATTTATGTAAACACTTGGCCCTCAAGGAGCATAACTCTCAATGTGGGCTTCCTTCCAAAACATACATCGTGACTTCCTTCCAAAAGTACAATATGGGCCTTTTAGGTTGCAAAACACCAGACCAACCTATCATTGCTTGTGATGCAGTATTTGAATGAATATGCTTTCTCAAGAAAATCTTTATGGAAACTCAGTGATAAAAGAAATAAAATATCTTCCATAGTTTCAATTTCATTAAACATCTTTAGTGTATATGTAATAACAATGATTCAAGATGTAAAGAAGAATTATTGGGATGATACTAGGTCAGCCTCAAAAAAGTTAATCTGAGAACATCATCGATGTTTTTGCTGATCAAAAGCACTTTTACTATCATAATATGTAAAATTTTCTCAGTTACCTTTTGCATATCAAAGAAAAGGGAACTCTGGAATTAAACCAGAAGTCTAAATTTCTGGGTGAAGCTTAAATAGAAATTTTTCTTAAACAAACTGAGTGTTCTAGAGGGGAGAGGGGTGGGAGGATGGGTTAGCCTGGTGATGGGTATTAAAGAGGGCACGTTCTGCATGGAGCACCAGGTGTTATATGCAAACAATGAATCATGGAACACTACATCAAAAACTAATGATGTAATATATGGTGATTAACATAACAATAAAAAATTTAAAGGAAAAAAATAGAAATCTTTCTTTGTATCCCTATAAACTTTGGGGAAAAGGTGTATTTAGGAACAATTTAGATGGTGTATTAGTTTGCTGGGGCTACTATAGCAAAATATCAGAGACTGGGTGGCTTAAACAACATAAATTTAATTTATCTGTTTTCTCACAGTTCTGAAGGCCAGACACCCAAGCAGGGTAGGTTTTTGGTGAAATCTTTCTTCCTGGCTTACAGATACTACTTGCTGTGTCCTCACATGGCCTTTCCTTGGTGTGCACACATAAGAAGAGAGCTCTCTGGTGTCTCTTGCTCTTCTGCCAAGGACATTCTATCAGATTAAAGCCCCACCCTTGTGACTTTATTTAACCTTAATTAACTCTTTGAAGGCTTCATTTAAATACAGTCACATTGAGGTTAGGGCAACATATGAATTGCAGGAAGACACAATTCAGCCCATAACAGATGGATAATCAAAATTCACTTTTTGGGTGACCTTTTGCTTTCCACATGCCCATTATGTTTTCAGTGTATTAAAACTGTCCAGTAAAATTAAATATAAGGCCTGAAGTTAGCCAGTACTACATCCTACTATTTCTTTTAGATGTTTATAGGCTTCATACTTTCACTTTTCTTGACAGTCATAAATAACGTTATTTATGTTCATATTGGAAAAAAAATAGAGCATTACTACTTCCTTTTATTTTACCAGAGGAATCTGAAAAAAAATATATTACATAACTTATTCAATATGACCACAGAAAAATTGCAAAGTAAGATTAAGACGCAGTATACCAGGCCTTCCTATCCACATAATGCTGGTTTTCTAGTTGCTTCTCATGATACTCAGCAGTTAGACATAACACAAAGACTTTTACTTCTATATTCTAGACTTTAAAGAACACAAAACCTTCTTCAAGTTTCACCTATTATTTAGATAGAGACACTGGGGAGTTTTCATCCCTACCTCTTTTTTATTAATTTAACAAAGGAGTCCTGAGGGCTCAAAAGACAAACTGGACTTGCCTGGTTAAGTGAGGCCACAGCAGGAAGAAAGGTCAGAAATCTTCAACTTCACACCATTTCAAGGAAGTTATTGAAGACCACAAAAACATAGGTGTTTGTAAAACACATAGGATCATAGACTCTTTCTGTCTGTTGAGATTACATATTCTCTTTGAGCCAACATAATCACTACACATTTCTATAATCATCATTTGACCCTGGTAAAATTATGATTATTATGTTATCAATTGATAGGAAAATGTGGTAGCACCTCTGGAAAATTATTAATTAGTAATCAAAACATGTTAAGAGAAGTGAGGCAATGTGGAGAAGGGTGAGCTATCCTAAAAAAATGAAAATCACCTTTAAATCTTTCCAATTTCCACTGGGTATTTTGCTGAAAGCAGTTGTAAATTTATGACATGTACAAACTTCAGCAGCCTGCCCAGTAGGCGTAGGCTGAGCTCTAAATCAGTGAGCTAAGAGCTGAGTGTAACCATGTAGTTTTTTCTTGTATCAAAAAATTTTTATTGGACATATTTAATATTGTATAAATTTAAGGTTTACATGTTAAATTGATACATTTATATGTTGTAATATGTTTGTGGTTGTAATGATATTTATCACATTACATAATTATAGTACAATTATGTCCATATTTGTTATACTGGATGTTAGATATCCAGCTTATTTGCTACCCACTGGAAGTTTTTTTTATTATGTTATGTTAATCACCATACATTACATCATTAGTTTTTCATGTACTGTTCCATGATTCATTGTTTGCTTACAACACCCAGTGCTCCATTCAGTACATACCCTCTTTATTTTTTTATTTTTTCAAATATTTTATTTATTTATTTGACAGAGAGAGACACAGCGAGAGAGGGAACACAAGCAAGGGCAGCGGGGGAGGGAGAAGTAGGCTCCCCGCTGAGCAAGGAGCCTGACATGGGACTCAATCCCAGGACCCTGGGATCATGACCTGAGCTGAAGGCAGATGCTTAACGACTGAGCCACCCAGGCGCCCTGCCCTCTTTATACCCATCACCAGGCTAACCCATCCTCCCACCCCCCTCCCCTCTAGAAACCTCAGTTTCTTTCTCAGAGTCCATAGTCTCTCATGGTTCATCTCCCCCTCTGATTCCCCCCTCTTCATTATTTCCTTCCTCCTATCTTCTTCTTTTTTTTTTTTTAACATATAATGTATTATTTGTTTTAGTGGTACAGGTGTGTGATTCAACAGTCTTACACAATTCACAGTGCTCACCATAGCACATACCCTCCCCAGGGTCTATCATCCAGTCACCCCATCCCTCCCAACCCCCAATACTCCAACAACCCTCAGTTTGTTTCCTGAGAATAAGATTTCCTCACATCAGTGAGGTCATATGATACATGTCTTTCTCTGATTGACTTATTTCGCTCAGTAGAACACCCCCCAGTTCCAGCCACGTGGTTGCAAATGGCAAGATTTCATTCTTTTTGATAGCTGCATAATATTCCATCATATATATATATATATATATATATACACACACACACACACACACATATACACCACTCTTCTTTATTCATTCATCTGTCGATGGACATTGGATATCTTGGCGCTTTCCACAGTTTGGCTATTGTGGACATTGCTGCTATAAACATTGGGGTGCACATACCCCTTCAGATCCCTACATTTGATTCTTTGGGGTAAATACCCAGTAGTGCAATTGCTGGGTCTTAAGGTAGCTCTATTTTCAACTTTTTGAGGTACCTACATACTATTTCCCAGAGTGACTGCACGAGCTTGCATTCCCACCAACAGTGTAGGAGGGTTCCCCTTTCTCCACATCCCCGCCAACATCTGTCATTTCCTGATTTTTTAATTTTAGCCATTCTGACTGGTGTGAGGTGGTATCAGATTTCCCTGATGCTGAGCGATGTTGAGCACTTTTTCATGTGTCTGTTGGCCATTTGGATGTCTTCTTTGGAAAACTGTCTATTCATGGCTTCTGCCCATTTCTTGATTGGATTATTTGTTCTTTGGGTGTCGAGTTTGATAAGTTCTTTATAAATTTTGGATACTAGCCCTTTATCTGATATGCCATTTGCAAATATCTTCTCCCATTCTGTCGGTTGTCTTTTGGTTTTGTGGACTGTTTCTTTTGCTGTGCAAAAGCTTTTTATCTTGATGAAATCCCAATAGTTTTTTGCCCTTGCTTCCCTTACCTTTGGCGATATTTCTAGGAAGAAGTTGCTGTGGCTGAGGTTGGAGAGGTTGCTGCCTGTGTTCTCCTTTAGGATTTGGATGGACTCCTGTCTCACGTTTAGGTCTTTCAACCATTTGGAGTCTATTTTTGTGTGTGGTGTAAGGAAATGGTCCAGTTTCATTCTTCTACATGTGGCTGTCCAATTTTCCCAACACCAATGTTGAAGAGACTGTCTTTTTTCCATTGGACCTTCTTTCCTGCTTTGTCAAGGATGAGTTGACCATAGAGTTGAGGGTCCATTTCTGGGCTCTCTATTCTGTTCCATTGATCGATGTGCCTGTTTTTGTGCCAGTACCATACTGTCTTGATGATGACAGCTTTGTAATAGAGCTGGAAGTCTGGAATTGTGATGCCACCAGCTTTGCTTTTCTTTTTCAACATTCCTCTGGCTATTCGGGGTCTCTTCTGGTTCCATAAAATTTTAGGATTCTTTGTTCCAGTTCTTTGAAAAAAGTGGATGGTATTTTCATGGGGATTGCATTGAATGTGTAGATTGCTCTAGGTAGCATTGACATCTTCACATTGTTTGTTCTTCCAATCCATGAGCATGGAACTTTTTTCCATTTCTTTGTGTCTTCCTCAATTTCTTTCCTGAGTATTTTATAGTTTTCTGAGTACAGATCCTTTGCCTCTTTCGTTAGATTTATTCCTAAGTATCTTATGGTTTTGGGCGCAATTGTAAATGGGATTGACTCCTTAATTTCTCTCTCTTCTGTCTTGTTGGTGTATAGGAATGCCACTGATTTCTGTGCATTGATTTTATATCCTGCCACTTGACTGAATTCCTGTATGAGTTCTAGCAGTTTTGGGGTGGAGTCTTTTGGGTTTTCCACATAAAGTATCATATCATCTGCAAAGAGTGAGAGTTTGACTTCTTCTTTGCCGATTCGGATGCCTTTGATTTCTTTTTGTTGTCTGATTGCTGTGGCTAGGACTTCTAATACTATGTTGAATAGCATTGGTGATAGTGGACATCCCTGCGGCGTTCCTGACCTTACTGGGAAAGCTCTCAGTTTTTCCCCATTGAGAATGATATTCGCTGTAGGTTTTTCATACATGGCTTTTATGATATTGAGGTATGTACCTTCTATTCCTATACTCTGAAGCGTTTTGAACAAGAAAGGATGCTGTACTTTGTCAAATGCTTTTTCTGCATCTATTGAGTGGATATGTTTCTTGTTCTTTCTTTTGTTAATGTTTTTATCACATTGATTGATTTGTGGTTGTTGAACAAACTTTACAGCCCAGGGATAAATCCCACTTGGTCGTGGTGAATAACCCATTTAATGTACTGTGGGATCCTATTGGCTAGTATTTTGGTGAGAATTTTTGCATCCATGTTCATCAAGGATATTGGTCTGTAATTCTCCTTTCTGATGGGGTGTTTGTCTGGTTGGGGGATCAAGGGAATGGTGGCCTCACAAAACGAATTTGGAAGTTTTCTTTCCATTTCTATTTTTGGGAACAGTTTCAAAAGAATAGGTATTAATGCTTCTTGAAATGTTTGGTAGAATTCCTCTGGGAAGCCATCTGGCCCTGGGCTTTTGTTTGTTGGGAGATGTTTGATGACTGCTTCAATTTCCTTAGTGGTTATAGGTCTGTTCAGGTTTTCTATTTCTTGCTGGTTCAGTTTTGGTAGTTGATACATCTCTAGGAATGCATCCATTTCCTCCAGGTTATCTATTTTGCTGGCATAGAGTTGCTCATAATATGTTCTTATAATTGTTTGTATTTCTTTGGTGTTGGTTGTGATCTCTCCTCTTTCATTCATGATTTTGTTGATTTGGGTCCTTTCTCTTTTCTTTTTGATCAGTCTGGCCAGGGGTTTATCAATCTTGTTAATTCTTTCAAAGAACCAGCTCCTAGTTTCGTTGATCTGTTCTACTGTTTTTTGCTTTCTATTTCATTGATTTCTGCTCTGATATTTATGATTTCTCTTCTCCTGCTGGGTTTAGGCTTTATTTGCTGTTCTTTCTCCAGCTCCTTTAGGTGTAGGGTTAGATTGTGAATTTGAACCTTTCTTGTTTCTTGAGAAAAGCTTGTATTGCTATATACTTTCCTTTAGGACTGCCTTTGCTGTATCCCAAAGATTTTGAATAGTTGTGTTTTCATTTTCGTTGGTTTCCATGAATTTTTTAATTCTTCTTTAATTTCCTGGTTGACCCATTCATTCTTTAGTAGGATGCTCTTCAACCTCCATGTCTTTGAGTTCTTTCTAACTTTCCTCTTGTGATTGAGTTCTAGTTTCAAAGCACTGTGGTCTGAAAATATGCAGAGAATGATCCCAATCTTTTGGTACTGATTGAGACCTGATTTGTGACCTAGGATGTGATCTATTCTGGAGAATATTCCATGGGCACTAGGGAAGAATGTGTAGTTCGTTGCTTTGGGATGGAATGTTCTGAATATGTCTGTGAAGTCCATTTGCTCCAGTGTGTCATTTAAAGTCCTTATTTCCTTGTTGATCTTTTGCTTAGATGATCTGTCCATTTCAGTGAGGGGGTGTTAAAGTCCCCCACTACTATTGTATTGTTGTCAATGTGTTTCTTTGCTTTTGTTATTAATTGCCTTATATAATTGGTTGCTCCCATGTTAGGGGCATAGATATTTACAATTGTTAGAAATTCTTTTTGGATAGACCCTTTAAGTAGGATATAGTGTCCTTCCTCATCTCTTATTACAGTCTTTGGTTTAAAATCTAATTTGATAGAAGGATTGCCACCTCAGCTTTCTTTTGGTGTACATTAGCATGGTAAATGGTTTTCCACCCCCTTACTTTTAATTTGGGGATGTCTTTGGGTCTAAAATGAGTCTCTTGCAGACAGCACATCAGTGGGTCTTGTTTTTTTTTTATCTAATCTGATAGCCTGTGTCTTTTGACTGGGGCATTTAGCTCATTTACTTTCAGGGTAACTATTGAAAGATAGGAATTTAGTGCCATTGTATTGTCTGTAAGGTGACTGTTACTGTATATTGTCTGTCTTCCTTTCTGGTCTATGTTGCTTTTAGGCTCTCTCTTTGCTTATAGGACCCCTTTCAATATTTCTTGTAGGGCTTGTTTCGTGTTTGCAAATTCCTTTAGTTGTTTGTCCTGGAAGCTTTTTATCTCTCCTAGTTTCAGTGACAGCCTAGCTGGATATAGTATACTTGGCTGCATATTTTTCTTGTTTAGTGCTCTGAATTTATCATGCAGTCCTTTCTGGCCTGCCAGGTTTCTGTGGATAGGTCTGCTGCCAATTTAACCTTTCTACCATTGTAGATTACAGACCTTTTGTTCTGAGCTGCTTTCAGGATTTTCTCTTTGTCTTTGAGACTTGTGAGTTTTACTATTAGATGTCAGGGTGTTAACCTATTTTTATTGATTTTGGGGGGGTTCTCTGTGCCTCCTGGATTTTGATGAATTTTCCTTCCCCATATTAGGGACGTTCTCTGCTATAATTTGCTCCAATATACCTTCTGCCCCTCTCTCTCTTTCTTCCTCTCCTGGGATCCCAATTATTCTAATATTGTTTTGTCTTATGGTATCACTTATCTCTCAAATTCTCCCCTCGTGATCCAGTAGTTCTTTAATTCTCTTTTTCTCAGCTTCTTTATTATCCATCATGTGACTTCTGTATCACTAATTCTCACTTCTGCCTCATTTATCATAGCAGTTAGAGCCTCCATTTTTTAATGCATCTCATTAATAGCCTTTTTGATTTCGACTTGGTTAGATTTTAGTTCTTTTATTTCTCCAGAAAGGGATTCTCTAGTATCTTCTATGCTTTTTTCAAGCCTAGCTAGTATCTTTATAATCGTCATTCTAAACCTTAGTTCTGACATCTTACTAATGTTTGTATTGATTAGATCCCTGGCAGTTAGTATTGCCTCTTGTTCTTTTTCTTAAGATGAGTTTTTCCATCTTGTCCTTTTGTCCCAAGAAGAAAAGATGAATTAGAGAACAAAATGCTAAAAGGGTAACAACAATCTCAGAAAAATATACTCTAAACAAATCAGAAGAGACCCAAAACTGGGGAGAAAAGAAAGGAAAAAAAAAAAAGAATATGACCAGGCTGGTGAATAGATCAGTGCCACACACTAGATTTTGGGTGTATTTTGGTCTGTTAGTAGAAATTGCCTCCCAAAATTTTAAAGAAAAACTTATATATATATATACAAAAATAAGAGTAAATACAATGAAGGGATGGAATATGACTGTAAAGAGGAAAATTTAAAAAGATTTTTTAAAAGGATTGATAAGATAAGAAGTTGATTGAAAAAAGAATGAAAATAATTTTTTAAAAAAAAGGAGAGTATGTGATCAGGCAGGAGACTAGGACAAAGTCACACATTAGATTTAGGGTATATTTTGGTCTGTTAGAAGGACCTATATCCCAAAATTTTAAAGAAAGAAAAACTCATATATATATATACAAAAAATAAGGTTAAATACAATGAAGGGATAGAATATGACTGTAAAAATGAAAATTAAAAAAGATTTTTAAAAAGGAATTGATAAGATGTTGGTTGAAAAAGGAAATAAATATCTTCTCCCATTCTGTTCATTGTCTTTTGGTTTTGTTGACTGTTTCTTTTGTTGTGCAAAAGCTTTTTATCTTGATGAGGTCCCAATAGTTCATTTTTGCTCTTGCTTCCCTTGCCTTTGGTGATGTTTCTAGGAAGAAGTTGCTGCGGCTGAGGTCGTGCAAGTCTGTTGAATCAGACTTGTACTTCAGAAACAAATAATAGAGTATATGTTAAAAAAAAAAAAGAAGATAGCAGGAGGGGAAGAATGAAGGGGGGGAAATCGGAGGGGGAGATGAACCATGAGAGATGATGAACTCTGAAAAACAAACTGAGGGTTCTAGAGGGGAGGGGGGGTAGGAGAATAGGTTAGCCTGGTGATGGGCATTAAAGAGGGCACATTCTGCATGGAGCAGTGGGTGTTATAAGCCAACAATGAATCATGGAACACTACATCAAAAACTAATGATGTAATGTATGCGATTAACATAGCATAATTATAAAAAAAGTAAAAGAAAAGAAAAAATTCAAAAAAGAAAAAAAAGAAAATTTAAAAAATTAACTTTGAAAGACTAAAGACTCATGGGGAAAAAGCCATGAATTCTATGTGCAGTATTCCCCTAGCGGTGAGTTCTGCCTTCTCGTTGATCGGTAAACTTGCTCTTGGCTGGCTGTTCTTGCTGATCTTCTGGGGGAGGGACCTGTTGCTGTGGTTCCCAAATGTCTTTGCGGGAGGTGGAATTGCCCCGCCCTTGCCGGGTCCGCGCTAAGTAATCTGCTCGGGTTTGCTCTTGGGAGCTTTTATTCCCTGCAAGCTTTCTGTACACATTTGGAGGATGAGAGTGAAAATGGTGGCTTCTCAATCTCCGCCCCAGAGGATTTGAGAACTTGGGGCCCCACTTCTCAGTGTGCCCCCAGAGAAAAGCAGTCAGTCACTCCCATCTCCCAGTCTCTGGCCACACTCCATGCTCACCCGGCCTGTGACTGAGTGTTTCTATCTCTGGCACCCAAGCCAGTGTGTAGTCTCCAAACCCAGCAGATCCCTGTGGTGCACTCCCACGCTGCTCCTCCCGGGGGAGGAAGGGGAGTCTCCCCAGATCTGCCACTTGTTGGGTCCCTGCTGGAGGAGCTGTGGCCCAACTGTACCACAGATCACGGTTTATGGCAACCCCGAGCTGAGAGCCCGCGCCTCGGCTCCATGTCTGCAGCCGGCTTCCCCACTCCCATACCTGGGAGCTCTGCCACACTCAGGCACCCCCCGGTCTTTCTGTGACCCCAAGGGTCCTGAGACCACACTGTCCCCACTTAGCTGCCAGAGCGACATCCCTCAGCAGAGCCGACTTCTAAACACCGATTTTGTGCTCTGCTGCTCTATCACTTGCCAGTAGGAGGCCCCCTCCCCCGCCGTCTATCCTCCCGAATATCGCCTCGGATTCACTTCTCCGCATGTCCTACCTTCCAGAAAGTGGTCGCTTTTCTGTTCAGAGAGTTGTTGCTATTCTTTTCTTTGATTTCCTGTTGAGTTCGTAGGTGTTCAGAATGGTTTGATCCCTATCCAGCTGAATTCCTGAGACCAGACGAAATCCAGGTCTCCTACTCCTCCGCCATATTGCTCCTCTCCCCAAATCTTTTTTTATCTTCAAAGTAGATAATTTCTGTTCATTACTCTTCATAGTGACTGACTTTTTCTTTTTCTATCTCTAATTTGCTGTTAAGCTTAATTCATTAAGTTTTGAATTTTAAATACTGTACTTTCTCTGTCATTCTATTTCCACTGGCTTTTTGCATAGCTCCCACTTCTTTGCTAAAATACCACATCTATTCACTCATTGTGACCATCTTTTCCTTTAAGTTCATATTACTATCTTCTAAATTGTTGCTTTAGTCACTGTTAATTCTAACATAATTTCCTTGTGACTACTTTCTCTCTTAACTGTTACATTTTTGCTAATTATCCCCATACATAATAATTTTATGTTGTATAGTGGACATTGCTGATGATATGACAGAAATTTTTTGATTCTGTTATTCTATTCTAAATAGTGTTTATTTTGTTCTAGCATGCAATTACTAATTCATCATTTTGTACATGTGGAGGCTACATTTTGCAATTAAAGTGCAAATTTGTCAGATTTCCTTTAAATCTTAGAGCTTATCCTATCGTTGGGACATATTTTTTCCTACATTATAGCCCCTCTGGGATTTCAATGGAAAAGGCCAAATGCTTCTAACTTGATGAGATTAAATTTCAATCTTTTCCTCCCCTGTGGTGGGAAGAAGCTAAAGTTTTCCTTAGATTTTTCAGCCTTTGTGTTGTTGCTCCTTTAGTTCTCTCCCTGCACAGTTCATGGGTAAGCCAAGTATATGGGGATGGTGTATATGAGATTTGTGGGGTCTATATTCTGTGGCTCCTTGTTCTTCAAAATTTCCTTTCTCAACTTCTAATGTCTCTGGCAGCCCTGAACTCCATATTTGATACTGCAGTAAGACAATGGTGTTTTTCTGCTTGAACTCTAGCTACTTTCACAGTGTGTGGACTGGAAATTGTTTTCAAGAGAACATATAAGTGTAAATCTCACCCATTGCATTTTTTTCTTTTAAGGGTCAAACTTCCTGCAGTTTCATGCTGGTTTTTTTTTTATTCTTAGTTGGTTTTTTTTTTAATATTTCATGCAAAGTGTATAATTGCTATATGTAAGAAGTAGCCTGATAAAAAATTACCCCATTACTTTTGGGTCTGGAACTACACAAGCTATGTTTAAATATGATTGCATAGAAGAACCAGACAAATGTCAGTGTGAGCAGGATTCAACTTAGCATTGCTGTCTTTGAAAGTGCATGAAGAGGTCACAAGCAGAGACATGTGGGTGACCTCTAGAAGCTGGAAAATGCAAGGAAATTGTTTCTCCCCAGAATCTCCAGAAGGAATTAGCTCTCCCTGTTGAAACCTTGAATTTAGCTCACCGAAATCTGTATTTGGTTTCTGACCTCCAGAACTATATGATAACCAATTTGTGTTGTTTTAAGCCACCAAGTTTATGGTAATTTTTATGACAGAATTGAGAAACTAATACAGGTACCTAATTCACTGAGTCAATGCAGAGATTCGTGAGATAGTGACTATGAAAAGCTGACCAAAGCCCACAGTGTCACTATTACCATCATTGTTGTTATTTCATTACTCAGGGAGTACAGTCAGCGTCAGATATAGCCCCAGGCAGGACAGCTCCTGGGGCAGCTCAGGCCTGCACTCAGCAGCCTGAGCACACTGAAGGGGAAATTGCAGACAGAGAAGCAATGGCAAGCTTCCTTTTGTATGCTACATCTACACAGTCATTCTCCCTTTGCAAAGCCTTTCACTACCTCTATTTCATTTACTCAGGAAGCAGTGTGAAAACGAACTTTACAGCCCTGCCCTCAATTTGGAAATAGGGGTTCACTTTAGGCCTCCAGGAAAATGGAAGTTATCTCAGAAAAGATTTAGCTCACCCTTGGGCCAGGCAACATCCCCATCATTTAAGGGGGGCACATATTTAAGCCTTTCCTTAGAAATCTCCAGGAAAAGGAAATTTATAGGCTCCCTTTGGGGACTGATTACAGTCTCAAAACTCTTAAAATCGGGTTATCAGAGGACTGTGGGGTTGCCACTTCACAAGGAATGTGAAGGTCCATCTAGTCACCAAATATTTGGGGTCACCAAATATCTTCTATAAAAAGGCTGAGTCAATACTTCCAGTGTTACAAGCCATAGTCTGTCACAGCTATTCAATTCTACCCTGGTAGTGTACACACTTCATGGTCAGGCTCTGCACTGAAAACTCAAAAGGAATAGGAAATGTATTCACATTTAATTGTGAAATCCCAGTCACCTAGTTTTCTGCACCTTTATGGCCAGCTGGTCAAGACTTCTGCCTCAGGTCCACTACCTTTACCTGTGCTATCCCCTAAGAGTTAGCCATCAACTGAATGTGTGCCCCAAGACAGGAGGGCATGATCAATTTTGAAAAAGCATAGGGCTCTCCTCTTGCCTGACCTCTTACTGTCAAACATCATCAACCTGGTCGTGGATCCCACTAATATTGTTTGACATGCTAAGCCATAATTTAGTGAGGATGTATTTTCTCAGTCTGCTTTTACTTTATTCTACCTTAGGAGGGCCTGGTCTGGCACACTGAACAAGGCTCAGTTTGGCCCCAGCTGCAGGCAAGGAATGAGCATCCATGGGCAACAGAGCACAATCAAATCCTTTTAAGTGAGCATGTAATCTATCCAACATGGTACCTGAAAAGATGGACTTTGCTTAGAGGGGCCAATTATGCAAACTTCTGTGCCTTCAGAAGAAAGAAAAATAATATGGAAATTATGTTTGGCACCTAATGCCTCACTGAGAGAAAAAGATAAGTCTATTTCATAGATAAAGATCTTAAAACAGATGCCAATCAAACAAATCAACAGCTAGCTAACAGCCCCAGATACCTGGGTTTAATAAATAATTTTGAGACAGCCTACTAATAAACCCCCATAGAAGAAAGAACTAAAAATTTGGAATTTTAACAGAGAATGTTCACTTGGCCTGGAGATTGAGCCAAACTAAATGGGAAGAACCATATGACACATAAAGTACCTCCCACCCCTCCATGCATGAATTCAGAATGAAGACAAGTTTTCTGGTTTACTCTGTCTAGAAGGGAAGTCTAAGACCGAGCTCAGGGAAGGCAGGGATTTTTCTTTTATCTATTACCTGATGGGAACTGTGTTCTCAACAAATGAATACATTTGGGAGAGGAGTTGTTTAGTTTTTTTAATTTTTTAATTTGAGGATAGTTGACACACAATGTCACATTAGTTCAGCCATAAAGAAAGGATGAGATCTTGCCATCTGCGACAACATGGATGGACCTAGAGGGTATTACAAATGCATTTTTGAACTATTTTCTTTTTTTTTAATTTTTTATTGTTATGTTAATCACCATATATTACATCATTTGTTTTGGTGTAGTGTTCCATGATTCATTGTTTGTTCATAACACCCAGTGCTCCATGCAGAATGTGCCCTCTTTAATACCCATCACCAGGCTAACCCATCCCCCTACCCTCCTCCCCTCTAGAAACCTAAGTTTGTTTTTCAGAGTCTATCCTCTCTCATGGTTCGTCTCCCCCTCTGACTTACTCCCCTTCATTGTTCCTCTCCTGCTATCTTCTTCTTTTTCTTTTTTCTTAAAATATGTTGTGTTATTTGTTTCAGAAGTACAGATCTGTGATTCAACAGTCTTACACAATTCACAGCGCTCACCGTAGCACATACCCTCCCCAATGTCTATCACCCAGCCACTCCATCCCTCCCACCCCCGACCACTCCAGCAACCCTCAGTTTGTTCCTGAGATTAAGAATTCCTCATATCAGTGAGGTCATGTGATACATGTCTTTCTCTGATTGACTTATTTCACTCAGCATAACACCCTCCAGTTCCATCCACGTCGTTGCAAATGGCAAGATCTCATTCCTTTTGATGGCTGCATAATATTCCATTGTGTATATATACCACTTCTTCTTTATCCATTCATCTGTCGATGGACATCTTGGCTCTTTCCACAGTTTGGCTATTGTGGACATTGCTGCTATAAACATTGGGGTGCACGTACCCCTTCGGGTCCCTACATTTGTATCTTTGTGGTAAATACCCAGTAGTGCAATTGCTGGATCAAATGGTAGCTCTAATTTCAACTGTTTGAGGAACCTCCATACTGTTTTCCAGAGGGGTTGCACCAGCTTGCATTCCCACCAACAGTGTAGGAGGTGAACTATTTTCTATTTCATGGCAATTTGAATCTCATTGTTGACTTGCTCAAATAAATCTTAATGAAATGCAAAATTAATCACTTAGTTTATGGTTTATCAGATGAAGGAAGCAATATACATTCAAACCACAAACCACATAAGGATAGGCCTATGGTTACAAATTCTCAGATATAATTCTTTTTTTGTGCCCAGAACTCAGACTGAAATAAACAAATTCATTTGTCATTTCACTATGCCAAAGTACAATTTTTTATTCACAATTTCTTTGATGGTATTGTGTCCCAAAAGTCCCCGGTTCATATAAGGAGCTCTGATCCAGCAATTATCTTTACTTCATATGACATAACCAAACTCTTATTGCTCTGTGGTCACTGAAACCCAATCCTTTTGGTTCTTAATACCAATAACTCTGGCAAAGGCAGCCACAAGGACAGCATATCATGTTTATTTTCCAGTTTCTTCTTGGTTTACTGTCAGGTCACACTATTTACTTAATATACCATTTTGATATCTAATAGAAACTTCAAACATTATATACCTATGATAGCGCTCCTGATTTTTCTTCCATCAACTCTCTTTCCCCCAGACTTCTACATCCTAGTAAATAGCATCATTATTCATCCAGTGTTTCAAGTTCCTTCAATTCTATATCCAAAATAGATCTTAAATGTGTCCACCTGTCTCTCCACCATCTCCCTAATATCAACCTTTCTTATCTCTCACCTGGGTAATTGCAATGCTTACAACAAGGCTTCTTATTCTACCCTTCTCCAAAATACCTCCACAAGCAGCCCAACTAAGTTTTTTATCAGTCAGAGATCATATTTTGTCAATAGAGATCATGTTATGTCACTTCTCTGCTCAAAACAGTATAATGGGTTTTTTTTAATCTCTGTACCCAGTGTGGGGCTTGAACTCATGACCCCAAGATCAGAGTTCCATGCTCTACCAACTGAGCCAGTCTAATGGTTTTATATGAATAAATGATTATATTTATATGATTAAATGATTTTAGTGCAACACTCAAACTCTCACCCTGGGCCACAAGTTCCACCATGATCAGAATCATACACACCTGTCCAATCTCCCAGTACACATCAGCCACACTGGTCTTCACATACCTCTTAATTTATTCTTCCATCCATCTGGAATGTTCCTTTACATATTATCTATGTCTTAGCTCAAGTGTCAACATCCCAAAAAGATCTTCTCTGAAAAATTTATTTCACTCTTATTCCATTCTCATGGTTAACCTACCTATTTCCCTCATATCAGCCACTGTTATCTGAAAGGATCATTTTAGGAACTTAAATACTTCTTGTTTGTTCATCTACTAGAATGTAAAATCTATGAGGGCCAAGATCTTCTGGCTTTACCACTAAATTTTTAGATCATACTATAGTGTCTGCATTTATAACAATCTAGAAGTTCAACAAATGCATCTTGATATAAGCCAGGAAAGGAAGAAGGAAAATATGAAAGCTAAGAGAAAATCTTCCAGTCAAGGCAAAGTGATCCTGCTGAATAAAGAAAATCAAATATGACTGGAGCGGTATTGAAGGAGGTACAATCTTGTGTTGATTTATCTTGTGTTGATTTAAGGAACAATCTGTTGCTAAGCAAATTGAGTGTAGGTCTCCAAAGAAGAAAGATATAGCTTCTGTGTGTCTATAAGAAAGATCTTCACTCCACCAGCATCAGAAGAATGTTCCCTATAAAGCCCCCTTAGGGGATGGAGACAGGAAATTTCGGGAGAGGAATCTTTAGCTAGAAGGGCAACAATAATAGTAATAACTAAAGCAATTAAAATAAACCAATTATCTTATTCTCAGTAGAGAAAAGGGGTATTTAACATAAGATTCAAAAAGGAAAACCAATGAGCAATAAACTGGTTGATGCCAGCAATGCTTGCATTAAACTAAATTACTGGAAAAGAGTTCAACAAAATTGGGAGAAAGCAGGAAGAAAACTAAGAATGCAAGTACATTCTAAATGGGGATTAGATTGCCAACGACGAGCTATGGCCACTTGCCTTTTCCATAGGATGGTTCTAGTGAGAACTCAGTAAATTACAATCCTTCTGGGTGACTACTTTAACTCCCTCTAATTCATATTTCTCTGCCACCTTCCTGTGTGTGCATGCATGTGTGCACAGGTGTACACACACACACACACACACACAGTGAAACCACATTATATTCTTTCCCTCTTTAATACCATTTAACCTGTTCCTCTCATTTCTTCCTTTTCCACTGTGCCTGGCTTACATATCTTCATTCTTCTTACCTCGGTTATTGCAATAGCTTCTTAGCTGGTCTCCCTCGTTCTAGGTTAGCCCCCACTATGTTTCACAGTCTACTCTGCTACCAGAATAGTCTTCCTAAAACACAAGGCTGGTTGTCACTTCTCTGCTTGAAATCCTTGGTGTGGCTTTTTTCAGCTTACAGAAAATGTTTTGACTTCTTAACCCAGCACACACAACCATTCTTGACCTGATAAACCAGTCTTATTTCCCTCAATTTCTCTACATACACTCTCTACTATGACCAAAAAAATCTATTTGAAATTCCCTGGATGAGTCAAGCCTTTGAAGCCTCTATGCTTTTCTATACACAGTACACTATATATGTAGATAGATGATAGATAGATAGAGACAGATACAGAGAGAGACTATATATTTTTTCTACATTAGTATAGATATAGAGAAAATATATATATAAAGTATATAATGTATATATGTATATATACTTTCTATGTTAGTCACTATCCCTGCGCTGTTATTCCCCCATCTCCTTCTTTAGGTAAGTTAGACTTCATTCATCCTCCAAAACTCAGCTCAAGCCCCATTTCCTCCAGAATTTCCTGAGTATGATTGACACACTGTTATGTGTTCCCATTACGTTCTTTATACACCATGATCATTGATTAATTGTCTATGTCCTCCACAAGGTTATCTTTGGGGACAAACATAACATTTTAATTTACCTCTTAGCCTCAGTTTCTGGTTACATAGTAGTTGCTGAATAAATGTTTGTTAGAGGGATAAATGAATGATTGAATGACAAGTAAATGCAACCCATGACAAAACTCCCTTAGTCTATCTGGTCACTGCGTTCTCCATGATGCCAGGGTTGCTGGTTATGGCCACAATAACAAATGATTAGAATTCTTAAATCATTTCCATTGGATAATTTGCAGTTAGGCATGAAGACATTGTGGAGTAAAGGTAACAGCCCCCAGATGAGAAAAACTGGATCCGGGTCCTGATTCCCCAAACACTCACCATACATGAATCATCTCATTATGATTCTGTATATCAATATTTTATCATCCATAATGCAGTGATACTACCAATGGCCACATCCCTGATTGGTCATGTTATTTAAAAATGTATCATTTTTGGGGGCACCTGGGTGGCTCAGTCAGTTAAGCGTCTGCCTTCAGCTCAGGTCATGATCCCAGGGTCCTGGGATCAAGCCCCGCGTCGGGCTCCCTGCTCTGCGGGGAGCTTGCTTCTCCCTCTCTCTCTTCCTGCCGCTCTGCCTACTTCTGTTCTCTCTCTCTGTCAAATAAATAAATAAAATATTTTAAAAAATCATTTTTAACTTATTAATCCCTCTACAGGTTCTAAATAACAAGTATTTTGGTTAAAGTTTGCTTTTTCACTACTTAAAAGCAGTGAAAGAACTGACACAGATAATAACAAAATATAGTTCCACCCCTCCACTGCATTATTCTTGTCTATTTAGTTCTATGATCAGGATTCTTATAAGCAAGTCACTTCCTTGCACCCACAACTTGGAAAAGATGTAATCTTGTGTATTGGAGAATAAGGGTGGCCTATGTGAAAGCACTGACCACACAGCAGTGGCACAAATGTCATCCAACATGGTGACTGAGAACACAGGATCCCAGCCCACAAGATTAGAAAACCTGTGGCACAACCAGCTCTTTCTTTAAAAGATGGAGAGATGCAGGGGTGGGGAGTGTGCATATGGCTGTTGCAATAGTTGGAAGCAGTAAAAAGGTCCCATAGATTGTTAACTTCCAACAGTTGGACATTTCTAGCTTGAAAGATTACTGGGAGAGGCAACCTTACAATGAATTTCTTCCTTATAGTGTTCAACTCGAGCAGGGGTAGGCAAACTTTTTCTTTACAAGGCCAGAAAGTAAATATTTTAGACTTTGCAGGGAAAGCACTCTCTGTTGCAGTGACTTAACTCTGGAGCTTATGCAAAATGAGCTGTAGACAATATGCAAATAGACGGGCATGCCTGTGTACCAGTAAAACTTTATTTAGGGACACAGAAGTTTGGATTTCATATCATTTTCATGTGTCATGAAATACTATTCTTCTTTTGACTTTTTTAAAACCATTTGAGGGCGCCTGGGTGGCTCAGTCGTTAAGCGTCTGCCTTCGGCTCAGGTCATGGTCCCGGGGTCCTGGGATCGAGTTCCGCATCGGGCTCCCTGCTCCACGGGAAGCCTGCTTCTCCCTCTCCCACTCCCCCTGCTTGTGTTCCTGCTCTCGCTATCTCTCTCTGTCAAATAAATAAAATCTTTTAAAAAAAAATAAAATAAAAAATAAAACCATTTGAAAATGTAAAAATTGTTCTTAGTTCACAGGCTATATGAAACAGGTGATGGAGAAGATTTGGGTCCTGGGCCATAATTCACCAGCTCCTGAGCTAGAGCTCCCTTGGGGCTATGGTGCAGACTGCTCTAGTTAAATTTTCTGCATGTCTTGGGGGTCTAGGCTGGAGCTGGCTTGCTTTTCTCTTGAAGCTCTGGAATTCTAACATGTTCCAGGAAAGTGTTGATGTTGGCAATCTATGGTCTGAGTATATCCCAGACCATGTCAGAATGAGGCCTCAGTCTTTGATTCAGTTGCCACCCAGGCCACCCCAGGCAAATTTGCCCCAGCTGTTCACTTACAACCCACCACAAAAACTGAGTCAGCTAGAGGTTGAGACTGCTGCCTTCAGTCTACCAGCCACTGACATGATTCTAACTGCATAGGGGTAAAGAGGACTCTACTGGGCAGTGCTTCCAGTGAGGCCATGATTGGGTGGGGGGAGTTGGGGGGAGTTAGGGGTGGGGAGGACCCTCTTGCCTTCTGGAACAGGAGTAGCTGGAGCCTAGGAAATGCTGGAGGAAACATGTTAGAGTACAAGGAGCATGGACCTGGGCAATGTGCAGACCCAGGTTTGAAGCTATTCTCACTGTGAACTCAGAGTAAGTTATATCAACCCTGAACCTCCATTTCGCCATGTCACAGGTGAGAGTGATGATTCCCTCCCAGACTCCAATGGTATCAGACGTGGTGGGAGCCCAGCTAATGACAGTCACTCAATCCTGTCATGCATACATCTATTAGGTGGCTCACCCTGAACGAAACACTGGTCTTAAGAACAAGATAGCATCTCTGTGCTCATGAGGTTTATAGTGTAGCAGAGAACACAGAGAATTAAGGAAATATTAACAATACAACGAGAACAGTGCTGTGATGGAAGAAAACCAGATGACCTTGAGAACAGATACCAGGAGGTCCAACTGCTATCCGAAGTCAGAGAAGGCTCTGGAAGTCCTCGCTGTTTAAGCTGAAGGCTTGAAAACTGAGAATGAGGGGCAACAAAAATGCAGTTACGGCCTCAGCAAATACTCTCAGCACAGTGCGCTAAAGAGTGGGCTGGTTAGAATACTAAAGCTAAGGCCAAGAGGGCATGGACTCCTGGGATATTGCCCCAGCTTTTTACCAATGTAGAATAAACAAGTTGCAAGGGAAATGCCTCTTTGCTCTCCTATAGCAGAGGGTTAACATTTAAGTTTGACAAGGATCCATTTCCTTTAGGCTTCTAAAAAGTTTGCAATTCAGGAATATCGATCTCTGTAAAGTAGAATATTGGCCTTTAGTAAGCAATAAAAGAAAAGCATAAACAATCTCTTCTCTGCCAAAGAATTTTGTTTTATTTTCTAAGCACCCTGTGCCTTTGAGAAGGCTGAACCCTGTCAGTCATCAGTGCTTCCAGCAAGGTTAGTGAAATACTTGAGAAATAAGAAGCAATTAAAAGTGCTTTGCTAAGGAGGCATTGGATAATTTTGATTTTCATTAAATAATTTCAAATGTTAATGATACTAATTTTCTTGACTACAGTACCCAAATCAGAAACCTCTAGAATACAGTGTCCTTAAAAATAGTTAATACTATGCTATAAACAATTCACATTATTTCCTCGTCTCTTTGTCACTCTGCTGGCCCACTTCTACCCTCAAGAAGTGTGTGTGTGTGTGTGTGTGTGTGTGTGTGCGCGTGCGCGCGCACGCGCGCGCGCACTATTTAGTCATTCAGTTTCCTTTTATAAACAAACAATTAAAATGCATCCCAGTAGCTTTCTAACACTTCTGATTATCATACTAAATCTTCAACCACCGGTTCACACTGGTTCTCCATAACCTAATTGTGAAACTTAAGAAGTACTGATCCTAAGTGATGATGAAATCATTTGAATGTTCCTTTCACAGGCTATAGAAACATTTTTTATAAAGAATGCTAATAATAAATAAAATATTTTTTTTAAAAATGGGGGGCATACCTGGGTGGCTCAGTCAGTTAAGCCTCTGCCTTTGGCTCAGGTCATGATCCCAGGGTCCTGGGATTGAGTCCCACATCCGGCTCCTTGTTCAGCGGGAAGCCTGCTTCTCCCTCTCCTGCTCCCCCTGCTTGTGCTCTCTCTCTCTCTCTCACAGACAAGTAAACAAATAAAATCTTTAAAAAAAAAAGAATGCTAATAACATAAGGCCATTCAATAAAATAAGTATAAAACTAATGGAACTTTCTAATGTGATCTCAAATTACTTGCCCTGATATCTTATTACAAGCTCAGTTCTCATCTCTCAACTCCTGAAAATCATAGGTTGAGGGGAGATTCAAAACTGCACCAAAAAAGAATGAATTAGAGAGGAACAGAAGGATGGCTATTTTTCCTTTATAAATATCAAAAAATTTATAAGTCCACTTTTTATTAAAATCCCATCTTTTCCCTTCACAAAAGGAAAGTAAGCTGAATCAGCAAAATGACTCTGTCTAGGATTCTGACTCCATGTTCTGGGATGAATGTGTATTCTTAAGGTTATCTGCAATGTGACTAAAAGAGCATTGAGCAGAGAAGTGAGTGATAGTTTCCCTAGTACAAGTCCTGCCTCTACAGTGTTGTGTCAGCTTGGGCTGGTTACTGATGTCTTTAGGTCTCATTTTTTTTTTTAACACTTTATGACCATCATAGCAAGTGCATAGCAAAAAACCCTCAATATGATATCAAAATAGCCTCCTACTTACCCTAGGATGTCTCCCTGTTTGTCTTCTAAAATTTAGGTAAATATTACATCATCCTTTTTGTAGGAAGGATTTTTTTCAATTAATCTTGTCCCACTGGTGTCAGATAAACAGGCTTTGCTTCTACCTGCAGAGTGCTTCATAGTCTACAAAGTCTTTCCATGAAGCATTCCTCCCAAACCAATAAAATAGATATTATGTTACCAACACTGTGGATTACAAAATAGTCTCCAAGTTAACAATTTATTTGCTCAGTTAGTAAACAAACAAAGGCTCAAATTCCAGATAAATTTCTCTTGTATCATGCCACCTTCCAGGGGTTGTTTTAACTTGTTACTGCACTGTGTTTCCTCTGCTCCCTTACAATGCCAGTTAATGTTTTCTCCAGTTAGAATATCTGTAAAATAAAACTGTACTATCATCTTTCAAAACTTAATAGAAAGGTAATAAATATCAGCGTGTGAAGTCCATATCATTTTGGAAGGAAAAATCTAAAATGGTAAGGGCAATCAATTTTCCAAGTCTCATTGAATTTATACTCTGTTGACTAAGGTTTATCACTTTTCTTTTACTAGTTAAAGTTTTTCTGCCCAATGATTAATACAGTGAAGAGATAACTCGAAAAATGAACAAATTAATTAAAGCATAAAAATGAAAACCAAAAGCCTCCAAATGGAAATTCACCTTTATTCACTATTAGAAATAAGGCAAATAGGAAACAAATAATTCAAAGTGATTCATTCCAAGTATATGATGAAATTAGTGTCAAAATCACCTCTTCATTCATAATAATTAACTTTTTAGACTTTTTATTTCAAAATAATTCTAGATTCACATGTAGTTCTGAGATATAATGCAGAGAGGTCCTTTGTACCCTTTACCCAGTTTCCCTCAGTTATAATTTATCTCTAAATTATAGTACAATATCACAACCAAGATATTGGCAATGATACTGTCAAGATACAGAATAATTCCATTACAGAAAGGATCCCTCTTGCTGCCCGTTTTTAGCCACATCTACTTCCCTCTGGGCCTTCCTCCCACCTACCTTTAACTCCTGGCAATCTAAGTCTGTTCTCCATTTTTATAATTTTATCATTTATCATTTAATAATGCTATATAAGTGAAATCAGAAAGTATGTAATCTTTCGGAATTGGCTTTTTTCACTTAGCATCATTCTCTGGAGTTTCATCCAGGGCATCGTATGTATTAACAATTTATTATTTTTTATTGCTGAGTAGTATTCCATGGTGTGGATGTAGTACACATAGTTTAACCATTTACCCATGGAGGAACATACAGACTGTTTGACATTACTAAGAATAAAGCTGCTATAAACATTCAAATATGAACTTTTTTGTGAACATGAACTTTCATTTCTCTGACATAAATGACAAAAAATGCAATTACTAGGTCACACATTAGTTGCATGGTTAGTTGTTGTTTTTTTTTAACTATTAAGCTTTTTCTAGTGTGGCTGCACCATCTTACATTCCCACCACTGTCTCTCTCTACATCCTCGCCAGCATATGGCAATGCCACTATTTTTGTTTTAGTTATTCTGGTAAGTGTGTAGTGATACCTCATTGTGGTATTAATTTGCATTTCCCTAATAACTAAAAATGTTGAACATATTTTCATGTGTTTATTTTCCACCTGTATATTCTCATTTGTAAGATTCTACTATATCTTTGCATATCCTCTAATTTTAATTATTTCTTTATAGTCGTTTGGAGAATTGTTATGTATTTTAGACACAAGAACTTCGACAGATGCTGTTTTCAAATATATTCTCCTAGTCCATGGCTGTTATTTTTGTCCTCTTAACAGGCTTCTTTGTAGAATAAACGTTTTAAATTTTGATGAAGTCTAGTTTATGATTTTTTTTTTTACTTTTATGGATTGTGCTTTTAGCATTTAATCTAAGAACTCTTTGCCTTGCCCTAGATACCAAAGATTTTCCCCTGTTTTTTCTAGAAGTTTTATAGTTTTAAATTTTACATTTAAGTCTGTGATCAATTTTAAGTTAATTTTTATATAAAGTATGAGGATTAGGTTGAGGTTTGTTTTTTGGCTTATGCATGTCTAATTATTCCAGCACATTTATTTAAAAAACTGTCAGTTCAAATGTAGGGATCTGAAGGGGTACATGCACCCCAATGTTTATAGCAGCAATGTCCACAATAGCCAAACTGTGGAAAGAGCCAAGATGTCCATCGACAGATGAATGGATAAAGAAGATGTGGTATATATACACAATGGAATATTATGCAGCCATCAAAAGGAATGAGATCTTGAGGAGGCGGAGCAAGATGGCGGAGGAGTAGGAGACCTAGATTTTGTCTGGTCTCAGGAATTCAACTGAATAGGGATCAAACCATTCTGAACACCTACGAACTCAACAGGAGATCGAACAGGAGAGTAGCAACAACTCTCTGAACAGAGAAGCGACCACTTACTGGAAGGTAGGACATGCAGAGAAGTGAATCCGAGGCGATATTCGGGAGGATAGACGGCGGGGGAGGGGCCTCCGCCGGCCGCTTCTGGCAAGTGCTAGAGCCGCGGAGCACAAAATCGGAACTTTTAAAAGTTGGCTCGGCGGAGGGACGTCGCTGCAGTGGCTAAGCGGGGGGTGGAATCCTCCCAGGACAGTGTGGTCTCAGGAGCCTTGGGGTCACAGAGAGACCGGGGGTGCCTGAGTGCGGCAGAGCTCCCAGGTGTCGGGGCGGGGAAGCCGGCTGCAGATACGGAGCAGAGTCGCGGGCTCTCAGCTCGGGGTTGCCATAAACTGTGATCTGCGGCCCAGTCGGGGCACGGCTCCCCCAGCAAGGACCCAACAAGCAGCAGATCCGGGGAGACTCCCCTTCCTTCCCGGGGAGGAGCGGTGCGGGAACGCACTGCAGGGATCTGCTGGGTTTGGAGACTCCGAGCGGGGTCAGGTGCCAGAGATAGCAATGCTCGATCACAGGCCGGGTGAGCACGGAGTGCGGCCAGAGACCGGGGACACGGGAGTGACTGCTTTTCTCTGGGGGCGCACTGAGAAGTGGGGCCCCGAGTTCTCGGCTCCTGCGGGCGGAGACTGGGAGGCCGCCATTTTCGCCCTGGTCCTCCAAAGCTGTACCGAGAGCTTGCAGGGAACAAAAGCTCCTGAGAGCAAACTGGAGCAGCTTCCTTAGCCCGGACCGACAAGGGCGGGGCAATTCCGCCTCCGGCAAAGACATTTGGAAACCACAGCAACAGGCCCCTCCCCCAGAAGATCAACACAAACAGCCAGCAAGCCAAGACCAAGTTGATCGATCAAGGAGAATAGGAGAACTCCAGCGCTAGGGGAATACTGCACATAGATTCATGGCTTCTTTTTTTTTTCTTTTTTTTTTTTCCATGATTCATTATTTCATCAAAGTTAATTTTTGTTGACTTTTTTTTATTTTTCTTTTTCCCTTTTTCAACCAACATCTTATAAATCCCTTTTTTTAAAAAAAAAAAAACATTTTTTTTTTTTTTTCATTTTTAGAGTCATATTTTATCCCTTCATAGTAGTTATCCTTGTTTTTGGCATATATATATAAGTTGTTCTCTCTTTAAAATTTTGAGGTACAGTTTCTTCTAACAGATCAAAATATACCCTAAACCACTAGTGTATGGCTTTGTTCTAGTCTCCTGCCTGATCACATTCTCTCCCTTTTTCCTTTTTTTTTTTTTCCTTAAATCTCCTTTCTTTTTTCAAACAACTTATCTTACCAAGTCCTTTTATAAAATCTTTTATAATTTTCATCTTTACAGTCATCTTCCATCCCTTCATTGTATCAACCCTTATTTTGTACATATATGTCTTTCTTCCTTTAAAATTTTAGGAGGCACTTTTTTCTAACAGACCAAAATACGCCCAAAATCTAGTGTGTGGCACTGATCTATGCACTAGCCTGATCATATTTGATCATATTCTGCCTTTTTTGAATTGTTTTGTTTTTGTTTTTATCTTTTTTTTTCTTTTTTTTTTCTTTTTCTCTTTCTTTTTTCTTTCTTTCCCTTTCTTTTCCCCTGGTTTCAGGTCTTTTCTGATTTGTATACAGTATATTTGCTGGGGACGTTGTAAACCTGTTAGCCTTTTGTTCTCTCATTCATCTATTCTCCTCTGGACAAAATGACAAGACGAAAGAAATCACCTCAGCAAAAAGAACAAGAGGTAGTACCGTCAGCCAGGGACCTACTCAATACGGACATTAGTACGATGTCGGACCTAGAGTTCAGAATCATGACTTTAAAGATACTAGCTGGGCTTGAAAAAAGCGTGGAAGTTATTAGAGAAACCCTTTCTGGAGAAATAAAAGAACTAAAATCTAACCAAATCGAAATCAAAAAGGCTATTGATGAGGTGCAATCAAAAATGGGGCACTAAATGCTAGGATAAATGAGGCAGAAGAGAGAATCAGCGATATAGAAGACCAAATGATAGAAAATAAAGAGGCTGAGAAAAAGAGAGAGAAACAACTACAGGATCACGAGGGCAGAATTCGAGAGATAAGTGATACGATAAGACGAAACAACATTAGAATAATTGGGATCCAGAAGAAGAAGAGAGAGAGAGAGGGGCAGAAGGTATATTGGAGCAAATTATAGCAGAGAACTTCCCTAATGTGAGGAAGGAAACAGGCATCAAAATCCAGGAGGCACAGAGAACCCCTCTCAAAATCAATAAAAATAGGTCAACACCCCGACATCTAATAGTAAAACTTACGAGTCTCAGAGACAAAGAGAAAATCCTGAAAGCAGCTCGGGAGAAGAGATATGTAACCTACAATGGTAGAAACATTAGATTGGCAACAGACCTATCCACAGAGACCTGGCAGGCCAGAAAGGACTGGCAAGATATCTTCAGAGGACTAAACGAGAAAAATATGCAGCCAAGAATACTATATCCAGCTAGGCTATCATTGAAAATAGAAGGAGAGATCAAAAGCTTCCAGAACAAACAAAAACTAAAGGAATTTGCAAACACGAAACCAGCCCTCCAAGAAATACTGAGAGGGGTCCTCTAAGCAAAGAGAGAACCTAAAAGCAGCAAAGAGCAGAAACGAACACAGACAACAGACAGTTAACAGTCACATTACAGGTAATACAATGGCACTAAATTCATACCTTTCAATAGTTACCCTGAATGTAAATGGGCTAAATGCCCCAATCAAAAGACACAGGCTATCAGATTGGATTAAAAAACAAGACCCATCAATATGCTGTCTGCAAGAGACTCATTTTACACCCAAAGACACCCCCAGATTGAAAGTGAGGGGGTGGAAAACCATTTACCATGCTAATGGACACCAAAAGAAAGCTGGGGTGGCAATCCTTATATCAGACAAACTAGATTTTAAAACAAAGACTGTAATAAGAGATGAGGAAGGACACTATATCCTACTTAAAGGGTCTATCCAACAAGAAGATCTAACAATTGTAAATATCTATGCCCCGAACATGGGAGCAGCCAATTATATAAGGCAATTAATAACAAAAGCAAAGAAACACATTGACAACAATACAATAATAGTGGGGGACTTTAACACCCCCCTGACTGAAATGGACAGATCATCTAAGCAAAAGATCAACAAGGAAATAAAGACTTTAAATGACACACTGGACCAAATGGACTTCACAGACATATTCAGAACATTCCATCCCAAAGCAACGGAATACACATTCTTCTCTAGTGCCCATGGAACATTCTCCAGAATTGATCACATCCTAGGTCACAAATCAGGTCTCAATCAGTACCAAAAGATTGGGATCATTCCCTGCATATTTTCAGACCACAATGCTTTGAAACTAGAACTCAACCACAAGAGGAAAGTCGGAAAGAACTCAAATACATGGAGGCTAAAGAGCATCCTACTAAAGAATGAATGGGTCAACCAAGAAATTAAAGAAGAATTTAAAAAATTCATGGAAACCAATGAAAATGAAAACACAACTGTTCAAAATCTTTGGGATACAGCAAAGGCAGTCCTGAGAGGAAAGTATATAGCAATACAAGCCTTTCTCAAGAAACAAGAAAGGTCTCAAATACACAACCTAACCCTACACCTAAAGGAGCTGGAGAAAGAACAGCAAAGAAAGCCTAAACCCAGCAGGAGAAGAGAAATCATAAAGATCAGAGCAGAAATCAATGAACTAGAAACCAAAAGAACAGTAGAACAGATCAACGAAACTAGGAGCTGGTTCTTTGAAAGAATTAACAAGATTGATAAACCCCTGGCCAGACTGATCAAAAAGAAAAGAGAAATGACCCAAATCAACAAAATCATGAATGAAAGAGGAGAGATCACAAGCAACACCAAAGAAATACAAACAATTATAAGAACATATTATGAGCAACTCTATGCCAGCAAATTAGATAACCTGGAAGAAATGGGTGCATTCCTAGAGATGTATCAACTACCAAAATTGAACCAGGAAGAAATAGAAAACCTGAACAGACCTATAACCACTAAGGAAATTGAAACAGTCATCAAAAATCTCCCAAGAAACAAAAGCCCAGGGCCAGATGGCTTCCCAGGGGAATTCTATCAGACATTTCAAGAAGAATTAATACCTATTCTCCTGAAACTGTTCCAAAAAATAGAAATGGAAGGGAAACTTCCAAACTCATTTTATGAGGCCAGCATTACCTTGATCCCAAAACCAGACAAAGACCCCATCAAAAAAGAGAATTACAGACCAATATCCTTGATGAACATGGATGCAAAAATTCTCACCAAAATACTAGCCAATAGGATCCAACAGTACATTAAAAGGATTATTCACCACGACCAAGTGGGATTTATCCCTGGGCTGCAAGGCTGGTTCAACATCCGCAAATCAATCAACGTGATACAATACATTAACAAAAGAAAGAACAAGAATCATATGATCCTCTCAATAGATGCAGAAAAAGCATTTGACAAAGTACAACATCCTTTCTTGATCAAAACGCTTCAGAGTATAGGGATAGAGGGTACATACCTCAATATCATAAAAGCCATCTACGAAAAACCTACAGCGAATATCATTCTCAATGGGGAAGGCTGAGAGCTTTTCCCCTAAGGTCAGGAACGCGGCAGGGATGTCCACTCTCACCACTGCTATTCAACATAGTATTAGAAGTCCTAGCCACAGCAATCAGACAACAAAAAGAAATCAAAGGCATCCAAATAGGCAAAGAGGAAGTCAAACTCTCACTCTTTGCAGATGATATGATACTGTATGTGGAAAACCCAAAAGACTCCACCCCAAAACTGCTAGAACTCATACAGGAATTCAGTAAAGTAGCAGGATATAAAATCAATGCACAGAAATCAGTGGCATTCCTATACACCAACAACAAGACAGAAGAGAGACAAATCAAGGAGTCGATCCCATTTACAATTGCACCCAAAACCATTAGATACCTAGGAATAAATCTAACCAAAGAGGCAAAGGATCTGTACTCAGAAAACTATAAAATACTCATGAAAGAAATTGAAGAAGACACAAAGAAATGGAAAAACGTTCCATGCTCATGGATTGGGAGAATCAACATTGTGAAGATGTCAATGCTACCTAGAGCAATCTACACATTCAATGCAATCCCCATCAAAATACCATCCACTTTTTTCAAAGAAATGGAACAAATAATCCTAAAATTTGTATGGAACCAGAAGAGACCCAGAATAGCCAGAGGAATACTGAAAAAGAAAAGCAAAGCTGGCGGCATCACAATTCCGGACTGCCAGCTCTATTACAAAGCTGTCATCATGAAGACAGTATGGTACTGGCACAAAAACAGACACATAGATCAATGGAACAGAATTGAGAGCCCAGAAATGGACCCTCAACTCTATGGTCAACTTATTTTTGACAAAGCAGGAAAGAATGTCCAATGGCAAAAAGACAGTCTCTTCAACAAATGGTGTTGGGAAAATTGGACAGCCACATGCAGAAGAATGAAACTGGACCATTTCCTTACACCACACACAAAAATAGACTCCAAATGGTTGAAAGACCTAAACGTGAGACAGGAGTCCATCCAAATCCTAAAGGAGAACACAGGTAGCAACCTTTTCGACCTTAGCCGCAGCAACTTCTTCCTAGAAACATCGCCAAAGGCACGGGAAGCCAGGGCAAAAATGAACTATTGGGATTTCATCAAGATAAAAAGCTTCTGCACAGCAAAAGAAACAGTCCACAAAACCAAAAGACAACCGACAGAATGGGAGAAAATATTTGCAAATGACATATCAGAAAGGGCTAGTATCCAAAATCTATAAAGAACTTATCAAAGTCAACACCCAAGGAACAAATAATCCAATCAAGAAATGGGCAGAAGACATGAACAGACATTTCTCCAAAGAAGACATCCAAATGGCCAACAGGCACATGAAAAAGTGCTCAACATCGCTCGGCATCAGGGAAATCCAAATCAAAACCTCAATGAGATACCACCTCACACCCGTCAGAATGGCTAAAATTAACAAGTCAGGGAACGACAGAGGTTGGCGGGGATGTGGAGAAAGGGGAACCCTCCTACACTGCTGGTGGGAATGCAAGCTGGTGCAACCCCTCTGGCAAACAGTATGGAGGTTCCTCAAACAGTTGAAATTAGAGCTACCGTTCGATCCAGCAATTGCACTCCCGGGTATTTACCACAAAGATACAAATGTAGGGACCCGAAGGGGTACGTGTACCCCAATGTTTATAGCAGCAATGTCCACCATAGCCAAACTGTGGAAAGAGCCAAGATGCCATCGACAGATGAATGGATAAGAAGAAGTGGTATATATACACAATGGAATATTATGCAGCCATCAAAAGGAATGAGATCTTGCCATTTGCAACGACGTGGATGGAACTGGAGGGTGTTATGCTGAGTGAAATAAGTCAATCAGAGAAAGACATGTATCACATGACCTCACTGATATGAGGAATTCTTAATCTCAGGAAAGAAACTGAGTGTTACTGGAGTGGTTGGGGGTGGGAGGGATGGGGTGGCTGGGTGATAGACATTGGGGAGGGTATGTGCTACGGTGAGCACTGTGAATTGTGCAAGACTGTTGAATCACAGATCTGTACTTCTGAAACAAATAATGCAACATATTTTGAGAAAAAAGAAAAAGAAGAAGATAACAGGAGAGGAAGAAAAGGGGAGTATGTCAGAGGGGGAGACGAACCATGAGAGATGATGGACTCTGAAAAACAAACTGAGGGTTCTAGAGGGGAGGGGGTAGGGGGATGGGTTAGCCTGGTGATGGGCATTGAGGAGGGCACGTTCTGCATGGAGCACTGGGTGTTATGAACAAACAATGAATCATGGAACACTGCACCAAAAACTAATGATGTAATATATGGTGATTAACATAACAATAAAAAAAATAAAAAATAAAAGGAATGAGATCTTGCCATTTGCAACGACATGGATGGAACTGGAGGGTGTTAGGTTGAGTGAAATAAGTCACTCAGAGAAAGACATGTATCATATGACCTCACTGATATGAGGAATTCTTAATCTCAGGAAACAAAGTGAGGGTTGCTGGAGTGGGGGGATGGGAGGGATGAGGTGGCTGGGTGATAGACATTGGGGAGGGTATGTGCTATGGTGAGCGCTGTGAATTGTGCAAGACTGTTGAATCACAGATCTGTACTTCTGAAACAAATAATGAAATATATGTTAAAAAAAAGAAGAAGATAGCAGGAGGGGAAGAATGAAGGGGAGTAAGTCGGAGGGGGAGACGAACCATGAGAGACGATGGACTCTGAAAAACAAACTGAGGGTTCTAGAGGGGAGGGGGATGGGGAGATGGGTTAGCCTGGTGATGGGTATTAAAGAGAGCACGTTCTGCATGGAGCACTGGGTGTTATGCACAAACAATGAATCATGGAACACTACATCAAAAACTAATGATGTAATGTATGGTGATTAACATAACAATAAAAAATTTGTAAAAAAAGAATAAAACAAAAGAAAATAAAAGCATGCATGAAGCATTGGTACAAGAAAATAAAAAGATTTGAAATTTCTGAGGGAAAAAAATAAAAAATTAAAAAAATTAAAAACCGTCAGTTCTCCATTGAATTGCTTTTGAACCTTTGTGAAAACTAAGGTAGGTGTATTTGTGTGCATCTATTTCTTGGTTCTTGATTGGGTTCCATTTGTCTGTATGTCTGTCACTCCACCCATACCACACTGTCTTAAATACTAAAGCTACATAATAAGACTTCAAATCAGGTAGAATGAATCTCCCAACTTTATTATTCTTTCTAAACATTATTTTACTTACTCTAATATCTTTGCATTCCTGTATAAATTTTAAAATAATTTCATCTATCTCTATTCAAATGTCTTGCCTTAATTTCAATAGGAAATGGATTAAATCTGTGTATCTTTCCAATTTGAAAAGAATTGACATCTTTACTATGTTAAGTCTTTCAATCCATGAACATGACATGCCCCTTTACTTATTTATATCTCTTTTTTAATTCCTTTTATCAGTGGTTTGTGGTTTTCAGCTTACAACTCCTGCATATGTTTGTTAGATTTATACCTAAGTATTTCCACTTTCTGAGAAGTTGTAAATGGTACTGTATTTTTAATCTCAGTGTCCTTGTGGTCATCAGTAGTATATAAAAATGTGGTTGGTTTTTGTATATCCTTTATACTGAAAACTTGCTGAACTCGTTTATTAGTTCCAGGAGTTTTTGGTAGATTTGTTGGGATTTTCTACATAAACCGTCATGTCAAATACAGAAAGGGAAAGTTTTATTTCTTCCTTTCCAATCTGTGTGCCCTTTATTTCCTTTTCTGGTCTTACTGCATTGGCTAGAACTTCCAGTACTGAATTGGATAAAAATGGTGGGAGTGGACATCCTTCCTTTATTCCTCTTACAGGAAAGCCTTTAGTCTCTTACTATTAAGAATAACGTTATCTGTAGGTATTTTGTAGATGATTTTTTTATCAAGTTGAGGAAGTTCCTATCTTTCTATTTTTCTGGAAGTTTTTTGTCATATATTGGTATTGAATTTTGTCGAATACATCTTCTGCATCAATTGATACGATCATGTGATGTTTCTTCTTTACCCTATTTATACAGTGTTTTATATTGAATGATTTTCATTTATAGAACTAGCCTTGCATCCCTGGGAAAAAATTTTGTCCATGTATAATTCTTTTCATATGTTGCTGAAATCTGTTTAACAATAGTTTGTTAAAGATACTCGCATCTATATTCATGAGGAATATTGATGTGTAGATATTTTTATTTTTGGTACTGTCTTTGTCTGGTTTTAGTACCAGTATAGCACCAGCTTCCTAAAATGAATAAGGAAGTGTTTCCTCCATTCCCTTTTCTGAAATATCCCTTTCATATCCCTTTTATGTGAGTATTGTAGTAGTTTGGAATTGGTTTTAGAATCGGGCCATTTAATTTTTTCTTGTTATCCTTTTGATGTCTGTAGGATCTACAGTGATAGTTCCTTTTTCATTGTTGATATTGTCAGATTGTGTCTTCTCTCTTTTTTCCTTTGGCAGTCTTGTTGGAAGTTTGTCAATTTTTTTAAAAGCCAAAAAAAAAAGTTTGTCTATTTTATTATCCTTTAAAAGAACCAACTTTTTGTTTTATTGATTTTCTTTATTATTTTCTTATTTTCAATTTCATTTATTTCTACTATTATCTTTATAATTTTCTTCCTTCTGCTTGTTTGCTTTTGCTCCTCTTTTTCTAGGTTCTTGAGATGACTTAGATTATTGATTTGAGACCTTCGCTCTTTTTAATTGTGAGCATTCAGTGCTATAAATTTCCTTCTCAGGACTGCTTTAGCTGTGCCCTGAAAATTCTGATGTGTTGTATTTTTACTTTCATGCAATCAATATATATTTTTTTATTTCCCTTGATACTTTCTCTTTGATGTATGGATTATCTGCAAGTGCATTGTTAGTTTGTCAGTATTTGAAGATTTTTCTATTATCTTTTTCAATGATTTCTGGGTTGATTCCATTGTGATCAGAAGACATACTCTGCATGATTTCAATTCTTTTGAAGCTGTTGAAGTTTATTTTATGGAACAAGAAATGGTCTGTATTGGTGTATGTTCAATGGATACTTGTAAATAATATGTATTCTGTTCTGAGGTGGAATGTTCTATAAATGTCAGTTAGATCCTGTTGGTTTGTGGCACTTTTGAGTTCCTCTATAACCTTGCTGGTTTTCTGTCTAGTTGTTCTAACTGTTGTTGAGAGAGGGGTGCTGATGTCTCTAACTGTAAATGTGGATTTCCCTGTTTCTCCTTTCAGGTAAATCAGCTTTTGTTTTACATGTTTTGAAGCTCTGTTGTTTTGTGATACACATTTAGGATTGCTACATCTTCTTGGTGGTTTGACCATTTTATAATTATATAATGTCCTTCCTGGTCTCTGGTCATTTTCTTTGCTCTAAATTGTACTTTATCTGATAATAATGTAGCCATTCCTGCCTTTCTTTTGAATAATGTTTGTGTGATATATCTTCCTCTTTAACAATATTAAGGATCCTCTGTCCCCCATGGGTTTCTACAGAGTCTGAGTGGGAAACCTGGACTTCTACTCTCATCTGGTGGTAATGAAGCACACTTCCTTCCTTCCTCTGTTGGAGTGGTATTGGGAGGAAGTCAGCTAGGTTTAAATAAGACCCAGAATTTCATAAGATAACACCCAAAATATCCAGATTTCAAAAGAAAATCACTCCTCATACTGAGAACTAGGAAAATCTCAAATTGAATGAAAAAATATAATCAATAGTTGGTAACACTGAGATGACCGTGATGTTAGAGTTATCTGACAAAAGTTTCAAAGCAGCCATCATAAAGATATTTCAGTGAACAATTACATTCTTAAACAAACAAATAAATAATAAGAAAGTCTCAGCAAAAAAGAACCAAATGAAAATTTTAGAACTAAAAATATATAATAACCAAATTAAAACCAAATTGATAGGCTGAATAAGAGAATGGATATTATGGAGAAAAAAAAATCAGTAAATTTGAAGAGAGAATAGAAATTACCCCAATCTAGGGCACTGGGTGGCTCAGTCGGTTCAAGAATCTGCCTTCGGCACAGATCACAATCCCAGAGTCCTGGGATCAAGTCTTGCATTGGGCTCCCTGCTCTGTGGGGAGTCTGCTTCTCCCTCTGCCCCTCCCCTCTGTCATGCTCGCTTTCTCTCTCTCTTTCTCCCTCTCTCTCTCACAAAAGTAAATAAACAAAATCTTTAAAAAAAATTACCCAATCTGAACAACAAGAATAAATAGACTGAAAAAAAAAAGAAAAAGAAAAGAGCCTGAGGCACCTGTAGGACTACAATATCAAACCTAATATTTGTGTTATTGCAGTCCCAGAAGGAGAGGACAGGAAGGCAGGGCTGGAAATTTCCCAAATTCCAACAAAATATATATATTTATAGATTCTAGAATCTGAGAGAATCCCAAAATGGCCAACCAAAAGAAATCCCACCAAAAACACATAGTCAAACCTCCAAAATTTAAAGACAAAATCTTGAAAGCAGTGAGAGGGGAAAGACACTTATAGGGGGAAAATAATTCAAATGACAGTGGATTTCTGATCACAAACCATGGAGAACAAAGGAAGTGGCATGACATTTTTGAAGTACTGAAAGAAAACAATTGTTAACCCAAAATCCTCTATCCCATGAAAATATCCTTCAAGATTGAAAGAGAAATCATGATGAAGGGGGAAATTCTCAGATGAAGGAAAATAAAAAGATGTTACCAGCAATCCTACTATAAAAGAACAGCTAAATAAGTTCTCTAAAGAGTAAAGAAAGAATAAGAGGAGGAATCTTTGAACATCAGGAAGGAAAAAAGAACAATGGAAAAAGTAAAATGTGGGAAAATGCAATATAAGTTTTTTTCCTCTTGAGTATTCTAAATTATATTTGGTAGTCAAAAAAAATTATAGCATTATCTGATGTGTATCTAACCATATGTAGAGGAACTATTTAAGACAATTATAAGTGGATGATGGTAAACAGATACAAAAGGAGGTACATTTTCCATTCTTGAATCGGTAAACTAGTAACACCAGTAGACTGCAATAAATTATGTATATACAATATAGTATCCTAGAGTAACACCAGGGAAACTATACAGAGAGATAAACTTGAAAACACTATACATAAATAAAAATAAAGTTTTAAATAAATGTTCAAGTAACCCACAGGAAGGAAAAAAAAAGAGAACAGAAATGAAAAACAGAGATGACAAATGGAAGTTAAAAAACAAAAGGACTGGGGAGCAGAGCAAGATGGCGTAGGAGTAGGATACCTGGATTTCGTCTGGTCTCAGGAATTCAGCTGAATAGGGACCCAAACCATTTTGAACACCTACGAGCTCAACAGGAGATCGAAGATAAGAATAGTAACAACACTCTGAACAGAAAGCAACCACTTTCTGGAAGGAAGGACGTGCAGAGAAGTGAATCCGAGGCAATATTTGTGAGGATAGACGGCGGGGGAGGGGGCCTCCATCAGCCACTTCTGGCAAGTGATAGAGCCGCGGAGCACAAAACCAGAATTTTTAGAAGTCGGCTCCGCTGAGGGACGTCGCTCCAGTGGCTAAGCGGGGGGGGGTGGAATCCTCCAAGGAGAGTGTGGTCTCAGGACCCTCGGGGTCACAGAAAGACCGGGGGTGCCTGAGTGTGGCAGAGCTCCCAGGTATCGGAGCGGGGAAGCCGGCTGCAGAGACGGAGCCGAGGAGCGGGCTGTCAGCTCGGGGTTGCCATAAACTGTGATCCGCAGCCCAGTTGGGCCACTGCTCCTCCAGCAGGGACCCAACAAGCGGCAGAGCCGGGGAGACTCCACTTCCTCCCCTGGGAGGAGCGGCACGAGAACAAACCGCAGGGATCTGCTGGGTTTGGAGACTCCACACGGGGTCGGGTGCCAGGGACAGAAACGCTCCGTCACAGGCCGGGTGAGCACGGAGTGCGGCCGGAGACCGGGGACAAGGGAGTGACTGCTTTTCTCTGGGGACACACTGAGGAGCGGGGCCCCGAGTTCTCAGCTCCTCCGGGCAGAGATTGGGAGGCCACCATTTTCACCCTGGTCCTCCAAAGCTGTACCGAGAGATTGCAGGGAACAAAAGCTCCTGAGAGCAAACCCGAGCAGCTTGCTTAGCCCAGACTGACAAGGGCGGGGCAATTCCGCCTCCGGCAAAGACATTTGGGAACCACGGCAACAGGCCCCTCCCCCAGAAGATCCACACAAACAGCCAGCAAGACAAGACCAAGTTTACCGATCAAGGAGAACGGGAGAACTCCAGCGCTAGGGGAATACTGCACATAGAATTCATGGCTTTTTTACCATGATTCATTAATTTTCAAAGTTAATTTTTTTAACTGTTTTTTTTTTAATTTTTCTTTTTCCCCTTTCCAAACAACATCTTATCAATCCCATTTTTAAAAAAATTTTTTTTATTTTTCATTTTTAGAGTCATATTTTTATCCCTTCAAATAGTTACCCTTATTTTTGGCATATATATATAAGTTGTTCTCTCTTTAAAATTTTGAGATACAATTTCATCTAACATCAAAATATACCCTAAATCACTAGTGTATGGCTTTGTTCTAGTCTCCTGCCTGATCACATTCTCTCCCTTTTTTTTTCTTTTTTCTTTTTTCTTTTTCTTTTTAAATCTTCTTCTTTCTTTTTAAAACAACTTCTTATCTTGTCAATTCCTTTTATAAAATCTTTTATAATTATCATCTTTACAGTCATCTGCCATCCCTTCATTGTATCAACCCTTATTTTGTACATATATGTCTTTCTTCCTTTAAAATTTTAGGAGGCACTTTCTTCTAACAGACCAAAATATGCCCAAAAGCTAGTGTGTGGCACTGATCTATGCACTAACCTGATCATATTTGATTATATTCTGTTTTTTTTGTTTTGTTTTGTTCTGTTGTTGTTTGTTTTTATCTTTTTCTTTTTCCTTTTTTTTTTCCTCTTCTTTCTTTCCCTTTCTTGTCCCCTGGTTTCAGGTCTTTTGTGATTTGTATAGAGTATATTTGCTGGAGACGTTGTTAACCTGTTAGCATTCTGTTCTCTCATTCATCTGTTCTCCTCTGGACAAAATGACAAGACGAAAAAAATCACCTCAGCAAAAAGAACAAGAGGTAGTACCGTCTACCAGGGACCTACTCAATACTGACATTAGTACGATGTCGGACCTAGAGTTCAGAATCATGACTTTAAAGATACTAGCTGGGCTTGAAAAAAGCGTGGAAGTTATTAGAGAAACCCTTTCTGGAGAAATAAAAGAACTAAAATCTAACCAAGTCGAAATCAAAAAGGCTATTAATGAGGTGCAATAAAAAATGGGGGCACTAACTGCTAGGATAAATGAGGCAGAAGAGAGAATCAGTGATATAGAAGACCAAATGATGGAAAATAAAGAGGCTGAGAAAAAGAGAGATAAACAACTGCAGCATCACGAGGGCAGAATTCGAGAGATAAGTGATACGATAAGATGAAACAACATTAGAATAATTAGGATCCCAGAAGAAGAAGAAAGAGAGAGAGGGGCAAAAGGTATATTGGAGCAAATTATAGCAGAGAACTTCCCTAATGTGGGGAGGAAACAGGCATCAAAATCCAGGAGGCACAGAGAACCCCTCTCAAAATCAATAAAAATAGGTCAACACCCCAACATCTAATAGTAAAACGTACAAGTCTCAGAGACAAAGAGAAAATCCTGAAAGCAGGTAAGGAGAAGAGATATGTAACCTACAATGGTAGAAACATTGATTGGCAACAGACCTATCCACAGAGACCTGGCAGGCCAGACTGCCATGATATCTTCAGAGCACTAAACGAGAAAAATATGCAGCCAAGAATACTATATCCAGCTAGGCTGTCATTGAACATAGAAGGAGAGATAAAAAGCTTCCAGGACAAACAAAAACTAAAGGAATTTGCAAACACAAAACCAGCACTACAAGAAATATTAAAAGAGTTCCTCTAAGCAAAAAGAGAGCCTAAAAGCAGCATAGATCAGAAAGGAACACAGAAAATATAGAGTAACAGTCACCTTACAGGCAATACAATGGCACTAAATTCATACCTTTCAATAGTTACCCTGAATGTAAATGAGTTTAATGCCCCAATGAAAAGACACAGGTTATCAGATTGGATTAAAAAACAAGACCCATCCATATGCTGTCTGCAAGAGACTCATTTTAGACCCAAAGACAGCTGCAGATTGAAAGTAAGGGGGTGGCGGTCGGAGCAAGATGGCGGAGGAGTAGGAGACCTAGATTTCGTCTGGTCTCAGGAATTCAGCTGAATAGGGATCAAACCATTCTGAACACCTACGAACTCAAGAGGAGATCGAAGAGGAGAGTAGCAACAACTATCTGAACAGCGACCACTTACTGGAAGGTAGGACGTGCGGAGAAGTGAATCCGAGGCGATATTCGGGAGGATAGACGGCGGGGGAGGAGCCTCCGCCGGCCGCTTCTGGCAAGTGGTAGAGCCAAGGAGCACAAAATCGGAAATTTTAGGAGTCGGCTCCGATGAGGGACGTCCCTCCTGTGGCTAAGCGGGGGTGGAACCCTCGCGGGACAGTGGGGTCTCAGGACCCTTGGGGTCACAGAAAGGCCGGGGGAGCCTGAGTGCGCCAGAGCTCCCAGGTATCGGAGCGGGGAAGCCGGCTGCAGAGACGGAGCCAAGGCGCGGGCTCTCAGCTTGGGGTTCCCATAAACTGTGATCCGCGGCCCAGTCGGGCCACTGCCCCTGCAGCAGGGACCCAACAGGTGGCAGATCCGGGGAGACTCCCCTTCCTTCCCGGGGAGGAGCGGCGCGGGAACGCACCGCAGGGATCTGCTGGGTTTGGAGACTCCACACGGGGTCGGGCGCCAGAGATAGAAACGCTCGGTCACAGGCCGGTGAGCACGGAGTGCGGCCGGAGACCGGGGAGACGGGAGTGACTGCTTTTCTCTGGGGGTGCACTGAGGAGCGGGGCCCCAAGTTGTCAGCTCCTCCGGGTGGAGATTGGGAGGCCACCATTTTTGCCCTGGTCCTCCAAGGCTGTACGGAGAGCTCGCAGGGAACAAAAGCTCCTGAGATCAAACCTGAGCAGCTTGCTTAGCCCGGACAGACAAGGGCGGGGCAATTCAGCCTCCGGCAAAGACATTTGGAAATCACAGCAACAGGCCCCTCCCCCCAAAAGATCAGCACGAAGAGCCAGCAAGCCAAGACCAAGTTTACCGATCAAGGAGAACGGGAGAACTCCAGCGCTAGGGGAATACTCCACATAGAATTCATGGCTTTTTTTTACCATGATTCATTAGTTCATCAAAGTTAATTTTTGTTAAATGTTTTTTGTTTTTATTTCTTTTTCTTTTTCCCTTTTTCAACCAACATCTTATCAATCTCTTTTTTAAAAAAAAAAAAAACATTTTTTATTTTTCAATTTTGGAGTCATATTTTATCCCTTCATAGTAGTTACCCTTATTTTTGGCATATATATATAAGTTGTTCTCTCTTTAAAATTTTGAGATACAGTTTCTTCTAACAGATAAAAATATACCCTAAATCACTAGTGTGTGGTTCTGTTCTAGTCTCCTCCCTGATCACATTCTCTCCCATTTTTATTTAAATCTTCTTTCTTTTTTCAAACAACTTCCTATCTTATCAAGTCCTTTTATAAAATCTTTTATAATTGTCATCTTTACAGTCATCTTCATTCCCTTCATTGTATCAACCCTTATTTTGTACATATATGTATTCCTTCCTTTAAAATTTTAGGAGGCACTTTTTTCTAACAGACCAAAATACGCCCAAAATCTAGTGTGTGGCACTGATCTACGCACTAGCCTGATCATATTTGATCACATTCTGCTTTTTTTGTATTGTTCTGTTTTTGTTTTTATCTTTTTTTTTTCTCTTTCTTTTTTCTTTCTTTCCCTTTCTTTTCCCCTGGTTTCAGGTCTTTTCTGATTGGTGTACAGTATATTTGCTGGGGACGTTCTAAACCTGTTAGCATTTTGTTCTCTCATTCATCTATTCTCCTCTGGACAAAATGACAAGACGAAAAAAATCACCTCAGCAAAAAGAACAAGAGGTAGTGCCGTCAGCCAGGGACCTACTCAATACGGACATTAGTACGATGTCGGACCTAGAGTTCAGAATCATGATTTTAAAGATACTAGCTGGGCTTGAAAAAAGCGTGGAAGTTATTAGAGAAACCGTTTCTGGAGAAATAAAAGAACTAAAATCTAACCAAAACGAAATCAAAAAGGCTATTGATGAGGTGCAATCAAAAATGGGGGCACTAACTGCTAGGAAAAATGAGGCAGAAGAGAGAATCAGCGATATAGAAGACCAAATGATGTAAAGTAAAGAGGCTGAGAAAAAGAAGGAGAAACAACTACAGGATCACGAGGGCAGAATTCGAGAGATAAGTGATTCGATAAGATGAAACAACATTAGAATAATTGGGATCTCAGAAGAAGAAGAAACAGAGAGAGAGGCAGAAGGTATATTGGAGCAAATAATAGCAGAGAACTTCCCTAATGTGAGGAAGGAAACAGGCATCAAAATCCAGGAGGCACAGAGAACCCCTCTCAAAATCAATAAAAATAGGTCAACACCCCGACATCTAATAGTAAAACTTACGAGTCTCAGAGACAAAGAGAAAATCCTGAAAACAGCTCGGAAGAAGAGATATGTAACCTACAACGGTAAAAATATTAGATTGGCAACAGACCTATCCACAGAGACCTGGCAGGCCAGAAAGGACTGGCAAGATATCTTCAGAACACTAAACGAGAAAAATATGCAGCCAAGAATACTATATCCAGCTAGGCTGTCATTGAAAACAGAAGGAGAGATAAAAAGCTTCCAGAACAAACAAAAGCTAAAGGAATTTGCAAACACGAAACCAGCCCTCCAAGAAATATTGAAAGGGGTCCTCTAAGCAAAGAGAGAGCCTAAAAGCAGCAAAGATCAGAAAGGAACACAGACAACACACAGTAACAGTCACCTTACAGGCAATATAATGGCACGAAATTCATACCTTTCAATAGTTACCCTGAATGTAAATGGGCTCAATGCCCCATTCAAAAGACACAGGCTATCAGATTGGATTAAAAAACAAGACCCATCCATATGCTGTCTGCAAGAGATTCATTTTAGACCCAAAGACACCCCCAGATTGAAAGTGAGGGGGTGGAAAACAATTTACCATGCTAATGGACACCAAAAGAAAGCTGAGGTGGCAATCCTTCTATCAGACAAACTAGATTTTAAAACAAAGACTGTAATAAGAGATGAAGAAGGAAACTATATCCTAATTAAAGGGTCTATCCAACAAGAAGATATAACAATTGTAAATATCTATGCCCCGAACATGGGAGCAGCCAATTATATAAGGCAATTAATAACAAAAGCAAACAAAAACATTGACAACAATACAATAAAAGTGGGGGACTTTAACACCCCCTCACTGAAATGGACAGATCCTCTAAGCAAAAGATCAACAAGGAAATAAAGACTTTAAATGAAACACTGGACCAAATGGACTTTGCAGACATATTCAGAACATTCCATCCCAAAGGAACAGAATACACATTCTTCTCTAGTGCTCATGGAACATTCTCCAGAATTGATCACATCTGGGTCACAAATCAGGTCTCAACCGGTACCAAAAGATTGGGATCATTCCCTGCATATTTTCAGACCACAATGCTTTGAAACTAGACCTCAATCACAAGAGGAAAGTCGGAAAGAACTCAAAGACATGGAGGCTAAAGAGCATCCTACTAAAGAATGAATGGGTCAACCAGGAAATTAAAGAAGAATTTAAAAACTTCATGGAAACCAATGAAAATGAAAACACAACAGTTCAAAATCTTTGGGATACAGCAAAGGCACTCCTGAGAGGAAAGTATATAACAATACAAGCCTTTCTCAAGAAACAAGAAAGGTCTCAAATACACAACCTAACCCTACACCTAAAGGAGCTGGAGAAAGAACAGCAAATAAAGCCTAAACCCAGCAGGAGAAGAGAAATAATAAAGATCAGAGCAGAAATCAACGAAATAGAAAGCAAAAGAACAGTAGAACAGATCAACGAAACTAGGAGCTGGTTCTTTGAAAGAATTAACAAGATTGATAAACCCCTGGCCAGACTTATCAAAAAGAGAAGAGAAAGGACCCAAATCAACAAAATCATGAATGAAAGAGGAGAGATCACAAGCAACACCAAAGAAATACAAACAATTATAAGAACATATTATGAGCAACTCTATGCCAGCAAATTAGATAACCTGGAAGAAATGGGTGCATTCCTCGAGATGTATCAACTACTAAAATTGAACCAGGAAGAAATAGAAAACCTGAACAGACCTATAACCACTAAGGAAATTGAAGCGGTCATCAAGAATCTCCCAACAAACAAAAGCCCGGGGCCAGGTGGCTTCCCAGTGGAATTCTACCAAACATTTCATGAAGAACTAACACCTATTCTCCTGAAACTGTTCCAAAAAATAGAAATGGAAGGACAACTTCCAAACTCATTTTTTGAGGCCACCATTCCCTTGATCCCAAAACCAGACAAAGACCCCATCAAAAAGGAGAATTACAGACCAATATCCTTGATGAACATGCATGCAAAAATTCTCACCAAAATACTAGCCAATAGGATCCCACAGTACATTAAAAGGATTACTCACCATGACCAAGTGGGGTTTATCCCTGGGCTGCAAGGCTGGTTCAACATCCGCAAATCCATCAACGTGATACAATACCTTAACAAAAGAAAGAACAAGAGTCATATGATCCTCTCAATAGATGCAGAGAAAGCATTTGACAAAGTACAGCATCCTTTCTTGATCAAAACTCCTCAGAGTATAGGGATAGGAGGTACATACCTCAATATCATAAAAGCCATCTACGAAAAACCTACAGCGAATATCATTCTCAATGGGGAAAAGTTGAGAGCTTTTCCCCTAAGGTCAGGAATGCGGCAGGGATGTCCACTCTCACCACTGCTATTCAACATAGTATTAGAAGTCCTAGCCACAGCAATCAGACAACAAAAAGAAATCAAAGGCATCCAAATTGGCAAAGAGGAAGTCAAACTCTCACTCTTTGCAGATGATATGATACTGTATGTGGAAAACCCAAAAGACTCCACCCCAAAACTGCTAGAACTCATACAGGAATTCAGTCAAGTAGCAGGATATAAAATCAATGCACAGAAATCAGTGGCATTCCTATACACCAACAACAAGACAGAAGAGAGACAAATCAAGGAGTCGATCCCATTTACAATTGCACCCAAAACCATTAGATACCTAGGAATAAATCTAACCAAAGAGGCAAAGGATCTGTACTCAGAAAACTATAAAATACTCATGAAAGAAATTGAAGAAGACACAAAGAAATGGAAAAACGTTCCATGCTCATGGATTGGGAGAATCAACATTGTGAAGATGTCAATGCTACCTAGAGCAATCTACACATTCAATGCAATCCCCATCAAAATACCATCCACTTTTTTCAAAGAAATGGAACAAATAATCCTAAAATTTGTATGGAACCAGAAGAGACCCAGAATAGCCAGAGGAATACTGAAAAAGAAAAGCAAAGCTGGCGGCATCACAATTCCGGACTGCCAGCTCTATTACAAAGCTGTCATCATCAAGACAGTATGGTACTGGCACAAAAACAGACACATCGATCAATGGAACAGAATCGAGAGCCCAGAAATGGACCCTCAACTCTATGGTCAACTCATCTTTGACAAAGCAGGAAAGAAGGCCCAATGGAAAAGAGACAGTCTCTTCAACAAATGGTGTTGGGAAAATTGGACAGCCACATGCAGAAGAATGAAACTGGACCATTTCCTTACACCACACACAAAAATAGACTCCAAATGGTTGAAAGACCTAAACGTGAGACAGGAGTCCATCCAAATCCTAAAGGAGAACACAGGTAGCAACCTTTTCGACCTTAGCCGCAGCAACTTCTTCCTAGAAACATCGCCAAAGGCACGGGAAGCCAGGGCAAAAAATGAACTATTGGGATTTCATCAAGATAAAAAGCTTCTGCACAGCAAAAGAAACAGTCCACAAAACCAAAAGACAACCGACAGAATGGGAGAAAATATTTGCAAATGACATATCAGATAAAGGGCTAGTATCCAAAATCTATAAAGAACTTATCAAAGTCAACACCCAAGGAACAAATAATCCAATCAAGAAATGGGCAGAAGACATGAACAGACATTTCTCCAAAGAAGACATCCAAATGGCCAACAGGCACATGAAAAAGTGCTCAACATCGCTCGGCATCAGGGAAATCCAAATCAAAACCTCAATGAGATACCACCTCACACCCGTCAGAATGGCTAAAATTAACAAGTCAGGGAACGACAGATGTTGGCGGGGATGTGGAGAAAGGGGAACCCTCCTACACTGCTGGTGGGAATGCAAGCTGGTGCAACCCCTCTGGAAAACAGTATGGAGGTTCCTCAAACAGTTGAAATTAGAGCTACCGTTCGATCCAGCAATTGCACTACTGGGTATTTACCACAAAGATACAAATGTAGGGACCCGAAGGGGTACGTGTACCCCAATGTTTATAGCAGCAATGTCCACCATAGCCAAACTGTGGAAAGAGCCAAGATGCCCATCGACAGATGAATGGATAAAGAAGAAGTGGTATATATACACAATGGAATATTATGCAGCCATCAAAAGGAATGAGATCTTGCCATTTGCAACGACGTGGATGGAACTGGAGGGTGTTATGCTGAGTGAAATAAGTCAATCAGAGAAAGACATGTATCACATGACCTCACTGATATGAGGAATTCTTAATCTCAGGAAAGAAACTGAGTGTTACTGGAGTGGTTGGGGGTGAGAGGGATGGGGTGGCTGGGTGATAGACATTGGGGAGGGTATGTGCTATGGTGAGTGCTGTGAATTGTGCAAGACTGTTGAATCACAGTTCTGTACTTCTGAAACAAATAACGCAACATATTTTAAGAAAAAAGAAAAAGAAGAAGATAACAGGAGAGGAAGAAAAGGGGAGTATGTCAGAGGGGGAGACGAACCATGAGAGATGATGGACTCTGAAAAACAAACTGAGGGTTCTAGAGGGGAGGGGGGTAGGGGGATGGGTTAGCTTGGTGATGGGTATTGAGGAGGGCACGTTCTGCATGGAGCACTGGGTGTTATGAACAAACAATGAATCATGGAACACTGCACCAAAAACTAATGATGTAATATATGGTGATTAACATAACAATAAAAAAAAGAAGTCCTAGCCACAGCAATCAGACAACAAAAAGAAATCAAAGGCATCCAAATTGGCAAAGAGGAAGTCAAACTCTCACTCTTTGCAGATGATATGATACTGTATGTGGAAACCCCAAAAGACTCCACCCCAAAACTGTTAGAACTCATACAGGAATTCAATCAAGTAGCAGGATATAAAATCAATGCACAGAAATCAGTGGCATTCCTATACACCAACAACAAGACAGAAGAGAGACAATTCAAGGAGTCGATCTCATTTACAATTGCACCCAAAACCATAAGATACCTCGGAATAAATTTAACCAAAGAGGCAAAGGATCTGTACTCAGAAAACTATAAAATACTCAGGAAAGAAATTGAAGAAGACACAAAGAAATGGAAAAACGTTCCATGCTCATGGACTGGAAGAACAAACATTGTGAAGATGTCAGTGCTCCCTAGAGCAATCTACACATTCAATGCAATCCCCATCAAAATACCATCCACCTTTTTCAAAAAAATTGAACAAATAATCCTAAAATGTATGGAACCAGAAGAGACCCGGAATAGCCAGAGGAATCTTGAAAAAGAAAAGCAAAGCTGGCGGCATCACAATTCCGGACTTCCAGCTCTATTACAAAGCTGTCATCTTTAAGACAGTATGGTACTGGCACAAAAACAGACACATAGATCAATGGAACAGAATCGGAGCCCAGAAATGGACCCTCAACTCTATGGTCAGCTCATCTTCGACAAAGCAGGAAAGAAGGTCCAATGGAAAAAAGACAAGTCTGTTCAACAAATGGTGTTCGGTAAATTGGACAGCCACATGCAGAAGAATGAAACTGGACCATTTCCTTACACCACACACAAAAATAGACTCCAAATGGTTGAAAGACCTCAACGTGAGACAGGAGTCCATCCAAATCCTAAAGGAGAACACAGGCAGCAACCTCTTCGACCTCAGCCACAGCAACTTCTTCCTAGAAAGATCGCCAAAGGCAAGGGAAGCCAGGGCAAAAATTAACTATTGGGATTTCATCAAGATAAAAAGCTTTTGCACAGCAAAAGTAACAGTCCACAAAACCAAAAGACAACCGAAAGAATGGGAGAAAATATTTGCAAATGACATATCAGATAAAGGGCTAGTATCCAAAATTTATAAAGAACTTATCAAACTCAACACCTAAAGAACAAATAATCCAATGAAGAAATGGGCAGAAGATATGAACAGACATTTTTCCAAAGAAGACATCCAAATGGCCAACAGACACATGAAAAAGTGCTCAACATCGCTCGGCATCAGGGAAATCCAAATCAAAACCTCCAGGAGATACCACCTCACACCCGTCAGAATGGCTAAAATAACAAGTCAGGAAATGAGAGATGTTGGCGGGGATGTGGAGAAAGGGGAACCCTCCTACACTGTTGGTGGGAATGCAAGCTGGTGCAACCCCTCTGGAAAACAGTATGGAGGTTCCTCAAACAGTTGAAAATAGATATGATCCAGCAATTGCACTACTGGGTATTTACCACAAAAATACAAATGTAGGGACCCGAAGGGGTACGTGCACCCCAATGTTTATAGCAGCAATGTCCACAATAGCCAAACTGTGGAAAGAGTCAAGATGTCCATCGACGGATGAATTGATAAAGAAGAAGTGGTATATATACACAATGGAATATTATGCAGCCATCAAAACGAATGAGATCTTGCCATTTGCAACAACTTGGATGGAACTGGAGGGTCTTATGCTGAGTGAAATAAGTCAATCAGAGAAAGACATGTATCACATGACCTCACTGATATGAGGAATTCTTAATCTCAGGAAATAAACTGAGGGTTGCTGGAGTGGTGGGGGGTGGGAAGGATTGGGTGGCTGGGTGATAGACATTGGGGAGGGTATGTGCTATGGTGAGCACTGTGAATTGTACAAGACTGATGAATCATGGTCTCTACTTCTGAAACAAATAATGCAATATATGTTAAAAAAAAAAAAAAAGAAGAAGATAGTAGGAGGGAAAGAATGAAGGGGAGTAAGTCGGAGGGGGAGATGAACCATGAGAGATGATGGACTCTGAAAAACAAACTGAGGGTTCTAGAGGGGAGGGGGGTGGGGGTTTGGGTTAGCCTGGTGATGGGTATTAAAGAGGGCACATTCTGCGTGGAGCACTGTGTGTTATGCACAAAGAATGAATCATGGAACACTACATCAAAAACTAATGATGTAATGTATGGTGATTAACATAACAATAAAAAATTATTAAAAAAAACAAAAGGACTGACTTAAGTTCTAACATATCAATAATTATATTAAATGTAATTACATTCATGTAAATGGTTTGCATATACAAATTAAAAGATAGGAATTGACAGAATGGATTTAAAAAACATGGATATCAAGGAGGGCATATGATGGAATGAGCACTGCGTATTGTATAAGACTGATGAATCAGTGGGCGCCTGGGTGGCTCAGTCGTTAAGCGTCTGCCTTCTGCTCAGATCATGATCTCAGGGTCCTGGGATTGAGTCCCACATCGGGCTCCCTGCTCAGCAGGAAGCCTGCTTCTCCCTCTCCCACTCCCCCTGCTTGTGTTCCCTCTCTCACTGTGTCTCTCTCTCTCAAATAAATAAATAAAATCTTTAAAAAAAAAAAGACTGATGAATCACTGACCTCTACCTCTGAAACTAATAATACATTATATATTATATAGTAATCAATTGAATTTAAATCAAAAAAAATTAAAAAAACCATGGTCAAACATATGCTATCTACAAGAAATGCACCTCAAATATAATGGTGTAGATAGGTTGAAAGTCTCATATGCCTCATTACTCCTAGACAGGGACAAAAGTCCTGAGTATCAGTTCAACTTCCCACAAGGCCTCTGCTAATATTGCCCCGAGTTTCCAATAGGCTTTCTCTGACACCACCCTCATTTCCATCGAATAAGGAGAAGTACAGCCTTCCCTCATGGCCTCCACTGGCCCTGTAGCTGGCTGGCAGGGCTGGAAGTCCGAACTCTCTACCTCATCTCCTTTGACACCACCCCTGTGTGGGGTTGGGGTTCCTCACTGCAGCCTGACGAGAGTGGAAGTCTAAGTACCCCATTCAACTATACTGGAAATGGTGGGACCACCCAGTTTTGTTCCGTGGTATTTGGTTGCAGTAGAGCAATTATTCTCTAAAAGTTTTCTCACTTACTAGGCTGTCCCTTTCATGGGTCTTTCTTTGACTAGAGACAGTGGGGTTTGGTTGGGTTTTTGTTGTCTGTGCCCATTGGTTGCTGACTTCTTCAACTCCAACTCTGGAATATATAAAGCAAAGAGAAAACCAAAGGAACCTGCCATTATGCTATTTATTAGGTCCCCCACACACTCTTAGCCAGTCTGCTTTCTTCTCTACCTTTCACAGTCTTTATTTGTTTTATATAAAACGTGCAAGATTTTTCGTTGTACTTGGTGAGAGGAATAAGGGAAACTAAATCTACTCCATCTTCCCAGAAGTAGAAGTCCCAACAATTAACTATTTAGGAAACTTATCTGCCATTTATTTTTCTGAAATATTTAAGAACCTTTTAGATTTGCCAATTCATCTAATTGAAGCAAATGTTTCAGTGAGGCAGTCTGAAGACTCCATCCAGCAACACCCCATTGGGAGGAACGAACAAGACCAAAAGAAAGTAAACAATAACAAAGAAAACTCTAAAGGAGCAAATCAAAATGGAGTTGAAGGATAAGGGGAAATATATCTACTCCTACCATCTCAGAGTCAATCTAGATGAAAAATTAGTCTATGAGATAAAGGATGGACATAAGCACACAACAGCCACATCAGGTAAACATGAAGTGATTCAGATGCAGGATGCAAATTGCTATTAATAAGGATTAAATACCTGTCCATTATCTTTTTAGTAACCATATATGGAAGTCATTAAGCCTTAACTTGTTGGAAGGAACAGAGGGAGTGAGGAAGGAATGTTTTTGCTCTCTGCCATCTGCAGTACCAAACCTACTCATAGATAGGATTGTGCCTCAGCCAGTCATAATGCTCTAAGTGATGTACCAATGAATAAGATGGTATTTTCACCTCTGTTACCCATTTTCCTACTGCTTAGGACTTTAAATATGACTGTTTGTGGCATCCTTTACACTCTGCTTTACTCACTGTTAGTAACACTTGGGTTCAACAGTAGGGGGTTCTCTCCGGCAACTTTTTCCCCTAGGAACTCGGAAAGTGGACAATGTCTGAGAGTGAAACTTTACAACAAACATTTAATGGGTTAGAACAGAGTTATTACAATTGACCATCAAGAGACAGAACGGCTCTCAGACCAGCAGTACCTGACTAGAACCAGAAAGATACTAGCCTCCCTAAAGAAACGTGCCTAGAAGAATGGGGATGATCAGTAATGCAGGCAAAGGAAAAAGGCAGGTGAGGGGAAAGTTCTGACACTGTGTCTCCTGCCCTGTGCCAGGGAAAAGATGCCCAACCCCGGGTAGTAGAAACCTGTTCTTGTGGCAGAATACCCCGTGATAAGGAGTGAAGGTATGTACTAATGCATCAGACATCTAAGAGCCTAGAGGCAAGCAGCCTCTGATTATCATTTGGCTCCCATGTAGATTTGTCTACAAAGAGAAAATAAGCTGGGCAGAAGATCTAATATTTACTCTGCTTCGAATTCTTATTATAAAGTAAGAAAATGGTATTTTGGGTTTTAATCATCAGTCTATGTAAGTCAGTCATCCAGCTCAATTACTTCTGAAGACACTGACAATCACCTTCTTAGCCCTAAAAGCCAAGGCCCAGAGAAGGCTAATCTGCCTCCTGCACTCTTGTTGAGACCTGTGGTGGACAGTCAGCCTTCCTCATGGGATGCCTTCTGGTCTCATTGCTTGTTTTTTTTTTTTTAAACTGCAACATACAACCTCTACCTCCCTTCAGATTCCCAGTGCCTTGTCTTTTCATTAAGGTAGACCCCCTGATGCACCATCCTTTTAAAATACCACATCCAGTTGCCAGACTAGACTTTTGCTCAGTGTCTGAGGCTGCATGTGTTCCACACCTGCCCCATCCAAGACTTTAGTTCCAGGCACTCGTCCATGGATACCTAGGCCTTAACCATGGTTACCTGGACCATCCTTGGCTATGTCTTGAGAAACAGAACTGGCCAAGAAGTAGCAAACATAATTGAATACTTTTAACACGTACGGCCTCTCCAAAGATTATAAATCATTACTATTGAAGACTTTGGGTCTGAAGCTTATGAAAAAAACTTGAAAGTATTCGATAATGTCTCAATATTTAGGTGCATAATGGAACTGCATATGCAAGGAATGTTTATTTTACTGATATAATTATGAACATGACCCAAGAATCATGTGACACAAGTCATACATCATAATCTTCCTGTTAAGTCTTGTCAAGGTATCAAAACACAACTCAAGATAAGAACATCTTTCTTCTAAAGCTAAATCAACTAATGCTATTTCACCCATGAATTCAGCCTCCAAACAGGGAACATTTGAGCACACAGAGACACAGGTAGCCTTCTTTTGTGAGTAGATAACTTTTTGTGGTCAGCCATGGAACCACATAAAAAAACAACTATATGATGGGGGTAATCCTGGGGTGGGAGTACTCCCTCCAGAGCTCAGCATTTCCCCACTTTCTTCTTCCCACTTGTAAGGGAAGGGACATCCCTCAGGTCCTCAGCCACTGGCTACAGCACCCTAAGGCCTGTACAAAACCCATATAGCTCTGGGGACCTCAAGTAGTCAGAAATAGCAAAGCACAAAGGAACCCCAACTTCTTCAGCAGCTGTGGCTGCAAGAGGGACTGAATTCATCCATCCATCCTTTGAAGTCCTTCATCCTACTTGTTTCCAAATAGCTTCAAAGATAATGTGTGGCAATAACATGTATACATAGATAATTAGATTAAGTGAGAAATATGTTCCAGCTCTCAAATGTTATTCCTTTTCCACACTTACAGGTACAGTAACATGACACACCCTAAGGTATTTCCACTTGGATAGACAAAAATATTTTCTCAGTCTTTGGCTGACCATAGTAGAAAAACTGAACAACTCTCCAGGCTTTTGTTATTTTTCTTATAAATGCAAATATAATTTCCTTAAACCAGCATTTCCCAATCTGTGTTTCAGATACTATGAGGTGCTAGAAAAAGGATCTCATAGTTAAAAAAAGTTTGGAAATGCTGCATAAGATGTCTAATGCTTACAGACTCACAAGAAACATTAGTATATTAGAATCTTAAAGGTTCTACTACATCAAAAACTAATGATGTAATGTATGGTGATTAACATAACATAATAATAAAAAAAAAGAAAATAGCCAGGAGGGTTGAGATTACAACAGTGATTTCAAACTGTTAGCAACACAACTCTGAAATAGTTTAGCTATTAGGTAGGATCACAGCACACAATACAGTTGACCTTTGAGCTGCATGGGTCTACTTATATCTGGATTTTTTTTTCAATAAGTACAATACTGTGAATGTATGTTAGGATTTTCTTAACATTTTCTCTAGCTTTATCATAGGAATATATAATAAATATAATATACAAAAAAAAGAATCTTAAAGGTTCTGGGAGTCTTGCAATTAAGAACAAACTGAATATTATTTAACTGGATTTTTTATTGGTTTATGTTTGTGTATATATATGTATGAAATATCTGTTGTCAAAAGCTTCTTCAGGTATGATTTGCCTACTATCATATGTACTCATTTATATGCCACAGTTTAATGAGTTTTGACAAATGTATTCACCCATGTACCATCACCACAATAAAAAATATAGAATATTTCCATCACTCCAAATTTTTCTGATTATTCTTTCCATAAATCTGTAACCCATGTACAATGATGAGAAAAACATCACACAAGCCCAAATTGAAAGACATTGCACAAAATACCTGATCAGCACTCCTCAAAATGATCAAATCAAGAAAAAAAAAGTGATAAACTGTACCAGATTTCAGGATAGGAAAGGAACATCACAACTAAATGTAGAGTCCTGTATTGGATTCTGGAACAGTAAAAGGGCATTAATAGAAAAACTAGCACAATCTGAATAAAGACTAGAGTTTAGTTAATAGTAGTGGATGGATGTTGATTTCTTGGTTTTATTAAATGGACCACAGTAATGCAACCTGATAACATTAAGGAAAAAAGAAACTGGATGAGGAATGTTAAGGAACTCTCTGTACCCATCCATTATCTGACAGCTTCAGTAGGTTAGGAGTCCCAGCATGGCTAAGCTGATCCTGCTTGGGGTATCATAGGCTGTAATCAAGGTGTCAGTCAAGCTGCATTTCTTTCTAGAACAAGGAGTCTTATTCCAAGTTCACAGAAATGTTGGAAGAATCATAGTTCCTTGCAATTACAAGAATGAAGTTTTCTGTTGGCTATCAGCTGGAGGTCACTCTCAGAGGTCACTACTAGAGGTTGCTCACAGCTCCATGCCAGGTGGCCCTGCCAAACATGGCAGCTCACTTCTTGGAGGCCAGCAGGAGAATCTTCCTCCAGTCTGTTAAAATAGAGTCTTATATAGATTGATGTAGTCATGAGAATGACATCCCATCAACTATTCTGTACAATCTAACTGAACCAAGGGAGTGACATCTCATCAGCATATTCTATTTATTAGAAGAAAGCCACAGTCCTGCTCACACTCAAAAGAGGGAATTGCACAGGAGTTACATGGGGGAGCCAAGATCAGGATTCTTTAAATATGTGCTTTGTATGGATTCCACTATCCCTTTTAAGAGAGAATTTTGGAGACAAAGAGACACAAAAATAAATCTAGTCACAACCCTTAATTTGACAGAAGAAGAAGCTGAAACGCAACAAAGTGAAATGACCATTTCAGGCACATAAATGATTAAAGATAAAGGGCCAGACCTGCAGGTCTTATGAAAGGAAAACTTTTCTGAAACTCTATAAAGTTTTTAATTTAGATTTTAAAAATTTTATTCCACATTAAAATAAATTTGTAGCTTTCATTGATATGATGCCTACATTTTCAGTCAGATAAACATTACCAAATGCCAATTATTAAGCATCCCCTAAGGGTGGGCACAAATTTAAAAGTTTATTAAATGAGCATGCTATCTGTAATTGGATGAACACAATAAAACAAGGTTCAGCAATAAAGCTTTAGCAAGATTTGGAAAGTTATGAAAAAGCTAGGGTGAGAAACCATGCTACATCTTGTGATGATCATGTTCTCATAACTTCTAACACAAATTCTGCATCCAAATCTTTTCATCTTCAATCACTTTGCTCAGATTATTTCACAGCAAACAAAATATCTTTCAATTACAGGAGTAATATTTCATCTGGACAACTACAAGAGATACTATCTTATATTTGGGTCAATATATATATATATATATTGCTTACAGTATATTTGTCATGGGACAAAACAGTAGCTGTGTTGTTCTCTAGGATGTAGCATGGAAACAGAAAAATATTGTTTGTTTTGTTCTTTTGTTTTCAAATAAATATTTATCAGAAACATTTAGATAGCCCATTCTAAAAGAGAAATAATACTAAATTAATTTTGGGGCACCTGGGTGCCTCAGTAGTTAAGCGTCTGCCTTTGGCTCAGGTCATGATCCCAGGGTCCTGGGATCGAGCCCCATATTGGGCTCCCTGCTCAGCAGGAAGCCTGCTTCTTCCTCTCCCACTCCCCCCTGCTTGTGTTCCCTCTCTCGCTGTGTCTCTCTCTGTCAAATAAATAAATAAAATCTTTAAAAAAAAAGACTAAATTAATTTTAATAACAGTGGTTTTTATGCGATGCAAAACCCACACTACATACTGTAGCATAAAATAACAGGAAAGAATTTCTAAACAACAACTAAAATGACCTATTTATATGAAAAATAACATATTATTTCCTCTAGGCTGACTGGTCCAAAATAAGGATTACAGGAGAATTCTCAGAATTAACAAACTAGGAAACTGTAGGAAAAGTATTCCTTAAAAAATGTAAATGAGGAAGAGGAGTTAAGATGGCAGAGTTGTAGGGGGACCCTGGGCTTGCTTCATCCTTTGAACACAGCTAGATCAACATCAAATCATTTTGAACAACTAGGAAATCAATCTGAGGATTAAGAAAACAATCTGCACTACTAAAGGGAAAGAACATGGCAGCTGTGAGGTTCCAAGATGTGAATTGGGGGAGAGAAAAGCTTGGGTGCTGCAGAGGGCTGGGAGCCCTTTCATTGGAGAGAAGTCAGGGAGAGAGGAAAAGAGTAAGAGAAAGAGCAGCATGTAGGGTTTGTGCAAGATGCCATGGTGTGGGAATCCCCTAGGTCACAGGGGGAGAGAACGTTCCCCTTCCTGGAGCACATTTGGAAGAGAGTATATTGCCTCTCCAAGACAAAAGGCCCACTGGGTGCCATTGAGCAGCCATTCAACAGCACGGTACAGAGGCACACACAGAGGGCAGATAACCTGGTCGAAGCTGTTCACTGTGCTTCACCATAGACTCTAGGCACCTGTACTTTACTGGGACAGAATGGGGGTTGGGAGCAGCACTGTGAAGCTCTCCTCCAGAGGAGGGGAGTAGGTCCACACTGTGCTGGGTCCTTTAAGATTTGGAGTTTTGAATCCCAGCCACCAGCCAGAGATAAAACAGAGAACTGTGGTACCAGGCGTGCCCATGGCCTGGGCATGACAGGTTGAGGGCAGAAACTGATGAAAGCCTGGGACACAGGATGGGAGATTCTTTGTTTTTCTGTGAGGGCCTCCTGAACAGCAGTGGCCACAAGTTCCCCTCCCCAGGAATGAAAGGGCAGGGTGACACCAATTTCCATGCGCCCCCTCCCCCCAACCACCAGGACAGTCAGACAGCACCTCCAGTGGAGGCTGGAGTTTCTTACACCAAACCCCATTCCTCTGCACCTGACAGGGGCATCTTTACTAGGGCAGGGGTCTGACTGTAAGCCAGTGCAGCTGGCCTCTCCCTCAGAAGACCAACACAGGGCCCCTGCATGTGCCAAGTCTACTGATCATAGAGTGCTCCAAAGCATCAGTTTCAGTTTTGGTGGAAATAAGACCAGGCATTCTTTTTTTCCCCCCTTTTCTTTTTCCTTTGGAATAAGGCTTATAGTTTTTGTTCATCTCTTGGTTTGTTTGTTTCCTTTTCTTGTTTTTTTTAGATCAGACTACTTTAAAAAAAAAATCAGGCTTATCTGAACAAACAAATCAAAGCACACATAGTTAAATGTCCAGATACTCCCCACTGCAAGCAAGGAGGAACCCTGCAGAGGACTAACCTGTGGGAAAGAGTAGCCAAAACACAACAGCAGGTGCACAGCATACACCAAAAACACTTCCTGAAGCACCAGGCCCTGGACAGTGTATGACCCCTTCTTAATATAGTATTACTCTCAGGAGCAGGAAACATAAGCTTTCATAACACACACACACACACACACACACACACACACACACACACACACACAAAACAAACAGAAAATTAAACATAATAACAAGATGGAGGAATTCTCCCCAAAAGAAAGATCAAGAAGAAATCACAGCCAGGGATTTGCTCAAAACAGATATAAGCAATATATCTGAATGAGACTTTAGAACAACAGTCATAAGAATACAGGCTGGGCTTGAAAGAAGCATGGGAAACACCAGAGAAACACTTGCTGCAGAAATAAAAGACCTAAAAACTAGTCAGGCCAAAATAAAAAAATGCTGTAACTGAAATGCAAAACTGACTGGATGCAGTCACAATGAGGACGAAAGAAACAGAGAAGAGAATAGGTGATATAGAAAATAAAATTATGGAAAATAATAAAGCTAAAAAGAAGAGGGAAAGAAAACTATTAGATCATGAATACAGACTTAAGGAACTCAGCAATTCCACAAAGCACAATAGTATCCCTATTATAGGAGTCCCAGAAGGAGAATAATGGAAAAGGGGGGCAAAAGGTTTTTTTGAACAAATTATAGCTGACAACTTCCCTAATCTGGGGAAGGAAACAGGCATTCAAGTCCAAGAGGCAGAGAGAACCCCCCTCAAAATTAACAAAAGCAGGTCAACACCAACACATATCATAGTGAAATTTGCAAAATACAAAGATAAAGAGAGAATTTGGAAAGCAGCTAGGGACAAAAAGCCCTTAACCTATAGAGGAGACACATAAGGTCAGCAGCAGATCTGTCCACAGAAACTTGGCAGGCCAGAAGAAAGTGACATGATATATTCAACATGCTAAATGGGAAAAATATGCAGCCAAGAATATCATATCCAGCAAGGATGTATTTCAGAATAGAAGGAGAGATAAAGAGCTTCCAAGGCAAGCAAAAACTAAAGGACTTCATGAACACTAAATCAGCTCTGTAAGAAATATTAAAGGGGATTCTTTGAATGGGAAAGAGAAACCAAATGCAACAAAAACTAGAGAGGAACAGAGACAATCTATAGGAATAGTGAGTTTACAGGTAATATAATGACACTAGATGCATATCTATCAACAATTACTCTGAATGTAAATGGGCTAAATGCTCCAATCAAAAGATATAGGTTATCAGAATGAATAAAAAAAAGAGACCCATTGATATGCTGCTTATAAGAGACGTGTTTTATACCCAAAGACACCTCCATATTGAATGTGAGGGAGTGGAGAACCATCTATCATGCTAATGGACATCAAAAGAAAGCTGGATTAGCCATACTTATATCACACAAACTAGATTTTAAATCAAAGACTGTAATAAGAGATAAAAAAGGGCACTATATCATAATAAAGGGGTCTATAAAACAAGAAGATCTAACAATTGTAAATATTTATACCCCCAACTTGGGAGCAGCCAAATATATAAATCAATTAATAACAAACTTAAAGAAACTCATTGATAGGGGCACCTGAGTGGCTCAGTCACTAAGTGTCTGCCTTTGGCTCAGGTCATGATCCCAGGGTCCTGGGATTGAGCCCCACATCGGGCTTTCTGATCAGCAGGAAGCCTGCTTCTCCCTCTCCCACTGACCCTGCTTGTGTTCCCTCTTTCGCTGTCTCTCTCTCTCTGTCAAAAGATAAATAAAATCTTTAAAAAAAAAAATAAAGAAGAGTTAATACCTATTCTTCTCAAACTGTTTCAAAAAATAGAAATGGAAGGAAAACTACCAAATTCATTCTATAAGGCCAGCATTACCTTGATTCTAAAACCAAAGACCCCACCAAAAAAGGGAATTACAGGCCAATATCCCTGACAAACATGGATGCAAAAATCCTCAACAAAATACTAGGAACATCAAATCCAATAGTACATTAAAAGAATCATTCACCACAATCAGGTGGGATTTATTCATTGGGCTGCAGGGGTGGTTCAATATCCACAAATCAATCAACATGATACACCACATTAATAAAAGAAAGGATAAGAACCAAATGATCCTCTCAATAGATGCAGAAAAAGCATTAGACAAAATACAGCATCTTTTCTTGATAAAAACCCTCAAGAAAGTAGGGATAGAAGGAACATACTTCAACATCATAAGGCCATATATGAAAGATGCACAGCTAATATCATCTTCAATAGGGATAAACTGAGAGCTTTTCCACTAGGGTCAGGAACATGACAGGGGTGTTCACTCTCACCACTGTTGTTCAACATAGTATGGGAAGTCCTAGCCTCAGCAATCAGACAACAAAAAGAAATATAAGGTATCCAAATCAGCAAGGAAGAAGCAAAACTTTCACTCTTCACAGATGAGATAATACTCTGTGTAGAAAACCCAAGACACTCCACCAAAAAATTGCTAGAACTGATGCATGAATTCAGCAAAGTCACAGGATATAAAATCAATGTACAGAAATCTGTTGCATTTCTATACACCAATAATGAAGCAGCAGAAAGAGAATTCAAGGAATTGATCTCATTTATAATTACACCAAAAATTATAAGATACCTAGTAATAAACGTCTTTGGTTAAAGAGGTAAAAGATCTGTACACTGAAAATTATAGAACACTTATGAGAGAAACCGAAGAAAACACAAAGAAGTGGAAAACATTCCTTGCTCATGGATTGGAAGAACAAATGTTAAACTGTCTATATTACCTAAAGCAATCTACACATTCAATGCAATCCTGATCATAATAACACCAGCATTTTTCACAGAACTAGAACAAACAATCCTAAAATATTTTGTGCATGGAACCAGAGAAGTCCCTGAATAGTCCCTGAATAGCCAAAGTAATGTTGAAAAAGAAAAGCAAAGTGGGAGGCATCAATACAAGCTGTATTGCAAAGCTGTAATCATCAAGACAGTATGGTACTGGCACAAAAACAGACACATAGATCAATGAAACAGAGTAGAGAACCCAGAAATTGACTCACAACTATATGGTCAACTAATCTTCAATAAATCAGGAAAGAATATCCAGTGGAAAAAAGACAGTCTCTTCAACAAAGACTGTTGGGAAAACTAGACAGCTACATGCAGAAGAATGAAACTGGGCCACTTTCTTATACCATACACAAAAATAAATTCAAAGTGGATGAAAGACCTAAATTTAAGACAGGAAACCATCAAAATCCTACAGGAGAAAACAGGCAGCAACCTCTTTGATATGAGCCATAGCAAATTCTTGCTAGACACATTTCCAGAGGCAAGGGAAACAAAAGCAAAAATGAACTATTGGGACCTCATCAAGATAGAAAGCCTCTGCACAGTGAACGAAACAATCAACAAAACTAAAAGGCAACTGATGGAATGGGAGAAGATATTTGCAACTGACATATTGGATAAAGGGCTAGTATCCAGAATCTATAAAAACTCATCAAAATCACACCCATAAAATAAATAATCCAGTTAAGAAATGGATGGAAGACATGAACAGACATTTCTCCAAAGAAGACATACAAATGGCCAACAGACACATGAAAAATGCTCAACATCATTCAGCAACAGGGAAATACAAATGAAAACCACAATGAGATACCACCTCTCACCAGTCAGAATGGCTAAAATTAATGAGTCAGGAAATGACAGACGTTGGTGAAGATGCAGAGAAAGGGGAATCTTTTTGCACTGTTGGGAATGCAAACTGGTGCAGCCACTCTGGAAAACAATATGGAGTTCCTCAAAAAGTTAATAGAACTACCCTAAAACCCAGCAATCACACTACTAGGTATTTATCCAAAGGATACAAACATAGTGATTTGAAGGGGCACATGTACCCCAATGTTTATAGCAGCAATGTCTGTAATAGCCGAAATAGGGAAAAGAGCCCAGATGTCCATTAGCAGATGAATGGATAAAGTAGTAGTGGTGTATATATACAATGGAGTATTACTTAGCCATCAAAAAGAATGAAATCTTGCCATTTGCAGTGATGTGGATGGAACTAGAGGGTATTATGCTATGTGAAATAAGTCATTCAGAGAAAGATAAATATCATATGATTTCACTCATATGTGGAATTCAAGAAATAAAACAGACGAACATAGGGAAGGGAAGGAAAAATAAAATAAGAAAAACAGAGAGGGAGGCCAACTGTAAGATACTCTTAACTATAGAGAACAAACTGAGGGTTGCTGGAGGGGAGTTGGGTAGGGAGATGGGCTAAATGGGTGATGGGCATTAGGGAGGGCACTTGTTGGGATGAACACTGGGTGTTACATGTAAGTGATGAATCACTAAATTCTACTCCTAAAACCAATACTGCACTATATGTTAACTAACTTGAATTTAAATAAAGAAAATGTAGATGAACCCTGAATGCATAAGAGATTTTTTTTAAAAAAAGTGTTCTTACATACTTCCCAGAAAGCATAGAATTGAATAACAAAACACGATGTATTAGAAGAATGTTTCCATGACACTCATAAAGGAATGAAGAGGAGTTGGGTAAGCTGTGGCAATTATTCAATTTAGTCCATAAATCATCAACGCAGCTGAATACAGGAAGCAGCTAAGCAGGTTCATTCCTTTTCCTCAGTTCTTTCTGTCACCATGAAGACCACACAGGCAACCTTGTCATGGTTGTTGGCAGGACATGAGCACTGACAGAATCCACAGAGGAACCACATCCCATGTTCCTAGGAATTCCACTGGGATGACAGACACCAAAGTCAGTTCATCTTCAAAATCACATGAACACTGCACACAGAGAAAATTGCATAGAGAGGAAACTGCAAGTAATATCAATGTCCCCAAATCATCTATGAACTGTGATTGAAACCAAAGAAGGCTTAGAATTTTTGAGCTATAAGGAGTCTTAGCAATTATCAAATGAAGACATTCACATTTTGCAGTGAAACATTTAACCATGTTTGAAAACAGCATTTACATTGGGAATTATAATTTAAGTTGTATTTTTCATGCATATATGTGTTATTCTAAAGTTTTTATTAAACTGTATTCTAATGCTCGTTCATATTTCTGAGATACATATTGTGTCAACATGTTTAAGATTATGTGATATTTCAGTGTTTTCCCAAACCTGCAATAGTCAAGCCTTTACTTTAAGAGATGATCTAATATTGCTTGTATATCTGAAATCAGATAGATGACTAAAAGATAAAAGAATGTTACTTTAAAAGCATAAATCTTCTCTGGATCCAATTATTTGTGAGTGCTCCTTAGCTCCCTCAGGAAAGGAAAGAAACTGCTGACATCCTGAAGAAGAAACAGGCTAAGTACACATTGCTAAGGACTCAGGCTGGCTTGTTCTTTTTTGTGCATATTCTCCTTTAACAAAACATAAGGTAAGTAGAACAGAGTTATTCTTTTCTTGTCTTCCCAAAATTCATCAAGAGAAATAGTGGAGTGCCTAGCACACTACATGCATACAAGCACATGCATAACACCATGTCTCATAGAAGCTATCCGAATCCAAAGAAACATTTAAAATGAGGCCCCCTTGGGGCACCTGGGTGGCTCAGAAGTTAAGCATCCTACTCTTGGTTTCGGCTCAGGTCATGTTCTCAAGTTCATGAGATCAAGCCCCATTGGGCTCCATATTTAGCTCAGAGTCTGCTTGACAGTCTTTCCCTCCTCCCTCTCCCTCCCCCCAGTAATACCCCCCCACTCACTGTATCTTTCTCAAATAAATAAATAAATAAAATATTTTAAAAATAAAATATAAAATGAGGCCACTTGTAAGGAGCTGCCATTCTGGACATAACCCTGCTCAACATAATTTACTTTCCTCTCAAAAACATCTCAAAGAAAGCAAACCTTCAGTGCCCTTAGGAGGAATGTGATCATTCTTGGTCTTCCCAGAAGGAAATTTAATTATTACTTTATCATAAAGGGCAAATTGCCTATTTGCTTCAAATCAGTGTATGTGTATGTGTGGCTGGTTTCTCAGGTTCTGGCAGCCCCTTGGGTGAGTAGACAAAGCAGGGGTCAGAGCCAGGAGCAGTTAGCATTAAGATGTCTGCACCCCAATGGCCAAGACATTCTTATTATGTGCTCTGGCCTGACAGGTTTCCATTGTGATAATAGCTACTAGAACGAAGTAAACTTGATACTTAAGACCCTGAGCTCAAATATAACTCGTATCTTCTCACTTTGATGTGAATTCTTACTCTGTGTTCTCCCCAGCGAAATCTAAACTAGCAGCCAAACTCTCATCTATAGAATCCAGACACATCTGTGAGCCTGAGGAATTTTTGGTGCTGCATCAGGATCAGAGAGGTTTGTGAAGGTAATCAAGGGCTCCTGTGTCCTTCATGTACTTTGCACTACATGCATTGTATGTATTAACCGGTTTAACCGTTCCAGTGACCCTCAGAACAGAGGTTCTAAAAGTGTGGCCCATGGATCCCTGGGATTTCTCCAAGGCACTTTCATGTCTTATTATTTCATTTTAATATCTTGCAATAATTTTATTACATTTTATATTTTTTATGATTTTCCTTTCTGATCTTCATATAAATTTGTATAGTACTATAGTGACATCACTTGCCTTTCTCACTATGTTGACATGCGCACTCTTGGCACAAAAGCCAAGGTAAAACTCCTGGTATCTGAGCAAAAACAAATTACTGCAGTGGCACCACACTGTATGGGCAGTCATTGTATTCTTCATCTCCAAACAAACACTGGAAGTTGCCCAGAAAAAGCCAGTTTCACACAAGAATACTTTTTAAGATTTTTATTATTTATTTATTTATTTATTTGAGAGAGCGAGAATGAGAGAGAGAGAGAGCACGTGAGATGGGGGAGGGTCAGAGGGAGAAGCAGACTCCCCGCTGAGCAGCAGGGAGCCGGATGCGGGACTTGATCCCAGGACTCCAGGATCATGACCTGAGCCGAAGACAGTCGCTTAACCAACTGAGCCACCCAGGTGCCCCACACAAGAATATTTTTGATAAAGGAGTAAAAATGTTTAATTCTATTAAATCTCGACCCTTTAGTATACATCATTTTCATAATTTGTGAGACAAATTCTCTTAAAGCACTTCTGCTGTATATGGAAGATGATAGTTGTCTCAAGAAAAAGGCACACACAGTTGTCTAAGTCATGAGCTGACCCAACTGCTATTTTCTTGGAATGACATTTTTTATAGTGCTTGAAAGAATGATTGACAGATCAACTATGATCATTGAAATGGATATCTGGCTGACATTTTCTTAAAAATAAACAAAGTAAGGATGTAATGTCAAGGAAAACAACTGAGTATATTTGTTTCCAATGAGAAAGAGCTTTCAAGCAAAAATTAGAAAATTGGAAAACTGTGTTTATCATAGTAAGTGTGACATCTTCCCACAATTTAAAAGCTTTTTAGATCAGTAGTAATATTAACAAATGTGGATTTCTTGTGTTATCATGGAATACAACGTGTCAACATTTGGAAGCCCTACATAGCTCAGGGAGGCCATGCATAATGTTTCAAAATCATTTAGGGTTAAAAGATCCATTCAAAGTGCAAGCTAGACCAGTAGACTTTAATGTAATCGAGAATGAAGAGTTTACTGATGTGCTTTAGATTGTACAATGCAACTAGCCTTTAAGAAACTACTACTTGTTCAGTTTTGGCATGGCATCAAAGAAAAATACTCACACCTATCTTAAAAGGCTATTAAAATACTCCTCCCCTTTCTATTATATATCTGTGTGAGGCCAGATTTTCCTCATATACCTCAATCAAAACAACATAGCACTGAATTGAATGCAGAAGCAGATATGAATCAGCTGTCCTTTACTATTAAAAAGACAAAAGATAGTAAAGAGATTTCAAAAGTGTAAAACAGAGCCACTGTTCTAAATTTTTTCTTTGTTTTAGAAAATATAGTTCTTTGTCATTAAAAAGTATGTCATTTATGTTAGTTTTAAAATTAATTTATATAGAGAGATTTTAAAGTTTCTCATTTTAAGTTTCTAATATGATAAATTAATATGGCTTTTCTGGGGTACTCAATAATTTGTATGGGTGCAAACAGATCTTGAGACCAAGAATGTTGTGAATTGCTACCTTAGAGGTAAGTGTTTCAGTGGAATCCCACCTGTCTGCTACAACTCAGGCTGGTAGTAGAACTCTGAGGAAAAACAGTTAAGTCTGGAAATCATAAAACAATGATACAGTCATACCTTAACATTATACTTTAAAAGAAAAGATGCAAATATACATTTCTGTCACTCTTTGATGTAAGGATAAGACATTTTCCTTGTGTATGGATCTGCATTTTGGGGTTTTGCAATGTCTTTCTTGTATAAACTACCTATAAGCCATCATCAAAGGTTTCTTTTTTTTTAATGGAAAAATAATTAAAAATACTCGAAATTAGACTAAATGAATACCGTCTCTATATTTTTTAATTATCTTACACTATTTGTTCCAATTTTCATTTTTTTTTATGTTATGTTAGTCACCATACAATACATCATTAGTTTTTGAATAGTGTTCCATGATTCATTGTTTGTGTATAACACCAGTGTTCCATGCAATAATGCCCTCCTTAATACCCATCACCAGGCTAACCTATCCCCCCACCCCCCCTCCCATCTAAAACCCTCAGTTTGTTTCCTGGAGTCCTTAGTCTCTCATGGTTCATCTCCCCCTCTGATTTCCCCCCCTTCATTTTTCCCTTCCATCTCCTAATGTCCTCCATGCTCTTCCTTATGTTCCACAAATAAGTGAAACCATGTGACAACTGACTTTCTCTGTTTGACTTATTTCACTTAGCATGATCTCCTCCAGTTCCATCCTTGTTGATGGCTAATATCCATTGTATATAAGGAACACATCTTCTTTATCCATTCATCTGTTGAAGGGCATCTCGGCTCTTACCACAGTTTGGCTATTGTGGACATTGCTACTATGAACATTGGGGTGCAAGTGGCCCTTCTTTTCACTACATCTGTGTCTTTGGGGTAAATGCCCAGGAGTGCAATTGCTGCATCATAGGGTAGCTCTATTTTTAACATCTTGAGGAACCTCCATTCTGTTTTCCAGAATGACTGTATCAACTTGCATTCCCACCAACAGTGTAACAGGGTTCCCCTTTTTCCACAACCTCTCCAATATTTGTTGTTTCTTGCCTTTTCAATTTTTGCCATTCTAACTGGTGTAAGGTAATATCTCAATGTGGTTTTGATTTGAATTTCCCTAATGGCTAATGATGATGAACAATTTTTCATGTGTCTGTTAGCCATTTGTATGTCCTCTTTGGAGAAGTGTCTGTTCATATCTTCTGCCCATTTTTTGACTTGATTATTTGTTTTTTGGGTGTTGAGTTTGAGAAGTTCTTTAAAGATCTTGGATATCAGCCCTTTATCTGTAGTGTCATTTGCAAATATCTTCTCACATTCCATGGGTTGCCTCTTCATTTTGTTGACTGTTTCCTTTGCTGTGCAGAAGCTTTTTATTTTGGTGAAGTCCCAAAAGTTCATTTTCGCTTTTGTTTCCCTTGCCTTTGGAGACGTGTCTTGAAAGAAGTTGCTGTGGCCGATGTCGAAGAGGTTACTGCCTATGTTCTCCTCTAGGATTTTGATGGATTCCTGTCTCACACTGAGGTCTTTCATCCATTTAGAGTTTATCTTTGTGTATGGTGTAAGAGAATGGTCGAGTTTCATTCTTCTGTATATAGCTGTCCAATTTTCCCAATACCATTTATTGAAGAGACTGTCTTTTTCCATTGGATATTTTTTTCTGCTTTGTCAAAGATTAGTTGACCATAGAGTTGAGGGTCCATATCTGGGCTCTCTATTTTGTTCCATTGATCTATGTGTCTGTTTTTGTGCCAGTACCATGCTGTCTTGGTGATCACGGCTTTGTAATATAGCTTGAAATCAAGAAACGTGATGCCTCTAGCTTTGTTTTTCTTTTTCAACATTTACTTGGCAATTCGGGGTCTTTTCTGGTTCCACACAAATTTTAGGATTGTTTGTTCCAGCACTTTGAAAAATGCCATTGGTATTTTGATCGGAGTGGCATTGACAGTATAGATTGCTCTAGGCAGCGTAGACATTTTAACAATGTTTATTCTTCTGATCCATGAACATGGAATGTTTTTCCATCTTTTTGTGTCTTCTTCGATTTCTTTCATGAGTGTTCTGTAGTTTCTTGAGTATAGATCCTTACCATCTTTGGTTAGGTTTATTCCAAGGTATCTTATGGTTTTTGGTGCTATAGTAAATGGAATCAATTCCCTAATTTCTCTTTCTATAGTTATATTGTTTGTGTATAGGAAAGCAACTGATTTCTGTGCATTGATTTTGTACCCTGCCACATTATTGAATTACTGTATGAGTTCTAGTAGTTTAGGAGTGGAGTCTTTTGGGTTTTTCACATAAAGTATCATGTCATCTGCAAAGAGAGAGAGTTTGACTTCTTTTTTGCCAATTTGAATACCTTTTATTTCTTTTTGTTGTCTGATTGCTGTTGCTAGGACTATGTGGAACAATAGTGGTGAGAGTGGGCATCCTCGTCATGTTCCTGATCTTAAGGGAAAGGCTCTCAGCTTTTCCCCATTGAGAATGATATTTGCTGTGGGCTTTTCATAGATGGTTTTTATGAAATTGAGGAATGTTCCCTTCATCCCTACACTCTGAAGACTGTAATCTCACTCACAGCTAATTCAACATAAAAAATATAGACCACCACTTTGTTACACTCTTCAAAACATCCAACTTAATTTTATAAAAGTAGCAACTCTCTACACAGAGACATCTTAGTAGGCTGAGACATCTTAGTAGGTTATGTAATATGTAAAATATCTTATTCACAATGATCATTTCAATAAGCATACACTGGTTTGGGAACAAATGCAACGATATGGGGAGGAATTGCTATGGTTGACTTAAAACATATATTAGTAAAGCATAAGAATTTTAAGAATTTTTTAAGGAATGGACACTTTCTTATTGGAAACTTGACCATGTTTACAGGTTGGGCAACCTGTAGTATTTATTCTAAAAGTTTATATGATCTCTTTCATGCACACATTTTACTTTTTCTCTTTGACTAACCCCAGGATCATTCTAAAACTAATTGAATAATGCTGGTATAAACCTGGTTTTCTAAGCTGAGTTGGAAAATATTTATTTAGCTACTCAAGAGGCAACCAGTCTTCTAAATGTAGAGACTGAACAATCGAAAAAGTCCACTTCCTAGAAAATTAGAGATTTCTATGTGGTTCTACTCTTCCAAAATAGGAAGCAAATGTCTGTTATCTGCCCTCTTGTTTTTAACCAAATGCCTACAGGATTTATACAGATTTGTGTCTTGGTCATGGAAAAAAAGATAATGTGCATAAAATAAATTTTCCTATACCTATCTTTTTTATTTCTAGCTGGGTGACTCAAATGGGTTAACACATTTGATTCTATTCACATCATGGGATGGAATTACCTCAAGGCCTACAAGCCACATAGCTTCCCACTTCCTACAATATTAAATCTATGCCAGGAAAGTTAGAGGGAGAATGCCCAGGCTTTTCAGAAAAATAACATGGCTGCTTTCTAGTCAGTCATGACCTCCAGAAGATTCTCACCTTCTAAGAAAAAGTAGCTCAACTAACTGGAGGAGTTCTGTTGTCCATGCTACCTTCAACATGGATTTCATAGAACACCATACACTGCTGTAGGAGAATTCTTTTTTCTTTTCTTTTCTTTTTAAAGATTTTATTTATTTATTTGACAGAGAGAGACAGTGAGAGAGGGAACACAGGCAGGGAGGGGAGTGGGAAAGGGAGAAGCAGGCTTCCGCTGAGCAAGGAGCCTGATGTGGGCCTTGATCCCAGGACCCGGGGATCATGACCTGAGCCGAAGGCAGACGCTTAACGACTGAGCCACCCAGGCACCCCTCTTTTTTCTAAAGTAGACCTTATGAGGGGCTCCTGGTTGGCTCAGTTGTTAAGCATCTGCCTTTGGCTCAAGTCGTGATACCAGGGTCCGGGAATCAAACCCCGCATCGGGTTCCCTGCTCCGGGGGAAGCCTGCTTCTCCCTCACCCACTCCCCCTGCTTGTGTTCCCTCTCTCACTGTGTCTCTCTCTGTCAAATAAATAAAATCTTTAAAAATAAAATTAAATAAATAAATAAATAAATAAATAAGTAGACCTTATGAGTAGAGAGTAATATGAAGACTTCAGAGAACAGGTTCAGAAGGTAATCAAAATAAAAACTAAGCTCATAGCTGTACTGAATTTCTTCTTATTATTTAAGTTGAGAATTGTCTTCAACTTCTGGAAGTCTTCCATAAATGCAGTGCTTTCCCTCTTGACTTGCTACTCTTTCCAAGATTAAAATTTGTGATGTATTTTAGTCAGGGTTTAGGCAATTTGAAGGTGGGATAAAAGGAAATAACCAAGCAAATTCATTTTAAAATTAAAATGTAGTGTTTTTTAGGTGACTTGTAGTTTAATTCTCAGCTCTGTTTGTTATTGGTTTTTATTGAAGTTGAATATCTTTGAAGCATCTGAGAAATTAGGGCATTATTTGGCATTTTGTAACTTCATAAACACTAGAGAGAGCACTTCAAACATCTCTACTGATGCATTTTGGAATACATTTTTCAGAGTATTTTTTTAACCTCAGCATTTTTTTTAAGTTTATTTATTTATTTGTTTGTTTAGAGAGAGAGCACAAATGGGGGAGGGGCAGAAGGAGGGAGAGAGAGAGAGAGAGAGAGAATCTCAAGCAGACTCTGTGCTGAGCACAGAGCTGATGTGTTGCTCGATCCCAGGACCCGGGACTATGAACCGAGCCAAAAGCAGAAGCTTAACCGACTGAGCCACCCAGCTGCCCAACCTCAGCATCTTTGTCAGTGAACTAAATCTGACAATACTTAATATTTTAAGGTGGCCATGAAGAGCACATTCTATGTGTACATTCTATAGATTGACCAATTAGATATCACCTGCTCCTTGAGGAGCACCCACAGATCTACATAATAATTACAAGTGCAACTCATAGTAACATGGTCAAAAAGAGAAGAATGTCTCTATACACACATGAGTATTCCCTCATCAGTCATAAACTGTCAACAAAATCATAGAGTCATAGGACTTTTAATCAATAAGAGAAGCTAAACATCATCCAGCAAAGCCCCAAAAGAGATCAGGGCCCAGTTTTTTTTTTCAGATAAAATAAATTAATTCTTTAGGTAACAATATAACCTTATAATAATATATAATAATGCAAAAATATATAAAATATGTGATATGTTTTATATAACACTTATAAATCTTTTATATAATAAAAATAAGTCCAGATAAAAATACAATTGCATTACATACATTTGTTCTAAAGAGCGCTTAACTTTTTTCCTAAAACATATAGAAAATTATTTTAAAATAAATGGAGTGTTTCACAGTTAGATTTGTACAGTATAATTGTTTAAATTGGATTTTCCAATACGCTGGCACCTAGAAAACTGATACAAGGCCATTAATTGCCTCTGGCAGTCCAATCTCTGCTTTTACTGCAGCCCTAAAGGAGGTAGGCTTCCCAAAACCACTGACAGAGACTCTCAGAATGACTTTCAGGCACCCTTAGATGGTTGGAAGGGCAGGTTTGGAGCCAGAATCAGCAGAGGTGGAAAGGAAACAGTTGAGAGAACAAGAGGCAATTTTGGCAGAGTTGGTATTCAGCAAATTCACAGAAAGAAGCATATGTTATCTTCTCTCCTTTCCTGATCCAACATTACCCACCTTTTTCATGCTATATCAGCAACTGAACACATAACGTCTTAGTGTCCCACCTGTAATCCATTATTTAAGGAGTCTATGCATAATCCATCACTTGTAGGTACCTTCTTGCTCACATTACTACCGCACATGCAAGCAGTACTGAGCAAGGAATTACAGTAAAGGACAAGGAGAGAGAAAAGTTAGTCATCTTAAATGATGAAAAAGCACTTCGTATATTTACTGGTTGACTGCCTGTGGGTAACACTGTGCTGCAAAAAAAAAAAAAAAAAAGAGCATTGTTTGAAAGACAACACTGCATAGTCTAAGTGTGCATAGGCAGACAGACTTGGGTTCACTTGGACTTTGTGAAAATTATATAACATCCATGTATTTCAGTTTCCTCATTGATAAATAGATACTTCATACTCTCCTGCTTGGGATATTGTAAGGATTCCAGAAAATACTCAGAAAGACCTGGCCCTGCACCTGAATCCCAGCAGATGTAATAAATGAATGGCAACAGTAGCAGGGGCCATAGGAAGAGTGACACTTCCTTAGAAGTTCTTTATTTTTTTTTTTTGATGAACTGAAGTTTATTTTTTTTATTATTATGTTATGTTAATCACCATATATTACATCATTAATTTTTGATGTAGTGTTCCATGATCCATTGTTTGCATATAACACCCAGTGCTCCATTCAGTACCTGCCCTCCAGGTTAACGCATCCCCCCACCCCCTTCCCCTCTAGAACCCTCAGTTTGTTTCTCAGAGTCCAGAGTCTCTCATGGTTCGTCTCCCCCTCTGATTTCCCACCCTTCAGTTTTCCCTTCCTGTTATCTTCTTTTTTTTTTTTTAACATAATGTATTATTTGTTTCAGAGGTACAAGTCTGTAATTCAACAGTCTTACACAATTCACAGCACTCACCATAGCTCATACCCTCCCCAATGTCTATCACCCAGCCACCCCATCCCTCCCACCCCCCTCACTCCAGCAACCCTCAGTTTGTTTCCTGAGATTAAGAATTCCTCATATCAGTGAGGTCATATGATACATGTCTTTCTCTGATTGACTTATTTCACTCAGCATAACACACTCCAGTTCCATCCACGTCGTTGCAAATGGCAAGATCTCATTCCTTTTGATGGCTGCATAATATTCCATTGTGTATATATACCACATCTTCTTTACCAGTTCATCTGTTGATGGACGTCTTGGCTCTTTCCACAGTTTGGCTACTGTGGACATTGCTGCTATAAACATTGGGGTGCACGTACCCCTTCTGATCCCTACATTTGTATCTTTCTGGTAAACACCCAGTAGTGCAATTGCTGGATCGTAGGGTAGCTCTATTTTCAACTGTTTGAGGAACCTCCTTATTGTTTTCCAGAGTGGTTGCACCAACTTGCATTCCCACCAACAGTGTAAGAGGTTTCCCCTTTCTCTGCATCCCCGCCAACATCTGTCATTTCCTGACTTGTTAATTTTAGCCATTCTGACGGGTGTGAGGTGGTATCTCCTGGAGGTTTTGATTTGGATTTCCCTGATGCCGAGCGATGTTGAGCACTTTTTCATGTGTCTGTTGGCCATTCTAACCACAAAAACAGAGGTCCAAGACTTGCTTTTGAAATCTACAAGAAACTGATTTCTCTGAGACAGGATTTCCCCAAAGGTATTCTGTGTCTATTAGTCCCCTCCAGATAATAGATGGTGTTAGGAAGAAAAAATATGGCTGGGGGAATGCATCTGGTCACATAAGTTTTGGATATTGGGGGTTAAAAAAGAACACTATTTTAGTACTCCAGTTACAGGTCTTCCGAATTCACCATTATTTTCTTTTTCTTTATTATGTTTTGTTATGTCACATAATATAAACCTAAATCAAGTACTTAAGGATGCTTCATCCAAGTAGTTATATTCATTTCTAAATAACCCATTAAATTGCCCAAATTTCATTATGTAACATAACTAAAATTAAACTTTTACAGCAGAAAATTAAAAACAAGAACAAAAACAAAAACCACTAGGTCCAGAGGGGAAGGGAGCAAGATGGCGGAGGAGTAGAAGACCTGGATTTTGTCTGGTCTCAGGAATTAAGTTGGATAGGGATCAAACCATTCTGAACACCTACAAACTCAACAGGAGATCGAAGAGAAGAATAGTAACAACACTCTGAACAGAAAAGTCACCACTTTCTGGAAGGTAGGACGTGTGGAGAAGTGAATCCGAGGCGATATTCGGGAGGATAGACGGCGGGGGAGGGAGCCTCCATCAGCCACTTCTGGCAAGTGATAGAGCCGCGGAGCACAAAATCGGAACTTTTAGAAGTCGGCTCCACTGAGGGACGTCGCTCCAGTGACTAAGCTGATGGTGGAACCCTCGCAGGACAGTGTGATCTCAGGACCCTCGGGGTCACAGAAAGACCGGGGGTGCCTGAGTGCAGCAGAGCTCCCAGGTATTGGAACAGGGAGGCCGGCTGCAGAGACAGAGCCGAGGCACAGGCTCTCAGCTCGGGGTTGCCATAACCTGCAATCCACAGCACAGTCGGGCCACTGCTCCTCCAGCAGGGACCCAACAAGCAGCAGAGCTGGGGAGACTCCCCTTCCTCCCCCGGGAGGAGGAGCGCGGGAGCGCACCACAGGGATCTGCTGGGTTTGGAGACTACACACGGGGTCGGGTGCCAGAGATAGAAACACTCGGTCATAGACCAGGGAGCACAGAGTGCGGCCGGGGACTGGGGAGACGGGAGTGACTGACTGCTTTTATCTAGGGGTGCACTGAGGAGTGGGGCCGAGTTCTCGGCTCCTCACAGGTGGAGATTGGGAGGCCGCCATTTTCACTCTCGTCATCCAAAGCTGTACAGAAAGCTTGCAGGGAAAAAGAGCTCCTGAGAACAGACCCGAGCAGATTACTTAGCCCGGACTGGCAAGGGCGGGACAATTCCGCCTCCGGCAAAGACATTTGGGAACCACAGCAAGAGGCCCCTCCCCCAGAAGATCAGCAGGAACAGCCAGCCAAGACTAAGTTTACCGATCAATGAGAACAGGAGAACTCCAGAGCTAGGGGAATGCTGCATATAGAATTCAAGGCTTTCTTATCATGATTCATTTGTCTTTCAAAATTAATTTTTTTAACTATCTTTTTTTTTGAATTTTTCTTTTTTGCTTTTTCAACCAAAATCTTATCAATTGCTTTTTAAAAAAAAATTTTTTTTATTTTTCATTTTTAGAGTCATATTCTATCCCTTCATAGTAGTTACCCTTATTTTTGGCATATATATATAAGTTGTTCTTTCTTTAAAATTTTGAGATAAGTTTCTTCTAACATATCAATATATACCCTAAATCTCTAGTGTATGGCTTTGTTCTAGTCTCCCGCCTGATCACATTCTCTCCCTTTTTTTCTTTCTTTCTTTATTTTTTTAATCTTCTTCTTTCTTTTCTCAAACACCTTCTTATCAATTCCTTTTTCAAATTTTTTATAATTTTCATCTTTAGAGTCATATTATAACCCTTCATCATATCAACCCTTATTTTGTACATATTTAAGTCTTTCTTTCTTTAAAATTTTAGGAGGCACTTTCTTCTAACAGACCAAAATACACCCAAAATCTACGGTGTGGCAATGATCTATGCACCAGCCTGATCTTATTTGATCATATTCTGTTTTTTTTTTCGGTTTGTTCTGTTTTCATTTGTTTTTATCTTTTTCTTTTTTTCTCTTTCTTTTTTCTTTCTTTCTCTTTCTTTTCCCCTGGTTTCAGGTCTTTTCTGATTTCTTTAGAGTATATTTTCTGGGGACGTTGTTAACCTCTTAGCATTTTGTTCTCTCATTCATCTATTCTCCTCTGGACAAAATGACAAGATGAAAAAACTGATCTCAACAAAAGAACAAGAGGTAGTAACGTCTGCCAGGGACCTACTCAATAAGGACATTAGTACGATGTTGGACCTAGAGTTCAGAATCATGATTTTAAAGATACTAGCTGGGCTTGACAAAAGCATGGAAGTTATTAGAGAAACCCTTCCTGGAGTAATAAAAGAACTAAAATCTAACCAAAACGAAATCAAAAAGGCTATTAATGAAGTGCAATCAAAAATGGGGGCACTAACTGCTAGGATAAATGAGGCAGAAGAGAGAATCAGCGATATAGAAGACCAAATGATGGGAAATAAAGAAGTTGAAAAAAGAGACATAAACAACTACTGGATCACGAGGGCAGAATTCAAGAGAGAAGCAATACGATAAGACGAAACATTGGAATAATTGGGATCCCAGAAGAAGAAGAAAGAGAGAGAGGGGCGGAAGCTATATTGGAGCAAATTATAGCAGAGAACTTCCCTAATGTGGGGAAGGAAACAGGCATCAAAATCCAGGAGGCACAGAGAACCCCTCTCAAAATCAATAATAATAGGTCAACACCCCGACATCTAATAGTAAAACTTACAAGTCTCAGAGAAAAAGGAAATCTTGAAAGCAGCTCGGGAGAAGAGATATGTAACCTACAATGGTAGAAACATTCGATTGGCAACAGACCTATCCACAGAGACCTGGCAGGCCAGAAAGGACTGGCATGATATCTTCAGAGCACCAAACAAGAAAAATATGCAGCCAAGAATACTATAGCCATCTAGGCTGTCATTGAAAATAGAAGGAGAGATGAAAGCTTCCAAGACAAACAAAAACTAAAGGAATTTGCAAACACGAACCAGCCCTACAAGAAATATTGAAAGGGGTTCTCTAAGCAAAGAGAGAGCCTAAAAGCAACATAGACCAGAAAGGAAGACAGACAATATACAGTAACAGTCACCTTACAGGCAATACAATGACAATAAATTCCCAATTTCAATAGTTACCCTGAATGTAAATGGGCTAAATGCCCCAATCAAAAGACACAGGCTATCAGATTGGATTAAAAAATAAGACCCATCGATATGCTGTCAGCAAGAGACTCATTTTAGACCCAAAGACACCCCCAGATTGAAAGTGAGGGGGTGGAAAACCATTTACCATGCTAATGGACACCAAAAGAAAGCTGGGGTGGCAATCCTTCTATCAGACAAATTAGATTTTAAAACAAAGACTGTAATAAGAGATGAGGAAGGACACTATATCCTACTTAAAGGGTCTATCCAACAAGAAGATCTAACAATTGTAAATATCTATGCCCCTAACGTGGGAGCAGCCAATTATATAAGGCAATTAATAACAAAAGCAAAGAAACACATTGACAACAATACAATAAAAGTGGGGGACTTTAACACCCCCTCACTGAAATTGGTTAGATCATCTAAGCAAAAGATCAAAAAGGAAATAAGGACTTTAAATGACACACTGGACCAAATGGACTTCACAGACATATTCAGAACATTCCATCCCAAAGCAACGGAAACCACATTCTTCTCTAGTGCCCATGGAACATTCTCCAGAATAGATCACATCCTAGTCACAAATCAGGTCTCAACTGGTACCAAAAGATTGGGATTATTCCCTGCATATTTTCAGACCACAATGCTTTGAAACTAGACCTCAATCACAAGAGGAAAGTCGGAAAGAACTCAAATACATGGAGGCTAAAGAACATCCTACTAAAGAATGAATGGGTCAACCAGGAAACTAAAGAAGAATTAAAAAATTAATGGAAACCAATGAAAATGAAAACACAACTGTTCAAAATCTTTGGGATACAGCAAAGGCAGTCCTAAGAGGAAAGTATATGGCAATACAAGCCTTTCTCAAGAAACAAGGTCTCAAATACACAACCTAACCCTAAACCTAAAGGAGCTGGTATCAACTACCAAAACTGAACCAGGAAGAAATAGAAAACCTTAACAGACCTATAACCATTAAGGAAATTGAAGCGGTCATCCAAAATCTCCCAATAAACAAAAGCCCAGGGCCAGATGGCTTCCCAGGGGAATTCTACCAGACATTTAAAGAAGAATTAATACGTTTTCTCCTGAAAATGTTCAAAAAAATAGAAATGGAAGAAAAATTCCAAACTCATTTTATGAGGCCAGCATTACCTTGATCCCAAAACCAGACAAAGACCCCATCAAAAGGAGAATTATAGACCAATATCCTTGATGAACATGGATGCAAAAATTCTCACCAAAATACTAGCCAATAGGATCCAATAGTACATTAAAAGGATCATTCACCACAACCACGTGGGATTTATTCCTGGGCTGCAAGGTTGGTTCAACATCCGCAAATCAATCAACGTAATACAATACAATAACAAAAGAAAGAACAAGAATCATATGATCCTCTCAATAGATGCAGAAAAAGCATTTGACAAAGTACAGCATCCTTTCTTGATCAAAACTCCTCAGAGTATAGGGATAGAGGGTACATACCTCAGTATCATAAAAACCATCTATGAAAAAAACTTACAGCGAATATCATTCTCAATGGGGAAAACCTGAGAGCTTTCCCCCTAAGGTCAGGAACGCGGCAGGGATGTCCACTCTCACCACTGCTATTCAACATAGTATTAGAAGTCCTAGCCACAGCAATCAGACAACAAAATGAAATCAAAGGCATCTGAATCGGCAAAGAGGAAGTCAAACTCTCACTCTTTGCAGATGATATGATACGTTATGTGGAAAACCCAAAAGACTCCACCCCAAAACTGCCATAATTCATACAGGAATTCAGTCAAGTGGCAGGATTTAAAATCAATGCACAGAAATCAGTGGCACTCCTATACATCAACAACAAGACAGAAGAGAGAGAAATTAAGGAGTCGATCCCATTTACAATTGCACCCAAAAACAGTAGATACCTAGGAATAAATCTAACCAAAGAGGCAAAGGATCTGTACTCAGAAAACTATAAAATACTCAGGAAAGAAATTGAGGAAGACACAAAGAAATGGAAAAACGTTCCATGCTCATGGATTGGAAGGACAAACATTGTGAAGATGTCAGTGCTACCTAGAGCAATCTACACATTCAATGCAATCCCCATGAAAATACCATCCACTTTTTTCAAAGAAATGGAACAAAGAATCCTAAAATTTGTATGGAACCAGAAAAGACCCCGAATAGCCAGAGGAATATTGAAAAAGAAAAGCAAAGCTGGCGGCATCACAATTCCGGACTTCCAGCTCTATTACAAAGCTGTCATCATCAAGACAGTATGGTACTGGCACAAAAACAGACACATAGATCAATGGAACAGAATCGAGAGCCCAGAAATGGACCCTCAACTCTATGGTCAACTTATCTTCGACAAAGCAAGAAAGAATGTCCAATGGCAAACAGACAGTCTCTTCAACAAATGGTGTTGGGAAAATTGGACAGCCACATGCAGAAGAATGAAACTGGACCATTTCCTTACACCACACACAAAAACAGACTCCAAATGGTTGAAAGACCTCAACGTGAGACAGGAGTCTATCAAAATCCTAAAAGAGAACACAGGCAGCAACCTCCTTGACCTCAGCCGCAGCAACTTCTTCCTAGAAACATTGCCAAAGGCAAGGGGAGCAAGGGCAAAAATGAACTATTGGGACTTCATCAAGATAAAAAGCTTTTGCACAGCAAAAGAAACAGTCCACAAAACCAAAAGACAAGTAACAGAATGGGAGAAAATATTTGCAAATGACATATCAGATAAAGGGCTAGTATCCAAAATCTATAAAGAACTTATCAAACTCAACACCCAAAGAACAAATAATCCAATCAAGAAATGATCAGAAGACATGAACAGACATTTTTGCAAGGAAGACATCCAAATGGCCAACAGACACATGAAAAAGTGCTCAACATCACTCGGCATCAGGGAAATCCAAATCAAAACCTCCAGGAGATACCACCTCACACCCGTAAGAATGGCTAAAATTAACAAGTCAGGAAACAACAGATGTTCGCGGGGATGCGGAGAAAGGGGAACCCTCCTACACTGTTGGTGGGAATGCAAGTTGGTGCAACCACTCTGGAAAACAGTATGGAGGTTCCTCAGAAAGTTGAAAATAGAGCTACCCTACGATCCAGCAATTGCACTACTGGGTGTTTACCAGACAGATACAAATGTAGGGATCCGAAGGGGTACGTGCACCCCAATGTTTATAGCAGCAATGTCCACAGTAGCCAAACTGTGGAAAGAGCCAAGATGTCCATCGACAGATGAATGGATAAAGAAGATGTGGTATATATACCAATGGAATATTATGCAGCCATCAAAAGGAATGAGATCTTGCCATTTGCAATGACGTGGTTGGAACTGGAGGGTGTTATGCTGAGTGAAATAAGTCAATCAGAGAAAGACATGTATCATATGACCTCACTGATATGAGGAATTCTTAATCTCAGGAAACAAACTGAGGGTTGCTGGAGTGGGGTTGCGGTAGTAGGGAATGGGTGGGTGAGTGATAGACATTGGGGAGGGTATGAGCTATGATGAGCGCTGTGAATTGTGCAAGACTGTTGAATCACAAATCTGTACCTCTGAAACAAGCCAATATATGTTAAGAAAAAAAAAGAAGAAGATAGCAGGAGGGGAAGAATGAAGGGGGTAAATCGGAGGGGGAGACGAACCATGAGAGACTATGGACTATGAAAAACAAACTGAGGGTTCTAGAGGGGAGGGGGGGATGGGTTAGCCTGGTGATGGGTATTAAACAGGGCACATTCTGTGTAGAGCACTGGGTGTTATGCACAAACAATGGATCATGGAACACTACATCAAAAACTAATGATGTAATGTATGGTGATTAACATAACCATAAAAAATTTTTAAAAAACTAATAAAAAATTTTAAAGGAAAACAAAACAAAACAAAACAAAAAACACTATTTTCTTACCAAAGATTTCTTGGGAACTTAATATGCTAACACACATTAAAATGCTCCATCAGGGTAATATATGAAGTGCACTCCAAAAACTTATTCATCAGCAGGATTATTTTTGAGGGAGCCTTATATAGGACTAGTGATTTATGGACATAAAATTTGGAAATTGCTGCTGTAAAGATACAAGGGATCACAAAAAATTTCAATTTGACAATGTAAATGGAGAATAATAGAACAAATGTTAGCGTGAAACACAATAGAATTCTTTGATAAGTTTATTATTAATAACATCAACAATTCTGCAAATCTCTTTCTGGCTTTTTATCTGTGTAGTCTAAGTATATACGTAAAGAGTCAAACATTCGTGGTCCTAAAGGAGCCATAGGTTATGCCAGTTCTTGTCTCAGAAATAATGGCTAACACAGCCCTGGAGCTCAGTGATGTCAATTCAACAGTTCATCAGTCCAGCCACAAAGGCAGAGATCCGACCTCTGGAGAGGCTATTTGGGTGGGCCAGAGCAGTGTTGGGCCTGGGAAGAAATGAGCAAAATTCTCCCAGTTCTGTACAGAGTTTTGTCACCTAAACCCCAAACCAACATTGTGCATATCCAAAGGTTTACAAGTCTTATGAAAGTATATCCTTTCATTTCTGTTCCTAACTCATGTCTCCACTGGAGGAAAAAAAAGTCAAAGAGACCAAATGGGGAATGAATGTTAGGCTGCCAATTATAGAAACCATCCCATCTCACAGTTCAAGCCAAACCCAAGACTACCAATTCATACAAATAAGTGCCCAGGTGAGTCACTGGCCCACAAGTGCACAAACTACCAAGCCCTGAATCCCACTTCTTGCTGAATTTGAACAGATGGTATTCAAGAATATGAACAGAAAAAATTAGGGGAGATATGTGCAAAGGTGGGATTCAGTGACAAAAGCAACTCCTTATATTTAAGGGATAGTGAGGGAGACAGAGACCCATCAATACCTCCACCTTAAAGTTTATCATTAGGAATCTATTTCAATATTCTTCCATGTTTTTAATCACTGAACACAATAATGCCAGTATTCCTTGGAAGACTAATACATTAAACTGTCTACATGTCCCACACAGAGCAAATACTCATTCAGTGTCCACTAACCATAAGCCATGCACTGTTCTAGATGCTGTCATTACAGCAATAAGTAAACCAAACAGAAATCCCTGCCCCTGTAGAGTTTGGATTCTATTGTGATTATGAACAACTGAAAAATCTCTGATGTTAGTTTTGATGTTATAGCCCACTAAGAGCTGGGTTGGAATAACAGCTTGTTTAAGCACATTCAGCAGATAATAAACATTGCTGAAGGAGAACAGACCAAAACAGAGTCTTGGAAAGCACAAAATCTGAAGATCCTGGGCACTGAATCCATGTTGTGTGTGTGTGTGTGTGTGTGTGTGTGTGTGTGTGTGTGTGTGTGTGTGTGTGATGTGTACATGCATCATATTTGGAACAGATATTGAAAGCATTCATGCAAACAAAATTGAGGCAAGTATGCCAACCTCAAAATTCATCCTAGGCCTGGCTCAAATAAAAATGGTACGAGAAATAAAAATAAATTGATGCCCACAAAGTACTTTGCTAAAGCAATATTGCCATCTCTATAGTAAGTCTGATGAGTTTCATTAACTATTTACATAGGCTTTGCTAATTGCAAAGGGCACTTGGGGAATTCTAAGAGGGTGCATACTTTTAATGGGTGAATAGAAATTCTGAGTCTGACAGTACAGTTTTAAAATAAATTGAGGGAGGAAAAATGGTGTAATAAATATAGCAGGCCTTTCAAACTGTCTACCTAGTTGAAAGGACAGCCTGTGAGCTCATGGTCAGGCCCCTAACCCTGGTCCCAGCCACAGCTGACTGAACCAGTGAGGACACCAGACCCAAGTTTGGAAAATCAGTTTGTAACTGGGGCTATACAATTCTCATTTAGTCTGTGCTAGTCTCCTTTAAATAGAATATCTTGTTAATGCTCAAAAAAGCTTGAGGGATTGTTGTCCCCATCTCAGTGACATGATATTGAGGACCATGGAATACTATATCCTTCTTTCCTCCTGCCCTACATGTAGACTGAAAAGCAGAGTCAGAATGCAAAAAGAGAGAAGATTGAAATAGATGCAAAGAAAGAAATTTCTCAGGTACCTAATGGTTTTGCAAATACCACTGAAAGGCCACATACTGTGTTTTCCAAAGACAACCAAAGTGACGTATCCCATTCCACGTTGCCATTTACTTCCCGATCAAGACATGGAGTTCAGTTCCTCCCGTTTGAGTCTGGTGGGTCTTGTGACTCACTGGTGACCAATAGAATGCAGCAGCATCAGTGGCATGTGACTTCTGAAGCTAGGACACAAAAGGTGGTACAGCTCCTGCCTTCCAAGCTGCAACACTCCTTAGGAGTCCTGAGCCACTACATAAGAAGTCTGACTACCCTGAGGCCACCATATTGTAAGGAAGCCCAAGTCACATGAAGAAGTCATGTAAATGTACCACAACAGCCTCAAATAATGCTCTGCTGACAACCAGCTCCAACCAAAGGATAGCTGCAGAACTCCAAGCTCCAGATGCCAATGCATTCTCAGCCTCTGAATCTTCCAGCTGAAGCTTCTGGCATTGTGGAGTAGAGACAAGACATCCCTATGTGGATTCCTCACCCACAGAATCCATGCACAGGCAAAATGGTTGTTGTATGTCACAAGTTTTGGGGTTGTTGGTTTACCAGCAACAATAAGTGGAACAGAGACCTGGTTTGATTCCTATGCTAAGTTCCAGGAGATTCACTGAATTTTGTTTTTAGCCTTCCCTAGGTTTCAAGGATTTCCATCACTTGCTAAAACCCATTGAAATGTATAAGAAGACTGATATTGGAATGGGGTTGTGGAGAAAATGTGGGACTGACTGAGTCAAGAAGGAGGGGGTGCAGCAAGAAGTCTGTTGCTTTGGGATGGAGAGTAGGCAATGCATATATGATGGTAGCAATACGTCTTCTTTCTTGGGATTGAGACTTTCTATTTCATCACTGAGTGAAGCTCTAGAGGAATTCATTGTTGAAATGCCAGAATATCAGATTGAGCAATTCCTCATGGCCTTCAGTAACGCAAGATGAAATGCAAACTCCAGCCTAGAGCTGCTCAGTGGAAACCAATGGCAGAGAGAGAGTAGAAGGTACCCAGGAGACTACAGGACTCCAGATCCTAAAATCCACTATTAGCTGGACCAAACTGCAATCAGGAATTTGAGGGATTAGGCCCGCACGCGCATGTGTGAGATTATGTACTGATTGAGAAACTGAGGATTACTAGCAAATGGAATGAGAATACACAGAAAGTGCCAGAAACTTTAGCAAATCCATCAAATTGTACCTTCTCACTCACCAAGCAAAAATGATGTCTCCCTTTGCAATACTCATTTGCCTGTAATGAAATATTTTGGTAATACTCCAAAGCAGATTTGAAAAGAAATGCTCCCTGCAGCCCATGCCAGATCTCCAATCCATCATATCCCACTCATGCCCTGAGGTTGTTATGAGAAAACATGGAAATAGATGGAGCCCTAGAATTCCCACTGGTATGACTTAGCCCTAGGAGTTTATAAGGGCAGGAGATTCACAAAGCATGTCTCAGCAATATTCCTGACATTAGTCTTTAGCAAATATAGTTCTCAAAAATGAAACTAGCAGAGAGCTGACTAAGGTTTTACAAGAATGGTACTGCAAGAAAGATCCCTCAAATTAACATCCACCTAAAACCTTTAAGCACAAGTACGGACAAGGCTGGTAACAGTTGAAAATGGACTAAGGTCCCTGTCCCCCTCCTCCACAGAGAAACCCTTCCCTTCCTGATAGTCTAGAAGGATAAGGAGCAAATAAAAATCTCTCAGAGGACAGAATCTGTGGCAGTCTTTTTGACTGACCAAGAAATTTATTTTTCACCAAAAAATTAGTCAAGTGAATGTTTATGAGAGCTGTTGGTCTTTTGATTTACTCTATCATCCCTGTATGAGCCTCTAGTCTTCTAAACAACATATGGCACTGTCTTGGGGGTAGTTCCCCTTTCTTCCTGGGACCATGAAAAGTTGCTCGAGACAGAAATAGAGGGAAGATACCACCCAGTGATAAGGAGCTTTATGAGGAGTGGCTCCAGAACATCATCTCTAGATGAATGGTGGGATTGAACTTGGTTTGTTTTCTCTTTGGGGGGGCACTAAGTGGGTTTGTAGTTACACATGTGTCACATCAGATGGGATTCTTTTCAATGTATGGGATGAAAGGTGTGCAGGACATTCAAGGAACAGATTGTAGAAACATCTTAGGGTAAGTTCCCTAGAAGCAGAACCTGAGATGGAATATTTGTGCAAGGCATTTATTAATGGAGCACTCTGGTGAGAAAGCTGTGGGGGCATGAGGGGAGCCTACAGGCAAGGGGGAAGCAAGTTAAAGAAGATTGTGGTTTCAGCTGAAGTCAGCATTTCCTGAATTGTACTGAAATTACAGTTTTCTGTGTCCTTCCCAGCCAACATACCAGGTATGGGCAGGGCATGAGGGGGACCACAGGGCCAGAGGCCCTTCTCAGGAGGACCTTGAGGTCTGAAAGGGTCACACTGGGCCCTGAGTCCCCTGTCTCCCCCCATTCCTGAAACCACATCCCATCCTGCTGTCAGCCCCTCCTATGTGAAGACTGGCAGTACCTCCAGGGACACTGGCTCCAGCCAACTTAGAGGACTTGGCCCAAAAATGAGACCATTGACGAGTGATGCCGATATGACCATGTCACAAGATAAGTCAGGAACAAAGGAGGCAACCTAGTGAGAAAGACAATGCATTTGGTTTATGATGAGAAATATCAGGCCATGCAATGCCTTACCTCTTGGACTCTCTATTTTTCCTTTTTCTGGCAGCAAATCTCTGATACCTAATTTTGGCAAAAGGCAGCACCAGAGTGGAGCTGAAGTTACTGAGCATGATGTGTGAGCCTACAGTGACTATAATTAGAAAATTCAAGGGGCCTGGAAAAAGAGAAGGGAACATTTCTGGGTGCCTACTTTGGGCTAGGTGCCAAACAAGACACTTGAGATAACACAGGCATTTTAAGGTTACATATTACTGTGGAGAGAAATTCTAATGTTTGGGTTTTTTTAACGCAGAGGAATCTAATGTTTAGAAAATTGAAGTGACATGGGAGGCAATTTAACAGCAGAAATTCAAGTCAGACTCTTTCTTACATGCCCTGTCCTGTGCCCTAGGCAGCTATATACATCAGGGTTGCAGGGAAGGAACCAAGCCTATTGAGAAGCAGCTTTACATCTCAACTAGTCATGGTCATGATGGTGATAACTGAAAACAAGAAGGAAACCGGGGCAGAAAGCAGAAAAGTTTATCTCTGAAGACTCAGAGTAATAAAATCCTAGGATAAGGAAGGTCTCCTGCAGACACATGGCCTGACCTCCCATATGGTGGAGGACTTGCCTCCTCACATCCCTGTGGACATCCTTCTGCCTCTACCTGAGGAAGGCCAGGTGGGATGGGAGGCAGGGTGGTAGGAGCAGAAAGGAGGGCTTGCACATCTTCAGGTCACAAGGTCCTTTCTTAGGCTGGAGCAAAATCTGTCTCCCTGCATCTGCTCATTGCTTCCTGTTCTTTTGTCTGGAGCAACACAATACACTCTGAGTTCCTTCTCGGCCGGTCACCAGCTCTCTTGTTAGCAGTGGTCCAGACTAAACACCCTCTTTTTCTTCAATTAGTCCATATATGACACACTTTCTGATCTTCGACATTCTTGTGGTCCAAGAGGTCTGTTCAAATATGTTGCAAATATTTTTAATCACACTTTATAATTATGGATCAAAAATAAACAGTATTTTGGGGGCACCTGGGTGGCTTAGTCAGTTAAGCACCAGCCTTCAGCTCAGGTCATGATCCCAGATCCTGGAATCTAGTCCCACATTGGGCTCCCTGCTCAGCAAGGAGCCTGCTTCTCCCTTGCTGCTCCCCCTGCTTGTGCTCTCTCTCTCTCTATCAAATAAATAAATCTTAAAAAAAAAAAAAGAAAAGAAAAGAAACACTATTTCCATAAAAGTGGACATTGGAGATTTGGGTTTTTTAATTTTCAGAGTGGACAATTTGAACTGTTTTGCTTCCTAAATCTACAAATACTCCCTTTAAAACTCAATTTCTTTCCTAATTTCTGTATTCCACACTCAAGCTGAATCCACCTCCCAGGTGCATTTCTCATCACACTGTGGTACCAAAGTGCACAGGAAATGCTTAACTCTTTCTTTTAGTGCAAAATTGAGACGTTTTGAATTAAATTGAATGATCATGTTTGTGGTTTTGTTTTCCTCTCTTTTAATTTTTTGTTGATGTAGAATTAATTATACATCAGTGTTATAATTATACATTGGTTTATATATAACATATAAAGTGTGAAACTAATATAACATATAAAGTGAAACTAATAAGTTTCAGGTGTACAATATTATGATCCAACAAATGCTTAATCTCAAAGTACCTGTCACTATCCTCCCTGACAGATGCCCACATCTCAATGTCCAAGCCCTTCAATTTATGCTACTGCTTTTAAGACACATTTCCCAGTATTTGATAAGTCAGTGGAGAACTGAACTGGTTCCAAAATCCTGCTCAAAAGTTAACCTATAATAAAAAATGTTTTGATGCAGCAATGTCTGCAGTCATTACCTGTCTGGGCTTCCCAGCTGCAACTCCAGACCATCAGGGAGAGGGAAGGGGCAGCAATTTTATGCCATTTACATGCCTCCCTTCCAGCAAAGTCTCTGGATCACCTTGTTGTGAAGCTGCAAAAGAATGAAATCATCCAAATGATGATTCATCTCTCCACCTTTAGCTTAATTAACTATCTTCAATCTGATGTAATAATAACAACTTACCAATTGCTTTATTTTTAAAATTTTTTATTTAAATTCAATTAGCCAACATACAGTACATCATTAGTTTCAGATATAGTGTTCAATAATTTATCAGTTGTGTATAACACCCAGTGCTCATCACATCACATGCCCTCCTAAATGCCCAATTACCCCATCCCCCACCCACCTCCTCTCCAGCAACCCTCAGTTTGTTCCCTATGGTTAAGAGCCTCTCATGGTTTTTCTCTCTCTCTGATGACTTCCTCTTCAGTTTTTCTTCCCTTACCCTGTGATCCTCTGTGCTATTTCTTATTTTCCACATATGAGTGAAGCCATATGATAATTGTCTTTCTCTGACTATTTCACTCAGCATAATACCCTTCAGTTCCATCCATATTGCAAATGGTGGATGTGTCTCATAGCTGAGTAATATTCCATTGTATATATGGACCACATCTTCTTTATCCATTCATCTGTCAATGGACATCTAAGCTCTTCCCACAATTTGGCTATTGTGGACATTGCTGCTATGAACATTGGGGTGCATGTGGCCCTTTTTTTCACTACACCTGTATCTTTGGGGTAAATGCCCAGTAATGCAATTCCTGGGTCAAAAGGTAGCTCTAATTTTCTTCTTGAGGAACCTCCATACCACTTTCCAGAGTGGCTCTATCAGTTTGCATTCCCACCAACAGTGTAAGAGGGTTCCCCTTCTCCTCATCCTCACCAACATTTGTTGTTTCCTGACTTTTTAACTTTAGCCATTCTGACTGTTGTAAGGTGGTATCTCCTGTGGTTTTGATTTGTATTTTGCTGATGCCAAGTGCTGTGTCTGTTGGCCATTTGTATGTCTTCTTTGGAGAAATGTCTGTCTTGACTGGATTACTGGGTTTTTGGGTGTTGAGTTTGATAAGTTCTTTATAGATCTTGGATACTAGCTCTGTATCTAATATATCATTTGTGCATATCTTCTCCAGTTGCTTTAACTCTCCCTTTCTTAATGTGATTTCAATCACTCATCTTTCAAAGATTATTTTATGGACCAGCCCATAAGTTCCAACCCAATTTCATTCCTTTCAGTGGCTGTACAATGTGCCTCCCAGGATTGCAATTTTCAGTCTCCCTACTGTGGGAAGCATCGGCACTGTTTCCAAGAATTAATATTAATAATTACTTATATATCTGAAATGGGTTAAATAGTTTTATCACTGACAGTGAAACTTTCAGTAATGTAGTAAAATAAGGACAAGATAGAAATCAGAAGACTCAGTTTCCACTCCTGCTCTAACGAGTTCTGTGACCTCTTCCAGCTCACTTCACTCTCTGGCCTCAGTTTCTTTATTTGTAGAGCAAAGAAACATCTATGATGTACTTACAAATCTAGCACTCTATAATTGTAGGGTGACACCCTAGGCCTCCAGTGTAATTGTTTTACTCTCAGGGCTATTAAAAAAAGTAGCAAAGAATGGGAAATTTCTAAAGACGCCATTTCTAGGGCACTGTGGTGGAAATTCTTCCTCAATAACATTTTTAAACAATCTCCAATGTACAGCATAGGCAAATTCTGCTCTGTGCTATTTGTATCCACAGCAACAAACATGTCTGGCACATAGTAGGAGCTCAAATTCTTGATAAATGAGTAAATAATATTTACACAAATGGATGTTTCCATTTCTGAACATTATCTTACAAGAACTCTGCTTATCCAGAGGGAACATAAAAAATTCTATTGAATGAATAAGCCCATGTATCAGATATTTTACCATTATCTACTTACCAGTCTACTTGGCAAAAATATCCTTTTAGAAAATATTTCAATAGAGAAACAATAATTATTCAATTATTGTATCTGACTATGATCTAAATATTTTAACTAAGCCAACATGAAGTTCAAATTGTTGATTTACTGTTTAGAGTAATCTTTTAAAACTGTTTTGGAGAGGGGAGCCTGGGTGGCTCAGATGGTTAAGAGTCTGCCTTCGGCTCAGGTCATGATCTCAGGGTCCTGGGATTGAGCCCCACATAGGGCTCCCTGCTTCTCCCTCTCCCTCTGCCTCCCACTCCCCCTGCTTGTACTCTCTCCCTGTCTAATAAAAAAATAAAAAATCTTTTTAAAAAATTGTTTTGGAGAGAAAGTGCTTTCAAAATGCTTCCATAGGGGTGCCTGAGTGGCTCAGTCATTAAGCGTCTGCCTTCTACTCAGGTCATGATCCCAGGGTCCTGGGATCAAGCTCTGCACTGGGCTCCCTGCTCAGTGGGAAGCCTGCTTCTCCCTCTCACACTCCCCTTGCTTGTGTTCCCTCTCTCGCTATCTCTCTCTCTGTCAAATAAATAAAATCTTAAAAAAAAAAACTGCTTCCATAAACATTGGAGGGCTATGGGGGCACCTCAGTCAGTTGAGTAGCCTACTCTTGGTTTTGGCTCAGGTCATGATCTCAGGGTCCTGGGATCGAGCCCCAGTTGGGCTCTGCACTCAGTGGAGTGTCTGCTTCTCCCTCTACCTCTGCCCCTCCCCCTGTTCTCGCTCTCTCTCTCTCTCTCTCTCTCTCATATAAATAAATAAATCTTTAAAACAAAACCAAACAAAACATTGGAGGGCTATGATCACATGGGTTGTGTGCTGAATTCCAGTTCTTGTTCTTAGACTTAGTTCACAACAATTTTGAAGGGATTTTGACATTTGACATTCCAATGAGCTCTGCATAAAATAGATGTGCATGACTCTTCCATGCTGTGATCTAAGGATGCACCTGCACACCTGTTAATGCTTCACCTCCAGATTTATCTGCTAGTACTGGCCTTGGGAACAGGTGTGTGTAGTACTGCGAGTATGAGTTTTGCAGTCACACACCCTCTGTTTTCAGTCCCAGTTCCACTACTGGTTAGATAGATAACTTTTCCCATCTGTAAACTGTGTATAGCAATAGATAATATTATGAGAGCTCATACAATAAAATGCTTATCACAGTACTTAACATATAGTAAGCACTTATATGTATATGTTAGCACAAATTATTATGATCATGGTAAAGCATATATGGTATTTTAGATCTTTGGAATTATTTTTAATCTATAAAAAAAAGTTTAGATGATTATTGGGATCTCCGGTTTTGAATTTTATAATTCTGTGTTCTCTATTTTAGAAGCTGATGCATGTCACATTGAGTGGATTTTTGAGTCTAAGACGTAATCATTTCCCCTGTACTTTCAAATGTCCAGCTGGAAAGATCATGCAGGAGTTTCACCCAAGTTAGATGGATATTCCAAAACCTATGAGCCAAAAATACTATGGAGACAAATGTCTTTTACTTAAACACTGACCAAAGAAATTGTTGACATATCAGTATACTTAAACACTACAGAGAAGCCAAAGATGATCTGTTTTAAATGTGAATTCTCTTGCTACTCAGAAATGCAACTATGAAACATTACACGAAAAAAGTAAAATTTCAAGGAGTATGATAAGCCACTGTATCCAGAAGGTTATCATGTCAGGTTTAATTTGTGCATCTCTCCACATCTGCACTCTTACCTTCTGTAGTATCAGGAGGGTCCTACAGGCCCCTCCAGGTGCTTCCATGCTCTGGATAGCTGTCAATAGCGATGTCTTCAACTACACATGTGTAAGAGACAACTAAGATTTCAGACCCCTAAGGTCTAGACCCCTGAGGGTTAAAGGCCTGGGCTCCTCCACCAGTCAAACCACCCAGACCAGCTGAAGTGCCTGTTAATGGTGAGGAAATTTTGAATGGCCAGTAAAGAGAGAAAATAATGAATATTAACTAGGATCCCAGGGCATCTGCAGCAGTGGAAACTGTAGCTTGGCTTACAGACCCCCTGGCAATCTACAAGAGCCTGCAACTGACCATCTTTCCTTTCTGGGAAAAAGTGAGGTCATCTTGTTCCTGGTTTTTTAGTTTGTAAAGAACAGAGATGTGCCAGGACGCTTAAATCAATTCTCCAAATGTGGTGTACAAATAGCAGCGCATTTTCTTATTGGATCAGTTCTCTGGATGATAGTTTTCCCATATTAAAATAAATATATTAAAGACTTGTCAAATCACTATGTTGTACACCTGAAACTAATGTAACATTGTATGTCAACTATACGTCAATAAAAAGAAAAAAGATCTATCCTCTTAGCAATAGTGTCTTGTGCATTTGAAATTTGCTAACTATAGTCACCATTTTATATATATAAAATAGATTGAAATGTGAAAATCAGGTACATTTTTGAGATAACAGGAAAGTGAAAGACTCTCTCACTCACTGTCTGCAGCTTTGGCTAGGTCTCTAGACCTCCAGGGCTCCTGTCACAGTTCTCGGACCGTCGGGTACTTTGATTTGAACTTTTGAGGAACATTGCCTTAGGTGTTAGAGGCTTATGATCATGATGAAAGGGAAACATCTCAGAAGGTACATAGCCAGGCCTCATGGGGAAATGGAAGAGGCCCCCATTGTCTGCACACAGCATAACAAAGTCACCCTGAACACCACTCAGGAGCAGATGCCCATGGCTTCCTCTCGATTGGCTCTAGCCTTCCCATGACACAGTTTCTCTCACTCAACTCTTTCCCCCTCTAAGTCTTCCACTTCTGTCTCTTACTATACTTACCCTTGGTCTTTACTTGTCTTTCTGTTTCACATTTAAAAAAATACAAGATTGTGTGGGCTGATAGCTACTCAATCTGAAGCATTGCTAACAGATGACATCCTTGTGCTGGAACACCTTATAAGCCAGAACTGCACCCAATGCTTAGTTAATGTTCAAATTTGCCCCATCAGTTTTGGGGCAGTATACCTGGTTTCTGTGGGTGTGTGTGGTGTCTTTGTCTTGAGAGAAGACACTTAGCTTGCATCAGATTCTCAAAGGTACCCATGACATGCAGAAAGGTAACCAGTGTTGCTCTAAATATAAATATTTTTTTCCTGTATGTGGCTAGGCTATGTATTAAATATATTTCAATAGATCAACTTTTTTCTTAATCGAAGTATAATTGACATATAACATTATATTAGTCTCATATGTACAACATAATGATTTGATATTTATATATATTATGAAATAATCACCACAATAAATCTGGTTAACATCTGTCACCATACATATTTACAAATTTTTTTCTTGTGATGAGAACTTTTAAGATTTACTCTCTTAGTAATTTTCAAATATGCAATACAGTGTTCTTAACTGTAGTCACCATACTGTACCTTATAGCCCCAGGACATATTTATTATAACTGGAATATAATAACTGGAAGTTTGTACCTTTTGACCCCCTTCATCTATTTCACCCACCCCAATTTCTGACCTCTGGCAACCACTAATTTGTTCCCTATATCTATGAGCTTGGTTTATTTGTTTGTTTGTTCTTCATTTTTAGATTCTACAGAGTGATGTCATATGATATTGGTCTTTCTCAATCTGACTTATTTCACTTAGCCTAACACCCTCAATAGCCATCCATATTGGGCAAATGGCAGGATTTCCTTCTTTTTATGGCTGAATAATATTCCTCTGTGTGTGTGTGTGTGTGACATCTTCTTTATCCATTCAGCCATTCATGGACACTTAGGTTGTGTCCATATGTGGCTATTGTAAATAACGTTGCAGTAAACATGGGGGTGCATATATTTTGTGAATTATTGTCTTTGTTTTCTTCAGATAAGAACCCAGAAGTAGAATTGTTGGGTCCTATAGTATTTCTACTTTTAATTTTTTGAGAAACCTCCCTACTGTTTTCCAGAGTGGTTGCATCAATTTACATACCCACCAATGGTGCACAATGGCTCCCTCTTCTCCACATCCTCACCAATACTTGTTCCTTATCTTGTTAATAATAGCCATTCTAAAGGGTGTGGGGCAATATCTCTTTGTGGTTTTGATTTGCATTTCCCTTATGATTAGTGATGTTGAGAATCTTTTTCATTTACCTGTTAGCCATCTCTATGTCTTCTTTGAAAAAATAAATATTCAGATGATTGTCCATTTTTTAATCAGATTTTTTTACTATAGCTCTTTATATATCTTAGATACTATCCCTTTCTCAGATATATGATTTGCAAATATTTTCTCCCATACAGTATGTTGCTTTTTCATTTTGTTGATAATTTCCTTTGCTGTGCAGAAGCTTTTAGTTAGTGGATCAAATTTTAACAGTTTTCATTGTTTCCCAAGATTTCATTATAATTTCTTTATTATGTTATGTTAGTCACCATACAGTACATCATTAATTTTTGATGTAGTGTTTCATGATTCATTGTTTGCATATAACACCCAGTGTTCCATGCAATATGTGCCCTCCTTAATAGCCATCACCATGCTCACCCATCCACCACCTCCCTCTAAAACCCTCAGTTTGATTCCCAGAGTCCATAGTCTCTCATGGTTCTTCTCCCCCTCTGATTTTCCTCCCTTCATTTTCCCCTTCCTTTTCCTAATGTCCTCCATGTTATTCCTTATGTTCCACAAATAAGTGAAACCATATGATAATTGACTTTCTCTGTTTGACTTACTTCACTTAGCATAATCTCCTCCAGTTCCATCCATGTTGATGCAAATGTTGGGTATTCATCCTTTCTGATGGCTGAGTAATATTCCATTGTGTATATGGACCACATCTTCTTTATCCATTTGTCTGTTGAAGGGTATCACAGCTCTTTCCACAGTTTGGCTATTGCAGACATTACTGCTATGAACATTGGGGTGCATGTGGCCCTTCTTTTCACTACATCTATGTCTTTGGGGTAAATGCCCAGTAATGAAATTCCTGGGTCAAAAGGTAGCTCTATTTTTAACTTCTTGAGGAACCTCCATACCATTTTCCAAAGTGGCTATACCAGTTTACATTCCCACCAAGAGTGTAAGAGGGTTCCCCTTTCTCCACAACCTCTCCAACATTTGTTGTTTCTTGTCTTGTCAATTTTTGCCATTCTAACTAGTGTAAGGTGGTATTTCAATATGGTTTTGATTTGAATTTCCCTGATGGCTAATGATGCTGAACAGTTTTTCATGTGTCTGTTAACCTTTTGTATGTCTTCTTTGGAGAAGTGTCTGTTTCCCAGGATTTCAATATAAATTTTGAAAAAATTCAAATATCCCATTCAAACTAAATTTAATATTTTTTCCGTCATATCCAAAGTCAGTTTAAACTACCATGTTTTTTAATTATTCTACTGGCACTATAGAATACAAAGTGACTAAAACTGCCTTTCTAATTATTTCTCCCAATGAGACATAATTCTCAAAGTTCCTAGCCTTCCAGAATTCAGGGAGCTTTCAGTACACAAGAATATCTTTCTCTTTGTTGCAAAATTAGTTCCTTCTAATATTTTTTTTTAAATTGAGTCCAAAATGCAACAATGGCAGGACTAAGTGGTTTTGATAGACCCACCAAAAGTCATAAACATTAATGACTTTCTGTTGAAGACAATTCCATCAATACATTGTTTCCAAACATCTTCTAAATACCCAGTGATGCCTCTTGTGGAATCTCTTATGAGGCATAAAAACTACTGGCACAGAAGATAATTGAGTTTTACTTCTATCATGAACATTATCTAATGTTCCTTAGAGGTTTTATGAAACCAGGGAATCATCCATTCCCAGTTGTGTTTATTCCTGAAAATCTGGGCCTTGGTGTTACAGAGAGACCATGATTACACATGGCCTCAAGAGTAAACATGAGCTCACCCACCAGAGAGGGAGAACAAAGCTCACTTGCACATGCAAAGAAAATTAAAAGGAAAGCAGGAAGACAAAAATCTTACAATTTTAGAAAAACGTACAAAGAATTTCCTCATCCAGTGATGAAAATATTATAGCAAATGCCTAACTAGCTTAATTGAGCAGACAAAATTAGAGGTTCACTTTGATGAACCTAATTATTGCAATTTTAAAACTACAAATGGCTTAGTGGGGAGAAAACAACCTAAAGCAGCCCAGCTTTCAAGTGAAAAGCTGAAACCCAGAGAAGCTGAGTAAATTACCCCCCAAAATAGTGTAGATCCAGCAGCAGAATGGAACTTTTGCTCATTGCCCTTATGTCCCCATGGGAGAGAACCCCCACTGGTACTTAAGGGTCTCTAGGAATTATTTCATAACCTGAAGCCTCTGATATACAAGAGCTGCTGCCACTCAGACAGTAAGTGGATCTGATGAAGGTGAGTTAGTTACAGTTGGCTAAAGAAGGATCAAAGATTAGCATGCAGGTCTTCAGGTTACTCTTTTTCTCCCCACTTAGATGTATTACCTTTCTTCCCAACACTACTGTTTGTCCAAAATGCTATGAATCTCCCCAAAAATATTCATATGGCATAACTCTTTATGGAAACTGCCAGGCCACAGTATTTCTGATTTAAACTTACACTTAGTGCTCTAAAGCTATTGTTATATTTTATATTGGGCAAAAAGTGTCCCTGCACTTGGATTTTACTTTAATTTCTGAGGTTAATCTTCCTGAGGTTACCAAGAATCTCCATGGTGCTAAATCCAGTGGAATCTGATCAGTCCCCATCTTATTCGACCATCTGTAGCATTTGGCACCTTTGAGTATTATTCTCTCCTTCTTTGAAACACCACCTTCTTTTGGTTTCCAGGAAAACTATATTCTCTTGGTTTTCCTCTTACATTTTCCTCTCAGTCTTCTTTGCTGGCTCATCCTCCTCCACCCAGTCATTAAAGGCTGCAATTTCTCAAAGTTCACTTAAAGTTCATTCATTTCACACTCTCTCAGTCCCCATGGCTATACAATGACTCCTAAATTCCTAAGTCCAATTTCAATGGCTTTTCTAAGCAATTGCCTTCAGATGTCTCTATTATGATATCAAAACTATTCAAAGTTAATATTATATACATCTAAATTCATAATATTTCCAGAAAAAAAACCTCATCCTCTCCCAGTGGTTCCTAAATGAGTGAATAAAACCACCATCTAACCACCTGGAGAAGATCAAAATCTGGGAGTCAACCTGCAGCCTTCTCTCTCACTTGCCATAGGTGTTCATCTCCAAGACAAGGGGGTAGTTTCCTTCCTGGGTCTCAGCCTCCACCCCCACCCCATCCTCAATCAGAAACCATGCCTACTAGCTGCCTGTGCCACCACCTTCCAGCTTGTCTCCACACACCTAGCCTGCCTTCCTACATTTTTTTCTTCACATGGTGGATAGAAAGGTCTTTGCCAAATGCAAATCTGATTATATCCCCTTCTGCCTAAAACCCTTCCATAGCTAACTTCAGCCCCCTTTTCAAAGCTGACCAGGTTTTTCCTGGTCTGCCCCTACCAAAACCATTAGCTTAATTCCTACCATGTCCCCAAAGATGCCCAAGCTATACCCCAAGGTATATGCCCAAGGGCCAACAGCATCCCCGGGGTTTCCAAGCACCAGCTGCACCACCAAGTCCCAGCCACACCCCCAGGATGTCCAGCTGCATTCAGTTCTCCAAACATACTATTCTTTTCCCCATCCCTGCCACCACCACTACCCCCAGGCTTCTGAATATATTTTCCCTTGGCTTACAGATATTCCCCATCCTTTGACAAGTTAAATCCTATTTCTCCTTCAGTTCTCAGCTGAAACAAGACTCCAACAAGAAAATCTTTCCTGAACACCCTTCTAGGTCAGGTTTATTCACTCTGCATTTATGGCTCCCCTTGCCCTTCCCTGGCAGTGTCTGCCAAAGCTGTTCTTCTATATTTGTCCCAAGACCTGGAGCTCCAGGGAAGTAGGAACCATGCGTGGTCTTATTGTTTTCTGTACTGAATCCACAATGCCAAGCCCAAGACCTGGCACATAGTAGGTGCTTCATAAATATTTGTTGAATAAATATCAACATTTTTACCCTTTTCTGGCAGACTTCCATGACATGAACTGGATTATTCAGGAATGAATAGTTTGTTCTTGAGTTATCAGTCTAGCAGATTCTTTCTCCTACCCCTTCCTCCTCTTTCAACCAGCCTGACTTCACCAATGTCACAAAATATTTCCATCTCTACTGGCACAGATAATTTGTCTTCCAAAGATGGACAAGAGGGACTGCTTATTCTGCCTACATATTGGTCATACTAGAAACATTTTTCTAGGAGATATTGAAACTCCTAGCAAAAGTCAGTTTGTGGATTTTATCAATTCACATCATCTTAACACCTCATGAGACTTTATTAGTGAAAATGAGCTGCACAGACAACTAACCTAAAAATATAGGTCACAGCTGTGCCCCAGGGCAGTCATAACCCAAAGCTACCACTCTCGATTTCACATGAGTCATCCATGGTACTGGAAAGAACAGTCTTGAGAGGTATTCAAATTCTTCAGCAAAATAACTAATAAAAGGATAAAAGGTCATATTTAACCTCAGCAACAGGCAATAAATTTGTAAGTGTATTTTTGAATTAAGTTTCTGCTCTTAAATTTTAAAAGATACTTAGTCACCTTTAAAAAAAGATTTTAATTATAAAACCAAATAATTCTCTTTATCCTATGAAAAGGGAAAAAGTCAGGACACCAGTCTCCTGGCAAGTTATCTTCGCCAGGACAATAAGGAGAGGCCCACAAGCAACATGTATTTTCCAAAGGAGAGTAGGTCACTAGTCAAATTTCCTCATACAGACAAAGGGGTGAATCACTTATTACTGGTTATGCAGATGCTTGTGTTTGGGCTGGATGACCTTTAAACACTTAACCTCAAGAAGAGAACATTTCATCTTTATCAGGTTAAAAAAATTTTAAAAGAGAAACATTTAAAAAAAAAAAAGGAAAACAGACTGGGTGTTATACGAAAACAATGAATCGTGGATCACCACATCAAAAACTAATGATGTATTGTATGATGACTAACATAACATAATAAAATTAAATTTAAAAAAAAAAAGGAAAACAAAAATTTCCAGATTGGAAGGGATCCAGATCTTTCAGCCACAGTGAAATCACTCAGCCCAGGAGCTAGCTCAGAAAGTATGCCATCCAGTGTCTTCCCTGTCTGACTTACTTACTTAGCATAATGCCCTTAAGTTCCATCTATGGTATTGCAAATGTCAGCATTTCCTTCTTTTATGGCTGAATAATATTCCACTGAGTATATATGCCAAATCTTCTTTATCCATTCATGCATCGATGGACACTTAGGTTGTTTCTGTGTCTTGTCTGTTGTGAATAATGCTGCAATGAACAGGAAACTCTGCCCATCAACAACAATGTGGGTGAAACTTGAGAGCATTATGTTGAATGAAATAAGTCTGACAGAGAAAAATAAACACTATATTAATCTTTAGAAAGCCAAACTCTCAAATACAGAAAGTAGAGTGGTGGTCGCCAGGGGCTGGGGTGGAGATGCCGAGGTGGAGGGAGCTGTTGGTCAAAGGTATACACTTTCAGCTATGTAAGATGAATAAGTTCTAGGAATCTAATGTACAGCATGGTGACTATAGTTAAAAATATCTTGCTGCATACTTGAAATTTGCTAAGAGAGTAGATTCTAAATGTTCTCACACACAGAAAAAAAGTGGTAACTATGAAGGTGATGAATGTGTTAACTAACTTCACTGTGGTCGTCATTTCACAGTATATACCTATATTAAGTCACCATGTGGTACATATCAAATTTATAAAATTGTATTTGTCTATTATCTCAATAAAGCTATGAAAAAAGAAAGCATGCTATACAATAATATAAAATAATAATTGCCTCCATTATCTCTATTCCCACACAGTCCCAAGATTGAAGTTTGTCTATAAATGCAAGCAACAAATTTAGAATCTTGCATAAACAGAGATAAATCTTCATAGTCTAAGGAAGTAGTGTTGCTGGACTTCTCTTCATCATCAGGATTTAATATTATAGACTTTACTCTTCAGATAAGTTTATATCCATTTTACAGATGATGAAACTGTCATGCAGAGAATTTGTTTGTTTAGTGGTTTCCAAAGTATAAAGGACATAAAAGCTGAGTGGTGCTCAAGAGCATGGATTCAAAAGTTAGATTGCATGTGTCACGTCCCTACTCTGTCACCCACTGTGTGACTATGGCCAAGTTCAACGTTCTCTCTAAGCCTCAGCTTCCTCTGCTAGAAAGTATGGATGATAATACAAAGCTTGTAGAGTCGTGTTACATTCTAAGTTGAGATAATGAATGCAAAGCCCTTAAAACAGTATCTGCCACATAACAGATTTTCAAAAGATTTGGCTATGTTTAAAAGTCACCTGGACAACTTGTTAAAAAATTAAGTTGTCTGGGACCGTCCTCCAGAGATCCCGATTCACTAGGTCTGGGCAAGAATCACAAGTACTGCAGGTGATTTAGATAACACTGTTAGTGCAGCCAGATACACATAATTCCAAGGTCCATGTGGCCTCACCAGGAAGAAATTCTTCAGTGTTTCCCCATTTTCAATCGGTATTTCTATGATTTTCCAAAGGTACCATGCGTTGCTTCAATCTAGCACCTTCCTAAGTATTACATCTCATCTATACTGACTTAAAAGAATTTCACTTTTTTGTCTTATAGAAGCTCTCCCTAAGTCACAATATTTTTCCTGATGCCGATCTTAACTTTCAGTATCCCATGGACTCCTTAATGACAGGTCATCAGGACCTTCATACATGTGTATCAAGGACTGTCTGACCCTTGTCCTCTCTAGACTTGCACCCCATCTCTCATGCAACCAGAGAGGACTCAAGCACCCTGGGGAGCAACTGTTAGCCCCCCATGTCAAGCAGCTAGCTTATGACATTTGTTGATGTCATTATAAGGAGATGACTGAGCCACCTCCCGAAACATGAAGATCTTATACCAAGACTATATTTTATATAATACTTACCCAGTGCTTTCTGGAAAAATAAAGTATACAACTTTATTTTCACCATATTGTTTTTGGGAAATGGACCTCAGAAACCAAAGGCAAAGACTCAACATTCCAATCCCACATCGCCTTCCAAGATCTGAGCAGTGAAATTACATTTGGTCAGGTTTTAGTTGCCCTCAGGAATGATGAAATCAGTGTAATATGGACATTCTAACAAGCAAACAAAAGCTACCAAGCAAACAAACATTTTTCTCCAGCATTTGAGTGTGCAGTTTTTTTAATGACTATGTGATTTGACAACAGAAGAAGAAAACAATAGCATTAGTCCATATTGTCAGTCAGATATTCACTTTGAATGAGCCTCTTTGAAGCCCTCAGTGGCTCAATTTGGAGACAAAGAAACACCTGGAAGATGTCAGAACAGGAACCAACTCTCTAATGTGCTACAAGTGTGACAACTGGAAAATCAAAATTTCTTAATCCTTTCTCTAATTTCAATTCTGCTTACATATTGAAAGACCAACACTCGTCTATCAATAAAACATACACCAAAATGTTCACAGTCTCCTGTTCAAAACAGACAGAACATGCTCAAGTACTTTGTGTTATTGAAATAGCATTGTGGGGTTTATCTTCTCTATCTCTTCAGCCAACCCATCCATTCTATTCTATTCTCTATTCTTCACAAAGGGTACATTAGCTTCCTTACCCATTCTGCCTAATAGCTGAGGAATCATCAGCCTTTACTGTACCATTTCCTAAAAGAAAGGATATGAAGTCATTAAAAACTCATAAATATGAAGGTTAGGAAGATATAAACAAGGGTACACAAGGTAATGTGAAGTAAGAAATAGCAGAATATGAAAATGGATATAGTTATTAATTAAAACAATGTTAAAAACCATGTAGTTGCACAATTACTATCATAAGAGACCATAACTTGTTCTGCTAAGCCATTTGCCAGAGTGTGATTTTCAGCAAAAAAAAACAAAAAAACCAAAAAACTATGTATAACCTTCAGTCCATTTTTAGAAATCTGTCCAATGGAAACAAAAATACCACTATGTACTGATAAATCAGAAATGCTTATTACAGTATTGTGATGGCAAGTTAAAAAGAAAAATCTAAAATGTGTATATAATGAAAAGTATTAAAGGGAAACCTCACTAAAGTGGACTGGGGAAGCTAGAAGAGGAGGATAGAAGAGGGATCCCTACACTTCATGTCAATTACAGAACCCAACGGAGGAATCATCAACAGGAAAGAATCATCAATATCAGGCCCCAACACTGGGGAAAGATGGAAAGATAGACACTGCATCTCCTATAAGAAATCAACTACCCCTGCAACTCAGCCAATGAGAAACCATCATCACCCTGAACTCTTGCTTCTCTCCAGTGGACTTTCATTCAAAACATCCCCTCCCAACTTTCTCCTTCTGCTCCATAAAATAATGTTCTGCTTTATTAGTTGGACCAGCCTCTGGTCTTTGCTGTAGCTTGATTGTCCTGAATTGCAATTCTTTGTTATTCCCAAATAAACCTATTTTTTGCTAGTGAAATAACAGACTGTTTTATTTTTAAGGTTAAATAGTCTATTCTTGTAAAAAGTAGACCATTCTTGTAAAAACAATTAAAAATTACCTCTGAGCTGGAAGGAAAGTGCAGAAGAACACATACATGACTGTTATCTTGATGTGGGTGGAGGGAGGGGATGTTGTCAGGCTGATCTTGTGAACTATTTCTCTCCTTTTAGGCATGTGCTATTCTTGTAGTTTTTTAAGGGAATTTAATTTTAAAATTGAATAAAGAAGAGACTTGCAGAAATATGGAAATACACAAATGACATGTAGAGTGAAGGGATTTTTAATTTTGGAGACATTTCCTTAAACATTCAATGTTTCTTTAAAACATCCAGTTCTACCCATTTAATAATATATTTTGGATTTTTACATTAAAAATAAACATTTGAGATGCACATTTTGGAAGAAACCTACTTTTTAGACTGCAATTTCTTTCTATATAGTTCTAATAAATAAGTATCCAGTGGCTTTCCGGGGAGGTAAGATGTGGCGCAATGTCCTTTTGGAGAGCATTTGCCAGAAGGAAGCACAGCATGTCAGCCCAAGTAGGTAATGTGATGTCAGAAAACCTGGTTACCTTACTGGCTTTACAACTTATTAGTGGGCACAATGAATCTTTCAGCCAAATTTCTTATTCTTAGTGTCATAGCAATGGAATAATAATATAACATGTCCCTATACTGTCTATACCCATGTAATAATAGGTAATGTTGCTGAGTACCTACTCAGGTGGGGTTGAGGCATGTTGCTAAACCTATTGCATAGATTTGTCCTAATTCTCACAATAACAGCATGAAGGAGACCTATCGTCACCATTTTACAGAGAAAAACATTGAAGCTCAGAAAGTAGGTAAGTGGCATCCCCAATATCTAGGCAACCATATGATCCCGGGACATTCTTTTTATACCTTTTAAAGGCAATTTGAAATGTCTAACTTTTGTCAAATCCTTCAGCGGTACTAAGAACCTACTGCTCCCCCCTTGATGTTCCTTAAACATGTCGAATACAGATGAGAGAATGTTGCCTCAGGAGCAGGAAGTGGACAGCCTCCTCCAGCGAAAGCAGGGCTCTGGTTTGGGGACTGGATCTCCCCAGGTTCCAGTGTCACTCCTCTAGTCTGAGATCTGTCCCCATGACTGGCCCACTAGCCAAAAGCAATCATTCCTTCTTTAGAAAACAGTAGTACTTGTCTCCCTCGCCTTGTATTAACTAGTGGTCTAGGTTGTCGAGTGCCCTTCAGGGCAGAGACTCATTCATCTCTGTATGTCCCCAGTGCCTGGCAGTGCTTGGTACACAGTTTGTATTCAGTTGAAACTGAATAAAAACACACTGGAAATGAGACTTGATTATTGTACAAAACAAAGCTACTCCGTGTCTTCCTGGGACTGGTATACTTCAAAAGGTAGAGTTCTTTTTTTAAAAAATAAGATTCTGACTTTCTATAGAAAGTACTTTTTATCTAAATGTAGAAGTGTTTTTAAAAGATTAAAATATTTTGATAGAATATACGCTTCGGCCCAATAGTTCCATCAGTAGGGAAATTGTCATAATCAGCAATAAATTCACAATATATCATTATGTACAAAACTGGAAAAGAACTTAGTTAATCTACAGGTACTAACATGGAAAGATCTTTATATTATCTGAAGACAGGAAAATATAGAAATACGAGTAAGGTATTATCTCACTTTCTAACTAAGGTAAATGAATCATGTATTCAGAGGGATAAAAAGAAATGTGCAGAGGACTTGTAAAATTTTAATACTTTTTAAAACACCTACCCCCCAGACACATACATAGATTCTGATCGTGTCAATAAAAACAAGAGAGAAAGAGAGATTTCCTGCTCTTATCCAAAAGGGATTCTTGGCAAAGACCGTGCATTTAGTCTGGAACCTGTCTTAGGTGAGAGGGGGGAAAAGGGAGAAAAAGGAGCTTTGAAGAAAGTACTTTGAAGTTAGCATGGAGCATGGGGAGGGAGGCAGGAACAAGCCTTCTGCAGGGAGAACAAAACCTGCAAGAGGAGCCAGGTCCTGGGAAGCAGATTTCTCCAGGAGAAAAAAAGTCCGATGAGCAATCTCTGAAGACAAGGATAGGCTGCCTTTTGGAACGACCTTCCCCTGCTGTCTCTGCAGCCCTTTGCTCCTACAGTGGCCACCAGACACTCACAGGCATTGAGAAAGGCGCTCCAGGCTGAAAAACCAGCACAGCAAGGTGAGGAGGGGTAGAGCTTCCGCAGGTGTGGCTTACTGGAAGTAGCTGGTGTAGGTGAAGCTAAAAAGACCAGATGACACAGATCCTGTGAATTTCAGGACCTGAGATTTTTTTCCCCAACAAATAAAGGGCCATTCATGAACAAAATTATTTCATAATGCTTAGCCATTTTTAGTTGACTGAATCACTAATCTAATCTAGTCCAATAATTAATCTAATCCAATCTAATTATAGCTTGCTACCAAAGATGCTGGCAGAGCGGTCAACAAATAACTTCAAGATGCAGTTATTCCCTCCCTATACCTATACCCAGTGCTGATGCAATGTCTTCTATTCCACCCAGATGTTAGCTAAGTGCTAACATGTCCACCAACCACGGATGGGCTTTCAAAGAATGATGGCTGTAGGGACACGGAATTTGCAGACACTCTGGATGACAGCTTCTTCCGGGGTCACAGCTAGCTCTCCAGCTACCCACAGACAGCCTGAACTCAAATCTTTCTGCAGACGTGTCTTTTAAAAGTTTTACTGGCATTATTGCTTTTTTACTTCTGGTAATTGCTTTAAAAGAACAAAGCTCTTTGTTTAAGGGGGGCCCAGGGATCTCATAATTGCCACGAGGCACATGAGAGGTTCCTAGACTTTCTAAACAGTTTCTCTTTTAACATTAAATATTAAGTTCCTAATGTTTGGCCAAAATGTAGATACTCCCTAGGGGAGGAGAGAGGATGCAATCAGGAAGATCGTGGAGACTGGTAAGTGATACCTCCTGGTTGCTTGCCTCAGAACCACAATGCAGAAAGCACACCTCAGGCAGGCAGGGGGCTGAGCTGTGCCCACATACCCAACAACCCTGAACTGGAGACATAACGTGTCCCCAACTCCCAGCAGCGTCTGAAGCTCTCTGACACTATTCCTCCATCACAGCAAATCTGATTCACTTGTCCACCCACTAGGAATCATGTTGAGTCAATTCTTGAAGGAGTATTTCCCAAATCTTTAGGGCTACCAATTCATCCCATGTTAGTACCTCCCTAGCCCTTCTTTTCCCTTCAGTGACTGATTTTTCCCCCCTCTGGGGAAAAAAATCCATCTATAACGAACAGTAATTTCAGCAACACTAAGTACCATAACTGGGACTTTAGAAATGCAGGGGACACTTTAGAATGAAGCCCTTTAGCACAAGGATACAAGACTGTTTATTCAGTCGATGATAATCAGGAGCTGTTAGGTGAACCCATCTGCCTGAATGGATGATCCAGGCATGCAAAAGAGAAGATTGGGGGAAAACTTCAACTTGCCCTTCCCAGGCCTAAGACCAATTTTCAAAATAATGTCATATTTGCACAGAAAGTCTATGCTGTGTTAGAAGATCATCTGCCTACAATTTTATGATACAGACCTCAAATCTACAAACAGTAGGAATTTCTGCTTCTGGGTTAACTGGAAACCGCATGCGGTCCAGGAAACTGAGCTTCCAAGGTCTTTAGGAACAAGAGAGAAGAAAAACAACAACAACAACAACAACAACAACAACAACAACAAAACCTAGCTTTTTGATCCGGCTGTCACTTTGTAGTAACTAGCTCTGCACTAGTTAAGTAATTATACCTTATGCTGCTGAACAGTTTACACAGAGTATTCAATTTTCATGTATGAATCAGGTATCATTAGCAACACTAAAAGATGAGAAGGAGGGATGGGGTGGCTGGGTGATAGACATTGGGGAGGGTATGTGCTATGGTGAGCGCTGTGAATTGTGTACGACTGATGAATCACAGACCTGTACCTCTGAAACAAAAAATACATTATATGTTTAAAAAAGAAGAAGAAGAAGATAGTAGGAAGGGAAAAACGAAGGGGGGGAAATCAGAGGGGGAGATGAACCATGAGAGACTGTGGACTCTGAGAAACAAACTGAGGGTTCTAGAGGGGAGGGGGTGGGGGGATGGGTTAACCTGGTGATGGGTATTAAAGAGGGCACGTATTGAATGGAGCAATGGGTGCTATATGCAAACAATGAATCATGGAACACTACATCTAAATAAATAAATAAATAAATAAATAAATAAAAGATGAGAAAACTGGGAGGTCTTTACCCAGGCTTCTCTGGTTCTCAGAGCCTCATAGGGAGGCAGCCAATGTGGGTGGGTGCTATTCGGAGCCCTTCTCTAAAGAACCTAAAACAATACAACAATCTCAGCAGTGGCAACGGCAGTCATTGATCATCCCTCCTAAGTGCACACCTGCCAGGCTCTACAGTTGCAGGACAGACATCTGCATTTTAAATCTGCACAACAACCCTGACATGGGTACATACCTTCCTTGACTTACGTCTGAATAAAAGCATCATAAATGGAAAGCATCATAAGTAGAAAATGCATTTAATACCCTTAACTTATCAAACAGCTTAGCCTCACCTGCCTCAAATGTTTTCACGACACTTACATTAGCCTACAGTCGGGCAAAATCATCTAACACAAAGCCTATGTTATAATAAAGTGCTGAATATCTCATGTAACTGATTGAATAGCGCCCTGAGAGTGACGAACAGAATGGCTGTGTGTCCGTTGTTCACCCTCAGGTTCATGTGGCTGCCTGGGAGCAGAGGCTCGCTGCCACTGCCCAGTGTCATGAAAGGTTCAGACCATATATCGAATTCAAAATTTGAAGTTTGGTTGTTACGGAATGGTATCACTTTCGCACCATCATAAAGTCACAAAATTTTAAGTCATAACCTTGTCAATTGGGAACCGTCTGTACTCCTATGATCCCATTTACAAAGGAGGAAATGGAAGCCTACATTACTTTGGAAGAGTCAATATGAAAGACGTTGTCACCTCACTCTCTTTCATCCCGTCTATTTATGCCAGAAATATTTTGAAGGAAAAAGCCTTACTCCACAATCTGAGGCACAACTGAGTGTAGCAAAGTCATATATTGCTAGAAACTCTCCCACACAAGCATGTTTTGATGTGCTGTGCCTAAGGGTGGGAGGTGCTATCTCCATAGAAGAAAGGGGACAAAGAGAGGGACAGCAGGGTCCACTCCCCAACACCAAAGGATGACATCACAGCGAGGTCCAGGGCTGGCTGTGTCAACCTCCAGTTTTCCTAGGTAATCACAAGCATCCACTGAGAGGGCTTCAGTTTGACAAGGTGGATAAAGCACTAGCTTAGAGTGATCAGAATGAGACCCATCCAAATGTGCGGCAGTGAGGAAGACAGGGACAGAAGCAGCACCAATATTCCCAGTGGAAAATTAGCATCACCCTAAATATCTGCAGTTGTTTGAGCAGAAAAAGAGTTACAGGAACACCTACTTTGACATTTTACTCTTCTTTTTTTTAAAGATTTCATTTATTTATTTGTCAGAGAGAGAGGGAGAGAGAGAGAGCACAAGCGGGGGTGGGAGTGCCAGCCAGAGGGAGGAGTAGACTCCCTGCTGACCAGGGAGCCCGATGCGGGACTCGATCCCAAGACCCTGGGATCATGACCTGAGCCGAAGGCAGACGCTCAACCCACTAAGCCACCCAGGCGTCCACATTTTACTCTTCTTTTAAAAAACACTTTAAATCTGGCATAAGTTAAAGGGTGTCATTTTTAAACCTAAAGCATTTCTTATAATAGAACTTAGGCTCTACTAATAACCGGCTACAGAATGCTATTCAGAATTAGTGTCAGTCTGCTCATATCAGGACACACAGACATGACAACCATGGGGCACCAAGACCAGATGCTGTGTGTCTCCATCAGGGGCACCCGGCTCCCACCTGTGTTCTTAGTCTCTCATCCAATTTAGAAGAGGTTCAAGACTGCTTCAGATCACCAGGTTTTAGCTGGTAGTGTTCAGCATGTCAGTGTGAGGGAGGGAACATTGCATCCATAAAATGGAAGGAGATTAGGATAAAGGAGTTCTTAGCAATCTCTTTTTTCAGCTCTTTGTTTTAAAGGTTACAAAATTGAACCCAGCCTAACACAAAAGGGCTAAAACTCAACCCAAATGTTAAGTGATTAAGTGATACTCACACCAGGCACTGTACCAAAGAGCCCTTTTCCCCTCACTCACAAAGGGCTAATCCAAGTCTGAAGGGGACAGTGGAAGTTCATCTTCACCCAAATGCTCTGGTGACAGAGAGACCTAACCATGGCCTCAGTAATGGGACTTTACTGTCATTGACACATGGATTTATAGCATTAGAAACAGCAATGTTGGTGTGGCACTATGGCTTAAACAAAGAAAAAAAGTATTAAGAAGGAAACCGTTTATTTCTACTTTACCTTGGGATGTAGTAAATGAACTTTTGGCAGCTGGTTTTACTTTGCCTTGCTAATGCTAATTTTAAAATGAGTTTGCATTCCTGAACATGTACCCAGGGCCAACTCCATGAATGCCTGTGTGTGAGACTGCCCTCCTGGCCAACACCACTGAAAATGCCTCCCACTCCCCATGCCACAAGGCACCTTCCTCTGTCTTTCCTTTCTCTGGGTTCCTCTCTCTCTGTGGGTCTCTTCTAAAACATTCCTGTGAGGCTAAATACATTAAGTAACTCACACCAAGATCATAGTTATTTTTTCAGATATTTTCCTCCTGACTAGAAGAACCTGGATAACTTGAGAATAGTAGGAGCCAGATGGGATAGCCTCATCAGAAAAGGAAAAAGTGGGATGGGAAATCACTTTACAGTTTTTCCTGGAGCTGGCCCCGGGACACTATCAACAGGTTGAAGTGGACCCCATGCATGCTGGCTGGAGTCAAGGAAGACAACTGGGACTAAATGTAACCATGGAGAATTCTCAGAAAGAAAAAACGGCTCCCCAATAACAGAAAGTTGATAAAATTGAATACCATAATAGACTTTGTTAATTATGCCACGGTTACAATCAAAGAAAGTGAAGTGGTGATGTGGGTGTGGTCATTCTTAATTCATGAAAAACATTTTTTCATTCCGTGTTGACTCCAACAAGACTGAGTGACTTGTGAGATAATAAATGACTTTCAGATTTTTTCCCTTTTTTCACCAGTTTTATTGAGATATGAGTGATATGTAACATTGTGTAAGTACAAGGTTTGCAATGTGTTTATTTGATACATTTATATATTGCAATATGGTTACCACCAAAGCGTTCATTATGTCCCATAATTACCATTTATTTTTTGTAGTGAGAACATTTAATAATATTTTTAATCATATTTTTTAAAGATTTTTATTTATTTATTTGACACAGAGAGAGAGAGACAGTGAGAGAGGGAACACAAGCAGGGGGAGTGGGAGAGGGAGAAGCAGGAGAACATTTAAGACTTACTGTTTTGGCAACTTGTAAGTATGTAATACAGTATTGCTAGCTATAATCACAATGCTGTGCATTAGATCCCCAGAACTAATTCACCTTTTCACTGGAAGTTTATACTCTATGACCAACACCTTCTCCTAATCAGACAAAATTTCAGAAGTATTACCTTAGAAATAGGAGCTGTAAAGGTTTATCCAAAGCAAGAAGAGAACAACTTTTAAGGACACCATAGCAAATAATCTGTGAGCCTGAGAAGAGCAGGGCTTGATCTGACCCAGATGGCACAAGACAACACAGCAAACCTTGGGATACAGAAAAGAGGCAGAAGTTATGGATGGTCACAGCACCCTATTCTTTGTGGGGTTGGGCAAATCAATTAACTTCCCTGAATTCCAATGCCCTCCTCTGTGACTTTCATGATAATACGATATCCCCAACCTCACTTTCAGATTTGTTATGAAAACTCTAAAACTTCACTTATTTCATTCCCATTGGAAAAAGTCCCAAATGTCAGTGCAGATGTGCGCCCTACCATCTGGGACTAAAAGGGAGGCAGTGCTAATTTATTCACCAAAAAAATGAAGATTCTTTCTGTCTGAGCTACTTCTGGCCATGTCTTCAACTGACTTATTCATCCTCCAGGCTCCTGCATCCCCTTTTCCAGAAAGCCTTCTCTGAAGCCCCATCTGTGTTGCCTGTTTTCCTTCTGTCCTTCCGTGTCATACTGGCCATGCTGTAGGGGAATTGCTGGTGTGTGCGCCTATTTCCTCCACTAAACTGTGTGCTCCATAAGAGCAACACCTTCCCTTCTGCAGCCTCCGTGTTCCCAACACAGCCCTGGTCCAAACTAATACTGTCTTCCCCAAATTGTGCAATAATCTCTTAAAGGAACACTCCACTTGTTTTCCTGCTTCCTCTAATCCACACACTGTCATCACAGTGATCTTCTTAAAATTAAAACCTGATCATAGCTGCTCAGTTTAAAAATCCTTCAGTGGCTTTTCATTGCCTTTGTGACATAGGAACCCTGAGGATATATTGTAAAGCCCTGCATACTCTCAGACTTGGTGACCCTCCTATTCCCTTGTTTTTATGCTACACTGACTTCAGGTACTTCTAAAAAGCATAATCTGTTTCAAATGTTCTTTCTTACAAGAGATAACTCCAGTTCATCCCTTAAGCTGAGGTGAGGACCTTCCCCCCCAGAAAGCCCTCTCTGCCCTGGAACTTTAACCCTCCACCAGCTAGATCAGATTCCCCATTGTATATTCCCAGAGCACATGTAACCTCCTCTGGAGCACTCTTCACAACTGTAGTTAAGTAGTTAATTACGAGCCTACTCCATGAGAATGAAAATTCTAAGAAGGCAACTTATATTTTCACTGTCTTTTCACTGTTGGAGTGCCAGTAGCCAGTAAGTACTCAAAGTTTATTTGACAACTGGGTAAATAAATAAAACTTAAAATGTCTCAGAAGCAGTGGAAATTCGAAGGCTCATGGAGCCGGCCGAGCGGGCGAACGGCAGGCATCCCCCGGAGCCCGGCGGGCTTCCCGTCCCGGACCCGCAGGGCTTCGTCCCTCAGAAGGAGATCGTCTATAACAAGCTGCTGCCCTCTGCCGAGCGGCTGGACGCCAAGTCCGACTTGCAGCTGGCCCAGATCAAAAGCAACCTGGGCCGAGCCGTGCAGCTTCAAGAGCTGTGGCCCGGGGGCCTCTTCTGGACCAGGGAACTCTCCACATATATTCGACTTTATGGGAGAAAATTTAGCAAAGAAGATCATGTTCTTTTTATCAAGTTATTGTATGAGCTGGTATCAATTCCAAAACTGGAAATCAGCATGATGCAGGGATTTGCCCGTCTCTTGATCAACTTGTTAAAGAAAAAGGAACTTCTTTCAAGAGATGATTTGGAGTTACCTTGGAGACCACTTTATGACATGGTGGAAAGAATATTATATTCCAAGACAGAGCACCTGGGATTAAATTGGTTTCCTAATTCTGTAGAAAATGTTCTCAAAACACTCGTGAAAAGCTGCCGACCATACTTTCCAGCAGATGCCACAGCTGAGATGCTAGAAGAATGGCGGCCTTTAAGGTGCCCTTTTGATGTAACAATGCAAAAGGCCATCACTTATTTTGAAGTATTTCTTCCTACCTCCCTTCCTCCAGAACTTCATCATAAAGGTTTTAAACTTTGGTTTGATGAATTAATTGGCCTTTGGGTTTCAGTGCAAAATCTCCCACAGTGGGAGGGGCAACTAGTAAATCTCTTTGCTCGATTGGCTACAGATAATATAGGGTACATTGATTGGGATCCATATGTACCAAAGATATTTACGAGAATTCTGAGAAGCTTGAACCTCCCAGTGGGAAGCAGTCAAGTGTTAGTCCCAAGATTTTTAACAAATGCTTATGATATAGGACATGCTGTGATAGGGATCACCGCTATGATGGTTTGTAACACATTAGTTCATCTAAATTTTGTGTTAACCATACAAAAATTCTGTATAATCACGTTAGGCTATATTAGTATCTTGGTCATTTGATTCTTGGATATTTTCTGATGTAGTAAGCTAATGTTTATCAGATCAGGTTGTTTGTAGAAAAACAATCATTTCTCTAACCAGTAGTTCTTAATAATGGAGTCAAAGTTTAGAGTTTTGAGAGATTCAGAATGTCTAACAGTCTTAATAGGTCAAGAACCAGACTCACAAATGAAAGGTCAAATCGATAATGGTAAATGTGGAATTAGAACTCAAGGTTTTGCATATGCCCAGTACGAATGCATTCAGTGTCGAAGATTACACTGAACAGAAAGCTTACTAAACAAATGAAGTAATCTTAATGAAGGAAGAAGTATGGAGGATTACTTAACTGACATCCCGGAAGGAAAGTAAAAATATATCCACATGCTTTGGATTTCATTGTCAACTTGCAAATAAGAATATAAGAATTTTATACTATAATTTTCTGGATTGTCATTTATATTGCTTCTACTGCTGTCTCTTTTTTAAATTATTATTCTGTGTTTGATATTTTCTCCCAGGTTATGTTGTTTGGCTGGATGTTTCTGTGGAAAATGCAGGATGGTTGTGAGAAGTTTAACTCTTAAATTTTATTTTTAGATTTTAAAGAATAATTCATTCTCCCCCTGTTTTTGCTATTTCGTTATTAAGCACGGAAAATCACATTTTCTTTCTAATACTCCATAAGAGCAAAAACATCTGGATGTTTACTATCTTACATAAGCAATGAGTTGGAATTCATTTTGTAGAAGCCACAGAATTATATCGTGATAGTATCAGGTTATTTTAGTTAATGTTGCTGTTCTTTCTCACACAGTTTTTCCCATTGACAGTTTTATTTTGTGTTAAATGTGAATAATGAATATAATAAATAAAAATGCTAATTACTGTGTTAAAATAAAAAAAAGAAGCAGTGGAAATTCTATAAGTTATTCACAAATGGATGGATGGATGATTGAAATTGTTGCCTCACCCATCTCTTGGTTTCCACACTCATCTGAACTCCAGATTCAATTCTCCGTGTAACAATCAGACTAATTGTTTTAAATCATGATGTCAGATAACATGTCTTATCATATCACTCTTCTGCTCAAACTCTCTAAACCCATCCTCAAAAACACCTGAAGTCCTTTCAAAGGTCTACCAAATTGCACACAATCTAACCCCCCACTACTCTACTGAATTCATCCTCTATTTTTCTCCTTTTGTTCATTCCACTGCAGCACTCTGGCTTCCTGAAGGTTCTTCAAGCATGCCTGAACACAGTCCTGCCCCAGGGACAGTCACTAGCTATTTCTTCTACCTAGCAACATGTGTTTTCTCAAAAGTTACCTTATAAAAGCCTCCAAATACTAACAACAAAGATCTCTGAGGAAGCATAATAAACAGGGACTTCCCAAGAAAAGATAGAGTAATAAGGACTGAACTTACCCTCCTTCCCGAAACAACAATAAAAATAAATCAAGCAACATTTTTAAGACAGCATCAGACAACAGATGCTAAAACAGTTTTTATAATGGTGTTCCATATGTTCAAGAATTAGTGAGAGGGTAAATTAAACATGTTAAGTAGAAACATGGAAGATAAATTAAAAAGAAGGAGGAGGAGAAGGGGAAAGGGAAAAGACAGAGACCTAAATCAAAGAAACATAAAGAAAAGTACCCCAGGGCACATCATAATAAAATTGCCTAAAACTAATGAAAACAAAATCTTAGGAGCATCCATAGAATGAAAGGACAGAGTATGATAAAGGAACAAAGAAATGAAAGCATATTTGTTATTGGAAACAACAAAAGCCAGAAGACAGTGGAGCAAGATTTTTTAAAATACTGGAAGACACAAATTTCAATATTAAATTCTAAAATCAGGGAAAATATCGTCCAAAACCAACGGCAAAATAAAAACTTTTCAGATGCACAAAGGCTGAAAGAATTCATCACTGCACTCATCTGCATTATATGAAATGATTTTTTTATTTATTTACACAGAAAATGAAACCAGATGAAATCAAGGCCAACACAAAGAAATGAAGAGCCCCAGAAACTGTAATTATGTAGCTAAACTTAAAAGACTTTTTCTTCTTTAAATATCCTAAAAACATAATTAATTATTTAAAAGCAAAAATAACAGCAAGATGGCGGAGGAGTAGGAGACCTGAATTTTGTCTGGTCCCAGGAATTCAGCTAGATTGGGATCAAACCATTCTGAACACCTACGAACTCAACAGGAGATCAAAGAAAAGAATAGCAGCAACTCTCTGAACAGAAAAGCAACCACTTTCTGGAAGGCAGGACGTGCGGAGAAGTGAATCCGAGGTGATATTCAGGAGGATAGATGGCGGGGGAGGGAGCCTCCGTCGGCCGCTTCTGGCAAGTGATAGAGCCGCGGAGCGCAAAATCGGAACTTTTAGAAGTCAGTTCCGCTGAGGGACGTTGCTCCAGTGGCTAAGCGGGGTGGGGGGGGTTGAACCCTCAGGGGACAGAGTGGTCTCAGGACCCTCGGGGTCACAGAAAGACCGGGGATGCCTGAGTGCAGCAGAGCTCCCAGGTATCGGAGCAGGGAAGCCGGCTGCAGAGACGGAGCCGAGGCGCGGGCTCTCAGCTCAGGGTTACCATAAACCATGATCCACGGCACAGTCGGGCCACTGCTCCTCCAGCAGGGACCCAACAAGTGGCAGAGCCGGGGAGACTCCCCTTCCTCCCCTGGGAGGAGCGGCGCGGGAGCGCACCGCAGGGATCTGCTGGGTTTGGAGACTCCACACCGGGTCGTGTGCCAGAGATAGAAACGCTCGGTCACAGGCAGAACTCCAGCGCTAGGGGAATACAGCACATAGAATTCATGGCTTTTTTACCATGATTCTTTAGTCTTTCAAAGTTGATTTTATTTTTAATTCTTCTTTTCCCTTTCACAACTAACATCTTATCAATCCCTTTTTTAAAAAATATTTTTAAAAAATATATATTTTTTATTTTTAATTTTTAGAGTCATATTCTATCCCTTCATAGTAGTTACCCTTATTTTTGGTATATATATATATGTATATATATATATGTTGTTCTCTCTTTAAAATTTTGGGATACAGTTTCTTCTAACAGATCAAAATATAACCTAAATCTCTAGTGTATGGCTTTGTTCTAGTCTCCTGCCTGATCACATTCTCTCCCCCCCCTTTTTTTTAAATCGTCTTTTTCTTTTTTCAACCAACTTCTTACCTTATCAATTCCTTTTATACAATCTTTTATACTTTTCATCTTTACATTCATATTACATCCCTTCATCGTATTAACCCTTATTTTTGTATATATAAGTTTTTCATTGTTTAAAATTTTGGGAGGCACTTTCTTCTAACAGACCAAAATACACCCAAAATCTAGTGTGTGGCACTGATATGTGCACCAGCCTTATAATATTTGATCATATTCTGTTTTCCTTGTTTTCTTTTGTTTTTATCTTTTTCTTTTTCTTTTTTCTTTCTTTCCCTTTCTTTTCCACCAGATTCAGGTCTTTTCTGATCTGTTTAGTGTATATTATCTGGGAACGTTGTTACCCTGTTAGCATTTTGTTCTCTTTCATCTATTCTACCCTGGAAAAAATGATAAGATGGAGAAATCACCTCAACAAAAAGAACAAGCAGTAGTACTGACTGCCAGGCACCTAATCAATACGGACATTAGTAAGATGTTGGAAGTAGAGTTCAGAATGATGATTTAAAGATACTAGCTGGGGTTGAAAAAAGCATGGAGGTTATTAGAGAAACCTTTCTGGAAAAACAAAAGAATTAAATCTAACCAAGTTGAAATCAAAACAGTTTTTAATGAGGTGCAATCAAAAATGGGGGTGTTATCTGCTAGGATAAATGAGGGAGAACAGAGAATTAGTGATATAGAAGACAGAATGATAGAAAATAAAGAAGCTGAGAAAAAGAGAGATAAACAACTCCTGGATCATGAGGGCAGAATTCGAGAGATAAGCGATGTCATAAGATGAAACAACATTAGAATAATTGGGATCCCAGAAGAAGAACGAGAGGGGCAAAAGGTATATTGGGGCAAATTATACCAGAGAACTTTTCTAATTTGGGGAAGGAAACAGTCAACAAAATCCAGGAGGCACAGAGAACCCCTCTCAAAATCAATAAAAATAGGTCAACACCCCGACATCTAACAGTAAAACTTATGGGTCTCATAGAAAAAGAGAAAAATCCTGAAAGCAGCTCAGGAGAAGAAAATGTAAACTACAATGGTAGAAACATTAGATTGGCGACAGACCTATCCACAGAGACCTGGCAGGCCAGAAAGGACTGCCATGATATATTCAGAGCACCAAACGAGAAAAATATGCAGCCAACAATACTATATCAGCTAGGCTGTCATTCAAAACAGGAGAAACAAAAAGCTTCCAAGACAAACAAAAACTAAAGGAATTTGCAAACACGAAACCAGCCCTACAAGAAAAATTGAAAGGGGTCCTCTAAGCAAAGAGAGAGCCTAAAAGCAACATAGACCAGAAAGGAAGACAGACAATATACAGTAACAGTCACCTTACAGGCAATACAATGGCACTAAATTCCTATCTTTCAATAGTTACCCTGAATGTAAATGGGCTAAATGCCCCAGTCAAAAGACACAGGCTATTAGATTGGATTAAAAAATAAGACCCATCAATAAGCTGTCTGCAAGAGACTCATTTTAGACCCAAAGTCACCCCAGATTGAAAGTGAGGGGGTAGAAAACCATTTACCATGTTAATGGACACCAAAAGAAAGCTGGGGTGGCAATCCTTCTATCAGACAAATTAGATTTTAAACCAAAGACTGTAATAAGAGTTGAGGAAGGACTCTATATCCTACTTAAAGGGTCTATCCAACAAGAAGATCTAACAATTGTAAATATCTATGCCCCTAACATGGGAGCAGCCAAGTATATAAGGCAATTAATAACTAAAGCATAGAAACACATTGACAACAATACAATTAAAGGGAACTTTAACACCCCCCCCCCCGGCTGAAATGGACAGATCATCTAACCAAAAGATCAACAAGGAAATAAAGACTTTAAATGGCACCCTGGACCAGATGGACTTCACAGACATATTCAGAACATTCCATCCCAAAGCAACGGAAAACACATTCTTCTCTAGTGCCCATGGAACATTCTCCAGAATAGATCACATCCTAGGTCACAAATCAGGTCTCAACCGGTACCAAAAGATTGGGATCATTCCCTGCATATTTTCAGACCACACTGCTTTGAAACTAGAACTCAATCACAAGAGGAAAGTTAGAAAGAACTCAAATACAAGGAGGCTAAAGAGCATCCTACTAAAGAATGAATGGGTCAACCAGGAAATTGAAGAAGAATTAAAGAAATTCATGGAAACTAATGAAAATGAAAACACAACTGTTCAAAATCTTTGGGATGCAGCAAAGGCAGTCCTGAGAGGAAAATATATAACAATACAAGCCTTTCTCAAAAAACAAGAAAGGTCTCAAATACACAATCTAACCCTACACCTAAAGGAGCTGGAAAAAGAACAGCAAATAAAGCCTAAACCCAGCAGGAGAAGAGAAATCATAAATATCAGAGCAGAAATCAATGAAATAGAAACCAAAAGAACAGTAGAACAGATCAATGAAACTAGGAGCTGGTTCTTTGAAAGAATTAACAAGATTGATAAACCCCTGGCCAGACTTATCAAAAAGAAAAGAGAAAGGACCCAAATCAACAAAATCATGAATGAAAGAGGAGAGATCACAACCAACACCAAAGAAATACAAACAATTATAAGAACATATTATGAGCAACTCTATGCCAGCAAATTAGATAACCTGGAAGAAACGGGTGCATTCCCAGAGATGTATCAACTACCAAAACTGAACCAGGAAGAAATAGAAAACCTGAACAGACCTGTCACCACTAAGGAAATTGAAGCAGTCATCAAACATCTCCCAACAAACGAAAGCCCGGGGCCAGATGGCTTCCCAGGGGAATTCTACCAAACATTTCAGGAAGAATTAATACCTATTCTTCTGAAACTGTTCCAAAAAATAGAAATGGAAGGACAACTTCCAAACTCGTTTTGTGAGGCCACCATTCCCTTGATCCCCAAACCAGACAAAGACCCCATCAAAAAGGAGAATTACAGACCAATATCCTTGATGAACATGGATGCAAAATCTCTCACCAAAATACTAGCCAATAGGATCCAACAGTACATTAAAAGGATTATTCACCATGACCAAGTGGGATTTATCCCTGGGCTGCAATGCTGGTTCAACATCCGCAAATCTATCAACGTGATACAATATATTAACAAAAGAAAGAACAAGAGTCATATGATCCTCTCAATAGATGCAGAAAAAGCATTTGACAAAGTACAGCATCCTTTCTTGATCAAAACTCCTCAGAGTATAGGGATAGAGGGTATATACCTCAATATCATAAAAGCCATCTATGAAAAACCTACAGCGAATATCATTCTCAATGGGGAAAAGCTGAGAGCTTTTCCCCTAAGGTCAGGAACGCGGCAGGGATGTCCACTCTCACCACTGCTATTCAACATAGTATTAGAAGTCCTAGCCACAGCAATCAGACAAGAAAAGAAATCAAAGGCATCCAAATCGGCAAAGAGGAAGTCAAACTCTCACTCTTTGCAGATGATATGATACTGTATGTGGAAAACCCAAAAGACTCCACCCCAAAACTGCTAGAACTCATACAGGAATTCAGTCAAGTAGCAGGCTATAAAATCAATGCACAGAAATCAGTGGCATTCCTATACACCAACAACAAGACAGAAGAGAGACAAATCAAGGAGCCGATCCCATTTACAATTGCACCCAAAACTATAAGATACCTAGGAATAAATTTAACCAAAGAGGCAAAGGATCTGTACTCAGAAAACTATAAAATACTCATGAAAGAAATTGAGGAAGACACAAAGAAATGGAAAAACTTTCCATGCTCATGGATTGGGAGAACCAACATTGTGAAGATGTCAATGCAATCTACACATTCAATGCAATCCCCATCAAAATACCATCCACCTTTTTCAAAGAAATGGAACACATAATCCTAAAATTTGTATGGAACCAGAAGAGACCCCAAATAGCCAGAGGAATCTTGAAAAAGAAAAGCAAAGCAGGCAGCATCACAATTCTGGACTTCCAGCTCTATTACAAAGCTGTCATCATCAAGACAGTATGGTACTGGCACAAAAACAGACACATCGATCAATGGAACAGAATCAGGAGCCCAGAAAGGGACCCTCAACTCTATGGTCAACTCATCTTTGACAAAGCAGGAAAGAATGTCCAATGGCAAACAGACAGTCTCTTCAACAAATGGTGTTGGGAAAATTGGACAGCTACATGCAGAAGAATGAAACTAGACCATTTCCTTACACCACACACAAAAATAGACTCCAAATGGTTGAAAGACCTCAACGTGAGACAGGAGTCCATCAAAATCCTAAAGGAGAACACAGGCAGCAACCTCTTCGACCTCAGCCACAGCAACTTCTTCCTAGAAACATCGCCCAAGGCAAGGGAAGCCAGGGCAAAAATGAACTATTGGGATTTCATCAAGATAAAAAGCTTTTGCACAGCAAAAGAAACAGTCCACAAAAGCAAAAGATAACCGACAGAATGGGAGAAAATATTTGCTAATGACATATCAGATAAAGGGCTAGTATCCAAAATCTATAAAGAACTTATCAAACTCAACACCCAAAGAACAAATAATCCAATCAAGAAATGGGCAGAAGATATGAACAGACATTTTTCCAAAGAAGACATCCAAATGGCCAACAGACACATGAAAAAGTGCTCAACATCGCTCGGCATCAGGGAAATCCAAATCAAAACCTCCATGAGATACCACCTCACAGCCGTCAGAATGGCTAAAATTAACAAGTCAGGAAACGACAGATGTTGGCGGGGATGTGGAGAAAGGGGAACCCTCTTACACTGTTGGTGGGAATGCAAGCTGGTGCAACCACTCTGGAAAACAGTATGGAGGTTCCCCAAACAGTTGAAAATAGAGCTACCATACAATCCAGCAATTGCACTACTGGGTATTTACCTCAAAGATACAAATGTAGGGATCCGAAGGGGTACATGCACCCCAATGTTTATAGCAGCAATGTGCACAGTAGCCAAACTGTGGAAAGAGCCAAGACGTCCATCGACAGATGAATGGATAAAGAAGAGGTAGTATATATACACAATGGAATATTATGCAGCCATCAAAAGGAATGAGATCTTGCCATTTGCAATGACGTGGATGGAACTGGAGGGTCTTATGCTGAGTGAAATAAGTCAATCAGAGAAAGACATGTATCATATGACCTCACTGATATGAGGAATTCTTAATCTCAGGAAACAAACTGAGGGTTGCTGGAGTGGGGGGATGGGAGGGATGGGGTGGCTGGGTGATAGACATTGGGGAGGGTATGTGCTATGGTGAGCGCTGTGAATTGTGCAAGACTGTTGAATCACAGATCTGTACTTCTGAAACAAATAATGCAACATGTGTTAAGAAAAAAGAAAAAGAAGATAACAGGAAGGGAAGAATGAAGGGGAGTAAATCGGATGGGGAGACGAACCATGACAGACGATGGACTCTGTAAAACAAACTGAAGGTTCTAGAGGGGAGGAGGTTGGGGGGATGGGTTAGCCTGGTGATGGGTATTAAAGAGGGCACATTCTGCATGGAGTACTGGGTGTTATGAACAAACAATGAATCATGGAATACTACATCAAAAACTAATGATGTAATGTATGGTGATTAACATAACAATAAAAATTTTTTTTTTAAATTAACTTTGAAAGACTAAAGAATCCTGGTAAAAAAAAGCCATGGATTCTATTTGCAGTATTCCCCTAGTGCTGGAGTTCTCATTGATGGGTAAACTTGGTCTTGGCTGGCTGTTCTTGCTGATCTTCTGAGGGAGGGGCCTGTTGCCGTGGTTCCCAAATGTCTTTGCCAGAGGTGCAATTGCCCCGCCCTTTCCAGTCCTGGCTAAGTAATCTGCTCCGGTTTGCTCTCGGGAGCTTTTGTTCCCTGCAACCTTTCCATACAGCTTTGGAGGACGAGAGTGAAAATGGTGGCCTCCCAATCTGCGCCCCGGAGGAGCAGAAAACTCAGGGCCCCACTCCTCAGTGAACCCCCAGAGAAAAGCAGTCAATCACTCCCATCTCCCAGGTCTCCGGCCACACTCCGTGCTCACCCAGCCTGTGACCGAGCATTTTATCTCTGGCACCCGACCCCGTGTGGAGTCTCCAAACCCAGCAGATCCCTGCCGTGCGCTCCCGCGCCGCTCCTCCTGGGGGAGGAAGGGGAGTTTCCCCAGATCTGCCACTTGTTGGGTTCCTGCTGGAGGAGCAGTGGCCCGACTCCCACAGATCACAGTTTATGGCAACCCCAAGCTGAGAGCCTGCGCCTCGGCTCTGTCTCTGCAGTCAGCTCCCCCACTCCGATACCTGGGAGCTCTGCCGCACTCAGGCACCCCCAGTCTTTCTGTGACCCCGTGGGTCCTGAGACCACACTGTCCTGCAAGGGTTCCACCCCCCACTTAGCCACTGGAGCAATGTCCCTCAGCGGAGCCAACTTCTAAAATTTCCAATTTTGTACTCCGCAGCTCTATCACTTGCCAGAAGTGGCCGACAGAAGCCCCCTCCCCTGTCATCTATTCTCCTGAATATCACCTCGGATACACTTCTCCGCACGTCCTACCTTCCAGAAAGTGGTCACTTTTCTGTTCAGAGAGTTGTTGCTATTCTTTTCTTCGATCTCCTCTTGAGTTCGTAGGTGTTCAGAATGGTTTGATCCCTATCCAACTGAATTCCTGAGACCAGATGAAATCCAGGTCTCCTACTCCTCCGCCATCTTGCTCCACTGCCCTCGGAAAAAGAACATTCTTTATTCACAGACATGATTGTCTGTGTAGGAATCCTATGTAACTAAAAAAAAATACCTATGAGGACTAACAGGGGAGCTTAGCAATGTTGTCGAATATAAGATGTACAGAATCAGTTGTATTTCTATGTGTTAGCAATAGGCAATTAGAAATTTAATTTTTAAAATTAATACCATTTACGGGCACCCGGGTGGCTCAGTTGGTTAAGCGACTGCCTTCAGCTCAGGTCATGACCCTGGAGTCCCAGGATCGAGTCCCACTTCGGGCTCCCTGCTCAGCGGGGAGTCTGCTTCTCCCTCTGACCCTCCCCCCTCTCATGTGCTCTCTCTCTCTCTTTCTCGCTCTCTCAAATAAATAAATAAAATCTTAAAAAAAAGATTAAAAAATAAAATTAAATTAAATTAATACCATTTACAACAGCATCAGAAAAAATAAAATGCTTAGGATAAGTCTGACAAAAGATGTGAAAGATCTTTACACTGAACACTAGAACACATTGCTAAGAGGAAATTAAAGACCCAAATAAACGAAGACACAGACCATCTTCATAGATCAAAAGACTCAATATTGTTAAAGTAGCAATTTTCTGCAAACTGATCTGTAGATTCCACACAATCCAAATCACAATTCCAATAGGCATTTCTTAGAAATTGGTAAGCTGATTCAAAAATTCATATGACAATGCAAAGAACCATGAACAGCCAATTACAAAGATGACTCTGAACAGAAACAAATTTGGAGGACTTTCATTATCTGATATCGATTATTATAAAGCTATAACGATCAAGATAATCTTGCTTTGGTGTATTGACGGACATATAGACAAATGGAACAGAATAAAGAGTCCCAAAATAAGCTCATTCATGTCAGTTTATTTTGCACAAAGTTACAAAGTGAAATTAACGGAGAAAGAATGGTGTTTTCAATAAACCACGATGGAACAATTGGACATTATTGTGACTTTTTAAAAATCACAATTAACTCAAAATGGATCATAAATTTAAATGTAAAACATAAAACTCTGAAGCTTCCATATGAAAACCTAAGATAAAATCTTTGTGATTTGGGACTAGACAAAGATTTCTTAGCTACCACAGCAAATGCCTACAAGAAAAGAATGATTAACTGGCCTTCAACAAAGTTAAGGAACTTTTGCTGTTCAGAAGACGCTGTTAAGAGAACGAAAAGGAAACACTTGCAAATTATATATCTGATAAAGGAGCTATACTCATAATATTGAAAAAACTCAAAACTCTGTAAGAAAAAAAAGTTTTTTTAAACGGCAAAAGATTTTAACAGAAAATTCACCAAAGAAATAATACAGAAGGCAAATAAGCACAGAAAAAATGATCAACATCAGTACTCATTAGGGAAGTGCAAATTAAAACCTCAACAAGACAGCATAACACACGTTTGAGAAAGTCTAAAATTAAAAAGACCATCAATAACAAGGGTGGATGAGGACTTGAAACAATTGGGATGCATATGGTCTACTGGGAGAATCTACAATGTTGCAGTCATTATAGAAAAGGATTTGGCATTTCTTAAAAGCTAAACTTGTACTTACCATATCACACAGTCATTTCATTCCTAGGTATTTATCTGATGGAAATGAAGAACACGTCCACACAAAAACATGTACATGAATGTTCATAGCAATTTTATTTATAATAGCCAAAACTGCAATTTACATATCCATCAAATGGCCAATGGGTAAACAATAGAATAGTACTCAGTGATTAAAAGGAATGAACTATCAGTACACTAGACAAGATGAATCTCAAAATAATTAAGCTGAGTGAAAGAAGCCATTCCCCCTCCAAAAAAGTCCATGTCATATGATTCCATTTATATCAATGCCTAGAGAATTTCAGCTGATGTAGAGTGACAAGAAGCACAATAACAACTGCTGGTGGGGTGGTAGGGAGGGGCAAGAGGGATGGGTTACAAAGGAGAGGAGGAAATTCTTACAAGTGATGGATGTTCATTACCTTGATTGTGGTCATTGCTTCTTTTTTTTTAAGATTTTATTTATTTATTTATTTGTCAGAGAGAGAGAGAGCACAAGCAGGGGGAGAAGCAGCCTCATCTCCAATTGAGACTTGATCCCAGGACCCTGGGATCATGACCTGAGCCAAAGGCAGACGCTTAACTGACTGAGCCACGCAGGCGTCCCATGGTGATTACTTCTTGACCGTATACTGTATATGCCAAAACCTCTCAACTGTCCATTTTAAGTATGTATGGTTCATTGTATGTTGACTACACCTCACTAAAGCTCTTTTTCTTATAAAATGTCAGTGAGGTCTTCTCTGATCTGACCCTCTCACTTAAAATTGTAATATGACCGGCAGACCCCACCTCTCTCCTGCTTAATTTTCTCCATAGATTTTATCACTTTCCAGGATAATAAAATTTACTTACTTATGCTGTGTATTCTCCGTCTCTCCCTACCCATCCCACTAAAGTGTGGGCTTCCTGAGGGCAGAGGTTGTTCTCTGGTTTCCTTAGTAATGTGTCCCTTACAACTAGAAGAGAACTTGAGTGAGTGAGTGAATGGCTTGTCTCTCTAACCTCCTTTGAACTCCCTCAGATTCCTTTTTAACATAGAATGAGTCCTCATGCCTAAAAACCATGAGATGACAGGAAGAATCCAGGACACATAAATATTCTATTCATGGCTCTCCATTAATTGTGCTAGTCATTGAGCCTTTCTGAGTTTCCATTTCCTCGCTTATGAAAAGAGAAATTTTTAACCAGATGATCTCTGACATCTAAAATGTCTGGTATTTGTAATGTACTTCTCTCAAAAATAAGCTACAGGTCCACTGAAATTCGGATGACTTAGTAAATTATAATATATACATGTACTATAATACTATGTAGCAACTTTTAAAAGTGAAGTGTATTTATGTGAACTGATTTGAAAAAATATCCAAGTCAAAGATTAAGTAAAAAGAGATGCTGTCAAACAATACATACAGTATGGTCCAATATGGTAAAAATACCATAAAATTATATGTGTGCAGATGCGTGTAGTCGGATAGAGAACACAGGGAACAGACTGGTGTGATGGTTGTTAAACCGTTAGGTGTGGTTCCTCTGGGGGTCAGCAGGAGGGAAAGGGAAAGTTTCACTTCTTAATCCTTACACTTCAAAACAAGAAAAGCAAGGCATTGTAAAAATTCTACTTTTTTAGTATTTTTGCTTTTTTCAAAATTTTTCATTTCTATAAAACTGGTTCTTATTGTTCCTGACCTCAAATCTCCACTCCTATTAGGACCTCTCTAGACGGTGGAATGCAAGGCTTTTGTCACTATTTTCTCAGCCTGCATATTCACATTGCAGCTAACAGAAGAGAGGACTGCTGAAACCACCAGAAGCCTAAGGCTATCACAGCAAGCCTGAAGCCAAGCTTTGGTTGCGGAGACATTCCAGATGCACGCTGGGGCAAGTCCCTGGCAACATAGTTTTCCTTTATCGGTTTTTCCCTACCAAGAAAGGGACCAGGCTTGTGAAACTTAATATATTATAACCTTTTAGAGGCTGGCATAGAAACATTTTCTCCAACACTGTTAAAAGCAGAGCACCCTTGCGATTGTTAGTGCATTCCAGACAGCAGTTTGGGCTGATTTCATTCCACAAAGGAAGAACAGGTTTTGGAAACAACCAAGTCCAAGTGTTACAGGCTGTTGCATTTGGTTTCACTTAGATAATTCTTGGCATGATGCATCCTCCTTTTCTAGCTGACCATTTTATCTAAGGAAAATGAGAAGCTGATAGATCACACTCGTATAATTCCAGACAGGTCCACCATGAAAAATGTAGGGCAACAAAACCCCCTTTCATCACCACAGGCTTGTTCTAGACCGAGTTACCTGTCTACGCTACCAGCTCCTAAGTTCTGAGGTCACCTGCCTCCTTTCCTGTTGTTGGATGTTCAGGTTTCACCTGTTTCCAGCTGCAGCTGCCACCAGGTGGAAACAGGGTGTGCAGGTATAAAGGCACGCATCCAGAAGGCTTGCTTAATAGTTCAAGTCTGTGCCAAGCTCACTGGTGAGTTGCATTTAGCATGTTCCCTCAAGTGTGCTTACTCAGTAGGAAAGGTAAGATCCCTCATCCTGCAGGATGGACAAGATGGGGGGTGGGGGGAAAGAGAAAGTCGCTGGAAATGAGAAGATAATTAATCTGGAAGGCAAGGATTTCCCATTTTTTATGACCCACTGGTGGCTATCAATGTTCATCCAAGATCTACCCCAGACTGGATAGCAACCATGTTGTTATAGCAAGATAATCCAATTTTCAGATGTTACATTTTCAAGGATACCCAAAAGATACAGCATTAATTCCAGCTAAATCTGTCTCCTGAATGCAGCATGAGCAGGAACATTTCAAGTAGTTGGTCTTTGTTACATACATATGGCTTGTTAAGAAATGAAACTTTATCAAGGGACCAAATCGCATGGCTTAATTAATGGAATCCCCATCCCCTTTAGTTATACAGCTTCTCTAAGATTTCATACCACTGATGTTGATTTGAGGTGCCTTAAATATCAGAATACAATTTGGACACAAACTGCTTGAAATCTACATTTCTAAGCAAGAAAATAAATCAGTATTATTTCTCCAATCCTCTACAAACTATATTTACCTTTATATCTTCGGATGGCTCCTTTTTGTAATTCATCAGATCTTTTATTAGAATATGAATAATCTTTCAAGCTGTAAAAAAAAAAACAAGTGATATTGTGATATTATTAATTGTATCTGTAAGGTTAGCTTGCCTGTGCCTTTTATAGTGCCTAAGAGAACATTATAAAAAGTGCTAGCTTTTTTTTTTTTGCCTGGAATTTTATTTCTTTTTTTTATGTTACGTTAATCACCATACATTACATCATTAGTTTTTTTCTGTTTGTTTGTTTTTTTTAATTTTTTTATACATCATTAGTTTTTGATGTAGTGTTCCATGATTCATTGTTTGCGTATAACACTCAGTGCTCCATGGAGAACGTGCCCTCTTTAATACCCATCACCAGGCTAACCCATCCCCCCATCCCCGTCCCCTTTTAAAAAGTGCTAGCTTTAAAAGATGAGTAAGACTTTGGGGATTTTGATAAAAAGACATCTGATATTTTACATCTGGGAAAAGTTTGTTGCACTGCTTTCATCATGGGACCAGCACACAGTTATTGAACTCATTCTATGTACTTAGAGGTTACAAATGAGTTGTTATTGCCCTTAAGGAAAAGTTCTCAAACTACTTCATTGTATCTGTTGTACATTTCCTCTAAAACATTTTGTGAACCCAAACACTGATGAGCAAATAAAAAGGTCCGCTAATTACCTTTGCCTTTCCAGATATATTCTTCATTTTCTTTCACTCTTTTTTTCCCCACATCTCATCTACCAGGCGCCTTCTACCTGTTGTGATCACCTGATTTATATCCTTAATCTTTTCTTAATCTTAACACTCAAATTTCCACCTCAATGAGGCTTTTTCTGCTGCAAAATATTGTATTACTGCTTCTTTCAGGGTTTTTTTTTTTTTTTTTGTCTTTAGAAGTTGGAAAATGGCATGGAAAAATAGTTCCTCCTTTATATGAAAGTGATTACACACCCTTCAGGGAGAAGGTAACAGAGCTCACCTTACCTGAGGAAGGGCTTACCTTAGTGAAGACAGCAAATTCATTTATTCAAAATGTAGCAGCAATTTATCACTTGGCTAAGATGTCTTCCAGGGACTAAAAAGACTCTCTAAAGAAAAATAACATCATGAAAACTGCCTCAAGAGACAGAACTTTCAAAGAAAAACTCGAAGACTTCCAAGGGATGTTTTGGGCTTTGGTCTGCCTCAGAGTTACCCAACAACATGGAGGAAACCACTGATGCTTAACCGAAGTGTTCAATTAGCCCTAATTAAACGTAGGCAATGGGTTATATATGAATTGTAAATGCTTCTGCCTCCTGAGGAAGAAGAAGTGAGAGAAGCCACAGTACCTAGCACTGGAGGGCAGGGGTGGGGTATACGGGCTGAGCAGGGCAGAGGCAGGTGAATACACCAAAGACGCCCATGGCCTGGCGACCAAGTCCTGAATTCTAACCTCCCTTAAATTTGGGTGACTCCAGGTGACTCACTAAGCCCCAACCAGGTTGCTAAAGCCTCTTCTTTCTCTACAATCATGTCACTTGAATTACTTTAGAGTTTGCTTTTGGTATATCTTTCAGTGGATATGACAATACCTGTATCTCTTGCAATGTGTGCTAATGCCAGTGTTAGAGTTTTATAAGCAAGCTGGGAAAATCATAACAGAGAGAGTAAAACAAAATCATGGCTTCAGGCTCCACCTTAGAATGACAATAAATAGAGCTCCATAAAACTATAAAACTTAGCCCTGGGGGTGCCTGGGTGGCTCATCGGTTAAACGGCTGCCTCTGGCTCAGGTCATGATCCCAGGGTCCTGGGATCGAGCCCTGCATCAGGTTCCCTGCTCAGCAGGAAGCCTGCTTCTCCCTCTGTCCCTCCTCCCGCTTGTGCGCTCTCTCTCTCTCTCAAATAAATAAATAAAATCTTAAAAAAAAAAAAAAAAACTTAGCCCTGGCCTTTACTGTCTCAGGGGAGCATCAGAATGACTCACTGGGGGATGTGAACAGTCTCAAAAGCAGCCCAGAGACCCCCTTCCCTAAAAGTGCTCACAATCAGAAAGGGAAAGCAACGGATGCAGCCATGCCTTTGAGGAAGAATCCAATGAAATTAGTTTCTTGGCACCATGCTAAGCACTTTGGAGGAATGAGAGGGTCAAAGGGGCTGCTTGGCGGGACCTTTGGCTCCATCAAAGGGAAAGAAGATGACACAAAGGGAATACCTAAGTGCTAACCTGACTAGCACAGTCTCAAGAGATGTTAGTAAGGGCCAGGATGAGCTGGACCCTGAAGGATGTGCCAGACTAAAACATCAAGCACTCAGGAAGGAAACTCGTGGCATCAGGGCAGAGAGGGACACACCTTTTGAAGGATGGGAGAAAGCCATCCTGACACCACCCAAGGATACTGGAGACCAATGACGATTAATGGTTACTGGGAAAAGGTGGAGCTGAGCATGGAAGACTCTGGAAACTACCCATGATGCATGAAAAGGTTTGGGGTCAACCCACATGTGCTGATGTGGAACAACCTTCAAGAGGTAGGGGAATGAAGAGCACAAAATGCAAAACGTTGACTGGATACCACATACCACTTCTCTAACAAGGAACAGGGGCCTGTGTGTTTGCAGGTGCAGAAGAATTTCTGAAAAACCCCAAGCAAACTATTAATTGTGGTTGCTTCAGAGGAGTGGTGCTGGGAGTCTGGGGTGGGAGCAGGACTCTTATTTTTTACCTATTTGAAGGAACAGGGTGGGGGCAGAGAAAGGGACAGAAGAGGTTGGAGGCGAGCCCTCAGCAAAGGAGTTTGGACTTGAAGCAGTACACTGCCAACTTTCCTTCTCTGCCTCATTACAAATGTTGGAGATTGGTAAATCAAATAGCAGATTAGATCAGAAGGCTCTAGAAGTGGATGAAAGAAATGGGATGAAAGAGGCACAAAAGAGCAAGATTTGGGTTGAGTAGGAGGATTGAAAAGAAACAAGCTCTCTTATTTTAATACAGAAGAAACGACCCCTGCCTTACATTAGTGGCCACTCACAGAAACTGCAATTTATCAAAAATGAAAAAAAGGGGTAAACAGTAATATTAAAATAATTACCAAAAGAAACTTTATTTTTGCCGCTTTTTCAGTTTTATAGGCCACATAATTTAGAATTCAACAGAAGGAAAATAAAGAGTATGGAAATAACATCTACAGGGCAGATTTTCCTTCTTAGAAGAAAATATATGCACATACAAGTTATCCTTCAGGATTTGAAGCAGCAATTACCGTTCTCAAACACAACCCTCCATCCATCTGAACAATTCTGGAAGGATCCATTTAATGACAACATGTAGAATGATTCAGCAGACCACCAAATGCAGCTCTGTCTTGTCAATCCCACAGCAAACGCTAACATGCTCTCGGGTTTCAGTCAAGGCTGACTTCCCTGGGGCATGCTTGTTGCAGCAAAGACATCGCAACAAGGATCTTATCATGTGACCATACATGAGCAGTCAAGAAGGCAAACCCTCATTGGTTTACAATATTTGGCCACCGTTCTAAAGACTGCCACATCCAAGTTATATATACCATGAGGTATATGCTAGGGTGACCCGGGCTATTGCTGTGGCATTGCAGGAGAGTCCCCAACCCATGGCTGAGTCCCGGGACTTCCTGGCTGGGTGCCAGTGATTATCTTCAAAGCTGGAGGCCCCTGAGAGGAAAAGTGGCCTGTTAGGCCACTTGATTAAGTGTTAGTTGGAGAATTTTCCACTGAGCATACATTTTGCAGTGCAGCTAAGAAAGGAGGGGGGCGGGGAACAAAACAATGCCTCTCTTGCAAATAGTCTATGGGGAAAACGTCTGTTACATGAAGAAGCCCACTGCCCACAGGCCCACCGAAATGTACATGAGGAGTGGGCTCCTAATCCTTTGCAGATGACGGCGTTCTTTCCCAGCCGCCGTGAGAGGGCCTGCATGAGACGGTCCTGCTACCTATTAGGACTTCAGAGGCTTCCAGGGGCAACAGTTAGCCCTGGTAAGGATTCGAGCAAGTTAAGCAGGTTCTCTGTTCTCTTTTATTCCTGGGTCTTGGTCCTTCTTGTCAGAAGAGTGCTTTCCTGGCCATTTTCCTGTGGAGCTAATAGGGGCGGGATGGTTCAGAGCAGGAGCAGCCAATCGTAGCCCACAGTGCCCACCCCCTGTTTGCATAAATACACTCCCATTGGGAATACAGGCACTCTCGTTCATTTCCATATTGTCCATGGCCTCTTTCACAATACAATGACCGAGTTGAATTGTGACAGGACCATATGGCCTGCCAGGCTTAAGATAGCTTCTATCTGTCCCTTTCCAGAAAAAGTCTGCCGGCCTCTAGTTTAGAGGCTGGTGACAGGACTGGTCAATTTCTGCTTCATCAGATCCTATCCCACCTGTCACAACCTCTACCTCGACTTTCATAAGATGGAGGTGGCTCTCCATTTGGAGAGCAAAAGAGTCCAGGAACAGCATATTGGGAAAAAGTCTAAATTGTGCTCCTATCACTTAGAAGGTGGCTGGTTCCCTCTGACCTGCCCACCACAAGGACAGGACGGTACTTTGCTGTTGGAGACCAGCTCAAACCCCATGGTTTGATATAAAATGAGAATAGAGCAAAGGTGCTTTAGGCTTTTGGTGCTATAAATGTGGGGGTCCCTAGGGGGACTGATCCACATGGCCAGGCTCACATGAGCAGAGACTTAGAGTCATGGGGTGCCCTCACTGCAATGAGAAAGACAAAAGAAATGAGCTCTTATTTTATTTTACCCATGTAAGAGTCAGATTCATCAATGGACAATGGTGGTCATCCCTGGGTGGGAGGCTGGAGAGAGTCAGTCATTTGAAATGAGAAGTTTGGAGGTCTTGGTTTGGGCTCAGCCTGGAGTACTGGGTTTGTCTGGCCCAGAAAAGAATTTTCCCCAGAACTAAGGAATGTGACCACTTCACGGGAAGGGACACAGAAGCCAGGAGGAGGTTCTTGTGCACGCTGTGCTGGGCACTGACACGACTTCTCCCAATTTTTCAGTATTAAAAGGAACGCCTGCATTATTGTAACTTCACGTGGTGAGCACACTGCGATCTGGCAACTTTTGGTTTGATTCCTTCAGAAAGATGTAAATCTCCTAATGAATCATCAATCAAATCATCAAAGCCTAACGGAGAGGTGGGTCAAGCTCACACACTCTCATAAAAGAAGCTCAACTTTTCCAAAGTCAGTTTTGAGATCAGTCTTAGGTGTCTGACAGCATCTCTCACCTAAGCTTAATAGCTACAGATGAGGGGTGCCTGGGTGGTTCAGTCATCTAAGCATCTGTCTTTAGCTGGGGTCATGATCCCAGGGTCCTGGGATGGAGCCCTACATCTGGCTCCCTGCTCAGCAGGGAGTCCGCTTCTCTCTCTACCTCTGCCCCTCCCCCCATTGTGCTTTCTCTCTCACTTGCTCTCTCTCAAATAAATAAAAATCTTTAAAATAAAAAAAAGCTATGGATGAACACTTGATTTCCTACCAAAATCAAAATAGGAACAAAGAGTAATATAAAATTTACAAAGCTTTTATTTTCTTGTTAATAAAAGAGTGTGTTTAATATTTAAAATGATCACAATGAAGTGTTTTGTTTTTTTTCTTTTTCTTGAACTGGTGAAGCTGATCCCCTGGACAGGCATATAGAGTGGTAAGTATTGAAACCTTCAGTAAATTACTGACCTTAGAACGGAAACTACAAACACCCTATGTCAGGAAATACCTTCTGCTTTCTGTCTTGCATTTAATTTCATTGGACATAGAAATTCAAAAAGAAAGTCTTGGGTCTTGATGAGCAAAAATTGTAAAACTTTTGAGAGAGAGAAATTCTTTCTGCTTAGAAATCATTTTTAGATAAATGATTAAACGAGACATACATAATATAAAATACCTAAAGAGAAGAAAAAGTATTAAAATATTAAAGTGTTTAATTCTGACTTAATATATTCTTTAGAAATTCTTATGGGCCAGATTCCTTCACAAACACCCTTACTTAATCATCACAGAACCCTTGTGAAATAGGCACCATGCACCCGTTTTACAGATGAGAAAACAAAATCTCATTAAATTTGCCCGGGGTCATCTATGTACTAAGTAGACTTCCCATTAAATCACACTGATTCAAAAAAGATTCTGTAAAATTCAAACATGAAGAAGATCCAGAAACATAATGTCTAAAAACCAACAGAATATTTAGATGTAATTTGTCTTCATTTTCCCAATTAATAATCCCCAATTCATAATTGTAAAGATTGCAAGCACCAATACAAAGGATCAAATAGCTGAACTCTGCCACTGTTAAAACTATTATTATTAATATCTGAGAGAACAGTAGGTGAAAGAATACAGAACAACTTTAAACTGTATCTATTTCAACCATTTCATGGGCCTGTTGTGCTCTGCCCCTGGAGACTAGTCTGTTCCTGTTGCAAGAGACTGGGGGCTTCTTGCTCCCGCTGCTGGCTGATGAGCGCCCTCTAGGGGCATTTTATGAAAGCTCATCAGTCCTTAACATACGTGGGAAATTCTACACCCCATTAATATGAAAGCCTTGAATCACTCTCCTCCAAAACAGCGCTACTGAAAAAGATGCACACACTATTACTGAAAATTTGTAAATAAGGAGATCAATGAAAGTACAAATCCACAGGCAAGTCGCGGAAAGGAAAAAAAGAAAAACACAGACTGTTCCCCATTTCTGTGGAAATGGAACTGGGCAAGTAATCTGGTCATTGGCCAAGTGAATAGTCTAAATAACACTTAATTTGAAGATTATAAAAGTGTAACTGCTTATGGAAATAAGAAAACCAAATTTCAAGGGGTCTAAAATCACATCAAATCCCAGTAGCTACAGAGCATGTTTTCGGAAACAAAAAATGCCTTTCATTTTAGCAAATACCTTGTTTCCTTCCTACCAGTTCTGAAACTACTTTACCATGAAACAGCCCTAGAAGTGTTTTTTTTTTCATTTCATAAAAGTAAATTCAGTTTCTAAACATAAAAATAACTTCAGACCTCCCTTTCAGATTCCTGTACTCAGTTCATCGTTAAAGTTATTTATTTAAAGTTTAAACCTATGTTTAAATACTCACGTAATTTTTATTAAACAAACAGAGCTTTTGAAAACACCTGGCAGCAATGCATTTTTTTCCTGAAAAAAAAAGATTATTTTCAAACCATTCAAAAATTCTAAAACCTCTATTTATTTAAAACTGTCGGCAATTTGCCTCCTCATATTCCACAGGATAAGAGAGAAAAGAGAAAAAGAACAGGATAAAACATTTTAAACTGTACAAGTTCCAGGAAATAAAAACACATATTAGAGGAGAAGCTGTCTTTATCTTCCTGTTTATCTACATACCTTTCCCCCTCAGAACTTGAGGTCAAAAATCATTTGTCCTACTTACCTGTGGCTTCTGGAGGGTTCACTGCTAACATAATAACTGTAAGATGCCAGTGGAAGTCCTCAGCAGAAAGCTAATATAGTCGGGAAAAATCCTAATTTCAGTAGTTCCCCGCTGCTCTATAGCTGCTCTGAGCAATCCTTCCTCTTCCTGTTGTCTACACGCTGAATATGAAGTTTCCCATCTTTTCACAGCATTTAACACTGTTTCTTGCACAATTCTTCAGTTACAAATACTGCAGTGTGGTACTTTTATATATGTATATTCCAATTAGTATTCCTCTAAGACTTATGAACTGTCATAAATTATTTTCTTCCTGTGATTATTTTTTCTCTTTAAATGATTTTCTTTAAAAACAAAAAATCAAAAGACATCCTTTGAGGTAAGGTCAGGATGGGCCCGCCTGACTGCCTACTGCTCTATTCCCAATCATCACACTGGACCTCTGCCTCTTTTCCAACAGACATTCTGAGGTTGCCGGCATTTCTAGCAATCACTACGCACATGACCCAACAAGTCCTGAGTGAGGACGTTTGCTCTGTTTTTCTTCATGAAGTAAATGAGCAGACTCCTAAGCAAGCAGCGTGGCATTCTTCTATTTTTGTCCCCTAACAGGAAAATAATTGGAGCCATTTTCCTTCATTTTCCTGAGCTACCTTTCCAAATATGTAATGTGGGTGCCTTCTAGTTGCATGCGTGTGTATATAACTGGGTACCTGTACTTGCAATCTTAATCAAGAGGACTTCTGGAAAAGAAACCGATGACGGGCTTAAGTCAGTGCCCTGCCCTTCCTTCAATCCTACAAGCGACAAAGTTGCACAGAAATGGCTTCCTTATGCACTGCACTTCAGTACCAGCAACCAAGACAAAGAACAATGGACACACATTTATATGTGTATTTGATTCTGATTCTGGCTTTCTGTTCCAAGAAGCAGGGATTATGCCCATTGCCCCCCCCACACACACACACACATACCCCATACCTCACCCTGAGGACTGTGAGGGGGAGAATGCCCACCTCTGGGTCCAGTCACTTAGGAATTTCTTATCCTAAGAAACTTAATAGATCAGTTGTCCATGATATTCCTGACCAGGTTCCCAGGCCTGTGCTCAGACCACAAACAGGAGGCCCAGTCGCAGGCCTCGTCCCTCCTCACTTCTCAGTCATACCCCATGTGGCACCATCACTACCAAATTCCCATCTCTAGGCCAGACCTTCCACAGAGTTCCATTCCCGATGTCTGTCATTCAGGTGTCTCAAAAACACCTCCAACTCCATGAGTCTCCACAGGCTCCCATGTGTCTCTGCGCCAGTGAATGGCACCAACCTTCCAGAAGGTTTCTTTCCGCTAGAAACCCCTTTCCCCACCTGACATAGTGAGCTCATCACCACATCCTGTGAATTTAAAATCCCATGCATACACGGAATCCCTCATTCTCTCCCTCTCCATGGCCACCTCCCTAGTCCAAGCTTCAATTGTGAGACAGTTGGGCCTACTGAAGCCCCCGCCAAGTCTGCCCAAAACCTGCCTCCCAAAACCTGTTGCTAATGCCAAATGAGCATGTTCTGCTGCTGCTCTCCCCTGCAGCCCTTTGCTTTTAGAGTGAAATCCTCATGTGACCTGGATGCCTTACATGGCTTCATGCGATTCATTCTCTTCTTGCTTCCAAATCACATGGACTGTCAATGCCTCATGCCCTCCTTTCCTTCCCCTCCAAGTCCTTCCTCTTACCACTCCATTTCTCTTGTCACCTGCTACTCACCCATCAGACCCCAGCACAAGAATTATTCCCCGTAAATTCCCTTTCCTTGAGCCCCTCCGACTCTCACAGCACATGGCTACTTCTCCTCCATGGGACTGTCACAGCTGGTAAATGCAAACCATGAAACTGATCTAGCCAACTGTTCAGTTGCTATGCTTCCCCTCTATTTGAATGGAGGTCCTCTGAGGAGGGACCAAGTCTGTCTTGCCCACCGTTGTAGGCTTACCATTTAGCACAAAATCTATACATAACTGCTGCGTGATGAATATTTGTTCAAAAAATGTTTTTGTATGAGCAAAGTGTAGAGCTCATGAAAAAAAATCGCTTTGCTAATGAGTGCAGAATAAGGAGATGGTGCCCTTGACCTCTAGCATAACTGTACCATACACCCAACACACAGACCAAAGAGAAAAATTCATTTAATTTTCAAAAGAAAGTATTGATTCCTCACTAAATGCCAAGCATTATGTGCATTCTGCTACATGCTAAGCATGGACTGTCTTATTGAATAAGGTCAGGGTAGACTAACATTTGGGGATACCAAACAGGATGCCCGGGAGAGACACTGTGCAAGTTTACCTCTGTCATCACAGATGGACACAACAGCTCTTTGGGATAGGAGCCCTCTCCATTCACGGAGTGATGAAAAGGAAGCTCAGAAAGTTCATGAGCTGCTGAAGTTCATGCAGGCAGTTAAGTGGCAAAGCCCACGTGTCACCCTTGATCAGATCATCTGGCGACTTCCAACATTCTCTCCAATGTAACCATTGGCCCAAACTGTGGCAAATTATAGAAACATGCATCTCGGACTGCTAACCAGACTCCCTAGAAGACTGATTTGGATGATCCAAAATACTTTCAACAAGTATCTACTATGAGAAGAGGACAAGAGTCCTTCATAAACCCCAGCAAAACAATTTAAACAGACCCATCACCTCCCCCCAGAAGCCTTGATAGTCTCCCCCGGGGCCAGGTGGGGCTGCCCACCACAGCCTTGTGCATTGCCATGCCCTAGGAGTTATAACAACCCTGGAGTTATAAATGTTTCTAGAAAATTTGCTTCCTGGGCTCAATCACTACATTTTTATAACTCTTTTCAACTTACCCAAAAATCTACAGAAAATTTTTATTTTTTTCTGCTTTCTAGACTGCTAACTTGGCAATTTATTCTCAGTATGAGACCAGGTTCAAAGAGACCAATTCAAAGAATTTATTTATTCGTCTGAAGCTGAAACACCTTTGGAATGTTCGGGTTTTGGCATTCTGAACAGAGCCGAACATTTCTTTATATTTAAATATTCCTATAAAAAACAATCTGGTGCTTTAAAATCCAGGATGATTTTTAAAATGCCCTGTGAACTTTGGCGATATTTTTTAGCCAATTTTTTAAAAAAATCAAATGAAATAAATGACAGGATTAGGAGAAAATAGCATTTTCAAGAGATTTCTTGTAAACATTAAGATTGTCTTACCGAAAATGATAGGAAGAAACAGCCACAGCTGTATATGAAATATGTGGGGCTGCTCAGGGAGGCGTCCCTCATGTGTCTACAACCCAAGTCAGAGAAATGTCATCTTTCTCTGCACCCAAGTTCAAAGCCCCATCATTAAATTGTGTTTGTCATTGTATCAATATCCCTCAATTGACAGATTTTCTAACTCGCCTGCTGTGGGGCACATGCCCAAATCTCTGTCACTGTTTTTAGTACTTGATCTACTGGGACTTTCTCTAAATATCATCTCTGACAAGGGAGAAAATAAACATGCTTTTCCAACATACGACCTTTAATTTTCTGTCCCTAGTTGTATTTTCTGTGGCTATTTGGCTGAGCCACCTAGCTGAAGCAGAAGTCTCTTACTGCTTCAATCCTTGCTGCTGGAGATCTTTCTGGAATTACTCTACTTCCCTACCTCAACTAGAGCACAAGCAGTTTCCAACTTAATACAAGTGAGCTTATTCCAAAAATTCATTTTTAATGGATTAGTTAGAACTTTGACCACATTATCTCATAGAAACACAAATAGAAAGTGTTGCTTTTTTGAGTTAGCCTCCAAGTGATCATTTTGTCATCACATACCTGAGGTGACATACTGTAACACAGAAGATATCTGACCCAGATCCTCCTCTCAGGAAGGACTTGTTATCACTCCTGCCCTTCACTTAAATGAGAGGCTCCAAAAGGAGTGAACCCAACTCAGACTTGAGAGAAGAATTTGGCCAAGCCAATCAAACCAGACTGCTCCCTGAGTCCTGATTCCCTATTATTCCAACCTTGTAGTTATTCAAAAATTCCCATTCAATAAATCCTTAGCAATGACTATGTGGTCATAATGTTGCCATTGCCTATCTTCTGGTCACTGTCGGTAATAAGCCTGCTTCAGAGCTATGATCTCAGACTTCCCAGATTGTGGTCTGTGCATTGTCCCAGTTGACTGCTTATTCTTGTCATGAGTGTGTATCCCACTAACCCCACTGAGGGATGTGCAGTAGATCCTATTGGACACCAACCAGCTTTCCCTTCAAGGCTGAGGCAATCTTTCTCCTGCTGCCAGGATGTTGTTGGTTTCTTGCTGGACCATAGCCAAGTCCTCCCCAGCAATTGCCTTTGGTTGAAGGGAACTGACTTACCCAAGGTCATTACTTCTTGCTGGGGACAGCCTGCTTACAGGGACACAAAGGCCCAGGGCTCATCATCACTCAATCAGGAACGTGGCTGTTCCAGAGCTCCCTGAAGGGTTGGCTGAGGACAGTTCAACTTCTCCTTTTACCCAAACCTGCTTCCCTCACCCCTCACAGGTATTGTTCCAGAGAACACTGCCCATCCTCCAAAAAAATAAAATAAAATCCTGTATACAAATATGTGCCTCAGAGTCCTTTCCAAGGAGAGCTCAAACTCAGGCATTTGGAGATTCAGAGCCAGGAATAATCCTGCAGGTCACTGGCACTCACTCATCTGCTGTCTGGTTGGCGCTGAGGCCCCCACATGGTCACAGGTGGAGCCCTGCTGACCCAATGCAGTTGTAGCTGGGCACCTGCCAGAGGTTTCACTGGAGGTGATGTAGGCTGGCACCCCTGTGAAGGGGAGGCCAATGCAGGTGTGAATTCACATGAATTCCAGAGGTTCCAATGAAATTAGTTCTGATGGTTTATGGAATGAGACGGCTCTTCCAGGAGCCACCAAGGCACTACAGAAAGACAATAAAGGCTGCTTTAAATTGACTTTCTGTCTAAAGTAAAATCTGAAAGCTCCTGGTCACTGTAGCAACACAGAAAGACTTTCACGTCCTCCAGCCAGAGGGCAGGACAGGCAAAAGATCAGGTGCAGGACTTCATTTAAAATATCAAAGACTGAATCCTCAGACCTGGCTCTGACATAACAAAGTCAAGGCCCTAAATGGAAAGGGGGATCCTAAGACTGAAATGGGATAATCTGGGAAAACTTTGAATCCTCATGTTTCCCAGAGCCCCTGGAGCCTGCAGAATTGATCACATCTCCCTACCGATGACTGTGCTCCCAATTGCTTAAAATTGACACAAGGGCTTCTGGCATATAAATATGTACCACCCACAAAATATGTACCATCCACAAAATTTATCCCCAGGTGTCATCCCAACCAACAGGTCAGTAATAAAGGACCAAGTCACAACATAACAAGTGCTACGTTGCTCTGCTGAGGAAGTATGGTAGATTAATGATGGCAGCAAATTCTTTGCTATTCTTCCCATTAAAAAATGATGCATCTCTTCTCCTTGAATCTGAGCTGGCCTCAGAGACTTGCTTGATCAATAGAATGTAGAAAAACAGACACCATCGTAGACTTCTGTGGGTAGGTCAGAAGAAGGAGCCTTGTAGCTTCTGCTCTCTTGTAACACACTGCCTGGGATACACGTAAGAAGTCTGGTACCCAGGGACATCATGCTGGGGAGGCCATTGTAAGTCTGCGGCCATCACTGTTAAGACATCAGACATGAGTGAAGCTGTCTCAGACCCTCAAGAACAACCCACCATCTAACTACATACCTCTGAAACCTATAGAAAGAAAGGGCCACCTGGCTGAGCCCTACCTGTATTCCTAACCCAGAAAATGTGAGATATAATAAAATAGTTGTTTTCTTAAACCACTAAGTTCAAGGACTATGTGCTGAAGTTGCTGGAAAACATGGACAACTTATACAAGCAAGAGCCAGGAGAGCACATGTGGGACTGGATACTGAGGGTGCTGGGTCAGGAGTGGTAGAACATGAAGCTGGTAATGAGAGAATTCATTAAGATGAGAAAACATTCCTGTTACACAGAATTAAACACCCAGCAAGGAACTTGGTAGGGTGGTTCTTAGAAGCTTAGGTAATGATGGCCCCACGAAATGAAGTCAAAATGTCAGATCCGCTGCAGCAGAGAATAAGGAACCCATCAGGAGCCTTGTAGAGGTGGACATACTGGGGTAGATATTCCACATAAGGCCACTAACCACCATCACCACCACCAAGAAAGGGCTCGGAGGACATGCTGTCACCAGAGATAAGCAATGTGCTACTGAAAGGAACACCAGCCTCACTGAGAAGCTCTGAGATGGCTGGAGGCCAGGGTGATCTCAGGAGATGCTGTTACAGAACTCACAGTAATGGAGATGACAGGATCCAAACATAATAGAAGCCAGGTGTCAGCACTTAACTATCAGAAGCAAGGTAGATGCAATTACCAAAATGAGGAGAAAGACTGGAATAGCAGCTAAGAGGCCTGGCCTGTAAAGAACTATTGAGATAGTTAATAGAACACAGTGTTCTTAGGAGAAGATAGATGGGCATCCAACATAAATATTATTCAAAATGTGCAATTTTTTTAAATCAAGGATGAATGATTAGGACACTTATGTGCCCTAATAAAAAGTCACAGTCCCTTGTCCAGCTTCCAAACTTGAGCCAGTTTTCCTACCAGGAGATCTTTGTTTGAAGGAGAGGCTGTGTCCCCGTGAGAAAGAATACCTAGAATACCCTAGCCTGTGTGTGTATATGGCAATGATCCCTCCATTTCTACCCCAAAGGGGCCATGGCTATTTACCTAGGTAATTATGCACCAGGGAAAAGAGAATACCCACACACTTCAAGAACCATTAGACACAAGGTCTGAATTGACTAGGAACCCTGTTAAAATGGGGTGTATGAACCCAGGTGATAGTGTCCTGGTCCAGGGCCAACTCTGAACAGGTCTGCTGTGTCCTTAATCATTTCACTGGGCCCCAGATGTGATTAGAATGAACATACTTCATAGTGTAGGTAGTGAATACACCACCTACATTAGTTTTTTGGCCTATGGCAAATGGAGAAAGCAAAGTAGAAGGCACTAAACCCACTACATGTGTGGGCATACACCCTGCAAAACACTGCCACACAGTGAATTAAAGCTGTCACATCCCAGAGGGAATGGCAGTAATCAGTACTACCCTCAACACCCTAAAATTGCAGGGATGGTGATCCCCATTACATCTCAGTTTTCTTCACCAGTCTGTCCTCTATAAAAACTAAGTCAATCCCGATCCTCTACAAAAACTAAGTCGATCCAAATGCATTCTTTTTCCATCTTGCAGAAATGAGGATCAGAAGCAACTGAATTCACAGGGGATGGACAAAATACACATGTGCAGTGCTGCCAAATTCCCAGCGTTTAGGACAGTATCTAGTACATAGTAGACAGTCTATATCTTCTGAATGAATGAGTGAGTGAGTGACTGAGTGAATGAATGAAAAGGAAAGAGAAAGAGCAAGAGGCAAAGACAAAGAGAAGCAGAGAGCATGTGTATGTCAGGACAGGGTTGGAGAAATGGGAAAGACTCTTGAATGTTATAAAGTAGATTTTGCTGTTTCAGGAAGAACTGGAACATAAATTTCCACTGCCCATGAGTACTTTATAGCACTACATTTAACAGCCACCATTTGGTTCCCCTTTCCAGTTAGATCCAGCCACTAATTGCTGTCACTCATTCAGTCTTTCAACAAACACTTCTTCATTACACAGGAGTTGGGACCATTTAATTGAAAGGGTCAGACAGACTCAGTAGCTGTGTGCTCTCAGTCAAGTTACTTAACATCTCTGAGTCTCGGTTTCCTCAATTGTGAAGTGGGGAAATAAAGAGAGTTCTGGGTCCCATGCCACCTTGAGAAGGAGAGTTTTTCCCCACACCACCCTCCCCCTGGAAGATTTTTCTCCAACACCAGCTGATGTCCTAAAATCCCAACTCAATTCTGACACTGTCTACCCAGAGATAGTATTAAATTCCACAGGAGAAATCCCACTGGACCACCCTCCACTTCAGATGCCAATCACAAGTCCAAGTTGTTACCACACTTCTGACTAACTGGCTATAAATCAGAGGTGCCCATGACCCCCATCCCGGGTTTGATTAATTTGCTAGAGCAGCTCACAGAACTCAAGAAATCTGTTTACTCACTAGATGAGTGATTAATTGCAATTAAAATTTTTAATTTAAAAAATTAAAGGATATGAATCAACAGCCAAATGAAGAAATACATAGTTTGAGGTCTCAAAAAAGGAGCTTCTGTCCTCATGGAGTTTGGGGCCCAACATGGTGGCATGTGAGCACATTCTTGTTCCCAGACTGGGAGCTCTCCAAACTCCCTCCTTTGGGGTTTTTATAGAGGCTTCATTAGGAGGGCATGATTGATGAAATCATTGGCCATTTGTGGTAGATTCACCTGCAGCCCCTCTCCACTCCCCAGGAAATCAGAGACTGAAAGTTCCACTCCTCTATTCAGGATTGGTTCCCCTGGTAACCAGCCCCCATCCTTAGGTGTTTTCCAAGAGTCACCTCATTAACATAAACCCATTTGAGGTGGAAAGGAACTTGTTATGAATGACAAGACACCCATTCCAACTTTACTCTCTGAAGTGATTTTAGGAACTGAGGACTAGAGAGCAAATATAGCAACAAAAGATGCCCCCATTGCTCTTATTACTCAGGGAACTCCCAAGGGTATGGGAGCTATAAGCCAGGAACCATGGACAAAGACCAAACACACATGAGAAATATATTTTCGTCACCTATATGATATTGCAAGGACTATTGCAGGAAATTATGAAATCAACAGTATACATAAAGCACCTACCCCTGTGTCTGGTCCATATAGGCACTTAATAAATGCCAGGCTAGGGGAAACCAGAGTTCTTGAGGATCCCACTATCTGATGGGAGAGACAAACAAATAAGCAACCTCACAATGCAAGGCAACCAGAGCAATGGTGGGAGCAACTGCAAAATGCTGAGGAGTGAGGAGTAGTGTCCTGCAAGGGATTAACTCATGAAGGATGCATGTGAGTTTTGCTCTGGACAGAGAAGACATCCTTGGAGGGAAAGGAAGTTAGGCATAAGCTGTGTCCTGGCAACAGAGAGCAGCCTGGTGTTGATGAAGTTTGGTACTGATTACCACCTCAGGAACAATTCTCATGGGCCCTGCTCCATGCTGTGGTCTGCTGAGGACCTGGAGTCCCCATGTGTTTGGCAAGCAGGGTCCAATTTCATCCTCCTTTTTGGCACCTAGATTCTGCAGTCAGTGCCTTGCACATGGCAAGGGCCCAGTGATGCTGATGGGTTGTTTGAACTGGTCCTCTGATAGGAACTTTGTGGAAATTTACCACTCCATGACTTGGGAGGCCTGCCTGCTCCTCTCTCTGGCATCTTGGTCCACATTTTACCCTGACCTCTGGGAAAGATCAGCTACTGTTTGAACTGCTGGATCCTTCACGTCTTGGGCCTGGACTATTGCTTTGTTCTGGGGTTCTCTTGTGCACCTAGGTGCCCCCCTTAGTCTTGGCCATATTACCTCTGGTCTCTGAGGTAGCCAGGCTGGTCCTGGACTGTCCCTGGGCCCCTCAGTTTGAGAGCTCTATCCTTCCTGATCTCCTGATAGCTTGCAGCACTCAAGGCTGACACCAGAATTGACTTGCCAAGATTCTGTTATCAAATTGATTTATTATTTCCTTTTCTAAAAAAATGTTTGTGGAGGGGAGAAATCCAGTTGATTAAGGATTTGGGTAATTAGCTGAGAGTTTGGTGAATTTTCTAAACTGAGAATGCATTAGGAAAGAGTAGTTAATGAAGAGCACAGGCCTCGGGGTCTACCACGTGGGTACCAGCCCTTCTACTTACCATAAGACTTCAAACAAATCACACCAATTCTATAAGCCTTCATTTTCTCACTTATAAAAATGGATATCAATGCCACTACCTCAGAGGGTTGTGTGAAAATTAAATGGAATAACATATGTAAAGATTTCAAACAATTTTACATACAATCTTTCTCTAGCTCAGTGCACAATAAATTTATATTTCAAATAACTAGAGACACAAATTTAAAAACTAGAGCCATAAATCAATAAAGTATTACCGCTTTTCTAAAAAGTCATAGATCGACCTAACTATAAAATTAGTAGAGCTAAATTCTCCTTGGATATTCCTTTTCATTCTTTTATAAAGAAAACCTCTCTGATTTCAAAGCCAGGGTTTTCTATTTCTGTTTTTCATTGCTCCTGGTTTTTTGTTTATTTGTTGTTGGCTTTGTATGGGTTTGATCTTTCTAGCAGAAGAGAAGAGCATGAGATGATCATGATACTTGGGTCTTGAACACCTCACATCCACAGTCTGTATTTCTGTTCGAAAAGTGAGAAGAAAATCTTCCTAGAAGTTAAAACAATTAATAATTGCCTCTCTGAAAATTTCAGTGATTTATACAATCAGAGTGTTGATCTACATCCTCCTCACGAGGTCTAAATAAAATACTAGGACTTTTACAATCAGAGAAAGACATGTATCATATGACCTCACTGATATGAGGAATTCTTAATCTCAGGAAACAAACTGAGTGTTACTGGAGTGGTTGGGGGTGGGAGGGATGGGGTGGCTGGGTGATAGACATTGGGGAGGGTATGTGCTATGGTGAGCGCTGTGAATTGTGCAAGACTGTTGAATCACAGATCTGTACTTCTGAAAAAAATAACGCAACATATTTTAAGAAAAAAGAAAAAGAAGAAGATAACAGGAGAGGAAGAATGAATGGGAGTAAGTCAGAGGGGGAGACGTACCATGAGAGATGATGGACAATGAAAAACAAACTGAGGGTTCTAGAGGGGAGGAGGGTAGGGGGATGGGTTAGCCTGGTGATGGGTATTAAAGAGGGCACATTCTGCATGGAGCACTGGGTGTTATGAACAAACAATGAATCATGGAACACTACATCAAAAACTAATGTAATATATGGTGATTAACATAACAATAAAAAATTAAAAAAATAAAAAATAAAATAAAATAAAAATACTAGGACTTTTACAAACTAATTAATACTGTTTTAATCCAGAATTTGGTTTCTCACTACTTACTTGTCCAAGTGATTCTTAAAAACCTAAGGAAAATGTTTAAGTCTAGAGAGCGAAACTGATGTTCCAACTATCTACTGCTGCATAAAAGTGAAAGGGAGCAGAAAGGCATGAACCAAAAATCTGCCAGCTTGGCCTGTGGATTATTTCAAGCTAAAGAAAATCACAGTCTGACAGACTCAGGAAGAGCTGTTTATCTTCCCCATAAATGCCTAAAAGAATTTAGATAGAGGGCCTGTACCAGGAGAGAGCTAATACCACAGATAACTTTTTTTATTTTTTATTGTTATGTTAATCACCATACATTACATCATTAGTTTTGGATGTAGTGTTCCATGATTCATTGTTTGTGCATAACACCCAGTGCTCCACGCAGAACGTGCCCTCTTTAATAACCATCACCAGGCTAATGCATCGCCCCACCCCCCTCCCCTCTAGAACCCTCAGTTTGTTTTTCAGAGTCCATCGTCTATCATGGTCAGTCTCCCCCTCCAATTTCCCCCCCTTCATTCTTCCCCTCCTGCTATCTTCTTCTTCTTTTATTTTTCATAACATATATTACATTATTTGTTTCAGAGGTACAGATCTGTGATTCAAAAGTCTTGCACAAATCACAGCACTCGCCATAGCACATACCCTCCCCAATGTCTATCACCCAGCCACCCAACCCCTCCCACCCCCCCACCACTCCAGCAACCCTCAGTTTGTTTCCTGAGATTAAGAATTCCTCATATCAGGGGGAGACGAACCATGAGAGATGATGGACTCTGAAAAACAAACTGAGGGTTCTAGAGGGGAGGGGGGTAGGGGGATGGGTTAGCCTGGTAACGGGTATTGAGGAGGGCACGTTCTGCATGGAGCACTGGGTGTTATGAACAAACAATGAATCATGGAACACTGCACCAAAAACTAATGATGTAATATATGGTGATTAACATAACAATAAAAAATTAAAAAAAAAAAAACAAACAAGGGCAGGGTCCTAGGAAAAAAAAAAAAAAAGAATTCCTCATATCAGTGAGGTCAGATGATACATGTCTTTCTCTGATTGACTTATTTCACTCAGCATAACACCCTCCAGTTCCATCCACGTCATTGCAAATGGCAAGATCTCATCCCTTTGATGGTTGCATAATATTCCATTGTGTATATATACCACTTCTTCTTTATCCATTCATCTGTCGATGGACATCTTGGCTCTTTCCACAGTTTGGCTATTGTGGACATCGCTGCTATAAACATTGAGGTGCACATGCCCCTTCGGATCCCTACATTTGTATCGTGGTGGTAAATATCCAGTAGTGCAATTGCTGGATCGTATGGTAGCTCTATTTTCAACTGCTTGAGGAACCTCCATACTGTTTTCCAGAATGGTTGCACCACCTTGAATTCCCACCAACAGTGTAGGAGGGTTCCCCTTTCTCCACATCCCCGCCAACATCTCTCATTTCCTGACTTGTTATTTTAGCCATTCTGACGGGTGTGAGGTGGTATCTCATGGAGGTTTTGATTTGGATTTCCCTGATGCCGAGTGATGTTGAGCACTTTTTCAAGTGTCTGTGGCCATTTGGATGTCTTCTTTGGAAAAATATCTGTTCATGTCTTCTGCCCATTTCTTGATTGGATTATTTGTTCTTGGGTGTTGAGTTTGGTAAGTTCTTTATAGATTTTGAATATTAGCCCTTTATCTGATCTGTCATTAGCAAATATTTTCTCCCATTCTGTCGGTTGTCTTTTGGTTTTGTGGACTGTTTCTTTTGCTGTGCAAAAGCTTTTTATCTTGATGAAATCCCAATAGTTCATTTTTGCCCTTGCTTCCCTTGCCTTTGGCGATCTTTCTAGGAAGAAGTTGCTGTGGCTGAGGTCGAAGAGGTTGCTGCCTGTGTTCTCCTTTAAGGTTTTGATGGACTCCTGTCTCATGTTGAGGGCTTTCGATAATTTGGAGTCTATTTTGGTGTGTGGTATAAGGAAATGATCCAGTTTCATTCTTCTGCATGTGGCTGTCCAATGTTCCCAACACCATTTGTTGAAGAGACTGTCTTTTTTCCATTGGACATTCTTTCCTGCTTTGTCGAAGATGAATTGACCATAGAGTTGAGGGTCCATTTCTGGGCTCTCTATTCTGTTCCAATGATCTATGTGTCTGTTTTTGTGCCAGTACCATACTGTCTTGAGGATGACAGCTTTGTAATAGAGCTGGAAGTCCGGAATTGTGATGCCGCCAGCTTTGCTTCTCTTTTTCAACATTCCTCTGGCTATTCGGGGTCTCTTCTGGTTCCATACAAATTTTAGGATTATTTGTTCCATTTCTTTGAAAAAAGTGGATGGTATTTTGATGGGGATTGCACTGAATGTGTAGATGGCTCTAGGTAGCATTGACATCTTCACAATGTTTGTTCTTCCAATCCATGAGCATGGAACGTTTTTCCATTTCTTTGTGTCTTCTTCAATTTCTTTCATGAGTATTTTACAGTTTTCTGAGTACAGATCCTTTGCCTGTTTGGTTAGATTTATTCCTAGGTATCTTATGGTTTTGAGTGTAATTGTAAATGGGATCGACTCCTTAATTTGTCTCTCTTCTGTCTTGTTGTTGGTGTATAGGAATGCCACTGATTTCTGTGCATTGATTTTATATCCTGCCACTTTACTGAACTCCTGTATGAGTTCTAGCAGTTTTGGGGTGGAGTCTTTTGGGTTTTCCACATACAGTATCATATCATCTGCAAAGAGTTAGAGTTTGACTTCTTCTTTGCCAATTTGGATGCCTTTGATTTCTTTTTGTTGTCGGATTGCTGTGGCTAGGACTTCTAATACTATGTTGAATAGCAGTGGTGAGAGTGGACATCCCTGCTCTGTTTCTGACCTTAGGGGGAAAGCTCTCAGGTTTTCCCCATTGAGAATGATATTTGCTGTAGGTTTTTCATAGATGGCTTTTATGATATTGAGGTATGTACCCTCTATCCCTATACTCTGAGGAGTTTTGATCAAGAAAGGATGCTATACTTTGTCAAATGCTTTTTCTGCATCTATTGAGAAGATCATATGATTCTTGTTCTTTCTTTTGTTAATATATTGTATCACGTTGATGGATTTGCGGATGTTGAACCAACCTTGCAGCCCAGGGATAAATCCCACTTGGTCGTGGTGAATGATCCTTTTATGTACTGTGGGATCCTATTGGCTAGTATTTTGCTGAGAATTTTTGCATCCATGTTCATCAAGGATATTGGTCTGTAATTCTCCTTTTTGATGGGGTCTCTGTCTGGTTTGGGGATCAAGGGAATGGTGGCCTCATATAATGAGTTTGGAAGTTTTCCTACCATTTCTATTTTTTGGAACAGTTTCAGGAGAATAGGTATTAATTCTTCTTGAAATGTTTGGTACAATTCCCCTGGGAGGCCATCTGGCCCTGGGCTTTTGTTTGTTGGGAGATGTTTGATGACTGCTTCAATTTCCTTAGTGGTTATAGGTCTGTTCAGGTTTTCTATTTCTTTCTGGCTCAATTTTGGTAGTTGATACTTCTCTAGGAATGCACCCATTTCTTCCAGGTTATCTAATTTGCTGGCATAGAGTTGCTCATAATATGTTCTTATAATTGTTTGTATTTCCTTGGTGTTGGTTGTGATCTCTCCTCTTTCATTCATGATTTTGTTGATTTGGGTCATTTCTCTTTTCTTTTTGATCAGTCTGGCCAGGGGTTTATCAAGCTTGTTAATTCTTTCAAAGAACCAGCTCCTAGTTTTGTTCATCTGTTCTACTGTTCTTTTGGTTACTAGTTCATTGATTTCTGCTCTGATCTTTATGATTTCTCTTCTTCTGCTGAGTTTAAGCTTTATTTGCTGTTCTTTCTCCAGCTCCTTTAGGTGTAGGGTTAGGTTGTGTATTTGAGACCTTTCTTGTTTTTTGAGAAAGGCTTGTATTGCTATATACTTTCCTCTCAGGACTGCCTTTGCTGTATCCCAAAGATTTTGAACAGTTGTGTTTTCATTTTCATTGGTTTCCATGAATTTTTTTAATTCTTCTTTAATTTCCTGGTTGATCCATTCATTCTTTAGGAGGATGCTCTTTAGCCTCCTTGTATTTGAGTTCTTTCCGAACTTCCTTTTGTGATTGAGTTCTAGTTTCAAAGCACTGTGGTCTGAAAATATGCAGGGAATAATCCCAATCTTTTGGTACCGGTTGAGACCTGATTTGTGACCCAGGATGTGATCTATTCTGGAGAATGTTCCATGGGCACTAGAGAAGAATGTATGTTCCATTGCTTTGGGATGGAATGTTCTGAATATATCTGAGAAGTCCATTTGGTCCAGTGTGTCATTTAAAGTCTTTATTTCCTTGTCGATCTTTTGCTTAGATGATCTGTCCATTTCAGTGAGGGGGTGTTAAAGTCCCCCACTATTTTTGTATTGTTGTCGATGTGTTTCTTTGCTTTTGTTAATAATTGCCTTATATAATTGGCTGCTCCCGTGTTAGGGGCATAGATATTTACAATTGTTAGATCTTCTTGTTGGATTGACCCTTTAAGTAGGATATAGTGTCCTTCCTCATCTCTTATTACAGTTTTTGTTTTAAAATCTAATTTGTCTGATAGAAGGATTGCCACCCCAGCTTTCTTTTGGTGTCCATTAGCATGGTAAATGGCTTTCCACCCCCTTACTTTCAATCTGGGGGTGTCTTTGGGTCTAAAATGAGTCTCTTGCAGACAGCATATGGGTGGGTCTTGTTTTTTAATCCATTCTGATAGCCTGTGTCTTTTGATTGGGGCATTTAGCCCATTTACATTCAGGGTAACTATTGAAAGATAGGAATTTAGTGCCATTGTATTGCCTGTAGGGTGACTGTTACCGTATGTTGTCTATCTTCCTTTATGGTCTATGCTGCTTTTAGGCTCTCTCTTTGCTTAGAGGACCCTTTCAATCTTTCTTGGAGGGCTGGTTTCGTGTTTGCAAATTCCCTTAGTTTTTGTTTGTCCTGGAAGATTTTTATCTCTCCTTCTATGTTCAATGACAGCCTAGCTGGATATAGTATTCTTGGCTGCATATTTTTGTCATTTAGCGCTCTGAATATATCATGCCAGTCCTTTCTGGCGTGCCAGGTCTCTGTGATAGGTCTGTTGCCAATCGAATGTTTCTACCATTGTAGGTTACATATCTCTTCTCCTGAGCTGCTTTCAAGATTTTCTCATTTGGTTCCCAAATGTCTTTGCCGGAGGCGGAATTGCCCCGCCCTTGCCGGTCCGGGCTAAGCAATCTGCTCGGGTTTGCTCTCGGGAGCTTTTTTTCCCTGCAAGCTTTCCGTACAGCTTTGGAGGACGAGAGTGAAAATGGTGGCCTCCCAATCTCCACCCAGAGGAGCCGAGAACTCGGGGCCCCGCTCCTCAGTGCGCCCCCAGAGAAAAGCAGTCACTCCCATCTCCCCAGTCTCCGGCTGCACTCTGTGCTCACCCGGCCTGTGATGGAGTGTTTCTATCTCTGGCACCTGACCCCGTGTGGAGTCTCCAAACCCAGCAGATCCCTGCGGTGCACTCCCGCGCCGCTCCTCCTGGGGGAGGAAGGGGAGTCTTCCTGGCTCTGCCGCTTGTTGGGTCCCTGCTGGAGGAGCAGTGGCCCGACTGGGCCGCGGATCACAGTTTATGGCAACCCCGAGCTGAGAGCCCGCGCCTCGGCTCCGTCTCTGCAGCCGGCTTCCCCGCTCCGATACCTGGGAGCTCTGCTACACTCAGGCACCCCCGGTCTTTCTGTGACCCTGAGGGTCCTGAGACCACACTGTCCCGCTAGGGTTCCACCCCCCGCTTAGCCACTGGAGCGACATACCTCAGCGGAGCCGACTTCTAAAAGTGCCGATTTTGTGCTCCGCGGCTCTATCACTTGCCAGAAGCGGCCGACGGTGGCCCCCTCCCCCGCCGTCTATCCTCCCAAATATCGCCTCGGATTCTCTTCTCCGCACATCCTACCTTCCAGAAAGTGGTCGCTTTTCTGTTCAGAGAGTTGTTGCTATTCTTTTCTTCGATCTCCTCTTGAGTTCGTAGGTGTTCAGAATGGTTTGATCCCTATCCAGCTGAAATCCTGAGACCAGACAAAATCCAGGTCTCCTACTCCTCCGCCATCTTGCTCCCCACAGATAACTTTTTAATCAGAGAGATTTGTCTGTGTGGAATGACAAATATTTGCTTACCAAACTTTTGCTCTTCTCATCTGCCTGTGAATTGGCTTTCTCTCTTTTGAAGTCCCACACCCTAACTCCTTTTCCTCACTACTTCACCTGTCTAGAAGCTGACACTAGCTGTCCCCAAAGACCCTCCATGCAGCTACTTGACTTCTGCCCAGAATGGTGGCTGAGTTCCAAAGGCAAGCAACCCAAAAGAGAACAAGGCAAAAGCCTAATTCAGCTTTTCTGACCTAGCCTTGGGATCACGTGGCATCTATTTTCTCATGCTCAACTAGCTGAGACTGTCACAAATGATCACTAAGACTCATGGGAAGCAGCCATAGACTCCTCCTTTTGATGTGGGAGTAGCCAGATTCTAGTAGTGCAAGTGGGAAGGGAAGTCTGCAACAATTTTTGGAAAATACTATCCACCACACCTGGATTTCATTCAGTCCATGCAACATATGTATCTACTATGGAATTTTGCCAATGCCTTGTACCTGTAGGGGCCAAGAGCAGGCCACCCCAAAGTTTGTCACTTTGACCTATTATTTTGAATTAAAATTTACTTAAAAAAAACAGCCAGTACAAGAAGATACTTTGATTGCCCTGATTTGTTTCCCAAAAACAAGAAATAAATCTCCCATGTGAAAGTACCCTCCCTGTACTAGGAGGTAAACAGACATCCTTGTCACCAGAGATAGGGAATTCAGGGTTGAGGAGGCTGTATAAACAAACATGTACTTTTACTAATTTACTACTAGCCCAGCCCAAATTCTGTTTAGAATTTCCTATTAATCGAAGTTCCTGAACATAAGTTTTCTTTGTCTTTTCAATTCCTCACAGATTCACTGCCTCTTTTTCTAAAAAGCATAAAAATTGTCTGTCTTGGTCATTTTCTTTGGGTCTCAATTTCGTTATTGGGCCTCCACATGCACATAATTAAACTTTGGGGTTGTTTTTTTTCCTGTTAATCTGTTTCGTGTCAATTTAATTCTGAGACTAGCTGGAAAAATATTGAAGGGTTAAGTAAAATTATTCCTCCCCAACATACCCAGATTAGATATTCATTCATTCATTCCAAAAAAACATGTACTGAGTTCCTTTACTAGGTGATGGATATACAAATACTAATATGACATGATTAAACATGTGAAAACTGTCACTGCCTCTGCTTAAAGCAGGTGTTAAGAGACTTTGCATCCAGACCACCTGGGTGCAAATCCTGGTTCTGCCACTTATTGCTGTCAACAATGCAGGTAAGTTATTGAATCCTCTCTGGGTCTTGTTTTTTTTTTGTTGTTGTTGTTTTTCTTGTCTGTAATGTAGGACTAGTAATAGTATCTGCCTTGCAGGAATGTTGTAAGAAGTAAATGTATTAACTCGCATAATTGGTTAAATAGTGCCTGATATACATAGTAAGCACTCACAAAACATTAGCTATCATAATTATTATTAATTAACATAAAAATAGATTTCAAATGCTTATGACACAATGATAGGTGATGTTGTCACCAGCTAGACCCCAAGACCTGAGCTTTACTGACCACCTGCTTGTACTCACTAACCTTTGTCTTATATTTTTCCTTAAGCTCCGCTCTCTGGCTTACCTCTTAACTTAGGCAAATTAAACCCCAAACCACCCACAGTTGATGGCAACTGCCCTGACAAGACCTCCCCAGCCCACACCACCATTTTGAGGGTAGCCCCCAGACACCCCTGTGCATGTGGACCATGGAGTGACCTCTAGAATGACTGACAGCTACTTTACCTCATTATAATACTAAACTCTCTGCCAGGCAGGAACCTCAGCCTCATTTACATAACATACGACATACATATGGGCATGTTTCCTTAAGGTGCATGCATGGCTTTATGCCCACCTCTACATACAATGACAAGCTTCCCTATCTATTCATCCTAACCCCAAATAAACGGAACTCATTCACCCTTGTTTAGGGAGTCATGGCTTTGGAAGTTATTCCCAGTGACCTCCTTATTTGATGCAAATAAAGTTTACTTTGTGCGACAATTCCACCTGGTGTATCTGTGACCCAACAAGGAGCAAACTCACGTAGGTTCAGTTATAATGTGGAATTGTCTACAAACTCTGGACATAACATACTTCATTTTGAAGTTCCATTTGCCTTTTCAACAAATGAACTCTTGAACTGGGACAGAAGTGGCAGTTGCTCATAAAATTTCAACAGACCAGCTGATATTCAGATCATATGAGAACAGTAAAGTTAATTAATACATACGAGGGATAGTTTTATTTGATAATACCAATAAAATCATCAGATAGTAATCAGAAGCAGCTCAATCAGTCAGCATCAAATTAGCAGGGTTTTTTTCCCCTTCTCTTCTTTATCTAAATCATGTAATTACTCTTCCTCCTTTCAAAACCGCTTGCTTTCCCTACTTGAGCAGGACATTTTTCTGTTACTCCAGAATCTGTGCTTCCCTGAATTGCAAATCCAAGACCCCAAATAAATGTCTTTGTTCTTTTTCAATTTCATTTTCTTTTCTCCCTTGACAGTGAAAAATAAGAGAATCAGAAAGTAAATAATGCATAGGATATCATCATAACAAAGAACAACCTTATGTGTGAAGGAAATTTTATGTTGGAAAAAATGAAGCAAAATATTTAAAAGAGTTGGAATGGGAAGTTTTTTCTTCTTTACATTACAAAGATTTTTCCCCCAAAAATAAAAATTTATTAGTTAATAATAAATTTATAATTTTAAATGTGTTTTAAGAAATAGAAGCTATACTTGCTGACCTATACCTAAAATAATAAAGCTATTTCCCATTAAAGGGAAAATCAGATTTTTTAAGGTATACATTCTCTATACTTCCAGTTCCCCTTAAAGCTGATCATATTGATCCACATTGTACTTTGCTCTAGTCAATACAGTGTACCTAGTGTTGCAGCGTATAGAAAAAGGAAAGAAAAGTGGCTTGAAACTTAATGACATGTAACAGCCTGAATTCCTAATGCAAACTTGGTCAATCTCTGATGCCCAAAAGACCATCTGTCTCCCTTTAATGTCTTGGATAACCATCTATATGTTTCAGATTTATCACTCTGGCCCTAATGCATTTGCCAAACACATGAATATTTAAATATCTACAAATGATCACATCAACAGAAAATGTGACAGATTTATAGGTGGGGTTTTTTCCTTTGGTTACTCATTGCCATACACTGGTGCTGAAGACTTTTGGGAATTCAAATTAATTTCACCTGGAGGGATGAGGGCCCCAAATGAAAGAACTTCCCTAATAAAAACAATCAGCACTTGTGGAGTGCTTACTATGTCCTATGCCCCAGGCTCCGTGTTTGACATATCTCCTTTCATCCTCATAACACCTCTGTGAGAAATGAAATATTATTACCCTGTGATATAGTGGTTAAGTGTATATTTGTTCTTCATCCCAGTTTCCACCACAAACCTCCTAAGATCTTCGGAATTTCCTAAGTGATAAGAGAACCATAAAGACAGGGCACCTGGGTGGCTCAGTCGGTTAAGCGTCTGCCTTCAGCTCATGTCATGATCCCAGGGTCCTGGAATCAAGTCCCACATCAGGCTCCTTGCTCAGTGGGGAGCCTGCTTCTCCCTCTGCCTGCCCTCCCCCTGCTTGGGCTCTCTCTCTGTGTCAAATAAATAAAATCTTAAAAAGAGAGGGAGAGAGAGCTATAAAGATGTCTCTTGTTATTCATAACAAGCCCTTTTCAACCACACCTCAGTTTATGTTAATGAGGTAGCGTTTGGAAACCCCTAAGGATGGGGACTTGTTGCCAGGGGAAATGATGATATGATTGGAGGTCTGGAACTTCCAGTCCCAACCCCCAATCTTTGGGGAGGAGAGAAGGGCGGGAGATTGAGTTAATTACCAATGGTCAATGATTTAGTCAATGCCTATGCAATGAAACCTTCATAAAACCCCACAAGAATGGAGTTTGGAGCACTTCTGTGTTGGTGAACACGAGGAGATGCAGGGAGAGTGGCAACCCAGCAAGCATGAGTGCTCCACCCTTCCCCGTATCCTGCCCTGTACATCTCTTACATCTGGCTGTTCCTGAGTTACAGCTTTTTAAAAAACCAGTAGACTAGTAGATAAGATGTTTCTGGGTTCTGTGAGTCACTCTAGGAAATAAATGGAACCCAAGAGGAGTCAGTGGGACACCCATCTATAGCTAGTCGTTCAGAAGTCAAGGTGACAACCTGGACTTTCAACTGGCATCCGGAGTCGGGGAGGGCTGTCTTGTAGGACTCCACCCTTAACCTGTGGGATCTGATGCTGTCCCCAGGTAGACCACTGGTGTCCAAGAATTGCTTGCTTAGGGGTGTGGAAAAAACACCCCATGCTTTGGAATTTCTGTAAGCCTCATTAAGCCCCACTTTACAGGGAAGGAAACTGAAGTTCACAAAACTTAAATGACTTGCTGAGGTCACACAGCCAGGAAGTAGCAGAGCCAGGACTCAAGCACCTTTCTTCCCAGTGCCAAACCTGAACCTCCTGCAGTGGCAGTCGGGCCAAGGGAGCTTAACAAAGCCATGGCATCACTACTGCTCTGGGTGCTCCATGCTTGGTCCCATGGGGGTAACAGGCAGAGTGTGAGCAACAAGACTGTGAACCCTGAGTGTGTCTCCACATAGAGTCCCATCAGGCCTCTGTCAGGGTGAAAGGTCTCGCTTCCTGGGACCTTCCAAAAAGAAAACCCTGTGCTTTGCTTTGCTTTGCTTTGCTTTGCTTTGCTTTCCTTTCCTTTCTTATCCTTTCCTTATAATAGAATATTGACATCATCCTTAAATGGAATTGGGGTTAGGGTGTTCAATTAAAGACTAGGGGAGTTAATTACTAACAGTGTGTAAACATTGACTCCTAACCATCAAGCCCAACAGAAGAGTAACAGCATCAGAAATATCCAGACCAACATGCCTCAGCATCAAGCTCAGCCTGAGAAATCCAGCCCAGTAAGTCAGATTGCAGGGTCTAAGATGGTCAAAGGACTATGAGAAGTGAGAGAAAATATAAATAAGCAAGCAACATTCAGAATAAGAAAGAACAAATGACCAAATAGGCAGAGATGCTTTTTTTTAAAGTATGTACAACGTTATGCTAACAACTTTGTTAGTATTAAGGACTTTTCTAGCCTGAACTTAGTAAATATTACTTTAGCTAAAATATAAACATTCTATGACAGGTGTAGTTTAACTTTTTTTCAATGTTGAAAAGATGAAAGAATTGGTTGTTCAAGAGCTAAAATTGAAAAACAGATCCATTTGGTTTTCTTCTTTTCGGGAACTGTCTGCTGGGGCTGAACCGATTTTCGTGAAACCACCATGTTCTCTTAGAACAACATAATGTTAGAGCCAAAAGTTACCTTAGGAGGCAACTCTGCCAAAAGCTTTATTTTCCAAATGAGGAAAATTGGATGCACTTTTCCAAATTCACTTAGCTAATTAGTGAAGAGCCTCTCAGACAGAATAAACTCAATGTGTTGGCAAATAAGCCTTTCTTTAAGAACTCTACTACAATGATCCCATTGTTCCTTCAGTAAGTGATGACATTCATTCAAGAGATCCATTGATTAACCCCTTAGAGTTCAAACTATCACAACAAAGTGGCTCACAGGTGCCTCAGGTGACTCCAGCACCTCAGAATCTGAAATCTGATTAAACTTCTGAGCCTCACACAGCCTGCCAGTGTGACCATGTTACCTATACCATGGTATAGGACAAAGACCCTGAGCTCGTCCTCAGTATACACGGAATTATGCAAGGTAATAAATATTCAAGTCAGATGTTTTGGGTCACCCTCACTAGAGGGAGCTACCAAAGACAAAAAGGAGGAAACCCCAAACTTTAAAATCTTTTACCCAAAGAAATCTAATCAATCAAGTCAAAGTGGAGGGTCTAAGGTGACCAGACCTCACTCTGTCACCCCCCCAACACACATGTGTCCTAAATGACATCCGTTATTACAAGGAAATATGTCAACATGCTACATTTAGCCAAAAGACCTTTGGAAAGTCAATGTCCCCTCCCTTCTGTACCATCTCCCTCCATGCTGATAACTTTCTAAAGACACAAAGTCTCAGCCCAAAAGGAATAGCTCAGAACATTTCATCCTAAAGCCGCAGAATACAAATTCTTTTCAAGTGTACATGAGACATTCTCTAGAATAGATCACTAGGTGATCTATACTAAGTCACAAATCAGGCCTCAACCAGTACAAAAAGATTGAGATCATACCATGCATATTTTCTGACCACCATGCTATGAAACCTGAAGTCAACCACCAGAAAAAATTTGGAAAGACCACAAATACATGGAGGTTAAACACCCTACACAGGAATGAATGGGTCAACCAGGAAATTAAAGAAGAATTAAAAAAAAAAAATACATGTAAACAAATGATAATGAAAACACAACAGTCTAAAACCTTTGGGATGCAGCAAAAGTGGTCAAAAGAAGGAAGTGCATAGCAATACAGTCCTACCTCAAGATGCAAGAAAAATCTCAAACACATAACCTAACTTTACACCTACACCTAACAGAGCTAGAAAAAGAACAACAAATGAAGCCTAGAGCCAGTAGAAGGGAAATAAAAATTAGAGCAGAAATAAATGATATAGAAACAAACAAAAAACAGTAGAAGAGATCACTGAAACCAGGAGCTGGTTCCTTGAAAGAAGTAATAAAATTGATAAAACCCTAGGCAGACTTAACAAAAAGAAAAGAGAAAGGACCCAAATAAATAAAATCACAAATGGGAGAGGAGTGATCACAACCAATACCACAGAAATACAAACAATTTTAAGAGAATATTATGAAAAAGTATATGCCAACACTTCCCGTAATTTGGAAGAAATGGAGAAATTCCTAGAAACATATAAACTACCAAAACTGAAAATGTAAAAAATAGAAAACTTGAACAGACTGATAACCAGCAAAGAAATTGAATCAATAATCAAAAATCTCCCAACAAACAAAGGTCCATGGCCAGATGGCTTCCCAGGGGAATTCTACCAAACATTTAAAGAAAAGTTAATACCTATTCTTCTCCTCAAACTGTTCCCAAAAATTAGAAATGGAAAGAAAACTTCCAAACTCATTCTATAAGGCCAGCATTACCTTGATTCCAAAATCAAAGACCCCACTAAAAAAGAGAATTACAGCCCAGTATCCCTGATGAACATGGGTACAAAAATCCTCGACAAAATCTTAGCAAAATCAAATCTAAAGAATTAAAAAGAATCATTCAACACCATCAAGTGTGATTTATTCCTGGGCTTCAAGGTTGGTTCAGTATTCACAAATGAATCAATGTGATACAGCACATTAATAAAAGAAAGGATAAGAACCATATGATCCTCTGAATAGATGCAGAAAAAGTATGGGCATTTCAAGAGAGCAAGACAGGCATTTGAAGATGGAGAGGGTCTATGGAAATTTTTTGAACCACACCACAGAAATAACTGTTCTACCTGGCTCCCACTCCTAGCCAGAGTTGCTCTCACACCCAAATACATTTAAGATTTGTCTCCACTGGGTTTCCTCTCTCCCTCCCTTTCCCATCAGACCCCCTGAGAAGTCTCCCTCAGTGACATCAGTTTCCTGAAGCTGACCTCACAGGCAGCTATGAGTATCCTGACAGCAACCTCTGGGGGCTGATATCATTTATTGTACTTGAGTTTTTCAGGTTTAGAAGACCCCTTCAGAGTAGCCCCACCAAGGTAGTTGAGCCCTTTATCAACATGGTTTCATCACTGTTACTGTAGAGTAAAAGAGTACCTGTGAGTCTTTCAGTTTAGGAAAGAGCAAAGCAGAAGCTTCTATACAGAATGCAGTTTTGTTTGGGGATAAATTAAAAACACATGCAAAGCTTTCTTGCCAATTCGACATAGATTTCGATGTGTAGCTTGTACCTAGGGTATCTGAAATCAGGGAGTGCTGCATTCAAAGTGAACAGGGAACAGCATTTCAAATGTTCTCTCCTGACATTTTATCAAGTACAAGACAACAGTGGGTAAGGGCCAAAGCCAGTCTGGAGAATCTGTTAAGCAATTCCACCATTTTGCAACTCACTAACTGATCTGGGCTTCAATATATTCATTCAAAAAAGAAACAGTAATCCAAGCTCAGTTCATTGTAATAGTGTAAGGAGGTGTTAACTATCATTGACAGTGTCCACTGAAATCATATGCACAGTATGGAAAGCTTTCTTTTTCAACATACTGAGAGATTATAGAGCCAGCGAAATAATCAAGCCCTGAATTAAGTGTTTTCATTCCTCACCATTATGCCTAACAATCACAGACTCATGGACTTCAAAATTGGAAGGTACCAGAGTGGTCATCACAGTACAACTGACTCAGCAGTTCTCTATGTTCTTGTCTTCTCCTCACATTCTTAAACACCAGAATTTTTGATGATGCACTCAAAGGCTCAAACAACTCACAACACCACCAAACAAATCAGCAACAATTTTGGTGGTGTCACCCTTCAGCATTACACCTCCATTTGAGTAGAATTCAACTCTGTTTCATCCGGGCTTGTCCAGATTATAACACACAAGCTTTCCTTGGTATCAGCTGGAAATAATACCTCTTGCCCATGGAAAATTGTCCCCACTCATGGCCTTCTACACAATCGGCTCAGCTCAAAGTACATGTGACAGATACTACTCAAGAGTATCTTTCTTACTGGAGCCATGAAATCCACTTATGTATTATCTAGACTGGACAATAATCCTATGAAAGGTCTGGATACACCAGAGAGCTGTGATACAGAAGTTGAGAAACACCATTCCACCCTAATAAAAAGATAAGATGAGAACAGAGAACCCTGAATGTGTTATTAAGAAATCTGAATTCTAGAATTGGGTTCTTCCATTAATAAGCTGTGTAACTTTGGAAAGTCAGTCCTCAGTTTTCTCACTATCAATGGGGTAATCCAAAGACCACTTTAGATCCACTCTAAAGTTCCATGGTTCTTAAACAAGTCCCATAAGGAGTCCCTGAATGGTGTACCCTCACACCCCATAGACAGATAGTTCTTGAAAGGAGAGCAATTTCCTAAGTATACTGGATGATTTTTTTTTTCTGCTACCTACTAAACACTCAATTCTTTTTTTTTTTTTTAAAAGATTTTATTTATTTATTCATGAGAGACAGAGAGAGAGAGAGAGAGAGAGAGAGAGAGAGAGAGAATGGCAGAGGGAGAAGCAGGCTCCCAAGGAGCAGGGAGCCCGATGCGGGACTCGATCCCAGGACCCTGGGATCATGACCTGAGCCGAAGGCAGACGCTTAACCATCTGAGCCACCCAGGCGCCCTAAACACTCAATTCTGCCTTCAAAATTTGCTTAAGCCACTGGCATAGAAAAGGCTATGCTGTCTATAGAACTGAAGATTGGGTACCAGCCATAATATCAATTTCTTGACATTCATAAAGGTTGATAAAAGGCCAAATAATACATCTTTTGTTATAAATGCATCATCATATAATGATTTGTGTGTACATAAACTTCCCTTCCTTATATTCTTCATCCTTCCTACAGACATAAAGTAACAATTTTATCAAATGTAGAGAGAATATATCCTTAAACACATATCCATAATGCCATAAAATATTTTATAAATGATACTATCTGGTGCAGCAAATAAAAAGAGAACAAGTAAATGGAGAAAAAATAATTTTAACCACATTTAATGATTATATAGCAATTATAAAAGAAAATAATAATATTTTATTTTTTTAAAGATTTTTTTATTTATTTGAGAGAGAGTGAGAGAGAGAGAGCACATGAGAGGGGAGAGGGTCAGAGGGAGAAGCAGACTCCCTGCTGAGCAGGGAGCCCGATGCCGGACTCGATCCTGGGACTCCAGGATCATGACCTGAGCCAAAGGCAGTTGCTTAACCAACTGAGCCACCCAGGCGCCCAGAAAGTAATAATATTTTAAAGAACTCAAGTTATCTTCCATAACCAAAAGTATTCATTCTACTGAAAGTGAATTAGCATTTTCTTATCAGTGAGATAGATTTTCTTTTTTCCATTCATTCAGAATACAAATTGTACGAATTTGCAATTTACTATTTTATTTCTTTTCATTCAGTATTAATGTTCATCTTGGGACAAATGGTTTCAATAGCCTTCAAGCCACCATAACACAACATAGCCCCCAAGACCATACCTATGACCTACCAAATGGCTTCAGGGCCTCTCAAAGACTCCCCAAAGTTACAAGCAATTCCTGCATAAAAAAATAATACCTGATCTAACATAAAACCACCCAAGGAAATTTCACCTAGAGTTTGACTCTCTGGACTGCCAGAAATGGTGTATCAGAACTCCCTGAGACACTTCAGTGACACTCATTAAACACCTCACAATAGAATTAGCCCTTCCAATGATGTATTCACTCCCAACACACGGCAAGAATCCCAGTCCAGGAATCAGCGGGTTATCTGAGGGTCTGCTCTAATCTCAGTTTGAGATTCTTTAGGGATTCCTACATCAAAGCTTCAGAGTTCCTAAAGCTTTGGATTTCATCTTCCCATGTGTTTCAGTTAAACCTTACAGTCAGTTTTGATTTTTATAAAAGGCTGAAAATTGCGCCCCCAAAAGATATCTGTTCCCTGATCTCCTGATCTCTAGAATCTTAAGTTGTACAAAAAAAAAAAAGAACTTTGCAGATGCTTTGCCAATGTGATTAAGTTAAGGATCTTGAGATGGGGAGATTATCCTTGATGACTTCAGTGGGTTCTCGGGGCCATCACAAGTGTCCTGAGAGAGGAGCAGAGGGAGTTTTGATACAAACAGAAAAGAAGGAGGCCATGTGAGGGTGGACACAGGGACTGGAGGGATATGGCCACAAGCCAAGGAATAGCAGCTGCCACCAGAAGCTGGAAGACTCCAGGAAGGATTCTCCCCTAGAGCCTCCAGAGAAAGTGTGGCCTTGCCCAGTCATGTTGATTTTGGACTTCCAGCCCCCAGAATTGTTAAAACTGTTGTTTTAGGCCACCAACTTTGTGGTAATTTATTACAACAGCCATAGGAACTTAATACAGTTTCCAACAGACTTTCCATTGCTTTGCACTGACCATGACCTCAGAAACAAACTTTGGTATTAAACACCCCTAAGAGATCTTCTACAGACAGTAACTATGCTTATTGTGCCAAGGACTGCTCTCAAAATAGTTCTGCTGGAGAGAAACATCCATTTCTGCTGACGTTAAGAAGCAATTCAGCTTGTTAAATATAGGAAAATACAATTTTAGATTCTGGTTTCAGCAACTAGAGCTGCTTTATATGCAAATAAAATTAGCATTCCCACCCTCACTAGCCAAAACCAATAAATAAATTCTGCTTCCAATCTACTGAACAGTTATAATTATACTATTTATTATTTGTCTGTTCAGACCAAATCCCATAATCAGGTCTTAGAGGGGAGTTTTCAGGACAGATAAACATGTTATCTAAAATGTGATCGATTTCAGAGGGTTTACTAAAAACAAACTCCTTAGAAGTGGCTCTTTTCCCTGTTAACATGTCAAACTTTTACAGCCTTTGAGATATATATAATTTCTGATAAATGTAGTGCCAAACACTTTATGTGGGATTATAATCATTGTTACTGTGCTAAATTGAGACTGCTGTGTATTACAGTTCATTTACATAAAATTCCCATTGTAGACACTTTGGCTGTGCCCATTACCTCTGACCACTGCTGCTACCTCCTGACCATACAACCGTGGTTTCTGCCAATTGTCTGAGCAGCTGGATGGTCTCTCTATTCTCCTGCTGCGCTGGGACCATCTGTGTATGGACCATAGTGTGATGGAGAGTTTCCCACTTGTCCAAACATGGGGCTGATGAAATCTGAGCTTTTAAATGCCAACATTTGTGGAGAACTCCTGTTGTTTACACGGCCGGCATCTGTCAACTCTAAAGTGACATTTCAAAATAACAAAAGCATTCTTCCTCTGCATCAGCAAATGTAATAAAAAAAAAAAAAAAGAGCCCATTTTGTTATGAAGTGTGAGTGAAGAGTAACTGCTGGGCTGGGTTAAGCCCTTCAGGAATGAGGTCATGGGAGGATACCGAGCTCATGTGGGGCATTAAACAAGCTAGGAGCCCCTCCTTTGGCCGACTCCAGCGGCACCATCCCCATGCTCCCACCTGAATAGCCTGCGTCTGTGACTGAGAAGGGTCAGCTTGGACACTGGGAACAAAGCCAGCCCTGGATCAGCCCTTATACAGCACAGCCAGGAAGGATAATGTCAGATTTGGGATGATCAAGGTTAATGTGAGCTGAGTATTAGGGTAATCATCAAACCCAGAAATGTGGGTCTTGTCTCAGAAACTAGCTGGCCAAGTTACCTTTCAATTTTTGGTGCTTCAGTTCTTCTGCTATAAAATGTAAATATGAGTTGAATTGTGAGTAGTCTATCTATGCCTGGTGTGGAACACAGGTTTACATGCACCTCTATAATAAACCGACTGAAGAAGAATTTCCTAATGTGTGTTCCAGAGAAGACCTGACCTGTGCAATGTCCCGTGGAAAAGGACAGCAGAGTTAAGTCAGCTGGAGACACACTGCATACTGAGTCCCCTGCATAGATAAAGTAACCATGCACATTAGCATATTCAAGATTCTGAGAAGTCTCGGTGGCAGATACCACTATTTGCCAGCCCAAAACCACTTCTCCTCTCCTTCTATACCAACAGAGACCCAATAAATGGAAGGGATGCCATGCAACCAGCTTAAACATACACTGCCAGCCTCCTTTGCAGCTCAGGATGGAAATTTGACATAGCTCTGGCCAAGGAGATATATAGGGAGATCACTTGTGGGAGAACTCAGATGATTAATACCATTTTTGTCCTTTAATCTTTCATTTCTTTCTTGCTGAAATGAAAATATGATGGCTGGTCCTTCAGTAGCCATCTTGTAAACTTGAGGACAAAGGTCAGCAGAAGGGAAAGCTACAAAAAACTTGGATCCTTAGTGATACTATGAAACTTCATATCAATTTAGACTAGCCACCTCCAGATTGGTGTTACATGGGAAAAAAATAAATCCCTACTTTGGTTTAAGCCTCTGTGCTCTTGGATTTCTTGACACCCGCAGCCAAATACAACTCCCAACTGATTCATCATTTTGAAACCAGCATGCACAAACTTTTGGAATGTGCATTGACAAATGCTTCATGTGCATGTCTATTTATCCTTAAACATCTTCATGGCACTCTTGACACTGTTCAAAAAATCAGTCTATCTCTTCTAACTACAGGTTTTTACTGAATACAGGCCCCAGCAGAAGTCACAGCATACACACTTCCTTCTGTAATTCCACCAAGGTTTGGTTTCTTATAAAGTATGGCAATGATGGCTGAAATCTCTCAGAACCCAAAGTTCAAGGGGGAATAGGACCTATCATCTTATTAAATTAATTGTTAAATATATAATACAAAGGGAATTCAGCATCTAAGATTATAGCACTTACACCAATTATGTGAAAACAATAACAGCATTTTACTCCAACGGATATAAATATGGGATACTGAGGATACTGAAAGACAAGTTGCTGACATTGGAAACCCTCAAAGGAGGAGCACCTAGAGTTTACTATTCTGCCCTGGGATACAATTGGTTCAACAGAAGAAAATCTAGTCTTGAATTTGAGATCTCCTTTGGGGAAGTTCAGCCATTCAAATCAAATTTTTGCCAGATTCTAACCATAACCAGCAGTAAGTCCTGGAAAAAAATGCTAATCTGTGAATATGTGAAATATGGTAGAAGCTTATAATAATTTGATCTGGGAAGGATCAAATTAGCACAGTTGGTTGAGCGTCCAACTCTTGGTTTTGGCTCAGATTGTGGTCTCAGGGTTGTGAGACTGAGCCCCACATTGGGCTCTGCACTCAGTGGGGAGTCTACTTGAGTTTCTCTCTCCCTCACCATCTGCCCCTCCCACTCATGCACTCTTTCTCTTTCTAAAATGAATGAGGTAAATCTTTAAAAATAAGAATAGTAATAATAATTCTGATCTGGGGAGATGGGCTTAGTAATGAAGATGTGTGTAAGTGTTCTTCCTTTCCCTCCCCCACATTAACTTTGCTCATCCCAAATCTCACCTCTACTGCAGGGATGGGGTGTGACAGGCTACACCTCAGGAGCTGGGAAGCGACTCACTTAAAGTCGAAGACAGCTCTGAGTGTCAATTCAGCAGTGTGGGTCTGCAGACAGCCGATAGAGCTTAGGGGCAAGACTCACATCCACATTTTTGTAGCTGGGACCAGAGGGATCCAAATGTGTGGGCATACACTCATGTGGGTGGACGGTTGGGGCACCATCCCACAGCAGCAGAATGCAAGTCCGGCTCTAGGAGGCACAGCTGGATGCTACAAGAGAAAAGCTCTGGTCAATGGACAAGGAAATAGACGGTGTGTGCCCAGCCCACCAAACTCAGCCTCCTGCAATCCTAACCCCTTCCCGCATGTGCTAACAGAGAGGACTCTGAGGGACTATGAGCAGATAGACCACTGAGAAAAGAGGCCTGAGTCCTTCTGATGTATGGAAGGTTGCCCACCAGCCAGAAACACAGCACTGTACTTGAAGTGAGAAAAAACAAATATGAACAGAATTTATTTCTTACTCCTTCAAACCCCAGGAAATTCTCTGGGACACTTGCTCTTGTCCAATCCAGGATGCTTCTGTTCTGTCACAGCGGCAAGAGAAGAGAGCGTGTGGAGAACAATTCTCAGCTTCAGCTCCAAAGTAACACTGGTCACATCCCTCCTGACACATTGGCCAAAGCTAGTAGCGTGGCCGAAGCTAACTCCAAGGGGCCGGGAAATCAAGCACTCCCATGGACTATTTGGAAAGTCTTACTGTCTCTGCTGCATGAGTAGGAACAGAGAACTCAGAGCCTAGGGGTGGGAAGGAACATGGCAGGCTGGGGAGAAGGAACAATAGGAAGAAGGCTTGAGTGCCGAGGACCAGGGGCCAGGGCACGGGAGAGAGCAGACGGGACAGCTGGGGTCCAAGTGGACCAGATCTATGGGAACGACTCTTCTACTCTTAAAGCCCTCAAGCCAAGGAGGTTCAGGGTACATGACATAGATGTGCACTTTTAAAGAAACTTTTCCAGCCATGACCAGTTAGGACGCTGTTGTTTGGCATGACTGGACTTAAGGTGATGGCCCCAGGGATGGAGAGAACTTGGTGACAGAATGTGGGGAAGGAGGGGGTCACACCTGTCAGGGTGGAGGGTCAGGAGGATGGACTGTGTAATAGATCGATTTGACAGTGACACCCTTTATATGGGGAGCACCAGACCAGGGTGGGATGCCAATGTCAAGTTCTGCGTAACCAAGTCGCTTCCTAGTTCTGGAGAATGGCTTATGCAAACAGTACCCTAGTGTCCTGGAGAGAGTAACCAGTTTTGCAGAACAGCATTTCTCAGATGTCTGTGCCATTCAAGGCATACTGGAAGGCACCGGGCTGCACCGCCTTTGCCCTTTGCGCTGTAAATAGAAAGAGCTGAGCTGTTTTCCCTCCTCCTCCCCACCAGCCAGGAGCGACTTCCCCACCCACTGCTCACTACACCTCTTTGTGCTGAAACACTTACCGTGCTGCGCGCAAGTGCATCCTGCCATCTTAGTCGGTCCAGCCTAAATCAGCACTTCTATGTTTTTATCTCATTCCAGTGCTTGTTAGAACGAATAATCATCAAAATTTCTGGTCAAACATTCCAATTAGTGGATTTTCAGGAGAACTTTCAACTTAGAATGTAGTGAATAGCACACAGCCAGCAACCTTGCTAATAAATGGGCACAGTTCCTAAAAAACTATGTAGCTCTGATTCTATACGCAGGTTACAATGTCTCCGGCCTATGAATTAATGATAATCACACAATCGCGCTGGGGAAAATGGAGTAATCAATCACCCTGCCAGTGTGGGAGCAAATAGGGGGAGGGAGATTTGAATATTTGGTGGTTATTAAGAGTTGTTAAATTTGATGGTGGGCGCTGTGAATTGTGCAAGACTGTTGAATCACAGATCTGTACCTCTGAAACAAATAATACAATATATGTTAAAAAAAAAAAAAAAGAAGAAGAAGAAGATAGCAGGAGGGGAAGAATGAAGGGGGGGAATCGGAGAGGGAGATGAACCATGAGAGAGAATGGACTCTGAAAAACAAACTGAGGGTTCTAGAGGGGAGGGGGTGGGGGGATGGGTTACCCTGGTGATGGGTATTAAAGAGGGCACATTCTGCGTGGAGCACTGGGTGTTATACACAAACAAGGAATCATGGAACACTACGTCAAGAACTAATGGTGTAATGTATGGTGATTAACATAACAATAAAATTTTTAAAAATAAATAAATAAAAGAGCTGTTAAATTTGTGTTTTATAATCTGGGGACATGTTTTACGAATAGGTCATTTATATGTTATTTGCCTGAACAACACAGGTAGACACCCAGTTGTACTATTAAGTGGGTCAAAAGGACTCACACTGAGAGGCCGTGATGAAAATATGAACCCTACAGACAGAGAACCACCCCACCTCGCCCACTACCTCATCTTCAGTATTAGCACAGAGTAGATCCTCAACGCAGGCATTAAAGGGGTGAATGTGTTAGGAATTAAATACCTGCCAGATGGAATTTGAATTCCAAACTAGGGAAGGATTTGATTTGTTACCAATGAATCATTAACACTTGTTGGTTCCTTCTGACTTTGATTAACGCAAATGACAACAACCACAATATTCATAATTTCATTTAATGACTGCTTACCATCTGCCAGGAAATCCTGCCGTGATTGCCAAACATTACCTGGTGTAATCCCCACACAACCCTGTGAGGCTTAGATATTATTAATATTCCCATTTTACAAGGGGAAAATCGGCAGCCTAATTTAAATGAGCAGTGTTTTTAAAACATTTGGACTAAGTCCAGATTTCTGATTTTTCTTTAAAAATTTGATGGTGCGGTAACAGGGTCTGCATTGCCCCGCGGCAAGAGTTGGTGCGGCTATGCGGCCTGAGGTGTGCTCTGCACGCACCCTGCCTGGTCCCTCTGCCTTCTTTTGGTTACCTGCCTGGCCTTTAAAGCACTTGCGCGTCCGGGCTCAGCTTAGAGAGGTCATGGAGTCAGAGAAGCAGTGGCAGGGAGGGGCTCGAGTCTCTGTGGCTTCAGAACCTGCGTTCCGGGTCCCCGGAGTGTTGTAGAGGACAGCGTGCACCGGGCTCCATCCCTCTCCTTGTCATGCCCGCATGGCATCATTTCTCACTGCTCCCCAGGACCCTGAGAGGAGGCATGCCAGCTAGCGTCTCTCCCGCCTTCCCTCCTCTGGCAGCAGCTCTCCCACCTCAGCCCCTGCAGTCCAGCCACACACGCTGGTGATCCAGGCGCCTGAGTCCGGGTGGACTGTTGAGCTAGCTCAGATGAGGTGAGACACACAGAGGGACTGTTCACGCGACTCTGTGAACTTGGGGCAGAGCAGAAAACCCTTAGAACGAAAGGGGATTAAGAATGCAGATACATTAGGGGCGCCTGGGTAGCTCAGTCCTTAAGCCTCTGCTTTCAGCTCAGGTCATGATCCCAGGATCCTGGAATCGAGCCCAGCATCGGGCTCCCTGCTCGGCAGGCGGGGAGTTTGCTTCTCCTTCTCCCACTCCCCCTGCTTGTGTTCCCTCTTTCACTGCCTCTGTCAAATAAGTAAATAAAATCTTAAAAAAAAAAAAAAGAATGCAGATACATTAAAGAAACAAATAAAATTCACCTGGTAGAGCTAAAAAGCCTAACCCAAAACTCAATTTTTCTTTTTTTTTATTTGGTTTATTTTTATTATTATGTTCAATTAGCCAGCATATAGTGCATCATTAGTTTTTGATGTAGTGTTCAATGATTCATTAGTTGCGTATAACACCCAGTGCTCATCACAACAGGAGCCCTCCTTAATACCCATCACCTGGTTACCTCCCCCCCACCCACCTCCCTTTTTGCAACCCTCAGTTTGTTTCCTGGAGTCCAGTCTCTCATGGTTTCTCTCCCTCTCTGATTTCTTCCCATTCAATTTTCTCTCCCTTCCCCTGTGGTCCTCCATGCTATCCCTTATGTTCCACATATGCGTGAAACCCTATGATAATTGACTTTCTCTGCTTGACTTATTTCACTTACCATAATCTCCCCCAGTTCCATCCATGTAGATGCAAATAGTGGGTATTCATCCTTTCTAATGGCTGAGTAATATTCCATTGTATATATGGACCCCATCTTCTTTATCCATTCATCTGTTGAAGGATGTCGGCTCTTTCCAAAGTTTGGCTATTGTGGACATTTTTGCTATGAACATTGGAGTGCATATACCCCTTTTATTCACTATTTCTGTATCTTTGGGGTAAATACCTAGTAGTGAAATTGCTGGGTGGTAGGGTAGCTCTATTTTTAATGTCTTGAGAAACCTCCATACTGTTTTCCAGAGTGGCTGCACCAACTTGCATTCCCACCAACAGTGTAAGAGGGTTCCCCTTTCTTCACATCCTCACCAACATTTGTTGTTTCCTGCCTTGTTAATTTTTGCCATTCTAATTGGCATAAGGTGGTATCTCATTGTGGTTTTCCTTGATGGTTAGTGATGTTGAACATTTTTTCATGTGTCTCAAAACTCAATTTTTCTAAGACCACCTTCAAGTGTGAGTTATCAGCTCAAACCTACCAGAGTGGCCCATCATAGGGTGGGCAAGGGGCCGGGGCATACCTGCTGTAGGATCTAGTTCATTTCATGGTCTCCAAGAATCCTGACTTTCACACTTCATTATGGAATTTAGTGTTATGAAGTTAATAAATGGGTGCCTGGATTTTAAAATAATATATCTTTTTAAAAACTTGGAGAATGGCTCAGTTGCCTAATTACTCAGAGAAACCCCAGTGGCTCACTCCTTCCTACCTCTTACCCCTGGTGACAGCTAATGTTTGTGAGGAGTAGCAGAAAAGAAAGCTCCAAAACCAGGGTCTTGGAGAACAACACAAGTCTTAATTTCACAATTCATAGTTCAAAGGAGCAAAAAAAAAAAAAAAAAAAAAAGCTTATGAACGGACAAGTCTTGATTAATATGTGTGAATATACACTAGGCAACCACACTAATGATATAATTTGAAGTGTTCAGAAAGGCCCATGTGCCCATAATATCTCACCATCTAGCCACCTAGAGGGTGGAGTACTTACCCCAGACCTGAGTTAGAAGATATGCCTCTAACCGGGTCCTGGCATTATGGAAGAAATAGCAAATTAACCAGCTAATGTATTCACAGGGACCCACTCCTCTGGTTGGTCTATTCTACCTCCTGGCTCCTACCAGAGATCAGAGCCTGGAAGAAAGAAAAGCAAAGAGTTAGGAAAGGTTGTGGGAACACTCAGGCCCCCAGGGCCCACTCCGGGTGCAGGGCTATGGTGAGCCTTTACCCCAGATGGGATAGAGTGGGCAGACAAATGGGAGAGCTCCAAGGGAGGGTGGAGCAGAGTCATCAAAGACAGTTCTCTCCTTGGCTTGGGAAAGATGCCCATGACTCTGTGCCACAGATAACCAAGAACAATCCCATGCTCCTGCCATGCACTGAAAGGGAGCCAGACGAGCATCCCTAGAACACACACTCGAGAGCTCCTGTATCGCAGGCCCGCTGGCTGTCATAGCACATTCTCCTGCCCACAACCTCACTCTCCACCAGAGATGCAGGGACTCAATCAGGAGAAAGGGGATGGGACAAACAGAAGGACATCTTCATTGCATAACCAGGAAGATGTCCTCCCAGCCCTTAGGGTGAAATTAGGCCAAGTGGAGGAAGATAATTCTTATCCAAAAAAAAGGAAAGAAAAGAAAAAAGAAAAAGAAAGGAAGAAATCTTTATGTAGAGGTTACTTATCAACATGCATTTATTTGAGAATTCTCTTTTCTGATCAAACTGTGGGAATAGGTTTTCCTAGAGTATCCTGGTTTGGATGAGAGATATCTTCTATGAGAAATCCGATCCCCTGCGTCTTATGTGATATATCAGCTATAATAGTTATTTGGCATTAATCTTGAAGATATTTCCATGACTAAGAGTCTGCATCAATACTGTGTTTGCTCCCTGAACACTGCACATCAGATACTCTGTATGTGGTTCTGGAAGAAGCAGCAAGAGCGGAGAGAGAACTAGAATCATAACGTAAGAGGTAAGATTAAAAGTATTCAGATGTTTCCCCGGGGGGTGGGGTCGGTATGGAAAGACTCAGCATGTGAACAATCACTGCCTTCAAATATTTGAAGATCTTTCCATGGAAGAGAAATGATCATTATTCTCTGTATCCCAGGATGGCAGAACTAAAACCCCTAGGTAGAAGTTACAAAGAGGAAAACTTTGACAATACGAGGAAGAACTCTTTCATTAAGTAGGGATGACCCAAAGGGAACAAGCTGCCTCCCTCATAAGATGTTCTAATTCCACTGAAGTTCTCCAACAGGACCTGGACATCTGCCCATCCCAACTTCGGAGAAAGGATTCATATATTGGAGAAAGTTTAGGGAGGTAATTTCTAAGTAGCTCTGATTCTACATTTTAATTTTCTTTAAGTCATTCTTTTAAGACAATGCTTTTTATGTAAAACTGTCCATCACACAGAATATGGTAAATATAGACAATAGGTGCCTTTTAGCTGCAATGATATTGAGGATGCCATTGACAAAAAGCCAACTGTATCCCAAGAATGAATATCATGTCTTCAACTAACATCCTCTTCTTTGAATACGTTGAGCTGGGTACAAGCCAGCAAACACAACAGAAATCAGATGATTCAGGAAAGGAGAAGAATAGGTAATACCAGAAAACTCTGGTGGGTTTTTGTGTTTGCTTGTTTGTTTTTGAGGCTGCTAATTCACTGCCATCTTTGATATAGAAAAGGTCAGAAGTCAGAAAACACACCAAAAAAATTGATCTCCAGTCTCAAATATGAATAGAATTTCTGTATAGAAGCAGTTTTCAGAATATAAGCTCTCTTGGATCCCACAAGTAGCTGTACCATCTCAGGAAGCAGGTACTTTGCTAATTTCCAGAGTTATCTACAGGAACTCAGACACATCCAGGCATTGCCTATTATAGTGATATATTTTAGAAAGCCCTTTTAAACTTCTTGAAATCTTGGAAATGTTGAATCATTTTATTCAAGCTTGTGTACTTTAAGCAATGTTATATCCAGGAATCGCTTATCCAGGAATAGTTTAAAGTTAGATACCTGCCCAGAACTGTCATGGCTTCTCTGAAGGCTCCCAGGCTGAGTGCTCTCACCAACCTAGACCTATCTAGAACTAGAAGATTTTGAATACCAAACACTGTGAAAGCTATCTTCAAACCTTGAGCAAGTTCATCTCAGTGGAGCACCGTTATCTTATTTATTTTGCTTATTGATTGACTCGTCAAATATTTGGAGCACATCTAGTAGGTAACTCTGCAAGACTCAGTCTCTGTCCTAAGGAAATGTATAATCTATTAGGGAAAATAGAAAATCTGCCCAAATATCACAGGACAAGCCACCACATGGTAACTGTCCCAGGAATGTCACGAAGAACAAGAGGCATGAGGGGAACAGGAAGTCATTCTAACCAAGGAAATCACAAGTCCTGGGACAAGAGGTGGCATGGGAGGGTCTTGAAAGACAACCGTCCAGGAATTCAAGAGGCAGACAAGGGGGAGAGGGTAACCCAGAGGAGAGAGAGGGAGATGCGGAGATGAGAAAGCACATTCAGAACCAGGGAGTGTGGTAGGTTTATAAGGAAGCAGAGGAAGATAAATCTTGAATGTCAGGCTAAGGAGTTGATGATAAAAATAAAGGCCAACATTTGTTGAGACTTATTATGCAACAGACATTCATGTATTGCATGAATCAACTCATTTAATCCTCACAGGAACCCGCAGTAGTACTCATTATTGTAAAATACTACACAGTTCTGTACCGGGTACCAGGACACTAAAATTCCGAAGAATCCAATAACTTGGGCTTCCTGAGAAGTGCTGTTTGTGCTTCTGGTGGACAGCGAAGGCCAGTGAAGACCAGGTCTGACCAGGGGGCTCATTTAATTTAGATAAGTGAGAATACATACACACACACTACATTTGAATATACACGCACCATATGTACATACAAATACACATACGCACACATACACTATGTATATATGAGCACATATACAGACACACCATGTGCATATACATGCATAAACATTCTTAACTATTTTTAAGTATATATCTTAAATTATATTTAGACATATATTAGTAATACATATGTGTCTATGCCTATTTAAACACACACATGTACAAAATCATTAAGGGCCACTGTACAGATGTGAATCTGGGAAGCTGATGTAAGACACTCTCAGCCCCTTCCCTCCTGGGCGGGGTCCTGACAGACCATATGGATACTGGTAACGCCAACACCAGCTCCTGAACGCCTACGGGGCATGCAATCCCGTGTGGCTAGTCAGTGACCCTTCCAGGTCTGGTGACCACATGTCAGGTCCTAGAACCACTGACTAAGCCCCTCCCACCTGTCACGTGTACTGGACACTTGCACAGGGAGGTAGACATAGAAGGGCGGTGAGCTGCCCTCAGGGAGGAACAGCAAATCTAAGAAGACAGACATGAAGATGAGGGGAAGCAGAACAAAGTGTGAGACGCTGGGGCAGGGATGGGAAGGAAGCCAACCAACCATCCTCCAGCAGGTGCTTCTGCAAAGCCTGTGGCCACCATGCCCCCTGATGGGGCTGGTGGGCAGAGGAAGGGCCCCGTCTGTGCTGGAGCTGCAGGAGGGCAGACCCTGAGGCCCAGCGTGCCCCAGATCTCCATCATATCCCTTACCTCCCCTCCCCTTGTGGGTGCTCTGATAGGTTCCTCATGATGCCTCTTATTTTCCAGGAACCCTTGGCTGCATGTCCCATTCCCATTCAACCCCAGAAGCTGGTTCAGTGTTGCATCCATGTGTACCTTAGTATAAACGAGTTCTAATTTCTGCCTTGTCTCCCCAAGCTGTCCTTGGTGTTTCCTTCCCCATCTGAGTAGAATGCCCACCCTGGAAGGGCAAAGCCCAGGCGGGCTATTGAGGCTCCACTCCCTATAGAAATAAGTCCCTGGGGCCAACATCACATAAAAACAGCTTTCCCACAATTGGTCACTTTTTAATAGCCCTATTAAATACCAAGTGAAAAACGGGATTTTCATTTAATTAGACATATTTCTAGGTAGACAACTCAAATAATGTATAAAATATCCTGACATGTATATGAGATGTGAAACAAATTGCCCAGAAATACCTATACAATTCTTGGTTTTTGAAGACTTAAACTGTTAGTTTGTATTCATTCAGAATGGGCAGAGAACAAAACAATTCTCAACAAATAGCTTATAGATGTCTAAGTTGCCAAGTTTCAGTTACAAAATGATGCTATGGAAAGGACATCAGCACCCCCAAAAAAACAGATGCCGTCAGGATAAGGCGCTCTCAGCCTTGGGCGCTGTGAAGGCTGCAAAGCTCTGATTAAATCAAACATCTCTTTTTTTTAGCCAACAGCGCCCTCTGATGTTACAAGAATAATATTGCTGTTGTTAACATTTGGATGTTAACACTTTATTGCTTTGACCTTTTCTAGGCAACTGCACAGGAGACAGGACACGGAAGAAGTAAAGAGGAGGGCCCCCTGGGAAGAGGCCCTCGATGGGGATGGACAGAGGGTAGGAGCATTCGCAGGTGACCTAGTGAAGGATGTGGGGGTAAGTCAGGGAGCGTCTTGAATCGCAGCAGTTTAACAGCACTGACTACCCTGAGCAGGGAAGTGTTGTGGGGGGGAAGTTATTTAGGAAGGCGTCTTAAATCAGTAATTTTACAGCTTTCTGACCTGCTAAAAAGATTGAGCTGCCTCCCCAGAACAGCAGCTAGGGACACTGGAGGCGCTCCTTGTCAAATCCTTCTCCCTGCAGTCGTCTGTGACCTTGGGCACGTCACCTTCTCCCAGCTTGGTTCCTGCCTTTGTAAAATTCGTAAAGGAGCACCTCCTCGGGGCTCCTGCGGGATTGAATGAGATGGTCCCTGCTCTTCGGCGCACTTGCAAGAAGCAGCCGGTGGGGCAGCTGCTCCAGGAGGCTGTGGGGGAGGCTCAGAATGGGGAAGGGAGCGGTGGGCTGCGCACAGGGGAAGGCTGGGTTGTGAGGGGCACGCGCCCCTCCGGGCATCACTGGGCCTGTCCCAGAGTTTCAGGGCTTGGGAAACGTTTGCAGAGGACAGGAGGAAAGAATGGTTCGACGAATGGAGCCGTTATGGAGCAAGCTGCAAACTCCCTGGCCTGGCCAGCACGGCTCCTGTTCACAATGGGATTTGATGGTTGCTTCCTCCAAGTTACCTTGTGATCCACCTGCAGCGGGGGTCTTGCAGTCAGTCCTATGTTCCCACCTTTGTCTTCGTTCTTCTCACATCATAATGGATTCCTGTGTTTACCAGTCTTTCATTCCAGAACTCAGGGGTCCAATGCAGTAGTCACTGACATGTGGCTCTTGAGCATTGCACTGTAGCTCATCTGAACTGAGATGCACCATTAATGTAAGTTACACACTAAATTTCAAAGAGTGTTTTTTAATATAAAATATTTCATTAATAACTTTTATGTTGAGTTCATACTTACATGATAATTGGTATATCTGCTTAAGTTACATAAAATATATTACTAAAATAAATTCCACCCATTTATTTAAATATTTTAATGTCACCATTAAAACATTAAAATTACATTGGAGGCTCACATTATACTTCTATTAGGCAGTGCCCCTCCAGACTTTGAGTGTCCTGAGGGCAGGGATTGTCTCCCTCATTCTTGATTCCCTAGAGCTCCTACCCTTTACACAAAGCCTTTGTCCTAGCTCTCTTTATCATCCCAGTGATCCATCAGTAATAGAGTCTGAGTAGTTTCCCCCCACAGCCTGTCATGGCTGATACTGTCTCTGCTGTCCCCTAAATTCAAGGCTTGCTGCTTCTTGCCTTATCTCAGAAATCTTTGCTAGCATACGACCTATCAATGACCTACAGAAACAGAATCACAGACTTGGAGAATGAATGTAATACTTTCTCCTTCAATATTGTATTCTCTTTATATTTCATGCTTCTATCAGTGAGATTGCAAATCCTTCCATCCCTCTATAGTTAATTTTATTACTGTTTAAATGAAACAAGACATATACCAGCAATGAATAATCTCAGTCTGGTACAGACAGCCATGCTTATGGTTTAGCTTAGATTATAGCTCAGATTTAAAACACAAGAGTTAAACATAGACTAACCATTTCCGAGTCTCCTACATATGAGTTCAGTTTTTCTAGGAGGCCGGTGGCGGGGGGGGGGGAGGGGGCAGGCAGTTTTAATGATAATGTTTCCAACTGATGATTATTTAGTCTAAAAAATAAAGCCAGAGTAAAATTCCTGGGAACCCAAGTATTGGTCAATCTTGAAATAGAAACCCCATGACTCTTATTATAAATATGCTCCACTTTCTCTTTTTTCTCTACTTGGATTTACTCAGGCTGGTTGCAAAACTTCCGTCACCTGGAAGTCTTCCTAACATTTATTGCAGAATACGAGCTCTCTGGGATTCCACCATAAAACAGAATCTCAAAGCACCCCTTACCTACCTCCTGCTGAAATCCAAAATTAGAGAAAACTCACTTATAGAGGATTATTTGAAGGCTATAGAATCTATCCACTCCCCTAAAAATTCCATACATTCCAGTTTGAATTGTCAGAACCTTGGAAGTCTAAATACACACACGAATCTTTTTGACTTAGGTTCCTATAGCAATACCTTCAAGAGGTACATTTTTATACCCTACCCTTGACATTTATAAAAGATCATTTCAAGGGGTGAAAAAAGCACATGAAATTCAGAGCTGCATTGCTGTAAAAATGTTAAAGTTATGGTTTGCTAGATATGTGTTCTCAGTGTCCCCTATAAATCCCAAGAGAGGAATTCTTTTAAATTTCAGCTTGAAGGAAAGCTCATCATGACTGGTATTTTCCTTTCAAATAAGAAATACTGTGTAACTCACTGTTTCCAAATTAAGTAGTTAAAAATCTGCTTGCAAAGAAAACCCTGGGTTCAAAGAGAGATTTATCAAACGTATAAAAAACAAATAAAACCTTACAGACAATAGAAAGAAAAGATTCCCTAACTAGTTTCTAGGACTAAAATAAACACTCCAGATAAAGGGGGACAAGGACACAAACCACAGGCAATTTCTCTCTTGTAGGTGCAACAAAATAGCAAAATAAAACCATCATTGAATTAAAAGGGCTAATACATGAGCTCAAGCTTCAGGATTAAAGTATCTGTTAAAGTAATTCATCAAATTAATGATTTGTTAAAGGAGAAAACCATCTGGTCACCTCGACAGATTTGAGGAAAATAATGAAGTTTAAAAAAGTCATAATTTAAAAAATAAACTCCTGGAAAGCTAAAATTGGAGAGAGACTTTGTTATCCTGATAAAGAGAGAATACCAAAAATCCTCAATGTTGAAATAACAAAAAGATCACTTTAAAATCTGGAGGAAGACAAGGGGAGCTGCTTTCTTTGCTACTATTCAACATTTTACTTGTGGACCTAGCCAATTAAATAAAACAAGAAAAAATAAGAGGTATAAATATTAGAAAGTTAATGAGAAACTGATTATTTTTAATTTATGTAATTTTTGTGAAAATCCAAGATAATCCACTAAAAAGCTCTTGGGACTAAAAAGATAATTTAGTATCATTACTGATAATAAGATAAAAATGTAAATGGTGATAGTTTTCCCATATGCCAAGAACTAAAGGAGAATTGTAATGGATTAGAAGATCCTTTTTCAATAGCACCAAAAAACTTTAAAAATATCTAAGATTAAAGAAATGTACAAGGATACCTGGGTGGCTCAGTCATTAAGCGTCTGCCTTCGGCTCAGGTCATGATCCCAGGGTCCCGGGATCGAGCCCCATGTTGTGTTCCCTGATCAACGTGGAGTCTTCTTCTTTCTCTCTCCTGCCCCCACTCGTGCTCTTCCCCTCCCAATCATCTCTCTCAAATAAATAAATAAAATCTTTTAAAAAATAAGAAACATACAAAATCGCATGAAGGAAACTACAATTTCTTGAAAGTCTCTTAAACAGCCTGAGTAAATGGAGAAATGTACCATGTTCCTAGAAAGATACAGTATTGTAAAAAATGTACATCCTATTAAAATAATTTATCAATAAATATTCCTTTTAATGAAATTCCAAAGCAATTCATTTTTATGGAACTTGATAAATTTATTCTAAAAATCATTTGGAAGAGAAAAAAATGGAAATTTTTAAAAATTTAAAAAGAACTCAAACATGATATAAACCCATGATAATTGAAGTATGTGTTTGCGTTTAAAAAGACAAGTAGACCCATGGAATAAAAAAGAGAATTCTGAAAGAGACATATTTATATGTCAGAATTTATAACATGATAAGGTGGCCTTTTGAGTCAGTGGGGAAGAAATGGGATAGAAATAGGACCATTATCTCTCTATATGAGAAAAAAATAAAACTAAATTCCTGATATCTGCACTCCCATGTTCACTGCATTATTATTCACAATACCCAAGATATGGAAGCAACTCAAGTATCCATCAACAGATGAATGAATAAAGAAAACGAGTAAAAAAAAGTATGCATACACTGGACTATTACTCAGCCTTTAAAAAGAAGAAAATCCTGCCATTTGAAACACAATGCATATACCTGGAAGTTATTATGTGAAGTGAAATAAGTCATTTACAGAAGGACAAATACTGCATGACTCCACTTATTTGAGGCATCTAAAATAGTCAAAATCATAGAAGCAGAGAATACAATAGGGGTTGCCAAAGGCTGGGGGATGGAGGAAATAGGGAGTTGCTCAATGAGTATAGTTTCAGTTATGCTAGACTAACAAACTGTGGAGATGTGTCATACAAAACAGTGCCTATAGTTAACAATATGGTATTGTCACTTAAAATTTGTTAAGATCTCTTGTGTTTTTACCACAAAAAAAAAAATGAGAGGGTACAAGAAATCTTTGGGAGATGTTAGATATATCTTTTACTGTGTCTGTGGTAATAGTAGTGGTATCATGGGTGTTTGATGTCTGAACTCATCAAACTGTACACATTAAATATGCACAATTCTTTATATATCAGTTATGCCTCAATAGAGCTGTTTTAACAAAAACTAAATTCTTTCCACCTACCATCCTCAAAAGTAATTTCAAGATGGAAGTAAGTGTTCAATATAATAATTTTGTATTATATATGTGAATATCACTTAAGCAACAAAAAAATCCATTTTTAAAACTGAGCTTTGACTACTTAAATATTTTTTAATTCTGTATTTAAAAATCTAATAAAAAGTTTAAAGACATGCCATAGACGGAGAAAATATCTGCAACACATATAACAAATGAAGGGTTGGGGGGGAAAGATGGTGGAGGAGTAGGGGACCCTATTTTAACTGGTCCCCGGAATTGAGCTGGATATCCACCAGACCACTCTGAGTACCCACGAAACCAGCTTGAGATGTAAGAAGATAGATCTGGATCTCTACAAACAGAATATCGCAGGCGGTTGGTTTCAAGGTAGGAAGCGGGGAGCCCTGATTACTCGGGTAGATATCAGAGGATAAACGGCAGTGGGAGGGAGCCTATCCGTGGGGATCCTACACCGCTGGTGAGCGACAGCCTCGCTCGCTGGGGATGGGGCACAGACTCGCAGACTGGTAGCGGAGGGGAAAGGACTTTAGGGCAGCCCCCGGGGGCAGAAACCCGGAGCGGTGGGGGCGCGTGTGTGAACTGGGAGCGGCTGGTGGTTTTAGAAGCACAAAGGGCAGAGACAGGGCACTGACCTGGAGGCAGGACCGGGAGCACTGCGGAGGGAAGACAACCCAGGCCGCTGCAGTTTATAGCAGCACGGACAGAAACAGAGACAGTGTGGCCTGGAGAGCTCACTGAAGAACAGACTGCAGTCTCTCTGCTCTGAGACAGAGGGTTGGAAATGGTCTCTTCTGCTCTGACTTGCAGAAGAGAGGCGGAAAGCCACCAGGGAAAGCCACCAGAGAACAAAAGCCCCAAAAACTGATCCCTGCTGAGCCCATCCCCTGCCACAGGGGGGCAGGCAACCCCGCGAAACAGGGTTGCCTGAGCAACAGCGTGGCAGGCCCCTCCCCCAGAAATCAGGCTGGGAAAAGAAGAGGCCAGCAACCCTAAGGTCCCAAGAAAACAGGTGCATCTTGCTTGGGTTCTAGTCAATAATTTGGACTCTATACATTCCCTCAAACACCCATCAACAGAATGACTAGGAGGAGGAACCCCCCAAATAGGAAAGACTCAGAGATTATGACTGATGCTGCAGATTTACAAATGGAGGCAGATATAACCAAGATGTCAGAGATGGAATTCAGGCTAGCAATTGTGAAGATAATGGCTAGAATAGAGAAATCAATTAATGGCAACATAGAGTCTCTAAGGGCAGAAATGAAAGCCAAATTGGCAGAACTTAAAAATGCTATCAATGAGATCCAATCTTTAATCTAGATAATCTAAGAGCTAGGGTAAATGAGGCAGAAGAATAAATCAGTGACCTGGAAGACAATTTAATAGATAAAAAGGGAAAAGAGGAGGCCAGGGAAAAACAACTCAGAATCTATGAAAATAGAATCAGAGAAATAAGTGACACCATGAAGTGTTCCAATGTCAGAATTATTGGAATCCCGGAGGGAGTAGAGAGAGAGAGAGGACTAGAAGATGTATTTGAGCAAATCGTAGCTAAGAACTTCCTTAATCTGGGGAATAAAACAAACATTTGTGTCCTAGAGGCAGAGAGGACCCCTCCCAAGATCAAGGAAAACAGGCCAACACCCCAGCATGTAATAGTAAAACTTGCAAATCTTAGAACCAAGGAAACCACCTTAAGGGCAGTTAGGGGAAGAGATACCTTACATACAGAGGGAAGAACATCAGAATAACGTCAGACCTATCCACAGAGACCCGGCAAGCCAGAAAGGCCTGGCAAGATATATTCAGGATAATAAATGAGAAGAACATATAGCCAAGAATACTTTATCCAGCAAGGCTGTCATTTAGAATGGATGGAGAGATGCAGAGCTTCCAAGACCGGCAGAAACTGAAAGAATATGTGACCACTAAGCCAGCCCTGCAAGAAATATTAAGGGGGGTTTTATAAAAGCAGAAAGACCCCAAGAGTGATATACAACAGAAATTTACAGGGACAATCTATAAAAACAATGTCTTCACAGGCAACATGATGACAATTAATTCATATCTTTCAATAATCACTCTCAACATGAATGGCCTAAATGCTCCCATAAAATGGCAGAGGGTTGCAGATTGGATAAAAAGACAGGACGCATCCATATGCTGTCTACAAGAGACTCATTTTGAACGTAACGATACAACCAGACTGAAAGTGAAGGGATGGAGAGCCATCTTCCATGCCAGCGGACCTCAAAAGAAAGCTAGGGTAGAAATTCTATCAGACAAATTAGATTTTAAACTAAAGTCTGTAGTTAGAGACACAGAAGGACACTATATCATTTTTAAAGGGTCTATCCAACAAGAAGATCTAACAATTGTAAATATCTATGCCCCCAACATGGGAGCAGCCATCTACATAAGCCAACGGTTAACCAAAATAAAGAGTCATATTGATAATAATACGTTAATTGTAGGAGACCTCAACACTCCACTCTCAGCAATGGACAGATCATCTAAGCAGAAAATCAACAAAGAAACAAGAGCTTTGAATGATATACTGGACCAGATGGACCTCATAGATATATACAGAACATTCCGCCCTAAAACAACAGAATACTCATTCTTCTCGAGCACACATGGAACTTTCTCCAGAATAGACCACATACTGGGTCACAAATCAGGTCTCAACCGATACCAAAAGATTGAGATTATTTCCTGCATATTCTCAGACCACAACGCTTTAAAACTGGAACTTAATCACAAGAAAAAATTTGGCAGAAATTCAAACACTTGTAAGCTAAAGACCACTCTGCTCAAGAATGTTTGGGTCAACCAGGAAATCAAAGGAGAACTTAAACAATTCATGGAAACCAATGAGAACGAAAACACATTGGTCCAAAATCTATGGGATACCGCAAAGGCAGCCCTAAGGCGGAAATACATAGCCATCCAAGCCTCACTCAAAAAAATAGAAAAATCCCGAATTCACCAACTAACTCTACACCTTAAAGAACTAGAGAAAAAGCAACAAACGATGCCTAAGCCAGGCATTAGAAGAGAAATAATTAAGATTAGAGCAGAGATCAACGAATTAGAAACCAGAAACACAGTAGATCAGATCAATGAAACTAGAAGTTGGTTCTTTGAAAGAATTAATAAGATCGATAAACCACTGGCCAGACTTATCCAAAAGACAAGAGAAAGGACCCAAATTAATAAAATTATGAATGAAATGGGAGAGATCACGACTAACACCAAGGAAATAGTTATTAGAAATTATTATCAACAACTCTATGCCAATAAACTGAGCAATCTGGATGAAATGGAGGACTTCCTGGAAACCTATAAGCTGCCAAGACTGAAACAGGAAGAAATTGACAACCTGAATAGGCCAATAACCAGTAACGAGATTGAAGCAGTGATCAAAAACCTTCCAAAAAACAAGAGTCCAGGGCCTGATGGATTCCCTGAGGAATTCTACCAAACATTCAAAGAAGAAATAATACCTATTCTACTGAATCTGTTTCAAAAAATAGAAACAGAAGGAAAACTTCCGAACTCATTCTATGAGGCCAGCATTACCTTAAACCCCAAACCAGGCAAAGACCCCATCAAAAAGGAAAATTTCATACTGATATCCCTGATGAATATGGATTCGAAAATCCTCAACAAAATCCTAGCTAATAGGATCCAACAATACATTAAAAGGACCATCCACCACGACCAAGTGGGATTTATCCCCGGGATGCAAGGTGGTTCAACATTCGCAAATCAATCAATGCGATAGAACACATTAATAAGAGGAGGGAGAAGAACCATATGGTCCTCTCAATTGATGCAGAAAAAGCATTTGACAAAATACAACATCCTTTCCTGATTAAAACTCTTCAGAGTATAGGGATAGAGGGAACATTCCTCAAGTTCATAAAATCCATCTATGAAAAACCCAGAGCAAATATCATCCTCAATGGGGAAAAGCTGAGAGCCTTTCCCTTAAGATCAGGAACACATCAAGGATGCCCACTCTCGCCATTATTGTTCCACATAGTACTAGAAGTCCTAGCAACAGCAATCAGACAACAAAAAGAAATAAAACGTATTCAAATTGGCAAAGAAGAAGTCAAACTCTCTCTTTTCACAGACGACATGATACTTTATGTGGAAAACCCAAAAGACCACCCCCAAATTACTAGAACTCACACAGCAATTCAGTAACGTGTCAGGATAGAAAATCAATGCACAGAAATCAGTTGCTTTCTTATACACTAACAACGCAACTGTAGAAAGAGAAATTAGATAAACGATTCCATTTACAATAGCACCAAAAACCATAAGATACCTTGGAATAAACCTAACCAAAGAGGTAAAGGAGTTATACTCTAGGAACTACAAAACACTCATGAAAGAAATTGAAGAACACACAAAAAGATGCAAAAATATTCCATGCTCATGGATCCGAAGAATAAACATTGTTAAAATGTCTATGCTATCCAGACCAATCTATACCTTCAATGCCATCCCAATCAAAATTACAATGACATTTTTCAAAGTGCTGGAACAAACAATCCTAAAATTTGTATGGAATCAGAAAAGACCCCGAATCGCCAAGGAAATGTTGAAAAAGAAAAACAAACCTGGTGGCATCACATTGCCCAATTTCAAGCTATATTACAAAGCTGTGATCACCAAGACAGCATGGTACTGGCACAAAAACAGACATATAGACCAATGGAACAGAATAGAGAACCCAGATGTGGACCCTCAACTCTATGGTCAAATAATCTTTGACAAAGCAGGAAAAAACATGCAATGGAAATAAGACAGTCCCTTCAATAAATGGTGCTGGGAAAATTGGACAACCACATGCAGAAGAATGAGACTCGACCATTCTCTAACACCATTCACAAAGATAAACTCAAAGTGGATGAAAGACCTCAATGTGAGACAGGAATCCATCAAAATCCTAGAGGAGAACATAGGCAGTAACCTCTTTGACATCGCCCACAGCAACTTCTTTCAAGATACATCTCCAAAAGCGAGTGAAGCAAAAGCAAAAATGAACTTTTGGGACTTCATCAAGATAAAATCTTGTGCACAGCAAAGGAAACAGTCAACAAAACAAAGAGGCAACCCACAGAATGGGAGAAGATATTTGCAAATGACACTACAGATAAAGGGCTGGTATCCAAGATCTATAAAGAACTTCTCAAACTCAACACCCAAAAAACAAATAATCAAGTCAAAAAATGGGCAGAAGACATGAAAAGACATTTCTCTGAAAAAGACATACAAATGGCTAACAGACACATGAAGATTTCTTATTATTATCATCATTAGCCATCAGGGAAATTCAAATCAAAACCACATTGAGATACCACCTTACACCAGTTAGAATGACAAAAATGGACAGGGAAAGAAACAACAAATGTTGGAGAGGTGGTGGAGAAAGGGGAACCCTCTTATACTGTTGGCCGGAATGCAAGTTGGTACAGCCACTTTGGAAAACAGTGTGGAAGTTCCTCAAAAAGTTGAAAATAGAGCTACCCTATGACCCAGCAATTGCACTACTGGGTATTTACCCCAAAGACACAGATGTAGTGACAAGAAGGGCCATATGCACCCCAATGTTCATAGCAGCAATGTCCGCAATAGCCAAACTGTGGAAAGAGCCGAGATGCCCTTCAACAGATGAATGGATAAAGAAGATGTGGTCCATATCTACAATGGAATATTACTCAGCCATCAGTAAAGATGAATACCCAACTTTTACATCCACATGGATGGGACTGGAGGAGATCATGCTAAGTGAAATAAGTCAAGCAGAGAAAGTCAATTATCACATGGTTTCACTTATTTGTGGAACATAAGGAAGAGCATGGAGGACATTAGGAGAAGGAAGGGAAAAATGAAGGGGGGGGAAATCGGAGGGAGAGATGAACCATGAGAGACTATGGACTCTGAGAAACAAACAGGGTTTTAGAGGGGAGGGGGGAGGGGGGATGGGTTAGCCCGGTGATGAGTATTAAGGAGGGCACGTACTGCATGGAGCACTGGGTGTTATACGAAAACAATGGATCGTGGATCACTACATCAAAAACTAATGATGTATTGTATGGTGACTAACATAACATAATAAAATTAAAAAAAAAAAAGAAGATAACTACCCTAACATAATAAGAGCCATATTTGAAAAAGCCACAGTGAATATCACACTTAATAGTGAAGGATTGTAAACTTTTCTTTTTTTTTTTTTTTAAAGATTTTCTTTATTTATTCATGAGAGACAGAGGGAGAGAGAGAGAGAGAAGCAGACTCCCAAGGAGCAGGAAGCCCGATGCGGGACTCGATCCCAGGACCCTAGGATCATGACCTGAGCCGAAGGCAGATGCTTAACCATCTGAGCCACCCAGGCGCCCAGGATTGTAAACTTTTCACCTAAGATCAGGAACAGGACAAGCATGCCCACTTTTACCCACTTTTACCCAATAGATGCCCACTTCTATTCAACACAGTACTGGGAGTCCTAACCAGAGCAAATAGGCATCAAAAAAGAAATAAAAGGCATGTAAATTATAAAGGAAGAAGTAAAATTATCTCCATTCACAGGTTATATTATCTTGTACATAAAAATTCCTAAAGATCCCACAAAAATCTCTTAGAACTAATAAACGCATTCAGCAACATGGCAACATACAAAGTCAACACACAAAATTCAGGTACACTTCTATACACTAACAAAGAACAATCTGAAAAGGAAATTAAGAAAATAATTCAATTTAAAATAACATAAAAAGTAAAATACTTAGGAATTGACTTAAGACTTGTACAATGAAAACTGTAAAATGTTTCTGAAAAAAAATAAAGAAGACATAAATAAATAGAAATACTTCCTAGGTTTATGGAGTAGAAGACAACATTGTTAAGATGTCAATACTACCCAAGGTGACCTATAGATTTAATGTAATTTCAGTCAAAATCCCAATGAGGGGATCTTTTTTGCAGAAATAGAAGAACTAATCCTAAAATACATATGGAATTTCAAGGAACCCCAAATAATTCTAAAAAATAACAAAGCTGGAGGACTCATTTCCTGATTTTGAAACTAACTATAAAGCTACAATAATCAAAACAGTGTGGTGCTGGCATACCTTAGACAAACAGATCAATGGAAGAGAATAAAAAATCCAGAAATAAACCTTCAAATATATGGTCAAATGATTTTCAACAACGGTGCCAAGACTATTCAATGGGGAAAATACTTTTCAATGAATGGTGCTGGGGTAACTGGCTATTCACATACAAAAGAATAAAGTTGGACTCTTAACACAAACAAAAGTTAACTCAAAATTGATCCATAACCCTAAATGTAAGATCTAAAACTATAAAACTCTCTGAAGAAAACATAGGATCTGGCAATGATTTCTTGGAGATGACACCAAAAGCACAGGCAACCAGAAAAAAAAAAAAAAAAAAAGACAAATTTCATGAAAATTAAAAATTTTTGTGCATCAAAAGACACTGCTGACAGAGTAAAAAGGCAACTCACAGAACAGGGGAAAATATTTGCAAATCACATATCTGATAAAATATTAATATAGATATGGATATAGAGAACTTCTATATACTCCAAACAAAACAAAACTCAACATGACTCGAAAACAAAAAATGGGCACCTGGGTGGTTCAGTCAGTTAAGCGTCTGCCTTTGGTTCAGGTCATGATCCCAGGGTCCTGGGATTGAGTGGCACATCTGGCTCCCTGCTCAGTGGAGAGCCTGCTTCTCCCTCAGCCCCTTCCCCACTCATTCTCTCTCTCTCTCTCTCTAATAAATAAATACATAAAATCTTTTTTAAAAAATGGTTATGATACAAGATTAATGTGTATTTTACCACAATAAAAAATGGGGGGGGGAATAGGGTAACAATAATTTAAGTGACCATAGTCTTTCCATCAGAAACCATGGAGACCAACAACAGTGAAACAACATTTGTAAAGTGAATAAAGGGGGGGAAACTGTCAACCCAGAAAAATATCCTTCAAGAATAAAATCAAAGAAAGCATAAGAAAATTTGTCACCACCCAGATGCATTACAAAAAATGCTAAAGAAAGTTCTTCAAGGCAAAGGAAACTATCAGAAGAAAACTCAGGTATTCAGGAATAGATAAAGAACATTAAAAAATGATAAATATAAAAGATCATTTTCTCTTAATTTATTGAATATATGACTTATATGTTATATAGGCACAAATTATGTTATCTTGGGTTAATTTTATATATATGTTTACATATATATATATATATAACAAGTATAGCATAAAGGACAGAGGGTAGTGTATGAACCTATAGAGCACCAAATTATTTATGTTTTCTTGTGCAATGATACAATATTAACTCTAAGTATACTGTAAATAAAGGTGCATATTGTAATTCCTACAACAAGCATTTTTTGAAAATGTAATTCAAAAAGATATAGCTGAAAAGCTAATAAAAAGTCAATTCATCAGGAAGATAACAATTATAAATGTGTATATGCCTTAAGATACATGAAGCAAAAATTAACAGATTAAAAGAAAAAGAGACAGGGCGCCTGGGTGGCTCAGTTGGTTAAGCAACTGCCTTCGGCTCAGGTCATGATTCTGGAGTCTCGGGATCGAGTCCCACATTGGGCTCCCTGCTCAGCAGGGAGTTTGCTTCTCCCTCTGACCCTCCCCCCCATGTGCTCTCTCTCTCTCATTCTCTCTCTCAAATAAAATCTTTTAAAAAAAAGAAAGAAAGAAAAAGAGACAATTCCACAACTCTAATAAGGAATTTCAAAACTTTCTCTAAGCAATTCATAGAAAAAGGAGATGAAAGGTAGATAAAGACAGAGAACCGAAGAAACATTGCCAACTACCTTGGCCTAATTTATATTTCAGGACATTAAACCCCAAAACTTTAAGTACAAATTGTATGTTTACCAAATAGAACATATGGTGGGCCATAAAACAAGTCTCAATAAATTTAGAAGTTCTGAACTTACACAGAGTATATTATCTAACCACAACGGAACTAAATTAGAAATCAATAGAAATAAGATATCTAGGAAAGTCCGCAATACTTGGAAATTAAACAACACACTTCTAAATTATGAGTGTGCTAAAAAAGAAATCACAGAGTTTTAAAATATTTCAAAATGAATGATAATGAAATACAGCATATGAAAATGTGTGTGATGCAGCTACAGCATTCTTAGAGGGAAATGGATAGCTTTAAATACTAATATGAGAAAAGAAGAAATGTTTAAAATCAATAATCTCAGGTTCCACTTCAAGAAGCTATAAAAAGGGAGACTATCTGGAAGATGGCGGAGGAGTAGGAGACCTAGATTTCGTCTGGTCTCAGGAATTCAGCTGAATAGGGATCAAACCATTCTGAACACCTACGAACTCAACAGGAGATCAAAGAGGAGAGTAGCAACAACTATCTGAACAGAGAAGCGACCACTTACTGGAAGGTAGGACGTGCGGAGAAGTGAATCCGAGGCGATATTCGGGAGGATAGACGGCGGGGGAGGGGCCTCCGCCGGCCACTGCTGGCAAGTGCTAGAGCCGCGGAGCACAAAATCGGACCTTTTAGAAGTCGGCTCCGCTGAGGGACGTCACTCCAGTGGCTAAGCGGGGGTAGAACCCTCGCGGGACAGTGGGGTCTCAGGACCCTTGGGGGTCACAGAAAGACCAGGGGAGCCTGAGTGCGCCAGAGCTCCCAGGTATCGGAGCGGGGAAGCCGGCTGCAGAGACGGAGCCGAGGCACGGGCTCTGAGCTCAGGGTTGCCATAAACTGTGATCCGCAGCCCAGTCGGGCCACTGCTCCTGCAGCAGGGACCCAACAAGCGGCAAATCCGGGGAGACTCCCCTTCCTTCCCGGGGAGGAGCGGCATGGGAACACACCGCAGGGATCTGCTGGGTTTGGAGACTCCACACGGGGTCGGGTGCCAGAGATATAAATGCTCGGTCACAGGCCGGGTGAGCACGGAGAGTGGCTGGAGACCAGGGACAAGGGAGTGACTGCTTTTCTCTGGGGGCACACTGAGGAGCGGGGCCCCGAGTTCTCAGCTCCTCCGGGCAGAGATTGGGAGGCCACCATTTTTGCCCTGGTCCTCCAAGGCTGTACGGAGAGCTTGCAGGGAACAAAAGCTCCTGAGATCAAACCCGAGCAGCTTGCTTAGCCCGGACCGACAAGGGCGGGGCAATTCAGCCTCCGGCAAAGACATTTGGAAACCACAGCAACAGGCCCCTCCCCCGGAAGATCAGCACGAACAGCCAGCAAGCCAAGACCAAGTTTACCGATCAAGGAGAACGGGAGAACTCCAGCGCTAGGGGAATACTGCACATAGAATTCATGGCTTTTTTTTTTTACCATGATTCATTAGTTCATCAAAGTTAATTTTTGTTAACTGTTTTTTTTTTCTTTTTCTTTTTCCCTTTTTCAACCAACATCTTATCAATCTCTTTTTAAAAAAAAAACACATTTTTTATTTTTCATTTTTAGAGTCATATTTTATCCCTTCATAGTAGTTACCCTTATTTTTGGCATATATATATATATAAGTTGTTCTCTCTTTAAAATTTTGAGATACAGTTTCTTCTAACAAATAAAAATATACCCTAAATCACTAGTGTATGGCTCTGTTCTAGTCTCCTGCCTGAACACATTCTCTCCCTTTTTTCTTTCTTTTTTTTTTTTAAATTTTCTTTCTTTTTTCAAACAACTTCTTATATTATCAAGTCCTTTTATAAAATCTTTTATAATTTTCATCTTTACAGTCATCTTCTATCCCTTCATTGTATCAACCCTTATTTTGTACATATATGTCTTTCTTCCTTTAAAATTTTAGGAGGCACTTTTTTCTAACAGACCAAAATACGCCCAAAATCTAGTGTGTGGCACTGATCTATGCACTAGCCTGATCATATTTGATCACATTCTGCTTTTTTTGTATTGTTCTGTTTTTGTTTTTATCTTTTTTTTCTTTTCTTTTTTTTTTTCTCTTTCTTTTTTCTTTCTTTCCCTTTCTTTTCCCCTGGTTTCAGGATTTTTCTGATTTCTGTAGAGTATAATTGCTGGGGACGTTGTTAACCTGTTAGCATTTTGTTCTCTCATTCATCTATTCTCCTCTGGACAAAATGACAAGAAGAAAAAAATCACCTCAGCAAAAAGAACAAGAGGTAGTACCGTCAGCCAGGGACCGACTCAATACGGACATTAGTACGATGTCGGACCTAGAGTTCAGAATCATGACTTTAAAGATACTAGCTGGGCTTGAAAAAAGCGTGGAAGTAATTAGAGAAACCCTTTCTGGAGAAATAAAAGAACTAAAATCTAACCAAGTCGAAATCAAAAAGGGTATTGATGAGGTGCAATCAAAAATGGGGGCACTAACTGCTAGGATAAATGAGGCAGAAGAGAGAATCACCGATATAGAAGACCAAATGATGAAAAATAAAGAGGCTGAGAAAAAGAGGGAGAAACAACTACTGGATCACGAGGGCAGAATTCGAGAGATAAGTGATTCGATAAGATGAAACAACATTAGAATAATTGGGATCCCAGAAGAAGAAGAAAGAGAGAGAGGGGCAGAAGGTATATTGGAGCAAATAATAGCAGAGAACTTCCCTAATGTGAGGAAGGAAACAGGCATCAAAATCCAGGAGGCACAGAGAACCCCTCTCAAAATCAATAAAAATAGACAACACCCCGAATTCTAATAGTAAAACTTACAAGTCTCAGAGACAAACAGAAAATCCTGAAAGCAGCTCGGGAGAAGAGATTTGTAACCTACAATGGTAGAAACATTAGATTGGCAAAAGACCTATCCACAGAGACCTGGCAGGCCAGAAAGGACTGGCAAGATATCTTCAGAGCACTAAAGGAGAAAAATATGCAGCCAAGAATACTATATCCAGCTAGGCTGTCATTGAAAATAGAAGGAGAGATAAAAAGCTTCCAGAACAAACAAAAACTAAAGGAATTTGCAAACACGAAACCAGCCCTCCAAGAAATATTGAAAGGGGTCCTCTAAGCAAAGAGAGAGCCTAAAAGCAGCAAAGATCAGAAAGGAACACAGACAACATACAGTAACAGTCACCTTACAGGCAATACAATGGCACTAAATTCATACCTTTCAATAGTTACCCTGAATGTAAATGGGCTCAATGCCCCAATCAAAAGACACAGGCTATCAGATTGGATTAAAAAACAAGACCCATGCACATGCTGTCTGCAAGAGACTCATTTTAGACCCAAAGACACCCCCAGATTGAAAGTGAGGGGGTGGAAAACCATTTACCATGCTAATGGACACCAAAAGAAAGCTGGGGTGGCAATCCTTATATCAGACAAACTAGATTTTAAAACAAAGACTGTAATAAGAGATGAGGAAGGACACTATATCCTACTTAAAGGGTCTATCCAACAAGAAGATCTAACAATTGTAAATATCTATGCCCCGAACATGGGAGCAGCCAATTATATAAGGCAATTAATAACAAAAGCAAAGAAACACATTGACAACAATACAATAATAGTGGGGGACTTTAACACCCCCCTGACTGAAATGGACAGATCCTCTAAGCAAAAGATCAACAAGGAAATAAAGACTTTAAATGACACACTGGACCAAATGGACTTCACAGACATATTCAGAACATTCCATCCCAAAGCAACGGAATACACATTCTTCTCTAGTGCCCATGGAACATTCTCCAGAATTGATCACATCCTAGGTCACAAATCAGGTCTCAACTGGTACCAAAAGATTGGGATCATTCCCTGCATATTTTCATACCACAATGCTTTGAAACTAGAACTCAATCACAAGAGGAAAGTCGGAAAGAACTCAAATACAAGGAGACTAAAGAGCATCCTACTAAAGAATGAATGGGTCAACCAGGAAATTAAAGAAGAATTAAAAAAATTCATGGAAACCAATGAAAATGAAAACACAACTGTTCAAAATCTTTGGGATACAGCAAAGGCAGTCCTGAGAGGAAAGTATATAGCAATACAAGCCTTTCTCAAGAAACAAGAAAGGTCTCAAATACACAATCTAACCCTACACCTAAAGGAGCTGGAGAAAGAACAGCAAATAAAGCCTAAACCCAGCAGGAGAAGAGAAATAATAAAGATCAGAGCAGAAATCAATGAACTAGAAACCAAAAGAACAGTAGAACAGATCAACGAAACTAGGAGCTGGTTCTTTGAAAGAATTAACAAGATTGATAAACCCCTGGCCAGACTGATCAAAAAGAAAAGAGAAATGACCCAAATCAACAAAATCATGAATGAAAGAGGAGAGATCACAACCAACACCAAAGACATACAAACAATTATAAGAACATATTATGAGCAACTCTATGCCAGCAAATTAGATAACCTGGAAGAAATGGGTGCATTCCTAGAGATGTATCAACTACCAAAACTGAACCAGGAAGAAATAGAAAACCTGAACAGACCTATAACCACTAAGGAAATTGAAGCAGTCATCCAAAATCTCCCAACAAACAAAAGCCCAGGGCCAGATGGCTTCCCAGGGGAATTCTATCAGACATTTCAAGAAGAATTAATACCTATTCTCCTGAAACTGTTCCAAAAAATAGAAATGGAAGGAAAACTTCCAAATTCATTTTATGAAGCCACCATTACCTTGATCCCAAAAAAAGACAAAGATCCCATCAAAAAGGAGAATTACAGACCAATACCCTTGATGAACATGGATGCAAAAATTCTCACCAAAATACTAGCCAATAGGATCCAACAGTACATTAAAAGGATTATTCACCACGACCAAGTGGGATTTATCCCTGGGCTGCAAGGCTGGTTCAACATCCGCAAATCAATCAACGTGATACAATACATTAACAAAAGAAAGAACAAGAATCATATGATTCTCTCAATAGATGCAGAAAAAGCATTTGACAAAGTACAGCATCCTTTCTTGATCAAAACTCTTCAGAGTATAGGGATAGAGGGTACATACCTCAATATCATAAAAGCCATCTACGAAAAACCTACAGCGAATATCATTCTCAATGGGGAAAAGCTGAGAGCTTTTCCCCTAAGGTCAGGAATGCGGCAGGGATGTCCACTATCACCACTGCTATTCAACATAGTATTAGAAGTCCTAGCCACAGCAATCAGACAACAGAAAGAAATCAAAGGCATCCAAATCGGCAAAGAGGAAGTCAAACTCTCACTCTTTGCAGATGATATGATACTTTATGTGGAAACCCCAAAAGACTCCACCCCAAAACTGCTAGAACTCATACAGGAATTCAGTCAAGTAGCAGGCTATAAAATCAATGCACAGAAATCAGTGGCATTCCTATACACCAACAACAAGACAGAAGAGAGACAAATCAAGGAGTCGATCCCATTCACAATTGCACCCAAAACCATAAGATACCTAGGAATAAATCTAACCAAAGAGGCAGAGAACTATAAAATACTCAGGAAAGAAATTGAAGAAGACACAAAGAAATGGAAAAACGTTCCATGCTCATGGATTGGAAGAACAAACATTGTGAAGATGTCAATGCTACCTAGAGCAATCTACACATTCAATGCAATCCCCATCAAAATACCATCCACCTTTTTTCAAAGAAATGGAACAAAGAATCCTAAAATTTGTATGGAACCAGAAGAGACCCCGAATAGCCAGAGGAATATTGAAAAAGAAAAGCAAAGCTGGCAGCATCACAATTCCGGACTGCCAGCTCTATTACAAAGCTGTCATCATCAAGACAGTATGGTACTGGCACAAAAACAGACGCATAGATCAATGGAATAGAATCGAGAGCCCAGAAATGGACCCTCAACTCTATGGTCAACTCATTTTTGACAAAGCAGGAAAGAATGTCCAGTGGAAAAAAGACAGTCTCTTCAACAAATGGTGTTGGGAAAATTGGACAGCCACATGCAGAAGAATGAAACTGGACCATTTCCTTACACCACACACAAAAATAGACTCCAAATGGTTGAAAGACCTCAACGTGAGACAGGAGTCCATCCAAATCCTAAAGGAGAACACAGGTAGCAACCTCTTCGACCTCAGCCGCAGCAACTTCTTCCTAGAAACATCACCAAAGGCACAGGAAGCCAGGGCAAAAATGAACTATTGGGATTTCATCAAGATAAAAAGCTTTTGCACAGCAAAAGAAACAGTCCACAAAACCAAAAGACAACCGACAGAATGGGAGAAAATATTTGCAAATGACATATCAGATAAAGGGCTAGTATCCAAAATCTATAAAGAACTTATCAAACTCAACACCCAAAGAACAAATAATCCAATCAAGAAATGGGCAGAAGACATGAACAGACATTTTTCCAAAGAAGACATCCAAATGGCCAAAAGGCACATGAAAAAGTGCTCAACATCGCTCGGCATCAGGGAAATCCAAATCAAAACCTCAATGAGATACCACCTCACACCCGTCAGAATGGCTAAAATTAACAAGTCAGGAAACGACAGATGTTGGCGGGGATGTGGAGAAAGGGGAACCCTCCTACACTGTTGGTGGGAATGCAAGCTGTTGCAACCCCTCTGGAAAACAGTATGGAGGTTCCTCAAACAGTTAAAATTAGAGCTACCATTCGATCCAGCAATTGCGCTACTGGGTATTTACCCCAAAGATACAAATGTAGGGATCCGAAGGTGTACGTGCACCCCAATGTTTATAGCAGCAATGTCCACAATAGCCAAACTGTGGAAAGAGCCAAGATGTCCATCGACAGATGAATGGATAAAGAAGATGTGGTATATATACACAATGGAATATTATGCAGCCATCAAAAGGAATGAGATCTTGCCATTTGCAACAACTTGGATGGAACTGGAGGGTCTTATGCTGAGTGAAATAAGTCAATCAGAGAAAGACTTGTATCATATGACCTCACTGATATGAGGAATTCTTAATCTCAGGAACAAACTGAGGGTTGCTGGAGTGGTCGGGGGTGGGAGGGATGGGGTGGCTGGGTGATAGACATTGGGGAAGATATGTGCTACGGTGAGCGCTGTGAATTGTGTAAGACTGTTGAATCACAGATCTGTACTTCTAAAACAAATAACGCAACATATTTTGAGAAAAAAAAAAAAAGAAGAAGATAGCAGGAGAGGAAGAATGAAGGGGAGTAAGTCAGAGGGGGAGATGAACCAGGAGAGATGATGGACTCTGAAAAACAAACTTAGGTTTCTAGAGGGGAGGAGGGTAGGGGGATGGGTTAGCCTAGTGATGGGTATTAAAGAGGGCACATTCTGCATGGAGCACTGGGTGTTATGAACAAACAATGAATCATGGAACACTACACCAAAACAAATTATGTAATATATGGTGATTAACATAACAATAAAAAACAAACAAACAAACAAACAAAGAAGCTATAAAAAGAAGAACAAAGTGCCCCTAAGGAAATAAAAGGAATGAAATACTAAAGATAATAGCTGAAGTTAACAAAATAGAAGATAAACAATGGAGAAAATTAATGAAGCCAAATCTCATTCTATGTAAGGATCAATAAAATGCTAAACTCCTGGCTATATTAACCAAGAAAAAAAGGGAGAGAACACAAAAAAAGTTATTATCACTGTAGATCCTACATATATTAAAGAGATAAAGAGAATAGTGAACAACTTAATGCCAAAAAAAAAAGTTGACACACCATAGTTAGAATGAACAAATGCTTTGAAAAATACAGCCTGACCGAAACATACAATTGTCAGAAGATTAAGAAGGAAATATCAACAGCCCTGTAAGTACTAAACATGTTATCTAAAACCTTCCCACCATGAAAACTCAAGCCCCAGATAATTTAATCAGTGAATTCTATCAACTTTCAAAAAAAAAGATACATGAACTATTTAAGAAAATAGAGAAGGAAACGCTTCCAACTGTGCTTTGTTACAGTATAACACTAATTTTAAAGAAACCCAACAGATATTTCAGAAAAAGAAAATTCTAGACTAATATATCTCATAAACATAGACACAAATTTTCTTAACAAAATGTTAGCAAAGCAATCTAACAAATAATAAAAAAAAGAATACTAATGACCACATAGGGCTTTTCCCAGGAAAGCAAGGTAGGTTTAACTCTTTAAAATTGATCAAGATAATTCACAATGTTAACAGAATAAAGAAGGAAAAGGGTAAGATCCTCTAAGAAACAGGAAGGACATTTGCCAAAATTCAACACTCATTTATGATATTCGCCAATCTAAGAATAAAAGGGAATCTCTTTGATTTGATTAAGGACATCTAAAAAAGAAATCTACCACTAATGTAGTTGACGGTGACATTTTGAACACTTCCCCCAAGGCTGAGAATGAGTCAAGAATTTCCACTCTCACCACTTATCTATTCAGTGTTGTCCTATATGTCCTAGCCATTTCAATTGGACAAAGAAAAGGAAAATAAAAAGCATAAAGTTCAGAAATAAGGAAGTAAGTTTGACAAAAAAAAAAAAAAAAGAAGCAAGGTTGTCCCTTTTCAGGGTCGCCATGATTGTTTACATAGAAAAATTCTGAGAAATCGACAAACCAACTATTAAGTGAATTAAGGAAGGTCTTCGACTATAAGGTTTATAGACAAAAATCAACTGTATTTTCATATAACAGCAGCAGAGAATTGGAAATGAAATTTTTAAATATATATCTCTAAGAAATAGAAGCAGGATGGACTTAACAAAAGTTATGTAAGTTGTCTTCACTGAAAAAGACTTAAATAAGTGGAGGGCTATGTGGTGTTTATGATCTAGAAGAAACAATACTCTTAGGATTCCTGTTCTTCCCAAATTGTGGGGGATGGCAAGTCTGAAATCTACAGGGCAGGCCAGCAGGCTGAGCCCCAGGCAAGAGTTGATGTTGCAGCCTAAAGCCAAAACCAGTCTTCTCTGAGAATTTCCTCTTCTTTGGGGTGTGGGAGGGGGCTAGTCGTTTTCTTTTAAGGCCTTCAATTGATTGGATGAAGTCCACCGCCATTATGGAGAGTAATCTCCTTTACTCAAAGTCTAGTTATTTAAATGTTCATTTCACCTAAAAAATATCTTCACAGAAACATCCATACTGGTGTTTGGCACATACCTGGGTATCTGGCCTAGCCAAATTGGCACAAAATTAAGTCACACATACATTTATTAGAAATGGATCATAAATCCAAACCTAAAAGCAAAAATTAGAAACAGAAGAAAACAGAGGTGGGGTTCCTGGGTGGCTCAGTTGTTAGGTGTCTGCCTTCGGCTCAGGTCATGGTCCCAGGGTTCTGGGATCGAGCCCCGTGTCAGGATCCCTGTTTGGCGGGAGGCCTCCTTCTCCCTCTCCCACTCCCCCTGCTTGTGTTCCCTCTCTCGCTGTCTCTCTCTCTGTCAAATAAATCAGTAAATAAATAAATAAAAATCTTAAAAAAAAATACCACAAATCTAATGTGCATACAGAAAACAATTTAAAAAAAAAGAAGAAGAAGAAGAAAACAGTGGAGAAAAATCTCTGTGACCTGGTGGTAGACAAAGATTTCTTAGGAAATTTTTTAAAAACATAAAAATCATAAAAGAGAAAGGCAAAGATTAATTGGAAGTTATCATAATTTAAAACCTGGCCTTTGAAAAACACCATCAAGAAAACTAAAAAACAAGCCACAGAATGAGTGAAAACATTCACAATCCAGATATCTGACAATGGACTTGTATCCAGAATACATAAAGAACTCTTGTAATTCAGAGGGTGTTAGAAGGGAGGGAGAGGGGGGATGGGTTAGCGTGGTGATGGGTATTAAAGAGGGCACATACTGCATGGAGCACTGGGTGTTATACACAAACAATGAAGTGTGGATCACTACCTCAAAAACTAATGATGTATGGTGACTAACATAACATAATAAAATAAAAATTTTTTTAAAAAAGAACTCTTGTAATTCAATAAGAAGAATTCAAACAACTCAGTTGGTGTGAACAAAAGAATCACACAGACATTTAACCAAAAAATGTTGTATGAATGACCAATAAGCACATGAAAGATACTCCACATAATTTGTCATCAAGGAAAGGAAAATTAAATTCACTATGAAATATTACTACAAACCCATTAAAATAGCTAAACTCAAAAAGACTGGCCATAGTAAGTTCTGGGAAGAATGCAGAACAATGAACACTCATGGTAGAAAAACAAATTGGTAAACCACCTTGGAAAAGTGTTGGGCAGTTTCTTTAAAAACTAAACATATACTTACCGTACTATATTGAACATATACCTGCATGTTTACCCAACAGGATGATAATATCTCAAATACTTGTGCACTAATATTCATAACAGCATTATTTGTGATAGCCCAGAAGTGGAAACAACCCAAATGCTCATCAGCAAGGTGGCTGGGCAAACAAGTGGTGGCATTTATATCCATAAATTGGGCTCCTGTGCCAAAGAGGCAAAGGATCTGTACTCAGAAAACTATAAGATACTCATGAAAGAAATTGAGGAAGACACAAAGAAATGGAAAAACGTTCCATGCTCATGGATTGAAAGAACAAACATTGTGAAGATGTCAATGCTACCTAGAGCAATCTACACATTCAATGCAATCCTCATCAAAACGCCATCCACTTTTTTCAAAGAAATGGAACAAAGAATCCTAAAATTTGTATGGAACCAGAAGAGACCCCGAATAGCCAGAGGAATATTGAAAAAGAAAAGCAAAGCTGGCAGCATCACAATTCCGGACTTCCAGCTCTATTACAAAGCTGTCATCATCAAGACAGTATGGTACTGGCACAAAAACAGACACATAGATCAATGGAACAGAATAGAGAGCCCAGAAATGGACCCTCAACTCTATGGTCAACTAATCTTCGACAAAGCAGGAAAGAATGTCCAATGGAAAAAAGACAGTCTCTTCAACAAATGATGTTGGGAACATTGGACAGCCACCTGCAGAAGAAAGAAACTGGACCATTTCCTTACACCACACACAAAAATAGACTCCAAATGGTTGAAAGACCTAAACGTGAGACAGGAGTCCATCCAAATCCTAAAGGAGAACACAGGCAGCAACCTCTTCGACCTCAGCTGCAGCAACTTCTTCCTAGAAACATCACCAAAGGCAAGGGAAGCCAGGGCAAAAATGAACTATTGGGATTTCATCAAGATAAAAAGTTTTTGCACAGCAAAAGAAACAATCCACAAAACCAAAAGACAACTGACAGAATGGGAGAAAATATTTGCAAATGACCTATCAGATAAAGGGCTAGTATCCAAAATCCTTAAAGAACTTATCAAACTCAACACCCAAAGAACAAATAATCCAATCAAGAAATGGGCAGAAGACATGAACAGACATTTTTCCAAAGAAGACATCCAAATGGCCAACAGACACATGAAAAAGTGCTCAACATCGCTCGGCATCGGGGAAATCCAAATCAGAACCTCAATGAGATACCACCTCACACCAGTTGGAGCGGCTAAAATTAAACAAGTCAGGAAACGACAGATGTTGGCGGGGATGCGGAGAAAGAGGAACCCTCCTACACTGTTGGTGGGAATGCAAGCTGGGGCAAATACTCTGGAAAACAGTATGGAGGTTCCTCAAACAGTTGAAAACAGAGCCTACCATAAGATCCAGCAATTGCACTACTGGGTATTTACCACAAAGATACAAATGTAGGGATCCAAAGGGGTATGTGCACCCCAATGTTTATAGCAGCAATGTCCACAATAGCCAAACTGTGGAAAGAGCCAAGATGTCCATCGACAGATGAATGGATAAAGAAGAGGTGGTATACACACACACACACACACACACACACACACACACACACACACACACACACAATGGAATATTATGCAGCCATCAAAAGGAATGAGATCTTGCCATTTGCAACGATGTGGATGGAACTGGAGGGTGTTATGCTGAGTGAGATAAGTCAATCAGAGAAAGACATGTATCATATGACCTCACTGATATGAGGAATTCTTAATCTCAGGAAACAAACTGAGTGTTGCCGGAGTGGTGGCGGGGTGGGAGGGATGGAGTGGCTGGGTGACAGACATTGGGGAGGGTATGTGCTATGGTGAGCGCTGTGAATTGTGCAAGACTGTTGAATCACAGATCTGTACTTCTGAAACAAATAATGCAATATATGTTAAGAAAAAAAAAGAAGAAGAAGATAGCAGGAGGGGAAGAATGAAGGGGGGAAATCGGAGGGGGAGACCAACCATGAGAGATGATGGACTCTGAAAGACTAAGGGTTCTAGAGGGGAGGGGGGTGGGGGATGGGTTAGCCTGGTGATGGGTATTAAAGAGGGCACCTTCTGCGTGGAGCACTGGGTGTTATGCATAAACAATGAATCATGGAACACTACATCCAAAACTAATGATGTAATGTGTGGTGATTAACATAACAATAAAAATTTTTTAAAAATTGGGCTCCTACGAAGCTAAAAGGAAAATGCTATGCAACAGTATGGGTGAATGTCAAAATCATTACCATGAGTGAAAGAGTGAAAGAAGCCAGACATGTAAAAGTACATATTATGTGATTTCATTTATATACAATTCTAGAAAGTGCAAACTTTCTAAGGTGTAGTGACAGAAACTAGAGCAGGAACTGCCTGGGGCCTAAGGTATAGGTATATATACTATACTAAGGTATAGAGATGGCTGACTGCAGATGGGCATCATTTGGAGTGACTGAAATGTTCTCTTCACATTAGGGGTGATGGTTTCACAGGTATAAACAATTGTCAGAATTCATCAAATGGCACGCTTTATATGGATGAAGTATATTCAGTGTAAGTTATAGCTCAATACAACTCAATAAAACCATAGCTGTAGAGTCAGTGACATCATAATAGCTACAGAATGCGACAGATGGCAGCCACACTTGTCTGCCTACTCTAATGTGTAAACTTGTCAAATCACTAAGGTGTACACCTCAAACTAATGTAACATTGTGTGTCAAATATACATAAATAAATAAATAAATGAACGAATGAGTAAATAAAATACAAGTTAATCAATCAATCAGTAAATAAAGGCATAGACTTGTATGAGATTTTCTTCTGTTTTTTTTTCCCCTTGGCAATCAGGAAGGGAAACAGGGAGTGTCAGTTTATCAATGAACTTGTGATGCATAACAAACCACTCCAAAAATCACAGACTTAAAACAACTAGTTCTTTTTTAAAATATATTTTATGGTTGTCTTTTAATGTTCAAAAGAGTATTTTTGATAAATGATAATAGACTATAAATGTAGATATTTAGATACTAAAAATAATATCCATTAACTGTTTTCCCTAAGAGCAGATGATCTTCAATCGAGTAGTTCCATGGTCTCCTTTTCTCCCCTCATTTTTATTTTGAAATGTTCCAAATTTATGGAAAAATTGAAAGCTTTGTATACACCTACATGCTTGCTACCTAGATTCTACAGTTGACATTTTACTAGATTAAAACAACAGGTTCTTGGGCTCATGGTCCTATTGGACCGGTGGTCTGGCCCGGGCTGGCCCACTGCTCTAGCTCATTGCTTGCAGTGGAAGTGTAGGTGGGGGCTGGCTGGGCCTGGGCCTCACTCCTGTGTCTGGCTGGTGATGGGAGTGCCCAGGATGACTGGACCTTCGTCTAGCACCATCCAGCAGGATAGACAGAGATCTTTTCATAGCAACCAGTTCTGAAGCAGCAAGACTATAAGGCTTTTGAGGCTTGGGCTTCTAACTTGTATAACTTATAACTTCTATAACATTACTTCCACTGTATGCTATTGGCAACAAAACCAACCCCAGATTCGTTGGGGGGGGTCATGTAGGGAGGGGCGGGGTAAACTCTATGTCTTGATGGGTCATCACTTTTGAAGTCTACCGCACTCAACTAATAGGGGGTTAATGGACTAATTCTTTAAAATGTCTGGAGCCCCCAGCCTCACCTCTCCTCAGCCTGTGTCCTCAGCCAGCTGACAGAGTCCTAACTCACAGACGGCCCCACTTTGGTGAGGGTTCTCGGGCATCCATAAGTGCCTGTTAGGCACCAGGCATTCTGACCACCAATACTGATTGGTATTTTGCATCCATTCCTCCTAAACCCCCTAAATAATAACAGGAGATGTTCCCATTTTGCAAATGAAACTCACAAAATTAATACACATTATTTAACCTTAAAAGGTTTTTCAAGCTCACAAAGGTAAATAACAAGAAACACACGTAGGACAGGGACACAGAATTCAAACCTGGTTCTGTCAGACTCCTGGACCTTTTGTCTTAAACACTACCCATGTTGCTCAACCATTTCTAGAAATAGTAAATATTTTCATTTTTAGGACAAAAGTAATGAAAGAAAATATCTAATTTTACCCCTATAGAGTCAAAGTAGTTTCAGAACCTCCCTCCAACACAAATACACACACACCCCTTGGAGCACCTGGTAATATTTTTTAAAATCTCTTTAGCAATTATTATTTTGAAAGGACAGTTTTGAGTGATGAGTCACTGCCTCAATCTCCCAGGGCTTAATAATAGCAAAACCTGTTGCAAGTTAAAAAGGGATCGGGAGGACTGTGGAGGCAGATGGATGGACAGCTGAGGAGCATTTCGCCAGATGGCAAGATGCTCATCTTCTTTTCCTCTTACTTCAGTGTACTTTTATGTCCTAATCCATCTAGTAGGAATTAATACCCAAAGGCCAATTTCTGCTTTTAGGATCAGAAGGAAAGAGAAGGAAGTTCTTTATGGTGTCCTTTGGAGGATGTGGTTATTGGGTTTATGAAACTGAACAGACAAAAAATAATGAAGTGTCAGGAACCGTCCCTGTAGACTGTCCTGGGGCAAGAGTCTACACATGAAGAGAAGCAGGGAAGAAGTTTAAGGACTATTTAGTGCCTCTGGCCCACCAGCAAGCCACAAGCCAGAGAGCACTTCAATTATCCCTGATCAGCCATCTGCTGATTCTTAGAACTTCCCGAGGCTCCACAGTGTCCCATGCTAAGATATTAATATCTCACATTATAGACAAGAATCTTGGAGTGGCAGACCCAGATATGACATTGTGGTTGTTTGTGTAAAGATATTCTCCAAATATCTTCTGCTAGCCCCAGGATTTCCTCCTGCAGATAATATGCTACAGTGTTATATGTTTCTGACAGGAGAAATGAACCAAAATGAAAGCCGCTCACATACCTTTAAAAAAAACAAAAGCATTTCTCTCCTATCGTATACTGAATTTTAAAATTTTGTTTTCAGAATGAGAAAAATAAATGATTTTGAAAAAATTATGTCTTGATCCAGAATGGAGATTAAAAAAATCATTTGCCATTTGGAATCATGTCTCAAAAAGAAAAAAACCCAGAAGACAACAGAAAAGTAGGTAACATTGTTGGCTAGTCTGGCACTAGCTAATTTAATTCTCACAACTTTATGAGGCAGGGTGATTATTCTCATTATTCAAATGAGGATTTAAGTGGTTTGTTTTCTAACGATCATGCAGCCGGTGAGGGGAAAAGTCAGAATTCAAACTCAGGACAGCAAGACTCTAAAACTGAGCTATTTTCAACTCCTAGAAAGGGATAAAAGTGAGCAATATCAACTCCAGAAACCTAGAGAATATACAACACATGTAAGCTACTTTGGAGAAAATTTAGGAGGCAGTAGTAGATTGAGGGGAAGCCCACCTTGGAATTGCTGCATTTCCATCCTTAATTCAGTGTAGAACTGGCCCAAGATAAACCTTCCCAGGCCCTGCCAGAGTGGACAGCATCTTCAGCAGGGAATTTCAACAAGCCATAACATAAAGAGCATCTCTCCTTGTCAGTCCTGACCTATCTCTGTTGAGTATTCGATTTTCCATTGCAGTGATTCTCAAAGTGGGGGCCCCACATCAGCAGCTTCAGCATCACCTGGGAGATTGTTAAAAATGGAAATTCTCAGGCCTATCCCCAGACTTACTGCATCAGAGGCTGTGGGGTTGAGGCGGAGAGATTCGTGCTCTAATAAGCTTTCCAGATGATTATGTTGAGTGCTGAAGTTTGAGAACTTTTGCTCACTGTATCCCCAGTGCATAGCACCGTCAATTCTCTCAACAGATGAAGGAGTGAGTGAGTAAATTAATGAATGAATGGCTATTTTTGCTACAGAATGATGCAACCATATGTCCCCATCACAGACACTGAGACCAGCCACTTTAAGTGTCCTCAAGTCATGAGTCCTCAATAGCTGCCTCAGTAACAGTGTGGACAGAGGCCCCTCAAGTGTCTGGGCAGGAGGCCCTTGCCAGAGTGACTCATCCTTTGCACAATGTCTCAGCTCTAACCCCACTTTCCTGAGCTCCCTCCCTCAGTGAGCTTATTTTGACTCCGAGGATTTAGATCCTTTTAGGGAATTGTTTTCAGCCTCCTGTTAACGTGATCAAGATTGTGTTTGTATCCCTTGGTGAAAATATGCCAACGTGTTTTGTTTTTATTAATTTCCCTGTCTACCTGTGTGCATCAAAGATGGTATGTTTACAACAGAGGCTCAAAGTGAGAGGCAGACATAGGTCCAAGTTAGCCTGAGGACCCAGGAGCATCTTGAGACTGATGCCCTTCCAAAGATAAACTCATGTCCTCCAACCAAATGTCAGTGATGTGCTTCCATTCTATCTCATGATTGAGCCATTGGCTCCGGGAGAGACCTGCTCACCATAAGTATACCTGCCTTGAGTCACTGGCAGTCAGGTTAGTGAGAGGGGAAGGCCAAACCCTTCAGTGAGGAGCCTGTGGCCTAGGTGATATGGGCAGTATCCCTGGCCTGCCCATGACTTGTTCATCATGAGTAGATGTTTACCACTGTTCTTTTTTTCTTCAAGTTTTTATTTAAATTCCAGTTGGTTAACATATAGTGTAATATTAGTTTCAGGTGTCAAATTTAGTGATTCAACACTTCCATACAACACCTGGTGCTCATCACAACAAGTGCACACCTTAATCCCCATCATATATTTAACCCATCCCCCCACCCCTCTCCCCTCTGGTGACGATCACTTTGTTCTCTCTAGTTAAGAATCTGTTTCTTGGTTTGCCTTTTCTTTCCCCTATGTTCATTTGTTTTGTTTCTTAAATTAATTCCACATATAAATGAAATCATATGGTATTTGTCTCTGACTTATTTCACTAAGTTTAATACTCTCTAGCTCCAACTATGTCATGGCAAATTGTAAGATTTCACTCTTTTTTATGGCAGAGTAATATTCCACCATCTATATATATATATATATATATATATATATATATATATATATATATATAACCCATCTTCTTTATCCATTCATGAGTCAATGGACATTTGGGCTCTTTCCATAAGTTGGCTATTACTGATAATGCTGCTACAAACATCAGGCTGCCTGTATCCCTTCTGATCTGTATTTTTTTATCCTTTGGGTAAATACCTACTAGGGCCATTGCTGGAATATAGGGTAGTTCTATTTTAACTTTTTGAGGAACTTTCATACTATTTTCCAGAGTGGCTGCACCAGTTTGCTTGCCACTGTTAGGACACATTTCCCATTAACATCCTGATTCTCATGTTTATCTTTGTGAACAACACAGTTTTACCAAGGATATGTTAGGATTTCAGTGGCTCCTTGAGAAAAATTTTGAAAATCATGTAAGAGACACTTTTTTTTTTTAATTTTCTTAGTCACCATACATCATTAGTTTTTCACTTATTTTTTAAAATTTGTATTGTTATGTTAATCACCATACATTACATCATTAGTTTTTGATGTAGTGTTCCATGAACATTTGCATATAACACCCAGTGCTCATGCAATACGTGCCCTCCTTAATACCCATCACTGGGCTAACCCATCCCCCTACCCCCCTCCCCTTTAAAACCCTCTGTTTCTCAGAATCCATAGTCTCTCATGGTTCATCTCCCCCTCTGATTCCCCCCCTTCATTTTTCCCTTCCTACTATCTTCTTTTTTTTCCTTTTTTAACATATAATGTATTATTTGTTTCAGGGGTACAGGTCTGTGATTCATCAGTCTTACACAATTCACAGCACTCACCATAGCACTTACCCTCCCCAATGTCCATCACCCAGCCACCCCTCCCTCCCACCCCCCACCACTCCAGCAACCCTCAGTTTGTTTCCTGGGATTAAGAGTCTCTCATGGTTTGTCTCCCTCTCTGCTTTCATCTTGTTTCATTTTTTCCTCCTTTCCCCTATGATCCTCTGTCTTGTTTCTCAAATTCCTCATATCAGTGAGATCATATGATACTTATCTTTCGTAAGAGACACTTTAGAAGTGGAATGGAATCTCTTAACATTCAAGAGTTACCACGCTTTAATTGACATGAAGCTTCAAAAAGAAATTCAGATTCATAAACTATCTTTTTTAAAAGTTTAATTCCAGTATAGTTAAAATACAGTGTTATATTATTTTCAGGTGTACAATATAGTGATTCAACAGTTCCATACAACACCCAGTGCTCATCATGACAAGCACACTCCTTAATCCCTATCACCTATTTCACCCATCCCCCCACCCCACACCCCTGTGGTAACCATCAGTTTGTTCTCTATAGTTTAGAATCTGTTTCTTGGTTTGTCTCTCTCTCTTGCTTTTTTTCCCCTTTGCTCATTTGTTTTGTTTTGTTTTTTAAATTCCACATCTGAGAGAAATCATATGGTATTTGCCTTTCTCTGACTTATTTCACTTAGCATAATACTCTCTAACTTCATCCATGTCCTTGCAAATGACAAGATTTCATTCTTGGCTGAGTAATGTTCCATTGTATATATATATACCACCTCTTCTTTATCCATTCATCAATCAATGGACACTCCTGCTGCTTCCATATCTTGGCTACTGTAGATAATGCTGCTATAAACATAGTGGTACATGTATCCCTTTGAATCAAAAAATATCTTTGGGGCACCTGGGTAGCTTGAACTCGATCTCAGCTCAGGTCTTGATATCGGGAAAGTGAGTTCAAGCCCCACATTGGGCTCCATACTGGGCATGGAGCTTACTTTAAAAACAAAACAAAACCCCTGTATCTTTAAGAGATTCCTTGATAAGGTCAAGCACCACCCTTGCTCATTCTGTCTGCCCAAGCCCCTTTCTCTGCTCTGTATCTTCCTCTACCTTCGGCTCCGTCTCCCCTTTCTACCTCAGCTCTATCTCAACATCCCTTAAGTCTCTTGAGTCACTTTGTCTCTTAAAGCCAAACCACTCAACAGGAAGCCCTTACAAGTAGATTTTAACCCATGGGCTAGGTCAAGATTAAGAGCCATCATCTAAGATTTTCTAAGCGTAAAGAAGGTAAAACAAAAAATGTACTAAGAAATCCAGAATAGTCCTAGAATTAAAATCCTGATTGCCAAATACCTCAAGTAGTCTCATGATGGCAGGCCCCTCAGAGGTGAAATCCTTGATGGGAAAGTCTCACTGTGATCAGGCTGTCAAAGTAATCAAGGACAGTGGTTCCAAGGAATGGCTAATTAGTTCAAAATAGACCAGTTTCCTATGGGTTACACATGGTTATGAACCTGTAAAGATTGACTAAGGTCTTTACTCTTGTAAGCAGGGAACTGATGAAGCCACTGGACAGTTAAAAAACAGATTGTTCAGCATATTTCTAAACCACTGAACACAGATTCCAATACCAAAGTGACCACCACTCAGACTTGGCTGTCTGTCAAGGAGACAAATTAAAACCTGAAATAGGACATTTAATTAAACAAGTTAGAATAGTAAATAACTCCTTTGTTTCAACTGTAGCATCTGAAAGAATATTTTGAAAGAGTAAGAGATAATCAACTGATGGATAAAGAAATGGATAAAATATATATTTTATACACACACACACACACACACACACACAGTGGAATATTACTCTGCCACCAAAAAGAATGAAATCTTGCCCTTTGCAACAACGTGGATGGAGCTAGAGTGTATTACGTTAAGCAAAATAAGTCCATCAGGGAAAGACAAATACTATATGATTTCACTCATATGTAGAATTTAAGAAACAAGACAGATGAACATGGGAGAAGGGAAAAAGAGAGAGAGAGAGAGAGAGAGAAGCAAGCCATAAGAGACTCTTAACTATAGAGAACAGAGGGTTGATGGAGGAAGATGGGTGGGGGTGGGCTAAGTGGATGATGGGTATTAAGGAGGGTACTTGTTGTGATGAGTACTGGGTGTTATATGTAAGTGATGAATCACTAAATTCTACACCTAAAATCAATTTTACCATTTATGTAGAATGGAATTCTACTCAGCCATCAAAAAGAATGAAATCTTGCTATTTGCAACAATGTGGATGGAACTAGAGGGTATTATGCTAAGTGAAATAAGTCAGAGAAAGACAAATACCACATGATTCCACTCGTGTGGAATTTAAGAAACAAAATGGAGGATCATAGGGGAAGGGAAGGAAAAATAAAATGAAAACAGAGAGGGAGATGAACCATAAGAGACTCTTAACTCTAGGAAACAAACTGAGGGTTTTGCTGGAGGGGAGGTCGGGGGGGATAGGGTAACTGGGTAATGGGTTTTAAGGAGGGAACTTGATGTAATGAGCACTGGGAGCTATATACAACTGATGAATCACTACCCTTGAACTAATATTACACTAGATGCTAACTAACTTGAATTTAAATAAAATCTTTTTTAAAAAGGAAAAAACAAAGAAAAAATAAAATGGTCCTCAGATTAAGGAACTCCTAATACCCTGATGCTCCCAAAAGGGAATGCTATTATAAAGGTAGAAGCATACAGAAAAGAGCATAATTTGGATGCTAAAAAAACACTCTAGCTATCCTCCCTGCCACATGGGCAGCCCTTATGACAGTCAAGGTCTTCTGATACTATGCAGGGGCAAAGTCTTGGGACAATTTCAAAGAGGCTATCATATGATATCAAAATGTGGCTCCAGAATCAGGTAAAAAGATGTTGGTAATGACCCGGATATATGCTGCATGAGGATAATCTTTCCTACTCTTACATCAGCCTTCCAGTGGTGCCAGGGAACTTCAAAAATGCAACCTTGCAAAAAATTTTCCATAAAATTCCCACCAGAATAAAATGCACTTAACTCTAGTGGAGAAACTTTACTAAAATTGCTGAGCAAGTCCATGATGCCTATCTCATCTGTCATCAACATCACCTCTGAGAAGTATAAAAGTAAGACATGGATATGAGATCAGTCTTCAAGGCCCGCTTAGACATTTCCAAACAGATTTCATACAGTTACCATCATCCTACCTAGAAAATTCAAACCCCATATGTGTCCAGTATTAGAGGAACCCATGTCACTGAAACTGTCATTACGAAACTGAAAGATCTTACCACTCACTCAAAAACTTCATTTTGGCCAATGTTTTCTTTGATCTCCAGGAGATGTCTACAGGACAAATGTTTTTTTAATTAGCAAAACTCTCAGAAACCCTTGAACTTCCAAAGTTGTTGCTTTGGTCATGATCTTAATGACCATGGACAAATCCCAACTGAAGCTCAATGACTCTCCCTTCATGAGTTGATGGCTGGCAGCCCTATATACCTGGGAATATCATCCAGATCTTATATTCTATCCTGTTACAAACATATGGCTAAATATTTAAAGGAACTACTGCATACTTTCTCTTACCATCTTATTGGTGACTTTTCCTCAGCATCTTCCTAACAAACCCCTACATGACTGAATTCCCAGAGACCTGGTCTTCTAGAGAAGACACCAGTGAGGGGGATAGCTCTTGCATCCTGATGAAAATGACTCTATCGAGTCTACTTACCAAGAGCACCCTAGTTTAATTACAAGGTATTGATCCTTAGATCTGTGTCTCCCAATTAAATAGAAGCCAACTTTCCTTAGACAACCAGAAAGAGATCCCAACAGAAGCCTCCAGGTTTTTAAGAATCCTCCAGATACATATAATTTTCTGAAGGCAACTGCTGAACCAAAACCCCTTTATACAGCAGACATAGTGACTTGAAATACATCGCTTCCATCTAAAAATATCAGAACAAGACTTCAAATGCCTACAACCTTTGACTGACATGCACTTGCTTGCATGCTTTCTTATTGCCCTACCTATTGTCTTTCCTCTCTGTAGTTTTAAGGTCCTGGCTTTCTAACAGATATGTGTTATCATGTAACAGTAGGACATAAAATGTCTCTATCCTTAATATTGTCAGGTGCACCACTAGTTACTCCTTAGTGTGAGTACAATACTTTACTACAACTCACTTGTGATTTATCTAAAACATACCACTGAACCATCTATTGGTCACTTTCATTTGAGCAGTAGCCACTTTCTTTTGATTAGTACCAATATGCTTTTGAGTGCCACATGACACTCTGTCATTAAAAGGAATCAGTTTCAGGCACCTGGGTGGCTCAGTCGTTAAGCGTCTGCCTTCCGTTCAGGTCATGATCCCAGGGTCCTGGGATCGAGTCCCACATCGGGCTCCCTCCTCGGCAGGAGGCTTGCTCTCCCTCTCCCACTCCCGCTGCTTGTGTTCCTGCTCTCGCTATCTCTGTCTCTGTCAAATAAATAAATAAAGGGGCGCCTGGGTGGCTCAGTCGTTAAGCGTCTACCTTCCACTCAGGTCATGATCCCAGGGTCCTGGGATCGAGCCCCATATCGGGATCCCCGCTCTGCGGGAAGCCTGCTTCTCCCTCTCCCACTCCCCCTGCTTGTGTTCCCCCTCTTGCTGTGTCTCTCTCTGTCAAATAAATAAATAAAATCTTTTAAAAAAATAAATAATAAATAAATAAATAAAATCTTTAAAAAAAATAAAAATAAATAAATAAAAGGAATCAGTTTCCTAGATAGACTCAACCACTACATGACATTCTACATGGCAAATACCACAACAGACCAGACGGCTGAAAGTCTAACACCCTCTATCACATCATAAGTGATAGGAGAGGTTTTTATCTTTTATAGGAGCTAGCTTCTATAACCAAATTTTTATAGAAATAGAACTTAGTAAGGAACTAAGAACTGGATATACAAATTGAAGATGCTTCATTTTTATAAACCCTCTAAAGAAGATCTATAACTTAAACATAAGATCATTCCCTTCTATAAACATGCCTACTGATCTTTAATTTTCATCATCTGATGACTCATCATGCTCAAATCAGAATTGTATAGCATACCAGATAACCTCTTGGAAGTATTTAGGTCAAAATTACTTGACAAGGTGTTTCCCAATAACCGGTATAAGATTTTCAGCACAAAAACTTCTTAGTTAATACCTACGAGTTAAATAGGGACTTACTTTTCCTGGTAAACTAATACCTACCTTCAGGAAAGTCCCTCATATCACTCAGGGCCTATTTTGGCCCATCAACTTTTTCAGAAGGAAAAAAAAAACTCTTTAGCCAGTCCATGAAGAAGAAAAATTGATCCTCAGTTTGTAAACTTAACAACTATTCTGGACTACTTTTTTCTTTCCTCACAACTCCTCATTTCAAGTTTCAAAGTCCACGTGAAAAGTGGAGACATTCTGCATGTTACAATTCCAAGAACTACAGAAGGACTAGACAATGCCAGTAAGGCTATAGACCTTGCACCAAAGAATTTCACAAGATTGACAAAGCGGTTCAAAAATGAGCAGCCCTAGTCATATGCAGCTTTCAAGCCAGAATGGGTGCCATTTTTTTGGGAATAATAATGCTCACAAACTTTTTCAGATTCTTTATTGTTCTATAAATATCTGAAAAAGACAAAGAATTTATAACATTAGGTAATCGGTCTGATATCCCTAGGTCTGCTACTCTAGGCTCTACAGATCAAGGACAGGATATGTTCTCTCGTTTAATTTGACTATTCATGACTCCTAGATTCAAAGTGGGCTGCATATTCTGATCATAATCCTCTTCTTAGTATTTACATCTTTGCAGCATTCAAATGTGTGGTTCCCCATGTCTAAAATGCTTTATTCAGTCACTGTCTCACCAATGACTGTTCAACGAAACAAAACTTTGTAAAGTGTGTTGAAAGTCAAGTGACCTCCAACATAGCCACAGATACTTTGACCAGCAAGGTACATGTAGAATGATCACCACCCTGAGAACATAGTCTATCCTGTAGTATTGGCTTAAGTATAGCCAAAAGGCAGGGCTGAGGAATGAAATTTATTTCAAAAAGCACAACACACAAATTACACAAACTGTAAAGAAACCATAACTTGCATAACAGAAACTGTATAGAAATCACATTTAAAACACAAACCTTTTAAGCTCTATGTGCATTAGCAATAGTTTCCTCCAACTATATGCTAGAAAAATAAAACCACAGTTTCAACAATAACCTCATTTCATATACCAACCGAATAAGCTATTCCCTAGTTTCTAACTTCCAACCAATCGCTGCCAAGCCCTACTTACTTACCATCTCCCACCTAAAACCACCTATGTCAAACTCTTCTCCAAAAAAGCTACTAAATTCATTTGGTGAAGGCTTTGTCCCATGACAAGTTTCTAATGAACTCATCTTGTTTTCCAATCGTAACTAATTTCTCCAACCACCTCTTATGGGACCTTTGAGTGAAACCACCTGGATGAACTTGTATAAAGACCCATTTTCCCATGTCCAGGAGATGATGGACAGCAACTCCATGAAGTCCATCTGTATGTTCTTCTTGCCAAAACATAAGTGTCTGGCACCTGATAGGCACACAACATCTGTTAAATGGATAAAAATAAGCCACCAATATTAAGTAAAGATATTTTACTGAGGTTAACATGCATATTTGCAGTTGCCTACTTAATCTCAGGAAAATTACTGAAAAGCAAAAGCTTCAAGTGCATAAAAATATGCCCAATTTACACTGGATGAAAGCAATACTGAAGGAAAATGTTCAGACCAGAGCCACTGAGTATTTTTGTGCCAGAAACCCAGTGAGTTGGGAGTTCAAGTACATTCCTCAGATTTTTAAATAAATTGTTAATATTACTTCTCCAACCGAAAACCCTGCTGACCAAAGACATCTATGGGGTGAGATAGGCAGAGGCCAGGGTCAAGAAGGCCCTTGTTTTTCTTCATTCTACTCAGGGCCCATCTCATTGCCCTCTGGAGGAAACCTGGCCTCCTCATCAGTTCCCAGGACAAGCCAAGGAACAAAGGAGAAACAAACTACTATGATCTGCAGAAGATTTTATAAGAAAGACACCAGCAGGCTGGAAGTGGGGGGAAAGCCAAAAGATATAGCAAGGGCAGGCATTTGGTGCATGTACAGATGAATAATGCAAATTGACCTCTCATTAGCAGCAGAGTGATAGCTCAGAGAAGTCTCAGCCAGGCCTCTGTCCTCCACTGGATTATTGTCCAAAAGAACTTTTGTCTGCACCATTGAAACCTCATTTACTATCAGAAAGTTGAGAATGAAGCAAACAATGAAAAGAATGTGGGAAAGAACATTTTAGGCAGAAGAGACAGCCCATGTGGAAGACTTAGTGGAGGAAGGGTGAAGTTAATGGAAAAACTTAAAAGATAATGATGCATGAGGCGGCAGTAAGTTACTATCCTAATATGAACACATTTCTAAATTAATCTTACATGTTCATTTCTGTTGCTGAAACATGAACCAAGCAAATGCCTTTTCTTATATTACTCAAACTCTATATTTTCTGTTCTGTCTCCCTTTCCTACCCTTTCTTCAACAGAACTAACATTTACTTGCTTGATGATAAAGCTGGGGTTTCTACATTCATCTTTCAGGCAGTCTTTCCTCAGTATTTTCTAGCTACATCTGTCCATCCCTTGTTTCTTCTTGGCTTCTCTGATTTGGGGGGTTTGGCCTTTTAACTAGAAGGATACCTTACTACATCAGTGAGAAAGGTCTTTAAGGATGGTAAAAAGCCTTCTTTCCTTCCCCGCCCCCTCCACCACAAGTCCATTAGAAAGTAGTTTAAAAGCAACCATTCAGGGATGCCCTATAAAGCTCAAGTGGCCAACAAGCAACCAGTAGGTAATCTACAGGTCTGTGGTAGCCTGCCTATTCTTGGGTTGCACATCACCTGCTATTTTAGCAAGAATGTTTTCACCTAATTAACCTGCACTCATGAACTCTCACAGCCGAGCCATCTGCCAATAAAAAATTTGAGAAGTTTAGTCAAAACAGGGAAAACCTGAGTTAATCAGCATGGAAAACTAGTACCTTCAATGAATGAAGGGATAGGTGTCAGCGGTCATAACATCCTTATGATTCCATTACCTCATTTATTGTAAGTTTGTGCTGTGAATTTCATAAGTCAGTTTTAGCAAATGATGTAATGGAGGAAGCTGTCCTCTTCTCTCTTACTGGGTTGGGGAATATATGAAAGACTCTGAGACCTAGTAAAGGTATTCAATTTTCTTTATGTTAGTCATATGGCTAAACAAGGAAAACTTAACAGAGAGATCTACTGATCTATTTTCTCACATCAAGGATCGTTTAGAATTATAGCTCTCTCCCCAGTAATTCATCAGCTGCTGCATTCTTACTGATGTAACAAAACATTTGAACACACTGAAATTTATCCTTCAAGAGCAAAAAAGTAAGAAAAGTAAGAAAAAGTAAGAAAAGCCATCACTCATGCCTAATTCAGAGGGAAAATCTTTGCAGTTTAAACCAAAACATTATACCATCCTTTCAATTTAGCTCTATGTCACTTTCCATCATCAAACAGTCCCCTTTACAAAAGGTCAAGAGCAGAGGTTTCCTTTGTGATTCTTAACCAAAAACTTTTTCTCATCCTTTTATATATTGTCTGTGATTCACCAAAAAATGTGTAGGTATGGCAGCCTCTTCAAAGGCCAAAGCCATATATCAAAAATTATGTTATAAACAATTCATATGATTGATAAGAAATAAGCCTGCCCCTCATTTTCTAGGACCTTAACAACAGGAGGCTGATATATTCTGAAGACACTAGTTGCCATCTAAAAGAAGTGTAGTAACAAATAATGCAACATATGTTAAGAAAAAAGAAAAAGAAGAAGATAGCAGGAGGGGAAGAATGAAGGGGAGTAAGTCAGAGGGGGGAGACGAACCATGAGAGACGATGGACTCTGAAAAACAAACTGAGGGTTCTAGAGGGGAGGAGGGTAGGGGGATGGGTTAGCCTGGTGATGGGTATTCAAGAGGGCACATTCTGCATGGAGCACTGGGTGTTATGCACAAAAAATGAATCATGGAACACTACATCAAAAACTAATGATGTAATATATGATGATTAACATAACAATAAAAAATTTTAAAAAAATAAAAGAAGTGCAGTAAACCAATGAGAATATGACCTCTGGAATCTGACAGTTCATGTTGACCTTGATCTCTTGATCCTTTGACTTACTGTGTATATTTGGGCTAACATTTTACTATCCTATAAACTCTGATTCCTTCAAGCAGGTATTTTGCATTTCTTCACTGGTAACATTGTTTCATATTACACTATCTGTCATTATCAATATTGGAAGCTCCCTAATCTGTTTCTAAAATATTTTATTGACAGGAGACCCATTGCACAAACAGAATATTCTGACGTCTGGAAAAGAATGGCACACCTTTAAAAAAGATAAGAAGAGCATAAAATTCAAAAGTTTTCCTCTCCTTTCTAATTTTTATGTTATATTAAGCATGAATATTAATATTAGTTACCTTGTAGAATTAGATATTTTTACCCCATATTGAGTTCTGGAGCTTGGTTGCCTTGTTCACTCAAAGCTCCCCAGCTTACTAACTCTGTGACTTTGAGTGTTTTGCTTAACCACTCTAAGCTTTATTTTCCTCATATGTGAAATCAGCATAATAATAGTTCCATTTTATAAGATTTTGATGGGTTTTAAGTGGGATAGTACATGTAATGGTTTAGCCCAACATCTAGCACATAGTAAGTTTTCAATAAATTTTAGTATTGAAAATAAGAGGCAAAGAGTGGCATCATTTTGTGGGAAATTATCACCCAAATCCAGGATTTTTCTAAGAAATTGCTCAGGGATTACTCCAGTGTATAAGTCAGAGAGACCTATGGAGGAATAAGGAAAAAGGAAATTTCGGTTGAATATGTCATATTGAAAATTTGGTTATCTGTTTTCATTAAAATAACACTTAAAATGGTTTTTAAAAAACAAAACACAAGAATGGAGAGAATGAGAGAGGGTGACACCTGATAAGAGATAAAATAAAATGTTGAATGGAAAAGAAAATGTGATACACACACACACACACACACACACACACACACACACACACACACACACACACACACTGGAATACTATTTATCCATAAAAAAGGAAATCCTGGATGAAACTTGAGGGCATTATGTTAAGTGAAATAAGTCAAACAGAGAAAGACAAATACTGTATGATCTCATTTATATGTGGAAACCAAACCAACAAAACCAAAACCAAAACACTGAACCCATAGAAAAAAGAACAGTTTTGTAGTTACCAGACACATGGGGTGAAAGAGTCAAAAGATACAAACTTCCAGCTATAAAATAAATGATCCTAGGGATGTAATATACAGCATGGTGACTAAAGTTAACAATACTCTATTGTATATTTGAAAATCACTAAGAGAGTAAATCTTAAAAGTTCTCATCACAAGAAAAAAATATTTGTAACCAAATGAGGTGATGGATGTTAACTAGACTTATTGTGGTGTAACCGGACTTATGGTAGTAATCATTTTACAATATATACAAATATCAAATCTCTATGTTATACACTGAAACTAATATAATGTGTCAATTATATTTTAGTATATATAAGTATTATACATATACTTTATATATACATAATGTTGAAATGTGGAAAGCAAATGGACAGGTGCAAGTGATTTAGCAAAATAAAGCTGAAACCAACCTATCTAGAGAAGGAAAACCAGAAAGAAGCAAGTAAAATCACATCCCAGAACGTCTTGAAAATTAAAGGCAAGAGGCAACTTTGCAGAGATAAAAGAGGGGCAGGCTGAAAACAACAAAAGTAGTTGAAGGTATGTCAGAGGGCTGTTCACTCACCAAATGTACTTCCTCCAAAAGATAAGACATTAACTCTCTGAAGAAAAATGAAGCATAGGGACTCTGGACCTCAGAACATGAAGTACAGAAGAAGGCAGGGGCAAGGCAAACTGTTAGAAGCCAAAAAAATTAGAAGCACTCAGTACAAATCGAGTCCTACAGGCTGCTACTTCTGCTCAACTCAAAAGGCTGGAGGCCATCTTACAACCCACAGACAGAGGACTATAAATCCCTCTCAGGGAAGCTAAAAGTCACAAAGACTAACAGATACTGGTGCTTCGAGTCTCTCAATGAAATAAGTTGGTCTCCAGTCAACAATCCCACATGAATTCCACTAACAAACCAGACACGTGCAGCTTCCAATCAGCTTTTTACTCTCAAGCTCTCTAATATGAACGGACAGATGTGTATTAAGAGACATTTTTGTCACTCCCTTTTAAATCAGTTATGCTGTAGTAACAAACACAAAAAATCAAAATGGTTTACACACACAAAAAAATAAATAAATAAGGACTTCCTGTTTCTGGTCCAGCATATAAGGAGTGTAGATGTCCTCACTCCCATCATTAGAACAATTAAGAAGAAGAAAAAAAGCTGAACAAACTGAAAATTAACAACTCTTCTTGGCTCCATCGGAGAACTGAGGTCACAGGCAAACACTACCTAAACAGGCAGACAGGTGCAAAAACAGCCTACCAGGAACAGAAGCTCAAGAGGAGAAGCCCAACACTGGAACCAGCACTAGGGCAGGAAAATCTAAAGTGCAGTTGCCTAATTGATGAACTGCTCAGTCTGGACAAGCCTAAGAGTTCAAGCCACCAGAGGGGGCCAGGCTCAGAGGGAGCCCCATAGTTTAATAAAGTTTACTTCTAGCAGCCCTACCAAGTTCTCAGGGCAGAGATCAGAGAAAATCTGCTCATGCTTCCAGCAGGGAGAAAGGAAAAGTAGCCATTTTGAAGTACCCATTCAAGAGACACTATTTTATCAGAGCCGAACCAACGGGGGTTTCATCAGAGCCTCATTGTCCAGGGGAAAGGGAAACACCCAATTTCAATTCCTTCTAACCTTTTTGTCTTGACTAAGGGGGAAAGGGAGAATTGAGAAGCACTTGTGCAGGTCACAACCCAGGAACACACGGTCATTAAATGACTGAGACCCAATCACAGGATTACAGACTGCTTCTTTTCCCCTCCCCCCAAACACACACACTTTGCCAACACATCAGTAAAGCTTTTGTATAATAACGGAGGGTTAAACTAAAAGCACTGCATGTCTCAGACCATATTTAAAAAGAAGTATCTAAGGGGGTGGAGCAAGATGGCGGAGGAGTAGGAGACCTGGATTTCGTCTGGTCTCAGGAATTCAGATGGATAGGGATCAAACCATTCTGAACACCTATGAACTCAACAGGAAATCGAAGAAAAGAATAGCAACAACTCTCTGAACAGAAAAGCGACCACTTACTGGAAGGTAGGACGTGCGGAGAAGTGAATCCGAGGCGATATTCGGGAGGATAGATGGCGGGGGAGGGCCTCCGTCAGCCGCCTTCTGGCAAGTGATAGAGCCACGGAGCACAAAATCGGAACTTTTAGAAGTCGGCTCCGCTGAGGGACATCGCTCCAGTGGCTAAGCAGGGGGTGGAACCCTCGCGGGACAGTGTGGCCTCAGGAACCTTGGGGTCACAGAAAGACCGGGGCTGCCTGAGTGCAGCAGAGCTCCCAGGTATTGGAGCGGGGAAGCCGGCTGCAGAGACGGAGCCGAGGCGCGGGCTCTCACCTCGGGGTGGCCATAAACTGTGATCCACAGCCCAGTCGGGCCACTGCTTCTCCAGCAGGGACCCAACAAGCGGCAGATCTGGGGAGACTCCCCTTCCTCCCCCAGGGAGGAGCGGCGCGGGAACGCACCGCAGGGATCTGCTGGGTTTGGAGACTCCACACCGCGGTGGGTGCCAGAGATAGAAACGCTCGGTCACAGGCCGGGTGAGCACAGAGTGCAGCCGGAGACTGGGGAGATGGGAGTGACTGCTTTTCTCTGGGGGCGCACTGAGGAGCGGGGCCCCAAGTTCTCGGCTCCTCTGGGGCGGAGATTGGGAGGCCGCCATTTTCACTCTCGTCCTCCAAAGCTGTACGGAAAGCATGCAGGGAACAAAAGCTCCCGAGAGCAAACCCCAGCAAATTACTTAGTCCGGACCAGCAAGGGCGGGGCAACTCTGCCTCCGGCAAAGACATTTGGGAACCACAGCAACAGGCCCCTCCCCCAGAAGATCAGCACAAACAGCCAGCCAAGACCAAGTTTACTGATCATGAGAACGGGAGAACTCGAGCACTAGGGGAATACTGCACATAGAATTCATGGCTTTTTTACCATGATTCATTAGTCTTTCAAAGTTATTGTTTTAACTGTTTTTTTTTTAATTTTTCTTTTTCCCTTTTTCAACCAACATCTTATCAATCCCTTTAAAAAAAAAATTTATTTTTCATGTTTAGAGTCATATTCTATCCCTTCATAGTAGTTACCCTTATTTTTGGCATATATATATAAGTTGTTCTCTCTTTAAAATTTTGAGATACAGTTTCTTCTAACATCTCAAAATGTACCCTAAATCTCTAGTGTATGGCTTTGTTCTAGTCTCCCGCCTGATCACATTCTCTCCCCTTTTTTTTTCTTTCTTTCTTTCCCTTTTTTATCCTCTTCTTTTTATTTCAAACACCTTCTTATCAATTACTTTTTTAAAACTTTTTATAATTTTCATCTTTACAGTCATATCCCATCCCTTCATCGTATCAACCCTTATTTTGCACATATATGTCTTTCTTTCTTTAAAATTTTAAAGGCACTTTCTTCTAACAGACCAAAATACACCCAAAATCTAGTGTGTGGCACTGATCTATGCACCAGCCTGATCATATTTGATCATAGTCTTTTTGTTTTGTTTTGTTCTGTTTTTGTTTGTTTTTATCTTTTTCTTTTTTTTTCGTTCTTTTTTCCTTCTTTCCTTTTCTTTTCCCCTGGTTTCAGATCTTTTCTGATTTGTTCAGAGTATATTTTCTGGGGACGTTGTTAACCTGTTAGCATTTTGTTCTCTCATTCATCTATTCTCCTCTGGACAAAATGACAAGATGAAAAAAATCACCTCAACAAAAAGAACAAGAGATAGTAATGTCTGCCAGGGACCTACTCAATATGGACATTAGGGCAGTGTCAGACCTAGAGTTCAGAATCATGATTTTAAAGATACTAGCTGGGCTCGAAAAAAACGTGGAAGTTATTAGAGAAACACTTTCTGGAGAAATAAAAAACTCAAATCTAACCAAGTCAAAATCAAAAAGGCTTTAATGAGGCGCAATCAAAAATGGAGGCACAAACTGCTAGGATAAAAGAGGCAGAAGAGAGAATCAGCGATATAGAAGACCAAATGATGAAAAATAAAGAAGCTGAGAAAAAGAGAGAGAAACAACTACTGGATCACGAGGGCAGAATTCGAGAGATAAGCGATACGATAAGACGAAAAAACATTAGAATAATTGGGATCCCAGAAGAAGAAGAAAGAGAGAGAGGGGCAGAAGCTATATTGGAGCAAATTATAGCAGAGAACTTCCCTAATGTGGGGAAGGAAACAGGCATCAAAATCCAGGAGGCACAGAGAACCCCTCTCAAAATCAATAAAAATGGGTCAACACCCCGACATCTAATAGTAAAACTTACGAGTCTCAGAGACAAAGAGAAAATCTTGAAAGCAGCTTGGGAGAAGAGATATGTGACCTACAATGGTAGAAACATTAGATTGGCAACAGACCTATCCACAGAGACCTGGCAGGCCAGAAAGGACTGGCATGATATCTTCAGAGGACTAAACGAGAAAAATATGCAGCCAAGAATACTATATCCAGCTAGGCTGTCATTGAAAATAGAAGGAGAGATAAACAGCTTCCAGAACAAACAAAAACTAAAGGAATTTGCAAACACGAAACCAGCCCTACAAGAAATATTGAAAGCGGTCCTCTAAGCAAAGAGAGAGCCTAAAGCAGCAGAGACCAGAAAGGAACACAGACAATATACAGTAACAGTCACCTTACAGGCAATACAATGGCACTAAATTCCTATCTTTCAATACTTACCCTGAATGTAAATGGGCTAAATGCCCCAATCAAAAGACACAGGCTATCAGTTTGGATTAAAAAACAAGACCCATCGATATTCTGTCTGCAAGAGACTCATTTTAGACCCAAAGACACCCCCACATTGAAAGTGAAGGGGGGAAAGCCCTTTACCATGCTAATGGACACCAAAAGAAAGCTGGGGTGGCAATCCTTATATCAGACAAATTAGATTTTAAAACAAAGACTGTAATAAGAGATGAAGAAGGACACTATATCCTACTTAAAGGGTCTATCCAACAAGGAGATCTAACAATTGTAAATATCTATGCCCCTAACATGGGAGCAGCCAATTATATAAGCCAATTAATAACAAAAGCAAAGAAACACATTGACAACAATACAATTTGTCTTTAACACCCCCTCACTGAAATGGACAGATCATCTAAGCAAAAGATCAACAAGGAAATAAAGACTTTAAATGACACACTGGACCAAATGGACTTCACAGACATATTCAGAACATTCCATCCCAAAGCAACGGAATACACATTCCTCTCTAGTGCCCATGGAACATTCTCCAGAATAGATCACATCCTGGGTCACAAATCAGGTCTCAACTGGTGCCAAAAGTTTGGGATTATTCCCTGCATGTTTTCAGATCAAAATGCTTTGAAACTAGAGCTCAATCACAAGAGGAAAGTCGGAAAGAACTCAAATACATGGAGGCTAAAGAGCATCCCACTAAAGAATGAATGGGTCAACCAGAAAATTAAAGAAGAATTAAAGAAATTCATTGAAACCAATGAAAATGAAAACAGAACTGTTCAAATCTTTGGGATGCAGCAAAGGCAGTCCTAAGAGGAAAGTATAGAGCAATACAAGCCTTTCTCAAGAAACAAGAAATGTCTCAAATACACAACCTAACCCTACACCTAAAGGAGCTAGAGAAAAAACAGCAAATAAAGCCTAAACCCAGCAGGAGAAGAGAAATAATAAAGATCAGAGCAGAAATCAATGAGATAGAAACCAAAAGAACAGTAGAACAGATCAATGAAACTAGGAGCTGGTTCTTTGAAAGAATTCACAAGATTGATAAACCCCTGTCCAGACTGATCAAAAAGAAAAGAGAAATGACCCAAATCAACAAAATCATGAATGAAAGAGGAGAGATCACAACCAACACCAAAGAAATACAAACAATTATAAGAACATATAAGCAACACTATGCCAGCAAATTAGATAACCTGGAAGAAATGGATGCATTCCTAGAGATGTATCAACCACCAAAATTGAACCAGGAAGAAATAGAAAATCTGAACAGACCTATAACCACTAAAGAAATTGAAGCAGTCATCAAAAATCTCCCAACAAACTAAAGCCCAGGGCCAGATGACTTCCCAGGGGAATTCTACCAACATTTAAAGAAGAATTAGTAGCTATTCTCCTGAAACTGTTCCAAAAAATAGAAATGGAAGGAGAACTTCCAAACTCATTTTATGAGGCCACCATTACCTTAATCCCCAAACCAAAGACTCCAACAAAAAGGAGAATTACAGACCAATATCCTTGATAAACATGGATGCAAAAATTCTCACCAAAATACTAGCCAATAGGATCCAACAGTACATTAAAAGGATAATTCACCATGACCAGGAGGGATTTAACCCTGGGCTGCAAGGATGGTTCAACATCCACAAATCCATCAACGTGATACAATATATTAACAAAAGAAAGAACAAGAATCATATGATCCTCTCAATAGATGCAGAAAAAGCATTTGACAAAGTACAGCATCCTTTCTTGATCAAAACTCTTCAGAGTATAGGGATAGAGGGTACATACCTCAGTATCATAAAAGCCATCTATGAAAAACCTACAGCGAATATCATTCTCAATGGGTAAAAACTGAGAGCTTTCCTCCTGAGGTCAGGAACGCGGCAGGGATGTCCACTCTCACCACTGCTATTCAACATAGTATTAGAAGTCCTAACCACAGCAATCAGACAACAAAAAGAAATCAAAGGCATCCAAATTGGCAAAGAGGAAGTCAAACTCTCACTCTTTGCAGATGATATGATACTATGTGGAAAGCCCAAAAGACTCCACCCCAAAACTGCTAGACTCATACAAGAATTCAGTAAAGTGGCAGGATATAAAATCAATGCACAGAAATCAGTGGCATTTCTATACGCCAACAACAAGACAGAAGAGAGAGAAATTAAGTAGTCGATCCCATTTACAATTGCACCCAAAACCGTAAGATACCTAGGAATAAATCTAACCAAAGAGGCAAAGGATCTGTACTCAGAAAACTATAAAATACCCATGAAAGAAATTGAAGAAGACACAAAGAAATGGAAAAACGTTCCATTCTCATGGATTGGAAGAACAAACATTGTGAAGATGTCAAAGCTACCTAGAGCAATCTACACATTCAATGCAATTCCCATCAAAATACCATCCACCTTTTTCAAAGAAATGGAACACATAATCCTAAAATTTGTATGGAACCAGAAGAGACCCCGAATAGCCAGAGGAATATTGAAAAAGAAAAGCAAAGCTGGCGGCATCACAATTCCGGACTGCCAGCTCTATTACAAAGCTGTCATCATCAAGACAGTATGGTATTGGCACAAAAACAGACACATAGATCAATGGAACAGAATAGAGAGCCCAGAAATGGACCCTCAACTCTATGGTCAACTCATCTTTGACAAAGCAGGAAAGAATGTCCAATGGCAAACAGACAGTCTCTTCAACAAATGGTGTTGGGAAAATTGGACAGCTACATGCAGAAGAATGAAACTAGGCCATTTCCTTACACCACACACAAAAATAGACTCCAAATGGTTGAAAGACCTAAACGTGAGACAGGAGTCCATCGAAATCCTGAAGGAGAACACAGGTAGCAACCTCTTCGACCTCAGCCACAGCAACTTCTTCCTAGAAACATCGTCAAAGGCAAGGGGAGCAAGGGCAAAAATGAACTATTGGGATTTCATCAAGATAAATTTCTTTTGCACAGCAAAAGAAACAGTCCACAAAACCAAAAGACAACCAACAGAGTGGGAGAAAATATTTGCTAATGACATATCAGATAAAGGGCTAGTATCCAAAATCCTTAAAGAACTTATCAAACTCAACACCCAAAGAACAAATAATCCAATCAAGAAATGGGCAGAAGACATGAAGAGTCATTTTTCCAAAGAAGACATCCAAATGGCCAACAGACACATGAAAAAGTGCTCAACATCGCTCGGCATCAGGGAAATCCAAATCAAAACCTCCATGAGATACCACCTCACACCCGTCAGAAAGGCTAAAATTAACAAGTCAGGAAACGACAGATGTTGGCGGGGATGTGGAGAAAGGGGAACACTCCTACACTGTTGGTGGGAATGCAAGCTGGTGCAACCCCTCTGGAAAACAGTATGGAGTTTCCTCAAACAGTTGAAAATAGAGCTACCATACGATCCATCAATTGCACTACTGGGTATTTACCCCAAAGATACAAATGTAGGGATCCGAAGGGGTACGTGCACCCCAATGTTTATAGCAGCAATGTCCACAATAGCCAAACTGTGGAAAGAGTCAAGATGTCCATCGACAGATGAATGGATAAAGAAGAAGTGGTATATATACACAATGGAATATTATGCAGCTATCAAAAGGAATGAGATCTTGCCATTTGCAATGACGTGGATGGAACTGGAGGGTGTTATGCTGAGTGAGATAAGTCAATCAGAGAAAGACATGTATCATATGACCTCACTGATATGAGGAATTCTTAATCTCAGGAAACAAACTGAGGGTTGCTGGAGTGGTGGGAGGTGGGAGGGATTGGGTGGCTGGGTGATAGACATTGGGGAGACATTGGGGTGATAGACATCATGAGCACTGTGAATTGTATAAGACTGATGAATCATGGATCTGTACTTCTGAAACAAATAATGCAATATATGTTAAGAAAAAAAAAGAAGATAGCAGGAGGGGAAAATGAAGGGGAGTAAGTCGGAGGGGGAGACGAACCATGAGAGACGATGGACTCTGAAAAACAAACTGAGGGTTCTAGAGGGGAGTGGGGTGGGGGTATGGGTTAGCCTGTTGATGGGTATTAAAGAGGGCACATTCTGCGTGGAGCACTGGGTGTTCTGCACAAACAATGAATCATGGAACACTACATCAAAAACTAATGATGTAATGTATGGTGATTAACATAACAATAAAAAATTATTAAAAAAAAGAAATAAGTCAATCAGAGAAAGACATGTATCATATGACCTCACTGATATAAGGAATTCTTAATCTCAGGAAACAAACTGAGGGTTCCTGGAGTGGTGGGGGGTGGGAAGCATGGGGTGGCGGGGTGATAGACACTGGGGAGAGTATGTGCTATGGTGAGCACTGTGAATTGTGCAAGACTGTTGAATCTCAGTTCTGTACTTCTGAAACAAATAATTCAACATATGTTAAGAAAAAAAAGAAGTTAGCAGGAGGGGAAGACTGAAGGGGGGAAATCGGAGGGGGAGACAAACCATGAGAGTCGATGGACTCTGGAAAACAAACTGAGGGTTCTAGATGGGAGGGGGACGGGGGGATGAGTTAGCCTGGTGATGGGTATTAAAGAGGGCACGCTCTGCATAGAGCACTGGGTGTTATGCATAAACAATGAATCATGGAACACTACATCAAAAACTAATGATGTAATGTATGGTGATTAACATAACAATAAAAGAATTTAAGGAGAAAAAAAATTTTTTTTTATAAACGCGGATATAATGAGACGGGTGAACAGAGTAGAGCAATACATTGGATCCTGTGTGTATTTTGGTCTGTTTGTTAGAAAACTAGATCCCAAAATTGTAAAGAAAGAAAAACTCATATAAGTACAAAAATAAAATTAAATACAATGAAAGGATAGAACATAACTGTAAAAGTGAAAATTAGAAGACAAGAAAAAACAAAAGAGAAAAAACAACAACAAAAAAGGAAGGGATATAAACAGACAGGTGAACAGAACAGAGCAATACACCATCTCCTGAGTGTATTTTTTCAGTTCATTAGAAGAAACTACATATCAAAATTGTAAAGAAAGAAAAAGATACATATGCAAAAATAAAATTAAATACAATGAAAGGATAGAATGTAACTATAAAAATGAAAATTAAAAAAAGATTTTTTAAAAAGTTGATAAAATAAGAAATTGGTTGAAAAAAGAAAGAGAAAAATTTTTTTAAAAAATTAAAGTTGAAAGACTAAAGAATCATGGGGAAAAAGCCATGAATTCTATTTGCTCTATTTCCCCAAAGGAAACACCCGACAAAACCAAAAGACAACAACAGAATGGGAGAAGATACTTGCAAATGACATGGATAAAGGGCTACTATCCAAAATCTATAAAGAACTTATCAAACTCAATGCCCAAAGAACAAATAATCCAATCAAGAAATGGGCAGAAGACATGAACAGAAATTTCTTCAAAGAAGACATACAAATGACCAATAGACACATGAAAAATGCTCAACATCCCTCAGCATCAGGGAAATACAAATCAAAACCACAATGAGAAGCGACATCATGGTGGTGAGGCATGGTGGTGAGGATGCAGAGAAATGGGAACCCTCTTACACTGTTGGTGGTAACGCAAGCTGATGCAGCCACTCTGGAAAACAGTATGGAGGTTCCTCAAAAAGTTGAAAATAGAGCTACTCTATGACCCAGCAATTGCACTACTGGGTATTTACCCCAAAGATACAAATGTAGTGATCCAAAGGGGCACCTACACCCCAATGTTTATAGCAGAAATGTCCACGATAGCCAAACTATGGAAAGAGCCCAGAGGTCCATTGACAGATGAATGGATAAAGAAGATGTGGTATATATATACAATGGAATACTATTCAGTCATCAAAAAAATGAAATCTTGCCATTTGCAATGACATGGATGGGTCAATGTCAATAACTAGAGGGTATTATGTTAAGTGAAATAAGTCAATCAGAGAAATACAATTATCATATGATCTCACTGATAAGTGGAATTTAAGAAATAAAACAAAGGGTCATAGGGGGAAAGAGGAAAAAATAAAACGAGATGAAACCAGAGAGGGAGACAAACCATAAGAGACTCTTAATCATAGGAAACAAACTGAGGGTTGCTGGAGGGGAGGGAGGTGGAGGGATGGGGTAACTGGGTGACAGACATTAAGGAGGGCATGTGATATAATGAGAACTGGGTATTATATTAGACTGATGAATCACTGACTTCTACCTCTGAAACCAATAATACATTATATATTAATTAATTGAACTTAAATTATTTTCATTGGAAAATATAATAAAATATTTGCTGAAGCAAAAAAAAAAAAAGTTTCCAGCACCCAACAAGAGAAATTTCACTATGTCTGGCACCCAAACAAAATATATCAGGCATGAAAATAAGCAGGAAAGTGTGACTCATGAGGAGGAAATCAATAGAAATAGACCCAAAAATGACACAGAATATAGGATCGATAGGCAAGAAATCTTTAAAAGATTTATGACAACTATATTCCATAAGTTGAATAAGTAAAGGGAAAATCAAGCATATTAAAACACAGAAGATACAAGAAAGACCAAATCAAAATGTTAGGGATGAAAACTGCAATGTCTGAGATGAAAATTACACTGGATGGAATTAAAAGCAAGTTTGACACTGCAAATAAAAGATTCATGAACTTGAATACGTGGCAGCAGAAATGATGCAAAATGAAACACGAAGGGGGTGGGGACAGAAAAACTAGCCGAGCAGCAGTGATGTTATTATTCCAAATATTGTGATAGTTATAAACCCACAAATCCAAGAATCTTAAAAAATACCCAAGCACAAGAGAAATGAAGAAAAGTACACCAAGGCATATCATAATTTCGTTCATGCTCATAACCAAAGATAAAATCTAAAAAGAGCCAGAGCAAAAATTACATACAGAGAAACAAAAGTCAGAATGACTATAAATGTCTCATGAGAAGTAATATAAACAGAGGAGATTGGAGCAATATCATTGAAAGGAAAAATGCCAACCTGGAATCTATACCAATTGAAAATATCTTGCAGACTAACAGATGATATCAGATATAAATCCAAATCTACACAGAGAAATTTAGAGCACCAGGAGTGATAAATATAAGAAAAATGTAAAAGACTGTTATCTTTTTAAAATCTCTTTAAAAATAATTGACTCATTAAAGTAATAATAACGACAGTGTATAGTGAGGTTTATAATATATGTAGAAGTAAAATGTGACAATAGCACAAAGCATGAAGAGTGGAAAAATGAAATTATATTATTGTAAGATTCTTATACTATATGCGAATGATATATTGTTTGAAAGATTTGATAAGGATATATACTACAAACCCTAAAGCAACCATTAAAATAATAATACAATGTTACAGCTAATATGCAAAGAGAGGTGATAAGTTGGAATTATAAAGTAAATCTACAAATTCATCCTCAAGAAGGAAGTAGATGACACAAATACCAAGATGATACAAATAACAAGATGATAGATTTAAATTCAATTGTAATAATATTCACATATTAATAATATTCACATATTAATATGTAAAGTATACTGAAATGTAAACTGAAATGTAAACAGAAGAAAAGGCAGAGGGTGTCAAATGGGATTTAAATATAGTGAGACACAAGTGCATGAGGCTTACCAAAAAACCACTTTAAATATACAGATAATTAAATCTAAATGAAAGGATGAAAAAGGATATGTCATGCTCCCACAGATCATAAGAAAAGTGAAGTAGCTATATTAATTTCAGACAAGGCACATTTTAGAGCAAAGACTATTAGCAAGGATAAAGGGATTATTTCACAATAACGAATCAATTCATCAAGAAGATGTACAAATCCCAAAGGTTTATGTACCTAATAACAGAGGTTCAAAACAACAGCAGCAAAACTTGTTAAAAATAAAGTGAAATACATAAATCCACCATTATAGTCAGAGATTTCAACAACGCTCAATAATTGACAAAACAAGGGAACAAAAAGTAAGTAGGGATATAGAAGAGTTGAATAACACTATCTACCAATTTGACTTAGTTGACATTCATAAGATAATCCACCCAACAAGAGCAGAATAAATTTTTCATTCAAATGCATACAGAACATGTACTAAGATGGACCATATTCAAGACTATGAAACAAATCTACATAAATTTAAAAGCACACAAGTCATACAAAATGTATTCTTCAACTACCATGGAAGCAAATTAGAAATCAAGTAACATGAAGATCTCTAAGTGATGAGAAAAAAACTGCCAACTAAGAATTCTATATCCAGCAAAACTCTCATTCAAAAGTGAAAAAGAAATTAAAACATCTTCTATAAACAAAAACCTGGGAGAGTTATTCATTACTAACAAAGCTGTCCAACAATACTAAAGAAAATACCTCAGGCTACAAAAAAAAGACATTGAACAGTAACACAAAATCACACAAAGAAATAAAGAGCACCAGTAGAGGTAAATATAACATTTTAGAATAGTATAAATGTAGCTATTATATGCAGCTCTTTTTCCTCCTATTTCATTTTAAAAAGACAAATGCAAAAATCAGTAATTATAAATTTATGTTAATGAGCACACAATGTTTAAAGATGTAATTTGTGACAATAATAGCATAAAGGAGATACAGAGTTATATAAGAGCAGTTTTTGCATACTATTGAAATTCAGTTGGTATTAATCTAAACTGTGTTGTTATAAATTAAGATACTAACAGTAACTCCCAGGGCAATCAATAAGAAACTAACAAAAAATGTATTTTAAAAGAAATTAAAAATGAATTTAAAAGATACACTAGGAAATTTCTATTTGATACAAAAGAAGGCAATAATGGAAGAACTGAGGAACAAAAAAGACATATAGAAAATAAATAGCAAAATGGTCACATAAATCCTACTTTAGTACTTATTACATTAAGTATAAATGTATTAAACTCTCGAATTAAAAGGCAGAGATTGATAGAACGGGTTTTTTGGGTTTTTTTTAATGAATCCAACTATATGCTGTCTATAAGAGATTCACTTTAAATCCAGAGGCATGGAGAAAGTAGAAGAATGGGTAAAGATATACCATGCAAATGTCAACCAAAGGAGAGCTGGAGTGGCTAAATTAATACCAAGGAAAAAATAGACTAAGTAAAAAAATGTTACCAGAAAACAGAAGATGTTATATGACACAAGGGCCAATTCACTAGGAAGATATGATGATTATAAACATATATGCAGCTAACAGCAGAGCCCAAAATACACATTTTGGCAAAACTGACAGAATAGGCTCCCTGCTTGGTGGGAAGCCTGCTTCTCCCTCTCCCACTCCCACTGCTTGTATTCCCTCTCTCACTGTGTCTCTCTCTGTCAAATAAATAAATAAAATCTTTAAAAAAAAAAAAGAAAGAAAGAAAAGACTTGAACAACACAACAAACCAACCAGATTTAACAGACACCTACAAAACACTCCACCCATCAACAGCAAAATACATATTCTTCTCAAGTTCACATAGAACATTCTGAAGAATAAACCATATGCCAGGTTATCCACAAAACAAATCTCCAAAATTTTTTAAAAATCAAAATCACACAAGGTATATTCTCTGAAAACAATATAATGAAATAAAAAATCAATTATAGAAAGAATTGGGGACTTTACAGGCATGTGGAAATTAAGCATTCTAACCAATGAGTCAAAAAAATTACAAAAGAAATTAGAAAATGTTTGATATGAATGAGAGGAAAACACAACATACCAAAACTTGTGGGATACAATAAAATTAGGGCTCAGAGGAAAATGTATCATTGTAAATACCTATAGTAAAAAAGAAGAAAGGACCCAAATCAATAACTTGACCTGTCACCTTAAAAGTAGAAAAAGAAACTAAAACCCAAACTAAACCCAAGCAAGGAGAAGGAAGAATATATTTAATAAAGATTAGAGGAGAAATAATTGAAACAGAAAATAGAAAAATAGAAAAAAATCAATGGAACCTAAAGTAGTTTCTTTGAAATGATCAACTAAACAAATCTTTAGCTAGAAATGAATGACAAAAAAAAAAACCTCAAATTACTAAACTCAACAACAAAAGAGGAGACATTACTATAATCCTTACAGAAATAAAGAGGATTATAAGAGAATGCTAACAAATCAAAAGAAAGACCTGATAAAAGCATCATAAGAAAAAACTACAGGGGTGCCTGGGTGGTGCAGCTGGTTAGGCGACCAACTCTTGGTTTCAGCTCAGGTCATGATCTCAGGGTCATGGGATCAAGCCCCAGGTCAGGCTCTGTGCTCAGCATGGAGTCTGCTTGGGACTCTCTATCCCTCTCCCTCTGCACCCCCACCCCTCGCTAAAATAAATAAACCTTTTTAAAAAAAAAGATAAAAGAAAAAACTACAGACCAATGTTCCTTATGAATACAGATATAAAAATCCTCGGCTAAATATTATCTAACCAAATCCAGCAACATATAGAAAGGATCATACACCATGAACAAGTGGTATTTATCCTAGGAATATAAAAGTTCCTTTCAACACACAAAAATCAATGTAATACACCATATTAATATAAGCAAAAAACTCCTGATCATCTCATTAGATACAGAAAACCCATTTGAAAAAATCCAACCTTTCATGATTAGAACACTCAACAAACTAGAACTAAAAAGGAACTTCTTTAACCTGTTAAAAGGCATTAACAAAAAATTCACAACTAATGTCATACTCAGTGGTGAAAGACTGAGGGCCTTCCCCCTAAAATCAGAAACAAGTCTAAGAAGCCCATTCTTACCACTTCTAATGAATATTGTACTTGAAGTTCTAGCTAGACAAGGTAAGAAAATGACTTTAACAATGACATTTGCAACAGAATAAAATACTCCAAAAAGAATGAAATACAGTGAAATTTAACAAAAGAAGTATAAGACAAGTACACTGAAAACTATAAAACATTGTTGAATAAACCAAAGATCTAAATAATTGGAAAGACAACCAATATTAACTAATGGATTGCAAGACTGAATATTGTTTGGAAGGCAATCTTTCCCAAACCAAATTATGGATTCAATGTAATCCCCATCAAAATCCCAGCAGACTTTTTGGACAATCTGATTCTAAAATCTGCCTGGAACTTCAAAGGACCCAACACAGACAAAACAATCTTGAAAATTAAGGACAAAATTGAAAAATTCACACTTCCTGAGTTCAACACTTATTACAGAGCCATAGGAATCAAGACAGTGTGGTACTGGCATAAGGATAAGCATATTAATCAATGGAATGGAAACCAGAGTCCAGAAATAAAGTCTTGTATTTATAGTCAACTGAATTTTGACAAAGACATCTAGAAAATCCAATGAAAAAGAAATAAACTTTTCAACAAACTCTACTGAGACAATTACATACCCACATACACACTAAACAAATTATTTGAGCCCATGCTTCACACAATACACAGAAAATTAACATAAAATGGACACATAACCAAAAAAAAAAAAAGTCCACCTAAACATAAGAGTCAAGAGTACAAAACTCTTCAAAAAATATATAGAGGAGTAAATGTTTGTGAACTTGGGTTAGGCAAAGCCTTATTGGATACAACATCCAAAGCACAAATGACAGAAGAAAAAAGATAAATCGGATTTCATCAAAATAAAAAACCATTGTGCATAAAAGGACACCCTCAAGAAAGTGAAAATATAACCCAGAAAATAAGGCAGAAATTGTATATCTAATAAGGTACTTGTATCCAGAATACATCAAGAATTTATACAACGTGACAATAAAAAGATAAATAACCCAGTTTAAAAATGGGCAAAGGATCTGAATAGACATTTCATTTCCCCAAAGAGGATATGGTCAAATAAAGCAAATGGTCAATAAGCACATGAAAGGATGCTCAACTTCATTAGCAATCAGGAAAATACAAATCAAAACCACAATGTGATACCATTGTCACACCCACTCAGATGGCTATGATCAAAATAATAGAGGAAAACACAAGTGCTATCAAGAATGTAGAGAAATTGGAACCCCATACATTGAAGGGTGGGAATGGAAAGTGGTACAAGCTCTGCAGAAAATAGTTTGGCAATTCCTCAAAATGTTAGAGTTACTATATGACCCAGCAATTCTATTCTTAGGTATAGACCCAAGAGAAATAAAAAACATTTCTCCACATGAAAGCTTATATACAAATAGCATTATTCACAATAGCCAAAACCAGAAACAACCCAAATGTCCATTATCTGATGGACAAGAAAAACTTGGTAAATAAATCCTTAACCAAGTCAGCGTTAACATACCCAGTGCTGGCACATAAATAGCATGCACCTCTGATATAATGTAACAAAAAGGCACTCGACCTCTATTGTATTCTTTCCAAAAATCCACAACCGCACATTAATGGTAAGAAAGACCTAGACTGGGGAACCATCTACAGGATACACGGGTAATACTCCTCAAGATTGGGGAGCTCTGACAACAACCAAATGCAATGTGGTACAATGGATTGGATCCTGGAACAGAAAAAGGACATTAATAGAAAACTGGTGAAATCTGAATAAAGCTTGGAGGTAATAGTACTAATATCAGCTTCTTCCTTTTGGGAACTGTATCACAGTAATGTAAGATGTTAACAATGGGGAAAACTGGGTGGAAGGTATTCTGAAACTGTACTATCTTTGTAAATTTTATGTAAGTCTAAAATGATTCAGAATAAGGATTAAAAAAAACACATACACAAGGGAACCAGAATGGTATCCAACTTCTCAAAAACAACACAGGCTACTAAAACTCAGTGGTGCTTTCAAACTTCTGTTGGAAAGTGACTTCTGTCTTAGAATTATAAACTCCTCTAGAATATGAATGAATTCAGCTATGTAAAGTCTCAATTTACTTTCCAGGTACCCTTTTTTGAGAGGACTACTAGAGGATATGCATCAGAAAAATGAAAAAGTAAACCAAGAAATAAGACTCTACAGTGCACAATCATTACTTTGACAATTGTGAATAACAGGATTAAATTGTCAGAAAGTACAGTAGCAGACATCACTTTAGTAAGTCAAACAGAATTTTCTCACCTAAATACTTAAAGACAGAGAAGACAGTCTACAAGCAGAAATTATATTTTAAAAAGCATTTAGGAACAGATGAGGAGAGGAGGGTAAAAGTTTTCAGATCACATGACCAGGACATAAAGAATTGTGGTGAAACCTTCTGAGGGCAGGTCACTTCAGACTTTCTGGATTGCACCCTCTTGGCCCACCTGAGTCAGTTACCCAGATATCCCTACAAAACTTGCTAACAAGCTAGATTTCTGGGCTTTGTTTCATATCTCAAGTACCTCAGCAGGTTGAGTCAGCTATACTCCTTCATTAATAGCATATTATTCTTTTTGTTCGTATTTTAATGCCTTTCTATCATAAGGACATATATTTTTATTTACATAAAAGGTATTATATTGTATTGTTGCATTGCATCTCATTTTTTCCTACCTTTTCCACTAAGCTATAATATTTTAAGATACACCCATGTTACTTTTACCTCTAATTTGTTTTGTCTAATGCAAACACCACACATTACCTATCCACTTCGTTAGAACAGACACCAAGGTAGCCTTCAACTCTCTGCTCCCACAAAAATGCTGCAATAAACATTGTCAAGGATGACTTCTTACAGATCTGTGCAGAAATTACCCTAGGATGAATTCCAGAAGCAGTTGAACTGAGTCATAGAGTATGTGAGTACTTGATTAAGTACTGGCAGATTGCTTTCTAAAATAACAACATCAATCAACAGTCCATCCAGCAGCCTGCAAGGACTCCTCTGTCCGCATATCCCCACCAATTCTTAACATTTGCACAGTTTTCTAGCTTTTGCCAATCTAACGGGTGAATAGTGATTTCCCCTTAATCTGAATTTCTCTTATAACCATTGATTTTGAGCATCTCTATATTTATAGAGACAAAATATATCAGTGGTTACCTAAGACTGTGGGTGGAAGTGGGGATTAACTGCAAATCAGCACAACCATATAAATGTACGAAAATCATCAAATTCACAATGAGTCAATATTATGGTATGTAAAATATGCTTCAATAAAGTTGTTTTTAAAGATTAGAAATAACACAAGGATGCCTGCTATCACCACATCCATTTACTGTAAGTCCTAGCCAAAATAATAAAACCAGGAAAATAAACTAAAATGAAATAAATAAATCTAAAATGAAAGAACTAGAAATGAAGGAATAAAATAATTTCTGAGATTATCTACATATAATATCAAAGAGTCTACAAAGCAATTATTAGAATAGATTTTTTACCTGCAAGTGAGCAGATTAAAACTCAATTAAAAATTACTATGTGAAAGAAACAATTGGAAAATGTAATTTTATATTAGCAACCAAAAGTGTAAGGTAATTACAAATAAATCTAATAAAAATATGCAATCACTTTATGGGGGAAATTTTAAAGCTTTATTGAAAGACATTACATATTGATACACATACACATATCAGTAACACTGAGGATATCTAAATAATATTGGCAGATTGTTTTCATGTCAATATCCTGGTTGTAATATTATACTATAATTTTTCAAAGTGTTAACTTTGGCAAAAACTAGGCAAATATACAACTGCATATGAATCAACAATTATCTCAACAAAATTTTCAACAAAAAATATACACTGGATAGGAATAACAGCAGATAAAACACTACAGAAAATAAGTTTAGTGAATTTGAATACACCAACATTTAGAAACTACCCAAAATGGAACACAGGAAGAAAAAAGACTTTAAACAATTAAACAGAGTACCAGTTAACTGTAGATCAACTTTAAGGAACATAATTGTAGTCCCAAAAAAAGAACAGAAATTAGTAAGGACAAAAAACAGTATTTTAGGAACTAATGGCTAAAAATTTTCCAAATTCAATGAAAACTATTAGCCCACAGATCCAACAGGCTCAATGAACCCTCACTGCCCCATGCACCATAGCACATCACAATCAGCCAGACCCAAAAGTGTACAGGGGAATAAAAATTTGAATGACAGAAGACTTCTCAGCAGAAACTATGTAAGCCAGAATGTAGTAGAGCAACATCCTTAAAACATGATAGGGGCAAAACTGTTAACCTAGAATTCTACTCTAAGGAAAAAGTCTTTCAAAAACAAAGGCAAAATTAATATTTTTCATACATATAAAAACTAAAAGAATTCACCATCATCTGAACAACATTGTAGGAAAAGGTAAAGTCCTCAGGCAGAAGGGAAATGACACCAGATGGAAACCTGAGAATGAAGACCACACTACATTGTAAAAATGTAAGCAAATATGACATCATTTCTTAGGTTTTTAAATTTCCTTAAATGAAAGCTTAAAGGAAAAAATAATAATGCATTGTGGAGCTTATAACATATCTGGAAGTAAAATATATACACTAGTACAAAGACTAGGAGAGGGGAAGTGAAGATACACAATTGTAAGATCCTGGCCTTAATCTGTTTAATCAAAATATCACATACCGGGTGGCTTAAACAAAACAGGATTTATTTTCTCACAGTTTTGGAGACTGGAAGTCTGAGACCAGAGTGCCAGAGTGGTTGAGTTCTGGTGAGGTTCTCTTTCAGGCTTACAGATGGCCGCCTTCTCACTATGTGCTCACATGGCCTTTCCTTGGTGCATGTACATGTGTGTGCATGTAGAGAGCTCCTGGTGTTTCTTCTTATAAGGGCACTAATATCATCTAACCCTGGTTACCTTCCATTACACTGGGGATTAGGGCTTCAATATATGAATGGGGGAGGGACGGACTCAAACATTCCATACATAATAATTGTTTTTATATTATTTGAAGATAGACTGTTTAAAAGATGCACACTTTAAACCCTAAAGCAAACACTATACAGAGTATTATTAATAATATTGGAAATAAAACAGAATCACAAAAAAATTACTCAGGTAAACCAAAAGAAGACAAGAAATGAGGAGAAAGGAGACGATGAATAGATGGGACAAACAAAATCAAAAACAAGATAAAAGATTTAAATGCAATCAAGTCATTCATCACATTAAATGTAGATGATATCAACACCCCAATTAAATTCACATATTGTCAGAATGGGGGAGGGGAGCATGATCTAACTATGTGCCATCTACAAGAAACTCAATTTAAATATAAATCATAAATAGGTTAAAAGTAAAAGGATAAAAATTATATACTGCTCTACTTATGTTAATAAAAAGAAAGCTGGAATGGCTATATTACTATTGGACAAGTAGATTTTATATCAGAGAATATTACCAAGAATAAAGAGTTATGTTTCATAATGATAAATGTATCAGTTCATCAGAAGGACATAGTAATTCTAAATGCAGTAACAGTTCTCCAAATACATGGAACGAGAACCTTATAAAACTGAAAAGAGAAATAGACAAATCCACTATTATATTTGGAGACTTAACCTACCATTCCACTCTCAATAACTGAAAGAACAAGTGGGAAGAAAATAAAAATATAAAGACTTAAACAACACTCTCAAACAACTTGAATTGACATTTGTACAACAATCCATCAAACAACCAGAGAAATAAGAGCAAACTAAATCAGAATCAAGAGCAAATTAGATCCAAACATAATAAGAAAATCAGTAATAAAGACAAAAGTGGAAATCAATGAAAAGACAGCCTAGTATTTGCATGAAGATAAACATAAAGATCAATTAAACATAATGGAGACTATAGAAAAAGAAATATCTTTTTTTTCCAAGAGTGTAGGGAACATTTACCAAGAAGAATCATATTTTGGGCCATATAATAATTGTCAATTTTGAAGAAATCAAATCAAGCAAAGAATGTTTTCTAACTACAGTGAAATTAACTTGAAAATCTGTAACAGAAAAGTATGTGGAAAATCCCCAAATATTTAAAAAATAAACACACTCTATATAACCCATGGATCAAAGAAGAAATCAAAAGGAAATTTTAAAAGTACCCTGAGCTGCATGAAAATGAAAATGCAACATATGAAAAATTTTGTAATTCAGCTAAAGCAATGCTCAGTAGGAAATGAACAGCACTAAACACCTCTATTAGGGAAAAAAATAAGGATATCAAGTCAATGAGCTAAACATCCATCAGAAGAAACAAGAGCAACTAAATCTAAACAGTCAAGAGAAAAATAATAAAGAGCAGAAATCCGTGAAAAGATAGAGTACTATTGGCATGAAGATAAACATGTAGATCAATCAAACATAATGGAGACTCCAGAAACAGAAATGTGGGACATGGCAATGGGAGAAACAACAATCTTTCTAACAAATGCTAGATTGATAGGAAAGCCATGTACAAAAATAAGTAAAATGAATCCTGACCCTTACTTAACACCATACACAAAATTTAACTCAAAATAGATCAAAGACTTAACTATAAAAGTAAGAACTTCCAGGAGAAAACAGAAAAGAAATACCTAGTAACCTGTGCTTAACACACATTTCTTAAATAGGGCATCATAAGCAGGAACTGTAACACAAGAAAATTTATAAGATGGACTTCATCAGAATTCCAACCTTTTGACCTTCAAAATACAATGTTAAGAAAATGAAGACAAGGACTGGGAGAAAATATTTCCAAAACATATATGCAACAAAGGACTTGCATCTAGAATATATAAAGAACGAACTCTTATAGCTCAAAGAAAAATAGCTTAATTTTTTAAACTGCCAAAATTTTTCAACAGAAACTCTCCCAAAGAAAATAATATGAATAATGTAACAGCACATGAGAAGACTCTCAACATCATTACTCATTAAGGAAATACAAACTAAAACTCCAATGAGATACCATGACGTACTCACTAGAATGGCAAAAACTAAGAAGACTGACTACATTAAATGATGGCAAGAATTTGGATCAGTTGTAACTCTGTTATACTGTTTGTGGGAATGCAAAATGGCACAACCAGTTTGGAAAACAGTTGGGCAGTTACTTAAAACGTTAAACATAACATCTACCCTATGCCCCACCTATTCCACCCCTAAGCACGTAACCAAGAAAAATCAATCCAAAGACTAGGACATGAATGTTTATGGCAGCTTTATTTGTAATTGCCAAAGTCTGGAAAATAACAAAATGTCCATTACCAGGTGAATCAATAAATTATGGTATATTCATAAGATGGAGTACTACTCAGTGATAAAAAAAAAATAAACTATTGATACAGGCAATGGTGGATTAATCTCAAAATAATTAGACTGAGTGAGAGAAGGAAGGCAAAAAAATACAGTCCTACTGTACAGTTCCATCTATATAAAATTCTGGACAATGCAAAGTAATCTATAGTGACAGAAACCAGTTTAGTGGTTACCTGAGAATGGATTACAAAGAGATGTGAAGAAACTTTTCATGGTCACAAATATGTTCCTTATTCTGATTGTGGCGATGGTATCATGGGTATATCCATATGTTAAAACTCATAAAATTATACACTTAAGGTAGGTGCCGGTTATATAATTACACCTCAGTAAAACTGGAGGAAATGAGCAAAAATGATTATAGGTCATCTTAAGCAGATGTGCCATCACCAAAAACTATTTCCTTGATCATGTTAGATCACATTCAGAAGAAATGTGTGTTTCCTTCAGGGGAAATGTTCCTTGTTCCAATTCATTCTCCATGTTTTTCAATAAAATTGCTATCAATCTTCAGAAGTGACAAAAGCCAAAAATAGAGATTATCCTACATGCACACTTGAAGGATCTTTTTTATGTAAGATAGGAACTTCCTTTGTCTTGGCCCTGAGATTCATCCTGTGTCTGGGGAGGACCTGCTACTCCAGACGCTTAGAGCTTGCAAATCCTCTCTGTGTAAAGAGAGAAGTACTGAAGATAGATTGAGGCAAGCTGTGGATCTGGTAAAAAGATATTTGACTTCCATAATTGGAGAGGAAGTAGATCCTCACAAAGAGAAAAGAGCTGAAAAATGGAAACTACTAGATAGAGCAGGAAAACACTCTGCTGAAAACACTAATCAGTCCAGAGAGCTGTGCAGGGTATCAAGGAAAACTGCCCCCCACTCCATCTGCCTCCTGCTCTGCTGCCATCGACTGCACCCAAGCATCAGTGTTGGCTCCTACCAACAGTCCGAGAGCTGTAGACCCATCAGTACAAAGAGAAGATGGGCTAGGTGGGGTCCCCTTGGAGAAGTTCTCATTGTATTTCCTGTTGTAAATGAAATGCAAGACTGCTACCAGGGGATATTATGGCCCTCTCCCTGGGCAGATTCCACAGTGAAAGAAGCATCTCCTTCTTTTATGGAAACTGGAGACTGAAAATCCCAATAGCTTTAAGGTGAAATTACATCCACCCAACTCATCAAGCCCACACTTGTCCACACAAGGTGTTTCCTAGCCACGTGAGTGCTCAGGAAGCAGCACAGGATGCACGTGTGGTCAGTCAGGCAGGTGGGCAAGTTTGGCAGGGTCTCTTAGGAAGAAAGCCAATTTCTGCTCATTCCTGCAACATATCCTTCGTGGGTGCCCACAATGTACCAGGAATGTTAAGTATAGGAAATACATCTTTGACCAGACAGGGAATAATCCTTGGCCTCAGTCCCTGGGCTCTCTGACATGTCCATGGTAAATTATATTCTGCTGCCTCTGGGGGTGCAGGGCAGAGAATGTGAGGCTCAGAACTGCTGCCACCACTCAGGCACCCTAAGGGAGGCCCAGAAGGCAGGCAGGATGGACCAGAACAGCCCTTGATGTCTTTAATGACATCACTAAGTCACTGAATTTGAATATCAATTATCTGATTCAATCAAACATATAAAGTCTGGGAGGTGGGAGGAGGGTGGGAAACAGAAACAACCCGGTAGAAAAGTAGACAAAAGACAGGAACTGGCATTCAAAAAAGAAGAAACAGGAATGATTCAAAAGCCAGAATACAAAAAGATCATCATCCTCATTACTAATTAAGAAATGGACATTAAAGGAAACCTAACTTACCATTTAACATCCATCGGACAAAAAAGTAATAATAGAGTTAACAATACCAAAGTGTTGGGCAAAGAAAACTCTTTTAAATGGTAATCAGAATATAAATTCCTATATCCACTTGGAAAAACAGTTTGACATTACCTTCTAAAGTTGAACACATATGTATTCTGAGACCCAAGAACTGCTCTGCTAGCTATGTACCTAGAGCAATTCTTACCCAAGTATGTCGGAAGAAATGTATAGATAATCTCATACCAGCATTGTCTTAACAGCAGGAAAGAAAACAAAACTGGAAAGAACATAATGGCCATCGTTAGGATGCCGGCTATCACTGCAGAAACAACAGTGTGTGGTTTCCAAGTGTTGGTCATAAAAAGTAAATTCTCACCCATTCTGAGAGAAGCCAGTGGTCATGTTGTGAGGAACCTCAAACAGCCTGGGATCCACGCAGTGAGAGGTCGAGGCCTCCTGCCTACAGCCAGCAACAACTTGCCAGCCAGGTGAGTGAGACATCTTGCAATTGGATCTGCTGGTCCTGGGAAAGCCTTCAAATGACTGCAGCCCCGGCTGACATTTGAACTGCCACTCCATGAGTTGAGACACTCTGAGGCAGGACCACCAGCTGAGTCATCCCCTAATTCCCAATCCACAGAAAATGGGTAGAGATAATAAATGGTCATTGTTGCCTTAAACATCTAAGTGTTGGGGTGGTTTGTTATGCAGCAGTGGGTAACTAATAGATCGGGGACCATGGAAGTGAAGTGCTTCTAAAACAGAAACCTACAATGTGGGAGAAGCTGTGTGCTTGGCTGCCGGCAGCAGCCAGGAGGACTTTGAAGAAAGTTAACGAGAGCCTAGAGGACTTGGAACAAACTGTTAGCAAAAGCTGGTGACGTTTGAGGAGGCTGCCTGTGAGGGCTTCAAGGAAGCAGAGGAGATTATTATTGGAAACAAGAGGTTGTATAGTGGCAGAAAGTTGATTATCAACACAGTCATCTACCGAATGTGGAGCATATAAATGTACCTCACGAGCTGAGTGACGAAACTGAATTCTGAAGGTGCGCTGGTTTTCTTCTTACTGCTCATACTAAAATGCAACAGGGCAGAGATAAGCCAGAGGAAGGACTATTAACCAGGAAGGATCCAGTGCGTTTGAAACACCCCAGACTCCCCAAATGGAAAGGAAAGGATGCTAAAATTAAGAAATGGCTTCTGGGCAAAGAACAAATCCAGGGCCCTCTCAAGAAAACATGGTCTAAAGATGAAGCTGAGAGTGGAACTGAAAATTCCTTTGTTATGACCTCAAAGAACTGTTCAGCCCTGCACTGTGTGGGACTTCTAAGGACTTTGAAGGTTTGCCTTTTGGAGGTCTCAGTCAGTAGCAGCCTAAGGTAGAGATAAAGTCTTATTTGGAAGAGATTTGTGGGTGTGGCTTTCATCCAAAGGAATAAACCCACTATGGCAGGAGACCCTCAAAAACTTTTAAGAGAATTGCTGTGGCGGAAACACCACCAGCTTGGACTGAAAGGGCAGAGACAGTTCAAAATGAAAAGTAGACTTTGGACCTCAAACATTTACAGTCAGGAAGACTGGGAAACTACTTGGTTGCAAGCATAGGCCGCATCTCATGGGAAAGGAAGGGTGACTCAGATAGAAATAAGAGCCAGATGTCAAAGCCAAAAGGCAAAGAGACTCATTCCAAGGCAGGAGTAGGACTGAGTCCTTTTAAAGTAATTTTTTAAATGTATCCCAATGGATTTTAGAATTGCTATGGAGCAGTGACTCCTGTGTGGCCCCCCCTTCTCCCTGCTTTTTGGACAGGAATGTCTATAGCAGCCATCCTGTGCCCACTGCCCCACCGTTGAATATTGGGTGCGTGAGAGGCAAATAACTTGTCTCTTTAATTCACAGATCTTCAGACTGTGAGGAACTGGACCTGAGTAGCCCCATAGTGGGGCCTAATTTAAATAATGAGATCCTGGGGGTTTTTCTGGGTTTTTTGGTTGTTTTTTTGTTTGTTTGTTTTGAGGAGATACTTTAATGGGATGAAACCCTTAGTAAGGGACCTTGAGGAGAGATGAATATATTTTGCATGTAGGAAGAACATGAATCACTGGAGGCCAGAGGGTGAACTGCAGTAGCCAGTCTCTAAGATGGCCCCCAATGCTCCTCACCTCCTGGTATTCATACCCTAGTGTACTCCCATTTCACAGCGAGCAGGGCCTGTGTGTGTAACCAATAGAAATCACAGCATATAACTTCCAAGACTAGGTCATCAAAGACATTTGGGATTTCCCTTGAGCTTTCCTGGATCATTCACTCTGGGGGAAGCCAATGACCATGCCATGAAAACATGCAAGCACCCCGAGCAAGGGGTCCATATAGCAAGCAACTAAGGGCTCCAGCCAACAGCCAGCCCTCACTTGTTGGTCATTCAAGTGAGGCATCTTGGAATCGTTGTTTTAAGCATCTAAGTTTTGGGGTAACTTGTTTTGCAGTCATGCAGCCATAGATAACTAATAGACTTTGGAACTTGGTAATGGGATGCTACTATAACCAAAACCTAAAACATGGGAGAAGCCGTGGATTTAGCAGCAGGCAGAAGCTGGGTCCTCCACCCCCTGCACAACGCTTTCTGACAACTGCAGGGCTGGACCAGACCTTGACTACAACCTCGTGAGCAATTTCAAGCTAAGCCACTCCCAAACCCCTGGCCCCCCGGAAGCGGCATCAGACAATACATACATGGCCATTGTTGCAAACCACTGAGCATCGGGGTAATTTTTTATGCAGCAATAGATAAATAATACGGTTCATAGTAAGTATTTTACAAAAGAGATAAATTTACTGAAACACAAGGGAGACATAGACCATAGTCAGGAATCAGTAACAGAGCAGGGCAGGTGGGGTAGAGACATCTGACTATGGTACACAAATGAGATCATCCTATACTTTCTAGTCTGTAGCCTGTAGTGCACCTAAAACTTCTATAACTTTCCAGAGCAGAAGGAAATGGTATGTCAGTTGTATGTTTTTTAAGAAAGGTATTTTGAAAGCAATGGCTACTGAAAATTATATTCTGGGTGGTTTTCCAAAGGAAACACTCATTCCAGTGAAAGAAAAAAGAAGTGTGCAGTGGACTGCCCCACCACAAAGTGAAACGAAAATATGATTTTTACTCTCCACTTTATAACAAACCATAATTAATAAGATGAATTTATTAATAATTCCATTTTATTAATAATACACACATTGTAAAAATCTACCCAGGTGCCCCTCACAGAGGAGTTTTGTGCTTTTTTCCTGGTTTCTACCCAACTGCATTTAATTTTCAGTGGTTGAAATCAAACACACAAGGTGTATTCTTTGCTCACTTGACATCACATCTTATAGGGGTTTTTGTGTTGACCCACAGATTTTATGCTTATCATTATTACAAGTGGATATTTTCAAGTATTTTAAAGTCCCCTTCAAGCTTCTCATAAAATTTATAAATTTCTCACTTCATACCCAAGTGTGCAAAGAAAACGTGGGTTCCTTATCTTCTCTAACTACTTGGATATTCTCATGACCCTATACCTCCCTGAGAATAGGGTCAAGTAAACTTTCAACTCGACAATTTATGTTGCCACAGTCCCTGCCCAATTAAATGAGCTCTTTTGGGTGACTTCTGCAGGTGGATAAGATGTCCTATGTTCTCCCACTCCCACGCCCCTATCGAAGAGGGCGTCAGGGCTTGGAGGGGTGCTGCTGCCCCAGTGTACTCCCATTTCACAGCGAGCAGGGCCTGTGTGTGTAACCAATAGAAATCGCCGCAAATGACTTCCAAGACTAAGGTCATCAAAGACATTTGGGATTTCCCTTGAGCTCTCCTGGATCACTCATTTTGGGGGAAGCCAATGACCATGCCATGAAAACATGCAAGCACCCCCAAAAGGGATGGAGGCCTTGCCGTCCTTCCACTGACTTCCACCTTGGCCTGGGCACTGGGAGTGCATCGGCTGGTCTCACGTAGCAGGGTGGTCTGGTCCTGCCCCTATATCCAGCTGGGAAATGGGTCTTTTCCTTCAGCATGGGCATTTCTCCCAAAGGAACTGTCGATCTGCTCTCGCTGATACACCCCAGCTCAGCCCTTGCTGGTGCTATGGGCCCCTTGGGGTCCCCTTGTCACAATTACAATGCAATCCCCACCCCATCCCTTCTCCAGGCAGCTCACCCTAGCCACGCTCATGTACAGAGTCCCATCACCAACCCCGCCTTGGCAGCCGTCCAGAGGCTTCAGGCTGCTTGCCCCTGAGGATGTGCATGCATGTCCAGGCCCCAGCCCCCTCCTTTGCCACACAGGAGCTGATGGGGCTCAGGCATGCCAACTGGTTCTTTTCTCTGTTCCTACACTGTTCCGTCCAAACTAATAAATGTTCCCACCACCACCACCACCACCGCTCCACCTACAGTTCTGAACTGGAAACAGGACCAAGTTCCCTCCCCTTTTGCTTTTTATAGCCAACCTATCCAAGACACCACCCTCTCTGCTCTTGTCCACCACCGCCCCCGTCCCTACTCTGTTTCCATCTCCTTTTGACAGGAGAGTGTGTGGAGCAAAACAAAAAATTATCTAGGACAGAACCCAAAAGGAAAAACAAGTGTGGCAGGACCCCACACACTGGAAATAAGCAGCCAAAGAGGGAGGAGAGAAACCAGAAGCATCCAGTGTAACAGTAGTTAAGGGAAGAGAGAGGTTCATGGAGAGAAATCGGAACCTTCTAGCCATGAGAAGATAGGAAATGGCCAAGTGTGCACTGGCTTTAGCAACATGGAGGTCAGCAGTGACAGTTTCGGGGGGAGTAGTGAGGAGAGAGGAGGCCTCTGAGTGGGGCAAGGGGTGAGTGGAGGGAAGGAGAGGGAGACAGTGAATGTAGACACTGCTTTCAAGAAATTTGTCTGTGAAAGGGAGGAGACAGAAGATACAGAATGGGGAAGTGGCATCCTGGGAGAGACTTGTTTTTTGTGTTTTGGTTTTTTGGATGGGGCAGGCATGAGTACGTTAAATCCTGACAGGAGCCATGAGAGAGGGGCTGGCAGGGCAGGGGAGCTCTTTACCAATAGCTTCTGTCTTCCTCTGTGAAGCAGGAGGGAGGCAAAATCATCCACTAGGAGTTTGGTGACAGGTGGCAGGACCAAAGGACTGGGGGAGGAAGCTCTGAAAGAGCTCTCGTGCTCAATGGAAGGGAAAACTGTGTAGGAACATACACAGGAATTGCCAAGGAGTGCTGGATGCCCACGTGACCTCAGCAATCAGGACTCGATAGTGGCAGCGACCAGGAGGGAAGCTTGGTGCGTGTGTGTGTGTGTGTGTGTGTGTGTGTGTTCACACACTCTTGTGCATGAGCGCTCAGGTCCAGTCTCAGAGATGGCCAGCCATCCATCATGTCAGACCACTTCACGCAACCAGCCACGCACGTGCTTTACCGCAGTGACCACTGGTGGCTCAGGTAAACATGCCGCCTGGATTATACACTCCTGGAAGGCAGGGATGGTGTTGCCTACAATAGACACAAGGCTGTAAGGGTCCTTAGAAATCATCTAGTCAAACTACCCTATTTTTAACAAGTTAAAACCCAGATTGGGGAAGGAGCCAGGAATCCAAGGCTGTCCTCCCCCAGCTAAGCCCAGCACCCTTTCCCCAGCACAGGCCACCCCTGTCTCCCTCAGTACACACAGCCCCCACTTTGGCTTCTAGGGTAAGTGTGACTTTTCAAAGGACAGCTTTACCCAGTGCCTGGATTTGGTAAAATTGTAAAACAGAAATACCATGCGATTTCTAAAGCAACACAACCTCCCCCGGTGATGCTAAGCGATTTACTAAAATAAAATGTACAGCTCTGGAGAACGGATCCAAGGGACATTAACATTCTATGTCTTCGGATTTCCAAGGGGCTAAGCTTCCTGATTTGTGAAAAGCTGTTTCTTCTTCCCTTAATGTGACTCGGAGCGGGTTAAACCAAGGCTTTCTGCGGTTCTGAATGAAGCCAGCAGGGGGCAGGCTATACCGCCTTGTATTACATTGCCGGCGCCTGTTCTTTTAGGGCTGAAATTCACGTGGCATGAGTCACCTTTAACTATACAAATGGCTCACTGGCTCACCTCTTATTAATTCAACAGAAGGGAGGTAGTGGGGAGGAGAGGAGGAGACTGGGAGAGCTGGGTCTGCACAAGGGGAGAATTATGAGAATGCTGCTATTTTGCACACTAAAAGCAGAGAGAAAGTAGAATCTGCTGATATCACAGCAAAAGGGAAAAGGCCCGGCTTTAGAAATTAGCAAGTTCAAACTCTAGTCTTTACAACTGAGCAAGTCTTCTGAAAACTCAAGAAGGTGAGCACATCAAGAAAGTACGAAGTGTGAAACCCTGGGAATACAAACGCATAGGAGGCATCGTCCTGGTCTTCGAAAAACTGAGGGTGTTGAGGTGAAAGAAGGTACAGAGTCCAGAGTGCTCTGCGGGCAGTTGGAGGGGATTCAGCCTCGCCTAATCTGCATAGCTAGAGTGGAAGATTCCTGCCGGGAATCAGAGGTTAGCCTGGCTGGGTTGTGAGGAGTCGGAAGTCAAGAGTGGGCGTGCAGCAGTGATCACATTTACGAAGAACTGTTATCCTTCTAGTCCATAATCTTAACTCCAGGGCACTAAGTTTATACTCCTCCTAAAGGAATTCTCCGGAAGTCCCATAGCACTAAACCACAGCTTCCAGATCAACACTACTCCCTCCCACGAGGGGCACTGGCCCATTACTGGGGCATCTCAGCCAGACAAACTCAAAATTAGGCCATTCACCAATACAGTGGCTTGTAACAGTTTTTTTTCCAGACTTTTAAATCCCTTGGATCTCTGGCATTCCCAGGAGGGATAGCGTCCCTTAAACAGCTTCTTATAAAACTTGTCTGTAAGTGGCAAGACTTCATTCATTTTTATGGCTAAGTAATATTCCAGTGTATATATATTTGCCACATCACCTTTGAATTTAAGGAACAAAACAAATAAACATGGGTGGGGGGTGGGAAGAGAGACAAACCAAGAAACAGACTCCTAACTATAGACAACAAACTGATGGTTACTGGAGGGGAGGTGGGAGGGGATCGGTGAAATAGGGGATGGAGATTAAGGAGTGTCCTTGTTATGATGAGCACCGGGTGATATATGGAACGTTGTATCACTGAACTGTACACCTAAAACTAATATTATACCGTATGTTAACTGATTTAAATAAAAATTTGGAGGGAAAGTCTCTGTGATTTGTCCAGGTGTAGAGCACATTTAGCAAACTCGAGCCTCCAGATGTGGCCTCAGGACAGGACCATCATTTCTACAACAAAGGCGCACAGACAAGAGATAAGAACAGTTGCCACCTCTGATCTGTGTGCATTTGGAGCCTTCCTGTGCCCCTCCCAATGAACAACTGCAAAAGCAAGAACAAAATGTACTCTGTTCTAAAGTGTAGAGGCTTTGTCGCTTCAGCTCTGAGGTCAAAGACATTCCCAGAACATGATTTTTTTTTCAGCCAAATTTCAGATCTCTGGACAGATAGAAGAGAATAGTATTTTGTGAAATGTTTTGAAAGGAGAAAGGAGAAAAAAAAAGTGAGACTGGCATCTCAGATGCTCATTAAGAGACTGAGTCCAGGACAACTTGTAACGATGAGGCAGGAACATCATGCCTCAAACACTGGCACAAGCTCTCAAGAAAGTGACCAGTATCTTGCTACCAGTTCGGCTGGCCCGCTTCTCAACCGGCCAGTCCTGAGGAGCTGGTTCACCTTCTGGTTCATCTTCCTATCCTGGAACTTAATAACTCCAAATATTCCCTCAGACCTCCAGCTTTTCTTGCTGCCATGTAGCAGGTGAACTTATCTCAAATGTTTCAAAGAAAATGTGAAGCCATGGGTCAAGAATTCAACCACCGCCTTATCTGAACCTATGGGCAAGCCCTTTCGAGTTCACTCAGCCTTCTTTCCATCTAACAGAGCAAAACGCTAACGGATGCTTCATAGTCCCCTCCCCACCCCACCTTCTCGGGCACTCGACTTCACTTTCCCCTATTTCCATATAACCTCCGTTCCGCCTTGCAAGCTTCCTTGCCTGCAGCCTCCTCCCGACCTTCTCTCCCCGCAGTGAGCCCTCCACAGTGGCCCCTGCTGCCAGCACCTCATCTCTCCCTGTCCCGGCCTCACTCCAATTCATCCACACCCACTGTTTGCTTTTCTTCAGCTCCCACTACTTGCCCAGCTCCTCCAACCGGACTGCCCTCTGCTAAAACTCTCCTTTTCCTTCAGGTCAGCAGTGGTTTGCACATTGATAAACCTGGTGCCTCTCAGTCTGGATCTCTTGGACCATTCAGAAGCCTTGGGCACAGTTACGCATTTTGTTCCTTCTTGAAACATTCTTCCCTCGGCTTCCCAAGTGACCACTCTAGTTGTTTCCCTTCCGATTCGCTGGCTGCTTTTTCTAAATTTGCTTTGAGAACTCTTTCTTCTCCTCTAAATGTTTAAACAGTAGAGTTAACCAAGACCCTGTCCCGGACTCCTTTCTCTCTAGGAGTTCTCCCTCGAAGGTCTAACCATGGCTTCACAGAGATTCATAAAGCCCTAATCCCTAACTCCAGGCCAAATCTCTGCTCCAGTTGGCCATCCTCCATACGAGCTCCCTGCTTCCCATCTCCATGGGAAGGTTTCACATGGCCCCAGCCTCTACAAATCCAAAAGGATTGGCTGGGTCTCTCCTTCCCTTGCCATCCCGCTCCCCTCATGAAATGGCACCTCCATGCTGAAGCCCTTTGTGCTAAAACCCAGAGCTCATCCTTGGCCCTTCCCTGTACACCTCCCTGCTTGCATCACATGGGTTGTTGAGCTCTGCCAGTCTTGTCTCCTAAATATATCCCCAACCATCTACTTTTCTCCATCTCCACTCCCTCCATCGTACCCAAAGCACCTGTAACTTTCACTGTAGGACACTCCCAAAGACATCTTAAAGATTTTCCCTTGTGCACATGCTGCACACATGAGAACACAACTTCAATTCAAATCACTGAAGATGTGATCCTTGGCGTGGTTGTCAGGCTGGAGCAAACTGCCCCCACACCCCGCCCCACCTGGTCTCACCTCCACCCAGTCCTCCCTTGGATGCCGGGTCCCAGGCACTTGGGGGCATTTCATGTCATCTTGGGCACCAAATTCCTCCCAGCCAGGAGTCTTCAGCCATAGGCTCTCCCCGGCCCAAGACACTCTTCTCTCCTCCCCTGCCTCTTCCCTTCTCCCTCCCTCAGGCTCTCCTCCTCCGCCCAGCCCAGCCTGGCCAATTCTGCTCACACTTTAGAACCTCACCTTTAACACTACTCCTACGGGGACATTTTCCTGACTGCTGCCAGCCCCAGAGGAGGTTATACCCTTCTGTGTATTTACAGCATTTCTCCACAGCACCACACTGGTAGTTAAAGAGGTCCTCAGTTATTGGTAAGTAGATATCTGCTCTCCTAAACTACAGACTCCAGGAAAGCAGAAACCTGTGCCTGGCTTTGCACACTACCCCCTCCCTAGGACCCGGGGCAGTGCTGGTATTAGCAGACACTCAATAAATATTTGTTGAATGAATAAATGAACCCCCAACTCGGACTATCATGTGGATGAGGGTTGTAGCAGAGCCCCTTAGGCACCTTTTCAGAGCCCTGAGGCCTCGTGAGTCCTGGATCCTGCTCTTCATGGGCTCTGAGGATGATGGCCATGCATCCCAGTTTGCCCAGTTTATGCCTGTTGTTCAGACATAATTAGTGTGTCCCCCCCTTCACTCTCAAAGGGGTCCTGGTTTGGACTTTAAAAACGGTGCTGCCTACATGCCTCTCATCCCCAGCCCTGGGGAGGTCACTGGTGACACACCAGGGGTCCACACCTACACATGAGTGAGTGGAGCCTGGTGTGTAAGGGAGTTGGACCCCCAGTGTGAGACTAGAGCCAATATGTGGTTTCTTCCCCTTCCTCACTGCCAAGGGGCCATCTCAGAGCTTGGCTGGCATGGCTCCGCAGAGGCGCGGTCCCGTGGGCGGGGACATCAGTCGTGATTAACAACAGCAGGTTCCCTGCCGTGGACCCCCTGCCTCACTCCTCTTTATCCCTGCCCCTCCCCTTCCTTCTGCCTCCAGCTTTGTCTTCTAGAGAACCCAGGCTAAAACCAGGACTTACTTCCCCGGGGCCACAAAGGGAAGAACTACATCGGAAGAGCGGGAGAGAATAAGTATGAGAAGACGCACTTGGACTCAGTAAAACCCCTGCTAGCACCAAGCGCCCACTTGTCCACCTTCAGAGGTCCTGAGCTGTCTGTCATCACAAGTGCGGAGGCAGAGGCTATACACTCTCAAGCAGAACACCGTGAAGAGGGGTCCAGACTTCGGCCTTCCTGCAGAGGCTCTCATGGCACTATACTGGGGAAAAGGTAATCTCGTGTGCTATTGTGGTTAGAGAAAGTGATCAGCATGTAGATAAACAGCTTTTTGGTTTACAAACCTTTTCCAGAGAGCTGTCTTCCACAAAAATTCTGGCTCACCGTGTGCCCAAATAAAGGTATCATGGCCAAAAGATCAAGGCTTAAAAATGATGAGAAACACAGATAACTCCCCAAACATTCCTAACTGGCATAAACATGCACAATCCATCTAAAATTTTGATCTCGGAAGATCCCATTGGCCAATGCGTAGTAACACGCTTACTTTTTTTGCAACTTAATTCTAAAGTCGTCACTTTTACTTTTAAGTTTATTTGTTTAAAGCTCTGAACATTTGAAGATGAAGTTCATATCAACCTCCCATACTAGCAGGCTAGAGTTTGGGCTTGTTTTCAAACGTGAGGTAACTTCCCTTCTCGGGAACACTTCACTTAGCACAGTGCGGATGCGAGAGCAAAAATGCCATGTCACTTCAGCACCTTGAACGTGTAGAGGAAGGGAAAGGATACCAGTCCGGAGCGAGGCCTGGCAATGACCAAAGCTCGCCCCGCCAGCCCTGGCAAGCACACTCATCCACCTCGTAAGTCTACAAAAAGAGGCCCAACAGTTCTGGCAACTTAGGGCTTGCTAACGTGGAAGTGGTTGGCTACAGTGGTCAGGTGAGGAGCCCGGCTTTGGGAGGCAGTGTGGACAGCAGCACTGTGTTTACAGAAACCGTCCAGACGTGGCCAGACTCTGACCACACATTCCTGCCAAGGGGACCAAGAAGTAAGGCTGGGGGTTCAGGACCCTTGCCACAGAAGCTCCAGTGCCGGTGGGGGACCTGCGGTGCTAGACGGGGAGGGCGAGACAGAAGCCCACTCAAATGAGCTGCAATGACTTGATAGGGAAAAAGAAAGGGGGGTGGGAATGGGCACCTCGGCGCCTTCCGTGGGCACACGGGGCCCCCAGCACCCTGGATAAAAGGTTCACAATGACCGTTTCAGAGCCCCCAGCTGTGGCCTGAGACCGCGGTCACTAGCTGGGCCTGGGTTCAGATTAGCCCTGGAGCGGAGGGAAGAGAAATGTGTGGGTGGGAACCAGCAGAGGCACCAGTGGGAACAGCTGAGGAAGGTGCACGGGCACCCCCGCCCCACCCAGGAGCTTTGGGCATGTGCCAGACTCATTTTTTATTCATATACGCATTTGCCATTCACAAGGGATATGTCCTAAATCCATCTAGAAAGTCCCCACCCCCACACCCCTATGAAGCACACAGTTCCTGCTTTTGTGGGGGAGGGGGAGTAACCAGCCCAAGCGCTCACTGAAACAATTTCGTGAACCAGTTTTTCTTTTTCCTCTGTGGAGTGTGTGTGGAAATTGTACACAACATAGCCTGGAATTAAACTTTTTTGCAAAATTCAACTTTTGCTCACTCATTGCCCTCCTCACCTCCATCACCAGATTACTTTTCAAGGCCAGTTCTCACAAACAAACGATGCACAGACAGGATGGAACATTTGGAGCGTTTGGAGCATTCACGTGAGCAACCCGCAAGGAACAGCAGGGCAGGGCCCAGCCTGATGCCTCTGCTCTCCAGCTATGGGGCCCTCCTCTTGCCTACACCTCCGACCCAGCTTCTCAGTGACATCTCTATGCTTCTCACCTTTGCACCTGTTCTCTGTCCTGGAAAGAAAGATTCCTCTTATTGCATAGGATTAAGCTACCACTATTAGCAAATATTCAAAAAGCCAAGTGGAAGCCACCTGATGCTGGGGGACAGTGCTGGCCTCAGAGGACGCTGGTCAGAATTTAGAACTGAGAGGAAGCCTTAGGTAGCCCCTCACCTCATCCCTGTATTCACAGGATGAGAGCTGAGGGTATCTAGGGGACTTGCTCCCTTGGAGAATATGTAAAAACACTTGCCCAAGGACGCACGGCTGGTTAATGGTAGCAGTGGAACTAGAATCCAAATCAAAGCTTGTCCCATGTCACCTGCTCCCAGTGTTTACATAACGTGTGGGAGCAGATTCACAGCGCCACATGGAAACTTGTTACTCCAGATTCTTCCTCTCCAATCACGCTGTCCCCTAAATGATCGTCAACCGCATTCAACAACCTATGAACCAGCGCGCACCCGGCACTTCCTGTGTGCCAGGCCCTTTGGAGAAGGAGTCAAAGGAGGGGCAAGCTGTTCCAGTGCTCAAGAGCTTACAATCTAGTCGGAGAAACAAGACATTTGTCCAGTAGGGTTGACTGAGTGACCATGTGCTGGGCACCGCTGCAGGAACTGCTGGAGTGAACTGAACTAGACCTCACTGAGCTTCCCACCCAAGGTGGGTGACAGGGCCAAAAGCAGACAAGTAAGGAAGGGGAGTCAAAGTGGGGATGATGAAGGATGGTGTGGTAGACAGTGTCTGCACCACACTCTCAAAGACCAGTGCGGGGGGACGAGGGGGTCGGACACCATCTCTCCTCTGAGGTGTGATGTGTGAGTTGATGCATCTCATAACCACAAGGGGAATGGCCTGAGGGAAGAGCTTTCCCAAGCAGAGGAACAAGGAGGCACAGCTTGGCATGCCCCACACACAGGACGAAGGCCAAAGGAGCAGGTAACCCAGGAGAAGAAGAGTCTGAGTTGAGCTCAAAGAGTCAGGCACAAACCAGACCATGCAGAGCTCTTAAGCCCAGGTGCGGAATTTGGATTTTGTGTAGGGGAAGGCATCATCCTCCTACCCTCTAGGCACGAAGCTGACCGAACAGAAATCAGCATATATACTGTGACAAAGGCTCATGCCATGTCCAGGGGAGACACTGCATGGAAGTGACAGAGACTGGCTGGTGAGGAGGCTGAGATTCCCGCCAAAGGGAGAGGGCCAAAAGTGTCAGAAGTAAAAGTGCAGGCCTGTCTGACCTCTGAAATGTACAATGCATGTTTATTACCGGTCTTGGGGGGTGGGGGGAAAGGCAGCTTTTTATGATCCCAAGTCAGTTTTGCATACAGGACCAAAATATACAGGTAAAATAATTATTTTCACTTTTTGTTAGAGGTGGTAGCACATGGGAGAGGTTGCTCCCTTGGGAAGAGGAGCAGCCTTCCAATATGTGAGGAGAGCAAGTGCGAAGGCACTCAGCTGAGGGGCCAAGTTCAGGGTGGGGGCGGTGATGGGGGTGAACGGGAGAGGTGAATGCACCACCTGGAGTTCACAGCCAGGTTCCCACTGAAATATCCGCCTTGGTGTAAGGGGTGAGGTGTGCGTGTTCAGATGTCCTTCTGGCCACCACCAAGGGGAGAGGGCCGACTGAGACAGGATGGAATCAGCAGGGCTCACTGGGAGGCAGCGCGGTGATTCAGAGTACAGTCAAGGAGATCTGAGCTCAGGTGGCTCAAAAGTAGGTAGTCCATCGCGCCCTAAACCACCTCAATATCACACTACTCTCCTTCACATGGGTCCCACACACAACTGGTACCCTTTGCATAGCCACTTGGGACTCTTTTTAAAGCCGCACCTTGCACTTGCTGTCTCCTTTGCTGTTCATAACAACCCTGTGGGGTAGATAGACTCCGTCCTTACTTCTGGTTTGCAGGCACAGGGAGGAGGAGGCCCAGGCAGCACGGCCCCCAGGACAGAACCAGGGCCCCAGGCCTGCTGGGCAGCTAAAGCACATTTTAACCGTCCTTAGCAAAGTGAAAGACAAGCAGAATTGCAGTCGGTGAGACTGAAACTAAACGAAACTTTTAAGCTAGGGGGAAAAGAAGCCTCTAAAAAATGCTGGCGTTGCCAAAGACAGAGAAAGGGGTGCCCAACCAAGACATTGGTGGTGGCGTGGACATTGGACTCCCTTCAAGCCCCTTCCCCAGCTTCCTCCCTGACAACAGCCCGGACCTCCTTATTCTTTCAAACCCTGAAAATCTAGAGCAACTAAGATAGGTATTAACAAAAAGTGATTTCTTATATCTGCAGAGCCCTCTCTAAGGCCTGGACCCCACAGAAGGACCTTGGAACCCCAGCCCAACTCCTGCCACCCCCTCAAAGCAGCCACAGGAAACCCAAGCCTCCCAACACCTGTGGAGACTCCCAGACAAGTCCTTACTTCATGGGTGCTCAAGCTCTCCGTCCCCTGTGGTCCCCACGCCCCAGGGTCGCCCCCACGTCTCCCACACCCCACCAACCCAAGTCATGAAACTTAACATTTTCTCCACGTTCCCGCCAAAGAACCAACTTGCACAAAAGCATTGGTGAGCAATATGGACTCTACAAATTATTCAGCTGCGAACATGGAATGCGAGAGTGTCTGTCCCAATCCTGACAGGAAATCTGAGAGTCCACAATAGGCATGACCTTTGTTCTAGATCCCTTCCCATCCCCTCAGCACCCAGCCTGGTGGACTCCAGAGTCTCCCCTTCCCACCCCTAATGCAGAGCCTTCCAGCCTGCCCGTTCCCTCAGCCCAGGGCCACGTGCGCAAACCCCACTGTCCATGCAAGACGCACCAGGGTCCCCTCCACACAAGGCAGGTGTGGTCTTACATTAAAAATAAGGCTTTATTTTTTTTTATTATCCTATTTTTTTTACTTCTGGTTACACACAGAAATACAGGGTTTGGCCTTCTTTTTGCTCAAAAAGCAAGTATCCCCGTGGGGTCCATGCCTAGAGGAGGACACTTGAAAGCTAGCAGTCAGATCATCACTTAGCAAGTAATAATTAACTAACTGTTGCTTCTCCTCACTAGGAGGAACTAAGCCCTTCCAATGCCAAACCCAAGGGGTCTGCTGAAGAGAACAGGCAGTCCGGGTTTAGTAAATGTTTCTATTGTTTCTCCTGACAAGAAGGCAAGCTAAGGAGATTTCAAGAAGTCAGACAGGAAAGAAAAGGGGGTAAGCTTGAAGGGACTTTGGAGAAAACATTCGGAGAGAAGAAGACCTAGAAGAAAGAGGCGTGACAGGGATTTAAAAGCAAGACAGAGAAAGGGGTGCCAAAAGAGATGGAGTCCCTTCATGTCTCCTCAGAACCTCAGGAAGAGCCAGATTGTTCATCATTGCAGAGCTCAATAGATGCTTGTTCTTCAGAAGCAAGAACATACCAGGTCTGACCTGAGGGTGGGCAGCAGATGCAGAGAGGAGGTGACGGAAGGTGAGGCCTTAGGCTTCCCTGACAGGAACTGTCCCTGAGTGAGAGGACCGAGCCAGCAGACGGGTGGCGTTTGCCTGGGATGGGCACTGGTACCCGTTAACTAACTGGCACAAGCCCTGAGTGAGGAGGATACAAGAGCACCCACTAAAGACCCATCTGGGCCTCAGCCAAATCATGACCTATATAAAATTATTTCAAGCTTCTTCCTGAACAGCAAAATAAAAATGTTACACCCAGAATAAGTGAGAAGTGAATTCCCAAGCCATACTGTGAATCCCTTCTCTCCCAAAAAGTTATGAATAACCTTGTAGCGTGCCCAACCCAGCACCCCCCCCAAAAAACCCTCAACATCTTCCTAAGAAGAAAAAAAGGAACTTCTTGTCTCCGTTCATATGAGCTCTCCTTTCCTCCATGGGGTTTTCTTTCTTTTATACCCCTCTCTGCCCCCATTCTCCACCAACCAGTTTTCTCTGTGACAAATGAAAATAAAGCAAAACCGACCCCCAAAAAATAAGCAAAGAGGACCCTCCTGTCTCCAGGTGGAAGGGGAGCAAGGTTGTGTGTGGCACCGCCTGGCTGTGGTTCTGGGATCCTTCCTGAACCAAGCGTGCCAGGCCTGGATGTCCACAGTGAAAGTCAGCTTTCCTCCCCTCCAATTCAGGACATTCTGTCTGTTTTTTTTCACTCTCAGCCTATCTAAAAGGGCTGAGATCTTCTAAAGGACTTTAATAACATGAGTAAATGTGTAAAATCAACAAAGGAAAGTCAAGTTTACGAAGTTTAGGTTTCCTGCCCTGTCATAGCTAATTATTGCTTCTTGCTTGGACTCTCCACCAAAAAGTTCCGTTTTTAAAACCGTTAACGACTTGCCCTGGGTAGTTTACCCTCCCCCCTTCCTCCTGTGAAGACCCTAGCGGCCAGAGTCACAAGTTGAAGTTAACTGCAGGGCCAGCCTAGCCCCATCAGCAGCGCCCCCTGGCGGCCAACACCGCGCAAAGGCCCCTTTCTGCCCTGTGCGCGCACATGCCCAAGGCTGCCTGATCTTCTGGATTTTTCTGGGGAAGCCAGAAACACCAATTTTTGTGTGGCATGCCCCAATGTTTAAACGTCTTTAACCAATTCAGACTTTCTTAAAATACTGTGTGAACCAACCAAATTATCTCTGCCGGTCAGAGTGGACGGTTGAAGTGCCAGCTTATAATCTGAGGCCCCTCACATTGCCTGTGGTTTAGGTTGCTCACACTCCCCCACCCCAAGGAGGATAGTGACTTTCCTACAGTAGAATTATGGGAGTTCATTTGCACAGAAATACGCACTTGAAACAGGGATATATTCTGTCTCTCTTTTAAGAAACATTAAAGGATTTTCCTGAAATTGGCTATGGATCTGATTATTATTCAGACTAATGTTTTAAGTAATGTTTTCCTTAGAAAAGTTAAGAATTTCCCCCTTTGTTTTTTAGAAGGATGGGGAGCAAGGTGGGCAAAACAGTAGACATGGTTTATTTCTAAATTACAGCTCCCCAAATATAGGTAATTTATGACCACAAAATTCCTCTAATATAACTGTAGGACGAAGGATGAAAGGTAAGATTTTTAAAACTGTCCTTTTCAGTTCAGTTCAAGGAATACTGACTCTGCTCTTACTAGCACAGGCCCCAGGAGTCTGTGCCCCAAGACTGCCCCCAGCCCAGGGAAGCTCACAGAGTCACAACCTCTGACTTATCCAACCGCCACCCTACCTCATGTCACACTGGTGCTGCAGGATCCTTTAGAGTTCCTTACCAACTGTTCGTTTTTTGCTTCTAGAAAACAACTTTTTTAAACAGTCACTCAAAATGGAGAAGTTGACTGGGGTTTCTGGAATATACATCTCTCTTTAGAAGTGGTGTACTCACCTCAGTGAGACCCCAGCAATGAGTGAGGGGGTCAAAAGCCAGAGATGTGTGACTGCGTGGCGTGCCACATTCTAGATTTCGTTGGGTACCTAGACCCAAGCATGTCTTTATACACCAGGTCCCCCAGATGAGAAGTCTTTGAGGGCCCCCAATCACCCCCGGGGGCTCCCTCTCCCACATGGGCTGCTCTGTGCCTTGTGCAGAATCATGATGTGGTAACTTATTCAGGCAGCAAAAAGAGGGAGAGATATCTTGACTGACTGTAGATGTGGGCTTTATAAAGTGGACAAAACATTTAAAACAAACAAGTTCATTCACTCACACAAACATTTAAGAGCATACCATTTAGAGTTTACATTGTTAAATATAGGACCTTTATCCATGTAACTATTTGCTTTTATGAAAGCATTCTCCCATGCATAATCTCATTTGATCCCCACAAAACCCTCTTTAAGGTAAAAGACTGATGGGATCACCCTCATCCTACCAGTCGGGAAATAGAGGTGAAATGCCAGAGCCTCAGTTACACAACTGTAAAAATAGAGACCTCAATTTAAACCCTGGGTCTCCGACTTCACTGGGCAGCCTTTGGGACACAAAATGGCACGAAACCTGTTCTTAAACATTTACAAGAAATTACATTGACTCCAGTTGCAAAGAATGTTCTGTCACATGGTTTGTTGCATCTTGGCAAACACTTTGGGAGCTGAGAGAACAAAGCCATCACCTGAAGGAACTCATGGGAAAATACACAAGGGCCCACCAGGATGTTAAGCACCCATGCCTGAAACCTTGAGCACCTCTGCCTCCCTCAGTAAACATGAAAGCAACTATAACCTACAGTAATGTAGCCACCCTAAGAGCATCCCCCATTCCTGAGAACGGCGGGGGGGAGGGGGGGGCTTGGGAAGAGGTGTTAGCTTCATTCATTCCATAACTAGGGATGAAACCACTTTGCCCAACCCCCATTTGGGAACCCGCCCATTTCCCATTTATAGTCCTTTGGAGCAGCTGAGCCCTCCCCCCTCACCCAGCCCTGGAGTAGATGCGTGCCCCCCACCCCCTCACCCCCATGTTATGGTTATTATAAATGGCCTTAATCGTAACTATTAATACTCTGAAAAACAAACTGAGGGTTCTAGAGGGGAGGGGGGTAGGGGGATGGGTTAGCCTGGTGATGGGTATTGAGGAGGGCACGTTCTGCATGGAGCACTGGGTGTTATGAACAAACAATGAATCATGGAACACTGCACCAAAAACTAATGATGTAATATATGGTGATTAACATAACAATAAAAAATTAAAAAAAAAAAAAAGAATTGCCAGTAGAAATGGTGTATTGGTAAATTAGGCGAGCATGTTTACGAAAATCATGCCTCAATCTTGGATATGCAAAGAAAAAGGAAAAAGCTCACACCATTGTGACATTCTTTAATTTTACCAGAGGAAGGAAAGAACAGAGGCAGAACCTGGAGTCAGTCTTTCAGTGGAAATGACAGATACTATATGAGGACACTTCAGTGTGCGTGAAATGGGGATCTGTGGGCTGAGCAAGCTGGGGCACCTCTTGGGCATCATATCTGCCAGTGTGTCTTATCAGTAACAGGACGAGTACCCAGGATGCACAAGGATATCTCTCTGAACTGTCACTGATAAAGGAAGCCCCAGGTGAGAGATGACAGAAATCCTCTACCCAACAGCATTCAAGCAAACAGTAGCTTTATAGTGGTTGTGGCCTTTCACGTTCTGCATGCAAACCCTTCCACCAACAGGGAGTATCAGGTCACCACACCAAAAACGGTAGGATCAGGTCAAAACGTATCTGCTACCTATGATTTCAGGGATGCAAAATTAAATCACAGATCAGCAGAGTTGAAAGGGAGCCCAAGGACCATCTATTCCAACTCCCTTATTCTACAGAAAATGAGGTCCTGAGTATCATGTCTGAGTGAATTGGGCAAGGAACTACTCCAATACCACACACTTAATGATGAAATTGGGGTGTAGCCTGTCACAGCGTAAAGAATTAAATTTAAAATATCGTATTCTTCATATTTCCTGCTGCCCTTCTTTTGTAGATTGTTTTAATTAACCATATGCCATTCTGCACATGGATCATTGCCCTGAAATCTTCAGAGGCCACATTTTTGCTACCCCTGGTTGGACTCCAGGGCCTAAGTTCCCTGCTCATCGACTTTATAGGCACAGAAACTCAATTTTAAGGTTAGCAAGGGCTAACTTCATGTCTTATCTGCATTTTGTACCTCTATGTACCTGAGGTTACACTTACTTAAGGTCCTGGTATGTTTTAATGTCACCCCAGGGTCTCAAGGGTCCTGGATCCCTGTCCACAACTTTTTCCACTGCATCAGGGTGACTTTCCGAAGTAGCTTATATGATCCAGAAATAAACCCCTCAATGTTAGAATGAGACAGAACCTAATATAACCCCCTCATCTTTATGAGGCAAGCAAGTGCCAGAGAAGTTAAGTTCTTGGTCCAAAGTCATACAGCTAGTTAATCATGAAACTCAGTCTGGGATGTGTGTCCTGACTCGCAGACCAGAGCACTTCCTCATGGATCCCACCCACTCCCTTCCAAATTCTGTTCACTATATGCTACTCTGAACAAGCATTGTGTCCCTAAAATGTTAGGCTATAAAGCAAATTTCTACAACCAAAATACTTTTTCATTGCCCTCTTTGATGGGATGTGGCAAATCAACCCTGTGAGCAGATTATTTGGTTGGATTCAACACGATAGAAATCAGCCGACGCGTTGAAGTAACATTCAAAATAACTCAAAAGTATGGAATGTTACTTCCATGTTGATTTTATTATTACAAAATATGAACATTTTATGGAATAAGGATATTCTTCTCACCACACTTTACAAGATTAACTCATTCAACTAACATTTATTAATGCCCCAGTCACGATTCAAGGCCCCAAAGATACAAGAGTGGTCAAAACAGTGTTAAAAATCACTACCTCCATGCAACCACAAGCTCTTACATTCTAGTAGGAAGCACTGTGAAAAGTACAAAATTCATAGTCTTTGACTTTTAAAAACTTAAAGTACTTGAGGAAAGACAGACAAGACACACAATCACAGAAACAGTTATCAATACATGATACGTGATGGAGTGACAAAAGTGAATGGTCTCTAAACAAATCCTGAAAATAATTCAGAGAAGAAAATAGCAGAGAGCAAATTTTGGAAACAACAGGCTTGTCAAGAGAAGGGGGTTTCTATTTGGAAAAGGCACAGGCAGAAGACATGATCCAGAAGAGCTAGCTTGTTCAGAGGATGAGGAAGATGCCACCCGCCCGGGCCCAAGTGAGAAGAAACGCCTGGATGCCTTGAAAGCCTGATTGAGAGCCTGCAGATTCAGACTGTAAAAGTCAAAGCTACCAAAACCTGTAAGCACATGACTAACACACCAGTGGAGCCCTCCTCCCGGCAGAGTGAAATCAGAGGGTCCACGGGCTCACTCATCAGATGGGCACCTGTGCCTAGCGCGCTGAGCTCTGGGTGCTGGGTGAGAAACCTGTCAGGACGGCCACCACCTCCCGGGAGCCCAACACTGAGCGCACACATTCTGCACTGCGTGAGAGGGCCCCTGGGTGAATGAACAGGATGCAGAGACAGAGCCTCCCAGGTGGGCACGGCCCACCAGGGAGGAAACCCTGTAAGGAAGCAGGAGGTTTTGCAGGACCCAGATAAAGGGGAAGAGGAGCCCCAGACAGAGGTAGGGAAGTTTCCAGGATGAGGCAGCAGACCATGAGGTCTGAGGCAGCAGCAATAGGGTGGCTTCATCAGTGGAAGATGGCCCCAGACCACCGGGCAACATGCCACGGCTGGGGACAGAGCCCCATAAGCCAAAGAGAGCATTACAGAGAGTGGATAAGGAACGCTAGGACTGCTTTTTTTGTTTTTTATGTTTAAATTTTGTTGGGTTTTTGTTTTTTGGTTTTTTTTTTAAGTTTTAAAATCGCTTTGTGGAGAGTAGATTGGAGTCAAGAAAACAACCAAGGAAGGCAGTAGCTCTGCCCCCGTTGAGAAATGCTGAGAACCTGGTGATGTGGCAATTGGGGAACAGTGGGTTTGAATCCCAGCCCCTTTGCTCGTTTGCCCTTTCAGCCAGCCTCCTAGGGAACAGAGGCCCATCCTATAGTCCAACACACCCAACACATGCTGCTGCCCCAGCCAAGAATCTCTCGTCTGCCCATTCGCTCCACTGGCCAGTGTTGTGTTCCAGGCACAAAGGGCCAGCCTGACCATGAGAGGGGAGAGAAGAGGGAAAACTTGTCCTCCGAGGCCTTCACCCCATCCTTGCCCTGCTCGCTGCCCCGCTAGGACAGACTTCCTCCCAAGCCTGTAACTGTGGCAGGAACGCTCTGGGCCCCCAGAGTCCTGCTCCTTCTCAGGCCCTTGCAACGCCACACTGGGGCCCAAACACTGTAAGTCCACACTCGCTGTGTGGGTGACAGCCCCTCTGCCTACGTGCGCAGCCGGTGGCCCACTGCGCCTGCTCGGCACAGACTGCTATGGAACCTGACTCTTCCAACTGCCTTTGGGGTTCCAACCACTGCCCCACCCATCAACCGATTCCAAGCAACTGCCACTAACTTGGAACCGCCTCTGGGTCCCTGCCCCCCACATAGGACCTGCCACTCATCTCCTCCACCGTCTTTGCTTGGCTTCTTAGCCTGCTCTGGGCTCCCCCCAGAACTAGCTCCCTTCCTGAGAGATTCCCAACAGGGCCTAGCTTTGGTGACTGTCGCCCTCAGAGCCTCAAGCCTTTTGAAGACACACTTAAATACTTTGTCAGAGACTCAGGACTCAGGATCACACGGAAACTATTTCTTAAAAAAAAAAAAAAAGAATATGGTGCTGTGGAGTGTTGTTTTGGCTAGGTCGACCCCCCTCCCCAAAGATTTGTCTGAAGTCTAGTCCTGGGTCTGCCATTCCCTTCTGCCTCAATGCCAAGGTTGCGACATCTGGACTCCGTGTCCAGAAATCTATCATTTCAAATTTTACACAGTCAGAACTGGGGCTGCTGGGCAGCTAGCTTTGGCCCTGGAGGCCCACGTACTCCCCAACCGGGCTCACCTCTGCCCCATCTCCGTGTCATGTATCCTCCACCCTCACCTGGGTACGACGTTCTCTTCCCCACACAACCAAATTTCTTGAAAGTTTTCCTCAGTGTGTTCCCCCTTCCCTTGCGCCCCTCCTGACCTCTCTTCAATCACTGCATTCTGGCTTCCCTTACCATGTGGTCAACATTGTCTTCTGTCAAAGACACCAGTGAGCTGCTCATTGTCGAAAACAATGGATAGGTTTTGTCCTCATCCTGGGGCATGCCTGGGGCCATGTATTCTGTTGAGCACTGTGTTTTAAAACTCTGTTTGAGCTTTTCGTATTGCCAAGCTCAAGAATCCACAGTTGAGCTTAAAAAAGATGAATCTAGTCCCCTTTAAGGAGTTCTGAGTCTGGTGGAAAACACAGACTGTTTTTTGGGAATACAGAAGGGGAGCACCAGGCCCAACCCAGAAAGGTCTTGGGAGGCTGTTTCAAAGAATGGGGAGGAAGTCCCCAAATAGAGAAAATGGAAGAGGCAAGAATGAGGGTTTTCATTGCCGATGGTCTGTCTCCTAGACCCGCAAGCCAAAGTCACAGTTGGGCCTCCAACAGGTCCTGGGAAGAACCTCTGAGAAGCCCTCACCATTCTCTGGTCTTACCTGCCGTCCTCTTTATTACATTCTTTTCTCTCTGCAGACCGGCTTCTTCCAATTACGGGACCCCTTGGCTTCCCCGAGTCAGCACCTTACATATCAAAACAGAGAATGACCAACTTTCTTGATACTAATTCTTGACTTTGTCATCAGTTCATCCAAAGTTAAGGCTCCATCTGACCCAATTAGGCATGCAGAGGGAAGGAGTCACACAGTAAGGATGTGCCAGTCAGAGCCGCCTGGGTGGAAGGGGCATCACGGCCCATGATCAAGGCAGACAGGAAGCCAAGCCTACCCATCAGAGGTGGATGGTAGACCAGAGCTACCCCTGAACAGGTTTTGAATTGAATCTTCTTGCTAACGCAATAAACTATCTCTTGAGGAATAGAATTAACCTCCCACATGTGGCACCCCCTCTCACTCACCCCTTGAGTGTTCTTTGCCACCAGTCTTCCTACGAACCACTCTGCTAAGAGTGAACTGGATATCTGTTTGCTTCCTGGGGCCCTGTTCTTCCCAATCTCCTCCTGGAAGTCTGATTGGATTCCTAGGACTGTGTAGTCACTCGGGCAGTGGTGCTACGGGGCCCAGGACTGGGAACCTTCCCACTGTCTTTCCAGCTCTGCTTCCCTACAGCTGGCTGCTATAAGCTAAGAGTGCCATCACTATGAAGAGTGACTCTAAGGTGGGTCAGAGCCATCCTGGCTTCCCCAGAGAGCACTGCCATGAATTTCCCTCTCCCGTGCCCACATTAACTGGGTACTCTGCTCTTGACAGTGGCCAGAATTCTGCCAAAGTTTGCCATACCCTGCAGGCCCACCATGATGCAGACTGCCCAGGCTCACCCTGGAGTCACCTGTGCCAACCTTTGCAGGAGGACGTATTTCCTATATCCCTAGGGAGTGTGTCTCTGCCTTGCTCCTTCTCCCCTCTGGGCTGGCGTGGTCCCTTCCTAAAACCAAAACCTACCTGAACTACTGTAACTCCCCCCACCTCCCAGCACACACACACAGCTGTTTTGGGTAAACCTGTAATCTTCAAAGACACCTACATGTCCACATGTTGTAATTGGTATCAATCTTCACCCAACACATTAATATAGGTAACTATGGGGGCACACGGAAGTGGCAATTGGGGAAAAAGCAGGAAAAATAAAATGAGATAGGGACCTTGCACAGACCAGTGATGATAATGGGCCAAGAACCAAGGAGTAGGAATAAATCAGTCGCATCTTCTGGGTGCTATCCTGGAGTAGGTGCTCTGCTGCTCTATGTCCTCAGGACACAAACCTGTCCCCAGCTTCTACTTCTGCAACCTTCTTCAGAAGATGACCTTTGGGCTCCTGGAATGGCTTCAACTAGATGTGCTGATTGCTGGAAGTAACTGGGAGTTTGTGGTCCCTTGAGCAGCCTGTGGTCAGTGGCTGATCACCGAGGTGCGGGAGAGCCCCCACTCCCTGTGCCTTGAGGCAGGATCAAGACTGCAGTATAATGTAGGCTCCAGGGCTTCCCTTGGGATCAGGCCAAAGCTGAAACATCACCTAAAATCCCGCCTGGCTTGGCTCCTTCCTACCTTACTTCCCCTACTCTCTAACTAGCTTCTCCTGGGGGAAGTGCCTTAACAAATCACTTGCATCCAAATCTCTGTCTCAGGGTCTGCCCCTGGGGACCCCATCTAAGACAATTCTCAGCATGAAAAAATGAAAAATAAATTGCTATCACATGCATGCCGAGAATAGCAGGTATTTTCCTATAACCCAACTAAATTTCTATTTGGAGACCTCACCCAGATTGAGTGAATTCCTGAGTCAATTACTGGTTTGTTCCCAGTGATATACTGGTAAACCAGGATGTCCAGGGAAAAGAAAAAGAAAAAGTCCTGATTTCTAGCATTTGCTATTTTTCCATGATATAAATATTCCCACCATAGCCAATCTCAAACTCCCAATATGCTGTCACTGAACGGGGGCTGGAAAGAGGTGGCACAAGTACTCTCATAAGCCAACCTCCTGCCATCTTCCAATCCCCAACCCCCACTCTTGGGGTTTTGTCAATGTTACTGTGAACAAATGTGGTGCTGTGACTTTGGGTGTGGTGTGGTGACTACCTACTCCTGAGTCCCCTCGGGGACTTTTCTCATGCATGGCCACCTCATTCCTCAGGTCCGCTGGCTCTGCAACTTTCCTGACATACAAGACTATCTGTGGTCCTGGTTTCAAACTGCAGCATGACCTCATAATTATCTCCCTCTGGGTTTTGCTAAAGTCCCAGAGTTGCAGCCAGGAAGCAGGACACATCTCCTTACTCTTCTGTTTCTCCTTCCGCACACGTGGAGAATCTACTCTGGGGATGGGAAGTAAGATGGGGTGGGAGCAAGAGCACCCACTTTCTTTCCAAATGCTTCTCAGCACTTTGCCCCATCTCTTCTTTCTTTTGGACACTGTGTTTAAAACAACTTGAGCTCATTCAGTGAGCTAGATTCAGGGGATACAGGGAATTCGAAAAATTGTCTTCCTCCTCCCACGGAGTCTACATTCAGTTCCTGTTCTTTACGCCTAGCCATTCAGTCATGTTAGCTTCTAGCTGCCTGGGAATACTGTCTAGGCCAAGGAAAGTGCGGTTGCAAAGGCCCTGGGACAGGAATGAACTTGGTGTTTGAGGAACAGAGAGAAAGCCAGAGACAGTAGTGCATGTTATGGGGAAGTAGTAGAAGAAGACTCAGAGAAGTAGGCAGAAACCAGATCATGCAGAGCACATAAGTCAGGACAAGGAGGTGGGAGTCTTATTCCCAATGCAAAGGGGAATCCTTGAAGGTTTTTAAGAAACACAATGATATAATCGGATTTATGCAACCACTTTGTAGTGAAAGCCAGGAAATCACTTAGAGTAGGCTCTTGCAGAAAACCAACTAAAAGAAGGCAATCATTTGACCTAGGGTGCAGTCAGCAGAGACAGAAGTATTCAAGTATTCAAGGTACATATGAAGGTAGAAGTGACAGGACTTGATCACAAACTGATGTGGAGTGTGAAGTAGAGGAAGAGGGGAGGCCTCCTAAGTTTCTGTCTCGAACAATGGATGGTCTGTGGTCCCCTATATCTGAGTTGGGGAAGACAAAAAAAAGAATCCATTTGGTGGAAGGAGGTTGAGTTCCATTTTGCACATGTTAAAATAAGATGACCATTAGACATGCAAATGGAATTTTCAATTAGTTTGTAAGTACTGGAACCTGGAACTCAGGAAGAGGTATGAGCTAGAGGTAGAAAACTGGGGTCACCAACATGGAGGAAGGATTCAAACCATGGGCTGGATTTTAACCATGACCTGGGAAGAGAGAAAAGGCTGAGTCTGAACACTCACACCACTTAAAAACTAAGCAAAGGAGAGTGAAATGGAGCCACTAGAAAAGAACAATCAGGAGAAAGTGGTCACAAAAGATGAAAGAGACCAATTCCAAGAGCTGTGACAAACGTAGCTGAGCTCGATGTTGACACGGAAGTGCCAGATGGCTGTGGCAGCAAGCAGGTCCCTGCTTACTTTGACCAGACCTGGTTTCAGGGGACCATGGGCACAGGTGCCCAAAGAATGAATTGGACCTGAATTCTGACTGGGAATGATTGACTAGAAAGTAAGAAATGTGTGGTGCCCGAAAGAGAAGTGGTAATTGCGGGAAATAAAGGCTAGAAGGAGTGAGAAGGTGTGACCCCCCCCCACCCCAACAGATGCAGAGGGACAGCCTTCAGTAGAAGCAGAGACCCCTCCCAAAAGGAAGACAGAAAGCAGAGGTATCGATGAAAATGGGTTTCCATCTTTGGCCATGAGAAGACAAGGCTTCTGTATTTTTTCCTCTAGTTTCTTGGGGGAGATGAAGCAAGAGCTCAGACTTAATCATTCTGACACAAAGAAGGACTATTAAGGACTATCTTAACCATAGAAAAGTACTTCTCCCCTCCCTACTTCACCACCACCACTGGCACCTAATTCAAGACCTCACACAGAACACTCAACAGTAAATGTTTACTGAAGACACTGCATCTGTGTTAATCCAAAGGATATATAGCTGTAGGAGGGCCTAAAATCACGGTTTCATAAATCTGAATATCATTTACACATAAATTACTGTACTATTTCCGGATGAACCAAACTGTCACTGTAACCATGATTTTGGTGTCAAGACAAAAGCTATCCTTGACTGAGTTCTCCGCATCACGAGTTTTGGTGTCCAAAAAGAGCAGGCTGGATCCGACTAATATTGCCAGATGAGAAAGTCTTTCTTTAAAAATGGAGTCACAGGAAGGGTTCCTTCAATATCAAGGCATTATATGTGTGTATTTTGTGATCGCAAGGTGCACAGAGAACTTGATACTTGTTCTTTTTTACCTATTTCAAAACTGACCAAAAGTGCTTAACCTCTGCTATCTCCCTAAACCTTGCTAACCTGAAATACACTAAAAAGAAAAAGATAGTAGGAGTGAAGAAAGAATTTTGGAAGCCAGAACAGATGGATCAATTGTAGTTGATGTAGCAGCTTGAAGAAAGCTATATCATCAGGCAATGGTGGGCAAACCAGAAAAGCACCTGATTTATGCCATTAGACTCCCAAAGACTCAGGAACATAACAGACATGAACATAAATCTAGAAATGAGGGTAACCTTAGTGCTAAAAGTTTTTTTAAAGCAGTTAAGCCCCTACATCCCCTCTCCAACTCTATATAGCTGAACTACGTCTCCTCACCAGTCCTGGCAAAGGCCCCGAGCCTTGCTCTTTGCAGAGGATAAGTCAGGATGTCTGAACTGGGCACAGCTGAAGGAGGGATTATGGAACTGAAAATAGGGAGATTAACTGAAAGTTGACATGCTGAATGATGAGATTTCCCACGCAGCTGTCACAATGCTAGAGGCCAAGTTCAAGGTTAGACTCTCTGGGCAAAAACATGAAGGAAACTTCTGGAGAATCTAATCATCCAGAAGAAAAGACCCAAAGATACTTAATTAGGAATCCCCCCTCTCCTGCCATTAAACATTCCAGCCACATCCCCCTACAGGGAAGACCACAGAGTTGAACAGTAATGCCCACATGCATAGAGCTTCCAATACACTTTTAAGTTCAAAGAGTGACTGGACAATTTGAAGGAAAATGTATAGAATGAAAGACCTAAAACAAACATATAAAAAGAAACTTGGAAAAAATCAATTCAAGAATAAGAAAATTTCAAAATATACTGATTAGTATGCTCACAGAGGCAAGGAAAGATACGTCTCCAGTAAACAAAGGTGGGATGGTTTTCTATTTTATATACATATCTAAAGGACAACCAAAGAAAAAACCTGTTGGAAATTAAGAGTTTGACAGTAGACTTTAAAAATCAATCAACATCAAGGGCACTTGGGTGGCTCAGTCAGTTAAACATCTGCCTTCAGCTCAGGTCATGATCTCAGAGGCCTGGCATCAAGCCGCGCATTGGGCTCCATGCTCAGCAGGGCATCAGTTTCTCCCTCTCCCTCTGCCCCTCACCCCTAATTCATGGTCTCTCTGTCTCTCAAATAAATAAATAATCTTGTTTTAAAAATCAATAAACATCATTAATTTGACTCAACATCATTAGTCATCAGGGAAATGCAAATCAAAACCATAATGAGAGACCACTACACACACCCTATCATGGTTATAATCAAAAAGACAAAATTACAAGTGTGGGTGAGAATGTGGAGAAGCTGGGACTTTCATATATTACTGGTAAGAATGCAAAATGGTGCAGCCACAGCACTTCCTCAAAAAGTTAAACATAGTCACCATATGACCCAGCAATTCCCAAGAGAAATGAAAACATGTGTCTGCACAATATGTGTACAGAAATATTCATAACAGTGTTATTCACAATAGCCAAAAAGTGAAAATAATCCAAGTGTCCATAACTGATGAATGGATAAGTAAAATATGGTATACAACAGAAGGAATGAAGTACTAATGCATGGATGAACTTTGAAAACACTATGCTAAGTAAAAGAAACTGACGTAAAAGGCCATGTATTATGTGATTCTATTTAAATGAAATGTCCAGAATAGGCAAATTCATAAAGACAAAAAAGATTAGTAGTTGTTGCCAGAAGCTGGAGGAGATAGGAGCAGCAAGTAACTTCTAATGAATACAGAGTTTCTTTTGGGGATGATAAAAATGTTCTGGAATTAGAAAGAGGTGGTGGTTTTACAATTTTGTGAATATACTAGGAAAAAAACACTGAATTGTATAATTTAAAAGGGTAAATTTTATGACTGTGAGTTATATTTCAATATATGTATTGTGGGTTTTTTTTTAAAACAATGAATGCTTGGGATATAAAGTTAAGAAAAATCACACAAAAAGTAAAGTAAAACAAAAAGACAACTGGAAAATGAGAGAAGAAAAATAAAATCATGAAGTCTAACATCTGAATGATCAGATTTCTAAGAAAGACCAGAGAAAAGAAAGGAATAAAAATCAAGAAATAAATTTTCTCAAGATTGAAACATCAAGTGTCTGTATTGAAGGAATCTAAGAGGTAATTCCTTAAAAAATGAAAGAAAAGAACAAGAACTTAGCACACGGATGCAATTAGAGGGAGTAAAGCAAGAAAGAGAAAGTCATAGCAGCCAGAAAACAGGGAATCCTACATACAAGAGAGGTGATAATGTACAATTCAGTAATCATGCTCCTTGGTATTTTTACCGAAAGGAGCTGAAAATTTATATCGACACAAAAACCCTCACACAGATGTTTATAGTAGGTTTATTTATATTGGCCAAAATTTGGAAGCAAGTAGGTGAATGATAAATAAATTGTTTTACATCCAGACAATGAAATATTATTGAGTGCTAAAAAAAAATTAGCTATCGAGTCATGAAAAGACATGGAGGAAACTTAAATGTGTATTGCTAAGTGAGGAAGCCAATCTGAAAAGACTACACACCGTATGATTCCATCCATATGATATGTTGATAAAGGCAAAACTACGGTCAATAAAAGGATAGTTGTTGCCAGCAATTGGGGGAAAGAAGAAATGAATAGGCAAAGCACAGAGAATGTTTAGGACAGTGAAACTATTCTATATGATATTTAATGGTGGATACATGTGTTATATATCTGCCAAAGTCCACAGAAAGTACTCCACCAAAGTGAGCCATAATTCATAAACTATAAAATTAGGTGATAATAATGTGTCAAGTAGGTGCGCCAGTTGTAACAAATGTATCGATCTAGTTAAGATATCAGTAATGGAAGAGGCTACCATGCGTGGCAGCAAGGGGATATATGAGAAATCTCTGTACTTTCTGCTCAATTTTGCTTTGAACCCAAAACTGCTCTAAAAAATAGCCTTTAAAAGAAAAGTTAAAAGTTAATTCATTTCAGTAGCAGTAATACTGCTTCTAGCAACATGTCCTACAGAAAAAATCAGAATGATTAAGAAAAATAATGTATGTCTAAATGATGAAATGTTATATGACAATTTAATTTTTGTTTTTAAACATAATGTAATAAAATAGGGGGAGGGGAAGACCAAAAGAAAAGAGGTGAAAATAATACCTAGGTTGAGGAATTTCCTAGTAAAGGGAGAGCCCCAGCAATACCCATGTACCAAGCTGAGAAAGAGAGCAACCAGTCCAGATGGAAGCAGATAACGGAATTGATAATACTAATGTTTGAATGTGTTGAGAGGTGATTCCTACAATGGTAGGAAGAGGAGGGCGGAATATAGATTTGAATTGGTGATGAGAACGTAGAAAACCAGAGTAGACAGAGGATTGCTCACTCTACAGGAAATATAACACCATACAGAAATGGAAAAGTAATTCTAATACAGTTAAGTGGCTCAGCTGTAAAGAGAATTTACCAGAGCACCTGGGTGACTCAGTCGATTAGGTGTCTGCCATCTGCTCAGGTCATGATCCCGGGGTCCTGAGATCGAACCCCTCATGGGGCTCCCTGCTCAGTGGGGAGCCTTACCTCTAATTCTCCCTCTGTGTCTCCCCCGCTTGTGCTCTCTCTTTCTCAAATAAATAAATGAAATCTTTAAAAAATAAATATTTTAATAATTTACCTGATCATAATGATGTAAATGCTAAATACTGACCTAAACTTTCATAAAACACTATGGGGGGTGCCTGGGTGGCTCAGTCGCTTAAGCATCTGCCTTTGGCTCAGGTCATGATCCTGAAGGCCCTGGATGGAAACCCACATTGAGCTCCCTGCTCTCGTGCTCTCTCTCTCTCTCTCTCTCTCTAAAATAAATAAATAAAATCTTTTTAAAAATAAAACAAATCACTGGAATTTTTGAGAGGGCATGAAGAGTGGTGAAAATATATTTGCACCCCCCCATGTTTGTTGCAGCATTATTTACAATAGCCAAGACATGGAAGCAGCCTAAGTGTCCATGGATGGATGAATGGATCAAGGAAATATATATACAATGGAATATAATTCCACCATAAAAAAAAGGAAATCCTACCACTTGCAACAATATGGGTGGACCTTGAGGGCGTTATGCTAAATGAAATAAGTCAGACAGAGAAAGACAGATACTGTATGACCTCATTTATATGTGGAATCCAAAAAAAAGAAAAAAAGAAAGAGAAATGCAACTCATAGATACAGGGAACAGATTGGTGGTTGCCAGAGATGGGAGTTGGGGGGTGGACAAAATGGGTGAAGGGTCAAAAGGTACAAAAGTCCTAGAGATGTAATGTACAGCATGGTGACTGTAGTTAATAATACTGTATTATATATGGAAAGTTGCTAAGAGAGTAAATCTTTAAAGGTCTCATTACAAGGAAAAAATCTGTAACTGTGTATGGTGACAGATATTAACCAGACTTATTGCGGTGATGATTTCATAATACATATACAAATTTCAAATCATTATGTTTCACATATAATGAATGTCACATGTCAATTACAACTCAATTTTTTTTTTTACAAAAGAGTCAATGTGAGGGGTAGAGGGAGCAAGCAGGGGATGTTAATGAGAGCTGAAGTCCCAGCTTCCCTAATGGGAAACCCATAGACTGTGCCTGAAATTGAACAATCAAGCAGTAGCTGTGGAAACATATAAATTACAGGAGTAAGATAAATATTAAAAAAAAAGAGCTAAGAAAGTTGAAATTGGCTGCCTCCTGAAAGCCAGAAACGGGTGGGAAGATTGGCAAAGGAAAGCCGTTTTTCATAAATGAGAGAACAATTTGCCTCTCAAGTATGTGTATATGACTCTGATAAAAATAAAACTAAACAAAAAGAGAAGTTTCTGAGAGACGATGTGTCACACACAGATGGCACTGTAGCTGATAAAACAACAAATGCTTCCTGAGTACTCACTATGTGCTACGCATGGCTCCAGATGCAGGAAGCAACCAAACACTTAGACACACACACTTCCAAGACACATACACATACGCAGATTACCCAATATGTTCACACTGTGGATGATGAACCAGTTGTTAATTTGGTCCTGGTAATTCATTGGCTGACAATAGAAATGTAGTCTGAGATGCAAGATGACTAGCCTGGTTTTTTTTTTTTTTTACGCTTTTTTTTATTATGTTATGTTAATCACCATACATTACATCATTAGTTTTTGATGTAGCATTCCATTGATTCATTGTTTGCGTAGAACACCCAGTGCTCCATGCAGAACGTGCCCTCTTTAATACCCATCACCAGGCTAACCCATCCCCCACCCCCTCCCCTCTAGAACCCTCAGTTTGTTTTTTTTTTTTCCATGCAGAGCGTGCCCTCTTTATTTTTTTAATTTTTTATTGTTATGTTAATCACCATACATTACATCATTAGTTTTTGAAGTAGTGTTCCATGATTCATTGTTTGCGTATAACACCCAGTGCTCCATGCAGAACGTGCCCTCTTTAATACCCATCACCAGGCTAATCCATCCTCCCACGCCCCTCCCCTCTAGAACCCTCAGTTTGTTTTTGAGAGTCCATCGTCTCTCATGGTTCGATGACTAGCCTGGTTTATGAAAGCTAAGAGATTTGAAAGTTGTGTGGCATTCCAGGTTTCATTAGGTTGTCAAAATGCTTCCTGTCTGTTTCATTGTTAAATGATTATTTTCATCATAACCCAGGATATTCATAGCTTAATATTTATGTGATTACATATGAAGACTGGTCATCATCTAATACCTCATTTTTGAGTACTGTATTGAAGTAGCGTCTTCATGCACAATTCAACCTGATATCCTTGGAACAGGCAAATGAAATTGCAGGAAAACATCTAATTTTAGATTGTATCGTTATAATGTTTTATCAATCATTAAAGGAAAATATGGTAATTATGTTCTCCCTTTATTTCCTGATTTCCTTCTTCCTGGAGCTCTGGAGTGTGGTCATTTTCAGTTTGCTAAGTGTTGCTTTCTCAGCAGAGTCTAAATATAAAGAATAGCAAGAATATTCTAAGTCCATTTCCATGAGTGTCCTTTGATGTTAGTGATTTCACTTCTTTATGCCTCACTTTATCCATTCATTCCCCAACTGCGGAAGATTGTTGAACAATTTGGGTACTATTTTAGAACAAAAAGCTATTTTGTGTAGGAAATATTAGGGGCTTTATAATTAGAAATTAAATTGGATACATGCAGATTTTTTAAGGGGGCATCAAAACTGCTTGTAAGATACAAATATTTTGCTTAGCCTAATACACTCTAGCTCCATCCACATCATTGCAAATGGCAAGATTTCATTCTTATGGCTGGGTAATATTCCATGGTATATATATACCACATTTTCTTTATCCATTCATCTGTCAATGGATATTTGAACTCGTTCCATATTTTTTATTTTTAAATTTATTTATTTTTTTAAAGATTTTATTTATTTAATTGACAGAGAGAGAAGGAACACAAGCAGGGGGAGTGGGAGAGGGAGAAGCAGGCTTCCCGCCGAGCAGGGAGCCCGATGCGGGGCTCCACCCCAGGACCCTGGGATCATGACCTGAGCAGAAGGCAGTCGCCCAACCAACTGAGCCACCCAGGCACCCCTCGTTCCATATTTTTTAAAGATTTATTTAGTTTAGAGAGAAAGAGCATGAGCAGGAGGCACAGAGGCAGAGGGAGAGAGAATCTCAAGCAGACTCCGCACTGAGCACGATGTGGGGCTCGATCTCACGACCCCAAGATGACAACACGAGCCGAAACCAAGAGTCAGATGCTTAACCGGGCGCCCCTGGGCTTTTTCCATATTTTGACTATTGTTGATAATGCTGCTATAAACATTGGGGTGCTTATACGTGGAATTTAAGAAACACAACAGATGAACGTAGGGAAAGGGGAAGAAAAAAAGAGAGGGAAGCCAACCATAAAAGACTCTTCACTATAGAGAACAAACTGAGGGTTGCTGGAGGGGAGGTAGGTGGAGGATGGTCTAGATGGGGGATGGGTATTGAGGGCACTTATTGTGATGAACACTGGGCATTATATGTAAGTGATGAATCACTAAATTCTACTCCTGAAACCAATATTACACTATATGTTAACTAAATTTTGAATAAAAACTCAAAACAACAACAAAAAAGATACATGCTGTTGAACATGTGGACTTAGGTGAGCTGGGGGTAAAAGCTACCCCTGATTTCTGTTCTGCCTCCATCCGGTTGGGGACCATCCTCATGACATCAATTTGACCGTCGCTGTGAGCAGCAGGCTGGTCTCTGCTCAGAGACCAGCAACCAGAACCACATGCCATTCCAGTTCCCCACCAGAAACCCACTCCACCAGCCCAGGAAGGTCCCACCCTGGGCCTCCCAGCCTGCCTTGCGAGGAGATCCCCAAGTGGTGTAGCTGGCCAAATATATTCTAAATCAGTGTCTCCTGGGTGGCTCAGTTGGTTAAGCGACTGCCTTGGGCTCAGGTCATGATCCTGGAGTCCTGGGATCGAGTCCCGCATCGGGCTCCCTGCTCAGTGGGGAGTCTGCTTCTCCCTCTGACCCTCCCCCCTCTCATGTGCTCTCTCTCTCTCTCTCATTCTCTCTCTTTCAAATAAATAAATAAATAAATCTTTAAAAAAAAAATCAGTGTCTTCCAGTAATTTTGTTTACCCAGTCAGTGAATAAATATTTCAGCTCAAAACCTTAACATGTACATGTAAATAAAACAAAAACAAAAACAAAAAAATACACACAAACAGATATTAAGAGAATCTAGATATAAAATACAAGTTTTTCAAGATGTCTTTTTATTTTCTACTGGAATTCCAGCAAACCACTGTGCACACCCCATGGGTGTATTAACCCACTATAGACATACCTTGCTTTATTGTCCTTCATTTTATTGTGCTTTGCAGATATTGGTTTTTTTTTACAAATTGAGGTTTGTAGCAACCCTGGTTCGAGCAAGCCTATCAGCACTGTGTTTCCAACACTGTTTGCTGACTTCTTGTCTCTGTGTCATATTTTGTTAATTCTCTCAATATTTCACACTTTTCCATTATTATTTGTTATGGTGATCTGTGATCAGTGATTACCACTCGCTAAAAGCTCAGGTGATGGTTAACGTTTTTTAGAAATAATTTTTTAAAATTAAGGTACATACATTATTCTTTTAGACATAATGCTAGTGCACACTTAATAGACTGACTAAAATATAGTGTAAATGTAACTTTTATATGTACTGGCAAACCAAAACATTTCTTTAACTCAAATTTTTGCTGTATTCACTTTGTTGTAGTGGTCTGGAAATGACCTGCAGTATCTCCAAGGTCTGCCTGTAGTCTGAATCTCTCAGCTACCTGGAATCTGGTTAGGAGAAGCAAATATATCCCTCCTGGGTCTTAGGGGCCTTTTCTGCACTGATGCAGATACAGAATAACCAAATGCCCTGACTAGGTTTGGATTGAACTAGATATCAACTACCTGCATGAATTGCAAGAAAGATATCAATAGAATGATGAAGCTATACGTGTTCATTGGGGTAAAAAATGGAAAAGAACACAAAGAAGAAAAATTACCCATAATTCAACTAAGAGACAACATTGTTTACACTTCAGAATGCAGTTTTTCAGTGACTTTCTATGCATTCAAATGTTTCTTTTCAAAATGTGCTGTTGTGGAAGTTCCTTTTTTTCATTTATGATGTATGTTTTGTATATCCTTAAATTTGTCAACATTTTTCATTATCATAATGTTGCATAATATACTTAATTTTTTTAGTTCCTGATTTTTAAACATTTTGTTATGGAAATTTCAAACACACACAAAGTAAACAGAAGGGTATAATGAACCCAAATGTATTAATCACTCAGCTTCAACAATTATAAACATTCCGCCATTCTTGTCATCTGAAAATCGACCCACTTCCCACACTCCACCAGATTTTAGGTTTTTTTAAGTAATATATGACATATAATGAATAAATAACATAACATATAATGTATTCCCACATCTTAGTTGTACAATTTTGAAAAATGGATAACCCACACCCCTATTCTGTTGAACCTTCTTTATCTCCCTGAAAATTCATTCAATGCTATTCACCAGAGAACCATTGTTACAATTTTTTTTCAACTTGAATTAGTTATGTCCCAGAACTTCAAGTAAGCAGAATATGTAGTCTTTTGTGTTGGCTTTTTTCACTCAGCAAAATGTCAATGAGATTAATCCATGTTGTAAAATTCATTAGTAGTTTGTTTCTTTCTATTCAGGAGTAATATTCCATTGTATGAATATACCACAATTTGTTTAGTCATTGTCCTGATGATGGGTATTTGTGTTGTTTCCAGTTTGGGGCTCTTGTCAATAAGTCTGCTAGGTTTTCTTCTACAAGTCTTTCTGTGGTCACATCTTTAAACTACTTTTGGATAAATACCTAAGAGTGGAATTACTGGCTTAAAGTATAAATAAATGTGTAAGTTTATAAAATAAAACTGCAAAACTATTTTTCCAAAGTGATGGGATCATTGTATTTTCCCACTAGAAAAACATTAGTGTTTTGGTTTCTCCACATCTTCACCAACATTTGGTGTTGAGTGTCTTTTCAATTTTAGCCATTTTAGTTGATGTAATCTAAATTTGCATTTTGCTGATGACTAAAGATGTTGATCATTTTTTCATTTGCTTATTGGCCAATCATATCTTCCTTCATGGAGCATTCGAGTATTTCACAGTTTTGAATTGTCTTATTTTTGTTGGTCTGTGGGAGCTCATGGTCAATACATGTATTGCAAATACTTTCAGACTACTCATGTTAATGGCATCTCCTGGTTAAACAGTTTTATGATTCATAATTTTATGAAGTCCAATTTTTCTTTTATGGTTAATTTTTCTGTGTCCTACACAAGAAATCTGTCTATCCCCATGTAACAAAGTTATCCACTTAAGTCTTCTTCTAAAAGCTTTATAGTTTCAGATTTCATGGTTAAGACTATGTTCAATCCCCATTTCTTTTGTGTGTATGTTGTGAGGTGGGGATCAGGGCCATTTTGTTCTAATGTGGACATCCAGTTGTTCCGTTGCAAATTGTTGAAAAACCTTTCTCTCATTAAATTACTTTGGCACCTTTTTGAAATCTAATAGACCATGTTAGTGTGATTCTATTTCTGCTCTGAGCATTTTATTTCATTGACATATTTGCCTGTCCTTGTATCTATCCCACATTATCTTGATTCCTGTCCTTTTACAGTGAGTTTTGAAGAAAAGTAGTGTAAGTCCTCCAGCTTTGGTCCTCTTTCCCAGGATTCCTATAGGTATTCTAGGTCATTTGCATCTCTATATCAACTTTATAATCAGCGTATCAACACCTATGAAAATGGCTCCTGAATTATAATTGATATTGCATTGAACCTGTAGATTAATTTGGAGGAAAGAACAATACTGAGTCTTTCACATTATACCTCTCCATTTATTTAGGTCTTTAATTTCTCCCAGCAATGTTTTGTAGCTCTCAGTGTAGAGGTTTTTCTCATATTTTATCAAATTTATTCTTATTTTGTAGGTTGGGGCTCAACTGTAGATGGAATTCTTAAATTCTGTGTTCCAATGGCAGTGATAGTGGTGGTGTTTTTGTTAGTGTATAGTAAAACAAGTTATTTTTGTATACTGACCTGGTATCCTGAGACCTGGCTAAGCTCACACATTAATTCTAGAATGCTTTTAAGGTTATTCCTTAGTATTTTCTATATATATTTTTTAAAGATTTTCTTTATTTGTCAGAGAGAGAGAGAGTGCACACAGCAGGGGGAGTGGCAGGCAGAGGGAGAAGCAGGCTTCCCGCTGAGCAGGGAGCCCAATGTGGGACTCGATCCCAGGACCCTGGGATCATGACCTGATCCCAAGGCAGATGCTTAATGGATTGAGCCACCCAGGCATTAGTATTTTGTATATTAACAGTTATGTCATTTGGAAATCCAGAGAACATGTTAAATCAACCTTGCATCATGGGGATATGTCACTTGATTGTGACATATTATTTTTTATACATTGCTGGCTAATAATTTTAAAGCTTTTTTGCATCTACATTCATGAGCAATATTGGTCTAAAATGTCCTGGTTCTATATTTTATCAGTCAAGTCTTTATATTGAGGTTGTGCTGGCTTCAAACAAGTCACAGAGTTTTAAATTTTTTTTCTTTCTCTTTATTCTGAGTTTATTTAATACTGGTATTTTTATCTTCCCTTAATGTTTTATAGAATTCACCAGTAAAGTAATCAATACTTGGAGTTTTCTTTGTGGGGACACATTCAGTAACAATTTCCATTTATTTGCTATTTATTTGCTCCACTATTCAGATTTTTTGTTTTCTCTTGTATTAGTTTCGTTAAATTGTATTTTTCAAAGAATTTGTCCATTCCACCTAAATTGTCGAACGTGTTTGTCCATAATACTCTTATTTATCATTTTAACATACGTAGTTGCAGTAACAGTGTTCCCTCTTTTATACCTGGTATTGATCATTTGCATTTTCTCTACTTCTTGCTAGGAATTTATTAATTTTATTAAACTTTTCTAAGAACCATGGATCATTCGGAAGTCAGTTGCTTAATTTCCAAATATGTGGGGATTTTCTAGATACTTTATTGTCCTGCTGACTTAATTCCATCATGGTCAGAAAGCATGCTCTATAAGACTTTCAGTGTTTTATAATTTGCTGATATGTTTTCTGGCCCAGTTCTGGCCTATATCGGTGAACATTTCCCTTGAACTTGGGAGGAGCATTTTGCAATTGTTGGCTATAGTGTTTATATTTGTTATATCTTCCTGATGTGTTGACCTTTTCATCACGATGAAGTAGTGCTCTTTGTTTTCAGTAAATCTCATCATGAAGTCTATGTTGCCTGATATTAATGTAGCTATTCCAGGTTTCTTGTGATTAATATTTCCATATGTGCTGAATGAAACAGTGTCTCTCAAAAATTCATGTCCTCCCTGCCCAAAAAAAGACCCTAGAATGTGGCCTTATTTGGAAATAAAATCTTCACAGACTATAATTAAGGTAAGGATAGAGATGAGATCATATTAGATATGATAGGGTAGGCCCTAAAACCAAAGAGACTGTGTTTATAAGAGACAGAAAAGGACATACCAAGACACAGGAAGAAGGCAAGTGAACACAAGGGCAGAGATTGCTGTGAGGCCAACTCTGTCGATAGGCCCAGGGAGCCAGCAGAAGCTGGAGGAGGCCAGGAAGGATTTCCCCTACAGATTGCAGAGGGAACGTGGCCCTGCCAAAACCTTCATTTGGACTGCTGACCTTCAGGACTGTGAAGGAATGAGTATCTGTTGTTTTGAACTTCTTAGCTCATGGTAATCTGTTACTGTGGCACGGGAAACCAGTACACCATCATATACCTTTTTCCTTCTTGTTACTATCAGCCTCTCTGTGTCTATATTTTAAGCATGTTCCTTATAAACAGCAGAAAGTTGGGTCTTTTTTATCCACTCTGACATTCTCTGTCTTTTAATTAAAAGGTTTAGTACACTTACGTTTAATTATTAAAATAGTCTGATTTAAGTTAACCATTTTGCTATTTGTTTTCTATTTGGTTCATTTGTTTGTTTCTCTCTGTTTCTTCTTTCTTCAGGCTTACTTGAATACGTTTTGGTATTTCAGTTTTTTCCGCAATTAGCTTTTTAGGTATCCAACTTTTCACTCTTTTTTAGTGGTTTCTCGAGGACTACATTTTGCAAAATGGCAACCACTAGTCACATGTGACCACGTACATTTATTTTTATAAATTATTGAAGTATCATTGACATACAATGTTACATTAATTTCAGGTGTACAACACAGTGATTCGGCAATTCTATACATTACTCAGTGCTCACCGTGGTAAGTAGAGTTACCATCTGTCACCATACAATGTTATTACAGTATTATTGACTATATTCCCCATGTTGTACCTTTCATCCCCAGGACTTATTCATTTTATAACCGGAAGTTTGTACCTCTTAATCCCCTTCACCTAGTTTGCCCATCTCCTCACCCACCTCCCCTCTGCCAACCACCAGTTTTCTGTATTTAAGAGTTTGGGTTTTTTTAAGTAATTAAAATTAAAATTTACTTCTCCAGTGACAACACCCACATACCAAGCGTGCAGTAAGTACATGTTAGTAGTGGCTACTTCAAAAGATTTTATTTATTTGAGAGAAAGCATGAGAGGGCGGGAGGGTCAGAGGGAGAAGCAGACCCCCCCGCTGAGCAGGGGGCCCAATGTGGGACTCGATCCCGGGGACTCCAGGATCATGACCTGAGCCAAAGGCAGACGCTTAACGAATGAGCCACCCAGGCGCCCCTTAACTCTTTGAATATGTTTGTGATCATTACTTTAAAGTCCTTGTCTGCTTGGGGCGCCTGGGTGGCTCAGGTGGTTAAGCATCTGCCTTTTTGGCTCAGGTCATTGATCCCAGGGTCCTGGGATCGAGTCCCACATCGGGCTCCCCGCTCAGCAGGGGGCCTGCTTCTCCCTCTGCCAGCCGCTCTGCCTACTTGTACTTTCTCTCTCTCTATCTTTCTGTCAAAGAAACAAATAAAATCTTTAAAAAAATAAATAAATAAAATCTTTGTCTGCTAATCGTTACATCTGGTTCATCTAGGCATCAATTTATTGCTTTTTTTCTTAACTCTGAGTCACATTTTTCTGCCTGTGTATTTGTCTAATGCTTTTTATTGGACACTGGGAATCATAAATGATATCTTGTAGAGACTTTATTTTCTGTTATATCTCTCTAATGAGTGATTTTTGTTTTGTTTTGTTTTGTTCTATAAACCAGTTAACACGGCTGGATTCAAAATCTGTCTGTCCTGAAGAAAGAAGACTATGAAATCTTTGCTCTGTCCCTTCACATTTTTTAGGTGTTTTTGTTAGGCCCCCAGGGTCTCCTCCTGTACTGTTGTTAGTCAGCCAAAGATTTGAGTGGATTTTATATACAGATTTGTGGGACTCACATTTCTAACTTTTCCTCCTTTCTAGAATTTCTCTACTAATTTTCTGGCTGTTTCCCCACCTCCAGGTTCTATTCTCTAATATATCAAGCCAATAAGTAGGCCCAGCTTCATGGGCATGTTATCTGCAAAGTCATACAGCATTTCATGCCTGATTTAATACTCTGTTATCGTTGTCTTGAAATTCTTAAATTTTCAACAAGGGGCATTGGATTTTTATTTTGCACTGAGCCCCACAAATCATGTAGCCAGTCTTGCCAGTAATATTGTGGCTTTCTGCTACCCACAAATGGTGAATTAGGAAGTGTCCTCAAGCAAAAACCCTTAAAATCACAGATCTTACCCATTGTACTTATCTTTCAAGGGTAGACTTGCTCTGGTTACTCTCTAGTACATTAAAATAGGAGATATAAATATCATATTTTTTAATTGATTAGTCCAACTGAGCTACTCTGCCAATCTATTACAACCATGGTTTTGAACTAGGGGCAGTTTTGCCTAAGGGCATATTTGGCATACCTGGAGACATTTCGTTGTTGTCACTACTGAGGGAGAGTCCTACTGGCATCTACTGGGTTGAAGCCAAGGATGCTGCTAAACATCCTACAATACACAGGACGGTTCCCCACCACAACAAATTATCTAGCCACAGAAGTCAATAGTGCCAAGGTTGAGAAATCCTGCATTATAGGAAATTAGCCCTCTTTCATTTTTAATGGATACGTTATTATTGCATTCTTGAGAATGTATCATTGTTTAATCAACCCTCTATAACTACACATCATAGTATTCAAATATAGTTCCAACTGGGGAGAAAGAAGCCAAATTGGTCTTAACTCATTTCTACAATCTTACTCAAGTTTCCAATTAAACTGTGAAAATTTGCAAAAATGTGCAATAATAAAATGCCACTTTCAACAACTGAACATGATTTCCATACAAAGACCTTAGACATAAACCTTTCACTATATCTAATTCTGATTGCTCTTAGAAAGTTCAAAGGAAAATGAATTTAGACTGAAATAATCCTATTGGCATCAGTTAAGATTAAATATAAAATTATACCTTACATGCTATAATTTTACATTTATTTTAAAGTCACCTCATGATTTCTATTTTCAGATTCATAATCATTCTTTGGCATTAGAAATTGCTTACTTGTATGACCTAATTATTCATGAATTAAAAATCAACCTTGAATTAAAGAGAAAACATTAAATTTAACTAAAGTGATATATAAATATTAAATATTTTATTCTAATTTATCCTATGCAGAGAACATATAATCCAATTTTGTGTAATTGGTATGTAATAAAAAGTGTTGAAAGAAATTGAAATGTGGCCAAGATGAGCCCCCAGCAGTTCTTTCCTAGGATTCTTTTTTTTTTAAGATTTTATTTGACAGAGAGACAAGTGAGAGCAGGAACACAAGCTGGGGGAGTGGGAGAGGGAGAAGCAGGCTTCCCGCTGAGCAAGGAGCTAGGTGTGGGGCTCAATGCCAGGACCCTGGGATCATGACCTGAGCCGAAGGCAGACGCTTAACGACTGAGCCACCCAGGCGCCTCTTCCTAGGATTCTTTTAACAGGATTTTCAGAAGTTATTTTCAGTTTATGATATTGGGTACCAATAGAAAATATTGTTTTCTATCTCTTAAGTAAATCCTTAAAGGTGAGTGAATTCCCATCTAGATACAAATTATGTACTTTAAAAATCTATACCAGGGGCACCTGGGTGGCTCAGTCAGTTAAGTGTCCAACTCTTGGTTTAGGCTCAAGTCATGATCTCAGGGCGCCTGGGTGGCTCAGATGGTTGAGAGTCTGCCTTCCGCTTGGGTCATGATCCCAGGGTCCCGGGATCGAGTCCCGCATCGGGCTCTGCTCCTTGGGAGTCTGCCTCTCTCTCTATCTGTCTCTCATGAATAAATAAATAAAATCTTAAAAAAAAAAAGTCATGGTCTCAGGGTTGTAAGATCAAGCCCAGCGTCAGGCTCCGCACTCAACATGGAGTCAGCTTGAGAGATTCTCCTCCTCTCTCACTCCCCCTCTGCCATTCCCTCCACTCGTGCTCACTTGTGCTCTCTCTCTCTAAAATAAATAAAAATAAAATCTATACTATATTTGCTTCTGTTTTCACCTGGTTTTAATATATAAAATGTTATCAGTCTGAAAAACAAACTGAGGGTTCTAGAGGGGAGGGGGGTGGGGGGATGGGTTAGCCTGGTGATGGGTATTAAAGAGGGCACGTTCTGCGTGGAGCACCGGGTGTTATGCACAAACAATGAATCATGGAACACTACATCCAAAACTAATGATGTAATGTGTGGTGATTAACATAACAATAAAAAATTATTTAAAAAAATATATATATATAAAATGTTATCCATCTCGTGATACTAGTTGATAAAGTTTAATAAGTTATAACAGGAAAGGAATTGGTATATATTCTTCTCAGTTCAAATATCCCTTCCTCTGAAAGGCATTCCCTGTATCACATACAAACTTCTTCCCTTACCATTGTTTTTACTGAAGTATAATTAACATACAGTGTCATATTAGTTTCAGATATAAAATATAATGGTCTAACAATTCTATTCAGTACTCATTGCTCATCATGATAAGTGTACTCTTTAATTTCCATCACCTATTTCACCCATTTCCCCCCAGCCACCTCTCCTCTGGCAACCACCAGTTTGTTCTCCGTATTTAAGAGTCTGGGTTTTGCTTGTCTCTCTTCTTTGTTCATTTGTTCTGTTTCTTAAACTCCACATTTGAGTGAAATCGTATGGTATTTGTCTTCCTCTGATTTATTTCACTTGGCATAATACCCTCTAGGTCCATCCTTGTTGCACATGGCAAGATCTCATTCTTTTATATGGCTAATATTTCAGTGTGTGTATATGTGTATATATAATACTATATATAATATATATGTAATATATATTAGTAATATAATTTTATAACTGTATTATATATATTATATATATAAAATATATATTACAGCTTCTTTATCCATTCTTCTATGGATGGACACTTGGGTTGCTTCCATGTCTTGGCTATTGTAAAAAATACTGCTATAAACATAGGGGTGCATGTATCCCTTTGAATCGGTGTTTTCTTTTTCTTTGCCTCCCTTCCCAATTTAAATTGGGCCTTCCCGTATTATTTCTTGGAGAACCCTCTTCCTTCCCTTCACAACATTTGCATAATTTGAAATATATCATAAATTTATTAACTTGTATGTATATGATTGAACATATTTCTACCTCATTAGTGTTTAAACACCACAAGGACCCATGTATTTTGCTTCACCTGATACCAACCAGAATGCCTAGCATATTGTTGGTGCTTGATAAATACTAAATAAGTGAATGGATACATGGAGGATGGGCGGGTGAATGAACAGTGAAAATCACACTGATACTTCATAGTTTTTTCTGTTTTCTCAAGTTAGATTTTCTATAGTCCTCCTTTCTTCTACTCTTCAAAAACCTAAAAGGTAGCTAATTTTGGCAAATTTGGGGGATAATCCGAACATTACATAGTGTATACTTTTGTTATTAACAGGGCCCTAAAATAAATGTGAATCTAGCTCTCCAATTTCCTTCTTTAAAAATGTAATCAAAATGCAGCCTCCCCTCCAGCCATCCAAGATGCCAAAAGGAAAGAAGGTGAAGGGGCAGAAGGGGGCCCCGGCTCCTGCTGTTGTGAAGAAACAGGGGACCAAGAAGCTGGTCAATCCACTATTTGAGAAAAGACCCAAGAATTTTGGCATTGGACAGGAGACCCAGTCCAAAAGGGACCTCCCCTGCTTTGTCAAATCGCCCCGCTACATCTGCCGCAGCGGCAAAGGGCTACTCTCTATGAACGTCTCAAAGTGCCTCTTGCGATTAGCCAGCTCACCCAGGCCTTAGACCACCAAACGGCAACTGCTAATGCTCACCCACAGATACAGACCAGAGACGAAGCAGAGACTGTTGGCCTGGGCTGAGAAGAAAGCTGCTGGCAAAGGGGATGTCCCCACTAAGAGGCTGCCTGTCCCTCAAGCAGGGGTTAATATGTCACCACCTGGGCAGAAAACAGGAAGGCTCAGCTCATAGTGATGGCACATGATGTGGATCCCATTGAGCTGGCTGTCTTCCTGCCTGCCCTGTGTCCTAAGATGGGGGTTCCCTACTCATTGTCAAGGGGAAGGCCAGGCTGGGGTGTCTGGTCCACAGGAAGACCTGCACCACTGTGGCCTTCGCACAGGAAGACAAAGGAGCTCTGGCTAAGCTGGTGGAAGCCATCAGAACCAATTACAATGACAGATAGGATGAGATCCACCATCACTGGGGAGGCAACGTCCTGGGTCCAAAGTCAGCAGCTAGCACTGCCAAGCTGGAAAAGGCAAAGGCTAAAGAACTGGCCATAAAACTGGAATGAGCGGACATTGTTGAATTTTTTGTACATAAAAGTAATAAAAAGTTCTTTTTCAAAACAAATTAAATAATATATTTAATCAAATGTAATATTTACACCAAGTGCCAATTGGTACAGTGTAACCTTGTTAGCAGGGCGTTGCATTAAACAGACCAATCTGCCACTATTAATGGGATTTACATTAGATATCAGTTATAATATTTCATGTCATTTAGTAGAAATTAAGGAACACGTGTTACAGCAGAGTTCTTAAAAACTATCGAAATTTTCAACAGTTGTTCTATAAGATGATGGATATTAAGTGGGAAATAATAGAGACAGTGGATACAACTCCGGTGGGGTTGTATCCCTAGGAGGCGTGGAGAAAGGGCACCCGGTCTGAATACGCCTCTGCTCCTCTCTGACCTTATACTGTGGATTAAAAAATAGGATACAGGGTGCCTGGGTAGCTCAGTTGGTTAAGCGACTGCCTTCGGCTTGGGTCATGATCCTGGAGTCCTGGGATCGAGTCCCACATCGGGCTTCCTGCTCGGCGGGGAGTCAGCCTCTCCCTCTGACCCTCCTCCCTCTCGTGCTTTCTATCTCTCATTCTCTCTTTCTAATAAATAAATAAAATCTTTAAAAAAAAATAAAAAATAGGATACAGAGTGCAATTTCATATATTCGTTTTAACAAATAAAAATAGTATATGACAATTACATGTTCTCCTTTTCAATGTTTTAAATAGTGTGGTTGTTAAAAATGATGTCATGGACCTCCTGATTTGGAGATTTTTGTCAAGATCAAAGGCATAATAGAAATAAGGTAAGGATCAAAAGCGTGCAGATGTGTCTGGTTGTGCGTAAGATGTAAGTGAAAAAGGAGAGGCAAGGTGCGGTGATCTCTGCAGGTAATACATCCGGCAATTCAAGATCTGAAAGCTGGTATCTCTATCCCTTTGTCAGGCTTCCCGCTCTTATTTACCACTGTCCCAGATCGAAGCCACGGTGGTTTTTTAAGTGCTGCAATGGCAGCTCTGGGTGGTGACGGCACCACCACCGCCACTGCGGCACTGTCCCCAGCTGCACGCCGGGCTTGGGCAACCGTATTTACTGTATGGAAGACTCGAACGCGAGGCGGTGCCTACGGTCTTGGGGGCCGGGCCAGGCGGCTATATTTACCGTAACCAGAGTGGAGACGGCGGTGGTATTTACGATGGAATCACCACGGCTTCAGTATTTACGGTAACGAGTGCCGGCCCTGGCGGCGGTATTTACGGTAACGGGGGGCCGGTCCCGGCAGCGGTTTTTACGGTAACGGGGGCTGGGCTCGCGGAGGCCCGTCGGTGCGGCCCGCTCGCCGCGTTATCAGGTGATCTCCAGCCCAGGCGGCCGCCACCCCCTGCACCCAGCGGAAAATGCAAAATGGCCCTCCGGGACAGTGAGGGGCCGTGGCCCCCGGCCCGGGCCCGCCGCACCCCCAGCCCGCAGCCTGTGGGCAGTAGCGCCGCGCCGGGTCCGGGTGCAGTCCCCTCCCGCCCCTCCGCCGGGGCCCCGGCCTGAGCCCCGCGCCCCCCCCCCCCCCGCATCCCCGCGTCCACATGGGTCTGTGCTACAGTCTGCGGCCGCTGCTCTTCGGGGATCCGGAGGACGTCTCCCGCGCCGCCTCGGAAGACCCTGCGGAGGACGCGTGGCCCGGCCCGGCCCCGGGCCCGACCCCGGGCCCGACCCCCGCCCGAGCCCCGGCGGCGGTGGGGGGAGACGCGGCCCCGACCCCTCTCCCTCGGGGCGCCGGCGGGAGCCCGGCGTGCACGCGGCCCAAAGCCGCCCCGAAGAAGGAGCGGCGGCGGGGTCCGGAGCAGCTGCGAGCGGAGGAGCGCGAGGCGGAGCGCGAGGCCGAGCGCGAGGCGAGGAAGGTCAGCAGGAGCATCGACCGCATGCTCCGCGAGCAGAAGCGCGACCTGCAGCAGACGCACCGGCTCTTGCTGCTGGGTAGGTGCCGTCGGCGCGCGCCCCGCCCCGGGCGCAGGGCCCCTCTGGTTCCACACCGGGTGGGCTACGGTCGCAGAAGTGTGCGGGGAGGTGGGGCAGGCTAAAATCGTCGCTACGTTGATTTGTACACGGACAATATTTACTTTCGTGATTTGGCTGAGAACACATTACCGGGTGATTTTGCTACTTTCCACACCTTGTGATTTTGGCCAATTGCCCATTTATTACTAATTAATGAGCTTCTCTGGTAATTCCCCCCCCCCTCGATTACTTCCCCAGTCTGCAGTCCACAGGGATGGCTAACGCGAGCATCTCATTTCCTGCAACGGTGTAGTCATTCTGCACTTTTTTTAGGAACACAAATGGCAGGAGACTGTAAGATCTTTTAGCGTGACCGCAAAGCTTTCCTTCGAATCACAGAATTAGGGCAGAGTTGTCGGTAGGTGTGGCTTGTTCCCTTTGGAGAAGTGACTTCAACAGCTGAGGATGTAGCACTTCTATTTCATTGAGTAATTTCAACCCCAGTGCTCCCAGAACGTTTGCTTCTCTTTCAGAACCAGAAGCAGAATAGCGTGGCAGGCTCCCCAGGAGCTGCGCATGGTGCTAACGGCCTGCAAGAAAGTGGGCACCAAGTCACCAGCGTTTCAAAGGGAACAAACTACTACATGGTTTGCTAGGATTTTTCTCAGAGCTTTAGCTGTAGCAAGCATTAGCAGCGCTTCTCCAAGTTAGCACCCAGAAAGCATTTTCTGTGCACTCTACTGTAGAATTCTAAAAAATCATGAATTCCTGATGCTGCTTGTTGCCTTTTAAATTTTAAGGCAAACAACAAAAACAACAAACATTTAATATGTGGGCTTTGACCCAAATTTTGTGAGATATTAAGAAAAATAACTGTTTACCTCTGTGCTCTGCTATGCATAGGAAAGGAACCCATTCCATGACTTGAGTAAGATACCTGGTTATAAATGAAGGTGGCTTTTATTTAACATTTAGATAACCAAATAAGTCTTCAGTTTGAAAGAGCTCACTTACTGCAAGAATGAATAATTAAAACAACACAACTAGCTGCTGAATTCTAAGATAAAGGGAAATTTGGGGGGAGAAACAAAGAAGAAAAAAAATAAGCAAGCAGTTTACCTGAAAAGAAAAAAGGACGAGATCAGAAACAGTTTTCGTCTACAGTACTAATTTCTACACCATGACAGAGCAATGTTTCTAGAGGTCTGAAAATACAGAATTGTAATCTTAGAATTTCATACCTCATTAAACCATTACTTGTGTCTAAGATCTTCAGAAATGCAAGTGCTCAAAGTATGCTCCTACCCACTTATTTTTCTGGAAAGAAACTAATTTGAAATTACTCAAGCCAGAAATTTTAAGTGCCTCAGATTAAAATAACTCAAAAAGGAGAGGATTTGTGGTCTCAAGAAATAAAAGAAGAATAAAATAAATAAGGTCTAGAGTTGTAGCGATGTAACGTTTTAATGTGATTGTGCAGTTGAACAGAATTTTTTTAAAATCAAAGGATGCCTGAAGCAGAACCTGCTTGATATATGTAAAAATTAATAAGCTTATGATTCTTTGAAAAGGAACTGAGAGATAATATCTAAAGAAGGGAATGGTGCCCTCCAAGAGCCAACTTCTGGTACATATGTTGAACGACTACCCTTTTTAAAGACATTATCTTATAGCCTAATATAGCTTGTATATTAACGTCATATTGGACATGACATTGACTCAGATCTTTGGGAGTAAAGTATATTGCATCTTTCACCTGATGATGTCAACATGAAAGTACATGCTGTTGTGTCAGGGTAACATTGTTTATCGGATTTTGTATAGATTTGAATTAAACTGAGAACGGTTCTTGGTTTTGTTAGGATTGAAAGTGGATTTAGCTGGAAATCTTTGAATCAAAACCACGATTTACTGACCATTCATGTCCTCAAATGTTTGCTTCTGCTGCCATTATATTGAATAGGCATTTATCTTGCTCACTGACCCCATTCACTTACTTATTCTAGAATGTGCATTGGAGAACTCATAGGCTCAGGAAGGATGCATGCACTTTAGGGCCCTTCCATACTCCATGCCCACTAGTCCAAGGTTGTCCCATCTTCCATGATGATATCTCCTCCAGGAGACATGCCCAGGCCTCCCATGGGAATAAATGTGTAACTCCCTCGTGTCCATATTGAATTCTATTTGCACCTCTTGTTTGGCACTTTGTTACAGCCCACACGCTTCATGGGTGCTTTGATGCATGCCAACACCCCCATGGGTCCATCCCGATGACCTGAGTTTTGTTTCCTGCACAGGACTTAGTACCCCACATGGTGCTAGGAACACAAGAGTCTGGGAGCCACTGTGGCCATGACGGCCTGACAGCAAGACTGATGTGGTTCTGTTTTAACTTTTAGATGGAGCATTCTTTCAGTCATGGGGTGGCTGGGTTTTAAGGGGGAACAGAGGTGGGGTGCAGATAAGATGGAAGTTCCAGTTAAAAGGCCGCAGATTCAGAACTAGAATCTGGAGTCAGAACTAGAACTGTGTAGTAGAAATGGGGAGGGAATGGTCTCAAAGAAGTGGTCAGATGACAAGTGTGTAGGGTAGGCCACAGGAAAGAATTCTCAGAGAACTCTCTTCTCCAGAGCCTGAGCTGTATATTAGTGGGCTTGAACTGCCATCACAAGGTGCCACAGACCAAGCAGGGGGAAGAACAGCCATTTTTTTCTCATGGTTCTGGAGGCTGGCAGTTCAAGTTTGAGGTCCAGCAGAATTGGTTTCCCTTAGACCTCCTTTCCTGGCCCGCAGATGACCACCTTCTTGCCGTGTCCTCACACGGCCTTTCCTCTGTACGCCTGTGCACAAGGGAGGAGGGAAAAATCAGATTAGGAACCCAGCCTTATGACCTCATTTAACCTTAACAGCCCCCTTAAAGGCCCTGTCTCCAAATACAGTCACTTTGGGGGTTAGGGTTTCAACTTACGAATGGGGAGCAGCGGGGCACAATTCAGAAGGAGGTTTCAGAGGGAGAGCACATGCCCTGTCTAAATGTGTCCTAGCTTCAACGCATTGTTGCCCTGTGAGAATGCAAGCCCAGTGTCGCCAGGTCTTCTGAATTTCCATAACAGGATGGAAATGCCCATTTTCATCTGACATCTACTTATTTTTAAGCGTTGGCTCAAATTAATAAAACACACTCTATGTGCCTGATGCAGTCCACAGGCCACCAGGTCTTACCTCTCTGATCTCTATCCCAAGCAACACAGACCTCTGGGCGTCAGGTGCAGCAGCCTGGCGTTTACACCCAGTAAAAGTACAGTCGACAAAACTGGGTGTAGGATCAAAATATTTCATCCATCCAAACACCTATAGCAAGCAAAGCTGCATTCACCATTCTTTGAGTGAATCTGTCTACCACTGAGCTCCCGGACTTGTAATATAGCGGATGTCCTTGATTTTTTCCTTCCACCTCTTTTGTTGACTATGATGTGAATTCCCTGTTCACCACGTTCCTATTGGGGAAGAGCCGTCAGGTACCACCCAACTGTTCATTTGCTACTATTCTTTTTCCAGATTATTATTCAATTTTAAAATTCTCCATTGTGGGTAGGATTTATGTTTTTTACTTTATTCAACTATTTCCTGTTATTTTTGTGTGTGTGATTGCTGTTTCCCTGCCAGGAAAACGTCTCTCTAGAGGGAAGCAATCTCTTTGGGACATGCACTGCTTTTCCTCTGCATTTGGCCATTAGTAGAAACCAGAATGACCTCAGTCTGTGTCCGCAGTTGCTACAAGAGGAAGTGCTTAGTGCAGTGACAAACGCATGGAATATTCTTTGCTGTGGGGTTTTGATCACTTGTTTTTTCAAATAAATGCCATTGTTTTTTCTTAATCCGTGGTAAAGCATACAGTGGCCAAGAGGACAGTTTGTGAGTTGTCCGGTACACTCAAGCTGAGAGGACACCCGGGGCACATCCCCAGCGAGTCGCTGCCCTCCTCTTGGCCCAGGCTCCTGTAGCACCGTGGCTTTTAAGTCAGTGGAAATCCCAGATACCCCAGCTATGCCTTCACTTTCCCAAAGGCACAAAAGCGTTACACTTCCTTACATACTTGGAAGGGGATGCCGCGCAATTGTGGCATTTTAGTCACAACTGCTGTGTCATTTTATTGTATAATCTATTAACTACAATTGTATAGGCGTGATGCGGCCCATTTGTTTATGTGAAGCCAGATTCCATCCCCAGAATTCAAGCTGTCCTTTGACCTGTCCGAACACCGGAAGGTCAGAGCACTCGGTCAAAGCTGTTCTCTTGACTTGGGTCTTAGTCAGCTCTGGCTGTGATAATACCACAGAAATTTATTTCCTCACACTTCACAGAGGCTGGGAAGGCCAGGATCGGGGTCCTGCAGGGTTCGGTGTCGGTTGAAGGCTCTCTTGCTGGCTTTGCAGATGGCCAGCTTCTTGTGGGTCCTCATAGCAGGAGAGGGCGTGGTCTCCCTTCCTCTTCTTACCAGGACACCAACCCTATTGGACTAAGGCTCCACCTTTATGGCCTCATTTAACCTTAATTACCTCTTAAAGACCCTATCTCCAAACAGTCACCCTGGGGATCATGGCTTCAACATATGACTTTTGAGGGGACACAGTTCAGTCCATAACAACTTCGTGTTCATACGGATGATTAGTACTGGCCCTGAAAAGGACTCAAACTGAATGTCATCTACTGTGGTTAAGGGTGTCTGTGGAATATATAACTATTTTTTATGAATACTCTCAAAACTTGGGGATATACTTCTGAGCCATGAAGAGATGCAGGGTGGTTAAGAACAAGGCACTGGAGTCAGACTTTGTCTGAAATTCCAGCATACCCAGTTACCAGCTTTGTGACCTGAGCTTAGGGCTTCAGTTTCCCTATCAATAATAATCCTGATGCCACATGGTAACTGAGAGGATGCAGTGAAATTAATTGAAAAAGTTGTATATAAACTTACTTGGCATGGAGCTTAGCACATGATAAACATTCCATAAATTGGCACAGTCTCTGAATTCTGTATTCAGCTGAACCACTTCTCTCCATGCTACCCACACTCAACGTTGTAAGCTAAACGGCCACATGAGATCACACAACCTAAAACGGGTAACCACATTCCAGGCTCACCCAGCCTCTCTGGGATGGAGCCAGGACTCAAACCCAGGCGGTCTGGCCTCAATCCACCGAACTGCCACATGGCCAGTTGGAGACACTCACCACGGTCCAGTCTCGAGATGTGAAGAGGTGAACGCAGGCCGATGTAGTAATGACAAAGAAGAAGGACCAGGAAGGATCAGGACGGAGGCAAAATGGAATCCACTGAATCTGGTGACCGAGGAGATGGCGGAAAGGAGGAGTGGAAGAGGGGTCTCCGTGAACTCTTAGTTTTCCCTCTTAGGCAAAATGGCAATGACATGCCCCACCATAAAGGATTTAAGAGAAAGAGGCAGGTGGGGTGGAAGGAGAACCATGAGCTCCACTTTGGAGGTGTTGAAGGAGAGCCACCATGACAAGCCAGTGGGCATCGTTGGGGAAGCACACGGGCATTTACTGAGGGCCTGGAACCCACGGGGGCCTACTGAGCTGGAGATAGACACGCAGGACTAACCCACCGGCGACGGGTGGCCACCCCGGGAGAATGTGCGCAGCAGGAAGAGAAGAGGGCCCAAGACAGAAGACCACAGAGCTCCCACCTTTCAGAAGAGTGTTGCAGAAGGAAAGGTATAAAGAAGAACAAAGACCGCTGGGCGAAGCCGAGAAAGAAGGAGTTTCAGGAAGAAGGGAGTAGCTAGGAGTTTCAGCAGGAAGTTCGAGGATAAGGCCTGAAAAGGAATCCACTGTGTTTGCCCATTTATGCAAAGGTGGTATGGGAGGCTGAAGACCACGGGACTTGGGAATGGTGGGGCTGTTACAGAGCCCCTTGCGGGGGGCGGGCAAAACAGCGGTGACCACACCTTTCAAAGTGGGCCTTAAGGAAGCAGTTTGGAAGGATCCAAATGAAACCGCAGAAAGTGTACAGGTGGTTGCCTCCTGCAGGTGAAGAGAAAGAAGACAGGAGAGGAATTATCAGATCTTTCCATTCACAAGGGTTCCTGGCTGGCTTGGCACTGGCCATGAGACTGCCGTGTGGCACTCAGGTACATGAGCCAGCCTCCCTCCCTCTACCACCCATAACTGTACTCTTGATACTGTCAGACACATTTGCAGTTTAGACTGAAATTCTTCAGCAGCAAGTAGATTGTTCAGTTGAGTTGAGACCAAGAGGTCTAGCAAATTCTCCAGCTAATTCAGTCTATGAAAAGTCTCCAAGCATAAGCATTTTCAAAGGTAAGACAAATCTACTAAGACCTAAAATCCACTCATGACCTTGAAAGATAAGGAGGAGACTGTCAAAACCCCACGACATAAATAAAGCAATCGGAATAGGGGCGCCTGGGTGGCTCAGTCGTTAAGCGTCTGCCTTCGGCTCAGGTCATTGGGATCGAGCCCCACATCGGGCTCCCTGCTCGGCGGGAAGCCTGCTTCTCCCTCTTCCACTCCCCCTGCTTGTGTTCCCTCTTTCGCTGTGCCTCTCTCTGTCAAATAAATAAATAAAATCTTAAAAAAAAAGCAATCAGAATAAACAAAGAACCCTGAGTGATCATTCCTTACCCCACAGCACCCAGAATAATTTACTTCATGTCTAAATTTATTAATACTTAGCTATTTTGTCTAGTTGGTTTCAGACCAAAACAAACTCTTTAACCGAAAAAGAGAGGAGAATCAGACCATCAGCTGAAGCAGTGATTCTAATTGTGTTTAGGGATCCAGTGAAAACTGCCCCCTAGTGTTTTAAAATTCACTTACTAAAGAAGAAGAGGCAGAGCACAGAGGAATTTTAAGGCAGTAAAAGTACTCTGTATGATACTGTAATGGCAGATACACATCCTTATCCATTTGTCCAAACCCACGGACTATACAACACTGGGGGTCAGCCCTAATATAAACTACGGACTTCGGGAGATAAAGATGCATCAGTGTTGGGTCATCAACTGTAAAAAACGTATGGCTCTGTGGGTATAGAGTGCGGGATGTTGGTAGAGCGGTAGGCTGCAGGAGGTGGGGGGTATATGAGAAATCTCTGTACTCTCCAATCACCTTTGCTGTGAATCTAAAACTGTTCTAAAAAATTAAATCTTGGGACGCCTGGGTGGCTCAGCTGGTTAAGCGTCTGCATTCGGCTCGGGTCATGATCCCAGGGTCCTGGGATCGAGTCCAGCATCGGGCTCCCCGCTCAGTGGGGAACCTGCTTCTCCCTCTGCCCTTTACCCCTGCTGTGTGCTCGCTCTCTCTGACAAATAAATAAATAAAATCTTTTAAAATAATTAATTAATTAATTAATTTTTTAAATTCCCTTGATAGAAAAAGAGAAAGAGGGGCGCCTGGGTGGCTCAGTCAGTTAAGCGTCTGCCTTCGGCTCAGGTCATGATTCCAGGGTCCTGGGATCGAGCCCCGCATCAGGCTCCCTGCTCCGTGGGAAGCCTGCTTCTCCCTTTCCCACTCCCCCCTGCTTGTGTTCCCTCTCTTGCTGTGTCTCTCTCTGTCAAATAAATAAATAAAATCTAAAAAAAAAATTAAAAAAAAAAAGAGAAAGATTCTTATCCCTGAATTAGGAGCCCAAGAGGACGAGCTCAGGGCCATGAGCATCACACCCTCCTCTTAAAAAGTACAAAATGGGGGTGTCTGGGTGGCTCAATCGTTAAGCATCTGCCTTCGGCTCAAGTCATGGTCCCAGGGTCCTGGCATTGAGCCCCGCATCCGGCTCCCTGCTCAGCAGGAAGCCTGCTTCTCCCTCTCCCACTCCCCCTGCTTGTGTTCCCTCTCTCGCTGTGTCTCTCTCTGTCAAATAAATAAAATCTTTTAAAATAATAATAATAATAAATAAATAAATAAAAAGTCCAAAACGTTGACCAAAGCAGGAAAGATCATGTCCCATTATTGAAAGCTATGGTTTATGAATTAAAAAGCACCACTTGAATACATTTCCATCTGCAGTACCAGGGGGTAAATTTTCCACTCCCAAGAAGGATTTTAGACTCACACGGCCACCCAGCCCCTCCCCACGCTGGGGAGCAGCACGCAGTGCCCTGTCCCTCCAGGCTGCCCCGCCATTTGTTCTGTAGGGCTGCCTGATCTCTGTGTCTTGGTCAGAAGCAGCCACCGCATCATTACACTGCTGCTGTCCAAAGGGGTCATACCTGATGCCACGGAAGAGAGACAGGATGTTACTTCTCCCCGCCCCCCTTCCACCCTTCACTTGCCATTCTCAGAGCAGAGAAGACGCAAGCCATCAGAAGGCAACTGTGAGCCATGGGTATGGCTGATGACTGATGGAGCATAAGGAAGTGTGAAAACATCCCACCAGGTCAACTCCTCTTTAATCCTAACAGAAGAGACCCAGGGAAGGCCTGCATCCCTATCTATGCCTTGGATTGGCATTGATTCAGTTTATTTTTTCTGCAGCTGAAAAGCGAGTTTTCTTTCCCAGGAAGTGAAACACGACCCAGGACTCTCCCAGGAAAAACTCAGGAAGAGGCTGTTGGCATAAGAGGAAAACAAGGAGCAATTCCATCCACACCCTGAGCTACAAGGGAGAAGCTCGCTTTATTCATTGAATCACTTCTACTGCTCACCAACCACAAACATTTCTTTGAGAGCCTACTATATGGCCGGCGCTTTTCTGGGTAATACAGAGATTCCAAGGGGTAGAGGACATAGTCTCGGCCCAGGAGAAATCCACAGCATGGTCAAAGGAAAAGGCCAGAAGCCTACAAAAGAAACCGCAGTGTGAGTGTGCACGTGCTACAGTGAATGGCCACGGCATGGGTTAATAATACAGTTATCAGGGTTCACATAGAAGTCTAACAATATGATAGTCTCTTCTCTGCTCCGAGAATGGCAATAATCTCCTGTTATTCGCAGGAAAACACAAGGAAGGTAGGAGCTTAATTGCTTAGGGGAATGTTGGCGTTTGCACATAAATGCACAATGCTACTCTAGATCCTGGATACATACACCCTGCAGAGGCATCCTGAAACCTGCCTGGAGTTCACACCTGGCAGCCTGGTTTGCCTATTCATCATAGAGCCACAGAAAGAACCCAGAAGTGCTCAGGGCTCCCAGGATGTCGCAGAGACCTGGGGTGCTGACCAAATAGGACTGACGGTTTAAGAACATGAAGAAAGCTTGAGTGGCAGGATATAGCAGTGTGGAATGGGAAGGAGATCACTCCTTTTATCTCCAACCATCAAAGTGCTTCAGAGATCAATACTAGAAGCTGCCTTTTATGAATTAAGCCATCATGGGAGACTGACTGTGAAGAGGCATGAAGAAAACAGTTAAAAGTTTATCTCTTTTTTTTTTAAAGGAATATATTCATCGTGAAATTCAGGAGCTGTCATTTGACCCTCAAAACCTGTCCACATTAAAGCAAAGGACACTGTGTTTATTTACTACCGTTATAAGGACAGCATCAGATTTTTTTTAAGTTTTGATGAAAGTGGTTTTAAGACATGTGGGGGTGAAGGGAGTAGCTTACCCAGGATCCAGGCATCAGCAACTCTTCTCTGCACCATAGTGGGTAAGGAATTTTTGATGGTATAATTCTAATGAACTGTTGTTTTATAGTTTGAAAGAACATAATTATAAGAATAAATGCCAAGCCACAGTGTGGAACCTTTAATTTAACAGCAGAGAAGCGACCTTGTTTTGCAGGAGCTTTTAGGAGAATCAAGAGAGTACAATTTTGCATCTCCATGCATGATACCAGCTGGAAGGCCAGGCCCTGAATTTCTGATTCTTCTTTCCCCACAAGTGGCTTCTCAGTAAGAGGCATCAGGTCGAGTCAGAATCATCAGATGAACTTAGACCCAGATTGTATTTCTTCTTTAGGGGAAAGATAATTAATCAGAGGTAGGCCAGCTACCGAAATCTGTAGACACAAAAGTCACCATTCAGAATGAGCAGAGCAAGACTCAGAAAGCAGATTAGGGCCCACAGGATGGAGCAAGACAGAATGAGAAGGGGAGTGCTGATCCCCAGGAGTGCTCGGGCCTCACCCTACCTGAGCCCCCAAGGGCTGGTCAGCCTCAGAAGCCAATGTAGACAAACCATAAGCCCACACCACCACCACCACCACCACCCACCCCAGAAGGAAACCTAAGACAAGACCAAAGCCAGCTTGTCCCAGAGTGTAAGTTGCAGATCAACCATTCAAAAGGACATCAGTGCTCTGTCGTGGGCTATTCATTTGCTAATTCAATCACAGTCAATGACACCAGCTCCGTGCCAGGTTCTGCCTGGGGTCAGCATACGAGGTCATCCTCAGGAACTCAGGGCCTCGTGCAGGAGACAAGCCCAGTCCAGCACCCACGTGGAACGGAGGACAGGGGGACAAGGCAGCACAAAGGAGCTCCCAGGGGGAGGTCACCCAAGTCCCACTTCCGGACAGCTTTCTCACTCAAGAGTGAAGATACACATGCTGAATGTATTTCTGCTTATAAAGTTAAGGGTTGTTTGTTTTTTTTCCATTTGGAGCGTTTTTTTGGAATACAGAACCTTAAGGTTCCTCTCAGAACAAACGAAAAGCAAATAACAGCATGTTTTTCATAGTTGCATTAAAACTGCATCTGCTGCAGATTTCAAAGTCCAGTTCAGATACGCTGTGACTGACTTACGTGACCTTCTTGGAACACGAGGGAGTGTCCTCTTTCTTTGGTTATTACAGGTTTTTGTTGTACAGAGAAATTCAAAGTGCTAAAGAAAGCCGATCAGATGCCGTGGGGGGGTTGGGGGGGTGGGGTGGACGGGGAGAGCCATCTACTGAATTGCTTTCCTTCCTGGGCCAATAAGGGACAGTTACATAATTCTTTATCTCTGAAGTTCTTTTAACTGGCACTTTACTGTAGAATGATTTTTTAATGTAGCAGCATACTGAGCATCAACCATTTTTGAGCGCTGCATAGAACTAAAAAGCAGCCAGAGAGGCAATTGGTCGGACACACTCCACTGTGCCTAATGGAGAATGTTTATTTAATATTCAGATCCACTTCTCCCTTCGGATCTAATGGCATGTTCTCAGAAGGAACCTCTCCCATTTGGGCTTGGGTACAATAATCAGCTCGTAACAGGGTGTGGGGGGTCAGGGTCAATGGTCTCACACGGGTACAGGTGCAGGAGTTCTGCGGTCACCAGTGGATGGAGGGAGAGGGGTGATCTGGTGTCAGCGAGCCACCAAAGTGGACCCAGAGAGACATGCTTCCTGCCGCGGCCTAAGGGAGGGCTTTTGTTTCTGCCTCAGCCTCTGCCTTCGCCTAAAACACCTAAGTGCAAATAGTCCCTGATTCAAATCAAGTGTAGCTGAATGTTCACTTAGGAAAATAGATGATGGGTTTCAAAAATCCTGTTACTCAAGCCAAAATGGGAAAAAAAAAAAAAAAAAAGGAAAAAGCAGCAGAGCCATTCTTCAAAAGAGCCTAAACGCCGTGGGCGGCAATGGGTCCCACAGTATATCACAGCACACAGTGTATCGGAAGTTACTCTTTTTTTTTTTAACTATATAGGTTTTTACTGTACAAAGAAATTCGATGTGCTAAGGAGAACCCATCAGACACACGGGGGAAGACACTGGAGTTCCACCGGAGCTCTCGGCCTGGCCCTCTGTGCCCCGACCCTCAGTGGGGGCGCAGGACGTAGGCCCAGGGTCTTAGGGTGGAGAGCGGGAGCACTGAGGAATGGGCTAGGGACGGCCAGTGACCGAGTGGTGATGACAGGCTCCCCCACGCGAATGTGTCCCTGCTCCCGCTAACCCACGGGTGCTGAGGGCCGGTGCCAGCGGCCTGGCCCCCTTACTCACACCCTCCCCCATCCCCAGCACCAGCCAGGTGCCCTGCAGTGGGGTTTTCAGGCTCCACTCCTGCATTTCTGTCTCTCCTCCTCTTTCTTGATATCAATTTCTTCTTTCAGTTTCTCCTTACAGCAACTTGCTCTTAAGTGGGGCATTTCAGTCATTCTTATCAAGTTATTAAATGAGGTAAAGATTAAGTCCGTTACCAAAAACATTTTATTATGAGAGACTTGTCATTCAATGGGAGGCCAAAAGATGGTACAAGAACATTTGTCATTTTTTCTGTAGCGTTTCCAGTCCGAATGGAAATGTCTGGTCTCCCTCCCTGGGCCCTCCACAGCCAGCGTGGGCTCTGCTCACCAGTGCTCCCTCTTAAGAGAGGGAAGGACTCAGCAGCACCTGGTCAGGCTCCAAAGGAGCACGGCTGCAGGGTGAACAGACTTTTCCCCGGCTAGTCTCAACTAGCTGCCTTTTAGAGACTCCATCCCCTGTGTCGTCCACTGAGTAGTCTGTTCCCTGCATCTCCCCTGCAACCCCCTCCCCGGGCAGGGGCGACAGAGAGGAGAGCGAAGGACCGCCATCCCAGGTTGCTGGGAGCATCGTCTCTGAAGTTTCCAGCCATGGGCACCGTGGAACCCCGATGGAACACCGCTTCTCACAAAACACTGGGAGACGCTGATCTGTGGCTGTGCAAGGGCAGGGTCTGATGTGTTCCCCTCCCAGGAACATCTACAACTTACAGGGCACAAAGCGCAAGTTTGATCTAAAGAAACAGCCCAGAATCATGGGATTTTCTAAGAGCACCTGCAGTGCCAGCCACTAAACAGAACCACAAAAGGAAGTGATGCTAGGATTTTAGCTCCTCCCACCCTTTCCAAACCGAGTTCTCTTCCCGACACCTGCCCAGGAGGCACCTCCCCTGTGCTCCATCATTGCTGCCAGCTAAAGGAAAACTAATGAACACAGGGACTGCGGAATGAGCGCGGGGTTGCAATTTTAAATAACTTGGTCAGGAAGCTTTCATTGAGAACATGGGTATGTGCACCAAGGCCTGAAGGGGATAAAAGACGGGACCAAGTAACTATATGGAGAACAGCCTCTCAGGATAAGGAGAGGCAAGTGCAAAGGCCCTGAGGTTTGCATGAACCTCGTGTGTTCAAGGAATAAGCCTGGCCAGTGGCCAACCACTTAGGAACATATAAGGCAATAAAAGACCTTGGGTTTTTCTCTGGCTATTGGTAATAAATCAAATAGCCCGTAGGGACTTGGGACGGGGTGGTAGCAATGGAGTGAGGAGCAGTGGTCAGTTTCTAGCTAGATTTTGAAGGCAGATTACTGGATGTGGGTGGGAGAGAAGGGGAGGACTCCAGGAGGAGCGTTTTCCCTGGGGGAGGGGAGAGGCTACCATTTATTGAGTGTCTCCTGTGCCTACTATGTACTTTTAATTCTCAAAATAGAACACTGTAACCAAATATGCTAGGCTGTTTTATCTGAATTGTGTGATTACTGGGTAAAAGTATCCTCACAGTTTAAACTTAGACACTGAGGCCGCTATTAAGAATTTGGATGTGTGTGGAGACCAGAATCCAAGGCCTATGGGAGCCTCTAGGAGCCTCACCGCAAATGGTACTATTTTGCATGTTAGGCTATATACTTAGAGCCTGTAGAAAACCGAACCTGTGAGAAATCATGTACATCAGGTCGACGGCTTAGCAGTGGTCAAGTTTTCTTGTGAATTTGTGAGCTCGGGGTGGAGGTTGAAATTTTTCTGAAAGAGAAACTTCCACCAGTGGTAATTTCTTATATCAGCCCTAGCAAACTCATACACCAGAGGTTTGCCTTTTCCAGAATGTCACATAGTCAGAATCCTACATTATGTAGTCTTTTCAGATTGGCGTCTTCCACTTAGCAACATGCATTTAAGGTTCTTCCTTGCCTTTTCATGGCTTGATAGCTCGCTGCTATCATTGTTTGGATGTATTGTTATCCATTCGCCTACTGAAGGACATAATGGCTTCATGCTGTGGTATGACAACCAGGACTTAGACAAGAACATTACAGGTCATCCAGGAAGCGTTCTGATTCCTTTTAAGCAAAGAACATCTAGTTACTTAATTTCTTATCTGTAAAATAGGATCATGCTCCTGGCAGGATTTCTTCCACCATGTACAGGGAGGTAGAGGTCAGTGGTGCAGTGGGGCAAGGATGCTGAGTGTGGTCTGGAATTGCTAAGGTGGTAGGGTTTGTAGAACAGGCTGAAGGCAGACCAGAAGCAAGCTGTGCAGGAGGAACCCAGCAGACCTCGTGGGAATTCCTGGGCTATGGATGGACTGTGGCCAGCCTCAAAGAGACCCCTGTGCAGGGCTGAGGCTGAGTGCTGGAAGGAAATGTCCTCAGAGCACAGGGGCAAAGTGCTTGTTTCCAGAACATAAAAAGGAATCCTACAGACTGACATAAAAAGATGCCCAATTAAAATGAGCAAAAGACTTGAAGCAGACATTTCACAAAAGAGGATGCATGAAGAGCCAGTAAGCTGCCAACATCATTGGTCATCAAGGGAATGCAAATTAAAATCACGGATAGAAATTCACACCCACTAGAATGTCTTAAAATCCAGCAATAGAAAATGTTGACCAGCATGTAGAACAGGGTTCAGCAAACTTTCTCTCTAAGGGACAGATGGTAAATATGTTATGTTTTGCAGGCCATAGGATCTCTGTGGCAGCTACTTAATGCTGCATCATACCAAGAAAGGAGCCATAGACCACACAGAAACACATGAATGTGGTTATGTTCCAATAAAACTTTATTTACAAACACTTAAATTTGAATTTCATAGAGTTTTTAAGTGTCATGAAATATTATTTTTCTTTTGATTTTTTTCCCAACCATTTAAATTCCTCCTAGCTCATGGATTATATACCAACAGGTGGCAAACCAAAGTTTGCTAAGCCCTGATCTAGAACCTAAAATCCCACTCTTTGTTGGTGGTACAAGTAAAATTGTACCGTTACTTTAAAGAATTAATGGGTAATTTTTTGAGAAGTTAAACACATACCTATCCCAAGACTCAATAATACCACTCCTAGGAATTTACCCAAGAAAAATGAAATCATGTGTTTACATACAGATTTGTACAGAATGTTTGTATCAACTTAATTCAAAATGGCCAAAAACAGGGGCACCTGGGCAACTCAGTCAGTTCAGCATCTGACTCTTGATCTCAGCTCAGGTCTTATCTAAGGGTTGTGAATTCAAGCCCTACATTGGACTCCATACTGGGCATGGGATCTATCTAAAAAGGAAAAGAAAAAAGAAAGATAGCCAAAAATGGGAAACAACCCAAATTTTCATCAACAGGAGAATGAATAAACAAATTACGTACATTCATGCAATGAAATCTCCAACAAAAAAAATAAACTACTAATAGAAAACATAACAACATGGATGAATTTTTTTAATATTATGTACATAGGGATGCCTGGGTGGTTCAGTCAGTTAAGCGTCTGCCTTTGGCTCGGATCATGATCCCAAGATCGTTGGATCGAGTCCTGTATCGGGCTCCTTCCTCGGCGGGGAGCCTGCTTCTCCCTCAGCCTGTCACTCCCCCCTCTCTCCTGCTTGTGCTCTGTCTCTCTCTCTCTCTCCCCCTCTCTTTGACAAATAAATAAACAAAATCTTTTTAAATAAATAAATAAATATTATGTACATATACAAAAGAGTGTGTACTGAAATAAAAGAGTATCTACTTATGACTATTTATATGTAATTCAATAACAGGTAAAACCAATCTAAGATGATAGAAATCAGAATAGTACTTTCAGGGGCCAGATTTCTGGAAAGGGTCATGAGGCACCTTTCTGGGGTCATGGAAATATTCTGTATCTCAATTGGAGTGGTAACTATACAGGTGTAAACATGTGTCAAACTTATCAAACTACACACTTAAGAACTATGTATTTTACTGTAAATCTTTTTTTTTTTTAATGAAGCCCTTAAAAGTAGTGCCTGGAATGTACATAGTAAAAGGCTAATAAATGTTTGCTATTTTAAAAGGATTTTTTAAAAGGATAGATACGTTACAATTCAACAAGGACGATTCTGATTGTGTAATGAGATAACAAATTATGGCTTGCTACATCATACCTAAATTTAATATGTTTCATACAGAAAGAAGATAATTACTATTTGTTGGAATGTGTTCTAATGATCCCAAAGATTCAACACCAAACTCTGAAGTGGGACTTCGGCATGGGGGAGGGGGCAAGGGTGGTGTCAATACTCTCTTGTCGTGTAGTCCAGATTGGAAGAGGAGTTTTGTGTCCAGACTAACTGCCTATTTGAACACTTACTGAGCTACATAATGGACACTGACTGAGCTCCTACGTAATGGCAGGCATCCTGGGACCGTAAACTACTCTATTATTGGACCATCTACCGCTTTTCTCCTTTTATGCTCTTTTCCCCTCTGTCTTCTCTCTACACCAGGACCCCAAATTGAAGTTATAAACCTGAAACTCAAAGGCAGAAAGCCTGATAAGAAGCCATTCATTGGGCCAACTGTGTAGAGAAATTGCACATGGCTTGTTTTAATCCAGACTCTATCATAAATGATAGGACTCCAACTCAAGCTCAAAGTTTGAGGCAGAGGCCTAGCATGTAAACAAGGAAGTCTGGGGATCCTGACAGCCAGTGCCATCCACACCCCATTCCTTCCAGGTCTCAATTCTGTCATGTTCTGTCTGCTGTTTCAGATACACGGCCAGTGAGTGACCTGCCATCACAGAGTCTCAAGAACCCACGGGAAAGAGGCCTCACAATTCTGGGCTGAACAGCTCAAATGAGAGTTTAAAAATTTTCTAACTGGCATTTGTTCTTGTCCCAAACCTCAGGGTGGCTTTTTTTAAAAAACCGAAGTCTAGTTAACATACAATATTATACTAGTAGCAGGTGTAAAACAGAGTGATTCAACACTACATGCATTATGAAATGACCACCACACTAAGTCTAGTTACCATCTATCACCGTACTAAGTTGCTTTTTAAGATAAATTCACTTAATATTTTCTAAAATTATTTCTGATCTTAGTTTCAGAAATAGTTAATCTTTGATAAGAGACCTATCAATTTCTTCATATTTTTATTTCCTTATGGTGATGAAATGAACAGAAACATAGATATTTGCTACATCACTGTAAGGAAAGAAAAATGTTCCTGGATCCCTGTCTTAGACAGTGAGTTTTATAATACTAATCAATATTGCAAGCTAAAAACACTTACGCATTTTGAAGGCAAATTGTTTCCTTGGGAGCCTACTGATGAAGGACTGCTTCCTCTCTGGGGAGAAATCTTAAGGCATCACTTAAGGTTCTGAGAGTTTAAACACATTGGTGTGGGTGGACCATTTAGCAGATGAAGTCTCATTGAGAAACGTCAGAACCATTGGGAGGGAAGGATCTCTGGTATCATATTTTTGCTTTGTTATTTGGTCTTTGTATAAGTTGATATTTGCAGCAGACAAGATATGTAAGTCATTTTTCTAAAACTGTGGGAATGACATTCAGAATGTGATGTTTGTGGGATCGAAGGTTCATAGACCCGATGGCCATCGCATTACCTAACTCCCAGACATGGGACATTTTTTTTCCTGAGAAGTTAGAAAGAAAACAAGCTTCCCTGCCCAAAGTCAGGTTGTTTTAAGGCTCCTCATGACCCAACTGCTTTGCTTACCACTCCCCACCCCTGCCTGTGTGTGTGTGCGTGTGTGTGCGTGCGTGTGTGAAGTGCCACCAGTAACTGACATCTCAGGAGTACTTTGCAGCGGACTCTCTCTGTCCCTCTTTTTGGTACTGATCCACAATTGCAGTTTCCGCCCTGGAAAACTGGTCCTTTTTTTTTTTCAAATCACCCACATGAACTCCATTTTATCCTTCACATCTGAGCTCAATGATCACTTCCTCTTCAGAGAGGCCATCCTTGCTGCCCATTTTATTCTTCCCCAGGGTAACTGTCTCTTTTCTTCACAGAACTTATTGCATTTCGCAATTATATTTTCATTAATGTGTTTGCTTACTGTCTGACGCCCAAAAGCTCCTAGGACCAGGGACCTCATCCTTCTTTGTCTCCTACTCGGTCTCCAGTGTCCTTCATGATGACTGCAGGAATGGTTTTCAATAAATAAATGAATGTCAGAAGACGACCAGAATGGTAATAAGCAAGGATGATCCTCAGCACCAAGTGTAAATGCTTGTGGGCGCCCATCCTTTCTTCTTGTGCCCCAGCAGGTGGGTGCTATGGGGCATGATGCTGTAAGATCAGGAGTACAGAATTAAGATGGCAAACTTTGTTTTGAGGTTACCTTGTTTTAGTATTTTTTGAGGCACAATTGACCTGTAACATATTAGTTTCAGGCTTACAACATAATGATTCAACATTTGTATATATTGCAAAATGATCACCACAATGAATTTAGTTAACATCTGTCACCACACATAGTCACAAAAAAAAATTGTTTTTCTTGTGATGAGGACTTTTAAGATCTACTCTCTTAGCAACTTTCAAATATATAATGCAGTATTATTAACTATAGTCACCACACTATATATTACATCCCCAGGACCTACTTATTTTATAGTGGGGAGCCAAAAGGTGCAAACTCCCCCATTTCTCATGAACCGCTTCCCCCTTTCATCCGCAGTGTGAACCCACAAGACTGCACCTCTTTGTGCCCTCTGCTTGCTGGCTCCTCAGCTTTACCCTGTCCCTTCCCCGTGGAATCCCTTCCCCACACCCTTCAATGGTTAGATCCTCTCCATGTGTCAAAGGCCATCTCAAGTGTCACTTCCTCTTTGAAACCCACCCTGATCCCTTCTGTTGGAAGTCTCTGTTCATTTTATATGTACTTCCCTTATAACACCTTTTACCTTATATTGTAGATATTTATAAACGTAGCTTAAATCTGGTATCAGATTCTATATTCAATGGAAGCCATATCCATTTTGGTTCATTTCTGTGGCCACCATATAATCTGGAAGAATCTGGCACAAAATAAATCAGAAATAACCATTGACAAAACAGAAATGAGGGGGTGCCTGAGTGGCTCAGTCGTTAAGTGTCTGCCTTCAACTCAGGTCATGGTCCCAGGATCCTGGGATCGAGCCCCACATCAGGCTCCCTGCTCAGCAGGAAGCCTGCTTCTCCCTCTCCCACTCCCCCTGCTTGTGTTCCCTCTCTTGCTGTGTCTCTCTCTGTCAAATAAATAAATAAAATCTTTAAAGAGAAAAAACAGAAACGAGAACATGGACATCCCACTATGCATTTAAAGACTGTCATCTTTTTTTTCTTAATTGAAATATAATTTTCTTTTTCTTTCATAATTGAAATATAATTCCCATACCATGAAATTCATTGTTTTTAAAATTGTACAAGTTGGTGTCTTTTCATGTATTCACGAAGTTGTGGAATCATCACTACTGTCTAGTTCCAGAACATGTTCACCCTCCCCAAGAAGAAATCCCCTACCTATTTTCCACCCCCTCCCAGCCCCTGGCAACCACTAGTCTATTTTTTGTCTTTATGGAATGGTCTATTGTGGGCATGTGACATAAATAATTATACAAACATGATCTCATCAATGTGTAAGATATATCTGGATTTTATTTATTTTCATGGCCTAATAATAGTCCACTGCATGGATGTGCCACATTATTTGTCCATTCACTGAGGTGATGGGCATTTGGGTTATTTCCATTTATTAGCCCTTATGAAGAAGGCTGGCATGAACATTCATGTGCAAGTTATGGGTACACGTATGTTTTCATTTCTGTTAGGTAAATATCTAGGAGCAGAATTGCTGGGTCATATGGTAATTCTGTCTAACTTCTTGACAAAGTGTAAAACAGTTTCCAAAGCAGCTGAATCATTTTACATTCCCACCGCAATAGGTACAGGTTCCAATTTTTCCACATCCTCATCAACACTTGTTATTGTCTGTCTTTCTGATTTTGCCATCCTAGTGGGTGTGAAATTGTTTTCACTGTGGTTGTGATTATTATTTTCCTAATGACTAATAGTGTTGAGCATCTTTTCATGTGCTGATTAACAATTTGTGTCTTCTTTTATTTTTTAAGATTTTATTTATTTATTTGAGAGAGAGAGAGAGAGGAGCATGTGCACACGGGTAGGAGCAGAGGGAGAGGGACAAGTAGATTCCAGGCTAAGTGTGGAGACTGCTGCCGGGCTCGATCTCACGACCCTGAGATCATGACCTGAACCTAAATCAAGAGTTGGACACTCAACCGACTGAGCCACCCAGGCACCACAACAATTTGTGTCTTCTTTAGAGAAATGTCTAAATTCAAATCCTTTATTCATTTTTAATTGGGTTATTTGTCTTTCTATTGTTGCATTATAGTAGTTCCTTAAATATTCTGGACATTAGAGCCTTTTGTTCTTAACCACATGCAACTCTGCACTTTTTTTTTAAGATTTATTTATTTATCTTAGAAGGGGGAAAGGGACAGAGGGAGAGAATCTTAAGCAGACTCCACACTGAGCATAGAACTGGTAGGGAGCCCTTGATCCCACGATTCTGAGATCATGACCTGAGCTGAAACCAAGACTCTACTGCTCAAATGAGCCACCCAGGAACCCCCCAACTCTGCACTTTTTTTAAAAAGATTTATTTATTTATCTTGGGGGAGAGGGACAGGGGGAGAGAAACTTAAGCAGACTCACACTGAGCAAGGAGCCTGACAGGGAGCTCAATCCCATGACCCTGAGATTATGACCTGAGCTGAAACCAAGAGTCCCCACAACTCTGCACTTTATGTGCTAGCCCACAGGATATCTGCTCAAGAGTGAATAATGTCGATTTTAGCCTCTATTGTTATAATTTTAATTGTGTTGTACATTAGCAATATCAAGAGTCTTAATTTCAAGTTTCTAAATATGGACCTTTACCAACATTTACAAATTTAGGGGGAATATATGGAATTTTCAAAACAAATTAAGATGTCAGTATACTTTGAATCGCTGTTTTTTATCAATGTCAGTGTTAAGTCAGCAGAACCCAATAACTGATAATGAACACAGTAATTTAACAGCTAACATCAACAATGTAAGCAGAAGTACCGGGACATTCAGGAAGAGAGGAAACAGCAATATTAGGAAACGAGAAGGGGAAGAAGGAACGGATAAAGGAGACACTGTGTATTTTTGAAATAGCCGTTTTCCTAGTTTTTATTAACCTGAGAAATAGCAAACGGGGAAAAGGAGAAATGAAACTCTGCACCGTCCTGCTGAGAAGGAAAAGGAGGTGGTGCCTGGCAGTCCTGCGGGCATTTGAACGTGTGAGAGGTGTCGAAGTTCTGTGCTCACAGGTGGGTTATTCCTAGACCCAGCCGCTAGGTGGTGCTGTCGAACAGGAAAGCGCCGAGAGCCCAGAGGCTTCTAGCAATCTCCCACCTGTGCCCCAGGGACCCTAGGAGCCAATACTGGTTACTTGGGGTGGCCACCACCCACGTCGGTGTTCTGTTAGTGGGAAAACTAGCATGTATTAAGCTCCTAGGTATGAAATGGTGAGTGCTGGGCGATTTCTTCCATTACCTTGTGTCGAAGGGAAGTTAAAGCAGGCGGTCTGATGCATTGATGCATGCCCTGCCCCATGGGGCTCCCACGCGGCGCCCATAGGTGAGACCTAGGGGGGCGGGAGGGGGCGCTTACCTGGACACCCAGCAGCGTTCTGGAATTGGAGTTAAACCAGCAGTAGGTCCCATCCCCTCACCTGTATGTTCTCGTTCTTCTCTTCTGGGAATATTTTTTCTGTGCTAAAGAAATCCAAGCACATTGTGTGCACATGTGATTCTGCACATGCCTGGTCAGGTCACACACCCGTTCATTCTGCAAAACTGCTCCTGTCACCTCTGTCCCGGAGAAAGCACACCACCTGCTCACTGCCACCTGATTCTAGTTTTGTCCTACCTGTCATCGGTTCTCCAAATATTAAAATTCTTTTGAGACCAAACTTTCCCCATCACTGCCCCGCTTCTGACAGCTTGGTGACTTCCACCGTCCTTGGGATAAAGAATAAAATCCTTAACAGAACCCACAGCTCATCAGTGTGTGAGTCCCTCACTCCTTGAGACACCTGACATGTCATCAGCACTCAATAAATACTTGCAGAGATCAGTGATAAACTCCATACAAACAAAATCCAAATAAATATCAGGCAGGTGAGAAGGTAAGGAGCTGACAGAGAATTAGCAGTGAAGAAGTGGTTCTTATTTCTCCCTGACTGATCTGTGCCACGCTGTGGGAAGGTTTGCACTGCAAGACTTTTCAAGACATTCATGCTCCCAACTCACCAGGAAAGAGTGAAGCATCAGGGTTGGGGGTGGGGGGTGTCTCATGTTCTTGGACAGACACAACTGTCTTTCCAGAGGCTCAGTGGTTTCTTGGTGGAGTTGAGGGGGTAAGCAAGAGCAGTAACCTTTTCTTTATGCAAAAGGTTCAAATCACACAGACTGGATTAGGTTAAAACCTTCATCTCTGGAGCTCGGAGGGCCGAAAGCATGGTGATGTGGCCTCAATGAACTGCTCTCAGGCTCCAGCCAGCTCTGAGGAACGGGCGGTGGCTTGATTATTTGCATGTATAGTAAAAACATGATCAACTAGATTCAAAGGAATCAAACTTTTCTTTATATACTTTTTATAGTATATACTGTACTTTATATACTGTTCTATATTCAGCTTTTAAAGGAAGGGGGGGATGACAAATAAATGACCACATTCCTAGCATACAATCAACATGGGATCAATAAAGATTTTGTCACTCTCCTACTCTATTGTAGGAATTGTGCCTGGAGTTGGGTGTGTGTTTTTGTAAGTATAGGATGTATTTTTAGTTTCTGTTCCAATATACCCGATCGAATAACATCAGCAGCCAGGAAAGTCACATTCTTCATCTCACTATACTTCACCACTAATCCTGCAGTAATCATTCCCAGCTTGGGATTGGCAAGAAGATGGATATCCAGAGGTCCTTGAGACATCCAGATCTTGGAACTAGAGTGTGGGAACTCTCATGGAAACCTGAGGCCTGGTGTCAAGAGCCTTCTCCCACACTGACCGTGACTGCATATTTATGACATTAAGCAATATTGTTGATTATTTTACATCGGGCTCATTCTACTCTTCTGTCTACTTTTGCATATCTTTGAAAATTTCCACAATAAAACCTTTTTTTAAAAAGTCTCCTGCGGGAGCCTGGGTGGCTCAGTTGGTTAACCATCTGCCTTCGGCTCAGGTCATGATCCCAGGGTCCTGGAATCGAGCCCCACATCAGGTGCTCTGCTCAGCAGGGAGCCTGCTTCTCCCTCTGCCCCTCATCTCGCTCATGTCTCTCTCTCTTTCTCTCTCTCAAATAAATAAAATCTTTTAAAAAATAAAAGAAATTTTAAAAAATTAAAAAAATAAATAAGTCTCCTGCATACAAGCATTTCATTGTCATATGAAAGAAAACAACAGTGGAGAATGTAAAATTTTGATCATTTGTTTTGGTTTCTATAAGATCCTATAAAATCAAGGAAACATAAGTTACTTTAAGAACACTTTATTTGGTTAAGCAGGAATGCAAAGTAATGTTTCAGAAATATAGTCAATGAAGATTTAAATATCTCCTTTTATTCTTAATTGGAGGGGGAGAATTCTACTCTGCCAGGAAAATTCATCTGTAGTAGTAAACTCTTTTTCCTCTGTGGATTATAGACTTTAAAAAGATGCTAATCGTGTTCATGGAAAATCTATGTCGATAAATATATTGCTTCAGATTTTTAGTGTCATAGGATCATCACTTAAGATACAGTAAACCGAAACGATTGTGAAACATGAATAAAACTGAAAGGGCTGAGCGTCAGGTGTTTTCTGTCCATTTGGTGCTGACAAGCACAGCACAGAACAAAACTAGACACAGCCAGGTACAGATCCTCACGGGCATCGTGGGGACCGTGGGGATGTCATGGGCTAGCCAAGGATCCTAACCACTCCATGGCATTGGCTTTGCGTTCCCAGGGGAACACCATTGTCCCTTAGTGGAGGCCCTGGAGACTTTCTTTCATTCACTCAGTAAACATCACAGATCTGACAAGCATTGTAGGAAAGAGCCTTTGGAGGGGCTTATTCTAGTAGAGAGACCAGGCTTTCAAAGAATCACAGCAATGAGGGAGGGAGTTAAATAATGGAATATATGTTAAGAAAAAAAAGAAGAAGAAGAAGATAGCAGGAGGGGAAGAATGAAGGGGGGGAAATCGGAGGGGGAGACGAACCAGGAGAGATGATGGACTCTGAAAAACAAACTGAGGGTTCTAGAGGGGAGGGGGGTGGGGAGATGGGTTAGCTTGGTGATGGGTATTAAAGAGGGCACGTTCTGCATGGAGCACCGGGTGTTATGCACAAACAATGAATCACGGAACACTACATCCAAAACTAATGACGTAATGTATGGTGATTAACATTACAATAAAAAATTTTAAAAAAAAAAACCCAGTGGGATTTCCATGAGATGAGTCACTGCAGGACCAGGGTCCCCTTCGGGCAGGAGACACTGGCAGGGGCCTAGGGTTGGGAGAGGATTTGCGTAGATGCACAGAGATGCTGTTGGGAACCTTTCCAGACATAGGGAGGGGAAAGCGCTGGGCCAATGAGAGGGTCTCCGACACTGAGAGTATTAGCAAGCGGCGCCGGTAAGGGAGTCAGACGAACTGAAGAGGTGGTTCCAAGGGACGGATAATTTCAGTAATTTCAGTCGTCCATTGGTCTCTTTAAAAGGACACAAATTAGGGCGCCTGGGTGGCTCAGTTGGTTAAGTGACTGCCTTTGCTCAGGTCATGATCCCAGGGTCCTGGGATCCTATGGGGCTCCCTGCTCAGTGGGGAGCCTGCTTCTCCCTTGGCCTGCTGCTCCCCCTGCTTGTGCACTGGCTCGCTCTCTCTGTCTCTCAAAAATAAATAAAATCTTTTTTAAAAAAAGGAATACAAATTAATTGTAAAAAGTGCAGAGAATGTGGAAGGGCAGAAGCAAAAGCGAAAACCTCCCCTTCCCCTGGGCCAACAGTGTGCCTCCAGAACTATTATGTTTTCTTTCCACGGGTGGGATGAGATTGCTTTATTAAAGATACCTGTGAGCAGTTTTATTTCTAATGTGGAGTCATTGATTTTATTTTTAACTAATTTGAAAGTTAAATAATGATAAAGGTAATCTCCTGAATGAGGAATTGAAAAAGCACCAGGCACCCTTGACAATGCCTTTGTATAGCATTTGTCCTAAAAGATTTGCACCAGGATTCTGCAACCCCTATTTGCAAAAGGCCCTGGGGGGCGCGGGGGGCAGGCCCTTGTTGGAGAGGAGATTTTGCCCTGCTGTTTGGAAGCTGCTGGTGGTCACATCCTCCTTCAGCGCATGAAAAGCATCCTTCATAGTTTTCCCACATCAACTGCAGGGTGGACGTTTCCCAGATGTACTAAAAAAGATAGACAGTTTGAATGGGGACTGTAGATTAGCTAATAGGACTGTAGTGATGTTTGTGGTTCAATGAGAGAATCTCGTTCTTAGGAAATACGCATTGACAAGGACAGAATGTCTGCATCTTACTCTCAGTCCTGGAAAAAGCATCTGCATATGAAGTATGAAAACATAGAGTGTATGATAAAGCAAATGCAGCAACATGCTAACAAGGAAGGCTCTGGGTGAAGGGTATGCAGAAAAATTTTATGCTATTACAACGTTTTTTAAGTTCAAAATCAAAACTTGAAAAACATACATGTAGCCAAATATTTATATGGTGCCTACGAAATTAGCTTGTACGTTATCTTAATCATCTTTGTAGAATAGCTTGCTTCTTTGCAATAATGACCTGCAAAGGCTTCACATTCGATATATTGTCTTCCAGTCAATTCTAAGGATCTTGAGCACTTTTCCATTCTCCCTCGCCCCGACCCCCCAAGTTCTTGCAAGTTTTTCTGAATGTTTCTCCCTTCCACTCTTCCTCGTAATGTGTACTGTCTTCGCCGCCCTGGCTGGGCCTCTAGTTCTGTGTATATTGAACCCCCCACTTGCCCCTTCCCTCATCTTTCCAGTGTGGGGATTAGTCTTCCTTCTGAAAGCATGTCAGATCACAGCACGGGGACACCTGCCCAACATAGCAGTGGACTCTCAAATCCAGGTGGCTGTGCTTCCCAAACCATGGGCCTGGCACAGAGACACATCCGCTCAGAGGAAGGACCCCGTTCGGGTCAGGATCCTGACAGAAAACAACTGTCCCATTCAAACCACATTATTTAAGGGAGCTTGATGAATATATTATTTATAAAAGTTTGCAGAGGGCTCGGGAAACCAAGAAGGGATAGCGTGGCATCCCAGAGCTGGCAACAGCAGGGGGCCATCGCCAGCCCAGGCCTGAGGGGCAGGAGGCCACAGCAGTTCTTGGAGCCGATCGAAGGGCCTCTGGCCAGGAACTGTGGCTTTCAGTGAAGAAGAAAGTCACAGCCAGACCACAGCCGGACAGGGAGACAGCGGTGGGAAGCACTCTGACCTCACCCCCAACCTTCCGTCCACTCTGCACCCTAGGCAGCTGGGTGCAGGGAGCCCAGATGAGGCGGTCTGCAGGGGCCAGCCTTCTGGGCCCAAGAGCGTGGGTCTGTGAAACCAAGAGAACACCCCGCATGGGATCCTTTCTGCTGCACATAAAGTAGTGGACTTGGGGACTAACGGGCCTGCCAGGACCTCAGCACTGAAGGGACACAGGCCTGACTTACATTTCTTATTTGAAACTTCCCACAGACCCAGTCTGCCACTATTGGAGACAGCTCTTTCCAGGCCAGATGGGTGTGTGGTGTGAGTCCCATGTGGAACCGCTGAGGACCCGTTTGATGGCAGCAGGACAGCAAGTGATTTTCGGAGACTTGACAACGGCAAAGCTAAAGGAGCTCTAATAATCACAGAGGCTGAGGGTGGTCAGGTGCTCTTAGCTGTCCAACGTTAACACTATGTTATTACTGTACTCCATGCCCTTGATGTACCACTAAAGGACATGAACAGAAATATTGCGGCTGTGTCGGTTGTTGACTGAACAAGGACACACAGCCTGGAGAGAACTCTGTGCAAAACTAGATGCCCTAGGGGCACTTGATTCTTAACATGTTTTTGAGCCTTTTGTGGAGCAAAGAATCCCTCTGGTGTTGTTTTAATTGTTTAACTTTTTATTTGGAAGGGGGCGCCTTCCCCTTTTATTCAGGGGGGTGACTGGGTGGCTCAGTCAGATAAGGGTCCAACTCTTGGTTTCGGCCCAGGTAGTGATCTCCTGGGTCATGGGATCCGCCCCACATCTGGCTCCACATGCAGTGGGGAGTCTGCTTGTAGATTCTCTGTCTCTGTCCCTCCCCCAACTTGTGTGCATGCAAGTGCACATGTGGGCTTTCTCTCCTTCTCAAATAAATAAATGAATCTTAACCAAAAAAAAAAAGAAGAAGAAGAAGAAGAAGACAAAGAACTCCCAGGTATCTGTCACCCAGATTCACCTGTTGCTAGTATTTGCCTCATATACCTTATCATTTGCATTCTTTCTATGAATCTTTGGTCTAGATATAGATATATGATTTTTTCCTTACTCATTTGAGAGTCAGTTGTCAGCATCACGGCCCTTTACCCCTAAGAGACTTCAGTGTGCACTCATCTTACAGAACCAAGGTGCGGGTAGCAACTTCGGTTAAGTTTAACACGGACACCATCAATACATCCAATTTCCCATCCGTATTCCAGTTTCATCAGTTGAGCCGATTATGTCTTGTATAGATTTTCCCCTTCAGCACGGGATCCAGGCTTGGGTTGGGTTGGGGCAGCATCTGGTTTCCATCTCTCTTTAGTTGCCCTTGACTTGGAACATCTCCACAGTCTTGTCTTTCTTTTTTTTTTTTTTTTTCCTTTTATGACATTGCCATTTTTGAAGACTACAGTCCCCCTCCCTCCCTTTTGTTGAAGTTCAGGTTTGCCCGATGTTTCCTCCTGCCTTAGGTTCAGGTTATGCCTCCCTGGCCAGAATACTACCTAGATGACGGATGTCCTTCTCAGGATCTGCATCTGAACGCAGATAATGTCCACCCCTCCTCCTTTGATAGTGTTAATTTTAATCACCCAAATTGTTGTCTAGTTTCTCCACTGACTAGTTATTATGTTTTACTCTGTAACTGATAAGCAGTCTGTGAGGAAACTGTACAGAAATTCTATTCCTCATGAAAATGCTCCTCTGTGGCATGGCTAAGTCAGAAGAACATACAACTCTCGATCTTGGGGTTGTGGGTTCAAGCCCCATGTTCGGTGTAGAGATTACTTAAAAAATAAAATCTCTAAAAAAAAAAAAAATGTTCCCCTAGGGGCACCTGGGTGGCTCAATCAGTTAAGGGTCTGCCTTCGGCTCAGGTCATGATCTCAGGGTCCTGGGATCAAGCCCCAAGTCGGGCTCCCTGCTTCTCCCTCTCCCTCTGCTCCTCCCCTCCACTTGTGCTCTCTCGCTCGCTCTCTCTCTCGTGCTCTCTCTCTCTCTCGTACTCTCTCTCTCTCAAACAAATAAATAAAATCTGTAAAAAAAAAGTTCCCCTAGATTGAGCCTCCGTTTCTGGATCTTGCCTGACCCAAACTTCGCTATGCTGGTTGCAAATGCTGATTCTCCCATTCCAAGACTCCGTTCACATTCTCTAGCAGCTAGCTAGCAAGAGCCCTCCCTTCTCCCCCATTCATTTATTTATCTCTTTGTTATTGGCACAGACACATAATATTCCTATATTTTTCAGTGGTTTAGAATTCATTTCTGTACCCAAATATTTGGGTGCTCATATCATCCCAGATTTGACTAAATGAGAGCCCCTTCTACCTGGTTCTTGTGTCCCATTGACATACCCCCAACAGTTCTAAAGCACTTCTTACTTTCTGGTGTGACCATGTTCCAGGTTTACCTTGCAGCTACCCTGCCCCTCAGGCTGGTATCATCCATTTCTCTGAGGAGCCCTGGTTCTTTGTGGTGATAAGTTAAGACTAAGACTCAGACCTGGGCAGGAGGTGCGCTCACTGCTGCTGGAGTGTCTTAACTTCTTGGCTTTTTCAGCAGACAAAATGAACAAATACATGCATGTACACTTGACCCTTGAACAACACAAATTTGTACTGCACAAATACACCTAGGTTTTTTTATCACAGTACAGTACCATAAATATATTTTCTCTTCCTTATGATTTTCTTAATAACATTTTCTTTTCTCTAGCTTACTTTATTTTAAGAATATAAAATACATATAACATACAAAATATGTATTTAATCAATTGTTTATGTTAACAGTAAGTCTTCTGGTCAACAGTAGGCTACTAGTAGTTAAGTTTTGGGGTCTTTTTGTTTTTTTAAGATTTTATTTATTTATTTGAGGGGCCAGAGGGAGAGGGAGAAGCGGGCTCTCTGCTGAGCAGGGAGCCCAGTGCAAATCTGAATCCCAGGACCCAGGGATCATGACCTGAGCTGAAGGCAGATGCTTAACCGACTAAGCCACCCAAGCACCCCATAGTTAAGTTTTTGAAGAGTTAAAAGTTATACACAGATTTTCAACTGTGCAGGGGGTCGACACCCCAACCTTGCATTGTTCAAGGTCAACTATATATACATATATATGTACACAGCATACAAATGTACACACATGCATGCCCATACTATCAACATATACATATATATTTTGGAAATCATGATTTCACAGCGACAACTACAATCCCAGTTCACCCTCACAGGCTTTCCCTTGCCTTCCCTCATTCTGTATTTGTACATCATTCTTCCTCTCTGAAAATCCTGGCTGTCAATAACAACATTAACACATTTCTGTATTTGCTCAATCCTATAATACATCTAAGATGGACTGGGATTTATCTGCAGTCAAAGACCTCTTTTGAATGTCAGTCTTTCATTTATTTATAGTTTAAATCTGTTGAATCATTCCTACTTAATGACAAATGTAAACAAATCATGTAATGGCAAATATAGACAAATATTAGGCTCTATCTCCCTTGTTCTTTGTCAACAGCCCTGCAAGCTTTAGGAAGAGCCATTCCAACTTTTCTGAGAAAGCTACATAGTTCCCACCTGTGGTAAAAAATGTGTCTGTTCCATTTAATTTCATATACAATTTGACTGTTGTCAAAGGAACACTGTTGCTTTAAACTCTGTAACCAAGCCAAATTCTAAAAGAAACCAGTTGCTAAGGCAACTGGGCAAAGAGTTAATTAATTCATCAGTCATTATATGCAGATTAATCTGCCTAACTGAGTTAGAAAGGAGGTGGGCTTGTTTGATTTTTCCTTTTGGAATTAGTGGAAGAAGAATGGTGTGATTTTTTTTCAATCTGGAAGGGCTGGAGAGTTCCTTCTGGAAAAGGCACAGGCTTTGCGATCAGACAGGTGCTCCACCCCTTTCAGGACCCTGTGGGGCCTTCAGGCCAACAGTCTTAATTGCAAAATGTGGATAATAATGTGCATCTTGTAGGCTGCTGTAATGATCAGACGAGATGCTAGATATAAAGCACCTTTCAGTATCTTTTTAAAATTAAGATGAAAGGTGACTAGCAAAGTTAAGCATGCATTTCTCCAGGAAAGGAAATGATATTTTTTTCTTCACTTTTATAATTGACCACACACACCTATGGGTTCCTGCTGTAATCTCTACAGAATTCAGAGAACTTTACCTCATTTACTTGATTGCATGTCTGTCCCTCTCTACTAGACTAGTAAACTGCCTGAGCTGGGGGATAATGCCTAATTAATCCTTGAAATCTCAAGGCTATGGATGCATAGGCATTCAAAAAAATAATGGTGGGGAACTTTCCAGAACACTCGGTGAGTTGCAGAGGAGCCGCGGCTGCCCGAGCTGCGCCCAGCAACGCGCTCCTTCCCACTCCCCGGCACCAGCCTCGGCCCTCTCACCGGCTGTAGAAAATGGTGAAAGAAACCACTTACTATGATGTTTTGGGAGTCAAACCCAATGCCACCCAAGAGGAATTGAAAAAGGCCTACAGGAAACTGGCCTTGAAGTACCGCCCTGATAAGAATCTAAATGAAGGAGAGAAGTTTAAACAGATTTCTCAAGCTTACGAAGTACTCTCTGATGCAAAGAAAAGGGAATTATATGACAAAGGAGGAGAATAGACGATTAAAGAAGGTGGAGCTGGTGGTGGTTTTGGCTCCCCCATGGACATCTGTGATATGTTTTTTGGAGGAGGAGGAAGGATGCAGAGAGAAAGGAGAGGTAAAAATGTTGTGCATCAGCTCTCAGTAACCTTAGAAGATTTATATAATGGGGCAACACGAAAACTAGCTCTGCCAAAGAATGTGATTTGCGATAAATGTGAAGGCCGAGGTGGTAAGAAAGGAGCAGTCTAATGTCCCAATTGCCGAGGTACTGGAATGCAAATAAGAATTCATCAGATAGGACCTGGAATGGTTCAACAAATTCAGTCTGTGTGCATGGAGTGCCAGGGCCATGGGGAACGGATCAGTCCCAAAGACAGATGTAAAAGCTGCAATGGGAGGAAGATAGTTCAAGAGAAGAAGATTCTAGAAGTTCATATTGACAAAGGCATGAAGGACGGCCAGAAGATAACATTCCATGGTGAAGGAGACCAAGAACCAGGACTGGAACCAGGAGATATTATCATTGTTTTAGATCAGAAGGACCACGCTGTTTTTACTCGGCAAGGAGAAGACCTCTTCATGTGTATGGACATACAGCTGGTTGAAGCACTGTGTGGCTTTCAAAAGCCAATATCTACTCTTGACAACCAAACCATCGTCATCACCTCTCACCCAGGTCAAATTGTCAAGCATGGAGATATCAAGTGTGTGCTAAATGAAGGCATGCCAATTTATCGTAGACCATATGAGAAGGGTCGCCTAATCAATGAATTTAAGGTAAACTTTCCTGAGAATGGCTTTCTCTCTCCTGATAAACTTTCTTTGCTGGAAAAACTCCTACCTGAGAGGAAGGAAGTAGAAGAGACTGATGAAATGGACCAGGTAGAACTGGTGGACTTTGATCCAAATCAGGAAAGATGGCACCATTACAATGGGGAAGCCTATGAGGATGATGAACATCATCCCAGGGATGGTGTTCAGTGTCAGACCTCTTAATGGGTCCAGTCAATAACACTGCTGGCATTTTATATGCAGTAGTGAATGAGTGAAGGACTATAATCATAGCTCACTACTTGCTATTGTTTTTGTTTTAATATTCAACTATAGTAGTGTTTTAAATGAAGAATGAACTCAAATATAAAAGCTCAAAAAAAAAAAATAATGGTGAATGAATGAATGTAAATGTACCACTATAAAGCATCCTTCCAGCCTCCCCCTGTCCTTCCAGCTCTACATTGCCACCTGCTGGTAAGAATCTATACTTGCAGCAAATGTTTCTAAACGGACTTGAAGTCCCTTAAATCTAATCAAAAAATTCCAAAACAAATATCCTGAAACCACAATGGAGAAAGACTTCTCTCTTCCATCATTGTCATGATGAAGGTTCTACATGTGAATTTTTTTCTTGTTTTTCTTGTGGCAAAATACACATAACATAAAATTTACCATATTCACCATTTTGAAGGGTACAGTTCTGGGACATTAAGTGCATTCCCATTGTTGTGCGCAGCCACTGCCTCCATCCATCTGCAGAATTTTTCATCTTCCCAAACAGAAAATCTGTGCCCATTAAACACTAAGTCCCCATTCCCCCGCCCCAGGCCACCACCATTCTCCTGGCCGTCTCTAGGAATCTGACCACTCGAGGTCCCTCACAGAAGTGGGATCAAACAGTAAATGTCCCTTTTTGACTGGCTTTTTTCACTTAGCATAATGTCTTTAAGGCTTATCCATGTTGCAGCATATTTTTAGAATGTCCTTCCTTTTTATTTCATTTTTTGTTTTTAATTTTTTTAAAAAGAGTGCATGTGAGTGGAGTGGGGGGATGGGGAGAGGCACAGAGGGAGAGGGAGAGGGAGAGAATCCTCAAGCAGGCTCCTCGCTCAGAACAGAGCCCAACATGGGGCTCGATCTCATGACCCTGAGATCATGACCCAAGCCAAAATCAAGAATTGGACACCTAACTGACTGAGCCACCCGGGCACCCCAAATGTCCTTCCTTTTTAAAGCAGAATCCTATTTTATCATACCCATAGACCACATTTTGTTGATCCATTCATCCATCACCTGTGCTTTTTTTTTTTCCATTTCCAACATGTCTCATTGCTTTTATGTTCCCAACTAGCAGCTAGTACTTTGCTCAGCTGAGTGTAGGTAGCCTCTCAACAAATCTGTGTTGACTGTACTATATGTCATTGCTCGTGTTTCTGCCTAGTAGAAAAAAATCAGGAGCTCCTCAAGGACAACATGCTCCTTCATGTAGAGAAGTTAAATGTATATGTGTTTGTTAAATTAATGTTGAATGATAATAATTGCTACATTTATTGAGACCTTGCTATTTGCCAGGCACTGTGACAAAATGAATTGATTCCTATCATTCTCGCCATCGTCCTCACCCATTTACAAAGAAAGAAACAGAACCACACAGCAGAAGAGGGATTTGAGCCCAGCCATTCTTGCTCAGCAACCCATGCTCTTAACCACTAAGCTACACACACCATAGGAGAGCTTTTACCTTAAGAAAAATTGCCATACTGGGGTGCCTGGGTGGCTCAGTCATTAAGCATCTGCCTTCAGCTCAGGTCATGATCCCAGAGTCCTGGCACGGAGCCCTGCTTCTGGTTCCCTGCTCAGCAGGGAGCCTGCTTCTCCCTCTCCCTCTGCCTGCCTCTCCCCCTGCTTGTGCTCTCTCTCTCTCTCAAATAAATAAGCAAAATCTTTTTTAAAAAATTATGTTGGTGAATATAGTTATCTGAGGAATAGAAAACTCATGGCATCTAGAACTAAGTGCTTAAACTATTTTTTTAATTTTTATTGTTATGTTAATCACCATACATTACATCATTAGTTTTTGATGTAGTGTTCCATGATTCATTGTTTGTGCATAACACCCAGTGCTCCATGCAGAATGTACCCTCTTTAATACCCATCACCAGGCTAACCCATCCCCCTACCCTCCTCCCCTCTAGAACCCTCAGTTTGTTTTTCAGAGTCCATCGTCTCTCATGGTTCGTCTCCCCCTCTGACTTACTCCCCTTCATTCTTCCCCTCCTGCTATCTTCTTCTTTTTCTTTTTTCTTAACATATGTTGCATTATTTGTAAAACTATTTTTTTATCATAAAAGATTCCTTAAGATTTAAGTTTTAGGAGTTTGTTCAGGAAACAGACTCCTAACTATAGAGAACAAACGAGGGGGGAGGGGGAGGGGGTAAAACAGGTGCCAGGGACTAAGGAGCACACTTGTCATGATGAGCACCAGATGATGTATGCAAGTGTTGAATCACTATATCGTACACCTGAAACTAGTATAACACTATATGTTAACTAACTGGAATTAAAACAAAACCTTTTAAAAAAGAAAAAAAATATTTAAGCTTTATTCACATTTGGTAGATTTGTTTGCAAGTTTACATTTTATACCTGATGTTTGTTAATTAGTAAAGAAAGAAATATCTTTGAAACTGTTTAGACTATCTTTGCAACTTTACATCAGTATTAAAATCTCTGAATTAAACAACAGGTGTCTGAAAATCTACTGTAGTTCCATATTTTGTTAGGCTATCTGAGGTTGAAGATAGGGATTAAATAGCTAGGGATGCTAATCTTCATGGTTCGAAAGCAACTTTTCTCATCTCCTCTGGTCCTTGAGCCCCTTGATTTCAGTTTGGAAAATGTGTATTGAATGCGACTTTGATGTGTGTTGTTTCTCTTGCAGTATGTTGACAGTCCACAGACTGCCCTTCTGATGTCTCTGTCTCATAACCTGACCCCATTTGGTGGCTTTCACCAATGTTTTGAACTGCAAAACTGTAATAGCTTCATTCTGTTTGCAGATTTCCCATTCTGCTTTATGGGATTTTTGTTGTTGTTTTGTTTTAACTTATTCAGTAGCCTCTCAACTTGTGTTTTTATACTGTAATGAAACTCCTGTCTGTGACACTGAGTTGTGTATTCCAATGAGGATATTTCAGTCCTGCGTTTTTGGACACAGGGCAGAGTCAAAGACGGTTAACATCCCTTTCCTACTGATTCACTGCTTTGGTTTTCCAAGTTGTCAGTTAAAAAAAGACTGCATCACTACCCTTTATGGATGGACCTTCCAAAAGCTACGTAATATTACTTCAACTGTAGAAGGGGGAAAAAGGACAAATCATTTCAATAAATTCTCAAGTATTTGATTGCAGAGTATTATGTACAGAAAAGGTAAATGGAGTAAGTTTCCCGGATTTTCTATAAAAAATGTAAAACGTTTTACCACAGTATTTTTAAAGTGTATGGTAATTAGGTCATGGAGTGAGCTCCAAGGCTAAGAAGGGAAAATAATCTGCACAGGTTATTTCCACCAAGACACTAAGGAAAAAAAGAGAGATGGGGCACCTGGGTGGCTCAGTTGGTTAAGCGTCTTGCCTTCGGCTCAGGTCATGATCCCGGGGTTGAGTCCTGGGATCGAGTCCCCCATTGGGCTCCCTGTTCAGCGGGGAGCCTGCTTCGCCCTCTGCCTGCCACTCCCCCTGCTTGTGTTCACTCAAGCTCTCGCTCTCTCTGTCTCTCGAATAAATAAATACAATCTTAAAGAGAGAGAGAGGAAAAAAACCACAGCAAGTTGTCTAAAGTGGCAGGAAGCCACACGAGGGCTGTGTGCACACCATCCCCTGCCCCCGTGGCCATTCTGGCACCTTTGGGTTTGCAAAACTGGCTGTAGCCTGTAGTTTCTTGGAGCACCGCCCTTGCATTGAATTAGGGACTAATCACCTTTCCTGAACTGTTTTGTTCCTTTTCTTCTAAATCTTTGGATACATCTGTTCTAAAAATCTTAGTCCCGTTTTATCCTTTAGTAACTTTGAAAGTATAAAACGCCACCGTGAGACCAGTTAATACATTTTTAAATAGTGATCTAGGCCTGTCATACACGGAAAGAGGTGCCTTGAATTTTTCATCTCTGTTGTTAATTGAATCTGCGGAGAGCCTCCTTGTAGTGAGAAACAAATGCTGTTCGTCGCCTTGCTGTCGCCGACTTGAGTCCAACTCACCAGAGAACAGGGGCAGTTTTTTCCCAACATGGGCCAACTTTAATCAGAGGGTCTGAAACAAAACCACATTTTAAAATCATGATTCAAGGGGCACCTGGGTGGCTCAGTCATTAAGGGTCTGCCTTCGGCTCAGGTCATGGTCCCAGAGTCCTGAGATCGAGCCCCGTATCTACCGAGCCCTGTATCCATCGAGCCCCGTATCCATCAAGCCCCAAATCGATGGAGCCCCGTATCGATGGAGCCCGGTATAGGGCTCCCTGCTCCTCGGGAAGCCTGCTTCTCCCTCTCCCACTCCCCCTGCTTGTGTTCCCTCTCTTGCTGTCTCTCTCTGTCAAAAAATAAATAAAAACCTTAAAAAAAAATCATGATTCAAAATTCACAAAACTAAGTGTAAACAAAATTTAAATACTTAAACTTCCAAATGCACTAACGCTTGAGACAGCCTGTCTTAAATATCGACAAGAGTAAGGAAGCCACAACTTTGACCTTTGTCCTTTTGCCCTAGATTCTGTGGCTTCCCAATCCTCCTCCATGGGCCCAGGGCCTCCCCCGGCCCCGTCCCCACCCCGCCCCTAGGCAGGCACAAGCGGTTCCCTCCCCCTCCCCCTCCCCTCCCCTCCCCTCCCCTCCCCTCCCCTCCCCTCCCCGGGCCAGCAGCGGCAGGGCGGCCCTTGCTCGCCGCAGGTGGGTGTGCGCATCTGGAGCGGGCGACGCCGCCGCGCAGCCGTTGCCTGGCAACAGAGGCTCGCCCTGCCTGTGGCTCAGGCTGCGCTCGGTGCTCCCCAAAAGCTCAGCTCCCGCCACTGCAGGTGAACCAGCTACGATTTTGGATCCTGATCCCATGGTTTAAAACACAAATGAGGATTAATTTTCGAGACCAGACTAGGAAAAGCCCAGATGATTGGCTTAAAGCGGGGGGAGAGGAAGGTGTCTTGATCGCCTACCTGATAACAGACTGGGTAAAACTGCCTTTGCATTTCTCATAAAAAAAAATTGCATCACTGTATACGGACATTACTTTTCTGTTTTAGAATGTTTAGCTGCGTATTGTGGAACACACTCTAGGTCGTTTAGTGCAGCTATTACAGATCCCAGATACACCCCTTACTCGCCCCTCGAAGCTTCTGTAAAGTAATGGCGACAATAGTTCCTTTTAGGGTTATTGCAAATGCTACAGAATTTATTCCATGGGAAGGACTAGCACAGTGCCAGCAATGAGTGAACCACTAGGAGAGGCTGTTTTACACTGAACATATTATTATTATTGTATTGACATATTAACTTCTTGGGTGTATTATTCATCATATATGATCATCTAAATCTTATTAGAATTCAAATACAAAAATTTATCTTTAACCCCGTTTAATGATAAACTCGGGCATATTAAAATTTTTAAGAGTTTATTTGAGCAAAACTTGATTTGAATCAGGCAGCATCCCATCTAACAGAAAGAAAGGAGCTCCAAGTTGTTGCACAAAATGAAAGCCTTTCAAAATGAGCAGGGAGCAGAAACAAGGAAATTATACTAGGTTAAAAAGCGGGTTGATTATTGCAAGGTCACTTTTCCTTAGGGGATAACAGGGGTGTATGAAGCAGATTACCTAACTTGTGCTCATCAGGCGATTCCAGATTGACAGGTTTAAGATTTCATTTCTAGGGGCGCCTGGGTGGCTCAGCTTAACAGTCTCTGCCTTTGGCTCAGGTCATGATCCCAGGGTCCTGGGGTCGAGCCCCACATCGGGCTCTCTGCTCCTCGGGAAGCCTGCTTCTCCCTCTCCCACTCCCCCTGCTTGTGTTCCCTCTCTCGCTATGTCTTTCTCTCTGTCAAATAAATAAATAAAATCTTTAAAAAAATATTTCATTTCTAGGAAACTCAAAACTGTAATTGATTCTCAGTTTGGTGACGTGGGGATTAGCATAAGCAACTCGATTTGGGGCCCATTGTCTTGTTTTTTGACACCCTTAAATCCTAGATCTGAACAAGTGGAAACTTTTTGCTGTATTTTTAGGGTAGCTGAATTATCAGGCTATCTTAAAAGTGTAGCTTTGAGGTCTGACTTAATTCTCCCTTTATAAGTTTTCATGGGATTTGTTTTGAAACTTTTTCTTCCAACTGTTTATAAAAATCTTTTCATTAGGAGTGCCTGAGTGGCTGTCTCAGTCAGTTAAGCATCTGCCTTCAGCTCAGGTCATGAAGCCAGGATCCTGGGATCAAGTCCCGCATCGGACTCCCTGCTCAGCGGGGAGCCTGCTTCTCCCTCTCCTCCCTGCTCGTGCTCTCTCTCACTATCTCTGTCACTATCTCTCTCTCTCTCAAATAAGTAAATAAAATCTTTTTTAAAAAAATCTTGGTATTAAGGGCACCTGGGTGGCTCAGTTGGTTAAGCCACTGCCTTCGGCTCAGGTCATGATCCTGGAGTCCTGGGATCGAGTCCCGCATAGGGCTCCCTGCTCAGTGGGGAGTCTGCTTCTCCCTCTGACCCTCTTCCCTTTCATGCTCTCTATCTCTCATTCTCTCTCTCTCAAATAAATAAATAAAATCTTTAAAAAAAATCTCGGTATTAAGAAAACTGACAAACCCTTATGAACATCCCACTGTACTATGCAATTTTTACATACCTTTTCTTGCCTCCTGACTGCCCCCATTACCCACGGTACATGCCAGGTTGATATTACCATGCATGTACATGTGTGTTAACTCAAAGTGTGAGGCCTGGCAGCAGTGATAAACAGTCCCCTTCCACAAAACTAGAAACTTTAACCTAGCTCAGCCTATAGTATGGCACTGTATGTTCGCTTCTGCCTCTGTCAAGAAGAATAATTTATTGCTGTTGTTTTTTAGAAAGTATTAATATTTTCAGTATAGTACCAAACTGGACAAGTGTTTCCTGAACTTAAAATCTGATGACAAAATTCCTTTCATGAGACCCCACCCTTTGAGCATTCAGGAATTCATTCATCCATTCAACAAAGATCCATGGGGCACCTCCTCCAGGCCAGGCACTGGACTAGACACAGGTGCAGCAGGTGTAAAGGACAGACTCAGGCCCGGCCCTCATGGAGGCTGTGGTCTAGCCGACTTTGGAAAAAGCTATAAATAAACCATTACAATGCAAGGAACTGGTGAGACTATGAAACACGGGGAAGGGGTCTAACACTGAATGTGGAGGGAGTAGTGAGGCTAGAACGGTAAGTAGGAGGTGGCCAAGTGGAGAAGATATTCCCGGTATTCCAGGGAGGAGCAGCATGCGAACCCAGTGGATAAGCCAGGGTGTTCAGGAAGTCCATGCGGCTGGAAGGAGGGTCAGGGCAGTGCTGGGAAGGGGAGACACTTGAGGGCTGAGGCCACAGGGTTTACACCAACCCAGTCTTAAAGGATCATGGTCGAGGCCTTGTTAGTGGTGGGGATAGACATGGCAGATCTGTACTGTCACTGTGGCCACATGGGCCACTGGAGTAAGTAAGCAGGAGGCCATTGCCAAAATCCACGTTAGATTAGTAATCTAAGACCATGGTAATGGAAGACAGGGTGGAAGAGATATTTGGTATTTAGGAAACTGACTCCATGGGACACAGTAACTATTTGGGTTTTCAGGAAGGAAAAGGAGTCAGGAATGAGACCTGTGTTCTGGTTTGGAAAATCAGGGACTCTTATCACAGAAAGAGAACGGAAAGGAAAGGGCTGGAGGTGTGGGGGCAGGTGTAGGGGATCTCAGCCCTTGGCAGGTAGAGCTGAGGATGTACCTCAGGGAGATGAAAGTGGAGGTATGCTTGGGGATGGCAGGGGACAAGGGGTAAGCAGGGCTGGAGATGTGATGTGGCCGCAGTTAGAGCTGCGCGCTTAGAGGATGGAGGATGCAGTCAGCCCCACCAGGAGTGTGTGCACAGGGGAGAAAGGGTGGGTGGGGTCCCAAGCACCTCCACCAGCTGGAGGCTGAGCAGGCCATCAAAACCACCATCCAATGCAAGCCAAAGAACAAGACAGTCCCAAGGGAGGGTCAGTGCCAGCTCCATGGAGAGGTCAAGGAAAGTAAAGACCAAAGTTTACGGATGAAATTTCATGCCTGGGAGGCCACTGATGACCCTAAGGAGAACATTTTCAGTGTAGGGAGGTGGGCCAAAGCCAGGCTGCCAGGAGCTGAGGTGTGAACAAGAGGTAAGGAAGGACAGGCCAGAGTCAGATTCCCTTTTTCACTCTTGGAGGCGTGGGCAGGAGGGGGAAATGGTGGCACTAGCAAGGAACCTGGGGTGTCAGGAGGTTCTGTTGGGTTTGAGTGAGACGCATTGACAAGTGAGGCCCGCTGTGCCCCGGGTGCGGCCTACAGAGGGAATGAGGCAGCAGAGCGCCGGGAGCCCCACCAGGTGCTGTTTGCTTTCTGTAAAGAAGATCAGGCCTGGCTGAATGTGAGAGAAACGTAGGTTGGGAGGAAACTGGGGCACTTGAACACAGATGAACAAGGCCACGTAGAAGAATCGGCGTGCAGGACCTCGGGCCCCCTGAGCCTGAAGACCATGACCGTGCCACAACAGCGCCGCACGAGGAAGTGATCTCCAACCCGGATTTCTAGGCCGGGTCGCCTCTTTGCCGACCTTCCCCCAAGTCCAAGAATGCGAGTGCAAAGCTGCCGCGGACGGACCGTCTTTGCGGGCCAATGGTAGCAAGTAACCGAGGGAACTCGCACTCAGCCCCGTGAGTGAGAACGCAGACCGGTCTCTACCTTCTTCGGTTCCACGGCTCCAAGCCAAAGTTCGAAGCTATAGTGTCTCCTAGGAAAGTAGTAGAGCTGTTCAGAGAACTGCGAAGGAGAAACGGGGGCTGGAGATAAAGACAAGAGGCTAAGGGAGGCGGCGGCGTGGGTGCGCTGGAATAGTCTAGAAAATGAACGGAACAAAGGCGGTGTGACTGGTGAGCCTCTTACAGATCCTCCTCCCTGATAGAATATGCATGATCCTGCGCGAGTCCTCGCCTGCCTGGGAGCAGGGAGGCGTCCGAGGCATCGGCGGGGAGCGCACGCCCAAACCCAGTCTTCCGGGCTCGGGGTGCGAGAGAGGCACGCAGCCGAGGTGCGGACCCCGCGCGGGCCGGGCTCGGAGAGGTCAGCTCCCGACCCCTCCAGCACCGATAGCTCTAGTGCCCCAGCGAGATCCCAGCGAGCAGGCCAGCTCCCCTTCCCTGCCGCGCGGAGGCCCGGGGGTCGCTCGGAACCGGGAGGGGGCGCGCGTCCGACGGCGGAGGTAGCGCGGGGCGCGAGCGGGCCGGCGGGTGCCCACGGTCGGCCGGAGGGGACCGGCGGTGCGCTCCGTCCCGCCGCGCCGCTGTGGGCCAGCACGCGGCGGCGCCGGGATACTCTCGTGCTCCCGCAGGGCGCTTCCCAGGCCGTGCAGGCGGGGGCGGGGCTGAGCCGGGCTAAGCGCGGCGGGCGGCGGGCGGTGCGGGCGCGGGGACCAGGGGCGAGCGCCGGGCGCAGCGCCACCCTGGCTAGCTCCGGCAGAGCCCGGTCTCCCTTCATTCTGTGCGGTTTGTCCAGAAGAAAATTCTAAACCTGTATCTTTAAAAAGCATTTATTTGGCTCCGCGCGTCTTCCTCGCATCCTTTTTAGTTGGGAGTTTGCGGTGGGCAGAGGGAGGGAGAAGGAAAGCCTGTTCTGATCGGCAAACACCGAGACCAGAGCATCTCTTTCAGCGGCAAGGAAGAG